>NW_026562379.1:3525916-4913416 GCF_027474105.1 Poeciliopsis prolifica
GATAAACATGATAGTGGCAGCATCATGCTGGAGGAACTTGGTTAGAGTTGATTTTAATATGTACATTGTTAAACATATGGAAATCCAATAAGAAAACGTGGTAGACCTAAAGCTCCAATTGGACTTAAAACCAGAGCAACAAAGAAATGGCTTATATCAAAGTTTTAACTCCAGACCAATATCTGTTAGGGAAAGTGTAGCAAGACTTAAGAAAGTCTTGTTAGCTGATGCTTTCGGTTCAATCTGAATAAATTTGAGCTATTTTGCAAAAGCCAAACAGAAATTGCAGTTGCTAAATGTGCAAAGTTAGTGGCAGAGTCGTGCCCCAGAAGACTTGCACCTCGATAGATATCTACCAGCAAGGACAATGTGGTCAAATTTGATTACCTGGACTGTCAAAACGAGATAAATAAAAAAAAACCAGCCCCATTTTCTCTGTTCTATATCAGCTATTAAGGAACGGTGGCTTGTTGGAGGCAAAAACTCTGCTAAGTTTTAAATTGAACACAATTGTAAATATTTGGCTGTGGAATATGTAAAGCGCAAGCTCAACGAAGTTCTAACAGAAAATTTGTGCATGGTGAACGACACCGCAGGGAGTAAGGCTACGCCATCTTTGCCAGGCAATAAAATGTCTTACACGTTCCTCTTGCTGCGATTTTAATTGCTCAATATGTGGAAGCGTGGCCAGAACAGACTGAAAAGCTTTGTTCACTTCCTCCGCTGCCATTCCCAGACATCAACCCTACATAGGCAGTCTACGATTCAAAAATAATGCAGAAAATTGACATTAATCATTCACAACTCCTTCTGTTCACTAATTGGCCTGGTTGAAATTCAATTGAAGAAATCCAGCTCAATGGCAGAAATCCCAGATGGAGCGATGAAGAGAGATGAGAATGAAACGAAATTGCGTAGAAAAGCAATGGCCAAACTAAAGGAGAACTAAAGGGAACTGTACTTGTCTTTCTCAATCACAGATAACATGTAAATGACCCAATCTGCCAATATTATGCTTTGATGAATATAATTGTGTTACTTGAACCATTTAATTTTGTGGCTACTTGACTACAACACACAGCAACAAGTGAAGAGGTAGTGTGTGTGTGTGTGTGTGTGTGTGTGTTTGTGTGGGTGTGTGTGTGTGTGTGTGTGTTTGTGTGTGTGTGTGTGTGTGTGTGTGTGTGTGTGTGTGTGTGTGTGTGTGTGTGTGTTTGTGTGGGTGTGTGTGTGTGTGTGTGTGAAGCAGTAGTAGTGAGGAGGGTGGGAGGTTGAGGGATATGAAGAACATGTCAAATGTATAATCTTGGGGGATCTCAGGGGAGGTTCCAAAATATTCTGGTACCAAACAGGAGATAAATATCAGAGGAAGCCACAGGCGGAACCGTGTGGTCCTTGTACAACCACAGTGGCTCTTTCTCCCTCTCCCCGTCTCGGAAGGAGAGGTTGCATAAAAATACACCAAGGAGGACTTTTTTCCCCCACTTCGCCGGCTCTGCTCTGCCAGCAGCTCTTTGCCCTATAAATAACCTTAACAATAACTTCCCAGAAAGGGTATGTTTAGTGTTTGGCATCTGGAGAGGTCCCAGGGGCAGCGAGGGGTTCCAAGTGAGGCCGAAAGCTGGTGTTTGGATGGGAGGAATGTCGAATATCGTTGCGGGTGAGGGGGTAGCGAGTGAGACAATTTCTTTTCACAAAAGTGAAAAAAAATACTTAACACTTTTTGTTGAAAAGGTTGTGCCCAACTCTCTCCTTTGTCAGATTAATTTCTATTTACCAAAATGTTGCCATTTCAGTCTGCTCATATGAACACAAACATACAGTGAAGGAAATGCAGAGTAATCATCATCATCTCTTTATTTTCCATAATTACCCTGAAAGTGGAGAGTTATTCTGACTGCTTTGTGCTCCAATACCTTCTTACATTATGCAGCAGGACTAACATTAGACCTCTTCGTTACTCTGTGACGGTTCCTATAACTCAATCTGTGACAATCACTTAAAGTGTGGCAAAAAAAAGGATTTTTTCCATTACAGATATCTTGTTTTATTTTTTCCTTTCTTTTCTGGCACTCTTAAATGTTTCAGCCTGAGTAAATACTTTAAGCACTCTGATGATCCCCAAGACTTCTGGGAAAATCATTTGCGGACTGGAGAGAAAACTGTGGAACATCAGTGTGCTTTCTGTTAGATCTAGTATAAAAACTAACACAGCATCCCATAAAAGAAGAACGTCACATGACGACAAAAACAGCTTTGCTTCAGGGGACAACCCATGTCACACAGTATCAGACTACCTTCCTAAATCTTATAAAACATAGCAATGGCACACACGCACGCAAAATGCAAACACATGAAATGCACTCCGTGCAGGACCACAGCTGCCTCTGTGTGAATTTCTAATTTGAATTAAGCCTTGTTTACGATGATTACAGTGACAAATGCAAATCTCGTTTTCCTCATGGAAGCTAAACTAAAATCAACAACTTAGATAGGTTGCTGTTCATTCAGAGTCAGCAAATGATAAGAGGAATGTGCAAGTCCTGCTGTAGGATTTGCATTTCTTTTGTAAGATGTGCTGAGATGATCATGTTCTCTGAATGACCAGACAGGAAGACGAGTGATACAGTAAGACAGGTTCAGCTATGAAGAAAGAAAAGAGGGGAACTTCCCTAAAGACAGGAATGTTTTTCTATTTTCCCTTGGTTGTCTTTATTAGATTACACACACACACACACGCACACATCAGAACATGGAGAAATAATGCCAGGAATGTCACTTTTATTTCATGAGCCAGGTTACCATAGCAGCCCCAGCTGAGAGGTTGAACAAATCACGAGACGGCAAGTGATTCGCTGTGAAGTTGACAGTAGTTTGGGACAAAAGTCAGCCTGCGCTCGGTCCGGTTTCTGTCTAACTTCAGCACAAAAACACTGGAACCACTACAGTAAGACAGTCAATGCTCAGCTCACGAAGATAAGGAGACAGAAAAAAAAATAGCTCAACACAAGGAGACAAAAGAGAATATTTGTGATAGACAATATAATTGGGTGAACATGATTAAATTGTTCACTATTCTAACATTTCTATTCAACACTGATTCATTTGAGCTTTACTCTGTTCTTATTGTAAGCACAAAAAAAAAAGATTGCGAAGCTGTCAGAAAAGGAACAATCAGACCTAATTATTACACCTATAAACTGCAGCGCATGTGTGAATAAAAAGAAATGAATCCAGTTATTAAACAGGAGACAAAAAGTATAATCAAGCAAATAAAATCAGTATCTTTCATTCTTCTAATTTCAACTGACCTCAATAATGTTTTTTTGTCCACCCAATATCAAGTGGAGCTGCTTTACACTTCACATCTCACCAAGCTTAAAAAAAAAAGACACAATTAGTAAAATATAAAGCTTTAGATTTTTATAACACTTAAATCTGGAGTTTACTTACTAAATTCAAAAGAACTAAGAGTACTTTTAGGCCCACCAGCGTCAGGCTCATTTACACATAGTCCTATTTTTATTCACATACTTAAAAATATTACCTCAAATTGAAGAGAAAAATGGATACGTGTGACTAAATCAGCATCATCTAAATCAAACACACCCAACAGAACTAATGAGTCATCTTCATTTTAAAAATGAAATCGGAGCACATTCATTGTGGCAGCACTGCATGTCTCAGGAATGATGTGGCTTTAAAGATGGAGTCTGTTTGTGTAATTCAATCGCCCCACAAACAGAGGAGGGATAATCATTTTGGCCAGACAAGTCCGTACATCACAGTCTGTTCGTCTGAGAGGGGATTCACATCCACAAGTAAAACCATAAAACATGGCAGGTTGGATTTTCCTTCCCTCCAATACGTTCACCGTGTCTAACATCAAGCTTAATCAGCAGTCTGACTGTGTGTCTGTGAATTAGAACATCATGTTCTCCTACGGTTACGCATGTCCTCTTATGAGCTTTAGTGATGATGTGGACACAGAGGACGAAAAAAAAGAAATTATCTGAAATATTCCCGGCAAAAGAGAACGTAGGAACAATGCATGACAAACATACTCTCAGAATCTTTCACAAATTAAACCAGAAATCCACATGCGCCTTACAAAAAGACTTTTTTGCTGCCTGTCAATAAAGCAGACTAAACTCATACGGTTACTTTATAATTTTACTTCGAACTCAAAAGTTATCATACAGTTCTTTGGTATTTAGTATAATTGCCTTCAAATTGCATGACTTGGGTTTAATATTTTGCAAATCCTTTCATGACCTTCTCCCATTGTCAATTACCTGCATTTGTATGCTTTGTCAAGTCAAAAGACTCCAGTCACACTCTGCAATATTAAGGATGGACTAGACTTGAGGAGGTCCACCATTTTCTTCCTGATATCTTAACTGATTTCTTTTGTGTTTTCCAAGATGCCAAATAGGAAAAGAGTGTATTTGAGGTGTTTCTTTGAAATACATGTAGAGGTGTGCCTCCCTTGTACTCCGCTAAACAGTACGAGCGACAAAGCCACCAAAATGTTTGAGGGCAAAGTAAGCCTGTGCAGAATTGAAGAAAACAATATATAAAATGTATCTTTCAAATGAAAGTATCCCATCCACCCTGATTCAAATTCAGACAGTGAAGAAAAAAAAGGCGCATCTTTTATGCAATGCATCTAAAAATTTAGCTTGTTAGATTGTTGCTTTTACACAACAATTGAAAAATGTGTTCTCTTTTACTGTGTGCAAATGTTTAATCCTGTAGAACAGCTGCAATCTATGATGGTTTGCAATAATCTGCATAAAACAAAATAATAATAATAATAATAATAATAATAATAATAATAATAATAATAATAATAATAATAATAATAATAATAATAAAAACTTCTCAAAACCAAATGGGCTTTTCTTTTACCAAAAATAAAATCCGTTCTTCCCCAGTAGATTCCTTTGTATAATAAATGAGCAGGTATACTAAAACTTAATAGCCCTGAAGCTCCTTGGACATTTTTGTGAGCATCACTGCTGTAACCAGTTGTGTCTCATCAAATGCCAACTGCATTTTATCTCTCCAAAAAACAGCTTAAAACGCACAAGGTTATAATTAAAATTTGTTTCATTTGTCTGGCTCTTAGTTTCCAAACTCAATAAAATACTTAAATGGAGGAGCAGGTGTTCAAGCACCTAACCGATTCGAAGTGACAGAGTTCAAAATGGTGACAGTCATACAGCATTAAAATCATCAAACTATGTCTAATGGTATAATATAGGAGAGGTTTCCATGTTTCCATGCTTAAAAAATAAGAATCACCATCCAGATAATATATAGTACCCCTTTAAGTAAAGCTTGACAAAATATCCAAAAGCACTATTATGAGTTGCTTTGCAATATGTTTGCAAAGCAAAAGTATGGATTTAATCCTTTTGCAATTTTACAACTTTAATGCAACATATTCTTTCAACAAATCAATCAGTCCCTGCATCCGCACTGCCTGCAGTCTTCAGTGGCGATGTGTTCCTAATGCACATGGGCGAGCAAGCTGGATTCTGTCATGATGCAACCAGACGCTAAATATTTGGTGACTATCTGTTCACCTGTACATCTCTTGTCCCAGGACCAAAAACACAGCTGTGGCAGAGGATCGCGCTGCAAGCACTCCATGATCAACAAACCTCACATTAAAGCGGGAGGAACTGTCAGAAGCATCCTTCTAGGAATACAGACTTTGACTAAAGCGTCAGTGATTAAAATACGGCTGCGTCCTCCTGTCACTGCTCTCGTCACTCCATCTCCCACCTCCGCCTTCGGCCTCTCCTTTGTCCTCCTCTTCTTGGCTACTGTATCCCTTGGCAACAGCTTGGCGAAAGCAGCAACAGGCAGCCTCTTAGTTCAACGTGAAACACTTCAACCACGGCTTTCTCTGTTTCTCTCTGTTAAAAATGCTGCACCGGTACAAACCATTTACCATGGAGCAGCGCTCTGCCTCTGAAAAACTCAGACCTGGACTGGAAGCACCTGAAAGTTAGAATCCTAATCTATAACTTCAGTTTCTGACTTGGAGAATTAAGCTGGTAAAATTTATGTACCTCCTACTTGGACCAAAAAACACTAATATGAACATAAACTACAAATCACGCTCAAGCTCACCATAAATCCTGCAACAACTATCCCTTAAGCTCTTAATTAACTACAGCAAAATAAAATAACATTGTCATATCACTTATGACAAAATTATGAACTCATCTTTCAGTCTTTACACAAAATGTTTCATGTTTTATGGAAGAAGCTTTTAAATGCTGGATTTTTCAAGGTTATCTTAAAACGCATGCCTCAGATTTTGCCACTCTCATTCCAAATTTACACCCTACTCTTTTGTACATCGATTCTCCGTAATTATGCTGCAAATATTCTGGCAATTTAATAGGATATTAACGTGCTGGAAGAGGCATCCAATAAGTGAAAAGAAGTTTTTTTTTTTTGTTTTTTTTTAATTAAGAACTGTGCAAAACAAAGACAGTTTGCTTTTACATAAGAAATCTTGAGCCACACAAAAACTGCACAGCATCTCCACTCCCACTTATCATTATCAGTATCAGATAATATTGACGACAAAGGGACTGCCTGGTTGCAATATTTGGACAGTATGTGTTGGCATGCATTCAAGTTTAAAGGATATACAAAATTCGAATAGCTACATATGAACGTTTATCCCTGAACTAATACCGTCGGAGGTTTTAGGTTTAAAGAAATCTTTTACTTTCACCATCATGTTTTTTTTTCTGATTAGAAGTATCATTATTTCTAATCAAATTCTAATTAATAGATACGTTTTTGTATTGTTTAATTGTCTTTTTAAGCAGTGGCTCGCTCATCTAACACAAAACAAACTTAAAGGTTGGATTAAAAATATTTTAAATGGAAATATGTCACAGGGAATTAATGAGTTCTTGAGAGAAAAAAAAAATGAGGATTTATCTCATGCAGTACCAATCAGTACAAGATTTAAAAGTGTTGGCAACCCCCTAATTAATATAGTAATTTGGCTACCTCATGCACACAAACAAACAAATATTGCAACAGCATTTTTTTTTATCTCACTCCCATTCTGACTGTAGCATAATAAGCCATGGTTAAGACAAGAAAATCTTGAATATAATTATATTAATGATGTAGTTTGTTCCTTTTCCCACACAAATCAACCCTGATGTAAAAAGAAAAAAGCCTCCTGTGTGAGCGTTGGCTAAAAAAACTCAAAACATCTATGAAGCACCGTGGAAAGACCAACTGTAAGACAACTGAGAGAGGGCTCTGTGTTTAGGTGCTGGAGATTATCATCTGATTTACTCAGCTCTAATCATATAAAGGACAGGCATGAGGAAAAGAGACAGAACTCCCAAAGAGACAGACATTAGCCAGTCGAGACAAGGACGAAAAGAAAACAAGGGAACTGAAAATGAGTGTTGATAGGAAAAGAAAAGCAAAAGAGAGGAGAAACGGGACCTAATGGGAAGAGAATGCCGGATGGAGTACAATCTAAATTGAACTGGACAAGCAGGTGATGGTGTCCCAGATAACCAGAGGAGGATGTCACAGACAGAAAAAATAAATAAATAAAACATCCCAATGGGCGATCTGGTTTACCTCTCCACCAGGGGTCCAGGAGCAAAGTCCGTTTCCATTCAAACTCCCACCTGAGCCGTTTCTGAACAGATCCGCTGCATCCCTGTCCACCATTTCTTCTCCTGCTCCACCTTCTCCTCCACCACCTCCTTCATCTCCTGTGTTCTCCCCGCTCTCGTTCATTTCTTCCAGAGCGATGCTGAACTGGGCTAGGGTCCGAACCATCTGCAGCATACGGACAACTCCGTGTGCCCGAACGCACCCTCTGCTTGGCACATAGACTTTAAAACAAACTCGAGGCAATGAGGTTTTGATCTAACTGTTTATGCACACAGCTCCAGCCATTATATGTAGAAAAGAAGGCGAAATGAAATATAAGACACCTGAGTGTTGAAGGAACTATCGCCTCTCCTCGTACTTACAGCTCACCATGCCCTGTTTGGGTTTTCTCTTCTCAAGAACAATCACGGTCTTATAATTCAGTCCTTCAGGGAAGCATTCTCTCTATATACTGTCCACTCTTCCATAAATGAAGTCTCGAGTCTTCAGTGAGCCCCAAACTCTGGGTTTGTTCTGCAGCAGGTACGCTCAGCCACGCAGCTCTTCAAATCATGTATCCTGTGCCACACACACACATCCCGAATGCCAGGCGAAAGAGCGCACTTCAGCATGTCTGATCTGCTTCTACCGCATGGGTGATGTAAGCAGAGTGGGAGCGCACATCGAGGTGTCTGTGTGCGTGTGTGTGTGTGTGTGTTACGGGCAAGACGCCCAGCATGTGTGTGGGTGTAAGCGAGTGTGTCACAGCCCTCCCTCAGGGTGTGTGTATAATAGGAGGCAGCAAGCAGGGCAGACGCTCGCAGCGCTTAGAGCCGCTTCACACCAGCCAGACTCGACCAATCATCAGAAATGCAATGGATCTGCTGAGTTAGGAAAGGGATAAAGAACTGAAAGGTGAGAGGCAGCCTGAGAAATCCTTCCCTTACGCTCTTATAGCTCACAAACAAAAAATATATTGTCTCAGGATCTCTTTCTTCAACCTCAGTGAAATTGTCAACTCACAAAAAAAAAACATTCATTATAACATATCAGTTTCTTTTTCTTTCATGCAGTTTGAGTTAGTGCAAGTGACTCTGAACTCAAAATAACTTCAGTCTTAAATCTAAATCCAGCATCTACAGCACCAGACAAAGGTTTATATAAAGGTTTATATTCACTATATACATGATTTCTCATCATATTTAATTTGTATCAAACAAATATCACAAAAAAGTAGACAAATTAGTAGAATAAGATTATTCTAAGATAAAGTTATATTAAGAAATATTTTATGCTTATGTCTACAATCTGGTAATATCGCTAGTGCCTCTTTTCCTGTCTGCAATTTGCTTCACCCACAAAGACCTTGAAACTAAATAATAGATAACACCTCACAATAACCACGTGTGGACATTTGGGATGCAGTATTTGTTGTGTATTATGTGTCAAGAGTCTTGAGCTAAAACTTTAGACGCTAATGTAATTTTCAGACTGTTGAATGAAATGTGGTCACTTTAGATGTCTGCATCTAAAACCGATGATGGTGTCTGAGATGCTAAAGGCTATGCAATGCTGGAAACAGGGATGAGAGAGAAAGGAGGGAGGAAAATATCGATTTAGAGCCCACATCGTCATCACAAAATGAGCCAAAAATATTGCCATTTCATGATCTGGTCACGTTGTAGAGCCCTACAAAAAACCACAAGTTGAATTTATCAACTTTTGGTCTTTAAGTTCGGAGTCACCTAAAAATAACAACAAACGCTACGTTTTCTGTAGTGCTTTGAGCGACTTTGACATGAAAAAGGACTCTTTCCTCCAGCTGGGATAAGGCAGTGACTGAACAAAAGGTCATTGGGGGGACATGTAAAGGTCAAGTTCCTCACAGGAAACACAGCCTTTAACATCAGGTTTGGTGATAATCTTTCTGTACTAATGATCTGGACCAAAGTTAAGTTTTAGCTCATGACTAAGAATGTCTGATCAAAACTACACACGACATTAAGTAATGTTGATTATTCCCAATCAATGTATGAGTATACCCATAAATCTTTCTTTCCTCTTGTCAAATTCTTCTTTTATTTTCTGTATTGCAATAGTGTAGAAATAAAGCGTCACAAAAAAAGAATCCAGAATTTACTGATGTACAACATTTCACAAGCTCCCTGATGAACATAAGTAAGTCTGCTGGGTATTTGTTCACCAGTACAAATATATTTTTTCTTTTATTTATGTCTGTCCCCAAATGTTTCAATGGGACTTAGAGCAGTGAGTATGCAAAATAGTTTATGAGGGAAGGAACAGAAGGAAGTTTATAATCCTTAAAAGAGACAATTTTTCACACCACTGTTTTAAACTGCAACAATTTCCAGTTAAGCGGTCAGGTGATCCCCAATCAACATTTTTTAGTCGGGGTGGTCGCTGCAACATGACATTGCCAGTTGCAATTTGTTGCCCCTGCAGGACTAGATGGGCTTTTTTTGTTTCTTTGTTTTTTTATTGAGGAAAAATCTCCTAACAAATGCTTTTCTTTTTTGAGCCCCCATGGAAACATCTCCACTGGGATCTCCCTGCCATGTCAGGTAGCTGGACCTTTACAAAGTTCAAAAGTGCAAGTTTGCGGTGCGGGTGAAGCAAGTGGACTTTGTATTTTGGCTCTTTAAGACTTTCTCTTTCAAATCATCATTAGCGAGGGCAATAATTTGGGTTAACAATTTTCCTGCGTTTTCAAGGACAGCTGCTGGACCGTCTGGCTCTGAGAAAATGAAATTATTTTGTGTCTACTTCATTACTTTTTTCTGTCCAGTAACCATGAGAAACTTTGAAGACATTTTGGGAACATCTTTAAGAGATTTTGCTGCATCCAAATTGCACAAACAGGACATCCTCATATGTGTCCTCTGAGCCACATGTCAGCATCAGTGGTATCTTGTTCCCGTAGCAACTCATAAGCATTTCCTGTTTAGCTTAGGACTAATGCAGTTGCTGGGTCGCAAAGGATGGAGGGGGAAAGAGGTATGCATGTGAGCACGTGTGTAAGAGAGTGTGGATAAACTAAGATGAAGAAAGGGAACACAGTCTGTGCTGCGGGCTCGTGGCAAGATGACCCAGATTTCCTTGAGGTGTGTATTCCCTTTCTTTCTCTTTCTCACACACGTATCTTTCACGCAGACTGTAACTACATGGCTGAATGAAGATCACTGCATCCTTTTCAAGAAGCGAACAGGATGTTCTAATTACTTTCAGGTGCATGCTGCAGGACGAGGGTGAGGAGGGGGATTTACTACAGCAAAAAAAGCCAGACGAGTTAGAGGCGCTCAGTTTGTTTTCGATTAACACATTCACAAGAAAAAAATTCAATAAGGAAACTGTGTTGACGGTTCGGTGGAGACAGAGAAGCAACTGAGGAATAACAAACCTCCAGAGAGACCACAGATTCCGTCTTGTTTGGAAATCTGTGTCCTTATCGCGTCAGTCACTGCTATCCAGACCCTGACCCGCCGCCGCCGCCCCCATAAAACGCCGTCGTTCTGAGGGTAACCATCAATAAGCATGTGACAAAAATGCGGCACCTGTCAGCAGACACGCGGGTCCCACATTTGTGGGTGTGTGAGTGTGAGACACTGAGTGTTACCTCGGGCGAGGTCAACGGAGGGTTGTCCAAACAGATCAAAACAGATTGCTCATCCCACACCTGTGCAGGCTTACAGCTTGAACCATGTGAGTGTGTTGGTGTGTCGGCGGCCCCGTTTGCTCCCAATGTTGATGTTGGGAGCAGAAATGCTTGGGCAAGGAAAAAAAAAACTTCTTTCCCATATCTGCCTACCATTACATACCCACATTATCACAGCAACAGCAACAGTAGAGCCACTGCAGTCACATTGACAGGGGGACAAAAAACTGTCAATTCTTTCAATAAGCACAAGATATGCTAGTGCTTAACATTGGTTGTTGCACTAGCATGATGCAATCGGGTTTAACCCCATGTGAATACGGCACACCATAAAATAGGTTGTTCTGTCAAATACAATAATGATATAATAATGATAAAAAAAAACTAAATACATTTATTGTGTTTTTTTGAGGTTTTATTGTCAAAGTGTCCAACACTCTAAATCACTCTCTGTTGAAATACCTGATTCTATCAAGGCATTCAATGTGCTTCAAGATAACTTTAAACTTCTTTGAATCAAATCATTATTTTATTGATTTTGATGTATGCTTTGAGGGGTTGTCTTGTGTGAGACATAAAGTTCCTCTTCATCTTTAGCTTTCTAGCTATAGCCGGAAGGGTTCAGTGCAAACACTGACTAGTTCTTGCTCCAATCCTCAGAAAGTCCCTACAACACAATTCTGCTTCTCTATCAGTATAACATGCTTTTGTGAAAAGCTCAATCTTGCTTTTATCAGACTATTTAGTATTCTTGGGAGAAGCTGGCTTTTGAAAAAAATTCAAAGTGCAAACTTTAACAGTGGTTGTGTCTAGTTTAATGTATTTTGGTGCATGTCCTTAGTGCTGGTTGCATCCGCTAAAGTATTTTTGCAGAAAGACTGATGATCACTAGTATTCAAGTAAGTTTGAATTAAGTCTCCTATCATGGAAGACAAAATACTAAACTTTACATGAAAGCAGATATGACTGCATATTGAATGTAACAATTATATTTTTGAATTAATGATGTTACAACCTTGAAGAATTGTTGAACTTCCCTAGAGAATATTTTAACCACCACCTGAATAAAGTGCCAGAGAATAATAGTGGGACTAACTTCAGCCTTAATCTGTTTAAACTCTTTCCTTAAGATGAAAAATACACACAAGCACAAGAGGGCAGCATTCATAAAAAGAACAAATCTTTACTAATTGACTATGTTTTTTCCATTCTTTAGTATGACAGCCAGCTGCTGCGACAAATTAAGGTATATTTAAAGATTAAAGTTATTTAGAATAAAAAAAGGAACCAGTATGGACAAAGGGAAACATTTCGTCAGGTTTCCATCTGAAAACAATGTTAATGTAAAACACAAAGCCAGCAAATCAGACTGTGAGAAAACTGGATTAGAATGATGGCGGCCAATATAAAACCAGAGCTTCCCCAGTTACAGAAACCATAGTTTACATCTGAACGTTGCAGAGAATTCACAGGTAATAAGATCTTCCCGCGCTCTAAATACGCCCTTATGGGACGGCATGCATCAGAGTGTGTGTATGGCAGAGAGAGATGTGGTGAAAAGAGCCTTTTGTCCCTGAGAGGTGAGGCTTAAACAAGGACAGCACTGGCCACAGGACTCAGACACTCATATACAAACACACAGACAGACAGACAGGGCAAGGACTCTCCTTTGCTCCTGTCCAAACACGTGAACATCTGATATTATGTCTTAATAAAGCAGAAGACCAGAATGACACTAAAGTAACAATTTATCTACTTACTTTCTAGTAGCATTTGTAACGGACAAATATCTTCATTTTGCAGAATTGTTCATTTAATAATTGAGTAAATATTCAAAAAAATAAAAGTCCTCTAAAAAATATTATGCTTGCTGTTTGGAGGAAAAAAACTATACACCAAATAGTATTTAAGTGAATTTGTGTGTAATTGTATCACATTATGAAAACGTGTACTTCTTTGACAAGCATAAGAATAACATATCAAATCATATGCAGAAGAAATTACTAAAAACTGATCTTGCTTTCAGGAGGAGTCTCCCATTTCTCAAAGAAATATTTTAACCATGTCCTGAAATTAGGTTTTGGGGGAGTGTTGAGACTAATCCTTGAAAATAAAAATATTCTGCCTGACAGTGACACCTGGCTTCACAAATCAGAATCTTATTACATTACTACATAAACATAAAACACAGTTTCTGAGGAAGAAAAATTAAACATCCATTCATTTAAATCCATTAAAAATGGTCAAAGTATTTTCAGACCAAACACCATTTGTAAAAAAAAAAAAAAAAAAAAGATTTATCAAGTTGGTTTTAAATCAAAATAAGCAAGTTTACAGTTTTTTGTCTTGCTCTAATACGGGTGGAAAGATCCCGATAAAGTTCCTCTGAAGAGAACAGCGTTGCTGCGATAACACCAGGAGGAGCCTTTGATCCACTCTGCAGCATCTTCGTCTTCAGTTTCAAGATTTACAGCGAGCTGTAATCTGACATCCCTTCCACTTCCTGTCCGGCACCCCGTCCCACAGTGCAGCAGGCTCCAGCGATAGCCATCAGCCACACAAAGACGTTTTAACCCCAACACCATCCGGAAATACCTTCTGTGCATCTGTCTTTCCCACCCAGTTTGTCCTTTCTGATGCCCTCTGCCCTCTCTATTTCCTTTCTCTTCAAATTTACAAGAACATCCCTCCTGCCTGTCACGGTCCCTCCCACACAGCAAGATCTCTATTCTGCGTATCGCGAGTTATTTTCGAAAATCCAAGCTTTGAAAGGCGCCATCAGCTGAATTTCTCATCAGTGGCTCCTCGACAGCACTCTAGCATGTCCTCACACAGGGACAACGATCTTTATTCGAAACTAAAACAGAGAGATGAGAACGCAATAAGAGGAAATGCTGATTCAGAAGTTATCAATTCACTCTGAACATATGTGTGATTACTTTATTCGTAATCACTTTCTTTTCTCTCGTCATACTTTACTTTCCTCTCTTTTTTTTTACCCCTTCCTCACCCTTTTCCCTCCATTTCTCCATCATTATCCTACTTTCCACAACATTCCTGACCCCTTGCTTCCTGTAATTCCTGTGTATCTAGCAAAGAGCTTCTTTCTCTTGTGTCATTAGACATGCAAACACTGTGGTTTTAAAAAAAGGAGCTAAAACTTAGCTTTGGTGCACCTCCAGCAATAAGACAGAGTGGGAGGTGGCTTGTGACCAATCAAAGTAAGATCAAATGAGAAGATGCCTCAGAGTGTACAGGAAGAATCAGAAGAGAGAGTGATGAGGGGCTTTCTTTTGTTTAATCAAGAGGAAAATATTTAAAAGCGATGTAAACAGAGACGCCTCACTGTCAGAACAAACCAGGGCAGCTAGAGAAGAAACAACAAATGAGATGGAGGTTTTTCAGCCTGTGCAATCGAACCTTACACTCTGTGATGGTTTGAATCTTGTGAGATACGATACTGAGGAAAGGTGCTAGATGCAGAATTTGATAAAGTCCCCACTAAAAAAAACCTTCAGTCAGATTATTTTTGAAACCTTGGCGCTATCAAGAAGGCCAAGTTGCTTTCCAGCAGTTATTTCAAAATTGTAATGTCATGTTTGTTCGCATCAAGTTGTTTGAATGTGGAAGCACACTTTGAGATGTTATGAAATAAAACGAATGAGGAAAACCGGGCCCGCAGTTTTTACTCCTCAGTTTTGCGCAGTTTGTGAATTTTTGATGACAATTAAGAAGCAGAAAGCAACAAGTGAAACTGAGCTGCTCCCTTGCATGCACTTCCAGAGTTAAAAGTGCAAATTTCGGCCACTTTTAGGAGTGAAACATTTTAGAATTACCATAAAATAAAAGCTGATTGTTAGTACAAATGTCTTCAAATGAAATTACTTTTAAAACAGATTTGGATACAGCACTATTAGAAGTAAAACTTGGTTATCCAAGAACGCAGTCTTGAAGCATGTCGTCAATAAAACTAGCAGTCGGCAAATGAAGGTGGATTTCAACCATAAATAGGCAACAAGTCACATTTTTTACCATTTGGATATTAGCTTTTGAAAGATGTTTCGAACTATTCTAACAGCCATTAACTTCATACAAAGTCAAAATAATATATATTTTTATATCAGATAAACTACAATATCTTTCTGAAAACCTTCAAAACAAAAACTTTTAGATCACTAAAATGCTGGGAACCTTAAATAACACATTATCTCTGTTGGGCAAAAACCTTGCATCTCCATTTTTAGCTATTCTTGAAAGAATCCACTCAGCTGATCAATGAAATCCGTTTTGTGAAGATCTGTACAAACAGCACATAACTTTAACCTTAAAGGTGTGAGGTTACATTTAGGAGAACAATGGTTATTCTAACGTCTTGGAAAGTCACATTTTCAAGAAACGCCCATCATCATTTATAAATCTAAGCCTTTATTGTTACTGGTCAGCTCGGGTTACTAAAAACACCTGGGTTTTGTAAAAAGGGAACAAATTTGAGAAAACTTTGCAGCACTGGGCAGCACAACAGCAGAAGTTTAACCTCTTTGTGGAAGACAGTGGAAAGCTGCGGTTATCACAGATTTCCTAAGAAATTAACTTGTACACAAGAAGAGTAAACCAGATGCCAGACGGATGGTCTCAATTCAGTAACATAGAAAAGATTAGGTCTTGAGATTGATATGAGAAAGTCACTTCCCATGTTGGCATGCACAAAAATGTAAATTTTACAAATACAGATGCTGCTGCACTTTGTGCAAAAAGGAGTTAGTTTACATGCTTCCCTTTACAACGCAAGAAAATGTAACCACTGTAGAGATTTTTTTTCAAAGATTAAAAGACAAACAAAACCTGTGTAATGAAAATCTCCAACAGGCGGGTCAGCAACTCCAGTTACCACAGAAACAGGCAAGTGGTACAAAAAGCATGAATGAGACAGCAAACAGCAAAAAAAAAAAAAAAGACCCCTGTTATTATTATACTCACCCAAACAATATAGTATAATAATACTGCAGTAACACTGAATAGACAGTGCAGCTGCATCACAAATCACCAAGGAACAACATGTGCCACATTGTGAAGTTCCAATAACTGCGTCTCACACAAGCAAAAGATACAGTAAGTGAATGGAAACGAATACGTGGCAGAAGTCTTTGTGAAGGATGTAGGTCATTTAAGAGGACCCATTATACTTCCTCGAACACGCTAAAGGATAAGAACTACGGGAAACACAAAACAAGGTCATTACATTTTTTTTGTTGTTTTCTTTTTTCCTTCTTTAAATAATAAGATTCAACTTCTTCAGCTCTTCAGATGTTATATAACCATGCATCTTTGCAAAGCAGAAAAAGAGCTTGCTGCACAACCAACCAGAATGTAGCAACAACTTGGGTTGCTTTGTGAGGGGCTAGGCTAGGCTAGGTAACGGCGCAGTATTCGCCGATTGTGACTTAATAAACACAATTGTAATCTAGCAATAAGTTGGAAAACATTAAAAAAAAAAAAAAAAAAAAAAACTGTCACTTTTTTTTAGATCAACTTCGAATTGTTGATCATAATTGCACATCTGTATGAGCACTTGGACTGTGTTTTTTTTTGACTATCAGCAGAAGAGACCCAGATAGAAGTACAAAAACACATTAAAAGCAAATTTTGCATAATATATCTTCTTTGAATAATGTAGTGGCAACATGTGACAAATAAAGTCGGAAGAATATGAAGCTAAATATGAGTCAGTGTGGCTTTGAAAACAAGTGCATATAAGATACAAGATAATAAGTAGATTCATCCGGACTGATATGCAAGTTAGGACAGATGTTTACCTGACATAAAAAAACTACTCTGTGCTGTCAAAATAACCTCAGCGGTGTTATTTTTCTTTAAGTCTGTTAAAAACAACAAAAAGTGATCTGTCATTTAATATCCAAAGTAACAATTTGAATAAGGAATCAAAGTCAACCAAAATAAAAAATCCTTGGTGGATGTAAATTGGCTTCATAAAGTCCATCATTACTTAAACAAAACAAATACTCCCAGTTTATCAGATATAACAACATAAAGAAAAAAAACATCATTATTATTTCCTACAGGACAAGGCAAGAATAATACTGATAGTGAAACTCTTGCTCAATTCACAGCTTTTGTGGATCTCGTCCAGGTTAGTTTTGCTTCACATTGATGCCTAATAATATCAAGGACCTCTGATATGTTTGATTAAGATTAGAAAAATTTTCTAGTTTTTCAAAAACATCCCAATATTGATCACTGATTGCAGTAGAGAAGAAGACTATTTTATTTCTTAAAGGCTTTCAATAAAAAAAATGATTTGGTCGGTATTGAGGAAACCAGCAACAATAAAACTCTGTGCTAAAGTAATAACCTATGCTTTGGCTTATTATTTAACAGTAGCAATTGTGTAAACAAGCACTTAGATTCTACATCAGCTTGTGGAAGAGTTGCAGTTAAACTTCAGAATCCATTGTCTATGTGAACAGAGGAGGATCTTCATACCAAAGATGATTGCCCCCCTCCCATATTTAAGTTATTTTCCCAGTGGGACAAAACTAAAAAAAGGAAACATGTTCTGTATCTCGACTACCAACACACACACACACACACACGTATGAATACACACCGGATACTCCCAGGAAAAAGAAGCTGTTTATAACCAAGCTTGAAACATTCCACACACAAATACACAGAAACTGAACATAATCCACAGGGGGTGCTCTGAGTCACCTTAACTGTACACATTAACTACTGCCTTGTTAAAATATTCACCGAATGTGTCACACTCCACTTTCTAACTCCTCCTCAACGCGCCGTGGGGTCCAGAACAAAAACACGCATTATGTCACACTGATGTAGAAGAAACCTTCCCAATGAAGCCTTCACTTCAGGCCTGTAAACAAGCCCCACACTTAAAGTCATCTTTTTTAATTTGAACTTTGGAGATAAACTGTAATCAAAAGGCTTAAATCTCACATTTAATTTAACTTGTACCTTACAAACAGTTTATGCTGCTCATATACAACTTGCGTGTTGCTGGGAACATTTTGTATTGCACTCCATTCCCAGTTATTGCACGTTATGTTAAAAACGCACTCTTTTACCGACATTAAATCTGACCGAAAATGTTGCTATCAGTAGGAATACCAACATTTCTTTAATCAATTAAATGTCAGAATAAGGAGAGAAAACATTGAAAGAAATTTTATCATTACGTTCATCCAACTTCGATATTTTAGCTAAATTTCTCTAATATTTGACAGAATTACTTTTGACTTTTGGTGAAATGTTTTGGGGACCCTTCCACCAGTTTCTCAGTAGTTTGCTGGAGCAAACTACCTGAAGACAGATTTTGTGAAATTTTAAAACTACCACAGCTCCCAGTAATCCTCATGATGATAGATGTGACGTATCAGACTCATGTTAACATATTTGTTTTCAGTAAACAACTGATTTTTTTTTCTGCCACTTTTAAATCACTGGTTGTCAAGAAGGATATGAAAAGTCACTGGTTCTGGTTTTTTCAGCTAAGAAGCAACCAACGATGGCAAAGATAAAATTGCCACAAAATGATTCTTACTGTGAGAAAAAGTGTCCTTAAAACTGTGTTTAAACTTGTGTGTCAACGGCTAAAAAGCAAAAGGTCAAATATAAAATTAAAATTATGCCAAATCACTTCAAACACAAAATGTCAAGTTCACATCAGGCATCTGGTGTTGCTCGCTCAGTGTCATGCTTCATCGTCAATGGAGCAAATTTAAGAAATGTATTTTTAAGCGGCCCATGTGTTCAAACTCGGTTGGTATCAATGGTGGTCATTTAGTTAATGAATAAGGCTGAGCAAAGGCTGAGGAGGAAAGAATGCATTTAATGTCAGCGAAAGCACTTCCCAAAAAACGTAAGTGTTCAGACGGCATCTGATAAGAGAGAGAGAAACTGAGTCCAACTGGAAAGTATGAGAATGAAAGAGAAGGGTGTATATGAGAAACACAAAGGGATGAATGAGTGAAAATGAACGCTTGTAGACCAAAATGAACTTCAGGGTGGCATTAGTTTAGGAAAAAGGTTGTGGAAAGAGAAGAACGGAAGATCCCCCTTTTCGACCTTGTCCCATTCTCTCTTGCTCTCTCCTTATATGGCAGTGTTACGTGTGTGTGCCTCTCAGCATTGGTGTGTGTTATACGGGCTCAGTCCCAGCGTTGCTCTCAAACTGAGCGATTAGATCAGCAAACAATTGCTGACCAAATTTAAACCAAAGCTGCTCTCCATATCACTGCTGCAAGCATATCAGATAACAAGAAAAAACAAAACAAAACAAAAAAACACATGATTAAAATGTCTTACTTTTCAATCAAGGTGACCAAATCTAGATTATAATTTTAGGATTGTAGCTAAATATAATCCAGTAAAGTTAAAAAGAATATGCCCATGAACCAGGGCACACACTGGAAAGTAAAAATGCAAAAACTATGGGAAGTTACATCACAGCTAGTCTGTTTAAGGGACAGATAAATCCCCTGGGATTTTTTGCCTCAGAATGCAAAGAACTCAACTCCAGACTCCTCTCACTTCTTCTTCTCCTCCCTTATATTTTCATTTCATCCCCTCCCTGCTCCATACTTCCCAGAATGCGTCAGTCTGAGCCCAAAATGCAGGACTGGAATGCAGGAATCCAGGTAGCATGTCTGCATAAACACATCCGCAAACAATGCATCCATCCACACATACTGCACAAAAAGGAATGCGTTTGCATGCGTAACCCCGGCCCAGACATAAAACCGGAGCAAGCAAGGTGATCGATGTTACTTTGGAGTGGAAGATTTCCATAAGTGGGAACAAAAACAGGGAGACTCACAGCTGGAAATACACTGCACAATTTTTATGATCCTGTATGCTTTTATTTCTCTCTAAGCAACTCTTGCAAACTTCTTGCTCCTTCACCATAAATCAGAAAAACTTTCTTCCACTGAAAGAGTTTCAGGTGGAGACACAGAGGCACACTGGACCAAGGATGAACGTGTCCTCACACAGAAATCAGTCCAGCAGGTGCTATGGGCAACAGAAGAGTTCAGAAACATGTCTGTGGACATTCTTCACATTTTTGAAAAGTAGGAGTGTAAAACCACAACTAACTGTGAAAAAAACCTTATCCCCAAAAATCCGACTTGCTCGTCTTTATGCCCGTTACTTCTGATATTACTTTGAAATCACCCAGTATGATTTTACAATCTGCACCTCAGTTGGTCAACAGGAACACTATTAGTTGTGCACTCCATTAGTACGTATTGACAGAAAAGAAAGCTGTTGTATAAAAAGGTAGTAAAAAGCCTCATGAGGAGATTGCTATAAGACGAGTTGGCAACCATGCGGATGAAAACTACGGCCTTGTGCACACGAGAACATTTTTTCCTCATAACAGGTTGCCGTTTTCACAACACCTGCGTCCACATGGGAATATTTTCAGAAATGTTTTCATTTACACAGAAGCACAGAGAATGCTGCTTTTAATCCACTAGAACTGTAAATATGGAGAACGAGACATGAGCATGAAGCCTCCACATGAGGCAAGCAGAAAACGGCAAACAACGAAACCTCATCAAATGTTCCGCATTACAATCACAAAAATAGAATCCGCCGATGTTGCTCTAGTATATGACGCATATGACATTCTTGGAGTCATAGGTCAAGTTGCAGGTTGTGGAAATTTCACAAAAAAAATTCACGCAAATGCAGGAGGGCGAAGGTTTCCCACTGGAGTCCATTTCACAAAACAGCAAAACAACAAATGTGTTTAGGGTGGCCTAAATATTTTTTTTGTGCAATGTGGGAATAAAAGGATGAAAATCTTTTCCCGTTTAGAAAAAAATGTTCCTGTGCGGATGTTACCAGACCACACCAAGGATGTTGACCCAACTGTGAAACATTGTGGTGGCGGCATCATCCTGTGGGGCTGATTTCTTTAACAGTGAAGCTGGTCAGAGGTAATGGAAAAATGCATGGAGTAAAAACATTTCGTACTTTAAATCATGTAATTAAAGCAGTAACATTTTGTCCTTTTCTAATCATCTCTAATAATTTAGGCACAAGAATGTCATACTTATTTCTGCTCTTAAAAAAACCACTTATTTATATTTGGCCATTTAAGATCCTTTCAGTTCATAAGTTTATTTTGGATTCTGGCATGTGGTAAATTGCTTAATTTCTCAGATTACCTGACTGGCGTCAGTAATTCAACCCTGAAATCACTTTTTAAAATAAAACTCCTAAGCAGTGATAAAGTAAATTACTATCATTTCTTTCCAAACACTACATGCATGATCTGCTTACTGTCATGCAGTCTTTCTCCATCTTACTGTCCTTTTCCCTTCCCTCCCCATCGTGTCATTCCCATCTCACATGCAGAGCAATGGACAGAAAGGGGGACAGCAAGAGAGGAAAGAAAAGTTTGTTTTTCCAAAGGGGACAACATTCCCAGGCTTGCACCATTCCTTTCTCTATTATTAGAGCACACACACACATACACACGCATATCCAACGCAAACAACAGCTCTTCACTCAATCACTGGGATTACTACAAGATCTTAAACCAGATCTCCCAACGCACAGAGCAGATAGTAATTATTTTTAATTCATTAAAAACCAGAAATAGGAAGAACAATCGGCTGATGACCCAGAATCGGACATTGTTATGGTTGCCTGGCCCTGATTAGTGATCCACCAGATAAAGCTAGGAAGTCCTGAAGGCCCATTATGATTTGAGACTCAACTCAAATGGAGTTGCCACTGCTGATCCGAATTTTCTTTCATGAAACAGTTTGTCAAACGGACTGGACCTTTTGAATGATGTAGTCTTCTACTTGGTGATGCTTTGAGTACAAATAACGGCAGCTCGTTCTTCATGCCAGGGCAATCTGGGGAGTCTGGTACTTTCTGTCTTCTGCACTGCTATTTTTTTCTAAGAATATTTCCTGCAAAACAAACATGCATTTACCAGTCATACATTTTGATTTGGATGCATTTCTTTCAGCGTTATTGCCTCATCCTCATTCGACAAAACCATTTCTCCCAGCTATCTCGCTGTGCTGTTTTTGATTTTGGTTGTGTTTACCCACAGTGCCTGGGTTAGATTTATGTATTTGGTTAGCTGAAGTAGACCAAGACCAATATTTTTTTTTTTGGTGGGCCTGAGTTTCCTTCTGACATCTGCAGCTCCATGAAACTTTCTCACCTTCCAAGAAAACAGACTTTCCAAACAAACAATCTAGAGTTCAATTAAACACACCTGAAGGCTCTGATCGTTTTTCCAAACAGTCAACATACAAAAGTGTCGTCATGATGAGTCAGTGACAACACTCTTCAGTGCAGATGTTTTTACTGCGAGACAAAGACTGAGCTGTTTGATGTCAGTGAGGAGTTTAAAAGTTCTGTGTTTTCTCTCGAAATACAAGGAATGTAGCTGATGACTCAAACGGCAAAGTTGTTCAAAAGGGTAAAAGTTGTGTCCTTTTGAAAAGTTCAAATCTGTCTGAACATGCTGGACTTGAAAATGTTGGCAGATTTTTGTAAATCTCACATTGGTGATATAGCGAGACAGTAAGCTCTATTCGTGGAGCACATTGAATAGACAAAAAAAACAAATAACGCTTCAAACTAAAAAACATCCAACAACGTTTTACAAAAGCACCTGCTTTGCAGAGCACACAACACACTTTGTTTTTACGTAAGCTAGTAATGCTAATTGCTAATAAAAGATGGTAAACGCCATGTCAGCTCTATAAGTACACTTTAAAAACGACATCCAGCTAAAGTGTATGAGCAGAGTCGATGTATCTGTAGAAAAATCTGTCAGCTGGTCAGGGCGTTTTCAGTCCTGCCTTCTGGAGGTACCAGGCATATTTTTTTTTTCCTGTCAGAAATGCAGCCTACCATTAGCAAGATTAGAGGTCATCATGTCATTGGTTCTTAATTCATAGTTTGGGTAAGAACAGTGCTTCAAGAGTCAAGAGTTTAAAAGATCTGGAGGAACCTATTACACTCCGAAAGCTCAGGTGGACGATAGATTGATGATATTCTGTGGACCACCATGTTGAAGGCTGATAGTCTCTGTATTTAAAAGGCTGAAACAAAAATGTTTAAAAAGACAACAGCATAATGATTAGTCTATGCGCAAAAGAAACTTGTTGAAAAAAAACCTCAAAGTCAAGTTTGTGGCAAAAGAAGAACCCATCAAATTGTGATCTGCACCAAGGTCTTTTTTTTATCAAAGATGCGAAATAAGTCGCCAGGCTTCATGCAAGTGTCTATTTCTGAGCACTCTTGTTCTGCAACGCTGTTGTAGAATAAGATAAAAAGAAAAAAACTGGTTTTCTCACAAAAGCGTGTGATAAAACAGGTCCTGGAGGAGGTCAGGAATATTCCTGCCAGATCTACGAGAGTGATCTGGAGGACCAGGCTTGTTTAAAAAGAGAGAAATGAAACAGCGTCAAAGACAACAATGCTCACTGAAAATTACAAAAACAACTCTGAGATGGAAGACATTTATAAATTAACTGAGGTAAGGAAAAAAAACTTAAACTTTGGGTCAAGGCCAAGTCCACAGTCCACTGCAGTCACGTGACTGCTCATGTCTCCAGTCCACATATTATAATTTTTGAAAAGTTTTGCAAGGAAACCGCAGTAAACAGCAGGTCGACGGTCATGCATGAGGAGAACCAGCGACACTGAGGATCGGAGACAGCAACTTATTTCTATTGGTGACAAAATTGTGACTTCAGCTGGAATTTATTTGCTCTGCATCCATAAAGCTAAACTGTGAAGACAATCAAGAAAACTGACTATAAACTCACAACTCACACTTATAAGTTCACCATGGATTCTTGCATATTATTCAGCTAATTTGTTCATTTGTGAAGTGACAGTCAACACTGGATTTTATTATAATTTGATAGAATCTCCTCATATGTTTGTTCAGGGAAAACATTTAGAACTACAGCAAGAAAACGCTTTGCATTTATGTTTGAAGAAATCATTGAAGCTGCCGTATGTTTGCTTTTTTTCTTACTTTTTTTTTGTGGACTCAAACCTAGATAAGTCCATCCGAAATCAGAGAAGCGGCTGGGCTACAAGGTCCCAAAGAGAACTTGAATTAAATGTGTTCAAACATTAGCAGACGCATGTGAGCTGAAAATAAAAGTAAGAAAAAGCAAGATTAGGTCTAATATGTGCCTTGCTTCATCATGAAGGTACCAACTGTAATTTAAAACTTAAATGTTCTGTATTTGTGTAGCAATGTGTCGGGTCCAGACGACCCTGAAGAGCTTCCCATTACATTCAACCAGTCACAAACTGATGGTGGTGACGACCATCATAATGTAGTGAGAGCAGCTCCAGCACCACTTGGACCTTTGACCACCTTCAAAAGGCAAGATGGGTGAAGAGAAATACAGCTTGGCAAAAAAGTAGAAGACGTGGTTTTTCCTTTTTTTTTTTTTCTTAATGTACATAACTCTTCTTTTTAAATATGGCCGTCTATGTTTTGGTGCTTAACTCATGTTAGGAGCTCTACATGCTTTGTAAGGCAAACACCAGCACATGCACACAAAGTCTTTTATGGCTGAAAGACTGTTCCCTCTGTATATAAGATCCAGATGTGAACGTAGTGGGAGAGAAGTTAAAAATAGAGGAAGAGAGGTGAAAGGAAAGGGGAGAGAGAAAGACCAAAACAAGGTAAGGGAAACAAGTTGAACAAACAGGAACAATAATATTAGAAGGTGAATCCTGAAGGAAGGTAAAGAGTGAAACAAAGTTAACATAAAGACACTAAACGTCTTTCTGTTCCATTAAGCTTAAGTTGAAACTTTAGCCTCTCTGATGTCACCACATTCCTAAGGGGAATAAAAAAACAAAAAAAAACATTGATGCCATGGATGATGAAAAATACACAAAAGGGCGACCATCGACTTTCTCCACCCAAAAAAAGCACACAGCTCTCATAGCCGCTTAAAAAAGCTCCCCGAACCCCCTCTCTCTTTTTTCCTCTCACCAGATACAACAACCATTTAGTGTGCATTTGTGTGTGTGTGTGTGTGCGCGCGTGTGTGTACACGATGCTCTGAAAATGCCTCCCCCAAACCCACTTCCTGCCCTGCCCTCTCAATGAAGACAATTATGGTTTTTGCAAGAAGAATAACACAGAAGAAATAGCTCCATAAAAGGCAGGATCCATGTCGTTTTCACCTCCACACACATTTTTCAAATTAGAAGCCAATATGGCAGGTTTCTTAAATATTAGGTTCTTTGTTCTTGCAGATGCTGAATAACGACACAAAACTGAGCATTGAAAGCGAGGACTTATAAAGACAAAAGCACGGCCTTCAGTTTGAACACAAATATGCGTTTCACTGCTATAAATCTGAATGCAATTTCACTTCAAAGTGAAATAACTCAGTGAAAAACTCAACTCCAGTTTGCACTAATCAAAATGTGCAACCGGATTAGAGAGTGAACACAGCTTGATTTATAGATGATGATTTACACCGTTTGTGAGAAGCTGCCAGCTGCAAAACCGCCAAGCCAACAGAAAGCCTGTTTACATGAAATTGCATGTTACTAACATGCTGGATCCCATTTTACGTTTGCTTTTCTGCTGCCTTTTTATGTCATTCATGTTGGTATTATCAACACCACGGCATCAAAGGGGTGTCAGGCTGCATTTAGAGGCATGTAAAAATATAAGATCATCTGGATTTATTCAACAAACATAATGTCAATTCACTCAAAAGATCAACATAAACAAAATCTGGAGTACACAATTCTGAAATTTTACAATCAAATGTTATTAAAGAATGCTAAGAACATTATTATTCAGTGTTTTGAGGGACAGATATTTAGAAGGCACTTTATTAGCGAGAGGGTCTGACCATGCACGCACATTCACCCTGAACGTTGAACGCAAGCGGCCAAAGGAAGTCTTCAGAACCAGCAGATTGTTGCTGCTGCTGATATGAAAGCAGCAGAAACAGACCGCACATTTAATTTTAATGGGAAAAGTGCAGGGAGGAATCATTTGCTCTCCAAAAATAAAAAATGACGGCCGGACAAACGTGACAGACAAAGACCAGGATGTCTGGAATGATGCTTTTTGGATAGATGAAAATAAAACAACACAAATAGTTGCTCTTAACTTCCTTCCTCTAACTCTTCTTATGGTTCAACTGTTTTGAAATTATAGTCAGAAAACTTCAAGTTGCACACTGCAGGGTACTGAGTTGAGCAGACAGCCAGTCTAATGAAAAAGCTAAAATTGGCTTGCCAGACCCCCAGGATTTCTCTATAAAGAATAAAGTGGCAGAAAGTCAAAATATTCAGTACAATGCTAATTTTCAGGTGCCTAAATAAATGCATCAGAGGCATGTCATATGTAACAATATTAAAACTGTAATAAATATTATTTAAATTATACAGCAGTGGCTCTATCTCTTAGTTTTAAATTAGAACAGTTAGGTCATATTATGCATTTTGTAAAAACACGTTGATGCTGAGACATTTTAACTTACAGTTGTCCAATCAGACAAGCAAATATTAGTGAAATAAAATAATCTTATTATGCTTAGCTTGTAATAGAGGTAGGCACAAAAAAAGCAAAAGAGTGTAAAACCAAACAGACAAAAACGTCAAGGTAGAAACTAGAAAGGCAATGATAATGAAGAAAGGAGTTTTATCATCCTGAAGAAATAAGATTTTACTTCAAATTCAGCTTTAAAGCTGTTTTTAGGTTTTTAGCATCTTCTTGTAGTGAACTGCTCAACATTTAACTAGAGCCTTGAAACATTTTAGTTGAAGATGTAGCTGCATGATTATGACTAGGATAACAGAGACAACCAAAACATCAAATAAAGACGGCAACTCATTCTTGATTGAAGAACTGCTTTTCAAATAACCATAGATGACAAAAAAGTAAAATAAAATAAATGATCCATTTGTTTTGCACTGAAGATGAGTCACAACAGCGCAGTGTTTCTGTGACATTTACTGGAAACCTTGCTTCCCGGAAGAGTTTAACTGTGATTGACGCACATTGTCCGAAACCATTTTCCTCCATGCTTAACAACAACAGAACTGCAAAGTTAATATTCCACATAAAATACTTGAAAAAAAAAACCTGAAGTCTTCTTGAAAATAAAAGCCCATTGAGCGGCGAAGAAGGACCACATTGTTTCAGGAGAAATTGCGAGCGACAACCCCCTGACTGCTGTCACCGGGTGACGGGAGCCTCGTGTGAACCCTTCCAACAGGTCTAAGGGGGACGCACGCAAACACGAGCGCATTCCTCCGGTCAGATAAATGGCAGTCATCATCATTTACCATCATCATTGCCGTGGCGATTACTGCTGTTATTTTTGGCCAGATATCCACTTCACTGGACGGATGTGAGAAACAGCCAAGGGACAGAGGAACAAAACAGATACACTGGACTCAAAAAATATATAAATATAAAAATCAGTGAGCGATATATCAAATATAGAACGTGCCATAAGATGAATATGTACCTGATTAAACAATTTATTCTGTCTTTACTTTTCTGTCATGCTTTAATGTTCCAGATTGTATAAAATGTTTTACTTTAGAAAAAAAAATAACCTGAGTAAAAACGTAAAAAGTAAAAAAATCTGTTTTCAAATCATGTCTAATGTTTATTATGAAAAAAGATGTGAAAAAAACACACAAAAACAATTTGACCCTGCACCATATGGAAAATATATCAAAGCTGTATATAATTGACATAATATTTTAGCTACTTTGATGAAACTTGAATTTAATTCACAGTGAAACCAGGAACAAAATCATGAGTAAGTCATTTCATGTAAAGCTAAGAGTTGCTTCATCCCAATTTGTCCCTCTGCATCCAGTATAAAAACTGGCCACTCACAGGGAGACAGAAGAAAAATGCTGACGTTTATAGTCCAAAAAAGGAGCAATAGGAATTGGCTAAAAATGGCATTAGTAACAATTCTTCTTCTTCCTATTATTACACAATTTTTTAAAAAGTCATGCAGTTACATCAATTGTAAATCTCACACATGCTACTTGGTAAAGAAAGCATAGACAATTGAATGCAACACATTCTAGTTGGGATGCAGAATATTAGCACAACATTGTGATGTTAAGCATGACAACTTTTTCTGATGACAATTTGAACGGAGATGGTAATATTTTCCTCACAATTCTCTTTTTTATCCTCACAATGTGTCCACCTCACCAAGACTGCTGATGTTAGTGTGGTGATTGAAATCAAAGTAGAAAAGATGGTGAAAGCCCATCCAAGTGGCCCGATGTGTACGTACATACACGCCTCCTATTACTCATTTCAAGAGTAACGAGAGATGATAAATATCTTCAGGTTTTTTTTGTAGATTGAGGGCCTAAATATGTGAGCAGTTGTTTGGAAAATAGACTGAACAATGAAATTGCTGATTTAAAATTCTTTAGGGACTTCTTTGAACTCCCTTAACTTATCTGCCATTACAATGTTACTCCTGATGGCCTCCAGCAGGAGTTTTGATCTACAGATGGTGATGACTGTCACTTTAACGGTCAGGATCACATCAGAGTGAATTATTGTCCTGCAGTTCAAATAAATCAAACCTCCTGCGAAATGATGAGTACCAACTAATGTATGGGGCTGTCCCCATTTATTTACTACTTGAAATTGATTATTACATTTCCTGGTCATTTTAAATGATTTTTGTTTAGTTTCTGTCTCCAACTTGAAACTTTTATGATTTAACATATAAAGAGAAGCAGGACCCTCAACAACTTGTACATTCCGATCCAACTTAAAAGTGATCAACAAATATTGATGACAACTTAAAAGTTTAGACTACAAACTAAAAATGTGACTCATGAATTTATAGTCCATAAATTTATACAAAACGTAAACTGGCTTGCAGAGTCCGAAGCTGAGCATATGTGAAAATCAATGCCGTTAAAATGTCGTGTTTACCGTCATTGGTTCTCGTGACTTTGATCACAGTGATCAAAAGAAGCACAAGAACAATAGAACAAGCCTAGAGTAATGTAAGCCACATGCTGCGAATGATGTTATGACAGCAGAGATGTAAAATCCACATGACAGTGTTGAAGTAATATGACAGCAGCAGCATAGAGCAAAATATTACAAGATATTTTCCCAATAAAATATCAAAGTCCACTTTTCAGGCTGCCCCAAATGTTTAAACAAAGCCACAAAGCCTTTGATGAAGTTTTCAGCAATCAGGACAACTAGATTTATCCTACACAACTGTATCAAGAAACCATAAAGTGAGACTGAAGCCAATGATTACGTTTGAAAGTCTATCTCTCCGGACAGACAAAGAGCAAACACCACCTGCCTGTCGGGTGTCTCTGGTCTTAGCTGCTCCCATCTTTCCACCGCCACCATCTTCTCCCTGAGCTTTGATCCGTGAGCCCAGCAGCCATTCGGGAACGGCACTGTGACACTTTCGCCGCCTCTCGTTCCCGTTTCTGTGCACGTTTCTTAACTTGCAGCTGGAGCATGAGCCGAACCGTCGCATAGATGCCATAAGACAGACAAAGGACAAGGTGAGAGAAAGATAAAGAGACAAAGAAAAGAGAAGAAGCGCTGTATAGTTCATGTTTCTCTGGCTGACAAAGCTATGAGGGAATGCTCAGTGGCCAAACCAACCCACAGTTACACTGGGGCTCGAAGTCCATCTATGAACGTATTTGTGCTGTGCCTGCATCCAACCACGCTCCGAAACACGCAATGTAATATGCAGCATGATGCAAGGGGGGCACAGTCGTAGCACTGTGTGAGAGAAGCTGGCAGAAAGTCTTTAACAATGACTTCCTGTAGAAATAAGCGCACATTTCCATCTTACATGCATAGATGCATGGTGATGTAACTCCAGCTACCCACATTCTGGCAAGTGCTGGTGCAGCACTGAATATCAGAGCTGCCCCTCCCCCACCTGTTGCTGTACACTGTGGATTAGTTGGTTGAAGAAAGGTTCCAGCCAACTAGTATGGCAAATATGCAGTGATTCAAAGCTTTTTATACTTTGTCAAATAATAAATCCATACTTCAGCGTATCTTATAATTACCATTTCATTTTGTGATGTGTCCATAGACGAATGTTACTTTTTTTTTCTAAATAAAAATCTGAGAAGCGTGCAGTGCGTTTTTATTTGACACCTTCCATCAGTACTTTGTGGAATCACCCCAAATTGATAATACTGGATTTTATTTGGAAGCATCTGAGTAAAGGCTGAATACAAATGCATGCTGCACTTGCCCATGGTGACCCGTGCAACCCCAGTTTTTAACACAAACTGAAACCCCAAACTTAAATCTGATAGATCCAACATTGTAACGGTTCAGAAATGAGACCTGGTGCAGCTTTGCAGAGCAACTTTGTAATAAATAAAGCCGGATTAATCTTAGTGATCCCAGCTGCAGATAAAGATTAGCCACAGTAAAGAAAGATAAACTGAGGGAATAAAAAAATAAGTTATCACCTTTTTTTCTGTAATGCTCAATCTAACAAAGTTCATTTGAAATATTTGTTATCAGTGAACAAAGAAAAAAGGGGGGAAAAAATCCGAATTTTGGGGATCTTTTTTAAAATATGTTGGAAAAATGTATCTTCTCCAGCTGGCAAAACTTAGTCAGCATTACATCAGTTATCCACAGACTGAATACTATGTTTCTCACGTTAGCATATTTGCAGCCACAGTGGGAGCAGATGTCTGATTCAGAGAGAAACCAAGAGAGGGCATGCCCAGTGCATACTTGAACCAAAGAAAAAAAAGCAGTCTTCAAAAGGTGAACATGTTTATCACAATCAAATAAAAATGCCTCTCTTTTTTTTAACGTTGCCAACGCGAACTGTGCCAAAATCTGTCAGTGCATACAGAACGGCTGAAATGGCAAGTCTGTTAGAAAGTGCTGGTTCAGGAGAGGCTTTCCTTACACAAGCAAACTGCTCTGTAATTACACTGGGTGGATCCACATCAGCCCAGAGAAGAGAGCTAGAAAGGGACAGGAGTCAGGACCGAGGAGGAAAATCAAGACGGACAACGACCAGCAACCAGACTGAGGCAAATTCATTTTTTACATGGGCAACAGTAAAATACTAAAACAAAAAAAAAATCTAAAATACAGAAAACAAAACAAAAACCAGGGAAGGCTTTCCCTAAAGGCCATGCTGAAGATTTTCAAAGTAACTGTGATTTACCCAGCAAGGACATTCAGCAACGTTTTCCCACAGATGTTTTTTGTGTGTGTGTGTGTGTGTGGGGGGGTGGGGGGGGAGGGGCGGGGTGTCTGTGAGAAACCAGATGGAGCCTCAATACAGACAGAGAGACACTACACATCCGGTTTAATGTCTTAAGAAAACTTTAATCATCCACTTGTTAGTGCTAGAACTCTAAAAATGAGCTGAAAATGGCTGAAAAGTGTTCAAAATTACCACCTGGAGCTTTGTTATCTTAAAATAACAGCTTTGGCCAAAAGCTGCGACTATCGCCGACAGCTTAAAGCAAACTACTTCTAAAGTTTCTCCATTACTGATGTTCACAGAGCCAAGCAAAGACCACTGTTGCCACAATCCTTGATGACAAAAGATTGATCCACACAAAAAATACAATTACTGCCTACTGTACTTCAGGTCAAGTTTCAGCAAAAAGATCAGACAAGAAGTAGCAAATATTATACATAAAAAAAGAACAATTATATGAATCTTTCTCACTGGATCCGTTTTGTGTGTAAGTAGTGTTGAGGAAAACTGAATCTGACAAGAGGAAAGCGAAGAAGAAGCGATGAAGGAGAGAGGTGACAAAACCGTGTGGGATGTCTGGACAGGAACAGATTCAAGTATAAAGAAACCTTTAAGTCATGCTGGAAAACTTCCAGGCCAAAGCAGAAAGACAAGATGCATCCCAAGAAAAGTTGTGCATAAAACAACTAAGTCGACTCTTTCTGTTTCCACAGCATTTAGTTGAAGGGAAGGCAGCACATTGGTGCTATTATTTAAACATTCATAAGTAAATTATCTTCTGTGCCTTTACATCAGCAGGAGATCTGGTGGTTTGCCTGTCTTTGTGTTGCAATCACCTTAAAAAGCTAGGAACCCCAAGGGAAAAGTGAATGACGACAGCTGTCCATCATCACAGGAGTAGACCCAACAGAACAAAATAAAACTTCCCCATTTCAAGCTCAAAGAATATGGCACATTCTTCAAAGTTGAATCGAAATGAAGCAGAAAACCTTCTAGAACACTGTGTTTTAACAAAAGAGTCCAAAGTGGACATGTTCAGCCATATAACATAGCACAAACACCTCATTCTAATCGTCAAGAATGGAGGAGGAAAACTTATTATCCAGGCTCATGTTGCAGCCACAGGACCTTGGCACCTCGCTGTCTCTTTTTGCCCACGTATTCTAGCGTCAGAAGCGACGTCATCTATCTGACAACCAGAGCTTGGCTCATGTAGCACTGGTCGACGCTTCCAAGCAGACCAGGAAATCTACCAGCTGATGGAAAAAGAAAAGGATCAACATGCTGCAACGTCCTCGTCTTGGTTGAAACGATGTGTGGGGATTTCCGAAAGCTGTGCATAAATGAGTATGCACAATCCTCAACCAAGTGAATAGATTTAGTGAAAAAGTTTGGCCCAAAACTATTCATTAACTATATTCGGCTGAGAGAGTCCTAAAGAAACCTCCAGTAGTCCCACTGCTTATTTGTGGTCTTGTAGTCACAGATTGTTTTTGTCGATATACAATTTTGAAAGAAAATCCAACTTGGGAAGCTGAAATATCTAGACTATTTGACACGCTACGGGCTGGCATTTGCAAAGCAGTCAATTCAAGAGGGCCTTTCATTTCCCTTGGTACTGACTGCTTGTAAGAGCAGAGATAAGAAAGACTGTAGACATTGGCTTTCCACCAAGCAAATGAATGCATTTTTGGTTTTTATACTATTAAAATAGGCAGTTACAAGCATTTACAGACAGTCTCAAGTAACCATGGATTTTATATATTTGCTGGCAGCTTTGGTCCCTAACCTCTGTAAGGCCACTTTAATACTTTAAGTTATTGACTGAAAGTGTTTTTCCAAAAATTATGATTTATGTGTTGCACTTCAATTATTACAAGTTTTTCCATTTTGGTGTCTTGCTTGGTTTTAAAATGCATACTTCAAAAAAAAAAAAAAAAAAGGATTAATGTAGGTTTTGTTCAGTACGGGAAAAGTTTATTCCATAAGGAAAACTAAACCTCAAAGTTTTTTGTTTTTTTTTTAATTATGCACATAGAGATATGTGTTGTACTTCATCAGACTTTTTTTATCAAGCCCCAAAGGTTTTTTAAGGGGTGGTGTCAGAATGTCTTGCACATACCAGTCTAAAGCTAGTCTGGTGATTCATTCTCCCAGGTAAGAACTTTCTGGAACGGTTTTCAGAGTAAAAGGTCCCCCAGCAGACAGCTGGGGGGCTAGACAGCTATGTGTCATAGATAGCACAGATATCCACAGCATCGTCTTTTATCTTCCGATTCATCCCACCTCCTCCCACTTACCCACAGAGCCAGAACAAACCATATCCTCAACCTTTCATCTCAGCAGCACATTTGAACCTCTCAGCTGCATGACGTTTTAGACCACCACAGCCCTCCGCTGACCTTTGGAAGTAAAGGAAGAGCTCCAGGCACCAGCTCAATATTCGCCGTGTGATGTGGCCTTTCATTCAACTTTCAAGCTGGCCTTTAAAAAGAGTTGATCAGTGGATTAGAGATAGTTTTTTCCTTTTGCTGATTTTGGTGGGAGGGTGTATATCAAACTAATTGTTCCTAAAAGGCATAGCAAAACAATAATCAATCATATTTCTTTCTAATAACCAAAGTAACAGCTACTGCAGATGGATAATATTGACTTCAATTTGTATCACATCGACATTTATCGCAATAATGATAAAAGTATTGTTTATTGGCAATACAATAAACAATACTTTTGAAGAGAAACACAATCAGTGTGACCCAAATATTTAATAGGCTTCTTTGGTACATAACATTTACACAAAAATTACATTCAGTCATTATTTTATATACAGTGATTTAAATGAACACTGAGCCAAACAATGCCAATCATATTGTCAGTTTTTTTATCATTAAAGTATATCATTATTCCGCTAAATGTGAACTCTAATACCTTTTTTTTTTCACACTACCAATCACTGTTCAGTAATTTCTTATCCCAAGTTGCTGCCATCATTTCAGCCTCTCATGCAGAGTTTATGTTTATGACAACAAAGAAAATAGAAGCAGATAGAAGCAACTGAAGGCAATTTTGAAAAATGCTGTAGCATTCTGGAGGCTAAACAAAGCCAAAACAAAATTCAAAAAGCCTCCTTCAGTTAAGAAAAAACAAAAAAACGATGCAGCAATGTCACACCACCAAGGAGAAACGGAAGGAGAGTTGACTGGTTATCACAGGAAAAAGTAACAGTGTGGATTTCAACCACCCAAAACCGCTCAGGCTGAATATCTTTGAGTGATATGTATATTTAATAGATTGTCATTATTGTTTTGTTTGTCGCAAAAAAAAAAAAATGTTACGTAACTTTACTGATTAAGGTTAAATTTAGACAACTCCATGATTGTTCCTGTTTTTGCACCAAAACTTTTTTTTTTCTAAGCTTTATGGTTTTATTTACTGCTATGCAAGTATTAATTTACCTCAAACCAATAATGATTTATGTCCTTTTGGAGGGCAGTTAAATCTCACTCTTTATTGTGTGTAAAGGATTTCAGTCAACAGAACTACAAAGTTAACATTAAATGAGCTTACAGCCCAGCTCTACCTTTTTATTTGTTTAAGTCTGGTTAGCATAACAAGGGATTATAAAAGGGTGGCTGTAGAAAACGAAGATGGAAAGTATTTGATTCTATGTGGGTGGTCAAATAAAACAAAGTCACTCATAAATTTATAGTTATAAACACTTTGCTTTTAAACCTAATCCATGAAGAGTTGATTGAAACCAGCTTTTCTCTCCCTGTCCAGTTATGTCCTTTCCTTCATCTGTCTTCCCTAAACACCACAACTCAGTTTCTGTCGACATGTCCTGGCCTCATTACTCAAGTCGTATTGAACAAAGTGGCACACCGTTATGCCTGGTCCAAGGGAAGATATTACAAAGAGTATGCAAAGATTAAGCCACCAGAGTGGGCTGATATGATTATGGGTATCAAACAAAATTTCATATAATGAAACATTTCATGTTCTAGAATCAGAACATAAAAAGTTCTGATTCTAGAGTATGAAAAAGCCCAAATGAAGTCGTTATTATGACATGCCACACACTCACTGTAAATCTTTATCTCTTTTGGGAAGTTGTTATGCAACAAAAGGAGAGGCTGAGAATGGACCGCATTCCTGCTGCCTGTTAAAGTAAAGACTGCTTAAATGAACAGAAGACATGCACACATACAAGGTCAAGAGAAAACTCCATTCGTCAGAGTAATGTCACAAAAACAGCATGTGCACTGACATTTTTATTTATTTATTTTTTCTGAGCGGATAAAACACTGCCTGTTATTGTAACATCTCGTGGTACTATTTGTTCAAACCTGCTTGTTCAGTCCCTGTGAAGTTAATTTCATAATAATAGATATGCAAGAAGTACTGCATGGATCATAAAAATGACCAAAAATTAAACAGTATTCCTCAACTTTTCTATTAAAGGCCTGTCTCCTTTTCCCCTCCCTTCATTTTTGCTTCATTCTTTGACTCCGTCTCAGTTCTATTTTAATCCTGTTACTTTTTTAAGCCAGTACGCTTCCTTCCAGCTCCTTTTTGGATTTTTCTTTTCTTTTTTTTTTTTTTTGCTTTCTCTCTCCATCAACCTGACATTTGGCTTGTCGTCATGGGCTACACTAAGTTATGACCTCACTTCACAACAATGCTCCAAAGACAAAGAAGAGAAAATAGATAACATGAGCTGGAATCTATGGGAATTAGACTGAAAAATACAAATGGAGATGTGAAAAGGCGGCACACTGGCACAACTTTACAGCATGCAAACAATAAATATTGGCAAAAACATCTGGAAGGGGAGGGAGAGTGACTATAAGGATAACACTAGAGCAGTGGAAAAATATAGGTAAAACTGAGTAAGGTAAAAGTGGAAGAAGGAAAAATATTCCTCCCTTAACCCCATCAAATTTCATCATTTTCTGTCTGTGCTTCTCCAAACCTCTGAAGGTTCTTTTTTAGCCTGGCACTGTCATTCCATTTCAGTCCAAATCGCACAGGCCGTCCGAGTTCACCAGAGCTGCAGGGCACCGTTCTAAATCTAATGTGCTGGCTCCAAACGTTTGAACAAGACATTGACATGTTCCAGGCAAACAATATGCACAAAAGGCTCACGCACACACACAAAGCCGAGGAAAAGAGAAACCAGTTTATGGCACACAAACAGAACAATGAGCACCAGTCGCACTGGACTTCGTCAAACCCTCCAGTTACCACAACAACTTCCCATTTCCCTTAACCCATTTCCTGCTCGGAAAGGTCGATTGCCAGCTACCGCCTCCGTGACTGCAGCAACAGGGAGGGAAAACCAATGAGCACCAAGCTAACGGAAGGGAATTAATTTAGCAGCTGAGCATCTTAGGTTTGTGCTAAAGTTGAGCAAAATTACAAGAAAGCCAATGTGATTGTTCAGGAAAAAAATTAATAAAAAATTAAAACCCAGGAAGTCTGTGATTGATCAAGGATCCAGATCACTTTTTACCCATGTACTTAAATTATAGGGAATCACCTTTTTTATCTTTACACTTCAGTATTTTCCTGCTTTATGGAGATACCTAGTCCCAATGTTTCACAAAATGTTACTTATTTGTAAATTATTTTCCAGAAAACCTTAAGTTTTCTTTTTTTAGTTCTGGTCCCTATATGTGGATTTCTATGAAATATTACAGTTTCCAGTTTCTCACTCGGAAAAAGACTAAACCATCTCTGAACAACCTCCTGCTGGTAGCTAGTATTCATTGGAGTCCTATAACGTCATTAGACTCAGAGTAGATTGTAGAAAATTACTGTAAATTCTCAGAAAACTACTTCAAAACCCATCCCTCACCGCTGTGGGAACAAAGTGACAAATGGCAGATTAAAAAAAGTAAGTCCAGTGCCAGATGGCTCCATTTCCAGGGGAGCCAGATGAATATCCCAAATCCATAATATAGCAAAGAGATTGCCGTTTTCTAGATGAGCCTTATCTTTTCAGGGTTGTGGGGTGGCTGGACTCTGTCTTTCAAACAATGAGCAAAATTGTAACATGAGACACACAGGAAAAACAACCACAGATGCACATACAAATACCATAAAGGCAATCTTGAGAGACCAATGAGCCTATTGGTCTCACATAATCCGTTCAAAATACCAACGTCAAGCATCCCCACCAGAAAAAAAAAAGAAAAGTGAACAGAGGTACATAGCTATCCCAGTGATGATGTAATGAACCAAAAGTCCTGAGTTTTGGTTGCAGCTTTCCTGCATGAGGTACTAAAGTTGTTTTTACTTTCTTCATACCTCACAGCCACATCCATGACTGCAAATACTAATAACTTTGACCTGAGTCAGGGATCTGCAGGAGAGATCATGTCTATATAGAGATGTTAGAAATACACACAGACAAATTTAATTCCCTTTCCATTCACTTTCAAACAAGTAACTACTCAACATAAGTTTAAACAACCTGACATAACAGAGCATCTCTTTATTTATGTTACTATGAACTACAAACACTGGGTTATGTCACCATAATATCTGCAGATGAGACAAAAGTAAATCTCTCAGCTTTTAAACATGGAATTACATAACATACTCTGATTGGAAAAATTGTTTATTGTATGCCTTCTCTATGACTAACCTTGGCACAGTCACAATTGATGACTGTGCCAAAACAAACGAAAAAGAAACAGCAGGCCCTGGACTACCCCTTAATCTCTTTTGTATGAGTTTTGTTTAATTAAACTAATAGCTAATGTTTGTTTAACACTCCTCGACCTTTCAATAGCTTCTGCCATGTAATCCTAAAACCCAAATACCCTCGTAAATAGCCATGCTGGGAGAAAAATAAACACAAGCGCTGAATGGTGCCGTAGAACCATAACAAATAGATTAGCTGTGTTTTTTTTAATGTATTATATTAACACAATATCAGAATATTTCATCGAAATTTTTGCTGTCAATAAAAAGAACACCACAAGAATATCTGTGTTGCACGTTGTGTGCATATTTCAAGGTAAACAATCACAACCTAAAACACAGAACACACAGCAGCAGACACAATAACAAGCACACTAAAGGAGGCGGTGGGGGAATCTGTACTCACCACTTTGGGTTTGGTCTTCTGTGGAGCAGAAGCAGGTAACGTGTCCTCTATGCCAATCTTCTGAGGTCCAGCTTCTGTAAGTCCAATGTTACTGGTCACACCAGAGGCTTCTGCACTAGGAATTAATCCTTGAGACCCATTACTTGCTATAGAAGCAGGTCTGGCCTCAATGTCCTCAAGATTATATTTTTGTGAAACATCCTCCAAAGATGGGACCTCATCTTCTGGAGGCACTGCTTGGAAGTCCACTTCCTTCAGGGGTTGGAGCTGTGGAGGTGGGGAGATGGGAATGAAGGCAGCGGGTTCACTGGTGTTGCGAATGTGCTTGGGTTTAGTTTTGGATTTGGATTTCAGTGGTGATGCAGGGAGAGATGATATTAGCTTACTTTGGTTGCTGTGCTCCTCCTGGTCCTCTGAACCCATTTCAATGGGGTGAAATTGGACATTGTCAGGAACGGATTGTAGCTTGCTGGGACGTTTTTTAGCTAGCCGACGTGTTATTCTAGGAGACAGAACCTCAGCAAGCTTGAGATCTAAGTTAAACTTCTCCTCCTTTTGATCATGGTCTATTGAATCATCTTCATCATCAGGGTTATCAGAAATAGCACTGCATTCTGACTGGGATGCAGCAATCTTCGCTTGAAGCAGTTGTGTACGGTTAGCCTCTGAATCCCACAGTTCCTCTCTCTGCTCACTTAGGATTGGTTCACTGCTAGAAGGTGGAATCTGTCCAGATTGATCCAACTCACTGACCTGATGTGTGCTGCCAGTTTGAGGGTCACTTTGGGACACTGGACTGGCCTCACTACGGCGACTGGGGTCACTAAAAGACTTCTTCTTGGGGGCCTTGCCATTGCCATGATCATCTGTGATCAACCTGTCCATTGCACCTGGTTCGGCTACAATGTTTCTGATGACTCTGCTGTAATCCTGAATACCGTCATCACGTAAACCGCCATCACTGTAAACAGACAAATCACTTGCCACGCTTCCTATGTTTTCTGATAGAGTAGATGCAACAGAGGTTTCAGGAGAAGCACCCCCCTTGACAGACAGGGAACCCAAAAGATTGCTGTCGACTGAAGAAAAATTGTTGCTTCCTTTTTCCGCAAGAGAACAACACCGCTGAGGCATGGGGTCGCTAAGAGAGCGATAGACAGTGGACTCACCATTTCCTACAGCTACTGTTGTTGACTCTGCATGATTTCCATTACTGAAATCGGACCCTGTGTTGTTGTTACCAGGAGAGAACTTGCGCCTTCGGCGGACTGCGCTTGGGGTTGCAGGAGATTCAAATCCTCCTTCTCCTGATGTTGCAGCTGATGTGAACCCCGTTGACACCGCACTTCTGGTGTTGATTCCCTCAGAGTTAAGTTTGTTCATAAAAGTAGTACCACTCATATCCACAATACAGTTGTCAATCTGAGCCGTACATACTGGATAGGTCAAAGTCTGCGGAAAGCGAGTTTCATTTAGATGGTTTGTACAGTTCAAGCTGCTCTCTGGCATTGTTTTTTCCTCCTGTTTGATGCTTTCCACCTCCTGAAGAGCCAACTGCTTCCATCCAGTCAGTGGCTGCCCGAGAACATCTTTTGCTACTCTCGACCCTAAATTAACCCCAGCTGACCCCAGGAAAGATCTCTCTGAGAGGTCAGTGGGACCCGACTCAGGCTCTGTCACAATCCCCTCATCCGTTAAGCTGGAGTCATGGCCTGAAAGCTCATCCATGGAGCGGTCATAGAGCATACTTTCCTCCGAGTCGCCCTTCAGTAATGCTCTCTCAATCTCTCCGGTCTGTCGATTGGACTTCTCCCAGTCTGTACCCCTACTGTTTAGTTTCTCCAGCTGCATACTTTGTTCACTTCTCTCTCTCTCCTTGTTCTCTCTCTCCTGCTCATGTTTATCTTTGTCTTTTGTGTTCTCAGACTCTTGAGCTGTGCTCATCTGAGCTTTAGCACCTCCTGTCTCATCCTTCCCTTCATCTGTTTGCTTAACCTGTAAACCTTCATTCCCCAAAATACTATCAGATGACATCAAAGCTAAATCATCATCATCATCCCTACTGCACATCTGGCAGATATCTTGGATGACCTGCCTGGCTTCCTGCACACATCTCTCCTCTAGTGGAGTTGGCATCATTTCTCCATCGTCATCCTCATCCTTTAGTCCATAAGTCCTAAGACTCTGTCCAAATCGAAAATCCCCGCCGTCACTTTCTACTTCTCTGTCTGACACCACCAACCTACCCTCAGTCTTCTCTTCATTCAAGTCAAGCTGCTGCTCAGAGGAACTCCTCTTTCTTGTGCCACCTGTCAAATAAGATCGTGCACCTGTTGTAAGTTTATCCGAATAGGTGAATGATTTTGTGCGCCTTAGAGTGGCTGTGAGGTCTTTTAGAGAAGGGCGGAAACCAGAAGGCAAAATGGTCCCACTTAGAGGGCCCAAGTCCCTGCAGTACTCTGATGAACACTCCCCAGCCCTGTTTCGGTCCCCTCCACTTGGTCTTCGCACTTTGAGTTTTGGCACATCATTTTTCAGCGAGTTTAAGAGAGTCATAGTTTCTGATGCAATATCGGGGTTGGACATAGAAATTTTGTTAGCCTTATTTGCAGCCTCTCTCCCTGTTGTTTTCCTTAGTACAACAGTGTCAAGACCTCTTACTCCTGAAGGTCCTCCACTTTCTCTGGGCGTTACACTTGGCATGAAGGTTACTGTCGGCAAGATTTTGGGACGCACTCGGACAGGTGCCCGGGAGAAGTTGTCTCCATGTCCAAAGCTGGGGGACCGGTACATGGTGAAATTCCCATGGTAAGTTTTACTCAACACCGACGACGAAGCAGCTCTGCTTGTTCTGCCTTCTGATCCACTGGTGTGAAAGAGCATGTTCGCTCCACAGCTGCCACCATTCCCCTGATTCTCTTCTTTTGGAGTCTCAGTGCTGGAGTATCTGCTACTGCAGCATGAATCACCAGGACTAGAAACAAAAGGGGGTATCTTTACCTTTGACACTCGTGATACAGCAGGAAGTGTGGTGGACATAGTAGGCGAGGAAAGCCGTTCCCAGTGCTGCACCCTGGCTTTATTGCTACGACCACCAGGTTCTCGTGCTGAGTGGCTCCGATGTATCATCCCTGTAACTTCTCCAGTGTTTTGCTGCTGCCTCTCTGTGTGATCCATGGTCAGGGCTGGATCACTGTCACTGCCTTCTGATTCACCATACTGATCATTGTAATCATCGCGGCCTGCTGCTAGAGCAGCCCCGCTGAGCTTCTTCTTTTTTCTTAGAGAGCGACGGCGCACTGCCTCTCTACAGTGGGGGCCTATAGAAGCAGGGCTGTCCTCCTCGCTGCCTGAGGACCTGCCAATGACCTTTGCGCCCCAACGACCATTTTTATTGCGGGATAAATAGCTGCCCCCTCGCTCAGTGGCACTCCTTTCCCCTCCCCTGCAAGTGACAGAGGAAGCAGGACATGAGGGATAACCCCAAGCCCCTCCTCTCTTTCTCCTGCTGTGCACCTCTTCTTCGTCTCCAGAGCTTAACTTCCAATGGAAGCTGAGAGGAGAACTAACTTTTGTAGAGGCTCCTGGCTCAGAGGGGGGAGCTATAGTAGAGAAATAGGAGGTAATGGCTTTATCTGGAGCTGGAGCAAAGGAGATGGAGGAGGTGGTGGGGGCTGGTGCTCTAGAAGAGCTATGTGAGGAATGTAAACTATCCCTGGGCAGCCCGACCCCCTGTATATCCCTTCTCTCCCTCTCTGTCGGCTGCTGTAGAGAGGAGCAGCAGGAGGAGGTGTCTAAGCCCACCGATCGCCTCGAAGACGGAGCAGCACAGGGTTGAAGGTCAGGATTAGGGTCAGGCGTCGGTCCAGTTTTTCTGGGGAACCTACAGGTAGCTTCTGCCTCAGCACTGGCACTACGAGACCTGCATGTCGACGAATTACTCCTGTGAAAGTTACACTCAGTGTGAAAATGACTTCTGGAAGATAATTCAGAATTTTCTGTATCTCCTTCCTGGTCACTTGAGGGATGAGGATGGTCGGTTTTGAAATAAATGTCCACACAATAACAAGAAGTGTCTTTAGTAGAGCCAGTTTCCCTGTGTCCTTCTCCTGATACGAATTGATCCAAAACAGAAATGCAAACTGACTGCTTGCCACTTCCAATGCAGCTGGAGTCACATAAATAGCCTCTGCCAGCTGCCTTCAAGCTCTCACATGGGTCCGTCCTGAGCGGTCGCGAAGCTTTCTCGTCGAACAGTTGTCTGATTTTGGTGACGCTGGGCCACCTTTCAGAATGCGCGGGGATGTGGCGATAACTCCTGTGGGCTTTGCAGGGCAGTGATGCCTCTCTACCGCCAGCATCCTCCTCCTCATCCGTAGTCAAACTCTTTCTAAGATCAGCGGCAGAGATGTGAGAATAACCTCTCTTACCAGACTTGCCGCTCTCAGCCGAGAGGCGCCTAAATATCCACCTCTCCGAGTCTGAGCCCGACACAGAGTCGGTGCCGGAGTGAAACTTCAGCGACTTGCTGTCCGAGAGAGACTCTGCAGGGGTTGGGTCGCTCTCCAAGAAACACCCCTCGCCGCTGTCTTCGTGGAAAGATTTACGAGCCGGAGAGCCGTCTCCCCCGTCGCCTCGGGCCCGGGGTCGAGTGCTGCTCCCCCGCGTAGGCGCCGCGCCGTCTCCCGGCGAGGCTTGTCGCGTCCTGCTGGATCCGCCGCTCGTCTTGCCGCCGCCGCTGCAGCTGAACCTCTCCGTGAGCTGGCGGATGGACGGAGAAATAGAGGAGGGAAGAGCGGAGGAGCCTCTCTTTGGCTCTGCGGTTGCGGTGGCGGAGATTTTGGAAACTTTTCTTGACACACTGACATTACGCGTCGCCCAGGACCGCTCTGCTCGGCTGGGCTCCGGGGGGAGGGCGACGCCGACTGACTCCGAACCCTCTGACTCCCGCTGCCGCTCCTCACTCCCGCTGGAGCCCAGCTTTCTGAAAGAGGCGCCGCGATGCGCGGCCGCGTTCTTCTTTTTCCTCTCAGCCATTGTTCATGTCTGTCTTTGTTACAACGCTTGAAAAAGCTCCCTTTCTGCTGGTCGCTCCATTCTTCTCCTGTCCCCTCTTCTCACAGTCCAACCAACCCCAAACAACAACTTTTTCATTGAAGCTGTTTGTAAAAACACCAAGCTGCTCCTTTATGTATAAAAACGACCAGGCAGCGGGGGGGTTAAAAAGAAAAGGTGAGGGCAGACCTCTTGATCGAAAACTTACATATTTGATCGAATGCCGAAACCGCATCCAAAGAAAGGCGAAACTTTTTTTGTTTGTTTGTTTGTTTGTTTTTTGGGCCAAAAACTTCCCCAGCCAACCTCTTCACAAACACAACTTTTCCGTTGTTGTTCCTACTGTTTGTAAATCTGCGCACATCCTTCCCTGCGCACCGACCACGCTGAACTGCACCAAAACTGTTTGTGGATTCCTTATTTTGCCATCATTTGCTTTTCCGTGACTTGTGTTGTGTTTTTGCGCGTGCATGTTAATGCTCGAGATAGGGCAGAGGGGGTGGGCGGGACTAAGGGGGTATAGGGGCTGTCATAACCCCCTTGGGGAACTGAGAGGAAAAGCTCCCCCCCCCCCCTCGTCTCCCTCCTCCCCTGTTGATAGAGGGGAGATACAGTGAACTAACTGGATGTAATTATAGCCTCTTCCCTTGTGAAAAACACAACAGCACTGTCAGGACAGGAGGGGGGGAAAGTTCTCAAATAAGTAGCCACTATAAAACAGAACAGATTTCTACCATTATTCTGACTGCAGCGTTTTTAGAAAGGAAAAAGAAAAAAAAAAGTCAGATCACTGCAGACTTTGCAACAGCTTTGGCACAGCGAGGAGCTCCAGAAGCCGCATGTCAGCATTTGTAGGAAGGGGGTTGGGGGGCAAAGATACAAGTTTTCATTCCTGCACAATAACCTCTCTGTGGTGCTTCCCATGTGGCTGTCTGCTTAACAGGTCCTTTTGTTCCAGAGGGGAATTCTGTGCTCCAGTCTCTCACAAAGGAAAGGGTGGGAGGTTATCACTGCAGCGCCCCCCACCGGTGGGATCCCTACACCTTCAGTTCTGAGTTGGAGGACATGAAAGTACATGCAGGTTCAAAAGGACTCCTGCTGAGTTTGGGTTGTAATTTGCTAAACTGCCAAATGTTCTTTACTGTTTTAAAGTGAAAGCTAAAACACCGGCCTTTCAACAACACCGAGGCTGCATACCTGAGCCAACAAGATAGAAAAAAATTACTTGAAGTAGGCGGAGAAAAATGTGAAGAAAGAGTGAGGTTTTTATACAAGTAACTTAAATGATTCTTAAAAACAGCAAGTCTGGTCACCTCGATTCCTTCTGCACGCTTTCCCCGTTCTTGAAAGAGTTCTCTCTAGGTACTCAGGCATCCTCTTGCAGTCAAAAAAAACAATACCTTTAGGCTATTTGGTTACTATAATTTTCCCTTATGATTTAGTGAGTTTGTTTGTTCAGTAGTTCTTCGTGATGGGCTGGTGACCTGCACAGGATGTACTCCCCTGACCGCTGGAGAAAGATACCACTCTGACCCTGTAAGGACAAGCACTCACAATACGTGAGAGTCCTCTGATCAATAAAGGTTAACATTTTACATATGTCTTGAATAAATACATTGGACTCCAAATAATATTTGACTAAAATGCCCCAAAGGAGGTTGCTGAGAAATTACAGGCTTTATAGCCACCAACATAATAAATAAACCCAACATAATTAGTGTTTATAAAACTAATTCAGGTTTTTGGATCATCAAATTCAAATAAATGAGATTCACGCCTGTAATGGAAGCATTTTAAATCATAGTCCATAGAAGTTATGTAGTTTGCATCTCCTTTTATTTGCGTTTTTAGCTTCTAAGTTATTTTGAATCTGTTCAAAAACAATTTCACAGAAAACTATGAGTCTAAGAAAATAAAATATTTACAACACAGAGACATTTTTGACACCGAACATTTTTTGACATGTTACACTTTTTCTAAAATAAAAATCTACAGTTTTTAAAACACTATGAACAGCCACATTAAAATTGGCACTGTGCAGATGTAATAAGTTTCCACCATCATATCAAACACAAGATGCGACGTTGGCTCATATTTAGAGCATGGAAGGGGGGCACTTTTTAAATTACATAATTTAATAACTAAAAATATACTTTGTCCAAATGTAAATCTTCAAGCACATTACTTCATACGTGTGTTTTAAATGTTTATGCATATGAATTGCATACATTTCACATTCAGTGTAACACATACTTATCAAACACTAAGTCAGCTGGAGAAATTATCTCAGCTAAACACAGAAAGTAAACAAAGGAGCTGAAGTATTACCACATTAATACCTTATTAATGTGATTCTTAAAACAGTGAGTTTTCAAAAAAACAAACAAACAAACAAAGAAAGCTGGGAAAACATAAATACAGCAAATGCATTGTTCGCATTGTTTTTATGCTGTTCATTGAGACACAGATTCACAGTTTCTGCAGTTACAATGGCATTTTCAAACAAAACAGCGTGTAAAACACATAATATGATAAAAGAAATACAAAGAGGCTCACAATGAAAATCACACAGTACAAGCAAAAACAAACTGGAATATGCTGTGTCACAGGAATTTACTTTCAAACTTTATTTGCAAATGGAATTTGGATTTTAGACTGTATCCAGTAAGAGCAATTAAAACAGTGCAATGCTAAGCAGTGCATTTCTTCTCTCGACTACCTCTAGTAGAGTAAAGAACTCAGAGTAACATAGGACCATCTCCACTGAAAGGAACCCTTGGTAAAGATGTGAAGAAAACAACCCTTCAAATGATTTCATATTTAATTCCAAGGTAATTTCACAAATGAAAAAATGTTAAAACCCAAGGTAATTTTTGAAATTTCATTCAGTGAGGAAACAAATAATACCTCCTACAAAACATATTTAAGAGAAGCATTTTTAAACCTACATCTTACTTCCTTTAAGTTGATAAGTTGGGGGGTAAATATGTTTTTTTTTTACAGAGGTACGTCTTTCTTACAGACTCCTTAGAAGCAGAAAGGTTAAACTTACTTTAAGCCTTGCATTTAGGCCCATAAATCGCCATTTTGTTACTTCTGAAAAAGTTCTTTGCTTCATTAATACGTGATATTAATGTCACTTCCAACATTAAAATGTACTTTCAATAAAACAATGTCCAAACTGCCAAAGTTAATGCACTACAAGCTGGACTTTGGTTGTAACTGGTTCATAATTAACTGCAGTGCAGATAATGTGATCCGTGCTGAATAAATCATATTGATTACGTTCAAGCCAGAGCCAGTGTTTGGATGCAGTGGAGTGCACACGACCTCCAGTGGTGAAAACATGAAACTACATGCTTTACAGCTTCAACATATTTTTGTGCTGAACAAATGTAAAGATGTAAAAACAAAATGATGATTTAAGTTGCAAAAAAAGACTTTTTAAATTTCACTCTGTATTACTATAGCAAGTGCAATGACAAAATAACCTCTAAGGCATATTTTTTGTGTGTGTTTAATGCTGATCAGTTACAGGTTACAATCTCTTCATTTGAAAATCAGGAACGCACCCCAAACCTTGTTTGTTGTGGCTGATAATTTGACTGTATTCCATTCATTTAAGTCTTCAAGGACTTTCTTACTAAATGGTTGTTAAAATGGAAAAAGAACAGCTAATGACAGACGTAGTCAAAATGGGATGTGCTCACACTGCGGTTCCCTTGTCCCTGAGGGAGGTCACTTTGAGCATAAACCTCTTAGTGCTCTTGCGGTATCGCGGTTGGGTAAAGTAAAACAATATAGGGTCCAGCAAACTGTTCATGCTGGCAAATGGCCTTGTGCACTTATAGATGATTGCGAACAAGTTCCTCATCTCACAGGGGGCACTGGGCAAAGTACGCACCACGAGGTACATAGTTTTAGTAAGGTGGAAGGGCAGAAAGCTTACACAGAACACGGCCGCCACCACAAGGATCATCCTCACAGCCCTGTCTCGCTTCTCCCCCGTGGCTACCGAGACCCCGTGGTAGGACACGGGGCGGCAGAGGATGTGCGCCATCCGGCAGTAGCAGACCATTACGCCGAGAAAAGGAAGCAAGAAGCCGAGGAAGGTCAGAGCCATGCCGTAGGGATAGTAATCCACTGAGCGCTTCGGCGTGCTCAGATCATAACACACAGTGCGGTTGCGCTGGATTCCTGTCGCAGCAAAGTTGAAAGTTGGTGCACAGAGGAAGAGGACCACCACCCACACCCCTGCGCAGATTCCCCACGCCATCCTTCGGCCGCCTTCTTTGAGCCACATGGTGAAGGGGTGGCAAATCCCGATGTAGCGATTCACACTGATGCAGGTGAGGAAGAGGATGCTGCCATGCAGATTACTGAAATAGGAGAACAAATGTGTAGGTATCATTGGATTGTGCATCTTTATAAATGACTAATGATTTATAGGGAATTAATATGTGATTTGGTAAAAATCGAATTACGTTTAGCAAAATCTCCTGCTAATTTAAAAAAAAAAACTATGGAAGCTTTTCCTCTAGGAGAAGCTTCCCAGTTGTCTTATTAACAAGATATTTTTTTTTACAAAGTATTAGCAGGACATTTTGCTAAAAGCAATTAGTTTTTATATTTATTTAACACAGAATTGTTCCCTACTGAGAGATTAATGGGTATAAACAATGGAAGATGCACTTATTTCCCATTCTCTTTACAAGTGGTGAAAATAGATGTGCCCAGCAGTGCATTGCCTGGTTATGTTTCATAGACTGATAGAGAAGATTAGCACTTTTATCTCTAACACAGAACCACAACATACATATTCTCAACTCCTTTGTATCTAGTCACTTAATAAAGATCAACCCTAAGTGATACCACAACAAATCCCTATCTAGAGTGAAAATTACCCAAAACGCAGCAGATAACGTACCTGTAGAACTGAAACCTGACCAGTTTACAGGCAAACTCCCCAAAGGGCCAGTAGTCATGGCTGGCATAGTTGTAGATGAGTAAAGGAAGTGACATCACATACAGAAAGTCAGCTATGGCCAAGTTGAGCATGTAGATGTTGTTCCGGGAGACGTGGGGCCTCGTCCTCCATATCTTCAGTATGACGACGGCGTTGAGAGGAAGGCCGAGCACAAAAACGACAACGTACACCGCAGGGAGTAAAATCTTCTTAAAGTCTTCCTTGTATGTGCAACGTAAGGAGCTGGCGTTGCTGAAGCTGCTGACAGAGACATGTGTGGTGTTTGGTTCTGATTCTAAATTGGTGGAGAGCAGGTCCAAAGTGATTGCTCTTGAGAGTAGCGACTCAGTAGGGGAGGAGTTGAGAAAATGTTGCATCTTCACATCCTGCAAGACAGGCGTAGGATGAAATGTTAAAATCAGAGTTTCCTTTTATGCAACAGATCAGTGCTCTGTGTTCCTCTACAACAACAAACAACAAACTCTATATGAACTGATTCATTTAAAGTTCCTCTGAGGTCATACGATGACTCCATTTTCAAGATACAGCAACATTCCACCAGAGGGCAGACAATGTCTACATTGACGATAAAGAACATAGTACAAAATTAAGCAAGCTCTAACCGTTTCTGAAAGAATGCTTCAAGTGGTTTATTAACAAAAAGAGTTGAACAGGTGAGCTAAATGTGGTCGACTAACTTGTACGCTGTGTCTTTCTTTTAGGGCCTTAAAAGATGAAAATGACGATGTGCATGATTCTAATTTATCACCTTTGGTGTCAAAACTTAATCCAATAAAAATAAACAGACTGAAATTATTGTGTACCGCACATGCCTCATTTTTAATATATTATAAATTTTTACTCCCAAAACCGGCAACACTGGTAAAAACATGCATATTCTAAAAGCCGTACCTGCAGCAAAAGGTGGTTCTTCAAAAAAATGTATGTCAGAGTGGCTTTTTCCTAACGCAATACAGCTTTTTGAAAGAAACATTATTATTATTTTTATTATCCTTCCAATTAACAATTATCTGGAACCTAAATCACACTTAAATACACTAAGCTTTGTGATTGCGATGTAAAAGAAATGCGAAAAATTGCATGGGTTATGAAAACTTTTGCAAGCTCTCGATTGCCAATGGAAAAAACAAAATCAAGTAAATCTAACCTGGGTGTATAAAATATGATACCTTAATTTGTGTCAAAACTATTTGATTAAATACCACAATAGTCTGTCTAGACACCTCCTCAGACCTCACACAGTCTGGAACAGAAAAGGAATTAATGAAATAATCCTGAATAATGAAACCCCTCCGACATCAGACACATCCAAGTCTTTTTTTTTTTCGGGGAAGCCAGGAGTTGAGCAAGTTAAGCTGTTAACTCCATAAAAGCATTACTCATGCTATTTCACAACCTGGTATTTGTAAGGACAAGTGAGACATTTTAAAAACTGCCTGAGTTTGTGTGCTTTAAAACTTTTTCAAGAGGTCGTGGGTTCCTTACAGCCCATCCCTTGAGTGGGTGCAGGAACAGTGACGTCTGACTTCAGATTTCCTGGCAATGCAGGAAGAGGCAAGAAGTAGACCATAATTTATCACATTAATAAATTGTTATGCACAGAAAGAAAGGGCAAAGTTGTTTCGAATAATTCTGAGACAAATTTGGATTGAAAAGTGAACACATTTCCACTAATACCCTGGAGTTTAAAATATCTCTCCTTTTGACCGGCGTTAACCTGCAAATTTACTCCTGATCAAAATGCATTTACAGTGAATGTCCACCCTTCTGTTTGTGAATCAAAAGTGGTCAAGCACAAACTTGACACTTGATGTATTGTCTTCACTTCCAAGGAAAAGGTGACCACTAGGTCAGGCATGCTGAGTACAAAGAAAGGAAATTATTTAATCTACACTGACTTGGAAAACGAGAATGAAAAGCATTCTGAGTCCAGCAGGATTTCCAACAATTCTTCCAACAAATAACTGATAAACAAATTACGGTTAAACATCAACAGAGATTCATTGACGGGAAAAGACACAAAGTGATGCTTATCTTCCTTATTCATAATTAAAGGTGGAGAATTATGAGAAAACTGATTTGAAATTGAGAAATTGAATTCCAAATCAGGGATGACATAGATTTTTGTTTGCTCTATGATCCAAATGTCCCCGCTATTTCAATTTGCACCACATGCTATATTTATTGGCAACCCTAAGAATGGTAAAAATTATTCACATCTTAAACTTTTAAACATTTGCTTTGTTACCGTTTCACGTTTGCGTTGCTACTTTTCTCAGCCAAATCACCTTTGTGAAAAAGGTCCTGACCTCAATATTTATATGTGTAAAACTTCTAATAAGATGTTTGAAATAAACCTTAACTTGCAGCAGCATAATCTCAATCTCAATTTGATTTGAGTAATTGTATTCACAAGGGAAAGCATCCCCATATATAAAAAAAAAAAAAGTTTTCTATTTTTGACCAAAATATGTACATGTATCTGACATTAGATGTACTGGCAATCTCAACACTTACAGAGTGGATGCATTTTTTACATTAAAGACTTACATTATATATTTTTTAGGTCTTAAAATGACGAAAAAAATAGTGGAGTGGCAGGATTTCAAAAAGTATGACTAAAAAGTACGTAATTTGCATTAAAACTTGTTTCATTTTTATAAAAAATAAATTTCAATAGACAATCTCTGAAATAAAGCTTTTCTTAATACTTATAAGCCAAATTATGTGACAAGGCTGGAAGACCAGAGTTTATCTAGGCACCCAAAAGAAACATCTCCATATCTCACTTGGTGAACTACAGCAAAGAGAAGTCTAGTAGGATCACCAGGTCTGCAGGTCTGTGTTAAAATCCTCAAAATGGTTTATTTGAAGGATTTTAACACATTGTTTCTATGTGTGTCAGTATCTGTGGAGGGTTCTGTGTGTTTTGAAAGTAACATGTAAAACAAACAAGATGTAATCTGCTGTTTGTTTGGTTTCTTTTGCCAGTGTTTATAGTAAGTCTCACATGTGTTCAAATGGAAACACTGACAGGAAGAAAACAGATACAGGACATTAACTCAGGTTACACTGCCAGTGACGGCACTGTGTTATTTCTGTTTGATAACCTAGTCTGCCCTCAGCAGAATGTTAATGTATAAAGGGTGTTTTTGAAATCTGCAGCATGTTTGTTGGATTTATGTTGGATTGTTTCTGTTATTTTATGCCCTTCCTGAGGCGACTTAAACCCAGGAAGGCTACAGATCCAGACTGGGTGTGGTCCAGGGTGTTAAAAGGAATGTGCTGCAAAACTGGGAGAAATTTTATTATATATCTGCAACACAAGAGTTCATTAAGATGGAGGACTGTCGGTGCACTACCCTAACCACCAGTACAGGGGTGCGTCAGGGCAATGTGCTTTTGCCCTTACTTTTTGCCCTGTACACCACCGATTTCAACTACAGCTCTGATACACATACAGAATGTATCTGGCAGTACTGCAAGTGTGTCATGTATAAAAGGAGGCAGAGGAGAGGGGGAGTACAGAAGACTGGAAGGGGACTTTGTGGCATGATGCAGGAGAAATAAACTCCAGGTCAATGCCACTAAAACAAAGGATATAGTACCGGGGCTTTGCAGGGTAACATTTCCCTTCCAGCCAATTCCCAGCAATAGTAATGATGTAGAGGTACTCAGCACATACAAATACCTGCATCTACATCTGGACAATAGGTTGAACTGGCTCCTAAATACGGACAATGTATACAGGAAAAGGCAGAGCTGATTGCATTTTGTGAGAATACTTCCCTCTTTTAATGTGAGCTCTAAGCTACTGTGTCAATTCAGTTGAATTGACATAAAATTGTCTCAAGACAGGCCGAACTACTAAAATGTTGTTCAAAACCTGTGCAAAAAATGATCTGTGTTGCACATATGATTGTTATGTCTTTGCTCAGTGATTGACGTTTTCATTCTAAATTTTTGGCGTCAGGTTTAAAATTGCCTACATGTGTTTTCTGTAAACCATTAAGCAGAGGGACATAGATTTTAACAAAAGGCACAGTCAATGACGTTCTAGCTTTTTAGACTCATAATTATTAATTTTTATAATCTATATTAATATTTAACTTTAGTTAAACAGCCCTTAATGTGCCAAAATGGACCCACATGAGCACAAAGTACCAAATGCACCACCATTCACTTCTTGTTTACTTCTACATACAATCATTTCGCTGATGTTAATTATGCAATAGCACAACACAGAGGAGAGTAACATTCAGCTTTGTGTACAGTAATAAGTCCTTGCATCAGAATGAAGGGTTTGATCACGTTTCATGACAGATTACAAGTAGAGAACAAGTAGAGGAGTGCATAATCAGTCCTCAGGCTTAATAGTTTCAGCCTGTAAATTCGTCAAAAAGAATGGAAAGCATCTATATTTAGCAACTTTACCATCATAGAGGCAAAAACAAAAACAATCTTGCCTGAGGCTGCCTTGTCGGCAGAGGTTGTGATATCAGGCAGCATTCCAGGAAGGAATTCGACAATTTATATGGTTGTGTTAGAGTGAATGTTTGCATCTCAATATTTGGCATAAAGTACTCAGGACGCATGAGAAATGGAAGGCAGAGTTAGAATCTTACCCCTGTTGATTTGATGTTTAATGTTTTCATTATGTAAAGCATTTTGAATTCTCTACTTGCTGAAATGAGCTATGCAAATAAACTCGCCTCGCCTAGTGCTGACATCTATTCCTTATTGTAAACTACAATAAAATAGCTACAACAGAAAAAACTTCAATAAGAAAATAACATGAAGTGTGTAACCATGTGCAGCCACAAAAAACTAATTTAAATAACTAGTCTGAAGCACAGCAATTCCGAACGATCAAACTTAAAATAAGTACCGATTTGTGAACCATAATCATCTAGTCAGCTGAATAAAGCATTTCTACTCCATCGAAATAATGTGCTTTCACATAAAAATAGCTTTATTTTTGTCATACATATTTTTCTTCTTATTTTGAGAAAGTGCATGGAAAATATTCACAGTAGGAGTGCTGTTCTCAGTTTTCACTAAACCAAATATCATGCATCTAATTTGATCAAGGATGAAAAAGCATTATTCTGTGCTTCTGTGCTGTTTTAATTACTGCATTCAGCCTCGAACGCAGGATTTAAAGTTCCGGCCTGAAATGGTAATTGAGTCTTCTTCTCATTCACCCAAACAAAGCAAAACCTGCAAAGAAGAACATCTGAATGTGCAGGATTGTGGAGGGATCCACAAGAGTCATGTCTGCAGGGTAACATCACAAATCAATGCCAGGGTTGCTTCCTCTCCCTGAACTCTACTGACCCCGACCATCCACTTATAAACCTTCCTACAGGAGTCACGCTGCCGCAGTACATACTGTCCACTTTTCAGAGTTGCCTGTAGACACAGCTAAGAGTGACACAAATTTATTTTTAAACTAGAGTTGCAAGTGTGGGAGAAGCAAGTCGGTACAAATATGGCAAATAGAAGACTAAACATAAGCAGTGCTTCATACTGTTTACTAAGAATGTGCTTGTGTTAGAATCATGACTTTCAAACTTTGATTACTGGAAAGTGAGAGAATATTTAAAACTTCTCCAAGATCTGCAGAAATGTGACTAACCAACAGAGAAGGTGGTCAGACTATAAAACAAATGAACATTTGAAGCAAAAACATATTAAATTAGTAAAATATTCTGCAAAAACCAACATACCAGAGACATGCAGATACTTCAGCAGTCACTCCTTCCTCTAAACCAGCTGCATCATGCGTTAACTAACAAACAGCAGACACGTTAGGCCACAGAAATGCTGACCTTATGCTCAGAGACAGTTTTTCTGTGATTTCAAAGAGCCAGAAATGTAAATGACCAGAGGGAAAAGACAAAGAGGTCATAAGAGCAAGCCAGGAAGTATTCACCTATACCGACATTTCTCTGTTTCTATTAATCTCGACTAAACAACACTGCTATGACCTCCCTGGCACACGTGTTGTCTTTTCTTAATCTAGAATAAAGCTGACATACAAAAAAAAAAACTTTAGAAAATGAATAACACTCATTTATTCATGTAGAATCACAGATGACTACAGTAATCAAATAAGCAAATGAAACCAGACCCATGTTTGCATACAGCACGTGCCTCCGCTTCTTGTTTCAATCAGAAAAACAGACACCCCGATTAGACCAGCGAACACTATGCTGGCAGTGTTGAGGACAGCCAATATAGACTTTATGCAGGACAGTTTAAGCGAATCAGCAGCTCCATAAATAGACAGTCAGGTGAGGAGGAGGGCAGGGGTGCTGACACAAGCACACTGCTTACCATATGTCATCTAAGTGATAAAACCATTTCTAGGTTTGCCAAAAATGACAGCGAACACGTCCAAGTAAGTCGCACACGTGCTCTTCCTGTTTTCGTCAGACTGAGAGTCTGCATGAATTGTTTTGCTGTTAAGGAGTACATTTAAAAGCATGGAAAATTAACATTTTCCTTGATGAATATGAATATTGTGCGTTAAATCCTATCTTTTCCAGTTCTCAATGCACAAAGAATTGAGGTGAATATGGTAAATTCCTAGAAGTCCCTTTGCAAAATGTCTTCAACATTGGTAACTTGTTGACAAAAAAAAAAACACGTTCATGCTTGTCAATGTTGAAATACGGACAGATTTAATTCCACATGGAAAGAATAACAAGCAGCAGCTCATGCTTCTGAAAACGTCTTTCAGGTTTTTAGGTATGCATAATGAACTGCAGACAAGAAACTACAAAAGGTCAAAGTATGTGGACAAGTCACAATGATGCATCTCCTGCGATAATCAACCTTCTGCACCTCTGGTTTATTTTCAGCAGGATATTGTGCTCATTTTGGCTCATTTCCTACAGAGATTGGGAGAAATTGGATTAATTTGTTGTAATTCACCCTAATTACTTGTTTACGTGCTTCTGGACCAAAATCAGTTCTAACTGGCACGAGGCAGAAGCACTGATACAAGAAAATCAGGAGCTAGTTGTCTTTCAAATATTAAAAAATCTATTTTCATTTTGGGCTCAGTAACATAGCGTACGTGAGAAACGGTGCCTTTTCTTTCTTTTAAAACCAGCAGTCTTAAGAAAGATTTAGACAAAGCAAATGTTTGGGGTTGTATTTAATTGGATGTCTTGGACATTTAAATCTGCACCCAAAACAAAGCCTCCTTTCAGCGTGTCTTGCTTTAAAGCACAGTAAATCAGCTTGTTATTTACATAAGACGTAGATTATTATCAGAGGACGTTTTTTTTTATTCTCGAAATTTCATATATGTCAAGACTTGAATTTTGTCCAATTTAGTAACATTCTGAAACATTTGAGTATAAAACGTTTTACCATTATAGGTTTAGATTTTCTGAATGATGCAGAACTCATGGCATAGAAGGAATGAAGCACCAAATTAAGGCATTATCTTTCATTGAACATGTTAGGATAAATCTGTAGGCAATATAAAACATGCTCAATTACAATGTTTTTGCATGAAATAATTCTCGCATAGAGATTTCACTTTGATCAGTTCTGTCTATTTTGAGCTCCTTTCAAAACTGATCTGTTTTAGGACCTCTTGTCACTTTAAATCCAAATAAGTTCCTGCTTTCCACGCCCCCTGAGACAATGTTTATGCTTGCACTTTATAAACTTGAAAATGGCTGCACTCAGCTGAATATCTTTGACCCTAAGATCCAAAGCCAAATGAAGTGGCTTGTTCTGTATACCCAACAAGAATGCAGCAAGTGTTTTTTGGATGGTAAGTCAACAACAAAGTACTTGTCTTGTCCAGCAGCCATTGTACTCTAGGTAATTGGCGTGAAGCTGCTAGGTAAAATGGGAAGTGACAGCTTATTGTGACTTAATAATTGGAAGGTTTTTGAAAAGGCTCATTTTCCAGGCACCAAAAAACACTCTACTTATTTGCTAGAAAACAGCTGGGTTTTTTCAAGTGTCAGTTTTATTTCAGGGTGGGTTTTTTCCAGAGAAACAGGCATGCATCCTTTTAATATTAAAAATCTAATCTAAATAAATAAACACTGAAACATATTTTTAAATTCAAGTTTCCTTTTCCGATATAAATAAGAGACTCGGACAATCAATTCAAATTCCACAATTTTCTGGACTACGTTGGAAACTGCATTTTAGTTGCAAGAAGATTTGCTTTGGACTTCTAAAGCTTGCATTTTCTAAATTACAACACATTTTAAAATGTGTTCAGTCATGCTGTGCAGTGGGTGTGGCCCTCATGAGTTCTTCAGCTGAAAACGCACACTTATTCTTTAGAATCTGATGACTAACGCTTGTTGTATGGTGAGTGAATGGTACACAGGAATAACCCTAAGGCACTACTTTAATAAATAAAGTGCCATCTACAAGTACACGTCCCTGTTTTGTGGAAACCATTATGTCAAACAACAAACCTATTGTTTAATCAAAAGCAAATCCCCTTGATTCAACAGAAACTTAAGAATTTAGCTATTTATTTATTTCCATTTTATTGGAAACTCTAAAAAAATGCCTCTAAGTACATGATTTCAATTGACCCACTGACACATTAATAATACTCTCAGTTCTTACACTTATTCCGTTTGATGATACATATATTTTTTTAAGCAAAATTGGGCGATTTGATCTGCGACTGACTGGTGAATCTCTAGAAAGAATAGCATATGTTACTGGTTTGCTGATGGTCCACAAATATTTTTGTCCATCATCTTCTGGGAACTTGTTTTTATTTTCTGTTTTAATCATTATTGTTCAGAATGTAATCTAGTGGTAAAAACATGTTTTGACTATCTTCTGCTGCTGTGGGTTGCTGTGGCTTTTCTACAAACACATTTGGCCATGTGTTATCAGAGGCTTAGCAGGCTTCCAGATAGATGCTGTGCGGTTGATGTTGTCATGAGACTGCTGCAGAGACAGCAAAAAAACGTGAAAGCAGAGTGTGCAAAGAGAAAAAACAAAGAAACTTTCTTTGACTTTGACTCTGACTGTTTCCTCAATCCATGTCTGACGGACAGTCTAGGAGAATTAAATCAACTTTTGTTCTTAGTCCTCATTGAAGACTATAAATCTGCATAATGGGCTTAGTTTAGGAAGATAACCAAGTATAGTCACTATTCTTTTTTTCTCACACTTGCAGAAATTTAGCACCTTCAAACTAGAGCTGCATTATATTCATCCACGTTTCTCAGACAAAACCCCCCACAGAAGCTCAATCTCTACCAAGCAGAAAGCAGTCTTAAATCAAATCATAGCTGGCATGCCAATGTTTCCCACAGTGGTTGCCAAGTTCTTAACATACGTTAGCCTCTGTAAACTGCTCACTCATAAAATTTGCATTGTGAAAATTTATCTTTAATGAACCCCATCTTATTGTTACAATGAAACAACCCCAAAAATATGCTACAGTCCAAAAATCTTACATGTGTTTATGCTTTGAAAGCATTTAGAATGTAAGAAATATCTAAATAATCTAATTATTTCATATGGGAAAAAAAAAAGAATAAAAAGTTTTTCAAAGATCTGGTTATTTTAGGATTGACTATTTCAAATCCCATAACACTCTCTTGGAATCCTTGAAAATTTTATAATTCACTTGTACCATTACTCCCTCTCAAATTCCTAATAAAAATACTGAAATTTATGTGTAGCTCTCTGCTCTGCATACTTTCTGGCTTACAAAGAAATATTGCTGTTTTGTGAACAGTGCATAAAAGTAAGTCACTCGTCAAAACTATGGAAGCTCCTAAGAATTTCCATGATGTTTTTTCCCCCCCCATACATTGCAGCTTAGTCATTTATGAGGTTGGGGGCTCAATGGGAAGGGTAATCGTCTTGCAGTTGGAAAGTTGCAGGTTTAATTGGTGAGAAAATTAAATGACAAGAAAAGTGCTATGCAAATCCATCTATGGATTTTTAAAGCATATGAGTCACCTTTCAACCAGTCAAGAAGTAAAAAAAAAATACAAATACAAAATAAAAATAAAAAAACATCAAGAGATGTACCTGAGATAATTGTATGGCAACATTCCTGTGTAATATTTTGGCTTGATTTTAAAGCTTCATTCCATTCTCAGGACATCACACCTGTAAGTCTAACTTCAGAACTTGAGCTCTCTTTTGCTACAGGGATTAGGTTCTCAGGAGAGATTATTCTGTACAAAATGCCATTATCTAAGACAAATAAGCTTCAGTGTTCAGCGTAACCCTTGAATTATTATTATTATTATTTTTAATTTACACTCTAACCACAAACTTCAAAATATGTTGCTGGGATTTTGGGTGAAAGATCAACACAGACTAATCAAAAAGTTTGTTTTGTTTGTTTGTAAAAAAAAAAAAAAAAAAACAATGTGCCAGTTATACACGCCCCCCCTTTACTCTGATACCTCTAAATAAAACCCACTGTTTTCAAATTCTGTTTTGTCTCAGTGTAAACCCAGAAGGTGGAAAAGTTTAAGTGGGGACAGGTTATAAAACAAACTGTCCAGGCTTTGACCATTTCACAAAACTCTGTTTAGTACATTGTCTGTCAATATGAACTGAAACCTACCAGGGATGAGCTCTGCTTTGTGTTCTGTCACATAAAATCCCAAAAATGCTCATTTAAATGTGAGAAAATGGGAAAGTTCAAAGGGTGTGAATGCTTTCGCATCGTGGTGTATTTGACCTGTGCTTTCACAAGAGTCTGACACGACAAAAAAAAGGGAAGAAAGAAACAGAAAAAGAAAAAAGAAAGAATAAAGCTACTTCAGCTCGTCCCAGTTGAGACCTATTCCCCAATGCATGTTACTTTTACTCTCAGTTTCTAATGCAATAAAATAATCACTTAATATTTAACCACAATTCAGTGCAACTCACCGCCGGCGGCACTTTGCGCAGTATTTGTTTTGGGGGGGGGGTTGTTGTTTTGTTTTGTCTCTTGGAGTCAGAAAACTTCTTCTTTAAATTAGTAGGAGAAAATAATAAGTAACTAAGCAGAACTTACCCTGAACAGCCTTAACCAGAACTCGAGCTATCCATGAGGGAGCGACTTCTTCGCTCTCGAAGTTCTTCTGAATCACAACGTGGAGCAAAACGCACCGCAGTGAGGGAGAAGCAGGTCTATTGTCTGTCTTTCTCTCCCGGACCTGCCGACCTGCCTGCCTGCCTGCTGCACTTCGCGCGCTGTTGATTTTGCACCGCAACGTGAAGCGGCGCGCGCGCGTTTCTCTCCTAGGGTTACGACACACCGCGGTTCAACAAGCACGCGGACAGACAGTCTCTGAACTTCAACATGGCCCCAGAGCAGAGCTGGTACTTTCAAGACGCCTTTAGAGATGTTCCCTTGTTTGACTGGTTCACGGGCTTTCTGCGGGTCAACGGATTTGTTCCGCCCTCCCCCGAACCATTCATCGAACAGACCGAGTAACCAGGAACGTACTGAAGTGGGGGGTGATTGGTGCCGGACCCCCTTCCATCTAGACTTGTAATTCATACTATTCTAAGGCCTGATAAATGCAGCTATAACAGCAGAGGGTGGAAAATGAGGTGGAAACACAATGAGCTTCACAAGACTGCAACAGGCAGTTAATGAAAGACCAGAGCACAGCCCAGACCATTTCAGATAAAACATACAGCCATACAGGATGTGACCAAACTGAGTTTGCTTGTTTTTTTTCTTATCTTGCCTGATCTGATCTGCTACCTCTCCCTGGTTAGTTAATATTCCAGACTGGACAGAGGAAATAACCCAGAGACGCATTGACATTATCTTTCATTTAATGCAGCATGCACAGGAGCAGAAAAAGTAATGATGTGCAGATAGTAAAAAAAATGAATTTCCTGCATCTCTTTAACATCAGCATGTTGCATATCATTACTAATGAAGGGATTCAGCACATATAGCAACGTTGCACTAAGGAACTTTGTATGAATATTTATAGTGGAGCTCATTCATGATACTAGAAGTTATGGCACTAGGTCAAAGGTCACATGTGGCTCTTCAGGCTATCTAAAGTGGCTCCCAATAACTTAATTATTTCTGATTTTAATATGCATTCAATAAATTTCCATACAATATATGACAGTAACTGTACAATAATCCTTTTTTTATTAGTTGTCCACTCACTAAATGGCTTATTTTCTGTATTTATAACAGTGAATGGAACCATTCAGGAAAATGCATCAATTTTCTCTTTGTAAAAGGTCAATATTTCTTCTTTGTTCTGAAATCCAGTTATAGAAGTAAAAAAAAAAAAAAAAAGTCAACTGCCTCTATTTTTATAATTTCTTGTTTTTAATTTCAGTTTTATGTCATAATTTTATAACTTTTGAGTTGTGTTTCTTTTCAATTTTTCTTGTTAAACATTGGTCTTTTTTGTAGCCCATAATTACTCCAACATTGTGACTAGGATTTCCTGGAACAAAACATTATTTATAAGTGAGTCTTTATGAGTTCAGCCAAAGACGATCTGAAGTAGAAGTTGTGCTGCGTCACCAATTCATCAACCATGTGCAGGATGAATGTAAAGTTTGGTTGGTGTTACTACATCTTATGACGTTACAGGAATTGTCAGCAGTTGTGAAAAACACCACGATGAAGCATCTTATTTGTTTTGGCTGTCAAATTACTTAGTTTGATCTTTTCCAACGCGTGTCTGTCATGGTTTTATGTCTGTCTGTATTCAACCTCTGTAAAGCAGCTTGTGTTACGCTTGGCTGTGTGAAAAATGGTCGGTAATTAAAGCTCGACTGACATCAGAATACTGTCTGTTAAAAAAAAAAACACCAGGAAAGTTTTTTCCAAATTAGGACATCTGCTGCATTGTGCTGGAAGTTAATTAACTCTCCCCTCACTTACTGATTGTATTCAGTTAGGGTTAGGGTTAGATTGCACCGTTAAATATACTGAAAACGAGATCCTTCTATCTGCTCTTTAGATTCTTGAAATACAGGTGCAGCATCTTGTTAAATGTGATGATCATTGAGGAGTGAAAACATAACAACTAAAAGTTGTTAATTAACAACTCTTCAATTGTTAATTAATGATAATTGAGTAACTCAGTGTTCTTAGTGCCTTTGTCCACAGTCCTCCAGGAACCTGGTCATAACCAGGTCTATTCCTTTTTATTTGTCCTTTAGAGCATAGTCACTCATTATTGCCAAACTTGTCAGCAGCTAAATCTGGAGTCGCCGCTTTTAGATTTAATTTCTGACTCGGTAAGTGTGAAACTGATTTCGCACGCAAGAAGAGCGGGCTTCGACTTTCCACAGCAGTATGATTATGAAGACAGACGATTTCCTCTCTTTGTCCGTCACTCTTTAAATGTCAGTGTATCGAGCTGCTGCAAAGCTGCTTATTGGTCTCTATTGACTCTATAGATTAAATTACAGCTTCCTAACTCACAGTGTGTGCCTGTATGTGTGTAGAGAGAGCTTGGGAAGCCAGTGGAGTGGATGATTCCCATCTTCCCAAGAGGCTGCCTGCAGTGACGTATCAGTAATCAGAGTGCGCTTGTTAGTGTAAGAACCCAGGATATAAAAAGATGGGGTCGTTTTGATGACTAACATTCCACCAAACTATTATCTTCGGAGCAATTTTCTGTAGCTGTAGAGTGAAAGTTACCACTTCGTTGGGTGAGACTGCTTTCCAACAATGGAGTATCTTCGCTTTCCTTCAGACCCACGTTGCTACAGATATCCTGACCATGTGCCACCCATGTAGTCACAGCATTGATAGTGTAGTGTCCTACTTATTCAATTCTTTTAGGAAAGGTCTTTTAGGATAAAGGCCTTTGCTGGAGCAAGATTTTTATTTTGAATATATTTGATTACAAACAGGAATCATCAAGGTACAGGTGTTTCAGGATCTTGTTATGATTGAATAATCTTGAACTGTTTGGATGCCTTTTTACACACGTCACTATGTTCTGTAAATACGATCTTATTTTCAGCATTTCTGAATGACACAACAGTTTGCCTGTGACTAGTTCCAACTTTAAAAAGTGAGTGATGTGTTACACTTTGGAACGTAGGCTTTATTTACCACATCTTGAAAACCACAATCACGTGAGAGGCTCCTTCAGTCAGGGACGAAGCATTTTTCAACAAGGACACCTTGTGTTTGTTCCATTCTTCTTTGGGGAGTTCAAACAATGCAGGAGGAAAACTTTTTTTTAAAGTTAGCAATTCCATCTCTGATTGGCTGACTGGTCCTGGAGACATGTCCTCTCCTCCATGGCTCAGCTGCCAGAGGACACCTGGGTTTTGAGGAATGGACTCAGACACAAGAAGAATTAGAACCAAAGGACTAATCACCATGTCAGGATTAACTATTTCACTGCATTGTTCATTTTAACTCCCGCAAGATTCTTGTATTAATTTTCAACTGGAGTGACTGCAGATCTACCTCCACCAGCAATTTTTCTTATTATTCTTTTAATAATTTGTTTTTTAATTTCAAAGAGAGGAGACGTCGAGATACTAAGAAGGTCCGGTGGAGAGAGCACTGCAGCTTACCTTTTTCTGAATGACCTCTGGGCTGACGGTGTCACTTTAAAGCTGCTCAAGGTCCTGCAAGGGGCGGTGGAACTCCAGAGCAGAAATGAAACTTGGTTCAGAAAGAAAAAAAACAAAAGGTCTCTTCTGACCCACGTAAGGCCCTCTTCCCAGTTCTATCTCTTCTTTTTAGAAATCACAATCCTGTTGAAAAAACCCTTTTTTTGGTAGAGATAGAGAGAGACCTGTGCAATTATTTGGATATTTCTTAAACATTCATTTCTAATTCAGAAAACCTTTCCTCTAAGTAATAGTTTATAGAGTCAATGTCTTATCTTGTGTGTCTCTGTTTACTTAAATTAGTAATGTGATTACTAGTGCTTACAAAATTTCCTTATTTGTGCACAAGAATGAACATTTAGAGGTCAAAACAAGTTTGATGATGAAACATTAGTCATGTTGGAATTGAAAGGGTACTTTTGAAAGAAGTCTGTCTTTTTGATCCTTCAGCACCACAACCTCAGTCACGTTAGGCCCAACCCAGAGTTTGAGCCATTTCAAAAAAATTATTAAGGGTAGGAAAAGAAAAAAAAAACCTGCTAATGCAATGCTGTGCACTACAGGAAGTAAACGGCTTCAAATCTTTCACAAACTTTTCACTTTTCCTACTAAGGTTTTCATTGAAAGAGGCTTTTTCTATAAATAAATTACCAACACGACCAAACTTTGATTTTATAAAGAAAAAAACTTTTAAAATAGGTGTAATGAGCACTATTTGAGCGAGATCTTCAGGCTCACTGTAAAGATTATGATACTGTTTGCTCAACGCAAAAGCAGCTAAATACCTGCCATTAGAAGACTACCTCCAAAGGATTCTGGTTTTTCCAGATTGTCCACTGGAGTCACATCTGCATAAAGCGCAGAGAAGCCTGATTATGTTTAATTGTTTCTGTGTAAAGTTTGCAGAACTCTTAAAAGAACCGAAGCAGGATGTTTAAACCTTTTGACTGAATGTTCAAAGGATAATCTAAAACTCTCCGCTTTAATGAGATGGGCTTAATCCATTTTATTTCATGCCGACTAGTTTTTAACTTGTTACTGCACGTTCGGTAGTTGTACACAAACTACAAGTTCACACAGACGAGTATGATAGAAGTAAAAAAAAAAAAAAAAAAATGGAAGAAAGGACACATGGAAGATGGAAAGAATGAAACAAGAAAAAAAAAAGAATGGCAAAGGAAGGAGATGAGGAACGAGCCCAGACAAGAGTAGAAGCAACAAAAGAACAGAACAAACAAAAGAAAGGAAAGAAGATATGGGCAGAAAGGGAAAGTAGAACATAAAAATCTTCAAACATAATGGGGAGTAAAGTTTGAAAATACAAAAACCTCTCTCCAATTTCCTTTTTCTATTCTCATCCAGACCTTAAAAATGCCTAAATTTTTCCAGACTACTTGTGAAATCTGAAAAGTTTTGCCTTCTCTTTTTACACACTACTGGACCTACAGCCTCCTTTAACTTTGTGTTTCGTGCACAAAAACGTTGGATCAGTGTGTAACATGCAAATCTTTCAGAGAAATGGCTGATATTGCTTAAGTTAATCGGATGTCTGCGGATAGAACAGGAGAAGTGAAAGTGAAGTGTTCCTCTCCACTTGGTTTCCTTTCACCACAAGGGAAATAACAGATCCATGTTCAACAGCAGAGAACGTACAACGGCATATTTCCCTCTGCAATTTTAGATTTTATCACAATTTTACATTTAGAGTTGACAAACATGCGACAACAGCTTTAAAAAAAAAAAAAATCTCGAGAGACAGTTTTCCTTTTATAGGAAAATTTTAATAGTTATTCAATGTTCTACATTTTACAGTAAATATACAATTACAAACTTGGCTTAGTTATAGTACTAAGATCACTAACTGATCTTAAAAAACAAAACAAAAAAAAAAAACCCTCAACAACAACAAAAATACATTTAAAAATAAAAAATAAAATAAAATTAAACAGATTTACACTTCATATCACAAGCCTGACGCTGGTCCTTCACTCCGGACCAAATAGCTAACATACAATTCACTTCTCTCAACGCTGAACAGACGTTGGGCTTCAGTTTCAAACACAAACCTTACGGTAACAGAGATACCATAGCATGTGCAAACTGGGTACCAAACTAAAAACTTCCAAAGATGGGGTTGTTCCTATTACTCGATCTGAGCGCAATACGAGGACACGCGTTTTATCTTTTTTCCTTTTTTTTTTTTTTCTTTTGGAAGACAAGGAATTTTCCACTTTTTGCATCACATTTAGTGTCAAATCAAAACCAAGAGAAACCTCTGACAAAACTGAGAAATAAGAAGCTGCAGCAAGAACATCAAGGACAATTAAAGGTCTACTATTCGTTTTGATAGTAGTGTTGTAATTTATACCCATGAAAAACTAAGACTCCAACTGCAAGGCAGAAAAAGAAAAAAAAAAAGGGAGAGAATAGGTGAAGGGAAATGGATGCAGTGGGCAATGAATGCTTCTGGTCATGTTTTCACTGTCAAAGTGGAAAAAGGTTAGACAGTTTTTTTTTTTGTTGACCTTTTAAAGGTCTGGAAATGTTACAGCGGACAGGATGATTTACGGAAAGAGGAAGAGATAATCAAAGAGTCGTGTTTAAGACAACTTTGCACACGTTCCCCCTCACAGAACACGCCAAAAATGCCCAACCTCTGACTTTCCACTTCAGTGCAAATTGAAAAATAACGAGGCGAGGAATGGAGCGAACTAAATAGGTAGGCACATGTTTGCTTTCCCTGTCAAACAGGAACACTTGGAAGAAAAGTTGTCCTGTTTCTCAGCTCTGCAGATCTGCCTCTGTGGTGTTGGCACCGTGCATCCACTGGTAATTGGATGTTCTCATCAAAAACCGACAATGATAAAAACTAAAAGCACAGTCATTATATTTTCCTTAAATATTAGATAGAAAAATAGGTTTTCTTTTTGTGGTTAAAAAAGAAAATGAGTAGAAATTATTTTTTTTACCATTGATATTTAGGATAAAATTGCTGTACTGGCAAAAAGGAAATGAAAAGATTACTGAATATTCCTACACAGAAACCATATTCTGAGACTAAGCAACACAATTTTGATGAGTTCAAGTGAGAAAAATTAAACTGTTAACAAAAAAAAAAAAAAAAAATCAAGTCAGATTTTTAAATGGGATGGATGGTAGATCAGTGTGGAGAAAAAAAAGTAATCTTTTTCTTTGCTACTGTTGTTACTTTGTCTTAATATAAACTTAAATATGAAAATAAAATAATTTCTGCTCATCTGTTTGACCACAAGACAAAACTAAAAGAGACTGCATTTTCATATTAAAAGAAAAGCCAAAAACCACTTTCTAGTTTCTGAAGAGAAAAATTTAATTACCACAACATGCAGGTTGGTCCGCAGCTCAAAAAAACTCTTATAAGTGCAGAAAATAGGAGGCGTCACCTTGAGTCCTGTTTCGTTACTTTAAAAGACTATTTGGATCATAATGTGTCGGTGCTCAAGGTATGATACCCAATTCTTCTATTCATGTTGGCTCAAAGCCTTCAACCACTACAAGCCACTTAATGACTTTGTCACCAGTGACATCTAGTGTTAAACAGGGTCAGCTGACAAAAAAAAAAAAAAAAAATGGCAGCAATCATGATACAATTCAATAAGACTGCAGTTTAGGTGAGGGTGTCGAGTGTAGCAAAGGTCAAACTGAGGAGAAACAAGAGAAAAAAGTTCAATCGAGGTAAGAGTGGAGAAAGACTGGGGACAGACATCATTTTGCATCCCCGAGGTTGGAGAAATGAAGTGTCTGAAGGGAGATGCAAAATGGCACGGAGTAAAAACAAGTTAGACGCGGAGGGTACAGTAAGTTTAAAAAGTCAGACAAGTAATAAGAGTCAACAGCGCGAGAAAAAAAGGACAGCAATAGGAAAACACAGATTCCACAGGAAGCAAGACGTAACAAGGACTCAGAGCTCACCAGTTATTAGGGAGAAGAAACTTAGTTACTGAATAACAATTGGTGAAATATGGCACAGGAAAATTAAATATAAAAAAAAAAAGAGAGAATGGAGGCTGAGGGTTTTTTTAGACATCATTCAATACATCCTTGCAGCTATGGAGCTAAAACAGAGACTATTGGACACACTTATCCTCCACTTCAGCTCAGTCACTCTTCCTCTACTTCCCTCAGCGTGTCTGGGAATTCAGGCAGCAAGTATTAAAAAAAATACTAAAATAAAAATAAGCCTGTGGGAATCTGGTGCCAGATTCCGCAACTTCCAATAATCTGCAGACGCCGTAGAAACTTCCCCTCTCAAAGTGAAAGATATGTAGAGGACAGGGATGCAGTAAAAGAACAAACAAACTCAAAAGCACAAACAGTAGCTGCCACATTAATGCAACCATGCTTAGCTAGAAATACATTACTGTACCACTCACTCTTTAAATATACTGCATGTATTTTTAACCTAGAAATCCAATGCTATAGTGAAAGACACCTGAATATTATGCATACCCATTACGTTCAACTGACCTAAGGGAGAGAAGGAGAAGAAACAACGCAAACAAGAGGATTTTAATTCAGAAATACTGACAAAAGTAGTGGTTGGTTAAATAATCCTAATGTAGAGTAACATTGCTGCTGTCGCAAGAAAATCCTTTTTTTTTTCTTTTCTTTTTTACAATCGATTTTAAATATACAGGATCTGCTCATGGTTGAAACTCTTCATCAATATTATCCACCAGATATTCAGTGAAACTTTTATTTTCCTCCGACAGCGGCATTATGCAATATCGTCTTAAGAATTAACCTACTAGTGTACAAACATCTTGACTAATAAGAATTCAAACACTCCACCTTATTGTTTTAATTATGATATAAATTGCTTTTTCCTCCTCTTTTGCACTACAAAGCCTAAGTACCTGTTACTTAGCATTAAATTATAGTATAGTCAAGTTTTCTTTTCCTTTATCTTAAGTTGTGCAATAATTCCTTGCAATGTTATTGAATACCCCAAAGTTCTGATATGTTCTTGACTTCTTTGCAGTATTATTATTGAACGTTGGCAGCGCGAGCGGCCTCGACTCCCTATTTGGATATCACAATTTTTTAAAATTTTTTTAAACAAACTCAAAAAAGGCTGTGAAACTAATTACTTTGTGTCAACAGATGGAGATGCCCGCTCTAAATTTACTGCAATAATCAAACCACTACATCCACACCGCAGCAGTAAATGCTTCTTGTAATACCAACCTGCATTGTACAGATCTCAGTTAGGATGCGAGTGGGAGTGGGCCGGCATGAGATCCTGATTGTATGATAACCTCGAGTTAAGAGAGACAGAGGAAAAAAAAAAAGTTTCTGAATTTTGACAAAAACCTGAAACTGAAACATGGTGTCATTGCTTTCATTTAAAATAGGTCGCGAGTTATTCCTTCTGCTATTAAAATCACATATTGATTATTACTAGATTTAGAAACTTTAACGTTCGCAAACTGAGTTGAGAACAGCTATATTTGAGGAAATGCTTTCAAGTGCTTGCAACATGAAATATTCAAAATAGGGCTACACAAAATAGTGAATTGCAATATTTGGAATGCGGCGGCGTTTCAAAACTGTTGCCAATACTACATGGGCAGCTGGATAAATTTTTGAGCCCACATGTGATGCAAATCTAACAAAAGACATAAAAAAAACAAAGTTATGACAAAGACAAACAAAAATGTGATTTAGTTGCAATCATTACCATCCTAATGCTTAACATCAATGTTGCAATTTAATCTTTTCACTAAATTGTACAGCCCTGTTCTAAAAATATTCCCAACTGGTCAACTCTGTCATTTTGTAATCAAGACAGCCTATGAAATGTAGCAGGTTCCTTTCAGCCAGCTGGCCAGCAGTTCGCAGCCACAGCTGGGGAAGGGGAAAGTTTCCTGCCACTTTCTCTTGCGTCTCAGTAAAAAAAAATTTAAACGACAGGAAACTTTAGCGGTTTCAAACACCGGCTACACCTGGATGCAGGGAACCAGCCTACGCCAAGATGTCAGTGGAATTTATTTTTCTCAGAGTAAATCCTAAAAAATGCCACTGGCCTCATCTAAGTATTAAAACCCCACAATCAGTCTTTAACCTTCTGAACGAATCTTCCCCAGACGAGGACAAACAAGGAAGAAACAAAATTCACAGAAGTCGGTTTGTCGCGTTTCCTGTTAGGCCTACGGAAGTTTCCCCGTCATTCAGCAGCAGTGGATGATGCTGAAGTGCGTTCACTTTATTGGGCCTTCAATAAATTTGCCTCAGCTGTCGTGTATTTGTTTATTAGTCCTCGCCTGGGAAGTGGAAGGAGACGAGCACGATCACAGCCAGAAGAGAAGACAGAAAATCGATGTGGAGTACAAAAATAGCCACAATGTGCCATCTGCCTTTAAAGGAGAAATGTCACACACTTAAATGGCTTGTACTTTGAAATTGTTCGCCTGCCTTTTACATGACCCCCAACCCCCACAATCTCTTTAAACTCATTCTGTGCTGGCAGTAGCTGCCAGATAGCTATGTTTCTTTTTGTGTTTTACAACTGGAGGTACTGTCCAGTAAGTGCCACTAAGTGTGAGTGTGTCTAAGTGTAATCCCCAAAAACCCCTAAATTAGTTTAAATGCAAAAAACCCGCAGACAAAAGAGTCACTGTTGTGACCCAAACTAGCTAGGTTAAGATTCCAATAGTGTCCCAACATACCAGCCTGCATAGAGTGTAGCATGAAGTCGACGAATCTTTTCGTTAGTGTGTACTAGGTACAGCGTTAATGAGAAAACACGACGGGTCGAGATCTGTAAGTGCTCACAGCACCAACTAATGTGGCAGAGGGGATGACGGACACACAGCTACTACGCGTTGGAAGACAAGTGAGATTGGACTGAGAATCAAACATAATCAGGCAAAAAATAGGGATGACGAGGAAGGCAGGAAAAAATAGAAGGTGAAGCAATTGAGGTTGGTAGTATAAAGGACATTTAAAAATATTATTACCCCCTTAAAAGCAGGAAAACAAATGATCTGATGATGTTAAAACCCTGTGCTGATATCGAGCTGTTAGAAAATTTGGCAGCATTAATCAATAGTCTTTGATGATGATGATGATGCCCAATATTTTCCAGCAAACTGAGCAGCAGCGGCGGCAGCAGCAGGCGGGGAGCACACACACCAGGACAACACAAAAACAGGAGCGACCAACCGACACCTGCGATTGGTCGAGAGTCCGTTCTGGAGTTCCAATGAAAGACACGGCAAAATAATAAAAAATAAAAATAAAAAAACAAAAGGAAAAAAAATAAGAGGAATTCAAACTAAACAATCGAGAGGAAATAAGACCGTAATGACTGATTGGCAAATAAACAAAAGAGAGAATAATAAAAACAAAAGCAGCCTTGGTAAAAACATTAGAGAATGTCGCATAACAATAATAATAGTAAAGTGGCTGTTGCACTTTAGTTTTGTTCTTGCAGACAGGTGCCGAGTTCTCGTGGTTACCGCTGGGAGCTCGTGTAACATTTGAGCAGTTGCATACGATGGTGGACTCCAGATCTGGTGGGGTGAGCAGAGAAGAAGAGGATGGGTTAATGCGGAGCTGCAGAGTTTGTTGTTTGTTGGACTAAACGGCAGGAGAAGAGGAGGTGGGGGGAATTTCTCTGTGGATACTCACATGACGGGTGGGCTCTACCAGTGAGGCGGTACGTAGCTGTAACCAGGGGTCCCTTGGGGCCTGTAGGTTGGCACAGTAACTGGGTGTGCGCCGATTGGTGGGTGCTGGGGTGTTGTCAACAGAGTCCCTACACACATTTAACACCAGCATTAATGTGGAAGAAGCTCCTTTAAAATAAAAATAAGCCTCCTTTGAGAATTACTGAAACCCTGCTAACTTTTGTCACGTTACAAACACAACTTCAGTATACTTTATTGAAAACTATGAATGCTCTCGAAAGCAGGACTTGGTTAGAAACTATGAAAAGCACAAAAAAGCCTGCATCTAAGGCGACAGGCCAGGTCTGGAGAGTACAACTCAGAGAAGCAGCCAATACGCCGATGCCAACTCTGGAGGAGCTGCAGAGAGACACAGCTCAGCTGGGAGAATCCATTAACGATGTATTGGTTGTGCATTTCATAAATTTGGTATTCATGTACGAGAAACGTCTTTGGAAAAAAAAGCCATAGCGTGTCATGTTTAAAGTTTGCATACATGCAACCAGAGGGATGCTTTACAATCGCATGAATTGCACGAATGATGCAAAGTCCAAATCTAAATTTATCAGTGACAGGATACAAAACTGCCACACAGATGCTGTTTTGAAAATGAAAGCAAAATATTTCAATCTAGAAGATAATTTGGAGACGTGGAACAAACGACTTGCAGTTGGGAGTTTTGGTGAAAACGGGGACTAACAGCTCTGAGTCAGGCGGAGCTGAAATCCAACAAACATCCGACTTTACATTTTTATTGGAATACAATTAATAAACATGCACTACTTTGAGTTGTTTCATTACATAAAAACTCAAGAGAAAACTTTAAAGTTTGTGGTTGCAAGTGACAAACTGGAAGAAGCATAAGGGAGATTAATGGGTTTACAAGGAATAGTAGTTGACAGGGTCTCACTTTGTACACATTCTGCAGAGAGTATTGGTTCTACCTGCACTCATGGCCATGGTTGTCCCGGCTACCATCCCCATGGTAGGCATACCGTTGTTGCGAGGGGCAGGAACAGGGACTGGGGCAGGATAGAGGGCTGTGGAGGGGATGCTGTTGGGCTGCACCACAGTGGTGTGATGGATCACGTGTGGCTGGGCCGCATATACTGGTTGGGTGTAGTATGCTCCCTGTCACAGGAAACAAGTTAAAAGAGCTCAAAGTGTTGCTCTCGATGGGGTCCTGCCGCATGTACAGCATGGAAGAATTATAACAGTGTTAAAGTGCTTTATCACTGTTCTGAAGGCAACATTTTTTACTTGAGACTTTGAAACTAAACGTTGAATAAATATCCATGTAATGTGAAGGCAATAACATGACGAAAGTGATATGAAACAGAGATGGATGGTTGAATAAATCCAATCGCATTTACAGAACACATTCTGCAAATCCCTGAAACAAGAAAAACGAGTCAGGAGAAGTTCTAACTCTCCTCCGACAATTTGTTTTAATATCGAGATTTGGATAAAGTCTCGTTCCCAAGCTATTTCACAGACTGCACGCCATTTGGTCGCAAGTTTGGCAAAAATGCTTTAACAAATTGTTTTTTAATAGCCAGAGAAATGATGTTGCCAGCAAGGAAAAACAAACGTTAAATGGCGGAGACAGCCAAACAGGTGGAACAGTAAACACAGAGACAATGTCGTCCGTGATGTCCTTACCTGTGCGTAAATGTTCTGCTGAGGGTAGGCACTGCGGATGGGGTACATGGCTGTGGGGTATGGGGTGGGAGTGGGGGTGTAGGGAGGGGGTGCTCCGTTTGACTGAGTGGGGGGCACTTTGTATGGGGTTCCCGCCGGGGTGTATCCTGCAAATATCCAGAAAACAGCTTAAATTAATCAAACAAATGCAAAGTAGTTCAAAAAATGTATGTATACATAAATTAATTTTTGATTATTAAAATTAGTTAGGATAATTTTACAAGATCTAAAATGAACTCAAGCAACTAAAAAGCAATTTATACAAGTGTATCAAATTCTGTTTTTATTCCCATCTTTTCTGGGGGGAAAACCTGGAAATGTGAAACATCGTGAGATCTTTGAGGGGATCTTGTTAACAAGATTAACACGTGTGGTGCCTGAAAGTTATTTCGAGTTTTGAGATGAAAATTTCTGCTTCTATTTTTTTCCTTTTCGGTGGAGTCGGAAGCATTTCTCCAGACAAAAACAGCAACCGACTGCTCCTTCAATCCAAGCTGATAAGAGCAATAAAACCTAACGTACTAACCACTGATAAGATGCTGAAACCCTTAGAGGGAGCTCAAAAGGGAAGTGCAGAGTAAGATAATTATACCAGGCTTTTCACTATAAGCTGAGTATGAATAAGAAATAGCTCCTGAAATGAACCATTGTTGCCGCTCAGACGCTGCTATAAATCCATTATGCCAAAATAACTGAAGAAAAAGGATAGTTAAAAGTGAAAAAAGTCAAATATTAAATAGTTTTTTCCCAAGACACATCAAAGAGATGTGTCTCTCTTGACACATCTCTTTCAAAGTGACAAATGACAAATGAGGGATATCAATTTTGCCACTTTAATATTTGCATTTCCTGTAAAGACCACCAGATGGGGACTGTTTGTATTTAAAGAAGAGTTCAGCCTTACAATCAGCAGAGAAAAACACATCATAAAAAAAAAAAAAAAAATCTGATTTAGCAGGCTTAAACTGGAGCTTTGAATCAAAGCCTTCTTTTAGTGTGCAGAGAAACAAAGAAAGAAGCTGTGTAAGCAGTGACTACAGGCTAAATTTAAGACATCACTTGTATTGCAGGGAAACATGGTAGGCATTAAATAATTTACCAGAGTCCTCACTTCACAAAGATTACATCAGTATTTGAAAGATGGTATTCGTCTCATTGGGCTGCGTTCTTATGAAGAATGGTCTGAGGGGGTGCAGTACCTCTGAGCAGCCACAGGATGGAGCCTGAAGGTCAAACATGCTACTAGCTAGCTGCTGCATAGCTTATGAAAAGCCCTTCTCTTACACAAGGACAAGGGAACAAAGAGATGCTGGAGCTGTTCTCGCTACCGGTGATTGTATGCTGGAGTGTGTGTGTGTGTGTGTGTGTGTGTGTGTGTGTGTGTGCATGCTTTCACGGTCAATCTCTGCTCTGAAGTCCACACGAGGCATTAAGAGACCATGGTATGAGACAGTCGTACAAAAGAAGCACAGACAAAAAAAACAAAACAAAAAAAAAACCTGTCCGTCAATGGTTGTGATGAATAACGACTGAGACGTGTTTTCAATCAGACCACAACTGGTTTTATCTAGCGATTCATTCATGTTGAGAGGAAAAGAAAATGAACTATTTTAATCCCCTCATAAATCAAGCCCAGTAGAAAGGAGTCAGCAATCAGACAACACAGCCACAACAGAAAGGCTCAGGTTTCTGTGAGAACAAAAGCAGATCTGATGTTTTGCTCGACTTCCAAAAGACGAACCTAAGCTCGGGCAGAGGAAGAGAGAAGGCAGCTTCAGAAGGAGCAAAGGAGGAGTCTATGAAACCTGCTCCTTCCTTTGTTACAAACCAAATCCAAGAGGACAGGAAAACGATGATTTCTTCTTGCTAACGGAATTCAGTTTTGACAAATTTATCAAGTCGCTGAGGGACATTCATTTCTTATATGATATGAATATAAATCACTGACCCTTTGCTCTATTCTCTCTCTCTCTGTCACCCCCCAACGCTCACATAATTGGGTCTGCTCAGTAATGGAAAAAATTAATAATCATTGAAATCCTTACTTTTTATGATTACTAATCGAGTCTGGAAATGCACAACATATTGTATTTTATGATTATTTTCTAACAACTATGTTTTAATAATGAAGCCATTTTTGTTTTTATAAACCCAGGAGTCAAATCCCATTGTACATAAATACCATTTGAACAGGGTAATGTCAATAAAAAGTTAATTGATTTCAGGAACATTATTCATTTTGCACACAGATGGATTTATTCAAAGCTCTTATTTATGTTAATTTTGGTTATTAAGACTTACAGTAAATAACCCACAAATCAGGTTCTTAAAATATATCAATATTACAAGGAGGCACTTTTTTTTTAACAAAGAAATGGTAATCCCGTGGCTTATGTCACCTCCCAGCTTCATTTCCTCTCAAGTTTATATTTTCTGTTAAGTTACAATTACACCAACGTTAAATTTTTTTTTCCATTGTTCTTATTTAAATACATTGATGTAATGAGCCAACATTATTTGAAAGGCAAAATTAAAAGCAAGGTCAGACATCTGCTTCAAAGTCTCATTGGATATGGAGATTGAAAGAGTTATTCTGTAATCAAACCCGTGGACACATTTTAAACGGTGAAGTTAAAATATTTCGGTGTTCATGTTGAGACACAAATTGAAACAATTACAACTGCCCAGAGTTGTTGATTATTTACCCAGCTGAAGGTTTAATGGGGCAGACCTGAAGCTGCTTAATATGAGGGTGTGCTTATTCTTCCTCATCTCCTCTATTTTAATAATTAAAAATCTGTAGATGAGTTAGGTTCCCTAACTCGGAGGCAAATGTCATTTTATAGCATAATCATTTGTTATAAAAATCTTATGTATAGCAAATATGACTTAAAAGAAATTTTACTTCTTGATTTAACGCCTTGAAATTGGGCCTCTGCCTCTTTAAAACCTCCTGCTCTTTCTGAAACTCCACCTTCAGGAAGTCATCATAATAGTGCTCCTCTATTAACCCTTTAACAACTCTTTTTTTTTTTTTTTAAACCAGCATTGCACTGAGAAATAGCTCCTAAATTCATGCACAGCTCCACCAGGTGTCTGCCAATAGCTGCTGGCTCCTCTGGAGGAGCTGAGCAGGGGAGAAGCAGGCCATGAAGTTTATGATATAAACAGTCTTTTATAAGTTAGCTGACAGATTAAGAATCTTTTTAATCATGGAGGTCAAGTTTTTTCTGTTTACCTGCGTTTTCCTTTCTCTCTTTCCACTAGTCAATGTAAAATACTTCTAAGAACGTGTTAAATGTCAGTTTTCTCAGAAATGTTAACCTTTAGGTAAATACTGGGGCTTAAAGAACCTTTACTGTCACCGCATTCCTACAATAGCTGCCCTAATATTAACAACAGTTAATATTTGAGGGAGATAGTTGAAAATAACTTCTTTATGTCAATTTATGTTGCCTTCTTGGTATCCCAAAATACTAAATTAGATCCATCGCGATCAGTCACTGTGGTGACGATCAATAGACTAAGAATCAATCGTCCAAATGTTTAATAATTCAGAAAATTAATGAACATTACTTTCTCAAAATAATGTTTTCTCTTCACTACAACTGTGCATTGTAAAACGGTGGTTGGAACAAATGGTGTATCAACTTAGTCTTTAATTTTAATTAGTTCAGAGTTAATTTGGCCTCACTTTCAAAAATCTTCATGTTTCATTCTTGCATGTTTTTGGTGATGCTGTGTGAAAAACCTACAGTATATTATTGTGCAAATTAACCTGAATTTGTTGAGAATTATTTTGTTCTCATTTCCAAAACCGAGGTTCTTAAAGAGAAGAGGCGTCAGACATGGCTATGACGCAAAGTGAAACTTCTAAATTATTTTAAGATGTACAGCATTTTCATCACAACTGAAGGTAACAGTTGACAGCGTGACTTTCCAGCTCAATGTGACTGAAAGATGCATCATAACCCTTTAATGGGAATGTTGTTATTTTTGCTTGTAATTGTGTATATTAGAGATAAGTTGTTTTTTTCCATAAATTTATAGTGTACTCCTGTTCAAAAATAAACAAAATAAATTGCCAGTACTGTGCTTATCTCTCCATCTAGAATTTGAATACCTAAACCCTATCAAGCAGGACTGCATAGATATTAATGGTCTAACTATTTGGCTGTTACTTTTCTGATGCTCAGGTGGTGCCCCGACTTGGCCATTTTGATCTAAATTACTAGTTTTGTTAATAATTACCCTCAACTATTGTTTAGTGATTCACAGGCAAGTCGGACCCATTGTTGCACAACACCCACCATATTTACCCACTGGCTGGCTGGGTAGTAAGTTGTTTTCGGAAACATTTTGAATAAACCAGACGCACAATAAAATGCTGTGTAAAGACTGATTAAAGGCACTGAAGGAAACGTGCAGGTTTGCTTGTTATTTCAGTCTAGCATCAACAGGTGCAAACGGCAAACAAGTCTAAATTTACTTTTTTTTAACTAAAGTAATTTGTTGAATATGAATGATGATTTCTCAGTTTGAAGTAAGGCTGTCAGGAAAATGTGGAGTTACAATACTATTAAGTATTGCCATGGCAAATGTAATCAGATATATTGAGCAGCTCTCGCTTTAAATACAGCCATCAAAATCTTCTAAATGCTTATGAGAATGACTCCATATTGTTTCATTCCAGTAAGTGAAAATGTCTTTACGATCCTTGTGATTTAAATTTAAAACTTGAATGAATTACAAAAAGTTATTGTCAAATTACATTTCCCTTAAAGCAAATACAACAATCAGCTTCAGTGGACGTTTTGACACTGGCATGCAAGCCTTCTTGCAGTATTAATTAAGTTTCATAATAATTACTTATGACATTTGGACAAAATATTAGGATCTGTGTTACAAACTTTCCCATTTTTCTGTAGTTTCAACTAGTTAAAAACTGGTAGATAATGAAAAAGTATGTTGTTCTTAATTTGTCTCAACATATAATAAATCTGTTCCATCTAAACTGGGGAGTATAATTTTAAAAAATGTTAACAAAAGAGTCAACAAATTGACACAAAAAACACATTAGGATGTAACTAGGTAAAGCTTTCCAAACTCCCTGTTCTGGTTTTGTTCTTTTTTAAACCAGAGAAAATGAATTTTCACTCCAACATCACCTCATCAAAACCTGTTTGTTGGATTTCTTTTTGCAGAAAACTCTTTTAACATGTCTTTAACAAAAGCAATGAAAGCTGACAGCCTTATTTTTTTGTTTTTGAAGAACAGTGAGAGTTCAAGCTTACCTGGTGGATACCCAGGACTGCCTGTTTGATAGAGGTTCGGAGTGTAGGTGGGAGCTGTGGCTGGATACCCTCCTGGATAGGCTGACAGAGGAAGAACACAGGTGGAAAAGAAAATGTGACAAAATCCCACTAAATAAGCACAGGGAACACCCAACACATATACGAAGGAGTGTAGAACAAAGTACTTAACTTGAAGCAGGATGTGCACAGATGGCAGTCATTAAAAAAAAAAAAAAAAACTAAAACGTCTGCAACAATAACACAGTCGGCTGAATGTGTCTAACATTCACAGATTAGGCAGGCGAGGCACACCTGCCAATATGGTGTGGGAGGAGATAAATTCAGAAACATTAGCGATGCATAAGGATGCACGTGAGAGGGGTAGACACACACTGCTGTGCGTCATAAATCACATGTCGGGCGAAGCAACAAAGATCCGACCTGAGAAAGAGTTTTCTGGGATGGAATGTGAAGCTACGGAGAGATACCAAGAAGCAACAACAGGAAGCAAAACAAGCAGGTTTCAGGATACAGTTGAATTCTAATTAATTTATGCAGGTTATTTGTGTTGCTTTAGCATCAACAGAATCTAAGACAGTTTTTAATTCATTTCTCTGACTACAGGGCAGACCACAGCCTTAAAGCAATGGACTGGAAAACCATTTGCTTCAGCATCAACCCCAATCTCAGAAATTTTCCACCTACATTTAGAGAAACCACCACAGTTAATGCCAAATATATTACTTGGGAGTTGCGACACGTTGTTGATTCCAAATCGGCACTTTGTTGATTCCAACTCGGCTCCGACTTTTAGCTGGGCCAGAGAAGAGAATCAGTTTTGTAAAGAACTAAAGTTGAGCTCATGAGGATCAACAACCAATCAAAATGTTGAGTGCCATGTTTAAAACTCACAGGGTTTCTATCAGTTCAAATCTGTCCAATTAAAAAGACAAAACTACTGAGCTATTACATTAACAAAATGCAGCAGAATAACATGAGCTAAATTTGGATATTATTTGCCACATTCTATTATGTAGGTCAGGGGTGCCCAAAATGTCGATCGCGATCTACCGGTCGATCGCGATCTACCGGTCGATCGCGATCTACCGGTCGATCGCGATCTACCGGTCGATCGCGATCTACCGGTCGATCGCGATCTACCGGTCGATCGCGATCTACCGGTCGATCGCGATCTACCGGTCGATCGCGATCTACCGGTCGATCGCGATCGACCGGTCGATCGCGGGCAGGTTTTGAGTCGATCTCTGCAGGACGCTGAGAGCAGCACTTCCTCTTCTGACAGACTTTTCAAAATATTCACTAAGATCCAAAACGTTTGTAGCTTCATTAAATAACAATAAAGCCTGAAACCTGATATCGTAACGGACTGAACGTTTTTAACGTAATCTGTGCTCGGCTTGCGGGGCGCAGGCGGTTGCCACGGCAACGGGTGTGCTTAACAATAAAGAGAGAGAGAGAGTGAAACGGTGCGAGTGGTTTTGAGTTGTTCGGGTTATTTTACCTTTGTTTACCTTCGCTGTGATTCATCACAGCCGCTGAAGTTTCTGAACGTTCAATAAACGACAAACTTGGACTAATTACCTCGTTCGTTTGCAGTAAACGTCACAACAAACGTCAAATAGGACAAATATATTTGATTAAGTTTTAACAAACAAATGGCTTCTACCACAATAATTGTGTCAAATTACATTAATTATATCCCAAATTCAGAGGATTTGCCTTTACCTCTGCAGAGCTCTTTGGTTCCTCCTATCAGTCTGCAGTTTCGCATATTGACGTCATCAAAACAAATATCGGATATACCATAACTGACACCTGCTGGCCTCAGGTTTGCAACCAGCTTCTGACTGAGAAACCAGTAACCTGCTCCCAGTGTCAGAATCTCACTGAGGAAGAAACTGCATTAGGTTTTCTATCACTTTATCATTTCTGATATATCTGATGTTTATTTGCATAGAAAATTAGTCAATAGGGTTTCATTTATAATTTGTATGTGTAACTGGGTCTATATCAATAGTTATATATTTACACAAAAATGTTTTCTTTAATGCATTTGTCAGTTTGCATCTGGCTGTTCTTGTGTTCTTCTGTCTCTGTTATGGGGGGTTTGGTCCTCCAGCTCCGCCTTACTTTCTTCTTCTCTTGTTCAGGGTCCTCCAGGACTGTTATAAATGTTAAGTTATTCATTTCCTCTTCCCTTTTGTCATTCGTTCCACTGGGGAGAGGCAAGTTTTGTGGTCCATTGGAACGCTTTCATTCATATTCTTCAAATGTTTATTTTTCCATCTGTGCTGATTAAATGTGTTTGAATATTTTCATTTGAGTAATTACTCCTTTATAACATTGTTATGTTGTATAGATTGGGCTGGAGAACTGGAGCACATGCTATGTGCTAATGCTAATATCTCCCGATTGACAGATCAATAAACGGAGACTGCCTCCAAACCTAGACTTGATGCTTTGTGGTTCATCCGATCACCACACACACAACGCAGAAGTCCACCAGTCACATATGTCTTCATGTCATGAGGTAGATCTCAGCCGGCTGGTGAGAGAAAAAGTAGATCTTGGTCTCAAAAAGTTTGAGCACCCCTGATGTAGGTAAATTTCTCTACAGCAAAAGCTGCACTGACAAGTGCCGATTCCAAATCCATTTAGTAAAACTTTCCATATTTTATCATCACCAGGTACTTTAAATAATTGCAGCATGGCTGATCATTACAGGTCAGAGCTTCAGCTGTCAATCAGACTGTTTAATACAACATTAGTAAGCAAAGGTGGAGAAATTAAGGTTCTTATAGGGAAAGTGAAACAAGTCATGTGACTTGTGTAGTCGCAGTGTGCCTGTGGTTCTCTACAGAAACGCAACATATGCTCATTGTAGCGTCTTTTTCTGTAATGTAAGAGGAGGTGTTCAGTTTTGTTTTACAGAACCAGTGTAGAACAAACTAGCAATCAGTGAAGCAGCTTTGGTGGAAAAACCCTGAAGGAGCAAAGAGGAGGGGCAACAAATATCCCAACATCTCCTTAACTAATTTTATAAAGAAAGAGATGAAGAAACATAGATAAAAAGCATCTGAAGAGGCTCCCACTCAACTGGAAAAAGCTTACAGGAAACCCTGTAAAATAACTGATCACAGATTGAAATCATAAAGCAAAAGCAACACCTTAATTCTGTGTAAACTGTAAAATAGTGGAAAAAAACTTCATTACATTAAACTAAAGTTTGCCAAAAAGAAGATAAAAAAGCTTTACATTGAAACCCACTTCAATCAACTTTTACTCTTTTCACAATAATTAAAACCAGATCCTTGGGATCGTAGAGGAGAACTCGATGAAACACCAGGCGGTTTTGATGACCTAGTTAAAAGCCAGAACTTCTCAGAATCTCACAGAATTTAACTTGAGGAGTTTTTAGAGGTTTGGTGAAGACCTAAGTAAATAGTTCAGAGGAATGGTTTAATATGTGCAGCGATGCCTTCCAAAGCTTAGGAAATGGAAAACAGTCTGCTTTTGTATCTTGTTCTATTGTATTCAATTTTCTGCCTGAATGGTCTGAGTGAAGGCCTGAGCTAGTCTCTATGTGTATAAAGGGAATGAATATTTGAGTCAATAACACCAAGATTAAGGGTTTAGAGAAACCCTGGAATGTGAAAATGTAATTCTGCTAGAACACCAATGTAAAAAATATGAATTATTTACAATTTCCCATTTAAACAGGTAATAGAGGGATATAAAAGTCCTTTTAAAAGTACTGCTTAACGTGCCGTTTGATTTCATTACATGTTAATGACAAAATACTTTAAGTAGTGGTCATAAATGACAACTTCGTAATATTTATTTAATCAAGAATGGGCTGCCGAGGGAATCTGACCAGCCAACATACAGTTTATCCATCATCCAGCATCATCTCTGCGGAAAAGACACCAGGACTGCTGTGGCTCATCAACTCTAATTAACAAACCCCAGACTGATCAGACTGCTGACCACAGAGACTCAGAGTTCCTCAGAGACTTGATACTCGACTTTCCTCAGTTCTCTGTTTATTGTCTTCATTTTAAATTCTAAAATACCAGCACAGACAATGGACATGCTTTAAATGTAGAAGCTGGGGGGGGGAGGAGGCTGAAACAAAGCAAGGAAGAATGAATGAAAATAGGACAAAATTTTAAAAACAATAAAAGGAAGGAAAGAGTGACAGGGAGAACACAGAAAGAAAATAGAAAAGGTGGTAAATTGGAGTTCAAGAAAGGAAATGAAGAATGGGTGAAAGGAAATAAGTAAAAACACCAAGAAGGAAAGAATCAAGAAAGAACAGTACAAGGATTGCAAATAGCTAGACTAATTAACCCACAAATGGCTTGTTACAGCTTGTTGCAATAAACATTTAATTTGAAAAGGTTTCAAAATTCAACAAATAAGACTTGAAGTTTTCACCGTTTGTCTTTAGCTGAAGGAAATTGTAAAAAACCACACCCGCTTATGTACTCATGAAAGTTTTTATTCACTGTCAGCTATTTTATGTTCTCTTCCTCACAGTACTTGTGCTGCTTACATGTGTGCCCACATATCTCAATCAACGGAAAAATGATCAAAACGGTTCACTATTACTCAAGGTTGTCGTACCTAAAGTATCTCATATTTTGGGTAGAAACAAAATATGAAATACAGTTACCAGTACCAGTCTAGGTACTGTTAAAAATACTTAGGCTGATTACTTATTTGAAGAGTCTTGTATGCAGTTTGTGATTCTTTGTAAATATTTTATTCTGCTTTTGAAAACAAAAATTATTAGTAGAATGACCCAGCGTGGCTTTAACTAGTCATTTTGCAGCTTCCCTATTTGACTTGATCTCGCATGGCAAATTAAAAACCTAAATTCATTTCATTTAACAGACAGAGAAAAGGTGCCATAAATCACAAACTACACATAGGGCTAGTTTTCTTCAGGGTGAATCACGTACTGGCATCGATAACAGAAAGAGCCCACAACAAAAGGAGGAAATGAAAGAATTTCAATCAGCGTAACCTGAACAGATTAGCTGACTATATAGTGACATCAGTTGGAGACCTAATGTTAAAAGTGCTATTTTATAGCACAATCAACTAATTATGCTAGTTGATTCAGTTGTTATAGAAATGCTATATATTTTTTTTTATATCAAATAATGAGTTCAGCAGATGCGCAGTGTTTGCTAATTCCTGCTGGCTAGTCTGAAGGAGCTGCGAGCCGTGGGGAGGGGGTGCTCTGCGAGGGAGGTGGAGGCTCGGAAGCTGCAGCTCTCATTTGTGATGCGATGTAAAGCCCAAAAAAGTCAATTTTACATAACACTGCCCTTTTAATCTAATTCTACACTTGTTTCCATTATAATCCAGATTGCATAAGAAGTCAGCGCACATCTGTATACGTGTCTCACCTGTGAAGGCCATATTCTTGGGGTTTCCATAAGGAGTGCCAGGCTGAACAGGACTGTAGACTGGATTCATGGCTGAAGATAACCTGCTTTTACTAAGAAGAATCACAGGAGGGGGGTGGAACAGAGGGAAGAGGGTTGAAATAGAAAAACAGAAACAACACATGTAATTCATGTCAGTTGATGAAAAACACACATACTGTCAATATTACATTCGTCTAAGGGATTCGGCATGAAGAGGGGGAAAAAATCTGAAAGTCATCAAGCCCTGTGAATCATCGTCCTTATATAGGCTCAACGTAAGAATACACTCAGACTACTGAAATAACACAGAGCGCAAGTACTGGCTGGAAAGCACAAGGAGGGGTGGATTCATTGAGAACTAGCGTCTTCTGTGCGGTCTTGAATGCGCCACACAGCCAGACTTTCACAACTGGAAGGGAAAAAAAAAATGGAGCGACCTATTAATGGATTCAGGTGCTAGAACAGGTTCAGGGTAAAGGTTTTGTTAATGCCGCATGCCCTGCGGAAAAAAAAAAAATAGAGAAAGAACTCCGCCTCAGTTCTGTCCAACTTACCTGCCGATGATAAATTTGGGCATTCTGAAAGTGTTTTAGTGATAATGTGAGTGTGTGTTCATGCATGCCCCGTACCTCTTGTGCGTGTCTGGTTGATACATGAAACTGAATTTGTCTGTGGGATGCCCGCTCGCCATTCTTGCTTTATGCAAATGAGGGAGGAGTGGAAGTGGATATGCAAATCTGAAATTAAAACAGCGAGAGGTCATGATTACAATGAACACAGGAAAATATAGTGAAATTATATTAAAAAAAAAAAAAACAGCAAAGAAAAACGGGGGTAAAAAAAAAGCAAGCGCCAGTGCAACGGTAAATGGTTAGTGAGAGCAGCAGAGCTGAGCGCCTTTCTGATAACTGATCCAAAACCAGCTCCTCAGTTGCTACTTGTAAAACCTATAAGATGTGTATCAAAGTGATAGCAACCCATGACTATGTATGAGTATACACACATGAAACGTGCTGCATTTAACAAGAAACACAAGCGGCGATACAAACACGGAACCAGCCCATGAAAAAAGCACAACAAACCCAGTGAGCAGGCAGGTGACAGCAAGCACAACAACTAAACAAAACACAGCACACCAAGGCTGAAAAAAGACGCCAAGTGAGGACTGGAAGATTCTAAATAAAAAAAAAAAAAAGAGGGGGGAATGTGTGTGTGTGTGTGCGTGTAATGTGTGTTTTATTTGAGATGATGTGTTCCCCGGACAGACGGGATGTGGCGTTTGAAGTGTGCTTGTAAAAAGTAGCTCTGTCATTTGCTGTGTATGAGAGAGTGCCGAGTATCCTGCGGTTAACACCACAATCCCCAGCAGTTCCTTATGAAAAACAGGAGTGCTCCGTCAATGGTTTCTCACTTTATAAAAACACATTTTTAAACTGAATTAAATGAAAATAAACTGATCCACCCTCAAGTCAAGATTATTTGTAAAGGACATTTCAGCAACGAGACACATCAAAGTGCTTCACACAGCAAAAACATGGTACAGTTGCTAATTATGGAACAAGCAATAATCATTAAATTTTGTAAAATCAAGCAAATACACATCCAATATGTTGATCAATGGTCTACTTATAACTAATCAAAAGCAATTCTAAAAAGCTTTGATTTAAATAAACTCAGCGTTGCAGCATCTTTACAGTTTTCTGGAAGTTTGTTCCAGATTATTGGAGCAAAAGAACTGAATGCTGCTTCTCCGTATTTGGTTCTGGGAATGCAGAGTAGACCAGAACATCCAATATGTACGTGACCGGAGTGGTACAGGTCTTTAATGTACTTTGGTGCCAAGTTGCTCAGTAATTTGTAAACCGATAGAAGTATTTTAAAGTCTCTGAGCTATTTCCTTAGCTTGTCCTTTAAAGTCTGTTAATTAGAACAAATCCGTTGAATCCTATTAGTGTGTCAATTCATACACATGGGGCTTATAGAAGTCCTGAAACGTCAGCATCAATCCCCAAAACACCGGTACATGAAAAGCACTAAATGTATATTTTTATGGTGGAATACAAGCCCCAAAATCCAACTTGTGTGCCGGTGCTCTTGTAAAACAAGGACGTTAACAATCTAGCTCTATTTCGCCTCTTAAACTGGTGTCTCACATTGAAATTATGTCTCAGGGGAGATGATTAACCTGCTTCGATACATCTCGCAGTACAATCCTAATTAATCTACTGCATCATTTGTGATTGAATTCCTTCCTCTAGCTCTGCTCAGCCTCCCACCTTTCATCTCGCCCCTGAGCGGCTCTTCTTTGTTAAACTCATCGTTTACTTTCCCCGCCTTCATTAATGGGCGTTTTTACATGCAAATGCTTCCAAAGTCAAACTAAAAGCTGTAGCTCTGGACAGCTCTGGTTTGGCCTCGACTTATAAATACCAAACTGTTCAAAACAAATGCACGAAATATGCTGTGTAATGCATAAACTTAAATTTAATATGGTTTCACATTTTCAACCAATGATGCAGATTAAGAGAAATGCAAATCCTTGGCAAAAGTCAATTGCAATTTATCATTAAGTACAGACCTACCAAATTAAAATGTTGCGCATTACAGATTGGTCTTTTTGGGATTGTTTATGATCATTTCAAATGTGTCGCTCCAGCTTAAAGCAGAAGGCAGTAAACATATAACAGGTATGTTTCTGGCACCACAGGGAACCAGGTGTTTAGTGCAGCTCTGGACTTTTTAAATGTGCAAACGAGTCTTGTTGAGGTTGAGGTCCAACAGCATAACAAAACAACCAGAGGGAAACCACCGGATCACTTCTTACTGACTAAGGCTTTTACTAACATTAAGTAGGAAATTTGGGCTTTTCATTGTGGCCTGACTTGTCTGCTTAACGTTTTAATTGTGTGATTTAAAAATAGACTATTGGACTTTATCTGTTTTCTTTTGGTTTTGTTTTGGGGTTTTTTGCCAGGGTAGCCAAAACAATGTTTTCTAGCATCAGCACAAAAACATACATACCGTTGTATAAAAAAACTTCTAACTGAGCTCTATTAATCTAATTACAACAGCTCATAGTATCATCTTAATTATAGTTAAACGAATAACTTAGATGAATTTTCAATGGCAGTCACACTAATCACAACGGTCTGAGATGCATCCCTTGAAGTTTTTAGTGTTTTGACATCTTAATTTCCACTCCTCTTGAGACATTTTGACACCATTGTGCAAACTGATGACTATCTGTTTAGATTTTTAAAGCAATTTCTTTTAACACAAGTAGCCTTTACTGATCAATAATCTGAAAGGATAGAGAGAAGGGGAAGACATGTGACCAGGAATCGAATCCACAACAACAGCGTGAAAAACTAGAGTTTCTCTTCAACCAGATTAGCTTCACAGCATCACAACCTCCAACTCATTTAAACGGGATTAAAATACACCACCTACGCCATGATTGACATATATTTTTGTCGCAAGACATTGAAATTGTCTGATTCCATTCAACAGTAAAGAAATAAGTGTATTACAGTAATTCATACACTTCAAAACCCCATACTTCTACCTCACTGGGGGCACTCATAACCAAGCAACAGCTACAGATCTGGACATCATAGTTATGAACAAAGTGGTAAAACGGTCCTCCTCTATTGTCTTCAACCAACAAGTCAAGGCTTAAGATGTCCTTAATTTGTTCCTGGAATGGCAAATGATAAAGCTTCCAACTAAACTGGTAGAAAGTCAATGTCAAAACAAGTAAGAGAACTGATCTGATCATCACATTAATAATGTTATTTCTCAGACAAAAATATAAAAACGTTGAGTGAGGTAACAAAGCCCGTTAACACAAGGACAGGTGGCTACACAGACCCAGAGGTCTTCTCCTCCCATCATATACATACCCAGTTACAGCTGTGCATGAATAGAGCAGTGAGACTCAGGTGTGTTCGTCTGATTCAGTGAGTTGGACAGCATGGAAAGGTGAAGGGAAAAAAGAATAAAGGGTGAGAACAAGAGGGGCTCCACAATGAATTTAATGAGGGAGTATGTGCAGAACAGAGGACAACAGAAACACATGTGTTGAGTGGGAGAGTCCAACCGTAACTCACTGCGTTTTCTTTTTTAAGAGAGGGGGAGGGTGACGAACAGGTCTCTACTCATAAAAAGCTCTCTCGTTTTTTTTTAAACCAGTAAAACTTCTGTGCTGCAGCCAGAGAAGACCATTTTACACAGATCATTCACAGCGGAAAGGCAGAAGGGATTATTGTGTATTTGAAGAAACAAACGCAAACAGAGTATTTCTTTCTATTTAACATACAACTCTGTTGCTCATAGGATAACTTGGAAAAAAATAAAACAATTTTGTCTCCTGATTAAATGCAGTGGACCACCCTATTCGTGGTTCAGTATTAGATTTTTTTTCTGTGGAACTGTGACTCAAAAAACTGGCTTTTTATATTTACGTGTGTGTGTTGCAAGCAGGTTTTGTATAATGCCAACAGGAGTGCAAGAAATCACTGCCCAACAATATTGAAGGTTAGTGGTGCACCGATTTCAGTTTTCAGGCATATCACAGATTATCAATCCTTTAAAAAGCCTGGCCTATTGATTCCGATTTTGGCTGGTACCAATTTATGTTTGTCTGAAATGTCACTAAATATCAAAAATCACCGAGTTGGCAACAGTGAGGTCACTATTGTTAACTGCAAACATAACCTGATGGGCCTGGCGTTAATCAAACCTCTCGTCTCACCAGAGAGTAAAATAGGACAACAGCTGATTTTTAGACCAAGGTAGATAAGATCGGCTTCACATGTATGAATCGGCCGATCTCCCAAAATTAAAGGAAATTGGCGGCGACAGTGCACCCCTACTGAGGGTGAAAGAGCTTTGTGGTGTAAATACAGATTTCCTTCTACAATCTGTTGTTCCGGTTTGCCACCCAATATTTCTTTAGATTCTTCTTCTGATCCTAACTTGTTCTGCTTTGCATGCAAACGTTGCAGTGTTTTCTCAAGCAACAATGGTGTTTGTTTGGCAAGAATTAAGAAAAAGAAAAAAAATAATAAAGAAATCTTTATACCCAAGAGCTATAAAATCCGAGTAAACCAATGAGTTTTTTTGCTTGTGGATTACTCACAGGTAAAAAATGAGAAATGGTTGCATTTTCTGTTTGCATCATGCTAGGAGAAAAAGTCTGTAATGGCTGTTGTGTACCAACAAAAAAAAAGATAATCTCTTAAACTACTTAACTGAAAAGAAACATCTTTTGGAACTACATTTTATAGTTGTTTGCAACATCAGAATACATTTGCAGATTGGTCAGTGATCAGTTCAAAGTACTGCTTTCAGATTGAGAAAAGTCAAATCAAACGCTTGTTTGCCCGCTTGCAAACTTCAGTCTTCACCACCACTCACTAGCAGACGTTTAGTGCCGACTCACTCTTCCACTGACCACAACCAGAACCGGCGTTCTAGTTGTGGGGTAAGATGTTGCATAAAATAAAAACAAATAATAATACAGTGTGTCCCCATCTTTGGTGTTTGCCAAAACCATGAAACTTGAAGCTTCGTCTAAATCCGTCTCAATCACTCATTAGGAAATCGGTGAGCCAGATGTGCAACATGTGGAAATAACTTGTTTTTAAGTTTACTTCTGACATGCTTAAAAAATTAATTGCATATTTATGTTAAGTCTTGTAAAGTATATATTACTACTACTATTGTTATTGTTACTCTGTATATTTTTTTAACACTTTTCGAAGTGTTTTGTATGAACCCAGATGATGCTGCTGTTCACCTGAATTTTTCCAATAAAGGCCATTTCCCATCAAGTCTATATTTGTGAAATTGTTTTTGAAAATTCACATTTTTCTATTGATCTTATCCTACAGTTAAGAAGAAAATGCCCCCTTGGCAACTTACTTAAAAATCTTTGTTCAATTATTGCAAAAATGTACTTCCAAACAGACAAATATTCTCTCGAGTATCAAGCTGCAATTTAACCAGCAGTATAGCATTATATTCAGGTATCGTTACCCCCTGCATACAGGCAATAAAGGTTTACAGTCAAGAAAGAAAACTATTCAGCATTGAGATCACAGGGATAAAAATAGGCATTCATATCAGGATGACTAACAACATGATATTGTTCAAGAAATAAATAACCATTTTAATTTTGAAGCCATTATTAATCCAGGTTGGTATAGTAATGACATTTAGACAGAGCAGAAAAGCTTTTGCAGGCATCGCCTTACGAACACACTCTCACACGTCAGACATTCATCTGGGGGCCAACTGACATTATTAAGAAAACCTTCCTGCTGCCTGGTTTTACCAGGTTTATTCTTCAGGACTTCGTTTAGCTCAAACTCTATTAGAGGGACTTCATTTGGGCTCAACTCACAGGCCTGTAGCCTGAAGGCCCTCAGTAGAACAACACAACTAAAACGTATGTGTAACTCAAAACCATGCGCATCTGTAAAGCTGATGAGTCTGAACGTAATCTGTGGGTATAAAACTGAATAAAGCCATAGTTCAGCAGCAGAAATATTAATGACTGTTTCAGTACATTAAAAAAAAGCAGCCTCTCAAGAGGAACTGAGAAGGTGAAAAATATGAGGCGGGAACAATTGCAAAAAAAAAGAAAAAAGAACTAAACACACAAAGAAATCCACCAGTCCTGAAGAACGAATACAATTCAACACAACCCCCACGTCGACTCTATCCACCCACATAATACCTCACCAGGCATCTACTCTTTAAGCAACAAATCAAAACCGGTGGGCGTTATCACACTCCCACATGGGGAGAGAGAATAGAACTGAAAGCCTTTTTTATATTTTCAGCCCTACAGAAAAAAAAAAAAAAAAAAAAAGAAGCGTTTTACTTGAATTACACGAGGAGAAAACGGGAGATAAAATAATCTAAAGACATGCTTGGAGAGCATAATCCGATGTGTCAACAGCAAATATCCTTTGTTCTGCTTTTCTTTTTTTTAATATACCTTTTATAGCCCATGTGATGATACTGAGCAGTGCATCAATGCAGTTCTGGTTAAGAATAACGCAGGTTTTGGTCAATTAGTTGGAGCTTTTGTGTGTGTGTGTGTGTGTGTGTGTGTGTGTGTGTGTGTGTGTGTGTGTGTGTGTGTGTGTGTGTGTGTGTGTGTGTGTGTGTGTGTGTGTGTGTGTGTGTGTGTGTGTGTGTGTGTGTGTGTTTAGACCTGTTCACTTAGAACACATCAAACTAACAGAAAACAAGACTTATTTTCTACTGATGTTTATTCCAGTCGACAGAAACTTCTATTTTCAAAAAAAAAATTTTTAGGTTTGATTTAAAACTAATTTTCGACCAACTATTTTACAAAGACTAGAACAGACTGAAAAACATTCTCTGATACAAGGTTGCAGTTTTAAATTAAATAGAAATTAAGATTTTACTAAATCACTGCCATTTATGAATCAAAACATATCTCCCTAAACTTTATCTGACTTAATTTGATAAACATCAAGACAAAAGGATAAAACACTTGTTATAATTTCATGCATTTATTGCCTGGAAATGGTCGTTATTTTTAGCCGTCAATGATTAAAGTGTTAATTTTTTTCAAAATTTGGTTGCATCTCCCTTTATCTGAGTCGATAAAAGGAAAATTGGGTCTCTGGTTAAATGATCCGTGCATCTGCAAACCTTTAGGTAAACATCAGCTGAATTGGCAAACACCATAAGACAGACCTGCAGCTCAGACATCGTGTGCTACTGATCGCCTACATTATGGTTATGCACAAACACGTCCAAGACGAAATCCACTGCATCGCATCCCTGTCATAAAATTCCCTAATAAATCCCTTCTTCCTTTTCACGCAGTCAGAGCTGCCCTGTAACAAGGACCTCTGAACACTTCTGGGCTATTTTCAATCTAGGACACCGCCTCCCACTTCTCTACGATCTGGCTTCCTCTCATTCTCTTCTCCTCTATAAAATCATCTCATCCCTCACGCACCTCCTGGGGTCTCCATTCCTGGATTAAGCCGACATCTCTTTTCCGTTTCACTCAGGACAGGAATTATGCACACATAGCGCTCGGACCATTAAGTACGATGCATCCCTGCTGTGGTCCTTGATTACTATTCTACATTACTGTAAAGAATAATTACATCTTCTGCAACTGTTAAGATTTATCATTACGGAAAAGCACTTTTCTCCATCTTATATGACGATCCATTGATTCTTCTGTCAGAACACAACGTCTGTCTGAAAATTAAAACGTCGCTCTCACTCCGCTTTGGATTAAATATGATAATTTGATTATGAAAACATGCTGCTAACTGGCAACAAAAGCCTGGATGTGTACAACAAAGCTATCCTTGCAGTCATTAGACAGCAGACAACAAAGAAGGCTGGATGGATGACAACCAGCTAAGAGACTAAAAAGATGTTTTTATCAGTCATCCACATCTACTATAAAATGCCACAGTTAGTGATGAAAAGGTAAACAGTGAGGGGAAGTTTATGTTGAAAACATGTTTTTTTTGCTAACTTCTATATTTTCAAGATCAATGTAAAGAGAGTAAGATGTTGTTTTTCTTGATGACTAAGAGCCATAAACTACAAACAAATCCTTTATTATTTAGAAATTCTCACATTGATAAAATATTTATAGTTTATTCATTTCTTCTGGAGAATAATTGAATGCTGTGTAAAATATCAAGTGGATCAAACCAGGTGAATATTTACTTTTGATCAATGTTATCACATTTTCAGGACAACATTCTGATGTGGCATCACAAAACAGCCTTTTATAAGAAATCACATTTTCTTATGGATGTGAGACGTCTTTCTAAAAAAAAAAAAATCAATTGTGTTAAATCCAAAAGTCATTAAATGTTGACTGCTTTCAAGTTTTTCCAGAGATAGAACAAATTGTCACAAAACACGATGGCCACTAAAACAGTAGAGGAGAGGAAGCACCAAAACAACCTCAATGAATAATCACTTTCTTTAACATTAGAAGTTAGAGGAGGGCAATATACTGAGTATAGATTATGAAGTATTAGAATGTGTTAAAAATGTACCAAAGCAAGGAGGCTGTTATCTACAGGGACACAAGTCTTGCTCAAATGTATCAGTATTCTTTTCCTCCTTTTCCTTAACTTCCTTATCTAGCTTATTTTAGGGATGAAATGGTTACTGGTTTTCATTTTTGTAACATTCTCTTAGTATCACTGCTTTAAAATGAAATGGAAAAATAAAAATGAAAAACTTCAGCAACTATGTATCGGTTTCTGATTATCAAACGCAAATCCATCATAAACACGTAGACAAAGTAAAGGAACAGTGGGGATGATTGTTAAATACATTACGATCTAGGACTTTGTAAGTGCATGGAGGCTTTTAAAACATGCTTTTGTCCTCACAGAAAGAAGAAACATGAGTCAGGCTCTAGCAGCCACAAGATGCCTTACATATAAAGCTAAGTAAGTTCACTTTTAGCTGGCTGTATGCAACCTTCAGAAAAGTCTTGCTTATTGGTTTCTCGCTTGAGCTACCAGCATTGTGTCTGTGGGTCTGCCTACAGTCGGCGGGGGTCTGCCCACGCTCCAGTCTGAAAAGACAATCGTCTATTTGATAAAGTAGAGACAGAAAGAGAAGTGAGAGACAATTTCATTCAAACCTTCAGCATAGATACCGCACTCTGGATTGTAGAAAAACGCTTAAAGTCTTACAGTATCCTTTCCATGGGTAAAAAAAAATAAACGACATGATAATGGTCCAAGTCGTTGACTGGATTGTGTACTGTCACTGCTTTGTTGTCATTCTCAAAGGAAAATCAGAATTAGTCAATACTATTGGAAAGACAGAGCTTATCAAAAATCAGAGTTTGATAATTGTTTTGATTGATCCTTCTCTAGATAAAACTGATGAATTTATCGGCAATAAAGTATCAGATCAGGTTGGTCGTTATATTGAAATATATTTACTGAGCCAATAAGTAAAACTGGGCGGATGAAAACGACTGATTAATTGCATCATTTGCATTTTGGAAGGAGGGCAGAGGGTTTGTCTTGTGGTAGCTGTTTAAGAACTGCCAGTTCTCAAACATAGCAGATGCAGTAGATTTTTCTTTTATATTAGCTGAAGTAAAAAGTAACAGCCACAGTGAGGCTGTTTTTTTTTTTTTTTTTTGTGATGACAAACGCATCACAAAAAATTATGATGGCGAGGGTCATCATCAACTATATAACAATATTACAAGAATTGGCATGCATTTTCCGGGCACATAGTTCCACTTTTTAGCACAATGCAACAACTATGTTACCTTTAGCTGCTCAGTTGCAAATCAAACACAACTTATAAGAAATGTTACTTTGCAATCTGACGCTTGGAAATTGGGCCTCTGTAGCCTTAAGAAGCTCCTGCTCCTTCTGACACACTGCCTTCAGAAAACCATCACAACAACATCTGTCCATTAAGCCACTTACAATCATTCTTAGGAGCATTAGACTGACAAGCAGTTTCACATGTCGGTACAATTTCCTGACACAGAAAGACACTTAGCTGAAAAATATAGGACAACTTTCAGGTTCTGGTTGCATAAATCAACTTCACATTAATACACCAGCAGGAAGCAACAACACTGGAATCTTCAAACACGTTTGCTATTTAATCAGCAGTTTTGGGGTTTTTTTGCAGGAGAAACAAATCTTGTCCCACATTAAATTTCTTACGATTGGACTGAAATTTTAAAAATGAATTAAAACAAAGCAGTAAATAAACACTAGCAAATTGTTTATGCAAGGTCTTAAGTAGGCCATTGTTTTTCAATTGATCCTTCTGCCACATTCTGCAGAAATAGATCATTTAAATAAATATTTTGCTGCAGAGAATTATTAAAATCACAGACTGTTTGAACAAAGTGTTGGAAAGATGATAAGAGACTATGGTAATTTAAATTATATAGAATGCAGACAATTTTCAAAGGTATCTTTCTCATTATTATGATAGTAAATATTTACAGAAAACACTGAAACCGGTTCAGCAGGATCCAAATTTGGACTGTACAAAAAGTGTCTCTATTGCAAATGACAATCTGAGCAGTTCCCGAGAGTGAAAGTGTACATTCACTCATGCAACACATTTCACCCCCATCATCATTGGTCTTCAGAGATAAATCCAAGATAAACAACCAATACCTCTGAGCAATATTAGCAGAACTAAGCATACAGAGGAAGGTAAAATAAGAGCATTTTATTTAGCATTTCAGAAACAGATCATTTACATAAATATTTTACTGCAGAGAATTATAAAAATCTCAGAGACTGTTTTAACAAACTGCATGAAAGATGACAGACTATTCTTTTTATTCGTAAAAAACAATGCATGTCCAGCTAAAAAAAAATATATATATATATATATATATTTCCAACATAAAAATGTGAAAACAAAAGAAATTCTGAGTAAAATGTTTACAAAGAAGGGTTTTTTAATTTGCGCTGCAGTGCTATGTACAGTTTTATCTTAATTTGTGTTCTTTCAGCAAACAGGTTTTTTATAGTCTATATGCTCCAGTAGACGATTAATCAGTTACTAAATTAGTTGATAGTTATTTAATTCATCACAATAGATCATTTTATCCCACTAATATTCCCTTTTCAAGCAAATGTGACAAAAAAAACCCAAAACGTGCTTTGACTCTGTCAACGACACTCTGGCTGACGGCAGCAGGCGGAGAGCGCACAGAAAAACAATTGTAAAGCAGGCAAGGATATCTGCGTTTCTTTAAACATGCCAAATTTCTTTTCAGTGGCAGCAGCTTGCTCTCCTGCACGCAGCAGTAACTGTTATTATGGATGTTATTAAAAGAAAATAAGACTGCATCGATTTTCGTTTTCTGGCTGACCACCGATAATTAAAATACTTGACTGATTTTGCCCTACAGTGATTTGTTTCTATACTAAATACAGCAAAAAAAATCTGCAAAGTTGGCAACAGCGGGCTAACTATTGGTAGTCCTCTATCAGAAACTTGTGGCAGTAGAAAAGATTGGTTTCACGAGTGAAACCGATTAAGTGAAACAAGTGATCATCAATCAACCAAAATTAAAGAAATCACGGTGATCAATCTGCGTTCCCCTAAAAATCCTCCCCCTGCCTCCCAAGGCCATGTCTCTAAGGAAAACACTGCAACATGTCAAAGAAAAAAAAAAGAAAAAAAAATATATATATATATAAAATCTAAAAACATGTCAAACAACAACTGCTTTCATGTACTTTTTTTATTTTATGAAAGTGAGATCATTTTTTTCTCAAAATTACTATGCCTCCAAAGAAGTCTTATATTTTGACATTCCTTTGTTCCTTTTCTATCATTTGTCTATATGTTCCATTTCAAGTAATAAAGCACAACAAACAAATTCAGTAAAATTCAATAACACTTCTGAGCCAAGTGTAGAACAATGCAGACTCTCCCATCTGGCGGCTTTAAAAAATAAAAAAAAAAAGATTTGGTTGAGTGAGTGCGAGTTGGACAAGGTGAACCAGAGGGAAGCGCAATTTAGCTCAGCGCCATCTGTTTATTTACTCACCAGTAATGAGTAAATCACTAAATTGTTCAAATCACACAGAGAATAAGGGATGAAGTCTATAAGAGAACCACTGATTGCCAAAACATGAAGCGACTGCATCTTTCAATGGTCTGACATTTTTATGGCTACATTGTCCATCCCACCAACCATTCAGACCCAAGTCCACACACACATACCTCCCACCCCCTTTTTCTCATGCTGCAAACGGGGGTCACCTTAGGGTGATGATGAAATTGAAATCAACCACTTTGTCACCTTCAAGCATTAAACACATGTCAGCCTTTATATCGACTGCGCCGCTTTCTCTGCAAAAATTGATCGTCGATTTCCAAGAAGGAAGCAATACTGTTTACTTTAAACGCAATTCTGAGGAGGAACTATTGAATTAGCCCTCCACTTTTTGTTTATCAAGTTGAATTAATTAACTTCTGGTGCTCAGAAGAGAATGATGAAGAGATTTTATTTTATGAGTGAAAAAATGAAAAAGCAGACGCCACTGAATACTAATCAAAAGGATTCCTGAACTAAACGTTGTTACTATTTGGTACAACAGTAATTTCTTAATACAAAAAAGAGATACAGGCAAAGGTCAAAGCTGCTTGCCAGGAGCGTAAAGTGACAAGACTAAAAAAAAATAAAAATAAAAATAATCAAATTTTATCTAATGTAGTTTAATATGGCTCGTAAGACGCTAAAGTGTGCACTGTAAGTCAGCTGGCTTTACGAGGCCTAAAGCACTTGCCACTTGCTGAGTTAATCGCCCAAACAGAAAGACCAACTAATTAACCAGACAATATCATAATATCAGAACAGTATCAGTGAAGTTATTTCACAATCTTTCTAAATAATGGTCATCTTTCTGTTATTCTTAAATAGATTTTAGAGCTGCACAATGTCTTAAATCAAAATATCCGCGTATGCAGCATTTCAACCGGAAAGAACTGTCTGGACACAACACTCGGTAGGCGTGAGTGTTTCAGGTGGCATACATTACAATTTTACTTGCTAATTTTATATTTGGTACCTGGATGAACTTTCACTGCACCTTAGTGGAGCACTGAGATAAAGATCTTAGTGATCCAGATCAGACAGCCCAGGGAGTAATGTGGAGATACTATAATTATGGAGAAATCGGAGGAAAATGTGGTTAATTGCAATGGACAGTTCATGAAATGTTGAGCTTTGATGTCTTAGAATTCTCATAATTCTAAGACATCTGAGCTCTTACTTAAATGCAACATTGTGGTCATTTTAATCAATGTTATTGTTCAGGGAGAATCACACAAGCCTGGTAAAGGAGATCAATTTGATTCAATTAGCACTGATGGTAAAGATGTGTGGTGTACTGACATGTGAACAGGTCTGCAAAAAGTAATTAAAATGTTTAATCTGTCTAAATAATTACTTTTATTTTTAAATCCCAGCTGACTTGATGTGTTGTTTGCACACCTGTGCGAGGCAATCTCAAACAGAGGACTCTCCTAAAAGCAGAAGAGCCTCACACATGCTAAAAAACGAAACTTTCACGTTGAAATTTCAGCAGTCTCTTTTTAAACAGGCCTTGACACGAAATGTGCACAAACGCTCGAAGTCCTCGTGTCAATTAAACCCAATCTTCTGCACACAAATGCATGTCCAAATGCTGCGTTTTTGGCGAAAACGGTTGGAAAGCAGTCTGCAGACATGGACCTCCGCGGCTTAGGGTTTCAACTGAACGGATCTGAGCCCGCAGACATATTAGAAAGCCGTAAATCAAACTCCAAAACACGATTCTGTTTATAAGAAACAAAAGCCTGTAGCCTGGGGGGATACGGGGGGGAGGCAGCACGGGGTAGCTTGCAAACATTTGTGTTTACCACCTCATCAGTGGTTTACATGTTTATATATCAGGAGCGTGGCGTGCGCCTGGCAGCGCGCTGCATGCCAGAAATAGCAAAGAGAAGCCCAAACAGCAACGGTTGGACAAAAATGGTCACACTCAAACAAGCTTAAGACACCATTTTGAAAAATCCACCGATTTCTGGATAACAAGCCCGAGATGCCATCTTGCCAATTACCACTAGATTGGCTACCGCTGGAATGGCGATGCAACCCAAAGCAGTCCACGCAGGAAACTGCGAGTCATATAATACTAGCGATAGCTTAGCATGAAAGCTCGACTGAAAAGACGGGCGCTAGCCCAGTCGCTGCATCCCCGCATCCATCTGCTCAAAAACGCTAATTAGCAACCTAGCCGGGGGGCGGGAGGGATATTAGAAAAATGACAATAGAAACTGGCAACAGTAGTTCCGCGGGGGGAAGAAGCTGGCAACCATAAACCTCGGTCTAGAACAACAACGCAAAGTGTTTGATCCTGCTATTTCAGCTAGCCGTTTAGCCTAGCATAGCCCGCTAGTTCCTTACGGAGGACAATTGAAGGGATACGGAGGAGAGAGAAAAAAAACGGGGGGGGGGAGAAAAAAACTTAAAAAGTCGACACAAGAGACATTCTACCCGTCTACAAGAAGCGCTGCACTTAAAACTTACCAAAAACCACTCGGCGGAACAGTAAAAGACTGTGTGCGTTTCTTTCTCTCGTGGGTGCTGCTGCTGCTGGGAGACTGGATCTGCTACAGCAACGTTTTTGTCGGGCCAGTAGCGCTAGGAAGACAGCTTTCACCCGGAGAGACGGCCACCGTGTGTGGGGGATGGGGATGCACTGCCAGGAGGGAGAGAGGCGGTCGAGGGAGGGAGGGAGGGATGGATGCAGGGATGCGAGGCGAGAGGAGGGGGCATGACCCACTGATAACGTAAAAAGTGGATGTTGTCTAATAGGCTATTTTCTTACCGATGTGTGTTTTATAGTTCATAAAAACAAAAATAAAAATTGTGAGGAAAAAAGATTTCAACAAAATATATACAAGAGTTATTGAGGTGATGCATTTGTAATCCATAAAATACATTACTAGAAAAATTATTAGCATTATTGATATTGTCGTCATTGGCCTTTTGTTATTATTAATACCATTATTATTAATGTTGCTCTTAAGTAGCGACACACTTTCGTTACCGGAATGTGTTTTATTACCTTAAACATCAGAAGTGTTTTTTTTTTTTTTTTTTTTTTTTTTTTTTTTTTTTTTTTGTCATAAATAGCAACGAGGTCAGGTGGTCAAATGAAACTGCAGTATTGTCGGAAGTTCAGATTGGAGCAGTTCAGAGTAGTTTTTTCATACACCTTTGAGTCCAGTAAAGCAGCGCCATCAAGTGGTGAAGGAGAAGCTGGTAAGCCCACATCCGATAGATTACTGAATACACTGCATTTGAGAGCAATTTTGGGTTTTCAGATTCTTCATGCTGTGTTGAGTAAATAAACATCAACAAAAATAAATAAATAAAAAACACTGCTAAAATACGTGCATAAATTTCTTATTCCTTGTGGCAAACCTCAAGCGGGCCCTTTTTACGCTTCTTGATTTGATTTATCATATTTAGAGGGGAACTCCTTAGGCTGGTTGAAGGGCAAACTGAAACGATACGTGAACAAATTGAGTGTCGACACAGGGTTTTTCCTGCCGGTGACTGTCAGTAGACCTGCTAATTAAAGAGAACTACAATTCCCAGCGGCCGTCGCGGTCTCTAATTTGACCGACTGCAACGTGTTAGTCTAAACGGTTTTAGCTAGCTAGTTTTTAGCACAAGTGAGACGTTGACCTGTTTAAGAAATAACCCTCTTTCTTGTTGAATTTTTTTAGCAAAAAAACGTCTTATTCTAAAAAGTAAAAAATTAATAATAATTTAAAAAAAAGGTCAGTTGAATCATCGCGTGATGTTGAGTTTCCGGAAGTGAGAGCGGCATTAGAAGAGAACTGTCCGAGGTGCTGACTCCGTAAGAGAACCTTTTCCTTCTTTGGATAAATGATGCTGCGGTGTCTGTTTTGGGGTTTTTTTTTTGCCCCACAGGAATTCAGTTATGAGATAGTGTACAAATAAGCAATGTGTGCATGTACGTTCTGTTATGTTTATTTGTATTCTAATCAGAGCGATTCCAAAGTCGTTCATGTTATACCAGATATGACATGTTAACATGCTTTAAATCCGTTGAACAAGTTTGAAATATGATTTGCTTGCGCACACATTTAAAATAACTAAATATAGTTTCGATCTTTTTTTTTAATTTGTCATAAAACCTTGTTTATCTATGTTTTTTTTTTAAATATATATATAATTTCAGATTTTGGCAACATGGATGAACATCGAGGGGTCTGTACCAGTTTGACCTCCTCCCCCAACAGCAGCAGCAGCAGCCCTGCTGGTAGTAAACCTGGGATGACCCCAGAATGCAACGGGGCCCCAGAGCGGCGGACGCAGCTGCGGGTGGCTGAGTCCCAGGGACTGCAGCTCCTTGGTGTGCTCAGATCGTTCAGGGAGCGAGGTCTGCTGTTTGACTTCACCATCGTAGTCCAGGAGCATGAATTCCCATGCCACAGATGTGTTCTTGCAGCATGTAGTGATTTCTTCAGGTATCTGTCTGTCTGCTGGGATTTTAGGTGATACAGACCAACATAAAGTCATGCATGTTTGTGAAAAGGTAATAAAATCGGAACATTTAGTTCCAAGATATGTGTTCTGTAGATATTTGCTGCATTGGTTTACTGGCTTTCCACATTTAAATTTTTTAATTACTTTCCAAGATAGATGACTGGTTGTGGGAAAGTTGGTCAAGTAAAAGTCCTTCCAAGTGTTTTGGGAACACAGAGTTTTCAGTGCATCATTGTAATTCATCATTGCATATTCGCAGGCGCTGATATTATGATGGTCCTGATAATTCAGTATTTAGTCAAGTTTTTCTTTTGGTACAGTTGATGCAACTCTAAAGGCAATTTGTTCAATAGGATTTTATTTAGGAACTTCAAGGTAAACAGGGTTAAAACAAAAGCATGACTCACTTTGCAAATTTTTTTTGTTTGTAATCTTATAATACTACATCACTTTTCCTTCCGCAACTTTGTGTTAGTCTTTCCCACAAAATCCCAGTAGCATAATAAAATGTGAAAAAGTTCAAGGAGCATTAATATTTTACAAGGCTCCATATATATCCATTTAATGATTGGTTTAACATGACAGCATGCGCTCCTGTTGTATTCAGGGTCATGTTCGAGGTTGACATGCGAGAGCGCGGAGATGGCTCAGTAACGCTTGCTAATCAGTGCCCTGAGGCTGTGGGCTCCTTCCTGGATTTTGCCTACTCTGGGGAGATTCTCATCACTGATGGCAACGTCGACATACTGTTCCAGCTCGCCTCTTTTCTGCAGGTAACGATGCAGATATTAGATGTTGTGTCTTACATGCCACAGCACATCATGTTTAGAGCTCAATTGTCATCGTCTCCTCAGGTTCCTGTCCTGTCCAGGGCATGCAGTGACTTCCTTGTGGGAACAATGGATCTCTGTAACTGCCTTGCCCTCTTGTCCCTGGCTGAGGCATACGGCTCAGCTTCTCTCCTTCAAAATGCCAGCGAGTTTGTGGTTGGGAACTTTTTTGACCTGTCCGAAACACAGGAGTTCTTGGACATGCAGGTGATCATGTGTATGCTTTTCTGCTAAAGCAGAAGAGCATTAGCCATGTATTCGGCAAATTGCTGTATGTTATTTTTAAGTCAATTTGTTAGCATTCATCTTTGTACATCGTGTTATGTACAAAGATGTACACAACAGATGGCAGATGGATAGTCTATCTATCCATCTTCCTGTTGTAGTCATATAACAATGATTTAACACACTTGAAACTTGTTAAAATTCATTAATTTAAATCCAGCCTTCATACTGTGTAATTATATGTTAAATAGGAAGGCTCCTCTTTCTCTTTGTATCCTAAAAATCATGTGTCACAAAATGAATCTGTATTTTACTTATTGTGACACGATTTTCACAGCTTCTGTTATTGTTTTTAGGAAGATGTCCTAAAGGCCTGCCTGAGGTCAGATGCTCTGAACATTCCCAGCGAGGAGGCGGCTGTGATGTCTCTTCTTAGATGGATTCAACATGATCTTCCAGGGAGACAGAAGCTGCTTTCAGAGCTGATGTCTCTGACCCGACTGCACCACCTGCCTGCAGCTGCCCTGACGGTAAAAACCGTCTCTGTGGGCATAGCCAAAAAGACAGTGGTTCATGCTTCATGGTGTCTTTAAGATTTAGATGTTTTTTGTTAAGGATTTAACCACACACCATGTGTTGTGAACTTTAACAATAACATTTCAGCTTTTCAACTAGAAATCTATTATATATCTTAGACATGTATATTATTTACTGTTTGTGATTTTCTTTTTTTTTTTGAAACTCAAACACTTTACCGCTTTCCCTTCTCCATGAACACAAGAGTCATATTTATTTTGATCTTTTAAAAATGCATTTGAACATGACTTACACTTGACTAAATGTTTCAGCTACCAAATGGAAGAGCAAAATTGAATCTGGAATTGTTTTTATAGTCAAATAGAAAATAGAAACATGTTTGGATGTGTAAATTGAAACTCTCAAACTTAAGAACATTGTACTAAATGTCAAGCACTGTGGTGGCAGCATTATGGTGTGGGACTGTTTTGTCATCAGTGGTAAAGGTCCATATTATGTAACATTAAAGGAAGAAAACAAACTCCACTTCAAATCAAATCAACAGAAAAAAGGAGATGGATGGAGTCTTGCAATGTTTTTAAGTGGAAAAATTTTGTTCACATTCACATCTTCTTACTGAAATGAAGTCTGATTAGTCAAAATGTAATGCTGTCATTTCAAAAGATGCATTTACTTGTCATTCTAGAGAACATTTAACAACTATGTCCACACTTTTTGGTCATTTTACTCAGCTGGTGACTTTCCTGCGATTAAGTTTCCCATCTGATCATTACTTTATGTTGCTTATGTTACCTTCTTAGAAGTTGCGTGAGTCAGAGTCTCTCCTTGGCAGTGACGACTCCTGTCTCACACTCCTATCAGAGGCCCAGAGAAGACAGACTCAGCACAACGGCCTGTTCAGTGATGCGAGGCCTGCAACCACTCAGAGCTACATCTACATTCATAAGACAGAGGAGAATGGACAGAACCGTCACACCTTCTGCTACTGCCTGGAAACGGACCAGTGGAGAGAGCTGCAAAGAGAGCTGGGCGAAACTTACATTCCAGACCCACCTGGGTCTTACCTGACCACCTATGCTGAGAAGGTACTCTTCAGACCAGAGCTTGTTTTGGTCTGCGAGTGTGATCTCATTTTTGATGAATAAAAAAAAAAAAGAATTAGGATTAGTCATCTTTAATCATAATCCTGGATGTTGCTGATTCTTTTAAAAATATCATTAACATTTAAAGGATATACATGCATATTTCTGGTATCTGTTGTCTCTAAGATGTTTATCACCGGGGGTTGCCGAGGGAACTGTTGCCGGGCAATCCGCCTCCATGTGGCCGAACCCTACCATAATGCAATTGATGAGGTGTGGTGTTTTTGCCCGGTGACTTTAACCTGCACGCCTGCACCGGCCATGCTGAAGCCCAGAACCATGCACACAGCCGTGACCTGCCTGGACCGGGTCTATGTCATTGGAGGACGGACCGAGGGAACCAGAGGGGAGGCCCCGAGACTGCTAGAGGTATGATAGTGCTTCCATGGTCAGCGTAGCTTTTTAATGTTAAGTATTTAGATTGCAGAGGGTGGACATTATCTGTACCTTTTCCATCTTTTGTTGAAGGTGGAGTATTATAATCCTCTGACTCAGAGCTGGTCCTCTGTGAGCCCTCTGCCGACTGCTATCTTCTACCCAGAGGCCAGTGCTTGTGGCAGTGTGATTTACACGCTTGGGTCTGAGGTGGAGATCACAGACTCCTTTAATCCCTCACTCGACTGCTTCTTCCGCTACGAAGCCCAGCAGGACCAGTGGAGCCGCCTGGTGGCAGAGTTTGGGCAGTTTTTCCATGCTACACTGGTCAAGGCAGTGTCAATAAACAATACACTCCATCTCTGCGATCTGTCGACATATAAGGTGACCAGTGTTTCACTCATTGTTAGGATTTTTTTTGTATGAATTAGTCAGATAGTTCAGATATTAGGCTGAAATTGTTCCTTTTTTACTATTCAGGTTTACAGTTTCTGCCCAGAAACCAGTGTGTGGAAGGGCGAGGGATCGTTTGAATGTGCAGGGTTCAATGCTGGAGCTGTAGGCATGAGGGACAGAATCTACATTCTGGGTGGAGACTATTCACCGGACGAGATCACAGACGAAGTTCAGGTAAAGTTCAACCTCCAAATAATAGGAGCTACTATACTTTAATTTTTGCTAAATAGTAATCCCCAGTGTAAACAAACTTCAAAATGACTGGACAGAATTGTTCTTATTAAAAATGAAAGCAGTTTTGACCAAAAGAAAAATGATTAAAAATGAAAGCAGTTTTGACCGAAAGAAAAATATGCTTGGTATCACACTGAGTTTTCAGAATTTATGTCTATCTTATATTTATCTGTGAAAAACACTGATATTTTTAGATCCATTTTATGTATTTATTTGAGAAGAAAAAGATGTGTCAAAAAGTTGTCAATTTGCATAAAAAAATTGCATTATCAATGATTAAAAGCATACATTTACTGAATTAAAACTAGAATATTTGCTGACATTATCAAGAAATTTGCTAAAATAAGACCTTTTTTTCCCCAACTTCCTTGTTTTGGTGCCACTTGTGCAGGTGTACTACAGTGGGAGGAGTCAATGGGAGGAAGTGGCGTCCATGCCCAGAGGACTCACAGAGTTCCACTGCCAGATCATTAGCTTCAACCGATACAGAGACCCGTGGGGTGATGCAGAATGATACCCACCACACAAAACTCGTTCCACACACACACACACCTGGAGGAAAATGTTACTGGATGTGCATGTCTGCATTTGAAACATTTGCACATTGTGGATGGCAAACATCTCTAAAGAGAAGGATAATTAGTGTTCTTTAAAGATCATCACACCTGAGCCAAATGACTATTTTTGTTTATCATGTGTAAGCCATCATAAGAGTTACGTTTCCAAAGCACCTAATTTTTATCATGCCCTCCTGTGGAGGAACCCTGTTAAGCTGTGTGAAAAGTTTTATTTTAGTAACAGATTATTTTTCATGATGAAGAAAACGAAGTAGAGAACCAAATTTTAGGCTCCATCAGCTCCCCTACAGAAGAAAACTTTATTTAGTCTAAAAACAAAAAGCTTTTTTCTGCTTTTATTTGGTTGTTTTTCAGCCCTAAATGATTAATATACTAGCAGCAGTTCACAATGTGCACAAAAGGCCTGAACAGAAGGCAAATACTAACTTCTGAATTTATCTAACAATTACTCAAAATAGATATCTATATTTTGAGTCTTTCTTTGTCGTTATAATGTCTGCCATAAAGCATTTTATGGGCAGTTCATTTAAAATGATTGGGGAAAAAATGTCATGTCAACATTGACATTAGACAGCATGCTTTTATTTTGCTCCATCACTGTCATGTGATATGCATGTCCTAGTTTTTGTGCTTTTGGCAGATAAAAATGATCTGATCTGTATTATCTGCTCTGTCTGTACCCGTCAAACAAAACACACTGTTTTAAAAATAATAAAATCTAGATTAAGAAAGAACAAGCAGAAAAAACATCATCAATGAGATATAACTAGCTGGCGTAATGAAACAAAAACCCTCAAGTGGAAGAGTTTAAGGAACATAACTAAGCATACGTAACGTCAATACAACAAACAGATGGCAAAAATACCTTAGTGCACCTAATATTATATGACCAGGTTTATGACATATGCTGCTTGTACATAGTTTTTTATTTTTGTCACACTCCCTTCTCTTTAATGCCTGTTCACCTTTTTTCTAATTTTATAAACTTCATGTATCTCAGACAACAGATACTGGAACTGTGCATATCCTCTTATGATTTCATAGACTAAAACAACTCAAAAAAGAAAATGTAAACGCTGAATTTAGACATCTGGCAAGAACGAGCTCTCTCCATCTATCCCTTTGTTCCCTCCGCTTCCTGCTTTCCTGCCGCCTCGTGGCTCCATGCTTCAGTCCTGGTAAGTTTTCACCAGTAGCCACATCAGAAGCACAGTGATGAGGACGATCATGAAGTTGAGAAACAGTTCCTGCGCCGAGCGGTCCATGGTCAGCGAAGAGGAGGGCAAGAAGCTTCTTTTATAACACTTAGAAGATCTACAAGAAAGGAGAGGTGGAAATATACTGAGCTGGCATTTAAAAATAAGCTTGTAATCAGTGTGTGTGTCTGTGTGTGCCAGCGTTTGCTGTCTTGGAAAAAAAAAAGGTCAGAGAGCTCACTCGCTCTCAGACATGCAGTTACCATCTCTCAGCAGAGCCACAATATCATCCCAAGTTTGTGATACAACACTGAAACACTAATCCTGGTAATTTAATCTATATTTACTTAACTTGGAAAGAGTTTTAGAATCTTGTTTCCAACAGTGATATTTCCAGGAAGTAACATTGGAAAGAGGCAGCATAATACAAGACTTGCATTAAGCTTTTGCAAATGATCAAGTACAGAACATGGTTTAAAAATTAACATGTGCAACAGCAACACTCCAGTCAAACTAAACCATTAATGCCAAGTTATCTCTTAATAATAATAATAATTTAGACAATATATAATATTTCTTCAGGTGTATTTAGACAAATTTCTCTGATTTCAGTTGATTTTGCAGCTGATTCCACAAATAAAGTAAAACATGCCTGAATGCTTTTCTCCCCCAGCTATGTAAAGATTATGTGAACAAGCATTCACATAACCTGTAAGTAAACTGCTGCACTTTTTTGGAGGATGTAAGATGTCAAATATGAAGGGAAAGGGGCGAAATTAGCTTTTATAACTGAGGAGATGTCAGTGGTTTGAACATCACAGCAACAAACCATGTCAATAAATGCAAGAATAATCTACAGCAAATAAAGCATGTCTTTGATTTTTAATTTGCTGTTTGAGTAGCTTTTCTCTGACACTGACAGTCAGAGATTTAACCTTTGCCATACATTCACATCCCTGTGGTTGACATAATCAAGACCATAAAAGCACTGTGAAGAGGCATACATAAAACAGGTAGTAATGTAAAACTAGTGGATATTCTTTTGTCTTAATAATGATTTGTACCAGAAAGGGAAGAAACAAGAATTTTTCTTTTTCTTTTATTTCCCCCCCCAATTTCCCAATGGAAGACAAGAAGGAATTAATCAAGATCATTCAGAAAATCGTCACTTGAGATTTGTGGGTATTTGTTTTCAGAGACTCCCTCAAAACATGGTGGGTGAAGGAAAATGGGTGATTCAAAAACTTCAAATTTGAACTGGATATTTGCTTTTTGGAAATTTAGGTGTTTAGAAATATTTTAAAGATTGTTGAAAGGCATTAAAAGATTGTTAAAGGTCCCAATGTGCAAATGGCAAGCAATGCATGACAATATCGTCAACATAAAAATGGATATATGAGTTTGATACTGCTCTATACATATTGTTGATATATATGATTAACAGCCCTGAGGACTGATCCTTTGAGGACACCATTAGTTACATGAAGAAAGACTGAGGAGACGTCCCTGATTTTCACACACTGAGGTCTTCTAGGAGAAATGATTAGCCGAATAGATAACCTTTTGAAGTAAATTTGTATTACTTTTTGCAGTAGCTTTGATGGAATCAGATTAAATCTTCTCTGCACTAGCTCCTCAAGAGGTCTCAAACATCACAGTCAGATTTCACTGCACTGCTAAGAAAGGAGATGGTATTAATACTCTGACCAACTATTACCTGGTATATTTGTAGGAATTGTTCAGGTGTTTTTCTTCTTTTTGTGTCCTGCCTGATTGCAGATACAGCCTCCTTGTCCTCTGCTTCTTGGAAGCTTCTCTCTCTTCTTGCTGTACCTAGTTAGCTTCTGCTGCTCACTGTTGGCCAGTTTTCTGCTTCAGCCGGAGACAGGTTCTGCTCCTAAAGTAGCCCACTCTCAGTGGACCGCCCATGGCTCAAATACACACAGACTGATGTCACACACCAACTAAAAGACCAACAGAGGCTGTTATTTTCCACAGTATCGTCCACTGGACTATTTTCCATCTACAACCTTACAGAGTCTCCCTTTCCTTCCACACACAACAGAGGAGGGCTATTTTGGCAGCCTTGCTGAAGATACTTGGTGGGTCGCAGTTGTTCCAAACACAATCTGATGATGTCTGATGAATATTGGAAAGTGTAACAGTATGTAGGTCAGACCCATTCTCTGAGGAGAGGAGAATAGAGCAACGGCTCCAAAAAAAAACACGAGGTGCCTCGTGGACGCATTCTTGCCCAACAAACTTCTTCACACTTAGTGAATTTAAACCACAATTGGAAATGATTATTTTGGTGATTTTGAACAATGCACCAGCAAGTTGTGTAAATCATACATGGTGGACAACACTTTTTACAATAAAAAATTGGAAGCTTGTGTTGTGCTTTTGTGTGAATAGACTTCTTGGGGCGTTGGGTCAAGTAGAGGTACAAGCTGCATACCATGCCAGTCTACAACCGGGCAAAGTTCTGATTCATTTTAAAGATTATTTGCAAATAAAAATCTGGAAAGTGTGGGTGTACACCTTCTGACAATCATAACTTCCATCTGACTTCTGAAGTCACAAATCACTGAATAACAACAGCTATTCAACACAACATTTTCACCAAGGGTGATTATTAGAAAAGACAAATAAAAAGAATGTGAAGCCTTATTACCTAAATTTTTAATTTAGCTTTCTCATGACATTTTACTTTTCAAACTGTTGGATGAATCAGTAAAGTGTTAAAAGTAAGTAGCAACTTTGATCTTATTTGGCTTAGAAACTTGAAGGAGTGAAAGAAAATATCTGAACCAGTTACAAACTGAGAAAATACTCCTTGACAGATAGCCAAAAAAGGATGTACAAAACAACCAGCACAAGTAAAAAGTTCAGATGCTTTTTTAAATGCTCAATGCATGGAAATGTTATTTTTGATCAAGCGATTAAAGTTGACATTTCAATGAAATTCATTTGTGGAGGCTGCCTCCTCCCTTTGCATCCTTAAATTGCCTCCTCTGTTATACTTGAGCTTTGACAGTTTACCACAACAAACCTCTTGGCTCATCTCACACTCAACAGCTGCTAACAACCATATTATCTCTGAACGAGTGTTAACACTCAACGGTCACCATTTTCTGCTCGCAGAAGGGGCACACCAGGACAAGGCGCCGGCTCAGCTGCCTTGATCTCGTCCATCAAAGAATACCAAGGTCATTCCCAGAGGATTTAGCGGATGAAAATAAATGTAACGTTATCCTGCTGCTGTTCTTCCAGCCCCACACCGATAACTACAGCATGCGACCCAGGGATTCCCATTGTCATGGATATCCGGTGCTAAGGTGATTGAATAAAGTGGAGTGGGCACCCACTGTGACAGGTGCGAACGTAGCTAAGACAGACGTGAGCTGGCAGAGTTACCGTCTAAATCAGTGGCGCGATGGAGAGCATCAACCTCATAGACACCATTCCATGCAGTGTAGGTCACTTAAAGTGTGTGTGTGTATGTATGTCTCATACAACATAACTGTCCATTAAACAGAAGTATCTGTATCTGAAATCCCAAAAAGTTACCAATGGAAACAAAGTGCCACAAATCACATCATCTTCAGAATCACATCCCTGCTTTCACTTCCTTTCTCTATCAACTTATTTCAACATTTCATTTGTTTTGGTTTTGTTTTTTGCTTTTTTTTACTCTTTATGTTGATCTCTTCCTACAGTCAGTCATTGAAGAGAGTCAGATCATGCTTACAATTTTAAAAGAGAGTATCTGGTTTCTTCGTCTGTCCATCTTTGTTCTGCAGGCCAAGCCAGTTATGATGCAAATATGCCTGGTTGGCTGCTGACCTTGAATTCCAGTAGGTGATGACACACATCAGCTTATGCAAAGGATTTCACTCCACTTCTCCCTGTTGCACAGCTTTTTCAGAGCTCGGTGGGGACTTTAGATGAAGCTGCCCTTGAACGCTGCAAAGCAACTATTTTAATCAGCTTGCTCTGATGTCAGTACTAAAGGAACGGACAAAACACATTCATTCGGCATATTTTGCAAATACAAACTCTTTTTTTCACACTTTATTTTTCTAATAAAAAATAAAGTGAAATGCGTCTAAATGTAGTGAGCTGGAGTTTGCTGATTTGTTGATTGCACCTGTTGACTCCTGTAACGATCAACAATGTCAACAAATGGAGATAAACAAAAGAGAATTTTATTAGCCTGCTTAGAAAAGATATGCAGAGTATTGTTATTGTGTTCGAGAGGGAATTTGGGTGGTCTCCCCTCATACCAGCTGTTGTTTTGCAGATTAAACAGAGTGAGCTGTTTCATCAGCGAAGGGCTCTCACCGCCCGGCACATGAGATGACTCTGGACAGGTGACGGCTTGGTTACACAACTAACCCCGATCTATTCATGTATTTGGACACAAAGATGGACCAATGTCCACAAGTGAAAGACTCATGAAGTAATTCTTTTTAATGCCAAAAGGGATCCCAGAGTCACCACTCTTGCTGAGAAGCTCATCTCATCAGGTCATGTAAAGTTTTGTGATTTGACTACAATCAAGAATGATCATTTATCTTATATGTAAGGGCATCTGCAAGTTTAGAAATGGTTATATTCTTGGTGAAGTGAGAAACCTGCAGCAACCTTTATTGTTGAACAGCTATTTTTTTGGTGATATTAATAAATGGTGTTGTTGAGCTGCCTTTGACCAGAATATGTTTGAACAATTTGCTCTTTGCCTTCATTTTTTATTTTTATTTTTTACATATTTATATAGTTTTTGCTACAAACACAAGACAAACACTTTTATCAGCACAAACAATATTCTACAACAAAAATGCAAAAATACAGCATGTTCTAATCATTCAAGAATGGCAGAATTCTTGTCATTCAGGGTCATTCAGCAGTAAGCCCTGGAGACGCAGCTGTACAAATTCTGTCTCTCTGTTTGTAATTCAGTGATTCTTGAGAAGTGGGACAAAATGAGTTTAAATATTCCCAATTTTTTATATATTTTTTTTATTCCTCAAATTTATGTATGCAAATATGACAAATAATGTGTTGGAAATGTAAAGATGCTAAGGTGCAGACTCCCAGTTGCAACATTTTTAGGCCCGAGCAGCTAAGCGCTGCGAAGGCCTATTGTTTCTGTACTGTTTCTTATTATTATTATTACGATTCTCCCTCCAAATGAATTGGCTTTTTGGGGCTTTATCATATTCAAAAACTCACCAAACTTGGCGGAGGCCTTAAGCCTGTTTCAAATTTACGTATTTTAAAGTCGTCGCAAAAATTCCACAAGAAATGGCTCAATAGCGCCACCTAGAAATTTTCAAAGGACCCTTTGCTATTCACTTACTTCATCGTAGAGACATGAAATTTGGTACACTTGTAGAGCTCCCCAAGATGCTCAAAATTTACAATTAATGTCATAGTGCAAGTATCACAGGAAGTCAGCCATTTTGGATTGAAGGTCAAATTTTCACCCCATTTTTGCCGTTTACAGCCTTCGTATTTGATCGAACTCCTCCTAGGGATTTTGATTGATCGGCTTCAAACTCGGTCAGTCTGTTCATAAGGCATGTCCCATCTAAAGTTATCAAAACGGTGAGTTTTTGAGTATGCTGAAGGGGGGTTAGCAGGGGTCAAAGTTCACCTACTCGCCGTAAAAAAATAAACTGCTATATCTCCTACACAGAAACTCACAGAGGCACCAAAGTTACTGTGATTGATCATCATCGGCTGCCCTACAATACCCTATGGTCGAATGATGACATCACTTAGGCCACGCCCCCTGAGAACAGGAAGTGTAATGTTTTACTGTGAACTGTCGCTATCTGACCCCTTTGACCTCATCAACATGAAACTGTGCCCAGACACAGAAGACATGTTGGTGTATTGAGGATTCCAACCCCGACCAGCTTCGATGGAGCAGGTGGGCGTGGCGGCGTGGCGAAGTGACCTGTAACGCCATCGCCATACGTTTGGCTCTCAATTCCACATTTTTGGGCACAGCTGCTCCAATTTCACAAAGATGGACCCTCATCTACTCCCCGACAGGAATCCATCACAATATTTGGTGGGTGTGGCCTAATTTCTCTATAGCGCCCCCTAGAACACTTTAAATGATCAGCCCCAAGCCATGCTTTAACCTACAATTACGAAACTTTGTACACGTGTGTACCTTGTCAGGACTTACAAAAAACTCTCTTGGAGCCATGGTCTAAACCCCACAGGAAGTCAGCCATTTTGGATTGAAGTTTGGATTTTGACCCATTTTTGCCGTTTACAGCCTTCCTATTTCATCGAACTCCTCCTAGGGATTTTCATTGATCGGCTTCAAACTCCGTCAGTCTGTTCATAAGGCATGTCCCATCTAAAGTTATCAAAACGGTGAGTTTTTGAGTATGCTGAAGGGGGGTTAGCAGGGGTCAAAGTTCACCTACTCCCCATAAAAAATAAACTGCTATATCTCCTACACAGAAACTCACAGAGGAACCAAAGTTTGAGTGATTGATCATCATCGGGTCTCCTAGAATACCCTATGGTCGAATGATGACATCACTTAGGCCACGCCCCCTGAGAACAGGAAGTGTAATGTTTTACTGTGAACCTTCGCTATCTGACCCCTTTGACCTCATCAACATGAAACTGTGCCCAGACACAGAAGACATGTTGGTGTATTGAGGATTCCAACCCCGACCAGCTTCGATAGAGCAGGTGGGCATGGCGGCGTGGCGAAGTGACCTGTAACGCCATCGCCATACGTTTGGCTCTCAATACCACATTTTCGGGCTCAGCTGCTGCAAACTCACAAGGATGAATATTTATCCACTCCCCGACTAGAATCCATCACAATATTTGTAGGGCGTGGCCTAATTTCTCTATAGCGCCCCCTAGAAAACAGCAGCCCATAGGTTATGTTGTTATTAATTATTTAAATATACATTATTATAACTTTTTATATATATATAAGTTTATTTTGTGGGTTAAAGTACAAACATTCATTCATTTTTGCTAGAAATAATACAAAAAAAGTCATTCAGCAAAACTTATGACACAGCGAAGTAAGAACACACTGGGGTCAGTGTTGATGGAGTACTACTGGCCCCTTGTGACAAAATACTGGTACTGCTGGTGCAATACCAGTATTGCACCAGCAGGAGGCAGTGGTACTCCATCAATGAGAAAACAGATTGACGCTACGTGATAACAGTCAGCCGGCGACAGCTGGAGCTGCAAAGTTTTCCTGAACATTTTGCCTGCTTTTTGGAGCCACAGAACTGGACTACGCTCAACATTTTGCTTGGATTTTGGAGTTGCTAATCCGAACCACGCTTTTGAGCAAGAAGGCTCTGTTGGACCGGAGTTGGAGCAGTTTAATGGGCTCTTTGCACCTCAGCTTCCGCGTTATGGCTCAAATGTTTTTCCAAGGTAACAATTAATAATGTACGTCGATCCGAAGCCCAAACAAGTAAGCCGGAGAAAAGTTTTAAGATGTTCGCCTCGTTATACATTCACAGATATGAAGGTGAGTTTTATTTTCTTTAAACTGCTAGCACAAGCCTCCTAGCTTGTGCTAGCAGGGATTTTTCGGACATTTTTCTTGTAAAAATCTGCTATTTAATTATCTAAAGATTTCTCAGCCATTCTAACGGACACTGTTTGTGCCTTATTTCAAGCATATTACGTGTGTTTATCGTTAACGACAATAAAGCAGCGGGGAGGGGGGGGGCAGATTACAGTTCAGTTTTTGCTTGAAGTATGACGAAGAAAAACGAGCACAGAGCTTACTCTGGTATCGGAGTTCTACTTCAGCTGACTGTTCAGATTCAGAGTTATTACTTTTAGAAAAATATGGCCGTGTTGCTTAAGATTTCTGTGTTATTTCGTTTTATTACTTTTGCATGCTTGTTGTGAAGGGCTCATTAAGACGGTGTTTAGAGCGGTGTGTACGGCGTTAGCTTGAAGTGGTAGCTTTAACTTGTAGCAACGAATATTTACAAGCTGTCTTAATTGAGGATGGCTTGGAAATCCATGAAAACTTAAACAAAGTACATAGTATTGTTTTATTTGTCTTAAGTACGACTTTGTCTTTTATAGCAGTCATAGTTTCTGAAAGTGGAAAAAAGAGCAGCATGCGGTTTATTAAACTGATACATCTTAACCTTCACCATTTTCCTGGCTCATTTCACGATAACGTTAAAGTTGCACTGCATTTAGATCTCAGTTGTAGTTAACATCAAGCATGTGGGTGTGGCTTAGTGTAAAATTTCACTATTTACCATGAAACATCAACATTAAATGACTTCCAAATGCAAGATCACAGCTGCATCATCAAACTTCCTCTGTCTTTCTAGAGAACAGCCCTGAACACATTTCCATGGTCACTTGATGACCTCACTGTAGCCCCGCCCACTTTTAAGAGGCAGTCACATGTTTTTTCTGCTGTATGTTTTACTGTTATTCTATAATTTATATGGGTTTCATCATGTGAATACTGACTAAAAAACGATAACATGATGAACTCTATGAATGCTGGCTGCTGACCGAACCGCATTGGGGTGTAGAAATGACGAAATGCATTACTTCGCCACGTGCATATGATCGGCTCTAAATGACACATGGATCATCGGACTGGCGCCAAATTGGATACGTATGACCTTTGTTGACCTCTAAACAGCAAAACAGCATTGAAATGTATTTTGACTCCACTGCGCCCCTACATTAATCCGCCAGCTATATTTCCTCGCTAAACCAATGAATCTATACCACATTTTTTTGCATCGTGAAGGATAGCCGCCGAACGCATAGATGCGTACCGCCTGGTGGACGGGGCGCGGAAACTGCGCAACAACTTCTGTCTTAGCACGTGCGCAGCGTTGATGGAAACTGAGCAACAGCTTCCGCGGTGCGGGCTGAAAACTGCGTGAGAGCTGTGGTGGTGAGGCGTGGTTGCTCGTACCCCGCGGTGGCAATAGGCCGGAGCGGCGCTTGGCTGCGAGGGCCGTTCGAGGCTGCTTGCAGCTTTAATTTTTAATTACTTTTTTAATGGACCTGACCCAGAACTTTGTTATCACTATCTGACAAAAATAAATCTAAAATAATTTTTTTTAATGACTCTATCAGTGATAATTTTACTCCGCTTTACAGACAAATGGTTCTCAAGAAACAAAATGAATATTATTTAAAACAAAAAACAACATGAAGGTTATAAAGAACTGCAAACGGTTATTCTTTGAATGTGCAGCATTAAGTGGTCACATGTACTAAAATCAAAAGCTATCTCAAAAACATCTTAACAGACCAAGTTACATGTTAACATGGGACTTCTTCTTTGACGTCACCTGCACAATTCTTGCATCCATTGAACTTGTGAGTTTGTGGATAGTTTCTGCTTGAATTTCTTTGCAGGGGGTCAGAAAACCTTCCCAGAGCTGCTGTTTTGATATGAACTGCATCCCACCCTCAGATCTTCCGCTTGAGGAAACTCCAAAGGTTTTCAATAGGGTTGAGGTCAGAGGAGGATGGTGACCACACCATGAGTTTCTCCCCTTTTATGCCCATAGCAGTCAAAAACAGTGGTATTCCTTGCAACATGAGATGGTGCATTGTCATGCATGAAGATGATTTTGATACTGAAGATACAGCTCTTCTTTTTGAACCATGAAAGAAAGTGATCAGCCAGAAAGTCCATGTACTTTGCTGAGGTCATTTTCACACCTTCGGGGGCTCTAAAGAGGCCGACTAGCTCTCTTAGCAAAGGAAAAGAAAGGAAGACGTCATTTGGTCCTCAGAAGTTTGGATGCTCCCCAATAATACCTGATTTTTTACATTATTTTTATGTCTGACGATGTTGACAAAAACTTGGGACAAATTTCAATTGAGTTGGAAAATATGTAAAAATAATTTTTAATCCAATTTATTGATACTTTTATAATTATTTATTTGAATGCTTATAGTTAACTGTCATAATATATATTCTCAGTATTCCTTTATTTGTTTTCAACTATTAAAATGTATTGAGTTCTGCTCCAGGACGAGGGATTTTAAAGTTTAACGTTTTCGCATTTTATTTGGTTCCTCTCAACTACCGCATATCACAGGCGGAACCATAGTTTGAGGGTGCTAGTTGTACCCGGGCAGATTAGCAATGCGACTCATGGACTGTTCAGTGGTAAACAACGTGAAAGCCGCTGCCAGAAGAAGCAAAGAAGACAAGAAAGTGCTGAGAAAACAGCTGAAGGCCAGTCACACTTTACTGAAGCATGAAGGCATCAGGACAGCGTCGCAACCCACCAAGGTGAGAAAAAAAACACTCAAAGAGAAATCATTACTTTCACACGAAGGGCGGATTAGGTTTTATGCATTAGCATTTGTAAAAGTAGCTTATTAAAAGATTTAAATTAATACCGATATGCAGCCCAATCATTATGTGTAAAAGCTGGAAGTGCCCTTTTAAAATGCTAGACTTTTTTTTTACCTTTGTCTCTGCTTTGAATCAAAAACTGTTCAATTAAACAACTGCTTCTGAACAGCTGCTCAAATATTCAACCAAAACCCATTCTGTTAAAAATAAAAAAGCCTTTTTTTGCAGAAGAGATCAAGAAGTCAGTAAACACCGTCGTATTTGTAGGATAAAATTACATTGTGGCCTTTGTTTGGTCTTTTCCATTATGGTGGTTTAAGATTAATACATCTCTCTCTTAAGGAGAGTTCAATCTGTTTCCTTCCATGATATTTTTTTGATAGAATTAAAATGTTATTGCTTATTAAGGCAGAACTTAATAAGCAAAACGTGTATTATTTGGAAGCTCTGGCTGGCCCTTTGCAGCTTGTAAAATACAGGTAAAATCAGTGACTTGAGCATCAATATGAAACACACAATTAATATTCTTTGTGCGATGCACTTTGGGGATTCTGAGTAATTCTTGCTGAAATAGTCTAACCTTTGGTAACCTTCAAGTAAGCCATTCTCCAATGAAAGCCTAATCAACTTGGAGCCAATGAGTACATTATGTGGACAAATGTGTAAAATATTCAGCTCACTGGGCAGCTGAAAACTTGCTGATCCTCTTCTTCTGTCCTGCCTGCAGAATTTGGTGGTGGCTAACGGAGGCTTGGGGAACGGTGTCAGCCGCGAGGACCTCTCTGCCACAATGAAGCAGTTTGGAGACGTGGAAAGTCTGTTTATGCCTCCTCAGAAGCCCTACGCCTTTGTCACGTACAGGTATCACCGCAGCAAGAATCTGCTGCTTATCATTAAAGCAATATGTTCCAGCGAAGAAGTTATCTAAAGCTGAAAAGAAGCAACGGCTTCATCAAAGCTTGGAAACCAGCTCAAGCTTTTCATGAAAGTTTCCTGACTAAGTTAAAAAAATTGAACATGAATTGTTAAAAACACAAAACTGGAGAAAAAACAAAAACAGCAACCAAATACTAAATACTGAGATATATCCAACAAAAGCTAAAATTAAAGCATATGATTTTATTTCCAAGTGTCAACTTGTTTTACAAATGTATTATAACCTATTGTGACCATCAACTCTAACCGGTTTCTTGAAAATGTTATATGTAGTCAGTTTTTTTCATGTTTGATATCTTTGCTGTTGATCAGGTCTACCAAATCCTGTCTGATTTAAATAAATTGACTCTTTAACCCAAATGTTTTCTTGGTTTCTTTTGTTTTATTGTCCTTGTCTCTTCCAGATCAGAAGATGACGCTCAGAAAGCTCACACCCAACTTAATGGGCAGAAGCTCGAGTCTGGGGAGAACAGCGTTACTCTCTATCTCAGTTATGTTGACTCAGGTACATATTTTCTGATAGTGTCACATATGTAGCTACATGTAGCTCAGATGCACAGTATTGTGAAAAAGCCTTGAGTAATCCTTCTGTTTCACTTTTGAGAAGGCAGTCAGTCCTACATTTTATGTTTTTCAGTGCTCCTAAAACCTGATAACTATTTTTAGGAGTACAGTCATTTGCTAAAAATGCTGGTATTAAGCAGATGATCATCTGAAGGATGACAACCCTTTGTCAGGTGTGTGCTGTGCTACACCTGTTTCTTGAAAACATGACTTGCTATTGCTCTTTTTTTTTTTTTTTTTTTTTCGCACTGTCTGGTTTTCTTTTCACCCTTGATTGTTAGATTTCCTAATTTTTTATGTTGCTACTTGGCATAGAACTACCTAAAGTCCAAAGAAAACCTTTAATGTACTCTCATTAGCTTGAAGAAACTGCTTTGTAGTAAGAAAGTTTGACTCAGGAGAAAAATGCAAAGAAATAAGGGATGACTCGGAGTAGATAAGGAGTCTCTGGAAATCATCTCTTTTAGGCAATCTGATTTTGCAGCCTATGTCTATAACTTCACTGTATGTGTTACTTATATGTGTTTGCAGTAAAGCATAAAGAGGAAGTGTTGGTTGAGTTTCCTGAAGGATTAGCCCTAGTGAAGGATTTTGTGTCTCCAGAGGAGGAGGCTCTGCTCCTCGCTGCTGTGGACTGGTCAACCTCTAACCAAGGTAATGAAGCGCGCTGCTCTTTCACAAACCTTAACTCTTTAAAAACTTAGAACAAGATCAGTGCTGCAAGTAGGAAAAATATAGCTCCTTTACCTTATTGAGTGTTAAATAGCTATGCATAACTTTTGTAAAGTTTGTTCAGATTCTGGCGTAGGGTCACATGTTATTTTGATCGATTTTAATCGAAGATTTTGATGCTTTGTTTGTTCAGCTCAGAAAGCTTTGAAACACAGGAGAGTGAAGCATTATGGCTTTGAATTTCGCTACGACAACAACAATGTGGACAAGGACAAACCTTTACCTGCAGGTAATCATTTTAATCCATATAATACTTTCTGTAAAGCATAAAGAAGGAGTGTTGATCCATTTTTCGGATGGATTAGACTTAGTGAAGTATCCAGCAGTTTAATATAACAGTTTAATATAATTGATTATCATGTTTTGTATGGCTTCTAGTTACTTTACCTTTGTTGCATCCCATCTTCTATATTTCAGGAAGTTGATGAAAGGTCTTTTCTTTTATATAATACTCATTATAATGACTCAGATAGATGTCAGTGTAAATAGTTTATCTGTCCAGGTCTTCCTGAGGAGTGTCTGCCTGTTTTGCGTCGATGTCTGCGGGATGGACACATTAACGTCCTCCCTGACCAGCTGACTGTTAACCAGTATGAGACTGGACAGGGTGAGTGTGTTCAGTTTCCACTTAATGTTTGGTGTCATATTTTTTACACAGTAAACAAACAATTGCTCAGTTTATCAATAGCAGCTATGGCTTGCATTAGCAAGCCATAGTTTGCTAATGCTTATTTATTTAAGCATGATTTATATTATGTTTCATAGCTGCTATCTTTCCCTAATTTTTTTAAGAAAGTTGTTCTTATTCAGAGAATGTGTGTCGGACACTATTTGAATAAGAAACAGACAAGAAAAATAAAAGATAAAAACAGAGTGTACGTACTTCTCACTGCGGAAGTCTTTACATCTAAAAATAAAAGACATAATAAACAACATTATTTGTTTTACATTTGATTGTGAATTCACACACTTGTCATACTTCTGAAACAATTCCTTGCTTTTGTATGAAGCTCTGACTCCCTCTTGAAACTTTCAGTTTTATAGAAGGAAATGGTGTTTGAATTTTTAAGTATTAGTAAAATTTAAATTAAATATTCTTTTATGCCAATGTTTTACATGCAGGCTGCTGTAGAATGTCCTAATTTTTTTCCACATTACTTTATTTATGCAACTATTAATTCTATCAAATTAGCACAAAACACATGTTGTTTTATTTACCACCAGGTGGCAGCAGATTCTCTTTAACAGGCCAATGTAGTTTCTCCTCTTTGGATCCCGAGCTCTTTAATGCAGGTCCTAAAGGTTGAGAAATTGTCTCTTGTTAGCCTGAAATGTCTACAACACCTGGATTTTCTCATACCAGATTTCATTCAAATGTTCTGGATTCATTTCACTTTTCAAGTCTGTCATATTTGTGTCATTTTCAGGTATCCCCCCTCACGTTGACACCCACTCTGCCTTTGAGGACACCATCCTATCACTGAGTCTTGGGGCAAAGGTAAATCACTTGTGTTTTAATAATCCCCTTTGTGACCTGTGATAATCAGCTTGTGCAGTGATCTATTTGAAGAGCTTTAAACTCTAAGATGTAGGTCTAATTTTGATGTCATCAGTTTCCAGGGATAATGACATGAATGAAACAGCAGCTCCTTAACCAGACTGCTGCTGTTGATTCTTAGATCATTTCCTTCTGATTCTGCTGAGAACATTTTGTTCATCTTACTCCGTCTCGTTCTTTTTACTCGCCATCGTAGTTTTTGTGGCTTTCTGCCAACATGGTTCATGACTTGCTTTCTGCAAGCTTTTCTTAATGGTTGCAAGAATGGATCATATTTTAGAGGATGCATTGATTTTTCTTTTGTGTGTGGGTTTGTCTCTGGCACATTGACTCCCAACTGACCCCTCTTGTTTGAGTGATAGTGGCTAATCTATTAGTGGTTGGTCTCATCTGTTACAATGTCATAACCAGATAGGCAGACTTTATGTGGCTGCAGGGCTGTGGATTTGGGCCACTCCATATTATTGATATATTATAGAGGGAGAACCCCTCTGAATAGAAAATGAAAGTTTTGGTCTCAAAGAAAATTCTTATTATGATTATTGAATTTATTCATTCATTTGTTTATTTATGTATAGATATTCTAGGATTGTATCTAAGCATTTTATGTGATAAATCACCATAAAGTGGTGAATAATTGTGAAGTAGAAGGAAAATTAGACATGGCTTTTAAAAATGCCTTTCCAAATGAAAGTCATAATTTGTCTCAACCTGTTTTGTACATCCACAGTCTGACATTAGACCCACTTCATTTTTGAGCTCCGTCAGATTGGATGGAGACTATCAGTGAACATCATTTCTTAACTCTTTCCTGATGTTTTCAGTCAGATTTATGTCTCGACTTTGACTAGGACACTTTGAAACATGAAACATGCATGATCGAAGCCTCCCACTTTGGGAACATCTTACTGCTTTACATTTTAAAATGATAATAAACGACTGGATAAAGTCTGACATTTTGACATCAAAACTTATGGTATCAGCATCTCTTTCAGGCTCTTAGCAGGTTTCCATATAGTTAGCTCCATCCATTTTCAGTTTGGCTATGACCAGATACCCTTTCCCTACTGGAGAAAAGCATCTCCTAAGTAGCATACTGCCACCACTGTGCTTTACTGTGGACATAGAGCGCGTGTTGTTTTCAGATAAGTGTCTCATGTGACCAGAACACCATCTGCCACATGTATTAATTTTTTTTTTCAAATTTAAAGAATTCTACTCATAATATATCAACTTCCTTCTGCTTCATAATTATGCACTTCTTTGTGAAAATCAGTCACACAGAATCCCAATGAAATATGTTTAAATGTCACATAGGAACTTGTGTGCTTGCATATCTGAGACTGTGGGAGAAGGATGAGTAGTCCTCTCGAAAAGCATATCCTCCCAGCATCAGCATCGACTCAGTCACATTCCACCGCTTTCGATGATTGGCTAATTTTCTTTCAGATGAGAACAGTGCAGACCTTTCTTGCCTCTCTGGGGGAAGAAGGAATGAGTTCAGCTGTGGTCCGAGGGAAAGATCTGATCATTTGCTGGAGCCTCTCGTGCTCTTTCACAGGAAAACGCAAACCCATGTCCTTCTTTCTCTGTTTTGCCCACCCACACACACACACATGCACGCACGCACACGCGCCATGACTTCACAGAATCCAATTTTCCTCCTGTCAGAAGTTGGAGAGATTCAGTTTGAAGTTGTGTGAATGTAATTTCCCTGCAGAGCGCGAGCGGTTGCGTGCTGTACGGAAACATTAGGATCAAACACAGGCGCGGGGATGAAGGTGACTTCGCTGGTTAAAACAGAGGGCAGACATAAACTACATTTGTTGATGGCGGTCTGACAAATTCAGCAGATATATGCAGGACATGTGGGTAAAGAAAATCTGGTGTTGGGTTTTTATTCAAACATTCAGTTTGCAACGTGCCTGGCTTACATTTCCTAACAAGAGACATAAAAAATATGCTGCTTTTCATTTTAACATTACAAAATAAATATAAATGTACCTTGGAAAACTAAGGTTTAGTTCTTTTACCAGTTTTACAGCCTCTGAGAAAATGCAAAGGAAGCAACAAGAAAATTATCAATGGAACTTTGTGAACTTGCAAAATTGTTGGATTTTTAGGGGAATTAATATGAGCTTATAGGAATATAGTTGGACATTCGGTATAAAACATGCAAATAATGTCATGTCAGGGAGCGGTCCAGTGGTCTAGTAAAGTTATCAAAAATATTTTAAAAAATAAAGTCTGGTTTATTGATATGAATGAATGACACATTTCTGGTTTAAATCCTACATATTTAAAATAGTTAACTTATTTGGACTTTATGTCAGCCTGATGCTTTGAATCTGCATGATGAAGACATGAGTTGCATTCTTTGTCTACCCGCCTTTTTTGTGACATTTTTTTTTTTAGATCAATAGCTTTTTTTTAGCTGTTAAAAACTTCTTGCTTCTTGTTCATCCTTGCCCCTTCATGCAGACGGTGATGGAGTTTCGTCACCCAGACGGCCGAGTTGTTCCTGTTGTGTTGCCTGAACGCAGCCTGCTGGTGATGAAGGGGGAGAGCAGATACCTCTGGACACACGGGTGAGCTGGACGGTGTTTTTATTTTTCTCATTGGTTTCTCAGTGTGCCTGCTTTTTCTTCCCACAATTGAATTTCTTGCACTTGATCACTTCAGTGCCTTCTGGTTTTTTTAAGTTTCTGGGTAATTCTCTCTGTTAGGATTACCCCACGGAAGTTTGACCTGGTGCCAGCTTGTGAGACACAGTCGGCTGATCATTCTGAGCCCGACCTCGGTTCACACGGCGGTCTCACTTTGAGCAAGAGGGGCACCCGCACTTCCTTCACTTTCCGCAAAGTCAGACACGAACCCCGCTGTGGTGAGGCTGGCACACTGCTGAGATGACATTGTTGAGACAGATGATGTCTAGCTAGAATTTTTTTTTTAAGAATTTAGCAAAGTTAGTAAATGTTCAATTTAAAAGGTTAAACTCTTTTATCATGTTGATTCATTACAAATTCAGTGACATACTTTAAGTGATTATTTATCAACTTAAACTTTGGTGTATTTTCAAGTTACAACCACAGACCTCCATATTCGTCATTAAATGTTTTCTGACATATTAACCTAAAGCTTTGTGTACCTGACAAGGGTGAAGAAAAAGGGTTTCAAACGTTTTCACAAGTCAAAATCTAAGAAGTGCGGCATGTCTTCGCATTTAGTGTCGATATTGCACTGGATTGAGGTCAAAGTCATTTAAGAATAGACTCTCATGGATATCGATTCTGTGAATAGCGAAATATAAAGTTCCTCCACACATGGATTGTGACAAATTAAATTTGAATAAAGTGGCTGACTTTGTTGTCTCTCATTCACAAAATTTGAAAGATTATAACAGCTTTTTTTTATAAATTTAAGCTTAATGCAACATTGCTCTTTTGAAGCTGTAGCTGAATATCATCTGGATTTAAAGGACTCTTCCATGTTCCCCCCACTCCAGCCTTCCCCTCTGCCTGTGACAGTCAGGGAGGATCCTTCCCATGCCCATCAACTCAGCCCTCTCTTCCGAGTTGCCACACTGACGCAACCCGTTTGGAGGAGACGTACGTGCACCGGGTGTATGACGCCATAGCCTCTCACTTCAGCAGCACTCGCCACACTCCATGGCCCCGCGTTTGCCACTTCCTGTCCTCGCTCCGGCCTGGTAGCGTGCTGGCCGACGTGGGCTGTGGAAACGGGAAGTACCTGGGAGTCAACTCGCAGCTGATCGCGGTGGGTATGCACATAGTTCAAAGAACAGTCTGTGACCCCTGAATGGACAACTTTTTTATTGCTTTAGATTTATGTTGTCATTGAAAAAATGTGAAAGCAGGCACAAATCCTGAAATTTGAAGATATCCAGTAAGTAGCAGCAGGGTCAGGATTTCAGCCCATTTTTTTAAACTTGGCCAAAAGTATAATTGAAGTCATAAACAAAGCTTGTTTTCCTGAGAAACTTGAAACATGTTATTAAGGATGGTTGTTATTTTAAATTAGTTTTAAACAATTTAAAACAAAATTGTTTGTTTTGGGCAGGCACCACATGGAGACTGGAGAAAGGGCTGTATAAGAGATTCCCTGAAAATAAATGTTACTTATGCATTGGCACATGCTTTACGTATTTTTATTTTCAATATTTTGTTATTTTGATAATTTTTGGTTGGCTGGTATATTTGGTGTGTCAATCACATGGGTGGAGCTGCATCATTGAGTATATTATCTATAGGCATTTGCTCAGTTTTTTTATATGTTGGCAGACAAAACCCTCATATTTCTGATATAAGTGCTGGTGATTTGTGTTAATTCTAGTTTTCGCGCAGATGTTTTATCTATGTTTAATTCTGTAAGCTATCTAACTAAGCTTGCAGAACTTATTTGTATTTTTTTTTTAAAATAACATTTGGAAAGTTTAATGAGCATTGAATCTTAAATCAGAATAAAATCTGTATGTAATTTTCTTTTTTAGTTTTATGAGGGTTTATAAAATATATATTTTTATTATTTCTGCTCACCTATCTAAACTCAGTAGCCCACAGTGACTCTTTAGCTCCACGGCAGAAGAGGCCTAGGAAGTGCTTCTAAGAAGTCAGCAGGAATCTTCATCTGACTTCAGTGTTTTGCTGTTGATCTAAAAAAACAACTGAAAAGCTGTCTCAAGTTCAAGCTGTAGAGGAAACCTTTCAGTAACATAGAACATCTTACTTTGCTCTTCAGTGCGTGAAATGTATAGGTCTTTGTGCAACAAAGCAAAGGACGAGATCAATGTTCTTGCTCCAGTCTCTGCAGGATGCCATCCTTCACATTCGCTCCGTTTCCATGGTAATATCCAAATTTTCTGTTTACGTATGCACACGAGGATATTCATGTTTGGGGATTTAGGAGAAGCGTGTAAGCGGCTTATCTTGACTCAGACCGTAGCTGTAATAAATCATCAGTGAGAACATTGTGATTATGCAGGTCGCACACCAATTTTCTGAGTTTGATTCAGTCTTCTTCTTCTTTTCAGCTCAGCCCTCCTGTCTTCTGCTCTGCAGTTTGAAACCATAAACACTTTCAAATTTAATAGAAAGAAAAATGGCTGCGCTTGTGCATGTCTGTAGTAAACATTTTCTCACCTTGTTTCTTTTTGGAGAAGGCCACATAAAGCCTGATTGAATTTACTTTTGTTTTAAAATATTATCAGAACTGTAAATCTGTCTTTCTAAATAAAAAAAATAATTACAAAAAATATACATATATTTTATCAGAACTGTCTAGCCAGACTTTGTTCTCCTTTTCAATTTCATTCTAGCTCTCTTTACTTTCTCTCATCTTAATCCCTACTTCCTCAGGTCCTCCATCTTTCTAGTGTTTTTATTACGTACATGGCATGCTTAAACCTTGCGCTCTGAGCTCATTACTCTCCTTGGGTTTGTCTGATCTCAGGTGGGATGTGACCGCAGCAGCGCTCTGGTCCAAATTTGTGCAGAGAGAGGATTCAACGCGTTTGTATCCGATGCTCTGAGTGTCCCCCTTCGAACAGAGTCATGTGACGCCTGCATCTCTATCGCTGTTATACACCATTTTTCCACACGGGTATGGGCAGCACATTCAAGCCCTTCATGTATGAAAATGATCAACACAAACAAATAAAATGCATTCGGCACAACTGTACTAACCAGAAAGTTATCCCACTGAAATACTTTTGACATTCTGCATGAGAATTTTTGCTAATGTAATATTTGTCACGAGACAATGATGTTGCCCAAAATGTTGGAAGCACAGATGAGAAAGAGAGGAAAGAAGGCAATAGACAAATATTGCCTAATAATTTTGAATTGCTACTGCAATCCTTCACCAACTCACCTTTTTCCCCCACTTCTTGAAATGTTAACTCTTTAAATGCCTGTGTGTTCCAGGAGCGTCGGCTGGCAGCTGTGAGGGAGCTGGTCAGACTTCTAAAACCTGGAGGTCAGGCGCTCATCTATGTTTGGGCTTATGAGCAAGAGTACAACAAGCAGAAATCTAAATACCTTAAAGACCACAACAAACCGCAGAATAGAGAGAAAAGTAAAGACAGACCAGAGGAGGGCCAGGAACCGCATGAAGAGCCAAGAGTCCTCACCACCAGCCATTTGGACAAGAACCATACTGGAGGCTTAAAAGATGACAGCAAAATGACGGAAGGCAAGCTTAGTGTTCACACTAACCGCACAGCCTTTAATTCCCAGGACCTTTTGGTTCCCTGGCACCTTAAAGGGAGGAAAACACGGGGGGAAGAAGAGTTCAGTTCTGGTTTGCACACCACAAACAGTCCAGACTCTAAACTCAGTCCCAGTGTTGACACTTCTCAGGTTCCTGGTGGGAGTTCAGTCGCTGTTTTTCAGCGCTATTACCATGTGTTCCAGCAGGGGGAGCTGGAGCAGCTCTGCATTGAGGTGGCCGGAGTCAAAGTGCAAACCAGCTATCATGACCAAGGAAACTGGTGTGTTATATTACAGAAGGAATGACATCTTAAACTAAATTTAAGTGCTCATACACAATTTTTAATTGAACAATTTTGGGACTTAATCAGCTCAGATAAATGATCTGTGAAGCTTTTAAATAAGTGAAAGGAGGATCTTGCTGAATATTTGCTTCTGGGGAAATTTATACTCATCTGTTTTATTTGTCCTGTCAATAAAAGACAAGTTTTCAAGGAATGCTTCATGGCCTTTAAATCTTGTAATCTGATGTGGATTTAATGTGACTCTTAAGGTAACAATGGCAAAACACTTACAGACGGCAGATGAATAGAAACGTGCAACCACTATGTAAGATAGTTTAAAAAAGGAAAAAAATATATTTGTGTAAAAACAAGATAATACAAGAAGTGAAAAACTGCCAATAACTTCAGGGATGTAAACATTGTGGAGATCTCCGATGGCTCTTCTTTGCACAGTCTCGCTGTAGGAGTTCTCTTATTCTGTTCTTCCTTATGAGCTGATCTAACAGTTTCCTCTAGGCTGTAGATAGGCTACTGCTCCACCAGACATCATAGGCAATGGCTGATGCCACCACAGAGTCAAAGAAGGTCTTCAGGTGCACTCCAGAGGATATGAGACTCCTTAGCGGCACAATCTGTTCTGACCCTTCCTGTTAAAAAAACATCAAGGTTTTGACTCCAGTCCATTTTATTGCTCAGAGGAACACGCAGGTGCTGAAGATTCCACAAACTCAATGTCAGTTCCATAAAGAATTGTCCATCCTGCTACTTTCTTCCTATTTTAGAAGTACAAAATGCTCCTCGGACTGTTTAAAAACTGTTTTTGCAATCAGAACATCTCTCAAGCTATCAGCAATAACGTTGCTGTCATTGAATCCTCGTGGTGGCTGACTAATCCAGTGACTGAATGTGAATCTGTATTTGCAAGGATTACTGGCTGTAATTAAGTCTACATGAGCTTAGAGTGACAGAAAACAACAGAACTATAAAGGTTTAAGGGTATATGACCTGAAGAGTTCTTTTATGCTAAAACCTGACAATAACTGGAACTAATTCAAGAAGACTTTTATTGCGCTGGAAGATCTCATGCAGAAACTAGCTTAATCTCTTGATTATTCTTCATAGTGCACAGGCTTTTCAATAATTCTCTCAACTTTATTATTATTACTTTTTGTACCTCACTCCCTTTTAATTTGTCTTTGAGGTCAGCGTCTGCTCTGAAATCACTGAGCTGTAACTAAGCCATACAAACTTTCTGCCAGACCTTTTCCAGTTAAAGGGCTGCAGTACATGGTGGTGCTTCTGGCTCTGGATGATCTGCTCATGTTTATTAAGTCAAATCTACTTTTTCTTTTCAGAAAATATCTTAAATTGTATCTTACGGATCAGTTCACAGTCTGAGTATTGTAACATGAATATGCAACTTTTTAACAAATTTTGCCTATTAAAGCCAGCCTTATTTTGGGTTCTTTGTTGATGTAATTTAGTTATTTTATTACTATTATTTACATCTTGAAGTTACTGGCGCATGCAATGTGTTTATGACATACATTGTTGCACCTTGGTATTTAAAATGTATTTAAAAAAAGACCATCTGTAAAGATATCCACCAGAGCATTTGTGGAAGGAACCATCAAGGCACCATTCAAACATGAGACAACAGGAGCAGCTTGTCCACAAAGAGTCCACCACAAAGCCTGTGTTTGACAGGTGCAGAAGTCTCACTGACAGTTACAGAAATTGCTTGATTGCAGTGATTGCCTCAAGGCTGATCAACAAAAATATTAAGGTTTGGGTACTACTGCTTTTGCTGAAAAGTTTTCTGTGTGTTTTTTTTTATGAATCTGTTGAACCACATCTTAGTAGCAATGTCTGCTTTTCATTTGCTAATTTTCAGTAAAATGTTAACTAATGTTGTTTTTGTTTTCAAGTTATTTCAGTTATCACTGTGAGCTTTTGGGTCATTAACAGGGAGGCGCCAACATGTTTGTCCATGTATGTATTAAATAAGAATGTTTCGAAAGCTGAAATGCAGTGTCAAGTGGGTTAGCTGTTTTTATTGTATTATTTATCAACACACCAATGATTATTATAAAAATTATATTTCAAATCATAGTCTGAAGTAAAATGGTCACATAGGATTGCATTTGTCTTATAAGTTAATCTTAATACATATAATTGTGAGTACAAAATGTGACACGCATTACTTATGTGGGTATTCACAAATACAATGTGATGTGTGTGTCCCAGCTTTGCCCTTCTGGAGCAAGAGGGTATTTTGTCATCAGGCTCAGGTCAAATCACCCATGAAGCTCGTAGTTCCTCTGGGATCAACAGACATAAACTAATCTTGAGTCTGAATTATACGTGGTCCAGTTGCTTATATTGATTGGGATGAAGGAGAGTATGTAAGAAAATGTTAAAAAATACAAGATTGTTGTCAAATTTACCTTCCGTTTTCTAACCAGAAATCCAACTTTAGAGCTGCTTTTTGGAAAATTGTCATCTTCCTAAAAAAAAAAAAAGCTTTTTTTGTTTATTTTTTTGCCAGGAGATGATTAGGCAAGAGTCAGTTTTAGGAAAAAGTGACTTAGGCCATTATTTTAGGAAGGTCATGAAATGTAGAGGAACATATTACACAACAGCTTGCCATTAAATTGTTAAGAGATTGGCAAAGACTCAACAGTAATTTTCATTTTCTTTTATCATTATGAAGTGCAATATAAGCTAGGATTCAGGACTGTGGGTGTAAGCACAGAGTGCAGCCTACTGATGCTCATAAATATCAAGTTTATGTATATTGTTTAAATAGCACAAAAAGTATTGATAACAATTTACATATAAATACAGAAGGCTATCTCCAAGGGACTAATTTACATCTCTAATCTCATTGGAAGGTTGATGTTAAAACATACTATAAAAGCAACAATGAAAACACAAAATAACACTACTAAATACAAAAATAAAATGACCATAAAATTCATACACATTATTGAAAATGTTGAAATTTTAGGCTTGACAAAAGCTCATTTTTAAGATATTTTCTAAATGAAATAGAAATGGAAATATTTGTGATGTTACTTGGAATTGTATTCCAAGTATGAAATGCATGATAAAGGAGAAAGTAGCTTAATCAACTGCAGTTTGCCTAAAAACTCTAGGACCTGCCCTTGTTCACTCACTGATGAACTTTTGAATAAATAATTGTAAAAGAAGTGGAGCATAGCCATATAATATTTTACTAAAATAGAGAGAATTGTGATATTTTATCAATCTCATAATTTTTTTACCACACAAAGATGCAAAGTTAGGGCCCTCTTTTTATCAAATACTATCAAATTTCCATCCTGAAAGTCATTTCCGTTGAAACACATAAAAGCAGCATTGTATTAATCAGATTGTACCCCAACAATCTGATTAAAACAAATGTAACAAATATATATAATATAGTAAATTACTTTAATTTACTTTTCTAAGCCTGTGATGAGTTTCCTAAGGTCTTATGGTCGTTAGGAATTTGTTTCCCTGGGGTACAAATAAGATGTGACACAGGCAAAATTAAGTCTCTAACCACACTCACTATACAAGGACCAAATAAGGTGAATATAGAATTAATTCATTTTAAACCTTGTTGCACATCTTTACAAGGTGGCCAAACACGTGTCTGTTTTTGTGAGGCTCTAAGACTGTCTTCCTCAACTACAACAACCACAGGTCAACCGTTAACGTAAAGCGCGACGCGTCACGACGTTTGACAAAAACATTTACGACAGCGTCATGGCGACGCACGGGGTCAGTTTTGAGAGTTCCAGCAACATCGAAGAAAGGAAAGAAAAGAAGCGCCAGGCACGACAAGAGGCTATAGACAAGGTAAAAGCTGCAAGCGCAGAGGGAAAGCAACATTCTCTGAAGTAAAGTTATATCGTTCACACATGTACTGTTTAAGCCATATCGGTATTGTTCGAATAAATGCTAACCAGCTAGCACGGCTAATAACTACGACGATACCATAACGTTGACGTGTGGGGTCTATTTTATGAAATTTTCCGTTGTCCTGTAAAGCTAACAGTTTTTGTGTGACTTAACCATTGTATGTGTCTGGATCTGCAGATAGCTCCAGACTAAAGGAAGGAACTTACCATCTAAACACTGAATGAAGCAGATAGCAGAGCCGTTCCTATATTTTAACGTTTGTTTTATGCCTCAGCCACATTCATCCATCGTGCCAGCTTGATGCCGTGGCCGGTGTCAGTGCTGTAATCACATATGTACACAGCTTCACAGCCAAAGGCTATCTGTGTGCAGTGCAGCTTTGTTTACACTCCTCTCAAACCAATAGCTGCTTCCTGTAGAGGCACATTAAAGGGCTGTGAACGCCTTAATCTGTTCAGCTCAGGTGTGCCACAGGGATCGAATTTTGCCAACTAAGGCTCAAGTGTGATTGGCTCAAAATGAGTTAAGACTTTATTGATGCTAACTGTTTGGGTTCTAAACAATAAGCTTGGGACTATAAAGCTCAGTTTTCATCTGGTTGGGCTACAGATGAGAATCATCCTCTGTGGCTATCTCTGGCATATAATGTGATGTGCATTTTCCCGTTGAAAATAAATAAGCAACAACAACAACTCACAAATTACAATGTAATGTCATTCAGTCGTAGAGTGCGCCACTCAGCATTTTTCTGACTAATAGCATTTTCTTCAAAGTTTGATCTGCAAATGGTGAATTTGACTAATTCCAATTTGTTTCCCATTATAACATAAAAAGAAAAAATGTACTACAGGTTCTCTGATACAGGTAGTTTTAAATCTGCCATAATATGAATTAATTATAATGTCACCCTGAATAATCCACCAAATCAGTAACGTTTATCTGAGGTTCCTAAATGTAAACAAGAGCACCAAATCACATGCTGATGGCTAATATTTACTATGAAATGTATTTATTATAAATTTGGTGATTTTAATGCAAAAAAAAAAAAAGAACAAAGATTTGAAATAAGAGAAAATGGGCCGACTATGATTTCTTGCCATCTTAATGGTGCATCTCTATTTAAAAGTGATTCATCTACCCAGCTTTTCTTTGTGCAATCTGGTCTATCAGACTTGCACAAAGAATATGTAACTGAATTCTTGGTTGCAACTACTCTTATTTAGGGATGTATGTTGGATACTGATATAAACACCTAGTGTCTGCTATAATTTCCCCTCTCATCCCCCAACGCAATTCAGGCAAAGCAGCAGTACGAGAAAGAAGAGAGAAGAAAGGAGCTGAAGAGGCTGAGAGGGGAAGACACATGGATTCTCCCTGAAGTGGACCAGAGGCTGCAGCAGATAGAGGAAGTAAGGATAACCACTTGGCCAATTGTTAGATCAGTTTGTCTTCCCAGATATGCAAATGACAAAAATGATTTGTGCTTGTGTTTTGTTCCAATAAACAATCAACTTGCTTTGTTTTCATCTTTTGCAATGATGTCCAGTGCTGAGAGTATGGGTTAATGAGTTGGAAGTGTTTACCCTGAATCCAATCTGACTGGGTCTGGTAGGATCTCTGGACAGAAAATAAAAGCAAGAAAATATCATGAAACTACACTTCAAACCATCTTTGGGTTTTTTTGCCCTCACATTCATTTGTCAGAAATTGTTGTTGTGTAGCCAGTGTTATTAATGCGCTGATATTTCACTGCACAATGTATAAAAAATACATCTTTATTGCATTATCTGAGTGTAGTTTTAGTATGCAAAATATTGCTTGTTAACTGTTATATTTGCTTTTGTGTCTGACAGTTCTATAAATGTAAATGACAAAAAAAGAGGAACTAAAGCAAAATATGAACACCCAACAGGAGGGTTCCATCAAGAGCAAAAAGAAGAAAGAAAAAAAATCCAAGAAGAAGAAAGAGAAGAAAAAGAAAGTCAAAAAGGAGAAGAAAGCAGAAGAAGGAAATGACTCCAGTGAAAGTTCCCAGGTAATTGTTTTTACTGCTGCTTGAGACATATGAACAAAATTTACTCCTGAAAGAGAGATGGGAATTCAGCTTTTCTGGACTAAAGTTATGCCGCAGTTGACATATTTTAGGCTCTTCCAGACTGTTGTGATTAATAACGGTGGCAGTGTATTTTATTTTGATTTAAAAACTTAAGTTTTTAGCAGTTCTAAAGCAGTTCTTTATGTGATTTCTTTTTAACAATTCCATGGTTGGCATTTTGGTTTGCTGTTACTATTGTACCCCCCTCCTGCTGTCGTTTCAGGACTCAGAGGAGGAGTGGGTTGAGGCTCAGACTCAGCCTGCGAAAGCATGGAAGGTTCCAGTGCAGCCCAAGGCTTCAGAGGTCGACCTGAGCCCAGCAGAGAATATCCAGGTATGTTTACTACAAACTCCAGAGGAGCTTACACACTGTCATGAAGTCATTACCAGGTCCCTGGTGATTTCTAAATTTTATTACCTTTTCAACTTATATTTCTTTCTTTTTCTGCTGATGGCAGTAATTCATTCAGCTTCTTTTTCTCTGATTGTGTCTCCATCTCAAAGAGAGACGAGTGGATGACCTTTGATTTCCTGGCTATGAAAACGACGTCCACTGCGGAGAGAAAAGCAGAGAAAGACCGACAGAAAGAAGAAGAGAGAGCCAAGGCTCAGGCCATTGAGCAGGTGCAGTTTTGTTCTACTAATGGTTTGGCTTCATTTTTTGCTGTAAAAAGTTAAGATGAACCAAAAGCATTTGAGACTGAGGAGTGTTGACTTGTGTTTGCTAAAGAGAATTGAGGAAAACACCATTTTGTCATTGTGTTGTTCATGTTGCTGTTTTTGCTTCCTTTTGAATAAATTGTTTACATAAGCATGTTCCATAAGCATAAATTTGTAAATTTGGTATTTACAAATTTACAAATTTGTAAAGCCTGGAACATTGATTGTCCCAGGCTGGTGTGCACAAATTGGAGCTAAACCCCTACTGCAAAGATGGAGGGACTGGTTTGCCTCCAGAGGACATCACTCATACTGCAGCAAAGAAAGGTAGCAGAGTACGCTTATTTTCTTGTAGTGTTCTTTTTCACTCAATATTCTCAAAAATTATACATTAGAAAAAAGTATGGTTTTCCGTTTGCTTCTGGTCTTTGATGTGGTTCACAGGGCATTGCACAGAAACAATGAGTCACATTTATTTAATTCCCTGTAATCACCTTTTGTTTTTTTTTCCATCTCTTTTTTCAGTTTTCCACTAACCTTGCCGTTATATAGAATAATCTTCTCTGTTTTGAACTTGTTTAATCTTTATTCAGAAATGGAAGTTTTTACTTTTCAAAATACTTGCACATTTTCAAGACAGATTTGTCTATAAAAATGGCATGTCGTGCATTGTATATTTTCGCCTCGCTTTTTCATTCTCGAGATATATTTATCCTAATTTTATAAAATTAAAAAAAAGAAGTTTGTTTGGAATCTCCTGGTTTTTATTTATTGTGTATGATTTTTACTTTTATATTAAATATATGTTTTAGTTTTATATTTTTAACACGCTGTCACAGTGTTGTAATCAGTTGTAAAATATGTTTTATTTCCTTAAATGAGATACAACCAGACATATTTAACTTTGCTTGTTTAAGATAAAATGTTTAGCTATACACCTTTTCCCAAAGCCCAATCCCAGGGAATCCAAAAATTTGCCTGATCTTAGTTGATTTTTACTTTAAATGTTTGTCAGCGCTAGTGAGTCAGAGCAGCCAATATTTTTCTCACTTCACTCTTTCCCATAATGCAGCAAACACTTCAGTTCTCTCCCCATATTTATAGATACACAAATATGGGTATGCGACCTAAATTTCTGAAACTACAGAATAGGAGGTAATTCAATTTTTGGGATTATTTTGGATTGCTCCATGCATAATCTCCTTTAATCCATTTTAAGGTGGAATAGCTGATACATCCTCTCCTGAAGTGGCATCTAATTAACCTCCTTTAGATCTAATTTACATAAAATCAAGTGGCCTTAGTGTGGTATGGTGGGAAATGGAAAAAGAATAATATCACACAAATAATAGCAGGTATGAAAAAGGTTTTATTTGTGTTCTTGTGGATATTCATGCTTCTGCTCCGTTTATTCCAGCAGGCCCTGTAGTGAACGATGGCGGCCTGAGCTGGCTGAGGAAGAGCTACCAGAGGATGAAGGAGCAAGCAGAACGGGAGCAGCGTAGCCTCAGCGATATTGTAGCTCAGAGATACGGGGTGAGGATCGACTTCTACACACTCTCATACATTCACAGGCACGAATTAGTCGGCACTTTGGAAAATCTAAAGTTTTAAAGCGAGCTAAAAATCAGCCAACCAGTAGCAAAGCTGCATTCAATCTGCAGGTGGTTTTATAGCTGAGGTGAAAGATTTGAACATTGTATGAAAAGCTTTTTGATGTCCTCCAAAAATATTTAAAGTCTTTATTGTGTCTCTTCTTTATCAGTCAATGGAGGAATTTCAGAAGAGACTCGCAGACGCTGAGAAAGCTGTGCATGGTGAGAGTAGAGGCAACAGAGAGAGTTCAGCGAGAGAAGGATGGAGGAGAGGAGAGGAGGATGACAGGGAGAGGTGGAGAGCAAGAGAGGATGATAGGCAAGATCGAGATCGGTGGAGAGAACGTGAAAGAGACCTGTCACCCCGGGAAAAAGCGAGTTACAGGAGGGGAGAGCCGAAGGAGAGGGATCGAGGAAGAGAGGATGACAGACGCCGAGACGGAGAGAGGGAAAGAGAGAGTCGACGAGACAGAGGCAGAGACAACGAAAAAGACAAAAATAGGGACAGAGAGCGAGACAGGGACAGGCATAGAGAAAAAGAAAAAGACTTCGGCACGCAAGCATCTTCATCATCATCTGGAGAGAGTTGGCATCAGCGCTCTTCCTCTCGTGGCTCACTAAAAGCTCATTTCCTCAAACCATCAGAGGATGATGATAGTGTTGAAGGTGAGTATTTTTTTTCAGATGTCTGATAGAATCCTGTTAAAAATCGATTCATTTAAGATAAACAAAGTTATTGCCTCTTAAATGTTTTAACGAGATGCAACAGTAAAGCTAGAAATAAAGAGGAAAGCTAACTTTTTATTCCAGTTTAATCATGCCAAGTGTCTCAGTCTGTTTTATACTTTTTATACTTTTGTGCAGCTCGTCAGCGTCCTCCTCCAACTCGGCCATCCGTCGGCTTCTTGAAACCGAGCGCTGACGATGAAGACTCTCTCCAGAAGCAGAGCGGTATTCAAGCCTGGAAAAAACACGGCACATCTGGCCAGGAACCCGACAGGACTGAAACTCCTCAAGAAAACAAAATCCAGCCAGAGGGAACCGGAGACACTCTTCATGTTGCTTCATCAGCAAGGTCTGAGGTTTTCTGCTTGTTGAACTGAAATCATTACTAATTTGTTTTTGCAAAATAACTGAAGCTCAGCCAGATTGGATGGAGAGCAATTTAATATTGATTTCTAAGTCCTGCCACAGATATTTAAGTGGATTTTGGTCAGGACTGCAGCTGGGTCATTTTATCACTTCAATGGGCAAATCAAGGCACTTTTAGTTGTATGGTATAATTCATACATATAATCCAATGTGCTCTAGAGGAAATCGAAGAAAATGTAGTAAAAATACCAAAAAACTTTAAACTTTGCTTCAAAAGAGAGCTCAATATTTAACACTTAGAAGATTTCCATGATTTAATATTTAATCTCAGGCTTTACTCTCTCATCAGTGATAAAGAGAACAGCTCCTCAGTGAAAGTCTTGGATCGAAAGCTGCAGAAAACAATTCTTCTCTCGTGATTTAAAGGAGGAAAATTAATCCCCTTTGAACTTATCTATTGCCTCGATGGCCAGATGTTTATGTCCTGTTCAAAGTTGAACCCCCAGATTCAAGACTTATGCAGCTCTAATAAGTTTTCTTCCATCCATCTGTCTTCCCATTAACTCTGAACATCTTCCCTATTCATGCTGAAGAAATGCATTCCCATACCATGGTGCCACCACCATGTTTCAGCATGGGGATAGTGTTTTAGGTGGCATTTTGCATGGGTCTAATAAAGTCAGTTTTGCTCTGATCTGACCGAAGTGAGTTCTTCCACACATTTACTGTCTCTCTTTCAAATACTGCTTTTTTTTGCCTCTTTTCCTTAAAGGCCAGATTCATGGCATGAGCTGAGAAAGTAATCACACACCTATTTATTCTTATGTACCAATTTAGTGACTTTTCATGGTGAACTCATCTATTTCATTGAGTTCTTTTGCAAAAGTAAATGGTCATGGATTCCCCCAACGTAAAAATGCTCTGCTGCTCACAGATTTCAGCTCTCTTAGATGATTGCAGTGCTGGCTTACCGACCTTTTAAAGGTAAAAATAAGAATGACAATAACATTTCTAAGCAAAAACACACCCAACCTAAAAATAAAAAGTAATGATTCAGGTTTTCATGGTGTGCTGGTGTTACATGTGGGCCAGATGTCAGTGTATCGCTGCTTTGTGAAATCTTCTACGTTTCGCCTCATTAGACTAAGTTGTTTTGGTAAACGTGCAGTCAGAACCCCCTGCAGCGTGAAATGAGCCTATATGGTGGGAGCAGACGGAAATGATCCTGTGAGGGGTGTAATAGCGTAGAACGACGCTTCCCAGGCAAAGGCTCTTATTATCGCTGGAGGGGCCCGACAACTCAAATGGATCAGATCAGATGAACAGTGGGCGAAGAAGCAAACAACTAAACGGTTAAATTAAAAAGTTCACAAAAACAATTTTGAGAATGAAAGACTATTGGGGGGGGGAATGTTTCTGAGTCAGCAAGGCAGATGTGTAATCCAATGTTATTTTTGATCTCTTTTTGCCCTTTGGTCTCTTTTTAAATCGGTTTCCATAGGACTGAGAATGACAGTGAGGAGGAGGAGGCAGAGGAAGAGATTCCACTGCTGTCAGAGGAAGAGATGAACAAACTGGGGTCAAAGCTGATAAAGGCAGAGATCATGGGAAATACGGTGAGTTTTAAAATGTTTTATTGATGTTGGTCACTGCAACACTAGAAGAGCTTTAATGGAGAACAAGCTGTGCCACAGTTGTTTCAAATGTTCATAATCTCTCTATTTTATCTGCGTTCTCTACTTGTTTTCTGTCCTCATTAAAAAGAATCAGACAAAGCTTTTTTGGATGACATTGCGAACATAAACAACAAATTTGACTTTGATTTTCAAGCTCTCAAAATATTGCAGACATAAAGCATAAATATATAAACTACAGGTGACTAAAATAAAGAATATTATGTGAAGCTGTTTATTTTTTAGAAATAAAAAGTGGGGGAGAGGCAGTGCAAATGTGATTGTGTAAATACACGTATTTGTTCAAGAGCAGACTATTTTGGCAGTAAGGTGTTCAGCAGAGAGACAGTCCGGGGAAAAAAACTATCTCTATGGCAGCTGGTTTAAGCAAATTGTTCTCTGTATCGGGTAAAAGTCTAAACAGATTGTGTCCAGGATGTGTGTGGTCTGCAGAGATGTTCGCTGACCTCTTCCTGACCCTACATGTGTTCAAGTTCTGGATGAAAGGAAGGTTATCTGTGTTTTTTTAGAGTACACCAAAGTATATGAAAATCTTTTTATCATTATAGGGAAAATCCTGGTCTGAGGATGCTCTATAGCGAATTCTTATTGTTGTTGAGAGATTTTGGATCCTACCTTCTGTATTGATTTTTGGCGCATACCATCCACTGATGGTAGTCGCCTCTTTTAGTCTGATAATTAGGGATTCACTGATTGCAGTTCTCTGGCTGATTACTGATCTTTAAAAAGCCTAACATTCTGATTTTTCTTGTCTAAAATATTGCTAAATGAAGCAAGAAAATCACTGACTGGCCACATTGGGGTGACAGTTGTTAACCGAGAATGGGCAGACATTACCTGGTGAGTGGATCTATTCGTCAAACCTCTCTTGCTTAACAGCAGAAGAGGACAGTGGTTGAGTTTTAGACCTTTACTGAGGAAGATAAGATTAGTGGAAAAAGAAATATTGACCAATCATCGATTTGTCAGCTGGCTGATTTATTGGTGCACATCTAATTTTCCCTCTTTATTTCGAGCATCACTGTTGCTTCTTGTTAAACAAACGATTCAATGAACACAACAGTGGTCTTCAGTTGACCTAGTTCAGTCAGCCTTCACATTGAGGGAGGGACAACCATACTATGTCCAGGATTCCCATGACCGTTTGAAGACATGTGTGCTTGGTATGACATGCCATATTACAAACTATTATCACTGTGCCAGCTTCTCACATATTGGCTTCAAGGACTGGGTTGAGCAGCGACTATCATAAAGTTATTGTATAAACCTTATCAGAGTGCAGATGACCTGCAGCCTTCCTCTCTTTTTGGACACGGTATTAAATAGAAGAACGTATGTCTAAATAAAGCTTCCCATTGTCTCCCAGCAATCAGCCTCTATGTATAATATGTATAATTTGGAGATGTGTGCAGATGGGATCTGTTATGTTTGGGAATTGCAGTAGATCTTTGTGCTATGTCGGCTTCAGAGGCCCAACCTTTGTGTCTTTAGGATTTAGTTTTCTCTTTTCCTTGAGTTTGTGGATTGTTTGTTACAGTTTCCTGTTACAACGCAAGCCGGGATGCAATTGTTGCAGTGCCAAAAGCTTCAAGGATGTTTTATGGATGCTCCAACAGTCGGGATTCTCACATGAGCCGTCACATGTGTTCTGTGTTGCTTTTGATGTCACTATGTGGTTCTAGTCCGATATGAAGAGGGCTGAACTGGCTTGATACCAATGCAGCCCTCTAGTAGTTTACGCCATGATACAGTGATCTGCCCACTATTTAGTATCAAAGATAACTATATTGTTATGTTTGATTGGTGTGTGTGTGTATGTGTGGGTGTGTGTGCATGTGTGTGTGTGTTTTCAGGCTATGGTTGAGAAACTGAAGTCACAGCTGGAAGCAGCTCAAAAAGCAAAAGAGATTCATGCTGTCAGAAAGAAGGAACATGAAGCAGCAAAGTCGAAGCAGGTTGGTAAATCTCCCTTCGCGACTCCTTTTACTCACTTTGGCTGCAGTGTTTATGGGTCGGCTGTGAATCAGAAAACATGATAAGCAAAACTTTCCACCGATACAGACGATGACAGAATATGCAAAAAGGGTCAAATAAAAGACAAGACATATTTCTTTTAAACGTGTCCTGTTCCTCCTTATTATTTCTGAATGCAAGCTGTTCCCTAGAGCTTTTGCTTCTTGTGCTGATAACGATACTCTGTTTCCAGCAGAGTGCAGTTATCAGCTAACACTCACGTATGCGCAGACACTTCCAAAAACCGACACCTACCCAACCACGTAGACGGACACACAGGCAATAAATAAGCTTTCTCATCACTCACAGATTTATCTTTTACTACCGCTAAAACTCTGAATGCGAATCTGAAAGCCTTAAACCTATATGTGTTTTAAACCTCACAGATCCAATGAGAGCTACAAACTGCTGCATCAATCACACTCAGCATGCTGTTAAAATATGAGCCTGACACGCAAGCTTTGCTTCAAACATAACTAAACTCTCCACTCTAATGTCTGTCTGCTTCTAAAAGGGAGTCCGTTTGGAGTGAATTTGGTCTCTTGTTTTCCTGTCTGGGTTGAAACTGCTTTTGTTGAGCATTTCAGTGAACCCCTAACGATCGGCAAATGCCCTTTATTTTTCACCAGAGCCTTCCTAATGTTGAGTCTCCTCATTTTAATGTGTTTTTCAGGAAAAATTGTGAAGCTGTAGCATGATATCTTTTTAGCCAGACATCACTTAGACCGTTTCCGACACAATTATTGAGACGCCATATTAAAAATGAAATAAAATACTCTCATTGCTGTAGTATATTCCCAACCCAGAAAACAATAAAGATTATGAAGTAAATTTATAGATTCATATAAAATAAATTTAGCTAGGTTTCTTTAGCTTGTGGATTGATACCCAAAGTGTTTTTCCAATGTCCTGTGCTTTAAAGGGCTGTTATTAACTAAATTTATGTAAACTTCTGACTTTGAAAAGTAAACAGAAAATAGTCTCTTAATTGACTTCAATACATTTTTAATTTCTTGCATTTTTTCTGGAATTTAGCAAATAAAAATAATTTTGGTCATCATAACTTTCCTAAAAATGTTAATTGTCATTTAATGTCACAGAGGGAGGACAAAAAAATAATAATTTCTTCAAATCTTTGGGTTTGACTGTAACTTTTTCCGAACGCATTGTCTCAGCGATAGCTAAAATAGTAAGATATAAGTTTTTAAAAATTTTAAAGCAACCAGAACTGCCACAAACAAGGCTGGATGAGGCCTTTTAGGGTCACTGGTTTCTATAACAACCATCAGACAATGGGTCATTCTCAATATTCAAGTACGTAAATATCTTCTTGGCTGCAGTTGAATGTCCGTTCTTACCGAGCCCAAGGACACAGGTCTGTAGTTCTGCAGTTGGAGCGGAGCGTACTTGATGATGTCGCCGCTCAGCTAAGATCTATGACAAAGTTTCAATAAATGGTCCAGTTTGACTCTCTCATGGGATTACTTTCACTTTTATAATAGAAAGTCAAATAAAATAAATAGTTGATTTGATAGATATCAAATACACATAATTAGGAAGTAATGTCGATACAAAGAAAGAAAACTTTTAAAATGACGGACTATCGTTTTCATTATTGATTTATAAAAGCTTTACTGAGTAAGTAATGATGGTTTACCACTCTGTTAATTTTCCCCAAATTGTTACCAGTAAAGCATGGTTATCTACTAGAAAATGAAAAGGAATATAAGACTATTTCCTTAGAAATTATTTGTGTCTCAACAAATGATATTAGATGATGAGCAACTTTAAAATTATGCAATTGATTGAAGAATTGTAACAGTATTTGTGACATCATCTAAGATGTTTCTCAAGGAAGGGCTCATATTGAGAAACAGCCAGTATCTACAGTGAGTTGTTTGGGAGTTGAGAGGAAACATCAATTTATTTATTGCTGTCATGAGCATAAGCATTTGGTTGTTGCTGCTGTTGAGGCTTCTGTCCAGACCTTTGTGCTTTGCTCAGATTAGTCCAAGAGTTTTCAGAAGGTTTCCGATGTTTCGGGTAAAAGAGAGAGTGAATGTTAAACCTCATGGCCACTATAAAGAACTTTGGATGATCTGTGATGCTGTGTTTGTCTTCCAAAATCTCTGAGAACCTTACAAGGCTAAATGTTGTCACAGGCACTTTAAACCACCACAGCAATAAAAATAGAGATCTCGTGTCCTTTCTTAGAAAACGGAAATTGGATCTCCTAAAAGCCTTTGATAATGTTTTCAAAGATCCGGCCAAATTGATACAAGGCGTTCACATGTCCCAACCTCTATCTTTTCCCTCCCAGCCTACTAAAAACCCTATATAAAAACCTGTGCGCGTGTGTGTGGGAGAGATCCCTCTCTGTGTACTCCAGATATGTGAAATGTTACAGGGAAGGACTCCGTTCTGGTCAGTTGCCACTGTTGGTAGAAGGGTGATAAAAATTTCAGTGTGAGATCTTTGCTAATAAAATCTAAATTTGTTTCTAAAGCTTCTTGGACATGTCTTCACTAGGGGTGCCAATGAGTGTGGGGAGCTGTTTAAAAGAGCCGAGAAATGGAGCACTTTTCCAGGAGGCTGGAGAAATGTTTCTAAACACACAGAAAAAATTGTAATGATGTTATTAGACCTTTATATTGAAAGTAAGAATCTCATTTACAGCAGGAGGGCAATAGTTTTCCTCTCCCAGTCAAAAGGTATAAAGTAGAGACCTTTTTCACTTGACATGTCATAATCCTTAGGCTTTGATTTCCCTATTAGCTGTAAGGTATTTGTTCAGTATAGCCTGGAGGTCTGTTGATTTGTGTTCAGTTTAAAACTGAACATGTGTCTTATTTTGGAGGCCTTTTGGCTCATCTTCAGTGCTCAATGTCTAGCTCTTTTTTTCTGAAAACTTTTCTCCATGAAAGGTCTGACTGAAGTACAGAAAATGTTCTTTTGTGCCTTTTTTATGACTCTACAGCTTTATTTTTATGAGACAACCTCCCATACTTTGCTGCTCTCACCTCCCTTTTACGCATCTATCTGTTTGCTCCATGCACTTTTTACCCGACCAACTGCTGTTACATAAGGCCGTTTTTCTTCTGATTTGCAGCTTCCATCAAAGGGAAGAATGTTTGAGAGACAGAGAAAGGCCGTAAATGTGTTTCTTTTACAAATCAAGTAAAAGATTTTTTTTAAACCTTAAAAATAATTTATTTTTGTTTCAGTTATATTCATAGTGAAGCTTAAATTAGATCAGAATATGAACATCTCAATTAAGGAGAGTAAGTTAGACTTGCGTTCTTTTACAAATTGCATTTTTTCCAAGTTGAATAAAGAGAAAACGTATTAATTCCAGTTATTTTGTAACAATTTTAGACCACTTTGACCCTGGTTGAATGTGTTTTAAAAGTTTAGTAATGTGTGTTTTTCTGGGTGTGCATGTTCTTAAAGTTATTCAAACTTCACATTGAAGCTACCTTTTCAAAATAATATTTGAAGTTCTGATCTCTGTCTCCTTTTTGTTCTTTTGAAATGCTGAAAGATAAGTTACTAAACAGAAACGTTGTAACCTGGTGCATTTTGATTTTTCTTTAGGTTGGTAGTCAGTCAAGAGAAGACCAGGACGTTTTACTGTTCAGAACGGATGAGTCCGGTCGGGCCTGGCCCGTGAAGGGTCCGTCTGGACCCCAGGAGCCCCATGGCGGACGGCGGAAGAAGAAACCGGTAAAGATGATATGTTATGAATGTAGAATAGTGGGGAAATGTAACATTGTGATCTTAATATATCCATGCAGGAGAAATGCGTATTGGGGATAAAAATATCACTTTATGTTTTTTAGGTTTGTTAAATGGTGAAAAGACAGCAGCAAATCTATTTGACTCTGAATTATATGTAAAATAAGCAGTACTATCCAGAGTGTGTGTTTCCCAGTTTGTTTCTTGATATCTCTACATTTGCCATTCTGTAATTGTATGTCTGTCATCAAGTCAAGTTTGTTTGTATTTTACAGTTCAGCAATAAGGCAGTTCAAATTTGCTTTACATAACAAAAACATAAATCAAATAACAAACAGAAAAAAATATCACAATATAGTGACAGAGCAAAGAGAAGTGATGAAAACGTAATGAAAAGTTGCAATTCAGACTAATTTAATGTATTTTCCAGTTATTATGAATCAAAAGCAACTCTAAATAGTAGATTTTCTTTCTTTTCACCTGGAGCAAGTTCTTGCACATCCAGACATTTGTATGTGCTAAGCATCTGTTCAGAACTTGGATGGTGTTCTGATTCACCTGGTGATATTATAATGTAGAGCTGTGTATCATCTGCGTAGTTATCATACTTAATCATATGTCTTGTTATAACCTGAGCTATTGGGAGCATGTAGGTAATAAATAGGAGGGGTCCCAGGGTTGAACCTTGGGGTACCTCAAATGTGACTTGTCCATTACGATGAGAAGTTGCCTATTGATTCAAAGAAGTCCCTGTTCTTTAGGTCAGTACTGTACCAGACAGTCTCACCCATCTGACATACTTTAATCAAAAACCTTGTTATTTACATAAGAAGAATTGGACTTTTGTTTTATTTCCAGTGTTTTACTCCCTCATCAAAATTGTCTTCTTTGTCTCTATTCCAACCTCTCGCTCAGATTGAGACCCACGTTGATGGGGAGCGTGTTCGCTACTTCCAGGATGACGACAACGTCGGACTGAAGGAGATGGTTAGGAGGGAGAAGATGAGCACTGCACAAGATCAGCATGCCCTTTATTCACGTATGGCAGCAAAGGTAAGCAAATCTTTGAATTAATCCCTTTTCGATTGATACGAGCCACGTTAAACCAACTGGAATTTGGTTTTAGACTTAAAGATATAAACTCATTTTTGCACAATTCATTTATGTAGCTGTAAACAAAAATACTGCTGTGATTAATCAGGGTTTAGTCTTTCCGGTCTTGGAAAAAATTATGAGAATGTAAATCTTATTGGGCCGTTTGAATCATTAAAAAAAATATTGTAATGCTAAGAGAACCAGCAGAACACATACAGTTATGTTTGTTTTATTGTAGATAAGTTAAAAACAAATATCATAGAGTGTTTATCAGCCTGGAGCTATCAGTGTGTATTCTTGTCATTTTCTTGCCTCTAACCATGCTGCTTTAAAGATGTGTTTTCCTGAGGGGTCCCTGTAGTTTCTTTTACATGTCTGAAGATTTGAGGATTGATGTGTACTGAACCTGTATGTACAGTCAAAAGAAATACACCCTGCTTTCCCAAAATGTAAGAGGCAAACAATGATCAAGTTGCTGTTTATCAAATTATCTTCATTATGGTGTTTTGACAATTTGCTGCCCTGAAGCATTCTAACAGATTTGTGCTAAGACAAAAAGACCGACTTGAGAGAAATTGAATTTGGTATGAAAAAATCTAAGATTTTATTTTTAAACCATGGAACCCAGGACTACTACAAACTACTGAACTTTGGAGTGGACTTACAATTTCCAATTACTCTTTACATAATTACTTAATGCAGTTGTTTGTGTTATTTAGTGCTGTTGAAGAGTTCAGCTTAGGTACTAATTACTTGTCTGTTCATATAAAGCTTTCTACTCTGTCATACCAGCCAGGAAAACATCCATAATGCACATTCAGCTTTTTGTTGTGCCACATATCAGTTTTTATGGGTTTTTTATTTCTCTCTATTGGTGCCTGTGATTCTGTTTGGCTCCTACTGTCATCCACTAAGTCTTAAAACAGACATGCAGGAGTAGATGTGTACTGGCTGTTTGTGGTGTGTCTGGGAGTCTGTCAGCAGTTTGACAGATTAAACCTCTTCATAATCTAAGTCACATCCTTCCTGGTTCTTCTGTTTGAAACATGCTTACTTTCTCCCTCTGTTCAGTTTGTAAATGGCGACAAATTGGTGCTGACAAAGTGAAATTTTCAGTAAACAGTTGGATGGGTATGTTGCCAGAGTATTAAAAACTGCACTTAATCTCTGTGCTGTTTTTTTTTTTTTCCACTCACTCACACTCCTTTTTCTATTCAGCTACACATTCATGCGTGTTAGTGAACAGGCATTCTGCACCTATAAAGGTTGACTAAAAATACATCTACAGTTACCATGGCAGGGCTGCTATAAATACAGTTGCTAATCATAACTATAGATTGATGAGTTCAGAGAGAGAAAACTGGATTTCTAGCATCACCGGACGCTCTTATTTCCCCAGGCTTCTTTTCTACTATTTATCATCTCATTCTTTATTCTTTTTTTTTCAAATGGTTTTGTTTAATCAATCAGTATTTGTTCTAACATTCTTAGTCATTTATCAATGTTACAAAAGAAATGTGTTTTTTTTTCTTTGACCTATGTAAATTAATGTCCTTTTTAAATGTATTTGTGTGTCTGCTGAGCCAACTATACATCTTCAAACCAACTCACCTCAGTGTTGTTAACATTTCTTTGGGAAAGAAAAAGCAGATTTCTCCAAATTCAATTTACATTTGTATGACTTTTTTAAAAAGTAGGTGAATTAAATATTAAATTTATTGTGAGTCTTTAACGTGAACTTATTCACACTTTGTTTTTTATGCATTACGAGAAACATTATTTAGCTCTTTTTTATTCATCTTCCCTATTTTAAATGGAGGAACAACTGGTTAAATACATTATGTTCTTTGCTAGTTGTCTTTTTTTTTACCTCACAATATGAATAATGTTTCCAACAAATTTCTTCTCTTTATTTATTTGACCTGGATAAAAAAAAAAAAAAGTTAACCAGTTGTGGTATGGTGTGTTTACTCATCATAAAATAGTCAGATGTTTGAGTTTCAGTACAGCTGGTCACTAGTAGGACCTGGTCAAGCTGAAATTTCTCTGATCCAGATAAGCAGACAGTTTCTATGTATATTTCTAATTTTGTTCAGCACATCAAATTGCAAACCTCGCCATCATGTCAATATGTGCAGCAATTTTGGGGAGGCTTAAGAGATTAAAAAACTCGGACAAACCAGATTATCAGTGTTGTGAATGGTAACGTCCCCTATTGTCTTGCTGCAGCTGTGGGGCTGTTGGCTGCAAATTCATTTCTCCACTCTACCTTTTAGCATTTTCTTGAGGTTTTCTCCTAATTGCTGCCACAATTTTCCCTCTGTTTTTCTTGCTTCTGATATTATTGTGCCCTGTGGTATTTGTTGCTTCTCCATTCCCTTTTAATTTGTTTCTCTACCAACTGCTCTCCTTCCCTTATGATTGTTTTTCTACGCTTGTCCATCTTTCGGCACATTTGTAGCCAGATTGCTTGTAATGGTGCGTCCCATGTGCTCTGTGTTGGAAGGCTGGAGTTGTATGGAGGCTACGCAAGACCAATCAAAGCAGCCACTGAATGAAAACAAAATGGCTGCAGATGAAAGGTTGCTTGTTTTGGTCTCAGATTAAAAGGGAGCAAACACATTGACATTTATTTTCCTCTACTTTATTGATCCCCGCATTTTCTGTGATGGCATTGGCATTGTTCATTAATGAATGTACCTGGATATATTTTTGTTTGTCTAATGTTCCATTATTAGGGAATTATTACTTATTTTGCATTTTCCATCCATTTATGATTTACAATATAAAAGTTATTTGATGCATGCTTGTCTTCTTTTAATTCTCACAGGACTAAAATATAATGTGAATATATATATACCTGCTGTAGTGGACTGAGTGTTCCTGTGTACATAGAGGATTAACCTTTTCTCATATATACAGTCTGCAAATGCTGGAAATGGATGAGGTTGTATTTAAATATTTCAATTACTGGACAAATACAGAAAAAGACAAAAGACTTACTATAAATTCCTTTCCATACTTTCTTTGCTATTTTTCATTTTTTCTTGCGTGTCAATTTATAGCTGTTCTATATATTTATTGTGGTTGTTCTACTGAAAAATTAACTGAACTTAGGGTTCCTATGATGTCTTAAAAAATGTGAAATTGGATTTGGCTTTCTTATTAATTTCAGACTGTAAAATGATACAATTGTAAAAGAAATTTGTATTTCCAGAATTCAGTTCTTTTGTTAAAAAAAAAAAAAAATTACCTTCATGTGTTTTTCTTCCTTTCCTTCTGTTTTTCTTTCTTTTTGCAAGTTATTGAGGTTATTTTATTGAGTTATTTTTCTTTATACCTAGCTGTTAAATTCACATGTATTCCAAATGGACTGGAAATATGTGTGTTGTTTGCTGACTGCTGTAAAAGAAACATTTAGGTGAAGGCTCACAGGGTTTCTGTTGTAGACAGGCAAACATGGAAGTCTGTGTAAAGGCATTTCTATAGAAACTGGTAATATGGTATGTTTTTAAACAATGGTGTATGGGTGTATTCTTAATTATGCTCAATATGTCGCATACACCCACAGACATACATTCCCACCTACTGTCACTAAAGTAATCCAGTTTTTAACTCACACTCACTCCTACACAGAGACACACACACACACACACACACACACACACACACACACACACACACACACACACACACACACACACACACACACACACACACACACACACACACACACGCATTCCAACCTGTTGCCTGGTTACCATAGTGACAAGACTCAGGCGCTACACTGCATCTCGCTTCGTAACATTGGCTCTATGAGACTCGTTTTAAAACAACGCTCTTTTAGTGCTATTTTTACTGCATCCTTGCTTGGTAATACAATGGCTTTCTCTTCAGTTCAGATATGTTACAGGTAGTTAATTAACTAACTTTATTGCAACAACAAAACAAAATCTTAATGGAAAAACAATACAACAATTCAGCTGATAAATCATCACTTTATTTTGTTTTTTAGAAATGAACTTTATTTTTTTTTCCTCTGTTCTCTGTCCAGATGATGGGAAAGACAGACGGTGACAACTACACACTGGACGACATGTTTGTTTCGAGCGCTGCTCAGCGGGAGGGCGAGGGAAGGGACGAGGACAGGATGAGGAACAGAGCTATTGGGGAGAGCAGACGGCTGGCTGTGTCCATGGAGAAATGTGCTCACTGTTTCAGCAGCCAAGAGCTCCCGAAGCATCTTATTGTGGCCATCGGGAGCAAGGTAAGACATGGCTGTCTGTATCGATACAGGACTGTGGAAAGTATTGCTTTGACTTTTTAATCAAGCTGTAATGCAAACACAGTTGTGGCTCCTTGCAGTTTCCGCCTGCCACCATAAATTTCTTCAAATCATATGTTGCAGCTCAAACTTCAGTGGGGTTTATTTGTATTTTTGCCACTGTCCATATCAAATTAGCTCATATTTTTAAGATAAAAAAAAACAAAAAAACAAAGATTCTTTGTTTTCAATTTTTTTCTGTTAGAAATTAAAATTTTAAGACTTCCATGCTTTTCTGTTCACCCCAATGAATCTTATTGCCTCTAAATTAAATCCAATTCAATGAATTGCAGAAGTAACCTAGTTATTAAGTAGCGTCTCTGTGGAGGATGTTTAATTTAAGACTGCGAACGCAATCCCTTAGCATGAAACAAGGGAGGGACATAATCATGCTGTGGGGCTGCTTATCTTCAGTATGGATGAGCAAGCTGGTTAGAGCTGCTATGAAGATGAATGGAGCTACATATAGGTATAGGACAATACTTGGAGAAAAGTCTGAGATGGCCCAATCAAAGCCCACACCTAAATTTGGGTTCAGTATGACCAAAAGTTACTAATTTTAGTAAAAAAGATTAAGAATTTTGCAATAGGGCTACATGATATCAGGAAAAACATGTATAATGATTCTATTTCTAAAAATCACAAATGGGTAAACATTTAAATACAGTATTTACATCCTTAAGAACAATACTAACTTGTCAAAAGCATTCTCAGCTGTAACCAAAATAAATTCTTTTCTCAAATTACTATCCAGATAGTTTCAAATATGTTTTGATTTGTCATTCAGCACTCACTCACTACCCACGCACTCGTCATCTTTAATGCAGGTGTACCTGAGCCTGCCTGCAGGAGTGTCAATGACGGAAGGCCACTGTCTCATCTGTCCTCTTCAGCATCACACCTGCGCCACCGGATTGGATGAGGATGTCTGGTCAGAAATGCAGGTTTGGCATTTAAAGGTCCAATTCGACCTTCTCAAGTCAGAGTAGTGACTTTTATTTGGCGTTCGTTTGATACTTGTGGTGTGTTGTTGCCAGGTTTCGGCTCCCCTCCTCTTTGTTTGCACCTCAGCACTTCCATACGCACTCATGCAACACATCCAAGCATTTGCATTACTCCCCTGAGACTGACTTCCACAATCCATTGTTGTTTCTGTTAATAAATATTCCTTTTGATGCACTTTAACCTCTGCATAGTCTCACGTTTTGTCATGACTTTGAGCCAGTCGTAAAGTGATGCTTTATCCTAAAAGTCTCAGTTTGTCTCTCCACAGCTGTTCCGGCGTGCTTTGGTGCGAATGTTTGAGTCCCAAGAGCTTGACTGTGTGTTTATGGAAACATACATGAACCTTCGCAGAAAACAACACATGGTCCTAGAGTGCATCCCACTGCCCAAAGAGCTGGGCGACATGGCACCCATATACTTTAAGGTTTGTGTAAGATACGTCTTTAGTTTTCTAATGTGCTTTTCAGGTGTGATATTATTGTTGTTATTTTTCAGAAAGCTATCATGGAGTGTGACGAGGAGTGGGCTATGAACAAGAAACTCGTTGACCTCTCTTCAAAAGACATCCGGAGAGCAGTATGTCATTTCCCTTTTGATTCCTTGTCCTCTTTTATCTTTATTCCCCTCCCTTTCTGTTCAGATCTGACCAAGTTTTTCTCATCTGTATTTTTTTTTTCACTTTTTTTTTTTTGGTCTTTCTAGGTCCCTCAGGGTCTGCCATACTTTGCTGTAGATTTTGGATTGCAGGGAGGATTTGCTCATGTCATTGAAAATGAACAGAAGTTTCCTCATTACTTTGGCAAGGTTGGTTGTATGAATGTTGTTAAACATCATTTATATTGTTACATAATCTCTAGTTCGTTTTTATTTATTCCAGGTATAGTCAAGTCTGTTTGAGTTTGTCATGTTAGTATGGATACGAGATAAAACAAACAAAACAAGAGTTTTTGTGAAGTAGTAACCGTTAATTGCTGTTTGTCTATACAGTACCGAAAAAGGTATTCAGCCTTTTTCGATGTTTTACTCTTTTATTGCTTTACGAATCAGTCATAATCAACAAAATTCAGCTTTTTTGTTAAAACATAGTCTTTAGTGTTAAAGTGAAATCAAAATTTTACAAAATAATGACACCTAAATAAAAATATATAACAGAATAAGTGACTGCATAACAGTCACGCCATTGAATCAGTATTTAGCAGATGCACCTTAAACAGTACAGAGTCTGTGTGGATGAGTCTCAATGAGGCTGCACATCCGGACGCTGCAATGTTACTTCATTTTTCCTTGCAAAACTGTTCAAACTCCTTCAGGTTGCCTGGAGATTGGCAACCTGAAGGAGTCCAGCCACAAATTCTATGAGACTGAGGTCTTGGCTTTGACAGAACATCCACCTTGTTGTCTTCAAACAATTTCTGTGTAGCTTTAAAAGGATGCTTCAGTTCTTTGTCTTGCTGGAAAATAAATTTAGCCTTCTTGCAGACGTAAATACATTGTATGCCAGGATTTTCTGATATTTTGCTGCATTTATTTACTCTTTTACCTATCATGATCCATTCTTGACTGTGGGGATGATGTGCAGTCTTTGGTGTCCACCAAATATAGCATATTGTGTGATGGCCTGAAAACTCAATTTTGGTTCAATCTGACCACAAAACCTTCTTACACTTGACCCTGGAGTCCCTCAAACTCTAGCCAAGATTTTATCATTTTTATCAACCTGGCAACAGTTGTTGTCTGCAGAGTCTCTCCCATCTCGCTGAAGCTTGTAAACTCCTTCAGCATAGTCAGAATTTAGAAGTTGCGTGACATGACATGTAATCCACTTTTCAAAATGCGATTGATAAGAGAGCCTGATAGGCAAAAATGGTAGATGGTCATTTTTAAGTGTTAATTCTTATGTGTCCAGAAAAACTCCTGGAATAGGACTATTATGATGTAAGAAAAAATTTACACATTTTAATAAACTACAAGTTAGAATTAGAGGTTAGATGATATAATAAACAATTTATTCTTAAGCTTTTTGTACTTCTTTAAAGAGGAGGGAATGATTGTAGTTGTAATCGTATCGAACGTTTTCTTTCTCACAAGGATAGATTTGATGCAATCAAAACTCATAAATCACTTAGCAGTTGAAATTATAACAAGGGAATTTAACTGTGTTGTTTTTTGACTAAGATTGAAACGCTCTGTATGCTTCTGGAAAGGAGTTGGAACTGTTTATCTCAGAAAGTGCCTTGATGTAACATTTGTTTTGAATTTACCACTGTATAGATGAATTACATTGAATTGAACTAAATTGAGCGAAATCTAAAAGCACTGACCTCTCTTTCCATCACAGGAAGTTGTTGGAGGGATGATGGACTTGGAGCCACGACGCTGGAGAAAGCTTATCAGAGAAAATTTTGATGATCAGAGAAAAAAAGTCCTGCAGTTTGCACAGTGGTGGAAACCATATGACTGTACCAAGACTGAGGTCTAGCTGCAGCACACAGCTCTACCTGGATGTTAGGAATTTAATTGTGCAATGTAATACATTTTTACTTAAATAAAAGAAAATCAAATGACTTTAAACGTTGTGTTTTTGTGATTTTGATAAGATATGACCAACTAAAGATGGCTTCTCTGTGTCATAAATCTTATTCACAGTCTGCTGCTCCCCACTCTCCATTCGATAAGTTTAATTTCTTACTTTCTGGTCTTATCCTCTCCACATCTGTCACTTAATAATGTGAGGCTTAAGTGTCATCCCTGAAATTTGCGCAGGGATATCGACAAGCATTTGTCTCCACCTCACACCTTTTCTCCGGGGCAATCTGAAACGATGACCTTACATACAACCTCATCATCTTTTTTTATTTTTCAATTTGAGCAAAGATATTAGCTCTTTGATTAGTTCACAACTTCAGAGGCTGATCTTATTTCTAGGTTTAATCTTGGACTCCCATTTGATGCATGGATGCAGCTGACTGTTGGTGAATTGGTGTGAATGATGGAAGAGGATTACATGCAGACCTGTGTGGTTATAAAATATGTTGACTGTGACTTCCACTTTCCAATCTTTTTTGAAATAATTAAAAATAAAATTATTTTGTGCTGATGTCAATGTTATTTTCAGTCCTATAAACTTTTCTGTCTTTTTTTGTTGTCCTATTTTGTTTTCCTCTTGTCAGCTTGTGTTTTCAAAGGTCAGAACCCTTCCAGCAAATGTCTTTGTGGAAAGGTTGCCATTTTGCAGAAAAACAGTCTCTTGCAATTTCTGCCTTTTTAACCCTGCTTGTGCTTCAGACACTGTCCTGTGGACAAGCAATGTAGGTTATTTATATGACACAAGTACTGTAGGGGATGCAGGTTCATGGTTAATAACAACAGAATGGTGTGAAGTGATGTACGCTGATGGCCAATTAGATTGGCTGGGGGAGGATTTATGACAGAGTCAGCCATTCGTCTTTTTCTGTCTGCATCTCTGACTCTCTCGCGCTCACACGTCCTTTTTTCTGTTGACCCTGGCATTAAGCTGTAAGGCCAACAAGTACTTTGTGCTTTCACTCTTAATATCTGCAGTTTGAAGTCTTTCTGCCTTGTTTGTGTGCGTTCACGCCAGCCGTCAACAGGCACGTCGATTTCTCTTGTTGACAGTTGATGAGGACTTGTAACTTCACTCTAACATATATATTTTTTATTAGTGAGCATTTAATTTGATTAATGACCTTGTGGAAAATCATGACGGAAATATGCACGAAACAACCACAAAATATGTGGTCTGTCACAGGGGAAATTGCTTGTTTATATTATATGAAATTGTTTTGTTTAGCTTAAGATTTAATATCTCAATGACCAGATACACACACACAATTTCCTGCTCTTAATTTTTATGAGCCTGATTACAGTACTGCTGTAATGCACTTCACCTGACGTTTCATTGAGACATGTTGGAGGGGTTTCTGGTGTGTACTCCCAGTTTCAAGTCACGACATATCAAACAGATTAAGATTTGGGCTTCGAGTCACCCCAGGGCTTCCCACTTCTTAATTTTCAGCTGGTGGATTTTCCGGCATTAGATCACCATGACATTCCAGGATCCAGTTCTGTTCTGGGCAAATCTTTTACAGATGGTCTCTGATATTACTCAAGCACCTTCTGATACATTGTACAATTCATCATGGTGTTTATGATGGTGAGCTGGCCTGGTCCCTCTGCAGCAAAGCATCCCACAGCAATACTTCCTTTTCTGTGCCTCATAATTCAGGTTCTTTTCCTGGTGCACTGTTTTCAGGCCCTCTATTCTGGTGTCATAATAATTACTTTTTCTTTTAGCTCATCTGAGCAAAGATCATTATTCCAATTGTCCTGAAAGCTTGTCTTTGTTTTGCCTGCTAGACTTCAGTTTGGCCTTCATGCTTTTCTTATGAAACATTTTCCCATTTAACACTTTTTATGAAAATTCTGCTTCTAGACTTGATTTCTTTGCGTTGCCGTGTTGCTGAAAATGTGCTATACAAATAAAATCACCGTACTTTACCTAAAAGTTTTCTGGGATCTTACAGACATGCACTTTCACATCAACAGCAGCAACAAACTGCTGTCGGTCTTATGCTGACTTTCTGGGGTGTTTTGGAGTTGCTTGGTGGTCTGTCACGGGAAAATTGCTTGTTTATATTATATGAAATATTCTGTCTTGTTTAGCTTAAGATTGAATATCTCAATGGCCTCATATGACAAGAACACACTGGATAAATGTAACATTCCTTGCAGGTTTACCAGTTTGACTGATGGTTGTTTTTTATGTTACATAAATTATCATTTTAACTTTCTGACTCGCAGCAAATTTATTTATTTTTTTTGTATTATGGTATTTAATTACATCCATGGATCCAGTTTTTCTTCAACTTTGACACAGTTCTTTTTAATTTACGCCAGTGAGACTCGGGGTTCAATTGCTTTATTCTGCATTTCTGTAAGTTATTAAAATTTGATGTCATCTATGATACAAGTGTCCAGAATGAAATTGCCACAATACACAGAGAACTGGCCTTTATATCCTGTTGCCCTGTCCGCACTCAGCTGTACATGGCTGCCAGCCAGCTTGAGACAGCCCCTTGTGCCTGTGGGCTTATCTTCCCTGGGACATTATTTATTCTATTCTACTCTTGGCTTTATTAAATGCCCACATTATTACTGGTGGACCGCAGACTGATTGCTGAGAGCAAGCAACTAGATAAGGGAAGAGAGGCAGGGTTAGTGCAGAGTGTGTGTGAGAGAAAGAGTGTGTGGGCGTTTGTTAGAGTGAATGTCTGCGCAGTGGATTGGGGTCATGTTGCTCCAGAGAGCCAAATTTATTAGTGGGAACCTTCAGAAAATTACACTGGGATGTATGTGTGACAACATGCATGCACTTGCATGATGCATCGTGTCTATTTCTGTATCTCTCTGTTGGTCCCTCAGGCCCACTAAATTAACAGACATGCTTTGCCAGTCGAGGTCAAGGTCGTGGCGGTTATTAGTGCCGGACAAGAGCATCTTTCTGTCTTCTGATAGGGGCCAAAAAGCCACTGCCGTCTCTATTAGCTGCCCATTTTCAATGCGTTTAACCCTAGAAGCATGTTCCCCGTAGTAAATTGATGCTTTTTATAAAGTGGGCAGGTAACTGTAGTCTCTTCGTTGCTGTATAATATATTAGTATATCAATTGTGGACAAGAAAAAGATGTCCCAGAGTAGGTGTGAGTTGGACAATGTATGAATTACCAAGAACAAAAGATGTTCAGCTTTAATACCATTTAAAAGCCCTTCAGACCCCATTTCCACTGGAAGGGATATTATATTTTTATGGACTTAAACCAATAATAATAACGATAAGATAGACCGATAAACAGAAGGTAGAAAGGTGGAAAACTTCAGGCTACTTCTTGTTGCCAGAAAGGTTCCATTTAATTTCTCCTTTCAGATTATCAAACATTTGTGATCTGAAAACAAAAAAAATAAACCCTTCAAATAAATAAATAAAGACAAACACAAAACATATCTTCGATTAGAAATACATTTTCACGAACGATCAAAATCGACCAAACCGTCGCTGTGCACTTCAGAGCGCGAGCGCGGCGCACGCGGCACTCGGCGATGCCTGTCGGACCGCGCGCGCTCTCCCGCTCATCTCTTCTTCGCGCAGCTCCAACTCCAGCTGTTCGTCCATCTACCTTCAGTCCGGGCGCGAGCGATGTTCCCACCCCGAAAAAACTAAACAAAACAAACAAACAACAACAACAACAACACGGGGCGATAAACGAGGAGGGACGCTGAAGGACAGGGAGAGGAGGACGGACAGGGGATGAGAGAGAAGACCAGCCAAAGAGGAGAGCCGCTGTCGCAGAGGAACAGGAGGAGGAGGAGAGAGGGAAGCAGACACATCTGCGGTGACTGGGGGGGTTCGGCTTATTGAGAGGGGGGGCCGGGATACGCGACATTCTTACGATGCCAGCATCTTTAGCCCGGGTAAGCGGAATAAATAATGTGCCGTGGGACTGCCGTACTGTCAGTTTCTTCGCATTTTAGTAATTTATACATTTTTTTAAAGCGCCTTTTTTATATATATATAAATAGACGCTTAAAAAACGGATGCTCGGAAGCTTTTCGTAATTCTCAGTAGATATCCTCCGTAGGGAGCTTTTGTCGCCGCTGGGAGCGGAGTGGATTGACTGAAGGGGGAGAGGAGGACTGCTTTTAAAAAAGAGACACCTTCTCCTCCTTACATAAATGTTTGCGTGCCGTTAGAGCGCGCCTGCTTTTCCCCACAACAGACGCGCATTCCACGCACACTGCCAGACGCGGACGTTGTCAGTCACACACGCCGTCCTGAAAACACGGACGGACCTCTCACCCACCCAGCCCCTCTCCTCACCCCACTGTCTGATGACTCCCCCGCGCACAGGTGGACGTGGTACGGAGCCTACTGTAGCATCATCTTCTTCAACACCACCACCTCCATCCTCCTCCTCCTCCTCAACACCACCATGTCCTCGTCGTCGCGCAAGATTTCATCCGAGTCATTTAGCAGCTCAGTGGGCTCGGACTGCGGGCTTGAAAGCCCCGGTGGAGACGGAGGCGACGGCGCTTTGGAGCCGGCCGACGAGAGCCGGGGTTGCCCGTTTTCCTCCTTCCCGTCGTCCCACAGAGCGCTGCTCTGGAACGGCCGCAGCCCCGCTGAGAGGACGGCGTGCCCGGCGGGCGAGGAGCAGCAGGGACCCTGTGTTCCCCACAAGAGGGCTACCAGGCGGCGGAGGGTGAACCTGGACTCGCTGGGGGAGAGCCTGAAGCGACTCACCTCACCGACGGTAAGCTTTTCAGCTCTTAACCTACATGTGTAGTCGCACTGTGTCACGGCTCATGGTGAGCGCCGGCTCAATGTTATTGTTATTTCTATGCAAAATACTCAAGGAAAATAAGAATTTGACATTTTTCTGAAGACAGCTAAAGATTATTTTTTCTTTTGGATAAATATGAAAAAAAGAAGAGTTAGTTTCCCCAAACATTTCCAATTAATTCTTGTCTCTTGTATAGTCCGTCCGTCCATCCATCCATCCATCCATCCATCCATCCATCCATCCATCCATCCATCCATCCATCCATCCATCCATCCATCCATCCATCCATCCATCCATCCATCCATCCATCCATCCATGTTTTGCATTATTTGTAGGTCCAGGAATGTAGAGCTATTCGGCGCATTTGGAACCCTGTTTTCATCAATGATATGATGTGCACTGTGCTGTCTATGAAAAAGCCCTCTTTTCTCCCTTCTGCTCTGCAAGCCTGAATCATCTGCCAGATTATATAATACTAAATATGTTGTTGTGAGGCAGAGTCAGAGATGCCCCGGCCTCTGTCTGTATATATTTAACTATGTGTGGATTGTGACAAATGAACCTGTGTTTGTTGGTGCATCTTCTATCTGTGCCACAGTTGTATTACAGGTAGTAATAAAGATACTATTACAACTGAGTGCCGTTGAGATAGATGATGTGTGATCAGGAAGTTTGCAGTTAGGTTATCATTGGTGCTTGGTAACCTTTCTTACCAAGCAGAAAGGTTTTTAAAACTTTCTGCCTTTTAAAACCAGAAAGTTAAAAAAAAAAAAAAACTATTAAGATGTGGGGAACATGGCTCTCCAAGGTTTTGGTAGAACATCATAATCTCTGAAACATTCACTCATTAAATGATACATTCATAATGAAAATTTTATTATACTGTACTATAACTGTTTTAACCTAGGGATGTATTGAGGCCATTCAAAAGTTTTAGATCTCAGAGTTGTGGAGATATTTTATTGCGTGTTTATTTTTGAACATTTAGCCATTATAAAAGAATGTTATCAATAATCTGATTGAGATTTATTTAGAAATTACATTGCACAGACTTTTTGTGACAAGTCGGCAGTGGTGTAAAATTAACAGGCAAAGGTTAGTTTTTACAACCTCAATTATTTGCCTCAGAGGTTTTTCTTGTTTTTCTTGTTTTGTTCATATATGCTGCAGATCATCAAATCAATTTCAATATTAGATGAAAAATAGAAAAGCAAAAAAGTTATTTCCAAATGATTATAATTTATTAACACAAAAGGGAAAGAAGGCTATCTCAACCAAACTGGTCCAATGTTGCCAACCTGTTTGGTTTTCAAGCAGATGAAATTAGTTTATAGATCTGCTGCACAAATGCAATAAAATTTTGGTCGGTGCTTTGATTAGGCCATTTGAGAAAACAAGTATAGTTCATCTTTAACAGATGTGAATCATTTATGTTGTTATTGATAGAGACAGCTGGATAGATATTATATCAGCTCATTTATAAATAAACCATTTGAACTTTCAATGGTTTCTGTGCAGTTTCACTAGGAGATAAGTTATTGAGATTTAGACTTCAATAGCAGTAGAGAGTTTTTATTTCACTGGGATGTTTTTCTCAAATTTACCAATTGTGAAAACAATTTGATAGATATTGTTCATTACCCTTACTTCTGCTGACAATGGTAGTAAATCTCCCTGCTCCTCCAGTTTGCAACTATGCTCAGCGCATGAGTCCCCGACCAGAGTATCTACTGGAGCTAAATATTGAAGTCAGACTTGCCTTTGACTTGTTTGTGGTGTCCATCACATGTGGGTGACATTGTATTTCTGTGTATAAATACATATATAAACAGGAAGACGGTTGTGTGTCACAGAGGAGGCTTCTTTCAAAGTTTTTGTTTCTGACTGGCATGTGATTTCGTGTATGACTCTTTGCAAAGATGTCACTAGGAACTCCATTCCTGGGGAATCAGAGTTTTATTGCTGCAGCTTACAGTCTGCACATTTGCTTTCAGAAGTCACTTCTTAGCACTAATTTTTCCAGGATCCTACCTCTGCTTCCTCTCTTATTTCTTCATATTCAAAAATCTTCCATTCCTGTGTTCTTCTCCTAGCACAGTTTTATATCCTATTATCATAACAGTACTTATCAATATGTTTGTTTAGTCTTGCCTTTCAATTGTACATGAAAGCAGTTACAATTGCTTTCATGTACTGTTTTCACTACATGACAGCAGTTTTTTTTTTTTAAGCAATTTTGTTTGCTCAAGAAAATTGGAGTCCTGGATACTGTAAAAGCATATCGACTGTGAAATAAAATCAAAATGCGACCTTCACTAAAGTGACATAAATTTGCTCTACAAAAAATGTGCGATGACAATCGGCAAAAACAAGTAAAAACAGCACACATAAATGAACCACATATTTCTACCAGAGGAGAAATGACAATAAAGATAACTTTAATATTCTAATAATTCATTTTCAATAAATGTTATAAATTATATGAAAAATTTTGGCTCGGTTCTTCTTCAGGCAAAGATAACAATTGCTTTGATTAATTATATATGAAATAATAAATTTTGATAGATGAGCAAATAGAGGTGCGATTCTCAACCTTCATCCTCAGGGCAGGCTGTCCTTTATGTGGTAGAAGTCTCTCTGCTCCAGCACACCTGATTAAAAGGATTGCATCACCTCCTCAGCACGGCATCAAGTGATGCATAAGCCTGTTAATCACCCATTCATTAAAGTCAGGTGTGTGACAGCAGGAAAACACTTAATACATGCTGGACAGTGGGTCCTGAAGTCCAGGGTTGAGAATCTTTGGTTTAATAAGTAACATTTAGAGGAGATGAGATCCCCCTAAGATAGACCTAACAATGTTCATGTCTTAAAGCTTCTAGCTCTATGAATACAATCTCAGTCTTACCAAGCAGCACTCAGTCTTTTCTTGACCTCTCTCTCTCACACATGCAAAGATGCCAGTCATGCAGACAAAATGCATATAGGAGTGCAAACAGGGGGCATGTTTACAGCAGCTCACTGTGACTGACAGGAAGAAGCAGGACCTCTGTTTGTCTGACCTCTGACCACACTGGACCAGCAGGAGCAACACACACGTGCACACACACTTACGGTCATTAGCAGCTACATAAACAGTCATTTCAGCTCTCTTTTCTCAGTTTCATGTTTGATTATAGTCATATATCTTTTTACTCATCAGGCTGATCACCTTTTGTATTTTTGTTTTAGAGCAGTAGTAGTACTGTAGTTTTTAGGGAAGAATGCATTTTGATCACAGTGTTTTAGCAGAGCACAATGATGCAGTATTGACAGTTTTTATTGAAATTGCAGTTTGTAAGATTTTTCTGCTTTCGGTTTCACTGTATTTTCTCTCTTAAATAACAGTTATTTACTTACACTATGTAAGAAAAAAAAACACTTAATTTTTCTCTCTCTCTATCTGACATTAAATCAGAATAACCTTTACCTGTTTCAATTCCTTTTGGAAACCATGTCTATTTGCTAAATGCCAGAATCCTCAGAAAGAGAGGAATTTCATCTGAGAATTTTTATTGCTTCTTGAAATTCAGACGTCTCAAAGCCTAACCAAATTAAAACAGACTAGATATCCAAACATGAAAAAAAAGGAAATGCTTTTTAGGCAGCGCACATAAATATGTGGTTCATTTATGTGTGCTGTTTTTACTTGTTTTTGCCGATTGTCATCGCACATTTTTTGTAGAGCAAATTTATGTCACTTTAGTGAAGGACGCATTTTGATTTTATTTCACAGTCGATATGCTTTTACAGTATCCAGGACTCCAATTTTCTTGAGCAAACAAAATTGCTTAAAAAAAAAAACTGCTGTCATGTAGTGAAAACAGTACATGAAAGCAATTGTAACTGCTTTCATGTTCAATTGAAAGGCAAGACTAAACAAACATATTGATAAGTACTGTTATGATAATAGGATTTATTTATAATCTGGTGCACAAACTTGGACAACATATAGAAGCTCAAAATGCCATAAAAAGCTCAAAAATGTATTTGTAGTTTTTAAATGGCAGAGGTTTATGATGCAGCATATTATACTGGTTTACTGTTTTGCTCTTTTTAGAGTAACACTGGTGGTCTGATAAGCGGACATTAGCTGGTTAATTATTCAAACTGTCTGCTGAAGAAGCCAGCCTGCAGTTGGGTTGCCAGCAGGAGTTGCAAAACAGTGTAATCTTTATATGAGTGATGAATGTGGCTCAATTAGTTTCTCCTACATGATTGTCCACATTTTTTGGATATTTCTGAATAGCAAAGATAGTGTTTTACACAAATAAATAAAGGAAGACTCAGTTGCGATGTTTGCCTGCCAGGTGGCTCATGTTTATCCTACTTGTCAAGAACATTGTTTATTGAAATCCGCGATACCGTAAAAGCTCCAAAGCTGTGTGTTTGTTGACCTTGTAAGCTTCTTACCAGTTTAAATCATTAATATTGTGTATTTGTTTCAACATGGATTTGATATGTCTGCGATTACAATTTTCAGTGAAAATGGCCTCAAAGTCAAGAATATAGTAAAGCAACCCATTCATTTTGTAGTTAGCTGGATCTGCTAGTGCTTTGATGATGATACTGTAACTTTCACATTTACACATGCTGTATTTTTCCATCCCTCTTCCTTTGGTAACTAAAAATAGGTTGTGGTTGATTTGCAGGGTGTTCATTAGTTAATATCTGTGAATATTATTTTGCTTTCATTTATAAACGCAAGTAGATTGTTTCTGTTTGTGATTTGACATTTCAGGGAAAACCAGAGTTGTGGTTAATGCCTAACATCTTAGAGTTAGGCTTTAGTGATTCCATATTTTCCCCATATTTTCCCTAGTGATGTATGAGGATGAAAAAAAGAGCTTAGTTTTGCAATTAGTTTTTTTTTTGTCAGATTGAAATGACAAAAGGAAATGTTAAATAAAAGACAGAATAGTAAAAACAAAAACGGCCAGCTTTCAAACAACTCCTGCATCAGGACTGTGGTAAACATAGTTTAAACTTTTTGATTATAGTAAGAAAGTTAGTTTCACTCACAAAGCTCTTTCAGTGTATCAGTGAAACCTGAACCTTGCTTATAGATGGGTTAAAAATGTTGGTGAAACTGGACATGCTTTGCAATTGACATTAATATGTTACACTGTTTTTACTGGTGAGCTCTATTGGACCTTTCTGCTGGACCAGATTCTACTTTATTTGGAAAGTCAAGGAAATTTCCAACTTTCCTAAAGCACTTTTATGGTTGACAATAACTGTTAATATAATGATTATAAATTTTAAGAAATAATGTGTTGTAGTTCGGTTTCCGAATTAATGACCAAGACAACGATGATCCAAAAATAACAAATCAATTTAAAACGTTGCTCTCAACTGAGCAATTTAATCCATGGCCTTAAAAGAGCCCTTTACAGGTCTTCTGTTCTATATCATCAGTAATTTTAATACCAGACAAAGAAAACTTGAGAAAATTGTTTATCATTGTTTCAGTTATTAAGGTAAATAAGTATCTAAACCATCCCGCCTGTGAGTTATGAAAGTCAGACCCATTGTTCTTTGCAGAATTAACAATTATTTGCGAAAGTGTGAGAAAAAAAGTAAAAACTTAAGAAATTCATAACAATGAAAGTAGTTTTTCCAGCACTGTATTTCATCAATCAATGTTCCTACAACCACTTATGAAATACAATAATATTATTGTAATAAAAGCAGGAAGGGAGTAACACATCTAGTTAGATGTGTGTCAATGCATTTGTTTCAATGAAAATCAGGGACACTGATAGGCAGAAAAAGCAGATTCTTTTTCTGCAGAGGAGAACATGACTAACCAACATTTCATATCAATAAAAAAGACAGCAACATTTTTCACATTATTCTTATTGTTGCTATAGGCAATGGAGTTAATAGAGGCCATTACTTTGAGCTCGTTAAGATTGTCTTGTATTCAGTTTGTAGTTTTGCACATTAATTTAAAGAGCAGAGATGCTACAGTGCAGACTAATAGTGATGCAAGAGAACAGTATGTTTGTGCAGCAGTTTTTTCTCACATGCACAAATTGTAGAATTCAACTTCATCAAGCATGCTGTCCACCTGGACTGTGGGTATGCAATAAAAAGTCTTTTCTGAGAAAAATTATCAATGTTTCTTTTCTTTTTTTAAATTTTTTTTACTTTGTGTCAGAAAGTGATGCATGTAAAGCAAATCAACATTTAGAAAAAAACTGTTCCTCTGCAGACAAGCTGTATCTTGTCTGTTAAGGTTTGTTGGGGTTATTTTTGGACCAAATTCTCCCATATCTTCTCTATTTTCATTCTGTCTCTCTCTCACAAACACACTAATGCGAACAAATGGACACAGACTCCAAAAATCTTTCCAGTATCTGACCAGAGTGGTTGGTGACCCCAGAATGACCTCTCCAGCTGGCACACTGTGTTCCAGTATTGTCACAACAGCCGTGCATTTCAGCCGTATCTCAGATAATCGTGTTGGACCCGCCCTCTAATGCTGTGACTGCCAGCAGCGCTAAACATGCCAGCTGCGTGCACAAGCTTTCAAGTGGTTTGTGTCTTATGGTCATTTGGAAATTTTCTGTACAAATATAAGGCAAAATATATAAAAAAAAAAAACACTTCAGAAAAGCATTTCCTATTATGGAAATTAATTAGATTTTTCTTTTAATCTGGCATTCAGGAGTGAAAATTGAATATGGATCTGGGTTTTTTTTATGTTGCTCAGAGCTTCACAGATATTAACAAAGGCTTGCTCATTAAAAAAAGCTTCAGAACAGAACTGCTAAATGGACTTTAGTCATGATTAATTTTGTTCGCACCTTTACTTCAATGTGACTTGTTAAAGTGTCCCTTGAGAAATGTACCCATTAAAAATGACTGTGTGAGGTGATGAGGGTTTTTTTGGGTGGCTTATGTGCATCACTTATATCAAGCTGAGAAGCCAAAAGAAGCACCAGGATGATAAATTAAGTAGAGATGGGACTCCATTAAAATTTGAGATTGAGGTTGACCCAAAATGCAGAAGAGGCATAGACAGGTGACGAAAAGTGAAAAACATTTAAGATGGCATTGCTACATAAAATCCACTTTTTTTATCCTTATTTTGTGCTATAAAGTGTTTCCTTCATCAAAAATATACTTGGAGTGTTTCTGTTTTATTGTTTTAATAATAATCAAAGTCCATGCAGCTTTGTAGGTAAGAGTTTATTTTAAAGAAAATCCAGAAATGGTGAATAGTGATGAAGAAGGCAATTGGTCTTCTGCTTAAGGATGGAGGATTTTCAACAGCATGTTGGGAACTTGCAAAATTGCTGTAGAACATGTACTAAACTTAAAGACATTCCAGATGTTTTACAAAGGATTACATTTTGGGTTAGAGAGATAATGATGCACTTTCTAGTCCTCTTTTAGTCAAAAATAATGGGTATACTCTGCTGTTAGAAACAGTTTGTGCCTTTAATGCATTGCTTGCGTAGCAGCACTTGCAAATGCCACGTCTTAAAAATCAGCTGCAATCCTTAATGTCTTTGAAAAGGGAGAAATGCACAAAATGGACCAGTTTTACAATTACATAAAAGATTAAAGAAAATCATTAAAGCTGTCCCCATCACACGTAAATAAAAATAAGTTTAATCATGTCATCTTTCTCTGCAGACACAGACTGTTCAGGAGGCTCTTCAACGAACTCTGCAGTTCTACCGACAACAAGAAATCAGGTATAAACTTTTAACCACATGCGGCTTTTTTCTCCTCAGGTATCCCCGTCGTTCACTTCCCATCTGATTCCTTGCACTTTTCGCACTTGTCTGTCACACGTCACACACCTGTTCGCTCAATTTTTTCACCGTCTCTACCACTTCTTGTTTGCTTTGCAGCCGCCACTTTTCCCTTTCTTGTTTTGCCCTCAGTCACACTTCCAAAGACATAGACAAACAGCTAGTCTCACTCCTTCACCTCTTGTTTGTGCCCTGTCAAAACAGCAAAGCTCAGTGGAGGGTTTTCAGCCAGGCACAACATTTACAGACAACCTTCACATGACACATGCTGCATAAAGATGCAGAAATGCTGCAGCTGGTCTTCTGTATCTCACACTCTGGCCTCAGTCGGTGTAACGTCTGTGCTTCGGAGCATCTTAATATGGAAAAACTAATACAGCGCCTTGAAAAAAGTGTTTAGCCCTTTACAAATTTATTTTGCTCTGGCTTTTTATGCCTTACGTAAGTTTGAGATCATCAGACAAATGTTAACATCAGGCACATATAAATGTGAGTGAAAACAAGAAGCAGTTGTCAAACAGAAGTTTCAATAATGAAGAGGAAAATCAACCCAAACCTACCTGACTGTATAAATTTATCCAGGTTGCCTTTGTCTAATGTTAACATTTGCTTGATGATCCAAAACATGTAAGTATGGCAGGAAAGCAAAACCAGATCAAATCCATAAGGGAGCAAATACTTTTTCACAACATTGTTTCTGCAACATTATATGTTTTATCTCTTTTACTAGTTTTTTGAAATTATAAGTGCATCCAAACACACACTTAATCCCAGCTCACAACCACCAGCAGAGGAACTACACCAGTACATTTACACAACGTGTGCATTTTGCATTATGTTTTTTTTCCTCCTCTTAGCTCTACCCAGATGTCACTCCAAATATATTCATCTTAGATGAGAGAAACTTAGCTTTTTATCAATTTCAGCGCCATGTTGGGTTTTCTTTTTTTTTTTTTTTCTTTACTGACTCCAAGATTTGATTATACATTTGCTTGTTGGCTTTGTGTGACTCACAGGTGCCAGGATGTTGGAGGTAGTGAAAGGCAGCGTGAAAAGAAAGAGGAAAAGTGCCCATTTCTTGAAAACTCTGGCTCAGAGGAAGATGTCCTACAGATTCTGCAGTACATGGCCACGATATTGGGTAGGCATGTGATGTGAGCAAAAAAAAACCCACTGTTTTGAGATTGACATTTAGAAATAAAGGATATAAAAAGATAGCTTTTATATAAATAACCTAACCTCATTTTGCTTACACACTTTTGCTCTACCTCTTGGTTGCTTTGAATTTAATATCTGTATGGTAAATTGGTGGGTGAGCACAACATGTACAATGTCCCCTCTCCATATACTTAAATTTATTATTTTCATTTGTTTGGTGACACACCAAAGCCCTTATCAGAGACCTTGCTGATATTATACATTGTAGCACATTTCATAAAAAAAGGAAATACTGGGTACTTTGACCTAAGAGGAGTAACTATTATGTTACTGTTTATGCATAGATGCACACATGTGCGTGCACTGAGACTATCTTTTACTCTCTGGGGAAGGTTGTTCTGTCTCTAAGGACCAACATGAAAATAACTCAAATTTATCTGTAGAGTAAAGCTTGGCTGTTTTAGGGGCCTCTAATTTACTTTGACCCCTAAATGAAAACAAACAGCTGGGTACCGAAATCGAATCTTTTTTAACTGATAAAAAATCTGGTGCATTTAAAATCCAGTGAATTGAAATCAAAGCAATTCATCAGCCACATGCTTTAATACAGTCATTTGTCTGGGATTGGTGACTTGTTTATCTGGGATCAATAACTTGCTTAGATGTCCAATAATTATCAAGATTCACTTTACAGATGGAGGCCGTCACATTCTTGGACTCGGCTGTACTATTCAAGATACATTTTTTAAACTGATACTGAAACAAATAGGCCGAAGCTTCTCCAATAGTGGCTTTAAAAATGCCCTTCTTATTGTGGATTTCTACTTCTTCTATTTGAAGTTAATCAGAGACAAAATGTTGTGCATTCATAACGTGGTTCTCATTGCTTCTCAAAATTTCAGAATACCTGTTCCATAGAGATAAAGTACACAGATTTTTTCTTTATGGAGTAGAAAAAAATGCACAAAACACTGATTTGAATTAGATCACAGTTGGAAAAAAGATGTACGTGTGGAGAGGGCCTCATCAAGCTTTTAGACCACCAACAAGTTTGGCAGTAAAATTAGTAAAATTCTGTGTAAGTTGCCCTGGCTTGTTGGCTCCCTCCCAGCTTCACCTTTTCTGATGAATGTCTGTCCTGACATTTACAACAAAGTGTCTTCTATGACCTGTACATATAATTTCTTAATTATTAAATAATTATTTTTGCATTACATTTTTTGTTTTCCAACATCTTTTTGCAGCAGTAAGCAATAAGACAAAAGCATCTTCCACCGATTTGTTTGTTTCTTTTAAAGCTGTTTCCAAAAATAGATCAATAAAGATAATTTCACATGTAAAACATTACACCATCACTTCCAAAATATATTTGACTTCAGTAGTCAATTATTTAAAATGCTGTTTCTTGTTAAACACTCTGCTCTAACACGATCCTTCTCTGTGTCAGTGAAGTAGGACTGACTCCTTTGCAGCGATTTAGCCGTAATTTTTTCTTTTGATACTATTTATTTTAGTCTACTTTGCAGCGTTTTAAAGGTCTCCAACATCTTACGTTTGAAAGTGACTGGAATCTGTTCATAGAAAGAAGTAAAGAAAGCCTTAGATGCACCTCAGCCTCCCTAAAACAGCGTTAATGTTGACATTTCTATATTTGATGCCAGTGTGCTATGATTCTGCATGATTATATCATTTTATATTAAAATTCATGTGTATTTTTCCTGTAATCCTTTAATCCTGTTTATTTCTGATGTTATTTAGTCAGTATGCACATGATCTTTTTATCCTATCAATATTCATTATTTTAGCAAAGCTTTGATGTTTGATTATGCTTGTGACTTTTTATGGTCGATTTGCTTAAAATAATTTTAATTTCATTCATTTCGGTGTAAACAAACAATTGAAAAGCTGAAACACCCAGGTTCATGGCAGATGCATAAGAGAAAACAAACATTGATTGATTTAGCATTTAATATACATGTTTTCTTATTTAAAATCTAATATATGTCACGTCACCCTTGAGTTTGTTTTGTGGTTTCCCTTGATTTTCTGTATGTGGGCGCTAAAGGTCATCTACGACATTAATTTGTGTGCAGAGTTCATTCTGCAGAGCCACCTTGCTGACGCTGACGTTTTGCATCCCTTTTCTCACAGGAGTTCCGTTCTGCGAACTGCGAGAGCATTTCGGCGAGGAGTTCTTTGGCCTTTGCTTCGAAGAGAATGAGCGAGTACTGCGGGCTGTAGGCGGCAACCTTCAGGATTTCTTCAATGGTTTTGACGCCATTTTAGAACACATTCGCACCTCCACAGGGCGCCGAGCCTCCTCCGAGAGCCCTTCCTTTCAGTGCAAGGATCCCCGCGAAGAGGAGAAAGGTAGAGGGAAATTGGAGAAACTTGGAAACCGTGGCAGCAGAGACGGAAGAGGGAAAGTGTTGTTTCTTCATTGCTTTAACCCTGCACCTGTTGTGGGATTAGTTATGCCAGGTTTGATTAGAGCGGTCGCCAGGCGGATCTTTCATTCAGAGATTGAAGTGGAAGAGGTGCCACCTCTGACTCCTCTGTTGCCAAATGAAGATACAGAACATACAGATTGTGATTCTACAACACCCACTCCCACTGCGTCCCCCACTGCCTCGCCCTCCTCATCTCCGTCCCCTCCGTCTCTTTTTCCAACCTCCGTCCCCACAGTTTGTCTATCCTTCTTACTTCAAGAAACTTGCCCTTCTCCTCTCTCTTCCATACCAAATTCAGCATCTGTGAGCACTAACCGTCCCCCACTCCAGCTATCAGCTAACCCCAGTGATCTTCGCATCTCCCTGGCTACGTTTTGCCGTGCCTTCCCGTTTCACCTGGTCCTGGGGCATCGGATGGAACTCCTGCAGCTCGGAGAAGGACTTAGGAAACAGGCTCGTATTGAGCCCCACCGGATCCTTTCATTTAGGGACTGTTTTGAGATTGTCTCACCCAAGATGAATCCCTCTTTCCAGGGCATACTGCTGAGACTCGCATCCCCATTTACTATCCGCACCAAGCCCGACCCCATGCAGGCTGGCACCAAGGAGAAGGTAAAGTCACCACTGTTAATCGCCACTGTTTTCAATAGTTAGGAATGATCCATATGCTGCAAAGTTGGGGCTCTTGCAATGTTTAAATTGTCTAACTTTAAGAGTTTCTTTCACTTGAACTAAGATTTAGGGTCAAAGTTCTGAAAAAGAGGCGTATGCCATAATCCCCTTTGGACTAAACTTTATGCTTTACACAGTGCAGTCTGCTTAGTGCCTTCTTGACTGACAGCATGTCTTCCATATTACCTGTATGAAATCTACTTAAGTTCAGATTTATAAATGTTTCTGCCGTATCATTAAGATGTTTAATTTATGGTAACCTATGTAGAGGGGATTTTTAATGTTTTCAGTGGTCACTTATACGACAAGTAGACATATTGTGGAAAATGATACAATAGGTAACTGAGTCATCTTCACTCCCAAAGACCAACAGAATTTAGATATTCTCATGCCGATGCAGCGTGTTCACTGACTGGTTTGCTTTTTTAGTGTAGTGCCAGACCAGCTGGTGACTGGTCAAGTCGGTCAAGTTAAAAACCAGATCCACTCATCAGTCAATTGATTGATCTATGCCAAGCAAAGTCCTTTATCTGACATTCTTCCTGTGCTTCAAGGGAAACACAGCTCTGCCTGCACACCACACTCTCAGGTCCATGTTCTGCACCCTTGGCAGAGGTTTCTCTTCACACTCTCTCTCATATTTCATGCTCTAAGAGTAAATCTTCACCTGAAACACCTTCTTTGTAAAAGAAATGTGTGAGCAGTAGCTGCGCCAAAAGTACAGAGCGTCTCAAGTATTCAAAGCAGCTATGCTGTCTGGAACCTAAGATATATGATTTCTGCTAAATGAAAACCCAGTGCACTTTTGATGACCAATGCTGTGGATAAGACGCTGTCACAAGCTTTCTGCTCCTCAAAGCCAAAAAATATGCCATCTCTGCACTGTTTTATCTGTCAGGTGAAACATTATCCTCAACTAAATATGCACAAGAAGGCCACACTTTGTTACAAATTTCTTCACCGAGTACATTTTGTCCTATGTCTTGCCAGATTTCAGCATCTGAAGAATGAATATCAGTATTTATGAAGTAAACAAAATGTAAGCACTGAGCTTCCAGAAATTGAGAAAAGTCTAACACCGCTTTGGGAGAGGTATCATCTGAATGAAATGTTATCATGACACTCTGGAAACCTGCAGATCTTTTTTCACAAGAGGAGTGAAGATTGAATTGCTTCCAATTTGCCTGAAAAACAAATCAATTGGAGCTTTGTGCTATATCCTGCTTTTTATCGATTGCTTGGTCTCTGCAGGATGTCTGTGACACAACCAAACACCTCGACACAGAACAGTACTGACAGAGAGGAGATGGATCGGTCTAGCTCTAGGGTTTGTTTTCCCCCTAAGTTAGATAGTAAGCTTCTCAATGCACAATATTTTTAACATCAACTCACACAATTTGCTGTGTGTGAATACTGTTATGTAGTGGTAGTCTTTCTGTGAGTTATATATTTTACGCCTCAGGTTTCATTTTTAAAAATCTGTTTTGACACATATAAAAGTCAAATGTGCTTAATATTAACAATCCTTCAGTTTGTACAAACAAAAGTATTCACACCCGTTAGACTTTATCACAATTTATAATGTTACAACATACCTATTTGCTTTTTATTAAGATCTTTGCTACAGACCAACACACAGCGATGCATGATTTGGAATTTTCTGTGGTGTTCATTTGTTTTCATTCCCCAATGGTCAAAACTTTGTAGAAACACTTTTCACTACTTTTGCCAACCTCTCTGTCCCTGTTGAAGAATAAATCCTTACATTGTGATGCTGGCACCGCCATTTTCACTGTGTGGGGGGGATTTCCTATCGATCTGCAGTGTTTTCAAATATAGTGTTTTGCTGTATGGCTAGAGCATCTTCTTTTGCATGTTTGTTGAACTCCCTTCATGCTTTGCAGCAAATTGTGAAAAGAAAATTGCAATTGGTTTTCTTTCTATTTCTAGATACCACAAAATAAAAAAAGTAACTCCTTAAGGCAAATAGTTACACAAGATTTTATTTAGTGTTTTCAAGTAAAGCGAGCTCCAGACAACTTCAAGTCACACTTTTCAAATTTTTACTTTGTAAAATTTTTTTAAAAACATGTAGCATTTTCTTTCCTTTGCACAGTTATGTGCGACTTGGTGTCGGTCACAGAAAATCACATCTTAGTACATTAAAGCTTGATTATGGCTGAAAGTGTATATAACCATATTAAGTGAATATTACAATGAATATTACAACTTATACATTCTCTTTGCCTTTATATTTCACACAGTCTGGACTCTGTTTGAAATGAAACTTGTGTGTTTGTGGAGCAGGAGGGCAAGGATAGCTTTCCGTATTCCTTTCACTGCGTGTCCTGTGTCACCTGGAATGGGAAGCAGAAGAAAAAAGAGATAGCGAGCCAGGATAGTTGGTTGACATTTTTAAGAGAAAGGGCAGAGAGAGAAAGCCACAGGCCGGGGGAAGGAGGCCACACTCCTCTTGCACAGCACTGGAAGTGTGTGTTTGAGTGACCTGTGGTGGCTTTTCAGTTTGACTTCTATCCTCTCTTCACCTGAAGATATTTGCTGTGCAGGAGGCATTTAGAGCCCCACAGAAAAGGGCAAATTGCATCTCTGGCTGTCTCTTTGCTCTTTGTGTGAACAGGGTGCCCACCACAGAAGGGAGGGTACAGAGGTTGGACAGTCTCCTCCAAGCTCTGCATGATATCGTGTGTCATTTTATTTTTCTCTTCACATCATATCTCAATAGTTTGTCAGGCATAAAAACTGTTTTTAGTATTTTAACATTTCTCTTTCACTTCCAGTCAACATTTAATTTTTTTGTAATCTCACCAAGACAGAATCAGTGAATCATAGAACACCTACATGGTGAGGATTTTCCTGCAGATATCTCAGCATTCTCAGGCTCTTTAGTGTCAAAGGGTCAATTGTCTGTCTAAGATGAGTCAGTTCAACTGCAAGTGAATAATGTGTCTGCGGTGACTGATGCTAGTAGGATTCTGCACTGATTTTTAGCTGCAGAGTACTAATTCTTCTCTTTTCCATAACATCATTAGCCCTATACTGTTCATGAACTCTATGAAATTCTTGTTTTATACAGTGTTGTGTTGTAAAAATATTTTATCTGCAATAGATTTCTTATATTTTAGTTATCATTTAAAGATTAAATCTTTAGGCCAAAGGACAAACAGTTCAGGTTTGGAATACCTACCTGCACTGATGTAGGGTTAGATGTGTGTAATGCTGCGTTATGCAATAACACCGCAATAAATAATACTGTAATAAGACATCATTAAAACTGCATTGTGTAACAATAGAAGTGAAATGCAATAAAATCCTTGAATGTATTTTGAATAATTTTGCCTTCAACAACATGTTGGTTAATACCAGGGGTTCTAGCTTTGAGTTTGAAAAGACAACTAAATGATTGTAAAGCCAGTATTTATTGACCAACCTATCAATTTAAATGCAAAAAGGTTCTATAACATGGTTGTTTTTATAAGCATTATAATTAGGATGAACACAAACAGTTTATTATTGTTTATTACATGATGCACCACATTATTACATTATCATTCCTAAAAAACAAGCTAACTCCACATTTCATAGTTATCAGTGGAAAATTTAATAATGTTATTACAAATGTGGCAAACAGTATTGCAAATGTGTTCAATGATTTTATTACAATTTGTGCTGGTTATTACATAATGTGGTTTTAATTGTTTTATTACATTTTGAAGCCAGATTTTATTACATTATCACATATTGTGACCTTATTACGTAATGTGGCATTACAAGGTGCACCAGATTTGATGAGAAAGACTTTCAACTAGAGTCTGACTTGGTGCAAAAAAATAGGACAAGAGCTGGACTTTCCCCCAAAGACTTGACTTAGAAATATAATTCAAGAATTTAGTTGAATAAAATCTATTGGGCAACATGAAGTGAGCTAAAAGATTCCAAAAAGCAAATGATTACCGTCTATCAGTCTTACATAAAGCTAATACAGGTTTGACACTAAACATGGTGGTTTTAATGTAAAGGTTTGATGTTACTTTGTTGTTTCAGGATCTAGATAACTTGAAGTTACATTTGCCTGGTGGTAAAAGTTGTGAACAGAAGCAAACAGAAGGCCAGGGCAAAGATATTTCAAAACTCTATATAATAGACTGTGAAGTAGAGAAACATTACTGAGTCTGCACTGTAACTGCTTTTATCTAACAAATGCAATTGTAGCCCTGAAAGAGGTTTGCTTGTTTGCGTCATCTCTGCACCTGCATGTCTCAGACAAAGAAAATGTTGATGTCAGCAGTGTCCATCTTTGATCTGAGGTAGATAAATTGCTACTGTTTGTTCAGGGCAGCAGGCTTTGAAAATTATTTCTCTCTTTCTGTTGTATTTAGCTGAAAACACAAGGAAACATGAGAAAAGTCAGAAGTACTACGAGAAGATATTATATCTGTTAATCACGTTAATATTATTAATTGCTGTCAACCGTATTGTTTTATTTCTCCTGGACCATGCACAGAAAAAATAAGCTTAAAGAAAGAATATATTGTTTTCAACTGATTTTCTTCTGCATTGAAGAACATCCAAGAAAGATCCATAAAAATGCAAAAAATAAAAAGAAATTTAAAAATCGAGAAAAGATTATGAAGCATGTGAAATGCCAGAAAATAAGCAAACACTTAACAATAGAATAGTCCAAAGCTACAAAAAGAGTATGAGGATGTGATGCATGTTTTTTTTCTTTAAAACTGGTGATGATAATGATGAGTTTCCATTAAACCAACATTCAAACAAAATACAATGCCAATTATAAATTAATTTCTTTGCATATTAATTTAATAAAAATCGCAGTCAAAATTCTTCTTCATGTAGAAACACAAGATTATTTTTTGGGGAACTCTTTTAGATTTAAATCAACACTTTGCAATTTGACATAGACAAAGTAAAAATAGATTGTAGTTTTAAACATTTTTTTACATGTATATTTTGTGTTAGTATAACAAAGGCTGGTAAGACCAATGATGCTAATGTTAAGAATATGTTTGCTGATGTTATGATGGGGTCCCTTTTCATGTGTGTGTTTTTTCTGCATAAACAAAGTGTACATGAGCTTGTGTGTTTTCTGTGTACAGCACGATTTAAAGCAGAGAGTGGGATGTAAGGGACTTGTACACTGAAATCTGACAAGATAAGACCAAAACAGCTTTGTGTGTGTGTGCATGCATGTGTTTGTGTGAGTAAAAGGCTGACTCATTGACTGTTTGCTGCTGAGTGCCTGTTCATGCGAATGAGACTGTTGACATCTCCCAGAATCTTCTTAGAATAGGGAAAGCATTAGGTCTGTGTTCCACCTCCAGATCTCTTTCTCTCCTCCCCTTTCCTGCTGTCCCTTATTTCTGTTTGTCAAGTACAGTGTGTTTCGTTCTCCTCAAGCCTGTCTGTTCTCCCTGTGTCCTTGCATCTCATTCTCCTTCTCTGACTACTTCCATCTCTCGCCTGCTCAGATATTTTTCATGCTCTCCCATTTTCTTTTGTCTTACCGCACTGCCATGCGAAAAAGCAATCTGAATCAGAACATCTTAAACATGTATGCATGCAGATCAAGATTGAGAGATGTGTTGTCTGGCCATTAGTGCTTCCTGGGTGCACTTTACTGATTACAGTTTTGTCTTGTGTCAGAAGAGCTGAATTAGTTGCTTTAACTACGTAGAATTTTAGACGTACTGGTGCAGAACAACCCGAAAAAAATATTTTGATGACTAAGCAGAGTCCTTGGGATGAGATACAGCTAATTTGTTGCAATCTGTTTCAAAGATATAACTTGAAGGCTACATCCTGACCTTTCATCTTATTGCATATTAGCATGTTTTCATATAAATCAAACTCAACAACCATTTTTCTTTTTTTCAGGAAAAGTGTTATTGAACACACTTTTTTCTGTAACTATTTTTCTAATTAGCCTGTTGACATTAAGTCCAATCCAGATGTTGGTTAGAAGCAAGTAATCAAATAAAAAGATATCCTAATGAATTTTTGTATATTTAATATGTAGTAAAATGGAATGAAGCAGAGAAATGCTAATAGATTTTAGCTATAGCCACCCCAAGATGTTATTAAATAGGGACACTAGCCACCTCTAGACCTAAACATTGGTGTGGTATTTTTGGGTTGATTTATAACATTCATAACATTAACATTCCTGTTATTTGGTATAATCTGAGCAGACTATATGCACAGTGTTTCAAAGACTCAAATGTTCTGCTTCAAAGGTTAAATTAGTTTCAGCCAATCTTTTCTTCAGCAGTGGAGTCTTGCTGAGAAAAAAGAGGCCATTGCTCAAAATTAAGGTCAAATCCTGTACATTTAATTTTCAGTTTAAGACCCTACGAATCTCACTGGAACATTTAAAGTTTTAGAAATATTTTTGTATCGTCTGTCAGTATGTTTTGCAACAACAAAACATACTGACCCATCATTCCTCATGGGCCATGGTAATAAGAAAGCTCTTTTCAGACAATTGGTTAGGACCACCAGCTGCGACTACTGTGTTATGATAGGAGGAAGGAAAGCTTTATAAAAGCTGATAGGTTCCAGCTATATTCTTGGTTTATGTGCCTCTTTGCTATTTATTTTCTTAACTTGCACCAGCTTTTTGTCATTCCACTTTAGTAAAGTAACTTTTGCTGTGCTTTATTTCTTTGCATATGTGGATCACCTGGGTTGCTATTGAATTTCGAATAATAATTCAAACTATATTTATTGCTAAAAATGTTGACACGTTATGTGTCACTTTGCTTTTATTACTTCTGTCTTTCTTTTTATATTATTATAACCCCATTTTCCATCTTTTCCACCTCTGTGTGTAGTTTTTTTGCACTGCTCTGCTCTGTGTTTCCCTCCCATCTCACAGTTGACTTACTTCCTCTTTCTCCGTGCTGTCATGACAGAGATGCAGGCAGAAGTAGAAAAGAGTGTCGAGTTAAACAGAGACGCACATCTAGGCCAACACAACTGCCTCCAGGGATGTGCGTATATGTGTGTGTGCATCTGTGAATGTGCAAAGTTTGCAACACAGTAAGCTATAAAATGGGAACCAGAGAGAAATAGACACCCGTAACTGAGAGGAAGGTCGGCAGACACTGGCATAATTATGCCTACTGTAAATAAATAAAACAGCGATCAAAAGAGGGAAAGTAGATTCTGTGCTCTGTAAGAGAATCAGACAAGGAAAATAGTACATCAGTAAAAAGCAAGCAAAAAACAAAGTGACAAGTCACAACAGTCCTGTAGCAGTTCATGGAGGAGGCTATGACTTTTCAGCGGGATCTTGCTGCAAAGCAGGGTGCCATTCTTACATTATTAATTATTAAAATTAATAATTGATTATATTGTGTGACAAAAACACTTTCTTGAAGCATAATTTTGTTATACAAATGTTGCTAGACATGTTTTTGACATCAAAAAGGAAAGACAATCCGGACTCAAAAGTTTTATTGAGGATGGCAACTTGCAAGTGTTCAGAGTGCAAATGTCATGTCTGTGTGGAAACTGATGTAACATTTCTGAATTATCATTTATAAACACATGTGGGTATTTAAACTAGTATTTTGGATACCATAGAAACATTTTCATTAAGTTTCTGGAACTGAACAACACTAGGCAAATTTAAAATCATGTAGCAACTTATATTTTAGAAGGAAAGATTTGAAATGGAAAAGAATCACAAAACTCCTAATAAGAAATACCCACATCCTAGGCAGGTAATCAGCAAGTGCAAATTGGAAGACCATACTGTCCACTGTTAGATTAAATTCTAACTACAGAAAATCATTTGAACTTGTTTACTACACAAAATTTCCCCCTTGAGGGGACATCAAACTCACTTCAGTTGTTAGAAGTGCACCACATGAAGCTGAACCAGGGAAAACCACCTTCAAAATGTTGAGTAATTATCTGCTTTTAAAAAGGGTGGTGCCTGTTTCCAGTGGTGATTGGGTGAGAGATAGGTTACCTCCTGCACAGATTGCCAGACGATGCACACACTCACACCTCAGGACAACGTGGAGAGACCAATTAACAGTCATGTTTTTGTTTGACATGAGCACATCTCAACCAAATATGTCCTCCCTTCATTGGCCTCCTGCACATTCTTCAGAATTAATTTGATGTTGACTTATAAATGCCTAAATGCTCTTGAATATGTACTCCAGCCTCCTCTTCCTGTGCAGGTCCTTAGATCAGCCAGCCAGCTGCTTTTAGTTGTTACAGAAAGTGACAGAAACTGGGAGGAAATCCGAAACTTTGGAACATGTTGCTTTTAAATATTAGACGTCTTTGTATTCAGTTTTTAAGTCTCTTACTGTGAAAACACAGAGCTCCCTGATCAAATGTAGGTACCTAATAACTAAAATTTATTAATTTCTATGCACACTATGACCTCTCGGTTGACACCTAAGATATTTGAATTTCCTTACACAGAAATGAAGCCGTTCTGCTGTGATTTAACTTGCTCTTCTGGACATTTTTGTGTACATAACTTCTGTTATCTAAATCTGGAATTTTCCTACGAATAACCACAGCAGCGTTAATCCCCTTATCTTGTATTTTTTTGTTCTTACACATATGTCAGAGTCCAACAGAGGAAAGCTTTTTGAAACAGAGAGAGCTAATTTAGTTGACCAAGCAGCATGGGAGCATGTTTTTCAATTTGTATTTAGCTCCCCTGATTTCACCATCACCACGGAGATGCTTTCAGTGTGTCAGGCGTGGGGCCCTCCCACTCGGCCAGACGCAACCTCCTGAAACAGCTGCTCACGCTGCCATTAGTTTGTATCGGCAATATGTTTTTTTGTGTGTTTGTGTTTTGGATCTTGTATTGCTCTTGGGAATATTTCCCAAAACTCCAGTAGTGCATGAAAAATTAAGTCAAATCACCAAAGCTGGTGAAATGATTTCTCAATTCTCGTTTCTGTAAAGGTATTAGTGCATGTGGGGTTATTGGGTTAGGTCAGCTCAGACCCGGTGGGTTGGAGGTTGCACATCTAATTATGCTTATATTACATTGCTATAAAAAGAAACACAGTAAGAGACAATATGTAGTGATGTTTGTATGTTTGTAGAGAAGTACTGTGCACATTAAGCTGTAGACTGTATGTTTTATGCAGACATAGGAGAGACTAGTGCTATAAATAAAACAGGGCTGCAGCGCGCTCACTTGCGGAATAATCTATCTGACACTATGGAGGAAGCCTGAGAGAGGCGATGAAGGAGATGGAGAAAAGAGCAAAGAGACGGAGAGACTCATAAAGGATTTTAAACAGGGGGGCTGAGAAGACAATGAGAGAAAGTAAAAGAGGTAGCGGTAGGCAGACTATCTTGTTAGTTTAGTAGTTTAAGGCTCTTCCAGGTACATTAACCAAAAATACAAAAGTTGTTTTTGAGTTCTTCGCTCCTGTATGTAATGTTTCCTAATAACTTTCTCTAAATGTTAGCCTACAAAACTGCTAGGAGGGTTCTTCTATATGACATTTTTCTCAGGGGGAAATATTTGCTGACTGAGCATGAAGGGAAAACCCCTCTGTAAAAAACACTCTGTAGCGAATATGCTCTATTTCCAGGGTGGTGACCGGAATCAACGGATTCTCAGCTTGACCTGACGTGATCTTTTTTTTTTTTTTTTTTTTTTTTTTTTTGTGTGCTTACAGTGCTTCGAAAACGTGTTTCTTCCATACAAATTTTGTCTGTTTTTACTTTTTTTTTGATACACTTATGCTTTATACCATGAAACAAACATTGAGATCAGACTCTGCATAAATAGAAAATGCAGTTTTGAAATTATAATTATATTTATTACAAGAAAAAAAAATAACTCCAAACCAATTTGGTTCCATGTGAAAAAGTAATTACCCAGAATTATGATTGACCAAATTTTGCAGTGGCCTAGTTAAAGTCCAGACTTAAATCAAATGCAGATGCTTTTGATGGGGCATTCAAGTAACATGGCTAATTAAAATAAATCTTTGATTTCCACTGATGTGTTCTCACTTCTAAAATTATATTAGATCCCCAAAAAAGGAAAGCATTAGAATGAATCATTATCTATTTAAAAAGTCTTTCACTTGTAGTTCTGAGAGCAGCTTGCAAAACAGACAAGGCATTTCAAAATAAGACATGCTTGTTTCAGTATTTTTTTCTCATGGAACATGCAAACACTCAGATCAACAATCTTCTCAGAGGGAACATCTGAAAATAATATTTATGCTCTCATGTATGATGCTGCATATGCTCAAACATTAACGCTTTGCTGCTTGTGACCACCGTGTTTATCTGCTGTGAGATTTACTGATAATTCATTATTTCAATTTAAACTATCAATACCTGTCCTGCTTCTCTGTTTGCAAACAAATGATAAGATATCACAATCCAACAAGAAACAGAGCAAGAAGGGAATTTGCTGAAGTGCTTTAGCATGTTTGAGTGCAAGGTTATAACAGTATCTCACCTTATTATAAAAGTAGCTAATGTCAGAAAACTAACTTTGGGACGACAGCCTCCAAGATTTTCTGTGTTGAGAATATTTTTAGCATAGAATATATAAGGCTCGCACTTGTGCTTTGTTAAAAAAAAATCTGATTTAAGTCATTTCGCTTATGTTATAAATATCTGAGTTCTTGACACAGCATGGACGTTAGATGTTAAAATTGAAACCTGTTGTATTACATGTAATAAGTCATGATATGAATTTATTATCAGATCAAAAAATTTTTCTGTTTTCACACTTCAGTAGGAGGCAAGCAGTCAAAACTCAGCTACTCATTGTTTATTTCATAATGAGAGGTTAACATTGAACACGAGCCACGATCCAGTATGTGAATGTAACTTAGAGAATGTATTCATTTTATTGCTTGTTTTGTTTTTCTGCCAGGTTATGGAGTTAAAAGGTCAGATGATCCATGTCCCTGAGTCCTGCTCCTTGATGTTTCTGGGCTCGCCGCGTGTTGATAAGCTCGAGGAGCTTATGGGCAGAGGTCTCCATCTGTCAGACATCCCCATCCATGATGCCACACGAGACGTTATCCTGGTAGGGGAGCAAGCCAAGGCCCAGGATGGCCTAAAGAAGAGAATGGACAAACTAAAGGTAAACAACAGCATAGAAAGAAATGTTAGCATTAAACTTCTCGTGATATAAATAATTTTTAATAATATAGACTGCTGTATTTTCCAGATTTGATTTATTATGATAACTTAGAAATGTTATTACTTCTAATATAATTATTGGCTTCTAAGTAAAGAGTGATTTAGGATGATTGAATCCTTCTGTGTAACATTGGTTCTGTATAAGCAGGTCCATTTGTCATCCAATATTCATTGAATTCTCAGCATCAGGAGTTCAAATTATTCAAATCCCATAGCAGCTTTTTGGAGTCTGCACATTAAATCACCTCTTTAAGACAAGATCTGGTCTCTTGACTTTAATTCTAAGAAATAAGCAGCAGATTGCAACTTGTTTCTGGGATGACAGTATGATGCTTCAGACCTCACTAATGCGTACACAGTAAATTCACTTTATAAACTAAACTGATATTCATCGGCCATGTTGACTGTAAAAAATGTGGCTTCAAAGCTTCTTGTAACATCTCAGTGGATGCTCACTGCATCAGTCTCAGTCTCTGCAACAACCCCGCCTCCTTTCCCCAGGCTGTAGCTATAAATAACTATCATATTTTGCATGCTTGAACAGTACTACAGCATTAGATCTTCAGAAAAGTTAGAAACAAGCAGATATACTCAGCTAAAAATAAACGTATGCACATACTGCAGCAGATTTCACTTGGCGCATTACTCCTAGCTTTTACCATTCTTGTCATTTGCTGCTTCATCAGTGCAACAAGTCTCCTGACCTCACTCTCTTGTTTCTCAGGCCACCTTAGAGAGGACACACCAGGCTCTGGAGGAAGAAAAACGAAGGACCGTGGATCTCCTGTATTCCATATTTCCGGGTGATGTGGCGCAGAAGCTGTGGCAGGGCCAGCATGTGCCAGCGCGTAAATTTGATGATGTCACCATGCTGTTCTCGGACATTGTGGGTTTTACAGCCGTGTGTGCCCACTGCACACCTATGCAGGTTATCTCAATGTTGAACGAGCTTTACACACGCTTCGACTACCAGTGTGGCATTCTGGACGTTTACAAGGTCAGTGAATGGACACACATGCATCTTTTTTATGTTCTTGGCTGCTTCACTTTAATAACGTAGGTTTAGTTGGGCATCCAGGTCTTGGTATGTTTCTAGTTATGCTGCACCCATTTCTGAATGATGAACTGAGATGTGGTATATGGGATCTTTAAAGCTTTGTATGTTGCTATATACCTGACAGAGCTCTGATGGTGTTTGTTCACTAATGTTCTCCAACTAACGCTTACAGCCTTCATAGAACAGCTTTGACTGTATGGAGATTTAAACTACAAACAAGTTTACTTTTTAATCATTTGACTTCTGCAGGGAAATTGTTGATTTTATTCAGGAGTATCAGAGTAGAGTGGACAAAATACTTTTTAAGCACCCTGTGAGTGTGTGTGTTAGAAACGTGGATAATAGCCAGTCTGTGAAAGCTTTCCAAAGATTCTGACACCTTCCTGACATCTTCTTATGGCTCCCCTACAAAAATGGGCTTCTCTTGTAATAGTTGTCAAATGTGTGACATTGCAGATAGCAGAGATGGGAAGAGAAAATGTTGAGATGGAGGGAGACAGTGGCTGTGATTAGGATGGGTTTTGAGTGTTGCGATGGAGGAGCTGGTTTGTGTGTCAAACAGAAAGCAGGAACAGGAGGACACCAGAGGAGAGTGAATCACCCATATGTCGCCATTGTCATGGTTACTGTCGAAATGATTTAGCCTGTGGCAGGCTTTAATGAGAGCAGTTTGTATTTCCAGATTTTTTATTTTTTTTTGGTTGTCTGCTCTAAATCTATTTTTTACACAGTCTGTCATCAGTATTGATTTCTAGCTTTATTTTTTGCATATAATAAATGCAAGAATCTCAATTTTATTTTCAGTTTTAAAATATTTAAATAGATGGTAGGAACATGTAGCTCTTCCTGCTGCTATGTGTAGCTCAGTAAGATGTATGCTAGGAGGTTGACATACTTAGCAAATGACATAAAAAAATTGGAGTAAAATGTTTTTCTACTTAGTTTTTTTACTAAAAGAAAAAAAACATTTCCATCTCTGTTACAACTTTTTCTCGTCATTATGCTTTGATCAAAATTAAACAGACATGACAAAGAGGATATAAGGAATGCTCATGCTCCTCCTCCTTCTCCCACACAGATTGAGACAATAGGTGATGCCTACTGTGTGGCCGGTGGACTTCATAAGAAGGTCGAAAGCCATGCAAAACCAATTGCACTCATGGCTCTAAAAATGATGGAGCTTTCTGAGGAAGTCCTAACGCCTGACGGGAAGCCTATCAAGGTGAGTTTAATTTCATTTTTTCTTTACCATGCAGGTGTATTGAGTTGTTAAATAACTGAACTAGATGAGACATTGTTTCATCCTAGTTTAAAATGATTTCCATCATATGTATGTGTAATAATGTATTTGCTTGGTTTGTTTAAGGATAACATTATTTAATTTTTAGGGTTCATTTTCTAAGGAACAACATGGACCTAGAGTCCCTTTAGTAATTTTTCAGCTGACGGTCAATACTATTCTGAATTATTGTACAATCAAGTGAAACTTATATTTACTTTGGTATGGCTCAAAATTATAATACTACACATTAAGCAGAATATTACAGAAAGGACAACATCGGAAGGAATACCTGAAAACAATCGATGGTGAGATATGGACAACTAAGAGATGAATGTAAATAAATGAATAAATAAGCAGACAAAAAAAACGCTCTTTCTGAACCTGTTTAACCAAGTTATATGCAGAATCACCAAAACCATTAAGATCATTCACCCATTTTTAATTGGGATCCTTTCTGCTGTCAAAACTGCTTCGACAAGACAAACATGGTTTCCTGGATCAGTCGGTGCTGGAATGTTCACAATAGGTCCTTTTATGGAGTTTCTTCTACATCAAATTACCATAAGGATGTTTAAAAACTTATGTGAGCACTTCAGAAAGAGTTTGGGTTTGTTTGAATACTCCCTGAACAGATTTGGGAAGGTCCCTGTCTTTCCTGTTAAGAGGAAGACTGTTTCTCCAAAGTAGAGCAATGTCCAAATATAGAATGAGTTTGGTCTAATTTTCATTTCACTTCACCTATTGGTAGAAAAACGTTCTGACTGATTCAAACTTCTTTGTATGTTTACAGTTGTCTAATGTGGATGCAGTTGTATAGATTTTTAATTTAGTAGAGACTGTAAAATACTGTTTGTTCTCAGGCTCAATGTTTGTTTGATTGTTTGTTTTTGGTCAGATCTATGCTGATCTGGGGAAAGTCAGATTTTTTGTTTTCGTCAGCCAAAACCATATTATTTTTCTCCGCGATAGAGTGCATCATATTACTTTAGCTCTGTCAGTCATGCTGAATAATCTATAATAGTTCTGTTAACTTAGATTGCATGAAGCTTCCTCAATGTAATGATTTTTAACAAATGTTTTTGTTTTTCTTTAGCTTCTGCCCAGTAAATAAAAGATAAAAGATCCCTTGAAAGACTTTCTATTAGAAATTTTGTCTCAACTTCATTCTAAACTAAAGCAACATGTTATAGTTCAGAAGTGCTGATCACATAATCAGAGTGCGCCGTCTTTTATACAATACAAGTTATTGTTGAAACAACTACATATTTTTCCACTTTTGTGGTGCGACAAAAGGTGAGCTGCTCTGCAGAAAATGACACCTGTTTTATTTACTGAAGAAATAAAACAGCACGGTGAGAGGAATTCATCATGTTAGCTTAGGAGAACATGAAAGAAACACAAAACAATTTATTAGTGCTTGTCCTCTGTTCGGTTCACCTGAAGGTCATATGAAACTTGAAAGGAGCCTGAGAAGCTCAGCAGGCTCTCATGCAGTCTTATGCAACTATGATATATAAGTAATTAGTCCTGTGATCATTGGGATATTAGCTCTTTTGTCAACATCTCTATAGTCGTGGAGTTTGTTTTGTTGTTATTGGTCATCATGTCACTGACTTTTATTAACTTTTAGCTGATAAACAACTTTAATGCATGCAAATACAAACTTAACTTCTAACTTTATGAAAGTTGCTTAAATGTGCTTCAGGACTACATGAAGACAGATCAAAATCAGAAAATTGTGACTTATATATGCATCCAAGCCACCTTACTATATAATTCTTTTGGGTCCACCTTTGCATAATTTAATCTAATTTTATAACTGCACTAAAGGCCTCAGAAATATATTAGAGGAAATTAGTGAGCAAACAGCAGCAGGAAGACCAAAAAAAAAAAAAAAAACAGAAGAAACCAAAAGTGGAAGTAAGTCCTCTGGTCAAATGAGACAAAATCTGAATTATTTTGGTTTTGGTGCAGAGTAAAAATGGTGGTGGCATCAAACATTGGGGATGACCTTCTGCTGCAGGAATAGAGAACCTGGTCAGAGCTTGTGTGAAGATGAATGGATCTAAATTCAGGGTAGCCATTCGGTCTAGTCATAGCAAATGACTTGAGAAAGAGACTAATATACAGCCAAATTTACAATGGAATGGCTTAGATAGGGTCAGAAATTCAAATAAGAAGCAAGACTTAAGATATTCTGTTTGCTGATACTCTTCATCCAGTCAAACAAAACCTGAGGTATTTTTGAAAAGATATTGGTCTTGATTTGCCCAGTATGCTTTGTTAGTGAAGCCCAATAAAGTGCTCTGAAGGTTGTGTAAGTAACATGATAAAATGTGATTCAGTTCTAGCATTTTGAACATAAAAGACACAAAAGGTCCAGATGTTCACCCTTGTCCAATCTTTGTTCAGATTTTTTAATTTTGCCACATGTTCAAGAAAATGCAGATATTTGGTTCCTAAAACATTTATTTATGCTTTTTTGCATAAATAAAAAGCACTATGCTATACAGATTGTGAATGCTATACACAATCTGTATAGCATAGTTGGGGACCAAACAACTGAGTGTGAAAGAAGGTGAGATAAGGGAGCTGCTGAAAAAACAGACAGGACACTTTTATGTGTACCGCTGTGGTCCTAACATGGTCCATTTGTCTCAAAATAGAAAGCCCTTGCCAAGCGTTTCTGGCCTGCTTCTTTTCTCTCACATTTGCTCTCTCTCTCTCTCTGGTTTCCCTCTACCTCTCTATCTTGGTCTCCTAAAAGGTGCTCCTTTATCTTCTGTGTCTCACTCCCTCAATTTCCTTCACACATTTTCCCTGGGTTTTGTTCTTGTTCTGCCTTTCTAGAATTTTTGTTTTGCCATTTTTTCCCCATCCTACTCATTTTGTGCTGGCATAGAGCGGAGATATACAGATACTCAACACTTCAGGATGATAAATGCTGTTCAGCGAGTGCTCTCAGCCCAGCCAATGTTTCACTGTTATGCAAACTAGCAGGAGAGATGTGAGAGAGAATGGAGAGAAAATGCTTTGTGAGACACAAATGGACACAGAGTGATTCAAGGACACTGAAATATATTGAGGTGTGAAATGTCAAGGGGAAAACATGGATAGTAATCAGACACTGTATGTTGCTTCCTCTATGTTATTGTTATTATAAAGTATGAGACGTAATTTATTTATTGTTTGTCTGGATGAGTGAGTGCATGGATAGGTGGCTTTAAGAGAGCAAAAACAGAGCTAAACATTTATCTTTTCCTCTATATGGGGGGAGGAAATTTAATGTCTACAAAATAGTTCATAAGTAAACTCTTGTAAAAGTATCTAGCAGACATCTGCAGTATCTGCTGCAGTTTGCATGCAGAAAGAATCAGAGGCTGATCATGCTGACTGAAAGTAGCTGTTTTTTTTTTTTTTTTTTTTGTCATAGTGCAGTTCCAACAACCGCAGCCTTTCTGTATGCAGCAAAAGGTTTTGATCGTGCAGTGCAAAGTCTAATCTCTTCACCCCACTGACAACTCACCATTCGACATGCTCGTGTAACAGTCCACAAGGGACTAGCACATAGAACAGATTTACACTTGCTAATACATAATGCTTCATAAGAACATCCCAACATCGAGACGAAGATGTAGATGCAGTCATTTCAGTTGATCCAACAGAGAGTTTCCAGTGTTTACAAAGCTGTAATGGTTGCATGCCGTCCGTGCTGCAGAGAGGACACATCTGCACCTCCTCCATGAAAACATGTCATAACAAGTGGATATCGGTACAGTCAAGCACTGTGTCTTGCAAGAAACTTTTTAAAGGACATGGTTGGAGAGTTAAGGCCATAATTTGATGTTTTTTATTTGAAGATACATTTTTATGTGACAGATTGTTTATGCCATAACAACAAATTTTAAGTTTGCACCACATTTTGTCCCTCCAGGAGCCAAATATAGATTTTAGTGTATGCACTTTACATTTACCATTATATCCTGTTTGTTATATGAGTAAGACTTTAAATCATCATAAACAGTGTCATGATGTCATCCAAAGGTTTGAAGTTAATAGAAAGGATTTTTATTGATTTATTTTTCATTCTTCATATAGCAACCTTACAAAGAATCAATTCATATTTACAAACTGCATACAGCATACAGCAGGATCTTCATCTTATTGGTGGTTTGCATTGTTTCATTTTTGAAAGTAGAAAATTAATTCACCCACTTGACATTTTTTTCAACCTGCTGTCTGTCCTTCAGTTTGTTCTTGCTGATTTGTCACTCTGCATCTCTTTGTTAGTCTATGGACTAGGTGTTTCAAAAGTCAGATTTTTCCCATTTTTCCAGTTTCTTGTTTGTCACCCTTCTGTGCTAAGCTAACTATGTTTACTGTAGAGTGTGTTTGATTAATTGTAGTTTTATCTATGCACAAACTCATGGTGTTCATGTTCTTTTTTCAGCTTTCCCCCTATTTTCTTTCCTGCTTTATCAAACACAATGCAAACATGTTGATCATTCAAGTTGTCCAATGAATCACTGTTCTATGTTTGGTTTGGTGATGTGAATGTTATTATTGATACATACATACTTTTGTACCATGCAAGGCTTACTGGTTAAGCAATTATCAGAGGCACTAACGCCTCTGATAATTGGCTGAGTAATTTATTTCTCAGCCATCTTAAGGACTTAAATCACTCCCATTTTTTCCCGTTTTTTTATTTATTGATGGGTTTTTTTCTTCTGACTTTTAAATAGTCAGTTAACACTGCAGCAGAACGTTGCCACTTCAAAGTTGGAGTGAAAGCTGTAAACACCAGACTCGAAAGTTGAGGTGCAGCTTTCAAGTCTGAATACAAGCATGTGAGCTGGCACATGTGGATGCGGAGAAGCATGCCTTTCAGTCTATCTCTGTATCTATTATCTGTTTGTCAGCATGGCCAGAGGCTATGCTGTGATTGGCTGCCTATGCCGCTGCGGCATTTGCTCTTCGACTTCAATGAGGGCCATGTGCAATGGATGCTGACTCACGGCGAAACAGAGAGGAAGAGTGTATGGCTATTACCGTTTGTATTTTAAGGCTCAGGAATAAAGAGAACAGATGCAGATTGTTTGTGTGTGTATGTTTATGTCTGTCTGAGTGGTTGTCTGTTGTAAAGACAGGCGAGTTTACAGCCGTCTGCATGCGATTTAGCCACAAAAATAGGTCACACTAGTGCACCTGCCATCCTCGTTCTCCCTCGCTGTCTGTTTCATTTTCTTTATCACTCCCCCTGAACAGTCAAGGTCCAACCATCTAATTATAGGTTCGCTTTGCCTTTCTCTCCATTGCCTTTGCATTTGCCAGCGCTATCTCACTACGACCCTCAGCTGTTGTTGCCATGACTCCATTGCAGTGTGCTGGAATGCATATTGAGATTAATTGTTAACAATCTACTGGGTTCCTCTGGGTTTGGTGTGTGATGTGCAGAATGTAATCTTTGACTAATTGTTATAAATCAATAGTTGATCAGGTGGCCCTGAATTGGAAGGATGGCCTTCACACTGCCTGCAGTTATGCAAAGATCCACACTAGATTACAAAATGAGCACCAAAAAACCTGTTACTAAAGGGAGAGGGAATTGATCATTTTCCCTCTAACTCTCATGTTATTTTAAATCCCGTTGCTGCAGGGTATGTATGAGATTAGATAACATCCCAGCTATCATGGAGTCATGATCTCTTTGCTACAATGTCCATCACTCATTCCAAAGCATACACAGTACTTCTAGCCCCAAAACAAGAAAATTTTTGTACTGTACAGTAATTAATCCCATCAGTTCAGCTCAGCTTGGAAAACTAATTTGTGAGTGTGCTCTGCAGTGCCTGGTGTCATGTCACTCTAGAGGCCAGGTTGGGTTGAATTCAGGCTTAAATTAAATGAGTTTGCCCATATTCTCTGCTGCAGACATGACACACTGAGGCTCAAGTTTCTATTTTCGATGTCTGTCTAATTTCATTTCTCTGGGCTGAACATGAGATCTCCTGTATGATTGGCCTTCTTATCTAAACCCAAGGACAATATTCTGTTCTAGCTGTTAGAGGGAACTTCAACAGGAGTTTCTTGACATGTCATGAGTCTAATCGCTCTTCCCTTCTGTCTTTCTCCTTCCCTCTCTTAGTTAAGAATAGGTATCCACACAGGTTCGGTTCTGGCAGGTGTGGTTGGGGTTAAAATGCCACGATATTGCCTGTTTGGGAACAACGTAACTCTAGCCAGCAAGTTTGAATCAGGAAGCCATCCAAGGTGCATCAATGTTAGTCCAACAACCTACCAGTAAGTACCAGCATATACAAATGCATGTTTGAATCAAGCAAAGTGAGCCCTGATGTTGTTTTTAATAGAGATTTAAAGGTAAATTATAAGGAAACATTTTTGATCACATCTGTTACAAGGTGCTTGCCATTTTTAAGTACTTGGTAGGGATGAGTCAAAAACCTGTAGAATTCATATTTTGCTCCAGTACTATAATTTCATTGTTTGAACAACATAAAGCTAACTAACCTTTACTACGATTGCATTTATTAATAAATAAACTTTCAAAAGTTTATTTATTAACTTTTGAAATCATTTCAAAAGTTAATAAATAAATGCTTTTTTTAAAAAAAATGCACTGATGTCACACCTTATGACATCCTATTCTTAATACTTTATTCAACACATTTTTTTTTTTTTTTACCAATTTGTCTTCTACTATAACGCATTCATTCCAATGGATTATACATGGAGTGGGATTTCTGACCATTCCTCTGCACAATCTCTCAACACCAGCCAGAATTACAGACCCTCTCTTTTGCAATGGTTGTTGGTAGGACTCAATCAATCTAATCATCGATTTGAAATGAAATCTTTCCTTTATAAAGGTAATAATTTTATCATAAACTTAAAATACCAAGATATTTCTTTGATTTCTCTTTGCTCCAATTTATTGTCAAATCAGTGATGATGCAGTATTTGTATTGTAGGAAAATAACCATGAACTAATTATCACATCCATATGTAAATCTATTAGTAATCAAACTAATGTGTCTGTACTTATATTTAGTTAAAATAAAAAAGTAATAAACAAGAAAAATAAGGACTGACAAGTGTTTTATTCTCACCTCTCCCACCGGAAACACAAGTTACTCACTGCCTGGGTGTCTGGTTCACAGTAAGCAGGCAGTGAAAAAAGGATGCTCTTTATCTCTCTCTTCGTCAGGAGCCTCGGCTCACTAAGGACCAGCCTGGGTTACTTTGAGGGAGTAGGTAACACGTACTGCCAAATACAGGCTTTGATCTCTGGATGAATGAGCTTCTGGTTACCAGTCGGGACTGAGAGTCAGAATAACACCAGGTAGTAGAAAGGGGCTATTTCCTGGGCTCAGCTGCAGAATTGATGTGGAAATACAGTTTCTCTTGAGTGTGCAGGGACAAATAGCCTGTCAGCAGTGTTTGGGACAGACAACTAGTTAATGTTGACGGACACAAAACATTTTCTTAGGCAAGTCTCAATGGCCTCAGATTATCAGTTGGTACTTGTGGATGGTATATCTGGCTTAGCTGGTAATAAAGCTTCACACACATCTTTGTGTCTAACGAGCTGCTCGAATCAGTGGGGGACATAGAAAAATGTGGATCAGTGATGTGTGAGGATGGTGGGTACTCAAATTAATGTGTTAGTGAGAGCCCTCATTAGGCTTTAAAAAAGTAAAGATGTTTTCCCCAAAGGCCTCAGAAAACCTTCTAATCCCTTTAAAACAACACACTCTACCTTAAAACATCAAATCGAGCTTTGCAGTAATGGTAAAAAATAAAAAAGTCAAAATCATTAATACATACAACATCCATTTGACAGTATAACACAATCTCTATTAGTAATTAAAGCTATTGTGAATCACAAAATGATTAAAATTATAAATTTCTTTACAAATAAAAGTCTGTGTGCAAGACAGAGAATCGGACTACAGGTTTATCAAAACTTCAGCGTCTCAAGCAAAAGAAGGTGTTTTATGGCCTCTTTCTGACTTCTATCATTTTCTTTAATCTGAGTGAGTAAAGAATTGAAAGATATATGAACCCAAAATGTAATCCTGGTGCATTCAGCATCAGAACCACAACAATAAAACATGAGATAAGTCGTTGCATTCGTTCCTGCTCACATCTTGATTAGTTGAAGGGCAAATTCTGTTGATTCTTCTATTTTTAGTTAAATTCAAAAACACTTCTTTAATCCCAAAGGGAAATTAAATGATTAATAAAATTTGAGTAGTGGCTTTGAGAAAAAGTTTAGTTAAATGTATTTAAGAAGGATTGGCTACGCTTTCAAATGATGGTGGCGCTGGTCATTATAAATAATAATTCTTAATTTGGGATTTGTTTTTCTTAACTTAATAGATGCTCTGAAATTCAAGGGTAGAAATGATCACATTTACTGAAATTATCATGATTATGAACAGCTCATGGATTTTATGGTATTCTGTTATTTATAACCACTGATTCTGTTCTTTTATCAACAGGTTGTTGAAAGATGACCGCTCCTTTTCGTTCATCCCTCGTTCTCGGCTGGAGCTCCCAGAGAATTTTCCCAAAGAGATCCCAGGGACGTGTTACTTCCTGGAGGCAGGGACTTCGCACAGCCACGCCTCACTTACCAGCTCTCGCTCGGCTCCTCCGGCCTCTATGAGGAAGGTCTCCTACAGCATCGGGACAATGTTTCTAAGAGAAACCAGTTTGTAGAATCATACACAGAGATGTTTAAAATGTAAGCGACTGGATTTGAATCACGGGAACATACAGGAAACCAGTCACGCAAATCTGTGGTTATGCAAATGCACTATGTAAAAAGTGGTATTTACACCTGATTGGTGAAATATGCTTTCATCACAAATGAAAGAGAACAATGGTCCCCATCTCTTCCCTGAGCAGTGGAGATATTCTTCAAGTGACTTAAGGGACAGCAGTTGCAGTAGTCCTTTCTATCCTCCAAGAGGTGGACTGATATAATCAAATTGTGGAAAAACCTTTGGACAAAAACTCTGTTCTGGCTGGATGTCTTGGCTGCAGACCTGGTGTCTGGCTCTTTGCAGCGGTTCACATTCAGACAACACCCAGACGCTTGTCTGCATTAAACAGAACTGAGTTAAAACTCACAGCGATCACACTCATGACCACTGTTGTCCTCATTAGCCATTTGCAAACAGAACAAAACCCCTTTTCATTTATAAGGTGGGTGCTGAAGAATGAATTTTGTTTGACTTGCTGTCCATCATGCTCTCATGTGCGACAAAGAAATGGAAAACGATACAACTCTCCGTTTCCTTCATGTTCATCTGTCTGTTAGTCATGTTATGCTTTAGGAAACGTAAGAGCTGCTCCTCCAAACTGTTGACAGGCGGCCAGCTGGCTGGGATTTGTCAAGGAGACAACAAGAGGATTTGCTTTGAAAAGGTAAACGTTGGAAGACTAATGTGAACTAGAGTCAAACTAATCCAAACTTATAGCCCTGATTGTTTTGGATCCTCAGCAAACTATAGCAGACAATGTTGTAATAGTGGAGATAACAGAATGCGAATAACAGAAATGTAGATGTCTCACAGCAACTACTCTTTGATTTTTGTTTTTACCTGTGATTATTTGTTTTAGTGTATTACATACTTTTAATAAGATCAGTTGTCAGCATTTACCAGCTTGTGCTTACTTGCATTCAGCTAATCAGCATTTTTACCTACATGTAGCATTGTCCCAAAAGCTTTGCTTTTAGGATGGACCTGCCCAGATCGGTCTGCATCTTGCTTAGGTGACATCAATGCAAACAGGTATTTGTGTGCAGGTATGTCCCTTTTCATGCCTGCAGGAATAACAGATTGTTGTGTGTTTTAGTTAGTAGAGCTGACAGGAGGAATCAGACACAGTTCACAGTTCCTCAGTCCAGATATGAAAGAACGTTGAATCAAAGGTTTTACTGAACATGCAGCCAATTTACAGATGTACTTTTTTTTTCCCAACTGCATTGTTTATAAAAACTAATGAAAAAATCCTGCATTTGTTTTGCCCTGTGGAAATTTAACCAAGATACAGAAGCCCAAAATGATTCATGCCCCTCACAGACTTAGACTTTTAATTTTCATGACCTCCAAGTCTTTCAAGTTGAAAGGTCACCTTGCCATCGTTCTGCTCTTTAGCTCCCTTCAATGATTTTATTTTTTCATCAGATTCAAATCTGGACAATAGCGGATGTTAACACTATGTGAAATGTTAAAAATGTTAACACTACTGTGAGTCAGAAAAAGAAGTTGTTGGTAAAATTCAACGATTACTTTGCACTTAAATCTGTAGAGCTATGAATACATTTTGGGAAAAACTGTAAATGAAATTCAAGTCAACTTGTTTGCTGGCAAACTGAGTTCAACTTGCTGAGTGAACAACTCGGGCTGTCCTACATAGATCCAAACATAATTATTAAAGATTGTCCATCATAAAGTGGGAATATTGGTTTTGGATAGTTTGGCTTTGGAGTATTTTACTGGAGACTTTACAGATTTGTGTTGTATGCTAAATTGACATTTATTTAATTGCTATTTTTCACGACCTGTGAAATTTAGCCCAGATGTTACAAATTGAAAAGTTGGTTGAAGGCTTTTTTATTTGTAATAAGACTTACTCAAGCATTCCCATCACAGCTGTTTTAATACATTACTTACTCATAATAAATTCAGAAATGACAGTGGTTGCATAGGTTTCAAGAAGGCATTCCTTTGTGCTTACTTACTTACTTCGTATTTTAAAATAAACTTTTAGGTTTTCTACTTCTATAACCATAATCCTTCATACATTCTTTGAAAGAAAAATAAACTTGCAAAATTATGTAGCAGGACTAAAAAAAAAACATAAAAAACTAAATGTGCCAGTTTCTTTCAAAGATTCCACCAGCACAGATTAGACATGATTTCTGTGTGTCATTCTGGAAGATCGTTAGCTAATTGTAGGAGTATGAAACACATGCCATAAGAAAAATCACTTACTGTATGTGGGATGCAAAAAAATACCAATGTTAATTTCACACGTAATGTAAAGAAAAGTGACACCAGCTTAAAAATGCAATATTTTTTGTTGGAAGAGAAGAAATAATGGATGACAAAACCATCTGCTTTTAACATACCTGAGCGGTGAATTATGTCATTGTCAGTGATACATACATAACTTAATAAATAAATAGATAAATACAGATTTATTAAAGAGATGGTGCAAAAAAAATGCATAGTATTGATAAAACTAAACAGAGAATAGAGTAAGTGGAAGTAGATAAAAAAATATATGGACTTGTTCATTTTTTTCTAGTGTGAGATGAATTTTCCAGTTGGGTCAGAGTCACAGCATCTCATCAGTGGTTTTGCTGCAGCGGTCGGCTTATTGCATTCTAATTCCTTTTCATCAGATGAGTTTGAAAATACAGATGTTATCCAGGGATCAACACATTAACACAGATTTGCGTAAGGAGGATTTGGACTTTGAAGGGACACTGTTGTGCGTAAATGTGATCATGCAGCCATTTTTTGTAAAACATGGTGAACTGGGGAATTGTTAGCTTTAAAACTAAAGACTTTCCATAGATTACATTTAGCGCTGACAACATATATTTTCATATACTGCATAAAAATATACGATATTTCTTTCTTCACTGTCTGGCATAAAATCAGACTAAACCTTTTCTGTATTGCACCAGTTGCTGTTGCTAAAATGACTACTATTTAATAAATACAGTACAAGAATAATGGGAGAGAGAAGTAAATCAAACTTTTTTATGAAAGTTAGCATGAACTAAAATTGTTTCCAAATTAACCAACTTGGAAATCGTTGGTGATAATGGCATGGCTTTCTGACAGATAATTTCATAAACTTTTAATTAAATGAAGGCCACCTGCTGATGTACTTAAAAACACTGCTTCCTTGTGCAACATAGTGCGAGAAATTGAAAGAAATTGACCGCGGTAGGAGGAAGAGAGTGACGGACCCTGGGCTGGTTCCTTCTTGAGTGGACTTTTCAGATTTCTAGAGGTGCCATTTTTGTTAGCCCAAACAATTATATCCAACTTCAAACACTATAAGATTGTCTAAACTCAAAAGCCTAAAAAACATAGTCCACTCTGTGAAGTATAGATGACATTATGATGTGTAAATATTAAATCAATGACTTTAAATAAGTCGTTTAACCTCTTCCTAAAAAGAGCCTCTTTTTTGGAGACGTTTTGGAGAGTTCTCAAAAAACGACACCCCCAAAATGAATTCAATATATCTCAGGAACTACAAGGTTTATTTGACTGGTTCAGGTATCAAAATAAAGGTGATATTCCAGAAAACACTCTAGCTCTAAAAGTCAACATTTGTATTACTGAGAAAGAACAAATACATTTGGCACACAGTGAAAAAGTAAAAATAATCAATTCTAATGAAATACATTACGTAATGTGGATTTTCCTTAAAATGAAGGAATAGACAACGACTCTACTCACACAGCCAAATGAATTACTAAGTGGGTTGAGGACCATCACAAACTCCTGATCTCAGTGCCGTAAAACATTCGTGGTGCATTAGTGTCCAAGCAACTTGTCCTACAAATCTGTCTCAGTTACTCCCAAATGGGACAAATTAATCTGAGAGGCTTATGAAAGGAGACCCAAAACCTTTTGACCTTTTACTATGGAACGATATGTTAACTTGAATTTGAGGAAAGCTGGAATTAAAACTCAGAAAATCTCTCCTATCATTCTGGTAAGTTAGTCAATAGAGATAATCTTAGTATTTTTAAAATAGCTACAAAATACATATTATATTTTTGATTGATCTTTTTCTATCCACAGTAACTCCGAGACATATCATCCATCATTCCTGTATGTGCCAAATGATAAAAAACTAATGGTTCGAGTTCATATTTGTCTACATGAGCAGTCTTTGGACTATATGAAGCAGAAAATACATCTTGCTTTAAGTAAATTCTACAATATTTAAAATTGTTTTTTATACCAATTGTGTTATCCAAACTTACTGTAAAAAGATCTTCACATATCTATTTTTAAATTGCTTTGTACTATGAAATTACACTTAAGAAACTGACATATTGGAGGAAAAAAGGAGCACAGATCAAAAACAAAACAAAACAAAAATCTAGACATTAGTAATGCCAGTATTTGCAAGAAGAAAATTAGCTCATAACTAGTGCCATTGTTCAGTGAGAAAATCTAATCTTAAGCAGCGAGTATTTGTGTCTAGTGTGCATTACTTTTTCTTAAACAAGTCGCTGCTCAGCATCAGAGCTGGTAGATTGTTTTGTGTGAGGACATTCGTCAAACTGAAAGAAAGTGAAATGTTATTAACATGCTTCTGTTTGATAGTGGCAAAGCATAGAGCTGCTTTCGAACAACAACGCACGCTCGAGGTAATAACAGAGAAGCAGCACCTGCAGCACCCACATGAAGCAATAATGATAGTATGTCTGCAGGGAGACAAATCATAAGGGTGAAATCTTATGAGCATATGAGTTGATGTTACAGGTTAGTATTGCATACATGCAGTATTATATGACAAATGCAACTCTTGTAGCCTGTACGTACTAAAGGTGTTGTTTTCACTCAGCTTCAGAGCTTCGGCTGTTTCTGGGCTAAATAAAGCGGATTACGCCAGCATCACACCCACACAACTTGTGTCCAATTCTTCAGTTTCTTGTATAATATCAGACATTTAGGAAATCTTGTGACTCTCGCTGTTCTGACAAAGAGGTTTTGCAGGTGCTGTTTCTCTGCAGAGCCATGGATTATTGCACTGCAGTAAATATTCACACAAACCGTTACAGTCAAGTGCAGGAGGGCCTCAGCGTTCAGTGACGAAAAGCCAAATCAATAAGGATTTTATTTTACACCATCATTTTAGAAAGTCAAATAACTTACTATCCTGTTCACCCAAAAAAAACTAAATAAAAAATCCATGAACCTGTTTCAGTTGTTTTACTTGCTTAGTTAGATTATTTATGTCAGTGTTTGAACCATCTACTATAAATTGACTGTCCCAAATCACACATAAGCATTCTGCACTCTCAAGTGATGTATTTTCTTATAACTATGATGAATAAAATATTCTCTGTATTTTCATTTTCACTTTGTGTTATATTTCAAGCTGGTTTCTTTACTGATGTACTGGTAAAATGTCTTTTTCTTTTCTACTTGGTATGCATCATTTTCTACTTGGTATGCATCATTTTCATTTAAAGTAAGTTAGCTTTTTATTTTTTGTTCATGTCCGAATGTTATAAAATGCATCTATTTGCCTTGATTAACTCTATTCCCAGTGACTCACTTTGTAACAAGTCTGAGCTGATTAGAAACCGATACCGGTTTGATCAATGGTTGCAACATGACTCACACCTTTCTGAAATGTCTGAAATGTTAACATTCATACAGAGATGGGGTGGGAAATCCAGCCCTCCTCCCTTCGATAAGTTTTATCTTTACTGGAAACAGTACACTAAATCGCAAATCTTGATCTGCTGTGTTTTTTTTTTTTTTGTTGTTTCCAGGCCCATCTGGACATAAACTGTGTTTGGTCCTGCTGCTGGGATCAGGTGTTTGCTGTGTTTTAGGGTGCTTGATGACAGCTGTTGGTTTCTGACTGACGTTTAGGGCACATCTTCTGTAAATAAAAAAAAAAAAAGAAAATACTGAGTATCTTTACAATTACAAAAAAAAGCCTTGGACTCTTATTTTGAATGCATTGTCACCACATTTTTCAGACACTCAGCAGTTATTTTACATATTGAACTTGCATGCAAAGGCTTAAGGTCGAAAACGTTCTGATAAAAGTCTTCATGTTTCTTGAAAGACTACATCTGGAGGTATGGGGTTAAGATTCTCCTTCTCATATATGGAGCCCTTAATAGTCAAGTACCATCATGCATCAGAGATCTGGTTGCTCCATAAGTTCCTAACAGAGCACTTCGCTGTCAGACCGCAGATTCACTAAAGCATGTTTAAGGATTACAAAAATATGTCCAAGAATATTTCCAAACCGCGTTTGTCTTTGGCTCTATTGCAAACTAATCAAATCAATGTTTTATCACTTTTTTTGTATACGGATTTAGTCCTCTCTTAGTTCTCTGATGCAGCTCGGTCTTTAATTTATTCCAACCCTTCTCTGCATTGCTTCATCCCCCCGGCACATCCTCCTCTAGTCCTCCAGTTTCTCTTTGCCCTCTCACACACTCCGTGCATCCAGGCAAACAAGCCGTTACACTAACAGTCGCATGTTTTTGGATATTTCGCATGCATCGTTGTCACTTTATAACACTTGGGATTAGCATCAAACAGACAAAACCTGCTGATGGAAATCAGACACAAACAGAAGCTACAGGAGTGTCAGAGGGGACTTTCCTTTAATTTACATGCTGGACTCTTCTCACTCGCCAGCTGAAGCTCTCCTGAGTTATGGGATGCCAGCGGTGTTAGCATTTCAGCGGTGGGTTCATAGGAGATGGACTCTTTTGTTAACTCATCAGGATATGTGCAGGGACGTTGTTTTATGAGATCTCATTTTAATAACTTTTGTAATATTGAGCAAACTGGATAGTATCTTGCTCTTATTTTTTTGGTTTTTATGCTTTTTTTTTCCACCTGTGTGTGAATCTACATGCTTTCATTTTGCCTGGGACTTCTGCTCTACTCAAGCCACAGACTCAACTGAGGTCCACTGCTTCCTCCTGTGAAAGACAGGGCCTCTGGTGCTGCTCCTGTTGTTACTCGTTGTTCTTGCTTGATTTCTTCCAGTGCATCCATCAGGCCAGCCTCTGGTGTTCATCCTTAGTTTTTCAGGGAGGGATTCTCTCCCACGCTGTGCATCTCTTCCTTTTGAGACTTAGACCTGCTTCTTTGTTAGTGGTTGAGTCTCGACAGGGTCATTTTCTGTAATTAGGAAACAAAAAAATAAGAACAAAGAACAGCAATTGTGCTAGAAAATATGAAAACCATCCAAAAAATGCAAAAAGAAAAAAAGAGCATTAAATGCTTCAGCAATTTTAAATCTCAATTTAATGATACTGAACACTCCGATGTGGTAAATAAACATGCTACTATTATTGAAGTTACAGAGTTAACGAAATTTAACTTTTCTTTCGCTCAGTTCCCAAACACTGAGCAGTACTGATCTATTGGAAACTGTCTGATTTTATCAGTGGTTGATTGATTCTTGTTCTTCTGAAGCTAGGATCTATTAATTCATCACTAATGGAAACACCAATTTATCAAGCCAGGATTATTTCAGTCATGGAGAATATTTGGATGCTGAATAACAGAAGAAGTAAAGCTCCCAGATGAAAAAGAGGTGAACAAGCGCTTGTCTTTGTCACACATTGAAGCTGTAGTTGTTCTTGGTGAACAGAATGGGCTCCTGCAAATCTGTTGTTACTGATATGAGGAGAAAAGTTTATGTGCAGCTCATTAGCAAAGAGCTAATCCAATAAAAGCTTAACTTAATTGCTTAAGAGAACTGAAAGTCCTGTAAATTTCTTCTGATTGATATTTATCCATAGATGAGAAATGTGGAAGGAAGATACATGACACAGTTATTGAGCTTTGTCTTCAGTCTTCTTGTTCTTCAGTGATTCAAGAATTTCTCCAACATGCAAGTAAGAAACCAAGTCCACCAAACGTAAATCTTGTCTTTGTGTGTATTTCATTTCTGTCGTTCTCCCAAGTAGGCCTCTTTCTCTCCAACCATCAGTTACTTTCCTTTGACCTTCCTTTATTTGTGTCATTTTTTTTTTTAAATCACTATTGTTATTCCTAATTTTTGATGGTATCTCCAGGTAATAGTTTTAGTGACGATTAAAAGCGAAAAGTTTAAATGATGAAATAGTCAAACAATGTTCATCGGAAACTTTTGGGGAACTTGATCAATATGGAAAAGCAGGAAGGCACTAACCGTTTGCAAGGAGACTCAACGGCGTAAAGAAAAATTCCCAGATTATTAAAAAAAAAAAGAAAAACCTCACTCTATTTCTTTCTGGCTGAAACATTTTCCACCAGCGGAGTGGAAAACAGATGAGCAGGATCAGGGATTAGTGTTGAGCCATGCAAATTAAAAGATCACAGAGGCAGCCTCTCAAGGCCATGTGAACGCCATGCCCTTTGTGTCCATCTGGACGGATCTATATGTATGTATGTGCCTGTCTGGCAGTTCTTGCGTCCATCATTGAAACATTACTGCCCGTTATGTCTCAGTTCATGCTGCCATTTCCATGCATATGCAATCAGAGAGATTTCATCTTCAGACATCGTGCAAAGTTTACTTGACCTGTGAGTTAATGTCATGCTTTAGCTCACAGGTTATCTGTTTGTAGGATATGTTACAGTTCAATAAAAGGGACTATATTTCAGCAAAGAATGAGCAGAGACATTGCGGCAAACATTAGAGTATTGATCATGGTGTCGCATCATATTTTAACCTCAGAGTAGTCATAGACTCTTATAGATTATTTATACATTTCTGACTACTCATATTACACTTAAACTAGAGTTAAATAAACTGTTTCACTTAAATTTTGTAGTAAGAATCATTTAAAGGCACATATAATAGTGTCACTGTTTGTTATAAAACCCACTACTATTTCTTTTTGTGGATTTTTTTTCCCAGCTATTAAATAAGTGCACTACGATTAGAGGTTCAGTTATCTCCAATGCGGCTAAACACAAATGCCTGCCACACTTTTAAGATTTTTATCTGCAAATATTTTTGAATACTCTTCGCATCATTGCTTCTGACTTACAATGATGTGCCACTTTGTGTTGATCTGTTACATACAATCGTAAAATACAATGAAGCTTGTGGTTGTAAGATGACGATGCGCACAAAAGCTCAGGAGGGAGGAATACTTTTGCAACTCTCTCAAACACTTTTCATCTAGTTGCAAAAAAATGTGCTTGTGCATATGTTCTTATATGTTAAACAAATCATCTCGTACGAATGCCACATAAATATCCACAGCTCACTTCGGATACTTGATGTCTACAAATGGGTGCTTTGATACAACAGATGAAGCACATAAAAGACTATGTCCTCTTTTAACACTCCAAAGACAGACTGCATCTAATTGTGTGTGTGTGCATGCGCATGCATGTGATTTATCCCTTTGAAGTCTGTATAGGGATGTTCAAAGAAGCTATCCAGACAGACACACAGCTGATGAAACAAACTGGTGAATGCTGTGTGTGTGTGTGATTGTGTGTGTGTCCTTTGCTGATGATTTAAGGACATGCTCTCTGCACTACTTCCTGGAACATCTTGTAACCTCATTACCATGACATCATTAGGTTCTCATTTAGACCAATCTGATTTATCTAATCTAATTATTTCACATGGATTATGAAAGAAGTCCATTATTAGAGCCAACAGCTGGCTGATTACAACTAAGGTGTACAACTTACTGTGTGCTTACATACTTTGAATATTGTTCAGGGTTCATTGCTTCATTGGCAGCTGGCTCATCATGACGTTGCAAGTGAATAAGATTGTCAATGTCTTTTCCCCTGCGCATCTATTCCCTGACACTCTGAAGTCATATGTTCTATAGTTGTAATTAATAATATTACACATTGCATACTTGCATCTGCTGCACCTGGCCGCTTTGTGTGTGTTTCGAAAGACCCGGCTTCAAAAATGCAATTGGTGAACTGTGCAGAGCCTTTTCATTTTGATTTCCCAGAGATCACCACGACACCCTCTTTGTCCATTTGTGGATGATGAGTCTCTGCTTCGTTCACTGAAGTCCAAAAGTCTTAGAAATGACTTTGTAAACTCTTTCAAACTGATAGATGTTGGTGAATCATTTAGCTGAGGGCTTGGTGTGTTTACATCATGTTTCCACACCGTTTATTTAATTTCATGAATCTGCAGCTGTGGCAGAAATTACAACTGAGCTTAGCAGCTGAAAGTGAACTCAGCTTTTTAAAAACTTAGTTTGAATCCGACCAGCGAAAAAGTGGACCGAACCAGATCGGCTTGGATAGATTCTTCACTTAGTCAATTAAATCATCATTTTAAAACTGCTTTATGCATTTACTCAGGTTCTCTGATTTTGATGAGCTCAAACATTTCAAAGTGGACAAAAATATTAGCCTAATACGTCTGAAACGTATTGGTGCCACAGTATGGTAAAACAAATGTAAAGTCTAAGGAAGTAATGAGAAAGTGTTGTGTAGGAGCATTTCCATTCTTCACATCTGTCTTTGCAAAAATCACAAGGTATATACTGGAAACCCCTCTATCTAATCCACATTTTCCAATAATAATTGGATGTGTGACATGCAAACATGCGCAGCGTTTAAATACAGTTGACCAGAAAACATTCCTCCCGCTTGATTGACATCTGCCCTCTGTGAACTTGTTTCATTCACCCTCTCATCCTCAGCTGAATCAACAACTCAGTGTCTGGATGTGAGAGCGAGCGTACGTGCATTTATCCACATGCTGTCAAAGAAAGGGATGGGAACTGATTTATGTTTTGGTCATTTTTTAACCTTTGGCGGTCAGAACGTGAAGCAGAAAGATGTGCTTGTTGAGAAACAGTTGGCTTTAAATAACAGCTAAATAAAGTCAGGCGTGCATGTTATGTTCTCAAGGCCATCTGCCTCCCAAAATTGAAGACGAGCAAGAAGCAATCCCGTAGTGGCAAATTGCCATTGTCATTACTATTAACAATAATATGTACCTTTCTGAACACTCACTTCTCAAACACCCATGCCTTTTATGGTACCTTATAGTGGAAACATTTAAATGGATGATAGTCAAATTGCTGAATCTAGGCTTGCTTTTTGATTAATAAGTTTGGTTTCTATAACTCACATCTTGTGAAAACATCCAATCATACACTTTTGGTGGTCGCTTAATCTTGTTCAGGGTCACTGGACCCAATCCCAACAGAAGAGTTGCACTGTGGAAAGGTTCTCTGTCCATCACGGCGCCACACACAGACACAAGACAAACCGAGCATTTTGGGGGTTATCGTGGGAAACTTGCGCTACTGCCCCACTGTGCAGCTCCTGGTTCAACACGCTGCTTTCAGTTTCCTTTTACCGCCACTGTTCATTAAACAACTTGATACCAAACATAATGCAGAAGGAAAGCAATGGACATAGCCTGCACACAAAAAAGAAAAATGCTTAATAAAAATAAAGGAATGAACAATTTTATAAACACCCTGGGACAATATTGTAAGTAATAAAATCAAGGCAAATCTCAGTATGTTGCAAATGGTGCAACACTTATTTACTAGGATTCATCTGCTTGGGATTGAAAATACCAACACAATATCTGAAATTTACCTTAGTCTTTATCCACATTAGTAGACATACGTTAAGCATGTTTAATCACTTCAAGGTGAGTCACTGTTTTCTGGTTTTCCATGTAATTTGCTTGGTGGTATTTAACCAACTGTTTATTTCAGTGAGTGTTTGTATAATAATTTCAGCTGGGTGTGGATAATACAAAACTCCAGACAAATCAAAGGATTTGTGCATCAAACCCTTTGATGCACAGGTTTGTATTTGTATTCCCTCCCAGCCCTAACTGACAAACAATGGTTATAAGGCATCGTTTAAAACCCAAAACTAATATAACGTTCTCTCAGATAACTTTATAAACATTTGTCTTGTGCCATAGGACTAAATGGTCACATCCAGGAAAAGGGATTTCCTAAATCAGTTATAAACTATTATTGTCCACCGTGGTCCTTGGTGTTGTTGTCTGATTCTGTTTTTGAAAAGTGAATCAAAAGAATGTTTTAGAGTGTGTTTTATTACATAATTTGTTGTATTTGAACCAAATGTTAAAGTATGCACATTTACGTTTACACATGGATGTTTTGTATTCTCTGTCCTTTTCAGTGTGTCAGTGAGTGTGCCCCAGAATGAGATGTTGTGCCCTTTATCTCCTACCCTGGAGAGAGGTTTATTTTTGGGGTTAAGCATGACGGTTTACTCCTACAGCGCACTCACTCTGTCAAAACAAATCGCTCTACATCTGTTTTTTTTTTTTCTTTTAGGTATGTCCAGGCATGTGTGTGACTGAAGTATTTGTATTTTTATGCATCTCTGACTATCAAAATGCATGAATACAACAAATGATGGATGTTTATGTGTGTGTGTGCAGACGTTACGTTGCTTGTTAGGTCTGGAACTGGGAGATGCAAACAAAAAAACCCTGCAACGTTTGCAGGTGGAAATGTGTTTCCATCGAAATCAGGAGCAGCAACTGCAGAAACTCGGCATCACTTTTCCAAACATATTTACAATGTGAATGCATGCAGCATATGAGAAGGCATAGAGTGCGATCAGGTTTTTTTTTTTTTTTACCCACCCCTCATGAAAAAACAAACAGACAAATCAATGAACCAACAAGGGAGCAATCAAAGTGTAGTGGTTGAGTCTCGACACTACACTTTGAGCCAAACCAAATCCCACATTATGTGGTATTTCTGCAATCAAAGTTAAATCATGTCAGCCTCCCTGAAGTGCTGAGCCCTGAGAAAAACTCATCTTTTTCTCTGCAGTCAAAATCCAATCTACACATACTAGATTGTTTTAGTCTGGAGCTCAATAAGTTATTGTTCCATCATCTCACAATTACCACTTCTTTAAAAAGAGTAAGAGAGTCTTTCCCCTTTTAACAACCTAAACAAACCTTTTTCTTGCAAAACCAACATTTAAAATCCTGTCACGAACAATTGCAGAATCCTGCACTTTGTTTTCAGGAAATTTGACACAAGCTCATTTACAGGCCCATTAACAGAGTGATTATGCTTGTCCAGACTTCATATCTCAATTAAAGTGCCTGTCTAACCTCTTCACTGTGTTTCATCCATGGATTTGACTTTTTCTGTTGACTCGCGGAGCTCGGCCAGATTCGCCAGCACGGTCCCTGCAGGGCAGCCAACCAACACCAGGACGTTTCAATCGACCATGTCAGCGCTGACGTGGCTCTGATGCGAGTCCTGAGTTTGTGCAGAAGGGGTTCATTGATTTTATTTAGCCATGACCATTATCATCACTGACTAGTTCCATGGTTATGTGTCAATGAGTCCCTCCACAGCTCTGCTACCAATCAACTAGTGATTGCTGCTGTGCCTGGGAACACGATGAACTAGCATTCATTTCATTTTAGCCTCATCGGTTCCCTTCAGTTCTCCCTCACTTGTATCAGTCCATTCTTTTTTGAATGTCTGTGATTGAATGAAATGAGACAAGTACTAATTTTGCAAATGTACCTCAGACATTTGTTTAGATTAAGATGTGAAAGTGGAATGCCATTGTGCATTTATTTTATTAAATATTCTCTAAATGTTTTATCCAGGTTTCCTGATAAATCACTAATCTTGTTGCAGAAGAGGAAAGTAGGAGGTAATTTTCCCTGCTGTTTAAAGCTCATTTTCTTTCACAAGTAATTCAGTCTTCTTACAAGCATTTCAAAAATTCAGCCAGCATCTTCTGATCTATTTGAGTATTTGGGTTGTGAAATAAATCACAAATACATTTGCATATAAACACGCGCCACTTCGCACTAAAACTAATTGAAGGAAACTTAGCTGTATATAAAACCAAGGCTCTAATTGGAGTCATCATTAGGCTGCGGTTTATTTTAAGAACACTTGTGTGTCGAGACAAATATTATTGCATACTTGAAAAAGAGGAATTGTGTGAATGCGTTGTTCTCACTAATTTCACAAATTAAACCGAGTGTGGCTTGTGGGACCAAAAAGAAAAACATGCCTCTGTTAGAAGCATTTCTTTCTGTCATAAATAATATTTTTGCTGTAAAGTTTGATCATGCCGCAAGTGCACATACATAATTTTGAATCCATTTCAACAATATGATCTCTGTAAGTGTTTGTGGCACCAAATACTCTTCCATTAAAGAAAAACATCAATCATCTTTGCCAGCGGAGCGAGCCTCGGGCTACACTGACACTGGAAAGAGTTCCTGCCTCCAGCCCACACCTGGGGAAGAAGAAGAGTCTATTTCTGTGGTATTACGCTAAACCTGACATGAGAAAAAGGAGCCTCTTTGACTCCTGTCTGACCCGCCTGCCTCTGCTCATCCTCTCAGCTGCAGAGAAAGCAAGTTTTTTTTTTTTTTTTAGACAAAAAGAGAAACTCACGGCAGCTGCAGGCGAGGACTGCTGTTGCCGTTTTCGTCTTTTAAGCTCTTGTCCCATCTTGACAAGATGCCTGTCACGCCACTATATTAAAGTATGACAGTTCAGTTGCTGCACTGAAAACGGATTTGAAGTTTGTGATCAAAATCCAGACGGCTTTAGCGCACAAGAAGGTTTGAGGAAAAGTTGACATTTTTCAAGAAATGCCTCGTTCGCTTTAGAATTACAAAATCAGCTGCTGCAGCAATTCCTCCAGTAAGACAGAGAATTCTTGTGCACACTTTTGCATTTTTTCTCATTAGCTGTGAAACCAAGACGCTCTGGGTTCATGACTTTACTTGCAGTAAATGTTCACCTTTGCAGTAAGGAACAAACCTGAACAACACATCCACTCCATCTCTCTCCAGATTTTGCAAGGAACTGCCTGAAAAAGCCCAGAGAATGCCAATAAAGGCAATAAATGCACAAAAGTAAGAAGGTGGAAGTGTTTCTGTATTTCTACTGAAATTTTACATCAATATTATCCAGAGTCTTAGTGAGGGAAACGTATCACTCTTTGTTATGAACATTATTTTATAATTGAATGCAACATTATAGGCCAGATTTTGACAAATGAACATACAGTATCATTAGAGCAACAAAAAAGAAACAAATTAATAAAAAATAATACTTAGATCACCTTGGAAAATTAATTTGTATATCCCGTAGAAATATATATTTCATCTGTGAGTTCAGATGTCAGAAATGTAAATATCTACACTTCTGTACCATAATTTACCTTGGTCAAAGTTCATGCATTTGTCTTCCAAATATCAATACGGCTCTTCAAGAAAGATCCTCACCAGGGTGAAAAAAAATACTGGAAGAAAAGCACAGCGCAAATCCAAACAGCATGAAAAGTTGAACAGCTTCTGCGAGTTGAAAGACGTTCCTTCTTCAGCAGAGCTCTAAAGATAGATGGTGCCGATTCCTTGGAGGCAAACTTCAGATTTTTAGGTCTGCAAAGAAACTTGACAGCACTTGACTGGACTTGTGTGGAATAAGAAAGCAGCTTCAATGTCAGTGAACTTGTGTTTCCTCTTTGGCACTTCTGAAAGGTTTGTGTGTGTGTGTTGGGCAGGTGAATGTCAGCGTGAGACAGGTTGTCAGCCAGATATCTATGTATCCCTCTGTCTCTGCGGAGCCTCGGCCTTCATCCTGAAGCCGTCCCAGTAGGCAGCGTCTTCTTCTGTCAGCGGCGAGGCCGAGGCGATGAGTTCGCCGAACGACAGCAGCGTGAACGCGGCGGGAGGCGGAAGAGCCTGCGAGGACGACACAAGAAGGACAAGAGGTTTTCTTTTAGCCTTTAAAATCCCGACGCTTAAGATTCCTTAAGTTCAGGATTTATTGTTTGTAAGAAGTCTAAAAATAGAACTCAAACCGGCTCCGTGAGACAGACGAAGAGTTTAAAATCACAAATGACTCATTCCATGAGAGGATTGAATATAAATTATATATTTGATATTCTTCTTGAATAAATAATTTCAAACTGGTAGAGATGTGGCTGCCAACAGTGAAGAGGGAGCCATGTGGTCTACCAGGACACGGTTTCCACAGCAACCGAGTGTATCAGCAGTGAGCATGTAAGAGCTGCGGGGAAAAATGTGTGTCAGCGTATTGCAGTGGCTTCAAGAGTCTCTTTTCTTTCTTCCTATTCTTTTAAAGTATAAAGTGACAAATTTCTTGGCACCCCAGGCAGAGATGTGTCAAAAGCTTGCAGCAGAGTGAACTGAGAAATTTAGAGAAATGCTCCTATTTATTTGAGTCCATTTATTTAGTGAGAAATATAAGTTAAGAAATGGTGGCACTATTACTGGTAGCTGTAGAAAGGCTTTTAAAATAAGTTCAGCTGGTTCTTCTTTATCAGAAAGCTCAAAGCAGGAGGTTCGTGCTGAGAAACCAGGTCCAGGCCCAGGCAGGAAAAGACGATGCGTTAAAATCCAGACTTGGTTTTGTTCAGAACAATGACGTGTCAATGAGATTACAACGGTGCGTTGGTTCTGTCCTGGACAGACACAATGCGTTGCATTACTGATGCAACGCATATAATCCACTTCGTTAATAATTGAAATGGTCTGGACATCGTTCTGAACAATATGCACCAATGGAACCTTAGTCTCCGTTTAAATGGCTGTGTGTGAGAGTAAGAACAGATAAGCGGGCCAGTGGCTTATCAGCTGTCAGATCGCCCTGTCTGGTCTGACCTAGCTGGCTCTTATTTATCCAAACCACTGAGTCACATCTGATATTTCTGTCTCCTGAAACTGGAAATGACAAGTTCTCACCCTCAACAAAAGCCATGTCTTTTGGCCAAGTGAAAATAGCCTGGTGGAGACTCTGTTGGCTTGTTTCTCTTCTAAAGGTTTTATAAACTTTCTGACACTGCATGGTGTCATGAAGTTTTTTTTCTAAATGCCGGGACATTTCTATGGTGGCCCTGAAGTGCAAAGCGCTACAGCAAATTGAAAGCACAATTACAAATAACAAAAACTACATTACGTAGTGTTTTGTTAATGTTGTGTTTTCATCCATGTTGTAGTTTTTTCCTTAATGTTGTAACGCTTTTGTCATTTGTAATTGTGCTTTCAAATTGCTGTAGCGCTTTGCACTTCTGGGCCACCGTACATCTCACGTAAAGATCTGGTAGTAAACTGAAAATGTTTCACCGTTCGCCTTTTCTATGATAGCTGCATTTCTCTTGACAAAGAGATGAATGTAAAGAATTAACAGCAGGGCAGTCAACACCTGTACAACCAGGGACTCCATGAAAAACATCAAGAACAAATTCCCCGCTCCCATGCACAGGATACTGATGCCACCATTATATTTAACCAGGTGTTGTGTGGGGGACAAAAGCATATTTTCGCCTTTTACTCACACTTCTTTTCTTTCATTTTCTCAAAGATGGTATATTCAGTTGGAAATGTTGTTTTGTCTTTGTCACAAATAAACTAGAGCAGCTGCTCAGTCATCAAAACGACGTGTCCTTACTGTGGAGCCGGCCTCGCCTGCTGGTCCGAGCGCAACGGCGACGTGATGGTCAGCGTCCAGCAGACTCTCCTGCAGGAGCACAAGGACAGAGACATCAGGACAGGCTTTGAAATCACCTGCAAGAGTGAGTGAAAATAGCCATTTGTCTCCATGTGTTAGTTCTGTGATTGACTGGTGAAAGACCAGCCTGCCTCTCCTCCATGACTTTTTAATGATAAACAGCGACTGCTGAGTAATGGCTGAATGCTCGCGTCTGTAAAGTGTCAACAACAAACGAGCTGCAAATCCCTCCAGAGCCACGGGTGACATTCTGCCCGTCACAAACCAGAGCATAGCATTTTAAAACTAAAAACAAATACACACGAAATTGAGCAGATTTCATGTTTACAACCAACAGGCACCAGTTTAAAGTGTGGCAAAGAATAAAAAAATGACATATCAAAATAGTTAGAGGTAAATACAAGTCTATTTGGTTTAGACTATTTACATTTTGTTTTCTCATTTCAATAAGTTCAAATCACAATGAAAAAAAGTATTCCACTGTACGAAAAGTGTCAAGATAGAACGGTGAGGTTTTTGCAGTGATGGAGCAAATTATCATGTTGTTTAGTCCTTTGGATCAATGATCAGTGATTCACCACAAAAAGATATTATTGAACCAAATAAAAGACAAATCTCAGGTGTATGGAAAAAACTAAGGCTGCAATATTCTGCCTTTGCAGCAGAAGATTGCAGAAGATTTAATAATATAAACTCATATATTGGATAGTTTGTTGTTTCAAGTGAGCAACAGCAGCTTTGTCACTTGCTCATTTACAGCATTCTTTATCCAATTTTTTTTCCATTTAGTTAAACATTTAAACGCATTAACAATATGAAAATTGTTTACTGTCTTGAGTTTATTTTGAAATGGGTCAAAGGCAGTGACAGGTGTTGTAAAGAGATGCTCATCATAAAGCGCATAGAGCTGAAAACAGCATCAGGCCTCCTGAACAACGACATAAGAGGCAGGTGAGGAAAGACGGCAACAATACTTTAAAACCAAAAATACAGTTCAACAAATCTCATAAAAGATCAATACATCACAGATAAAATGTAACAAAACGGATGGACACAAAACAAATTAAGAGAAGAGAAATGACGTGGCCATCCTCTTTAACCTGTGTTCAATCTGGACGAGCTCCATGTTCTGGAGAACTGGTTCGATTTACGCCTGCAGCAAAAGAGAGACACGTCTCCTCTGCCATTAAGCGGATTTGGACAGCAACTTGAACCATCCGCAGGGACCACAAACAGGTAGCGCACAGGAGGGGTTTGCTTCCATGTCAATAAAACTACTATACCCTTGCTCTATATGCATAAAAGTGCTTTTGGGACTTGTATTTATTTGGTGGGTTAACTTTAGAATCCCTTCTTGGTGATCTATTTCCCATAAGCAGTCAACTAAACCAATATTAAACTTGGAAAGACATTCAGATGTTTTCTGAATCCAACTTACTTCAAATACCCACAAGTCCTCTGGTTCCTCATCCAGATGCATCTTGGTCTGGCGCAGCACTGTGCCCTGTGCGAGCGGCTCGGGCGACAGGTGAAACTCTGCCCTGTGCAGGTTGAAACCCAGACCTGTGCCGATGGCCTTGATGAAGCTCTCCTTCAGGGTCTTGGTGCAAAAATCAAGAGAAAACTTGATTAGTTAACGTGCACGGATAAAGAAAATGTTGCGCTTGTGTGAATAAAGCTGAGAGTCTGAGCATGGGGAGCGAGTGTGTCTCTGTGGTTCAAACTCCAACAGAAGAATCCATGCACACGTGTTAAAAGGCGTGCATACAAACGAGGGGCTTTATGTCTCTGTGTGTGCCCAGCCAAAACCAGCCATGCTCCGTGGCCAATAAGCCACAATAACACCATTACAGGACTAATCACTATGGCAACCGTTGAGCTCTGCCATTAGTCAACAGTGCGGTGGTGATGTCAGAGCTTGACGTCTCTGAGCCGCCCTCTCATTCTCACAGCATCTTTACTTAGCTCAGCACTTGCTTACAGTGGCCATCTGTGTTCATGTTCATGTCTTTGAAGAAGAAATGGAAGACAGGAAACAAAGGCGAGGATTGTGAGAAGGACATAACGCGGTACTGACAAACGGGAGATTAGAGGAAGAGAGAAAAGTGGAGGTGAAATTTGAATCAAAAGGAGGTCAAGCGTCAATGTGGAAAATGTAAAAAAAATGTTTCTCTCTCTCTCCCTCTCACACACACACACACACACACACACACACCACCGCCTGTGGCGCCCGGCAGCAATGCAGTGTGATGACAAGGTAGTATGGTTGCCATGGTTACCCAGTGGCGGTAGAACGCGGCAAGCTGCTGGCGCTCCGAGCCGGCTGATTGGATGGCGCTCCATTCGTGCGCTGTAAACTGACGAGTCATGATGCGGAAAAACTCCGGGATGGAGTTGCTGCCTGCAGGAGACGGAGACACGAGGACGCAGACATGAGGGGAGGAAAAAGAGTGAGCAGGTGGAAAATAATACGCAAAATATTACTTTTTGCATATTTCCATATGCATGACATACAAAAGGAAGTCACGCCCTTAATTATCACAATGCATATTTGATTGTTGTGACTGAACACACAAGCTTGGACCTACATTTTAAAATTGCATTTCCTATGAACATTTTTGTTAGACAACAGCGACACCTTGTGGATAACTTGTGAAACTACAAATCTAATCAAGGGCCAGGGAATAAAAAAGTTCAATGCAATCAGCTGTAGAAATGGATGAATTATTGTGAATCTCTCATGACACTGCATTTACAGTTGCATTTACAGTTGCATTGAAACACTTAATAAAAACTCTAGAACTCTCATATTTGCTTTTATGTAGCAGTAAAACCCATGTGTAAGCCTCAGCCTTCACCTGGCAGTGTGGTCTTCATCACATCTACTCCAACCTGCACCCCCTGCTGTGCAGCAAGCACAGCATAGTCGCCCTGGTGGGAGATGTTGAAACTCCAGGATGGATCAGAACCAGCAGTGACCTGCATCGTTTTCAAATGCATAAAAAAAAGGTGTCTGGTTGAATTGGTGCGTCTTGACAGTCAGGTGAAGCTCCAGGTGAAAAAGAAGACAAAGGAGAGCTTTGTATACAAATAGTGTTCCAACAGGCAGAACATTGTGATGCTTGTGTATGCAGCACTGGGGATGCCTGGATGGGCTAAATGTGACCCAAAGGGCCAGCAGTGACACTTCAACAATCACAATCCAAGTCACAAAATAAGTTGCAAGTCTAGTTCTTAATGTCCCAAATAAATTGGAACTTATTGAGGGAACTGACAAATGTAAGAGTGGTTATCATAAGAAGGAAATACAACAACAAAAACAACTAAACAAAACATAATAGATATTAATTTCACATTGTTGGGAGTTCCATGTGTCTCAGGCTTAATGGGTTTCAAACAGTAAGGACAGAATAAACAAACAAACAAACAAAAGAAGCATGAGGAAACACTGAACCTTAAATGAAACAAAGTGTTTACCTGGAGAGGAGCAGCTAGATATGGTTTCCCTCGAGGGGATCTGCTCAATCTGATCTGCGACCAGGGGATTCCCATCATCTCACAAACAAACTTCCTGAGCAGCAGCCGGCCAGCCTGTGGGCACAAATCGTTGACATTATAACCTGACAGGTGATTCAAGTCGCCAGCTGTTTCTCAATAGCATAAAAAATAATAACATGGTAAGCTTAATCATCAAATCAATCTGAAGTTGTTAGGATTCCTGTTTCTAAGGAAGTTTTCATCACCTTACTGAACTTCGCAGCAACTGCTGCATATCTATCTTTTCTTGGTGTCTATTCAGTCAGAGTGCATTTTACTAAATCGATGACAGTGTGCAAGTTGATCAGTCTACAAGTTATTTTCCGTTCATGCATTCTGACTGGAAAGGCAGCTGCAGCAGGTGGGCAAACACTGCAGACCAAACTCACCATCGCTGACTTAGCGTCCTTAGCGAAGACAAACTGTCCGATCCTGTCCTTCTCTTCTTGCTGGACACACCGAGCCGCAAACAGCCACTCGGACCTGCTCGGTGTCCACGACCCGCAGCGGAAGCCCCAGCGGACAGAGCCCATGCCTGCTCAGCTCCTCCTGCAAAACTCATCTTAACTCCTGCAAAACTTCCCGCTGGTCACAAGAAGCTACCTTTAGCATGGCGTCCCAGCACAAACACACTTAACTGTGTTGTATTTAAGGTCTTGGGGTCGCGGAGAGACACAGATGAAGAAATGTTGGGGCTGGTAAACCACAGCAGATGAAAACTAAACCGCCCTTTCTGTTTACGTTGCTTCTTTGATGACGCTACGTTCACCCGGAAGAGCAAAGTGGGAGAGGTTCAGGCTTGGCCAATACGAGCGTCTGAAACAGCGAGTTGCCTTCATGTACTCTCAAGAACGTCGGAAATAAGAAGTAAACTAAAGAGGCGTAAGATTGTTTGGTAAATTTCTTAGTAAAATCCGATTAATATGACATGAAGTTTACAGAAATAATATGCTCTCAGTCAGTCTAACTTTCTTAATCTGTATGTTTTAGATTCCATCCATCCATCCATCCATCCATCCATCCATCCATCCATCCATCCATCCATCCATCCATCCATCCATCCATCCATCCATCCATCCATCCATCCATCCATCCATCCATCCTGTCGCACAGAAAATTAAGTTTTTATTCTAAATTGTGAGACATTGATTTAATCTGCATGGTACTCATTAAAAACAAAACCAAACAAAACAAAAAAAAAAAAAAAAAAACGGAAGTGACAATAAATAAAGTTAAGCAAAAAAAAAATTTATTTAAACAGAAAATAACGGTTTGGCGTATTCTCCGTGGTTGGTGGACAAGTTGAGCCTCAGAAATGCTGGAATCCGACTGACCTGAAAAGCAACTGGAATTACATCTCAGTGGTGTGGTTAGCTTTTTCACATATTACAAATAAATAATTACAAATAAACCGGATCTTATTATCTAAGACAGTTCCAGGATATGATTGGTGTTCTCTGGTTTAGACGCATGCATCCATTATTATTATTATTATTATTATTATTATTATTATTATTATTATTATTATTATTATTATTATTATTATTATTATTATTATTTAGCCATTTAATTAATTGATTGGCCTGTCAATATAGAAAGACAGCCAATGAATCCTACAAAATATTAATACTATAAATCTTGCAGAAGGCAGTTGCACTCTGAGTTGTTGTAACATTTAGGCATAATGTTTATTATTTTGCTTTCATTTAGTTTTTTTATTATTTTTTATTATTATATAAAGGTATTCAGTCAATCAAACTAAAAATTAGAAAAACAAAACCTCGCTGCAGTTACAGCTGCAAGTTTTTAAGTTGTCTCTGGTAGTTTTGGACATCAAGAGGCTAAAAGGTTTGTCCCTTTGTCTTTGCCAAGTGGGTCAAATTCTGTCAGCTTGAATGTATAATTGTTACTGAACTTTAATTTTTAATCTTTGCCACATATTCTCAGTTACATTTATGTCTGAACTTTAACCATTCCAATGTATTAATATGTTTGATCTAATTCATCTATAAACCAAGCTATTTGTGCAGGGCCTTTTTTCTGCTGTTTTTGCTTATTATTATTATTTAGCCATTTAATTAATTGATTGGCCTCAGAAATGCTGGAATCCGACTTTTTGTAGCAGCTTATCTTTTAGTATTTCCCTGTATGTTGTGCTAACCTTCTTCCAATCAGCTCTGCCCATTTCCCTTTCCCACCTGAAAGTGAACCATATTTCATGGTGGGCATCATATGTTCAGTAAAATGTGGTATTTTGCACTTTGGTAGAAAATGTCAAAGTTTCTTCCACAGATTTGATGTGACCCCCACCTGACCTGTCTGATATGTAAGATGTACTTCATGATGCTATTTATTCTTCAATCTTTCAATTTTAATCTTGAAAGAAATTCAGACAACAATTGAACATATTAAAATGTGAAAAGTTCAAGAAGCTTTCACTAGTCGTATAGGTAATTAAGAGCAGTTTATGCAAATAAATCTAGGTTAAAGTTGTTTTTCTACATCTGAGATTTTTCCACTCAACATAATCAGCTACATTGTCCACATTCAACACTTTGTTACCACAGGTCTGGTAAGTCATCATTGAATTTCACTGTTCAGACTGAATTTCTTCAGTTAATACCTTTGTCTTTTTAAAAGCCATCCAACCCCATTACTACTAAAGTATCAAACCTCAGTTGACTCTTCCTGTCTGACTAAAAACGTCGACTGCTGAATCCCGTCGGTCTGCCACAACTCTCGGCTCACTTGGCGACAGCGCAGATCAGGATATAAAGGTGCAGCACCCTGCCAGCCCAGCCATAATATACTCTACGTGTCTGTTTCCACATCAAATCAGAACCTTATGAAGGCAGCAGAAGGAACCTGTCTGAGCCAAGCGTGAAGAAAGAAATATCTATAGATGGTGCACTTTCCTGGCCTCCCTGCTGCGATTTCCTCGCTTAGCTTGCTTCTTTCCAGCTGGTATTTCCTTAACTCCAATTCTCACACACACCCACACAGAGACAGCGTCTAGGAACAGCTGGCATCCGTCTCCTGGGAGGTGGAAAACTTCACACAGTCGGCTTGAGTCACAGAGGAAGTCTCCTCGAATGAGAACTGCAATACTTTTGAAACTGAAGCTCCTCTGCTAGACACTTGCTAACATTTATTGCTGACATCCACACACCTTGAAGTCTAAAGATTAATTCTCCCCCTCACTTTTATGTCATCTCTCGATTGCTCTTTCTTTCCTCCATGTCATTTAATCTCTTCATCTATTCCTACTTTTGTTTGTCTGCTTTTACCTTATTGTATCACCTCCTCTCAGTTTCTTCTTGTATATCTGTGAGGTTTGGCCCCCCTCCTTTGCTCCTAACTGGATTTCCTGCAGTTAAAGCATCTGAAAAGTAAAAGAAAAGCAACTGCAGTGTCAGAGAAACAGAGGTTCTTATCAGGGAAGTCCACAAAGAGGGGAGATGTGTTGTTCTCCAAACAGCAGGCGGAGGTTTCCTTGTCTCTTCCAAAGTGATGTATCCAGTGGTGTGGTGCAGAAGCACAATCCGTCCTGTGGATACTGACTAAAGCTTGCATAGTTCTGTTCATTATTAACAGGCTGTGTCATTTTGAAGAACGTAAGGATCTTTCCCTGAGTTTAATTGAAAATGAATCAGTTGGAAGAAAACCTAAACTACTCAAAGAACGATGAGTCCATTGATTCTCTGACTTACATTCTTCGAAAGGGGAAAATATGAATAAAGACTTTTAGGTGGACATCTTTGAATAAAGCAAAACATAAAGTTAGGAGTCCTTGAGAAAAATTTCAGAAGACATAGTAGAGAATTGTTTTTAAATCACATTTTCTATTCCATCACTGATTAAATGGGTTTTGTGTGCTTTGTTCAGAAATTTTGTTAGCTTCAGACAAGAACAACAGTAGTTCATTTGAATACCACTGTGAAGACATGTGGAAATCTGTGCTGTTCAAGGCCAGTAAATGCTTCCTGACAGGAAAAACAGAGTATCACTGGTTGGACTTGGGACTACACAGACATGGATTGTTTTTGCAAATTAGGTATTTTATTTAATTTGACAGCATTCTGAATTACTCCTACACATCTGCAGCACAGCAAGAGCTCCCTGTTTCCCTGCAACACTGAATCCGAGACAATAATCCATGTTAGTGTTGTCAGACCAAAACAGTCTAATTGCCGGTTCTTGTTGTTTTCTTCTCTGTGGGTCTGAGCAAAAACGCTGCAGATAATGAACTGAAGAGGCAGAGGTGGGAAGACGTGGCACAAGGTGTGAGTGTACTTTGGGGAGTGGGAGATGCGTTCTGAAGGAGAAGTGCATGTAATCTTCAAAGCATAGTTTGATGCACTTAAGCTTGATTTCTAATCAATCCACAGTTCTGTTGTTTTCCGAATTAATTTCTGTTTCGTATCTGCCTCGGAGGTGAAGCGATGTTGTGACAGCTGAGCTTCCTTTCTCCTCCCCAATCTCATTCCTGGCAGTGAAGCCCGAGTGCTGTCATTCCTCTCCTGAGCACAAAGCTGCCTCTCCTGGGTTGGGATGTGAACAGCTGCCTGACCTCTGTGGCTTCCCAAAGGATGGAAAGTGTGAGTGGCCAGAGCTGATAGAGCTCAGTGAGCCGAGCGGTGCGGTCTGTGGTGGCTCATGTGGGTGGGAAGATGGAGACCAACATCTGTGAATACGACGTGAGAAACATAAACTAACAGGCCAAATGTTGGCAGAATCACCGCATGTTAATTTTACTGTGCAATTATTAATAAACCAATCCACATGGCATCCACAAATTGAATTTAGTTCTTTATGAGACATAAAACATAAAGTATCACATATTTGCTAAGCACGACTGGAAAGGACGTGTGTTTTTCACTACACGTGTCGTCTGGAAATGTTTTATTGTGCGTTTATCTTCGCAAAGGAGCTCAAGCTCAGTCAGAATGGATGAAACCTGTCTGAGAGTGGAGGCTTTAAAGGTCTTGCTGCAGATTTTGAATTGGACTTAATAACAGACTTTGACCCATTCTGAGGCGTTATGTAAACCATTAAATGGTAGTCTGGTCTGTATTTGAAACAACTCTGTTAACTGGGTTTTATTTATTAGGTTTTCTTCTACTTTACATCCCCTTATATAATACTTAGTGCTGGTCTGTAGAATCCCAATATAAAGTATATAGATTATAATTTAACATAAGGAAATATTTTTAAAAATCCATGGAATTAAATACCTTTCTGAAAAATATTTAAACAAACAAAAGAATCCAGTACGTCTTTGCCTTGCACCCCGTATTACCTCTACCCACGTTAATTCTTTCAGCTGGTGTTGACATTCAAGAACAACGTTTATGATAAGCAGCAGAATTAATGTCCCCATTGGCAAATGTTTTAAACGTCAGGATGGTCATGTGTTTCACACAAGGTGGAAATGATCATCAGAATGTGTTAACCAAGAATTAAATAGAGTTTGACTTTGACATGTTGCTGTTTTGTAGATATTTGCTTCTAGATCAATACCAAATCACGACTCATATATTGTGTTTGAAAATGTTAAAATTGAATTAGCTATACCGGAAAAAAAAAAAAAAAAAATTCTTGTGCTTTTTTCTTATTACTAACACATTTGACATAACACAAAACAAGCAAAGAAATTGCAATTGCAGACATTTTTTCTAGAAGTATTTCAGAAAAATCACTTTACAAAACATAAAACCAGAACCACTTTATCCAGCGCATCACTGCTAGCCTTATAGCAGCAATGGACTGCTGCACCATGACAAAGGTCAAAGGATTCATGCTGCTTGTTTTGTGGTAGCAAGCATGAAATTAAGCATGTTTAATTTAGTTTAATGATTGTGGACAGCCTCTCGATTTCACAAAAGAAGAAATTGCTGAAAAATAACACTACTTACTCGTAGCTAACAGAAGTAAAAGAGAAGACACACACGCACGCACACCCCCCCACACACGCACCCACACACACCCCCACACACACCTACTAAGGCATGCTACTCGGTTTTACTGACATCGTGGGGATTCCTACACACATCTACACCCCAGAATAGCACATCACCCAAACTCTTGAAATCTGCCTCTGTCATAGATGACATTATGTACATCACAATAGATCAAAGAGGTTCTGATGCTTAAATGATTGAATCTGAAAGCATCAGCCATATCAAGATATTGGAGCATCATAGTTATACAGCAGAATCATGTTTGGCCAAGTGTAACATAGTTGAAATGGTTCAGTTTAAATTCTGCTAGTATGGGTTTTATGGTTGTCCTGTGATGAGTGTTTTTTATGGCGCCCCCTACTGGTTGCCTATAAAAGGAGGAAGAACTGCAGATTCCACACAGTCTGTCAGAAACTCTACTGTGGTGGGTCATCGGTCCAGTTCCTTTCTGAACAATAGTGGTGGTTGTGTTCTGAGACTAATGTGGAGTTTTGTTGCAGTACCCAGAGTTGGTGAACCAGTAGAGAGGCTTACTGTGTTTTTGTTATTGTTAACACTCATTACAGGTAGGCTAATTATATTATGTTAAATGTCAGAAATTTATGTTGTCGGTTGTGTTGTCGGTTATTTTTCAGTTAAGGTTGTCAGTGTGTTTATTATGTTGTCAGTTTGTTGTGTTTGCCTGTCTGTCAGTTTGTTTGTTCTCTGTTTCAGTTGGAAGTTACTGTTGGATAGTTAGTTAGTTAAATTTGACTGCTGCCTATGTTTATTTTCCTGATTTTATTGATTTATAAGAGAAGTATTGTATGAATTTTATTTGAAAGTTTGATATTAATGAAAATCCACTATACGATCACCTGTTATAAAAATGCAATTGTAGTGATTATTGTAGGACACAGTCTGTCAGAAACTCTACTGTGTACCCAGAGTTGGCGAACCAGTAGAGAGGCTTACTGTGTTTTTGTTATTGTTAACACTCATTACAGAAATTTACCCAACTGGTCTCCGCTGTGTGCTGTGTATTGGGGAGGAAGTCACACAAGCAAAGGCACTCGTCCCTTTGTTCATCCCCCTTGGTTGGGGCATCGGCTATGCAGTTACCACCAGCATGAAGAAGATTCCTGACCATTACTTTCCCGGGAAGGATTCAGAAGAAACGAAGGATTCCAAAGAAAAAGACAATCAATGTGGAGAGGAGGATTTGTTCTGCTCTCCAGAACGTCCTACACCCACTTCCACAAAACAAACCGACCCGGTGGGGGAGGTTTGTTGTGAAGCGGGTGTGAGTGGGACCTCGGCCTCGAACCCCTAAAGGACCGTCCGTACAGAGGACGACACCACTGCCTCTGTGCAAATATGCCAGGCTGGGGAGGTTTGCTCAGAGCAGACAACCGGTGTGATGGACTCTGTACAAGACAGTCCTGAGGGGGTTCCGACTGTCCACAAACAAACTGACCCAGCGGGGGAAGTTTGTTCAAAGACGTTTCCATTAAGATGTTCCCTGGACGAGAAAGATATTTTGGCTCAAAGACATACTCTCACTGCGAGAATTTCCGTTGGCCTTGAGATTGATTGTCCCCCGGACACGAAAAAAGAAGATGAAGTCAGCTTAGATTTCCCAGAGACACAGAAGACAGCATTGGTAGGCCATGGACTAGCAGAGGATGGACTCCGCTACAGCTGGGTGGATGCTGCTCTCCAGAGAGTCCTGAACCTGGGTGTCACACAGAGGTGTCTCGCTCAGGAAAGGGACTTCCTGGAGGCTTCGTCCATCCCCAGTTGAACGAGGCTCATCTACTCTGCGGTCCATGAACCCGGCAAACATTTTTATCAGGAGGACCTTTCCCCTGTGTTGATGGAGCTGAGGGAGAGGTGTCAGCCATCAGACTTGGGAAGGGACTTCGATATAAAATGTTTGTTGGAGTCATCTATGGTCTGGTTGGACGCTTTCGGCAGTGCCACAGACAGAGAGTTGCATAACAACAACTCTTGCTCTGTCTGTGGCACTATGTTTCTTGAGCTGCTGAACAATGGCTCCCTGCTCTCCCTACCACCAGTGAGATTTTCAGCCAGTATTGCAACTCTCTTGTATTACTGGTTGGATGTGCGGGGAAAACGCCGTTGTTCAGTGTGCGGGTCGGCCTTAGAGAGAAAGCACTGCCTTACCAACAATGAGGTCCTAGTGTTTTTTTCTCCATAGGCTGACCAGGAAACACCGGATAGTTTCCAGTCAGGTCATAGATGTGCCTGCCAAATGCGAAGGTGGTACTGAAAGGTACCACCTGTCTTCTGTTGTTTGTGGGGTATCAGAGCCGACCCACTTCTACACTTTTTTAGTGAAAGGGGGACAAATCACCAAGGCCGCAAATCAGAATGTCTTCAGTGTGGACTTTAGAGACTGCATTGAAGACATCTCCAAAAATGGATTCATTTTTATTAATGAGAAATTGTGAGAGAAGCCAAAAATATTAAATTCAAAACAAGAAAAAGATCCCAGAACACCTAACATTTATGGGACAGGGAGGACCACTCGGAGGGAGGACCACTCGGAGGAAGGACCACTCGGACGGAGGACCACTAGGAGGTGAGGACAGGGAGGGAGGACATATATAAATATACACACATAAATAGCGAACAGCGAACCCTCGTTTAGTTCCAAAAAGAACCTGCGAAAGGCAAAATCTGCGATATTCATTATGGAGTATTTTATAATGGATATTATAAAAACAAAACCGTTTTACAGATGCAAGCATTTATTTAACAAATAAAAGTACTGAATAAACGTATTGTATAAAAATCATCTTAATCATCAATACGAACCGAAGGCTTCAAATTGCGAAGATCAGCACCGAACCACCATGACCAGAGTCATTGGATTGGAACGGGAGAAAATGCAAAATGATTATGAAAACAAAATACCAAGTGCAGTAGGACAAATAGTGACTTGCATGTTGCAGCTGCATCGCGTCTCCGCTGTGTTAAGGTTTTTTCTTTCAAAGCCCATGGTGCAGGTGAGTTTTTTCGTGAGAAGAATATAGTGATTGGTAGTTTTTTCCTGGACAGTGGTTCTCACACTCAGTAGTCCTCTGCCTCCTTCCTTGCGGCTTGTGTACAGTCTCAGGGTGCTGGATTTGGGATGGAACCCTCCATGCATGGTTAGTAGCTTTCTAGTCTTAATATCTGTGGCTTTTATCTCCTCCTTTGGCCAGCTAATTATTCCAGCAGGGTATCTGATTACTGGCAAGGCATAGTTGTTTATCACACGGATTTTGTTCTTGCCATTGAGCTGGCTTCTCAGGACTTGCCTTATTCGTTGGAGGAATTTAGCTGTGGCTCCTTTCCTTGTGGCCTCATCGAGGTTGCCATTTTCTTGTGGTATACCTAGGTACTTGTAACTGTCCTCTATGTCTGCTATTGTTCCTTCTGGGAGTGAGACCCCTTCTGTACACTTGGCATACAGGTTGATGTCATCCATGTAGAGAAGGTCACTGATGTTGGCCCCATTTTTCAGTCGGTATCCGTAGCCAGTCTTGTTGATAATTTGGCTGAGGGGGTTCAGGCCTATGCAGAACAGTAGCGGGGACAGAGCATCTCCTTGGTATATCCCACATTTGATGGACACTTGTGCAAGTTGCAGTTGGCTTCAAGGGTGGTTTTCCACAGCCTCATCGAATTTGTTGATGTTATACATCTCTAAGCATTCAAAGTATGCGGCATTGAGTCATAGGCTTTCTTGTAATCAGTCCAAGCCATGCACAGGTTGGTGTGTCGGATTTTGCAGTCTCGGGCAACTGTGCGGTCTACGAGGAGTTGGTGTTTGGCTCCTCTGCTATTTACACCGATACCCTTCTGTGCCGTGCTCATGTGTTTATCCATGTGTTTGCTTATCTTGGCCGCTATGATGCCTGACATGAGCTTCCAGGTTGTGGAGAGGCAGGTTATTGGTCGGTAGTTGGGTGGGACTGGACCCTTTGTTGGATCCTTCTGGATTAGGATTGTCCGCCCTTCAGTTAACCATTCAGGGTGAGTCCCACTTTGTAGCAGCTGGTTCATTTGGGCTGCCAGTCACTCATGGAGGGCAGTGAGTTTCTTTAGCCAGTAGGCATGGATCATGTCAGGCCCTGGTGCTGTCCAGTTTTTCATACCTGAGACTCTTTCTTGGACATCAGTCACAGTGTGGCTCTGTTTCGCTCATTGGGGCCATGTATCCCCTCATTTGTAGTTAAGTCCCCACAGTTCTGACATCCAGGTTCCTCCCTTTTGCCGTAGCATTTGTGTTGTATCTCGTCAATCTCAAGTTGTGATACCAGTTGCCGTTTGCGGTTGTTGGAACACTGAGCTACTAGTTGTTTCGTGTTGACTGGGGATGTCGAAGTAACCATTCCTTCCCCAGTCTTTGTATGTAACCTCTCCGATTAGGGTTACTTGAGTAGTAGCATTCCAACAGATCCACATTTTCATCTCTCGCCCATTTCCGTCTTGTTCCAGTAGCCCATTTGTCATCAAGGTGCTCTGGTTCCCCAAAACCTGACGCAGACCTTGTTTGGCCGGGCGACGTCTGAGCCAACTTAGTATCTCTCATGGTATGAGGTAGGCAGTAGCTTGAAGGGTCTTGCCTAAGGACCCAGACTGGATTCGAACCCCGCCCTCTCGGGTGATACCTTATATATATATATATGTACTGTAAGGAAGGTTAAAAACTTTATTAGATCTTAAGCTTGGTTTTGTGTTTTATTTGTTTTGGTTTCCCGTTGTTAAAACAACGAATCGCGACATTCGTTGTTTTAAGTTCTGTTTCTTCTGCTCTTGACAGCTGGTGGTTGCCTTAGCAACCATTATCTAACAGCTGATCCGTTATGTTTTTTCTGTTGTTGGTTATGACGCTCACCGTTCGCTGCCCGGACATCGCTAAATGCTGTGTGCCAGAGCTAGAGGCCAGAAGCCACACAGTTCTTCTGTGGGAACGACTCAGTTTTCGTTAAAATCCATCTGTGATGGAAGGAGTAAACCAACGGAAAACAACGGAAACCAAAAAGCACGACAACTGGTGTCAGAAGTCGGATCATCTACAAGACTTTTGTGAGTGAATCCAATCGTAAAGACAATATCCAAGCCATCCTGAACTAATTACAACTTAAAGACAAGCTACAACTAGCCACAGCCGGTTAAAAGCAAAGAAAAAGCAGGAAAAGAAATCGCGCTGAGACAGTAATAAAGCTGCTGCGGTACTGCCGCGTAGCACTTCCGGTCCAGCCCTTCACAATAACAGTAACAATAACAAAGTTGGCACAGCGTTGACGAAGGCTGTTTCTGTCGATATAAGAGCATGAGCAAACTTACCAACGGAAAAAATAAATAAAATAGGCAGACACACACACGCCCCCCCCCCCCCCCCCACTACACACACACACCCATCTCCACGGTCAGGTAGTCAGAGAGTCAGATCAAATCATAAAAGAATAGTAGTTTTTGATCCAGGGGTTATTCTATTTTCTGTAATATAAAAGTTTCATATTCAAAAGATTCCTGTTCAGATCTCAGTGGATATAAAATGTGCTGAAAATCCTCTTTGTGATACAGAAACAGTCCGCAACATCTCAACCAACTTTTAGTTCCTTTTCCAGTAGAAAAGCTGATTCTGGGTGAAACTGCCACATGCCGGCCTGTTAAAAACATTACAGTATATCTATTTTTTTCTGGTTTAGTATTACCTTAACTTCTCTACCATCAAAAAGAAACAAAAACAAGTTTCTTAGAGAACTACTGAGAATGACAGACTGAGATGACCCAAGGTCCTTTTGCAATAAGCTGCTGCTGCTGATAACTGCTGAAAGGTTGTACAGATCAGAATTGGTATTGCAAGGCTTGACTTTCCTACATCTTTTTGAGGCATTTCAGAAATCTCTTACATTTCAAAATAACCCTGTACTTTGCCTGTTAATAAATTGATCTACATTCTTTTTTTTATGAATATCTCATACATCTGTTTTCTTTATTAAAATCACCCAGTATTGTCCTTTATAAAAGAATATGAGAAAAGTGCAGTAAAAATGCTAAACTTATTCTTCCATTAAAGCAACTTTTGAGATAATAAATTCTTAGCATTAGGGAGACATCTTTCACTGACTGTAAACCAACCACAAATCTTTATCTCTTTCTCTTCGTGATGATAATTTTTCTATTTTGTTTCTTTGAGCAAACATGGAAAATCATCCGTAAAAGACAATCAAAGAAATTAGGATCTCAGCAAAAAGTAATGATGAATGTTTGTAAGTTATTTTCAAGCCCAAGTCAATTCTGGAAAAAAAAGTGTTGTCATATCAAATGCGTGTCATTTATGTCTGTCTCATTATTGTGGGTTATTGTATATTATGATTTCATATCATATAGTCTTGAAGTTTAATTAAACACTTTAACATTGAATTGAGCCAAAAAAAAAAATAAATAAATAAATAAAAAAAGTTAACAACATTAACAATTTACCCAAATAATTTATTCCTGCTTAACTTGGAACACAAGATCAGATGATTTCTTATGAGACTCAAGTCACCAACTTCGAGTCAAAGCCAAGTTTTGAGTTTAAGTCACAGACGACACCAAGACAGTGTTCAGATCTCTGCTTTGTCTTGATGACTTCTGTTGTTCTGAGGTTTTATTCAGCTTTCAAAATGCAATGAAATAACTTCACACAACCTCTCTCACTGGAAAACATCTAAACTATCTCTTTAAAGAAACACAAACAATTCATGTTTCAATTACTGGTACAGAAAAGATGCTTCAATAAGTACTTCTCTCATGAGGGGAATGTTTTGTTTTGCCTCCACATTATGGTTCAGATTTTATTATGAATAACATGGCACCATGAAACCTGTCAGGGGATCAAATCAGCGGAACAGTTGGTCAAGGCTGGTTTGTGGCAGGATACAATTAGCAGCTTCCATGCAAGCAAGTAAACAGGGCAAGATGGCTGTTCCATTGAGAGAATAGTGACACGGTAAACAGCTATCTCAATTTTATCTAGCATTTGCATTAAAGCGCTGGGAAGATTTAGAGTTTTTTTTTTTAACAGCTTAAGACGGCACCAATGAAGTCTAGAATGTTGCTTCTCTGAACAGTGCTAAGTTTCCCTCCTACAAACTGGTTAATGAGCTGATACTAGAGAATAATGCAAGATATCTGCCTGAACGCGAGTAAAATGTAAATGAATTTAGCACATTACTAGCACACTGTGGCACACCTGCTGTGTACCAAGTGGGTGCAATGTGCAAACTCTTTATTTGCTGGTTTGGAGAACTCACACTCTAGACGTTTCCCTTAGTTTTTAGTGTTCATGTCGTGCGTGGATATTCCTGTACATCAATAAAGTCTAAAAGGCCAGGTAACTAAAGTTTTTTTTCTAGTTGTATATTATTTGTACTTGTCAAAGAAAAAAATTGTTGTGATGATGCAACTAATGCAACTAATATCTAATCAGGAGTAATTATCCAGAAACAAATGTTTTTTTTTTTTTTTGTTAATTAATTTCTAATTAGTTACACTTGAATTAACACTGATTTCAAACAAACATTTTAGTCACAGTTTTTGGATGTAATTAAATGAAAAACAATTTGCTTATTTGATTAACTCCTCGCTCAGTCAGAAAACAACGCTGCGCTAATTCAACCTTGTAGTGTTCATCCGTCGTCATCTGATGTCGTGTCTAATTGACTGTAGGTATGTAAGCGCCATGCTTCTCAGTGGTCTGAGAAGCGTATATTAAGAACACAGCAGATGCTCGCGTGTGCATCTGCAACAACAATTTAACACACCTGCAAATATGGGTGTGCGTGGAGAGAGTGTAGGAATTTAATTTTCCCTTCTGTCATGAGAGATGGCTGGGAAGAAAAGAGCAGGCGGGGTGGATATGACAGGTGTGGGTCTGTGGATGAGAAATCGGGGTTTGAGATCTGCTCCCCAGAGACAGGGATGCAAAAATGGAGAAATTAGATATGACAGGAGGAGGGGGAGTAAAGAGAATGATTAGAGGAATTGAGGGTGAAAACAGTGGAGAAATGAGGGGAAGAAAATAGGGGCAGGGGGGTGGGGGGGCTGAGCAGAAATGGGGGATGAAATGCAAAGATGAGACAGAGATGAGATAAACCAGGCTAATAAAACATAAAAGGTGAAAAGGGTGTTTTAACTCTGCAGGGGCGGTAAAAAGGTTGATCCAAGGTGTTTGTGAATGTGTGCTGTGTGCATTTGCACATGAAGGCGTAAGGTTAAAAGGGTGGAGGGACATCCTCAAAATGGTTATTTTCCTTCATCCTCGGGTAAATGGGAAATTCTTGTCAGTAATAACCCTGTATTGGGAGTGTAATGTGCGTGTGTGAGAGAGCGTGTGTATTTGTGTTGGTGTAATATAGATGGGAAATGTTTGTCAGTGATGGTTTTGCATTAGGAGTGTTTGGTCCCCAGAGGTTGAAAAAGGAGCCTAAATGACAAGGGATGAGTTGAAAAGTTATCGAAAAAATACTAATGTTCCATGAAAGGCTAATTGGGAATTAGTAATTTAGAAATGCTGTTGACTATTTGCAAGTTTTGTTTTTAAATGAACAAACCAGCCAAAACTTTTGTCATGTTTTATTGCTTTGAGCTCTGTAAAGGTTTTGCCCCCTCCTATTTATGTAATTTATTAGTACACTATGAAAATTGTCTAACTAAATCAAAGTAAAAATGTGAGATCAATGACAAAAATTACAGAAAGACCTTGGATTTGGAATTGATGTTTTACTATAAAAGTAAAGAAAACATGTAGAAAGACATTGAGAAACAAAAGATAAAATGTTAAACCCAGAATATTGCCGTCTTACTTGCCACCCCCAACAACAATGTCATAAAATAATAACTGCTTTTGCATATGTTGAAACCATGGCACAGCTTTTCCATTTTTCATGCAAAGTTTGCTCATCCTGTGGTTGAACTCAGGCATAAGCTGTTTTATTTAGCAGTTTGAAGCTTCAGATTTGTTTATCTTACTGAGAAAGGTTGCAGGAATAATGTCTTAACACTGTCATGTGAAGCAAATACCAATCTGATTTGTTTGAAATGTGTGATTGCAGTTCCTTTCTTAATCACATTCCTGTGGTTAAAAAAAGTTACCTTCTCCTGGCAACTTCCAGCCCCCCCCCAAATGGACAATGTGTGCACTGTACATCATGATTGGTGAAAAACAAAATAATATCAGATGAATAATTTCAGAGCTGACTGATGCTTATGAGGGTTAGAGTTGTTTTGCATGTCGCCATCCACAAACACTGGTATCCTAGTAAAGATATGCACTAAAGGTACTAAGTTGCTGATATGAAGACTTTGCAACCTCAAGATGTCACCCTTTGCTACAATTCTCCTATATATGTGTAGATAAATATCTTTATACTGTTTGATGCTACATCATACAGAATATGGGTCTTCATTAAGCTTTGTCTCAATTTTGAAGTTATGTTCTAATTGGCTTTTCTTAATTTTTTAGAAAATGATCTGCCTTAACCCAATGTTATGTATTTTCCCATTTCATACTGTATTTATAAGTAGTGGAAATATTCTACTTGTGGCTCATGGAAAAGAAAAAGTCAGAGATTAGTAAAAATTAGTAGGTCAACTTAAAAAGGTGAATTATAAACTTTTTTGATGGTACAACTTTATTGTCTAAAAAGTGTTTGGTTTGTCATTAATTATGATAACTCCAACTTAATGGATTTCTAACCTGATCAATTTAAAGATTGGACTTTATTTGTGTGAAAACTGGCCCAAACAGCTTCACAAACCTCATATCAGTTGGTTTATCAGTTACCTTTGTCTCATTATTAGGCAGTGAATTTATTGCTTATAATAAACCACTTTTCATTTTCAAAAGGGAATACAAAAAGTAGTTTGTTTTTGTAGAATGAGTAGAAAAATTAGAGGAAGAGAAAGATAGAAAAATGCTCAAAGGGGGAGCACTGGTATAAAAAAAATCTCCCAATTACACCATCAGACTGTAAAATGAACACAATTTCTGCAATACTGTATTAGGGTGGCAATGCGAATCCATTCCTGGACACATTGTCGTTTGCCAAAAGCTCATTAGATATCACTGAAATATGTAATTTGTTTTGTCTCCAGGGCCAGCAGTTAAAGTATGAAAGCCAAGACAAAATCCCATACATTATGCAACAGTTTTAAAAAAAAGAGAAAAAACTGGACTGGTTGATGTAAAAAACCCTGTTTAATTTGAAATAACATTGGATTTCGATCTGCAGCGGGACTCACACCTGGTGAGAAGAGACAACAAAATGGACCAAAGTTGATTTGAAATGCCCCGAAAATATTACACTCTTGAAACGTCGCACTGCGCTGTCCTCCTAACAGTCCAAACCCATGGTCTCTGGAAACCCACTTCTCTCACTCTCCCACAAAATTATAATGACTCAAATCATTTCTGCTCATGAACAGAAAGACTTTAAATATGAGGTTTAAAAGCTTTTTTTTTTTTTTCACATAGAAAAAAGATGATAATGACATTTCTTTTCGACTGATCACTTTAAGCTGACCCTGTGAATGCGACAATGTAAATGTGCACATTGTGTATGCGTGTGTGTGTGTCCATGTGAGTACCGGATGGACATTCGGTGTGGATCAGGACACACGATGACTATAGCGTCATGATGTTCTCAAGTTATCAAAAGAAACAGCCATGTAACAGAATGTGTGTCATGGCCTCTGACAATCAGTGATCAATGTTTACTATAGCTCTCTATTGTCATATAGATATATTTATATGCATCATATATATTTATATATAAGTAAGTAGATTTATTTTAAAAAAGGAGTTTTTACTTAATTACAAGTTGTGGCATTTTTCTTTTTATATTCATTATTGCAATGATTTGTTATCTAAGATGCTTTAAAAAAAAAGACAGGTGAGCTCTGATTTGCTACGCAGTTATTTACAACTGTTTTAATAAGCAAGCTTTCTGGTACCTCTGCACCAGCCACTGAAAAATCAGAGGGCGTAGAACAACAACCAAAGTGCCCATTAGGGCTCCAGCTAAATTGTGAAATGTACCTGTAAGCCTTTAAAAGACCGGTGGTTTTCAACTTGATTGTGGCCAGCAGAAACAATTGGTGGTGACTGCGTTGTGGGCAGATCTACGAAGAAATATTTCAATATGCCTAAAGCAGTGCCTTGAAAAGGATTCATCCTCCTTGAAGTTTTTCACGTTGTGGCACTTTTTAACCCAAAGAAACGGTTTTAAAAGGGACAGTTTATTTGGGCTTTTACGTGACAGACCAACACAAAGTAACACGTAATCATGAAGCTGACGTTAAAAGACAGATTTTCAACAAATAAAACACTGGAAAGTGTAAGGCGCATTTGTAAGGTAAGGTAAGATCTTTTTTTTTGTATAACACATTTTCAGCAATAAGACAATTCAAAGTGCCTAGTATGAAATAACTTGTCTTGATCCATTTCACTCTGGTACCCCTAATTACAATCCAGTGGTAGCAGTTACATTTAAAAAGGATTTAATTAGGATGTATGGAAAGAAAAGAACAGAGAAGAAGCCGGGAGAAAAAGCCATGGAGGAGCTGCAGTTTCATAGCTCAGGTGGGAGACTTTGTCCACACAAGACAACTGTTAGTCGTACTCTCCACAGTTCTAACCTTACTGGAAGAGGGGCAAGAAAAAACATATTTTTGAAAGGAAGTAAGACAAGAAGTCCTGTTTAAAGTTTGCCACAAGCCATATAGGGAGCACAGAAAATGTGGAAGAAAGATTTAAAATCTAGACGTTTTAATGTTGCACACTATCCTGAAACAAGATGGTAATGTCGGGATGCTTTTCCAGTAGGAGGTGACAGCTGGTCAAAGTCGATGGGAAGACAAATAGAGGTAATTACAGAGCAATTCAGGAAGAAAGTCTTAACACTGGTATGGGAGTTCAAATACATGCCGGACTTTTCCGATTTATATTTGATCAAAAGAAGATATAAGATGAAGTTGCATTTTCTTCTCACCTCATAATTTTGCTTTACCTTGTGTAAGTCCGTCATCTGCAAAGTTCCTACAAATTACATTGAACTTTGAGATTGTACTGTAATAAAATATGGAAAAGTTCAAAGAGAATGAATATTTCTGAAAGGCACTTTAGCTCACCTTTTTAGCAGCATCTGAGTTCTACGTTGTACTTCTGTTTAAACCGATGTTCCACGCAGCCTTCATCAATTTCTTTTTGCAAAGTTCTCTGACTTCCCAGTGGTTAAGATGAGAAGCATTTTGAGCCATTAAAGATCTGCCCGTATGTTTGTTTTCATCTCTTGAGTTCAAACTTCACCATTGTTGCCGAACAAAAATGAATATTCATCTGTCTGCTTAGTGGTTTTACTAATATAATGTTACTGCTAACGGAAAAAAAAAAAATGTTATTAATTAATATATTTTTCTTTTACAAACTTCTGTGTATTCCTTAGCAAAGAGTAGCCACACATTTCGAGGTTATTTCAGTACTGCAGTGGTTGATCACCCAGCTGACTTAGAGCAAAAAGATTATTCTGTATGTACGTTAAAAAAGGCTTTTTTTCATTTCGTATGAAGAGTCTGTGGCAAAGGAGCAGGTTTGCACAGTCTGACCGTTCAAGCTTACAGTTTTCTGGTCTCCTAATAGTTGTAATATCTGGCACGCAGTCTTTGCAGGCAAGTAACGATGACGACCATGATGATGATTATGAAAATACTGTTTGCAGGGAATAACTAAGGCCTTTTTCCAGAGGGTGTGGCTTGAGAGCCATTAATATCCAAAGAGAGTAGGAACGGGCGTGTTTTACGTGTCTTCGAAAGATTCAATCATCTTTATTGCCACCATCATCATGATCTGATTGGATTTGTGGTTTTTGTAATCTGTGCTGGCTTTCACGTTGGCTTGAAATGATCACAATATCGTCCTTTCCAAAAACTGAAAACAAAAACAACAAGAAGAAAAAAACATCTTAATGCTGTAGGTAACCGTGAAGTCTTGGTTGTTTTCTTTCTTTTTTTGGACCTCTCACTTCACAGTTTTAGTTCATTTGTCTTTTGTAAATTGAGCCAGTGGCAGCAGGAAGGTGAAATGGTTTCGCAGAGTTCGTTCTTGTGTCTTCAAGTGTTTAAAAATGTCTGTTTCTGAGTATTTTTGTTCAGTTTTCTGTCGCTATAATGAGTGTGTGTGTGTGTGAGAATATGATATGCTGCAAGCATTTGTGTGTTTGTGTGTGTGTGTTGATTTCAAAGTCCTCATGTTTGTGTGTGTTTAAGGCACGGCAGGTGTTTTTGGTTTTCAGGGCAGTCCGGAGGAGACCACTGCAAGGCCGGGGTGTCGGAGGGAGGCGTGACCAGCATGCACGGCTTTGGGGCAGTCTGGAGTCAGGACGCGGCCATTCTCCCCCACGCTTCCCGTAATGGACAGTCGGGCCTTATTCCGCATGGCTTCAGAGAAAGAGAGCTGTGTGAGAAGAGATGGAGAGGACATAGGAAGGAGGTGGAGACAGCAGATGATTTGTTTTGTTTTTTAAAAACTCATCACAGAAACAGGAATCATTTGATAAATGCAACCCATTCACTGAACACATGGACATTTCTGCTGACCAACATGCCCAGACCACTTATACATGCATGTGCCTGTGCACACAACATATAAATTTACACCGACTTTATCACCGTCACACAAATAGAGCAACATATACAGCGTCCTCCACATTTATTGGCACATCTGGAAAAAAATCTGTTAGAGGTCTTCACGTAATATTTATAAAAATCTAATTGCACATAAAAGTTTTAATCTCCATCTATGTGGCGTTACGATAAACATGAATCTTTTTTCAGCCACATTTTAAACTTTGCCACAGGCATTTCCTGAAGATTATACAAATCTGTCATACCTGAATAGCACATTATTCTTTCTTTCCAACTTTTAACAATGACAAAATTATTTTACTTAAAACTAGTTATTTTTCTTATTTCTTTATTTTCTTTTGCATTTTTTTTTCAGCTGCTTTGGTAAATACCTCAAATCATCCTCGACTTCTGCAAAATAGTAAGTGCACTTCTGAAAACAATTTGTACAAAAAGCAAAACACTGGATCATCAGCAAAAGCCTGTCTATTTCTCAAAATCCTTAGTTTATCTCTCAAAAATTAATATCTGTGTCAATCAACTCACAGAATGACAAGTCCTTGTGTCAATGTGTACAGATATAACAGTTGATTGCTTGGTCAACTCAGGATTCAGCCTGGAGCAATTGATCAATTCAGGACAGATTTGGGGAAAGAAAAGGAAACGTATAGCAACATGAAAGACATTTACTGAACTTGGGCTTAAATGTTGTGGAGGCTGAGACAATTCAACAGAGACTCATTTTGATCCACATGGCAGAAGCAATTGAAAATATAGGAAAAAGTGAAGAATCATTTACTATCACTTGAATAGATATACCAAACTTGCAAAACAGCTTTTTTCCATGTGAACAAGTGACAGGATGATTTGAAGAATGAACAAGAAGTTTTGAGAATTTCACTTCTGCTCTGAGAAATGTACCAAAGCAACTGAGAAAAACTATGATGTGCATCAAAAGAATTTGTTTTTTTTTTTTTTACACATCTTTTTCTGGCGTACCAGTAAATTTGGAGGACAATGTGCTGCAATAGACAAAAAAAAACAAAAAATAAACAAACACAAAAAAACAACATGATTACTTTTACTTTTCTACATCATTTTTTGACCAAAAGGATATGCAAAAATACATTTTTTTTTTACATTATCATTGAGTGGTATTGCCTAAATTTGATTTAGCTTTTTAATTATTTATTTAATCAAATTGTAAAATTGGCATCAGAACAATGTAACTATGAGCTTTATAAAACAATTTTAAAATATTCACTAAAGCAGATCATTAGTAGATTTGTTCTTAGGTTGTTGGTTGAAGAAAATGATTTGGTTAAAACATATTCAAACGTTTTGAGTAAAGGTTTACTGGCTGAAACGCCGTACTTACAATGGTAGGAGAGGGCATCTATTCATGTATGCATCAAAAGAAATGCACACTTAGCTGTTCAGCTAGATTTTTTTTAATTAATATTGCAAAATTGCAGTACGGAGATGTTTGGAGAGACTTTATTCATACTGCTCAAAAGCTCCGCCAGTAAATTTTGTTTAGCTATTAAAAATAATTTTGCCCTCTAAAGGGAACAAAATGCATTTGTATGCAAAATAATTCAACTTTGCTCTATGGTTGAATGTTGCACATGGCCTATGTGTAATTTTAAAAGTCTAACCTAAAACTGGGGCTAATGCAATCTAAACAGCACATTCATGTCTCCATCTTCATATACTGTGTAATCATATTGTGCAGTTTTCTTTTAACAAATGCCAAAGCAGGCAACAGTCAACAAACAATAGGTAGACAAAATTCGGGAAGTAGACATCTGCATTTAGGGGTGACATGCATTTCTGGATTGAGGCTTCTGTAGTCTGTAGGTGTGGATTTTAAAGGATAGAATTGGGAAGGTCAGGACCTTGGAAAGACAAAGGGAAAATGTGAAGGAGTGTTTTTTTTTCCTTTCATATCTTAAGATTTATAGAAAGGGAGTGACTGACTGTTGTGGTCAGATGTGGTTTACACTTCATGCAAACAGGCAACCAAGTGATGCAACAGCTGTGGCTGCTGCCTGAAAATTAAACCTCATGTTTCTGAGAGCCACAACTCCTTGTTTACAGATTTTTGCTTCAGACCTACCCTTTTACAGGATGATTTATTTACACTTATAGAAAACAAAATGTTATATGTGTCGTAGCGTTCAAGTCCAGATGGCAAGATTAAAAAAAAACATTTCAATAACAGCTTTTGATTATTATCTCCCAGTTTATATTTAGCGGACAAAACGCCAATCCTGAAACTGACAATTACTATACCTCGAGTCCTTTCTTTAATCATCAATACTTTATTTTGGGCATAGACTGAGCCAGTTTAGTTGGAGGTGAAATACATCTTGTTTTACGTCTGAATGGTTTGTTATGCAGGCCAATAGAGCTGCGCTCAGCATATTCTTTCACCTACCCCCACAGTAATTGCTCGGTGCTATCAGTAAACATGAGTCATGGTTTTGCAACATCACTGAGTGGCTGTTCTATATGAAGTGTTTGCTCATCAATTATCCCTCTCTATTGATGCAAAGTAAGTAAGTGGGCTTTTTTAAAGTTGCCAGGACTGAAATAAGTCAAACAGGGCAGTTCGGATCATCGGCAGCAGGGCTGCGCAACTCCAGTTTGAGGATGAGACAGTGAATACGCAATGCATGAGTGAAAACGCTGAGCTAATAGCAATCAGAGTTCTTACGGAACTTACTTTGCACTCATTTATCTTTGGTTTATTGAATTGAAAATGCAATATACTTCTGGCTCTGCCTTTTACATCCTGAAGGAACATTTGTTTGCAAAACGTATGATCACACCACCTAAATCAATCACAAATGTCACTATTTTGATCGGATTGATGAACGAGAACAAAGTGAAAATAGGAATGTGCTGCAAATAAATTACTAAATATGTAGGTTGTCAAATAATAGTACGCAAAGATAAATTCAAAGCAAATAGTGTTGCCGTCCTATTTCTTTTTCATCTCTAAGACTTCTTCATATAGCATATTTTAGAGCCATAAAACCAGCAACTATTAAAAGCACAAATAAGAAATAGATTTTAATCGGCCATGTTATCGCTTTTCAAATAAATCCAGGTATTTTAAGGACACCTAAAATTTCTTTCTTCTTTATATAGGTGATGATGTCTGATCTCGATTACGGTGACAGACTATTGTTGTACATAGGATATGGACTATTTTCCTGATTAACGATCGTGTACGTGTTTTTTTTATGTGTGTATTTAGACGTTTGGTTTCAACTGTGACTACATTAGACCTGAATATAGTTGAAAAGTTGCTCAAATTAAAATTCATACCCTTTAGGAACTTTTACTTGACATTCTTCATTAGATGCCAGTCACATTATCAGGTCACCTAAACATGGTCTCATCAGAAACAAATTCATGATAATTGCTGTCCACACAGAAGCTAATTAATTTGTAGCCAGAAGCAGTTACAAATTTTAATGAGGAGAACCTTGGCAACAAGGTTATGCTCCCAGGTTGGTAAGACACAAAAATAAACCAACTTTTTTACAACAAAAATAGATAATTACTGCCAATATTTCCACATTTGTTGTTGCTAGAATGGTAATATTTAGGTAAAAATATAAACTGCAATGTTTAATTTAGAAACTGTCTACACCTGTTTTTGCTGTCTTGTCCTTTATTGATGTAACATCACAAGAGATCAAACATCTAACTCATAAGTAACGAGTTATGTTCTTAAAGAAAATACATGGATGAATTAAAAAATTAATTAATTGGAAGTTTCATCATGCAGGTAATCATGTCACTGGAGTTGTGCATCCTTGATTCATCCCAATATTATTATAAATGTACTAAAATAACAATGCAGGTGCCTCATCTGTTTATTAGCCAAGAGCTTCACCATCACTGTCATTCTCCTCATCATCATCATCATCCTCATCATCTGCAGCCAAAGACAATGGAGCCAAGTTTTGGCGACACAAATCTAACTTCAATCACAAAAGAAGCAAAACCATATTAAAAGCCAAAATAAATAAATAATCCATGAAAATGTTGGGATACTAAAGTCAAGAAAAAAAAAAAGAACAAACAAAAACAAAAGTAAAACAGCCAAAACACAAAAAAAAATGGTACATTGGTTCCACAATGCTTGACCACATCCTCATCACATCAAGAACGTGGCGCGACAGCCTCCACAAAACAAACTCTATAGCACTACCACCATGATCAACACCACCATAACCCCACCTATGTATGGCAGCCTCTAAATCCTACCCCTATATCTTGACCCCCTCGGAGCCGTACACGTTGTACCCCTCCCTATAAGTGGCTAGATTCTGGGTGCTCGGGGAGGGGCTGGGACAGTGGGGGGGGCTAAGGTCCACCTTCATGCGCTTGGCTTCGGCCCGTGACTTGTAGCAGAACTCGACCAGGGCCACCAGCATAGCCAGACCCAGGCCACCCACGAGGATATAGAAGACTCCAGCCACGTTGGACAGGCTTAGAGCCTGAGACGACTTGTCCTGCAGGAAGGAAGAGCGAGGGAAGGACGGAGGAGTCAAGGTGTTTGTAAAAAAAATAAAAAATAAAGATGGTTCGAGAAAAGATATGGATGAGTTGAGGAGAAATGAGTGGAAAAAGTTGAATGGATGAAGAATGGAAAGGCAAGTCGAAGAAGAGAGCACATGAGGAAGAGTGAGGAAAGTGATCAATAGGGGTGAAACGAGGGAAGAAAGAGAGAAAATAAGGAAGAGTGAGTTAGACACAGAAAAGAAGATAACGCAAAATAACAAATATTCTGTTGATGTAAGGTTTTCTATGTCACTGACAAAAACATTACAGTAGTAGGACTAATCACAATATTACATGATACTAGCTACAAGTTTCACTACTGCCACCACAAACACTACGAAACACATTTAAAAACACATTTATGACATAAGTGCAACTACAGATTTCAAAATTTCTGAGAATAAAATTAAACTTCTTTTCATATCAGTAAAAGACAGTAACCTACAAAACATCTTAGAAACTTGCAACGGTTTTTATATTGTGTTTGTTTAAAGCTACGAAAAAAGAAAAAAATAATTTTAATGAGAGGAGATGTAACTAAGTCTACATAAAAATATAATATATAAACATGTTGGCTCTTGTTTTATTTAAAGCATACTTTTTATGGACTAACAACGATATTCTTTAAAGCTGCAACATGTAATGTTTCTAATATATATATATATTATATATATTTTTTTTACTTATTTGTTATTGGATTATGTCCTAACTGTATAAGATAGAGAATATGTGAAAATTTTGAGTTCCTCTGCTTTCTCCTAGTGCTCCAACTCCAAACCTCAGAAATACATCAATCGGTCAAACGCAACAAATCAGAGACAGGAGGAGGGTCTTAGCGCCGTCAATCATGCTAATGCTCACCCTCTCCCCTTTGCTATCTGCTATAATACAGATGGTTCACCACAAAATAGCTTTCCACAGATAAGGCGAGTTAGCATGAATGGAAAGTCGTTTCTTCGCTATTAGCACATTCTTTTTGCTTGCCAACGCTGCTCAGAGCCAATCCTGGTTCTGATTTTTTTTTTTTTTTTTTTTTTGACTGAGGGTGGAGCATTTCTTCAGATTGCAGTAATAAGTTAGGGAGAAGGTGGAGAAGCTTGATTTTTTCCATAAATTATCTGTCTCATTCTATGCTGTCAAAATACAGTGACAGATTTAATAAATATAAAAAAAACAAGTTACATTTTTAAATGTATTAGGAATAACTCATTTTACATTAGGCTTTCATTCAGTTAGAATTGAGATGTTTATAATTTTACTCCTATTTGTTGACTTTTCTGTCCATATTTGGAAAAATTTCAGATTTCTGTGCAAACAATTCAATTGCTCCATTTGTCTACATTTATAACTATTTCAAAGTGAATTTACCTGCATTACGGAGGAGTACATATATTTTGAATTTCTAAATTTGTCATGTTACAAATGCAAACTTCAATGTATTTTATTAGGATTTATCTAATAAATTAACAAAACATAGTACATCAGTGTGAGATGGAAGGAAAATTATAGTTTTCAAATTTGTTTTAGAAAAAAAACACTAAATAGGGTGATGTGTGCAGATGTACTCAGCCTTATCAGTCAATACTTTGACTTTTCTACAATCACAGATGCACCACAAACAAAAGCTTTTTTAGGTAACATCTGAGGGAAACAGTATTAGATCTTTTTGGAGAATATCAGGCTAATTGGTGTTCAAATCATTATACAATGTTAAGAGGTTTATTGCATTTAAGAACTCAATGTGAGTGATATCTTCTAGTAGTACCTAGGCCTGTCACAATAAGCAATAAATCAATTGCATAATAAATTAAAACAAACTCCATAATTTCCATTTGCATGATTTATTGTTGTTCTCTTTATTCTCTTTCTACCAAACTCTGGATGTCAAAAGTCTCCAGTTTGATGGGGGTTTTTTTAAATAGCAATTTTTGAAGGACAATTTTGTTTCCAGAGTCTTCATAATTCATTTCATTTGTTGCCTTTGTTGTTTTTGTTTATTTATTTTGGATATTTAAAATGTCTTAAGATTCCAGTGCTAAATGTTCACTAATTTGAAGTTTATTGATCTTTGAGAATGTATTCTCACATTTTGCCATTACCATTACATTACTTGAAAATGGTCTCAAAACACCATTATCGTTAATCGCAATAACTTCTGGGACAATTTATCGTCCAGCAAAATTTGTTACTGTGGCAGTCCTAGTAGCACCTACTTAAATGGTTCAGTATTTTATTACCCAAAGAGAGAACGAAAACTTTGAAAGTATATTTTAAGCCCATCCTATGAAGATAAGTAATGTAAAATTATGCTATCCTGATAAAATACAAAGAACAAAAGCAAGGGACAACTACTGTAATACATCAGCACTACTCCCAAGAGTAGATTTGTTTCAAGACATTAAATCTAAAGTAACAAATGAGAATAAACAAAAATTATGAATGGTGGGAATTTCTAATACCACTGGAACTGTAATGAAGATGGGGTTGCCGCAGATTGCTACAGAAACTGGACAAGAATTTGCTATAATTCTTGGTCTGGGGTTAACCAGAACCTTAATTTAATCTAATAAAAATTACCCATTTTAAGAAATCACCATTAAATTGTATGTCAAGCATGCAGTTTTGAAAAAAGGTACTTCTAAGGCAGTAGTTGCAGTAATCTGTAGCGCATTCAAGATGAGTTTTAGGCTAGCGTTCTGCAGGCCACAGCAGCGTGAGACTGACCTTACTTCCAGAGTCCTTGGGTCCACACTCTCCCTTGTCATACCACCATTTGTTTTTCAGTTTGTCTAAGACGCCTGCTTCGCTCAGTTTCAAAACTGCAAGGTTTACCGGGGTTCTTTGCGTGTAAAAATAACATAAATAACATCATAGGTCATGTTATTTTATGTTATTATGGTATTTCACATTTGCATTGAACATCTCAAGTCACATAGAAAACTTTGATTACATACAAGTGACCTAGCTTGGATCCCACTGAGTACATGTGTGTATGCTCGTTTAAGGAGGGGCTGGGGGGAGGGAGGGCTACGTGGAGCTAAGTCGAGCTACATACATATGAGTGGGACCCACCTTTGTCACTGATGGTAACACATTCATTCTGCCCCTGCTAATCCCACAATGAAACAGAAAGAAAATACTATCAAGACAGGTCTTTAGGATCAAGCTAGCTATATGCTGCCACTGAGCGAGAGAGAGCTACACTTGTTCAACTTAAAGTATGAAGCTTATCATTTCATGAACTGACAATTTAAATACATTTATGACATGATATCATTAACGAGTCACTACAGTTCTTTAAATGTACTGTTGCTGTAAGTCGATTATTTCAGCTTAGGTTTTTCTGCTGGTTAGCTCTACATTTGATCCAGTCTCTAATTAATTCAGACTTTGCCAAGACAGCTTCTGCATATAAAGGAAACTAATGCAATATCTTTTGTTAATGGTTAGACTGGCACCCAACTCTGCACAGGCACACTTCCAAAACGATTAATCTAAATTATCTTGGTGTGTCTTTGTAATTTCTGAGATGGTGATGCACCAACTCTATATTGATCAAATAAACAAAAATACATTTAATTGGCGTCACACTGATATTATTTTTATTAAGGCATAGAAAAACTACTGGCTTATATGGCATCATTATGACACTGTCAGTGTGTATAAATTATATAAATTAAATGTGTAAACTGGTTTCTCTATTATAATCCACAGTGTAAGGTCCTCAGTGTGAAGAACATGTGTTTATCTAAGCTAAATACTTCTGAAAATGTATAAACCACAGATATTTGAATAACTGTAAAATGACCTTTACTGAGTAAACAACTATTCATGTCTGTAATTACAGAATGGCTAAATATAAAGTTAGTTTTAAGTTGAATACATGTACTTAAATAATTTCCTCCTTGTTTTTTTACTACTATGTGAAATGATGTACTTTTTACATGAACACTTTGATGCCCTCATCTTCAGATGCAGAACAAATGTTGATATAAAGAAATGACCAAATTAACATCTGTAAGTACAACAGCTCCCCAGTTAAGAACCGGATGCAATCTGAGTGTGTAGTCCTCATACCATTTTTTAACTTCTCTCTTTTCTTTACTCAGAGCAGCTAGAAGGGGGGAAATATTCCTGTCTTCACAGTAATTGCTCTCTATGTGCTAATATTAATCACTTAAATTTTGTCATTGCTTTCTTCTATTGCTCATTAATAGTGAAGTCAATAGTGAAATTAACAATATGTTATGCACTGTGATAAAGTTTTTTGATGATTTGTTGAATTTCTACCTTTTGGAATTTAGTCAAACCAATTTACTCTTTCAAAAAAGACTTTTTGAAATACTTATTTTGAAATAAGGGCTTCCTCACTACATACCAATATATATCTATAAAATATTTTCTCTCCCCTGTGTGGTCCATAAACTTTTCGGCGGGGCAGATGCATGTGTCACACTCTCCAAGGACGGGGCCATCGCAAGCTCCTGCAGCTTGTGAGCGGCCCCTGTCATTGAGTAGTTGGGGAGGGGCGGGTGGGGCAGACAGAGAGGGCTAACCTTGGAATCCCCTCCCCCGCTGCCACATTCTCCTTTGTCATACCACCACTTGTTTTTCAATTTGTCCAACAGGCCCTGCTCGTTGAGTTTTAGCACGGCCAGGTTGACCGCGTTTCTTTAAGTAAAAAAGGAGGGACAGATAACATAGTTTGGTCAGAGCAGAGGATGGAGGGACAAACAGACAAGATAGATGGAAATCACAGCCAGGGGGGGGAGAAGGAGAGAGGGAAAAGGAGGAGAGAACGAATGGGAAGGATAAATCAAAAAGGGCTTAAGGCATAAAGGTGAGCTAGTGGAGAGAGATGCACCCCAAACAACCCTGTCTCCGACTGTTAAGAGTTTTTTCTATCCATGCTCTACTAACTTGCAAAGTTTTGCAGGTTCTTCTGTTACTGTTTCTGAGCAAGCACTCGTCAGAGGTTACAGTCTACATGAGTAAACTAAGGTAATCAGATTTCTGCAGCCTGCTGATGGTGCTCTTGTCCATCTTCTCAGTTTTCTCTGCTGAGCTGCACAGACGAGAACTGCAGCAGTCCTTCCCACAGTAACAAGCTAACTGACCTTCAAACTAAATCCACAGGGACCAGGCTAAATAATCTGACATTCCTGGACTGTATGCAAAGCAATTTTGTCTCATGTAAACAAAATAATGTCCTGTGTACGGCTGACACCAGAAGTTTACATAAACTGCAGAAAAAAAACAACATACACCTTTTTTTTTCTCCAGTTAAATTAAACCAAACCAAACCAGTTCACTTATTTTAGGTTAGTTTCATGTGGTAAAATTTTTTCTATTTTCTTTCCTTTTTCCTCTTTCTCATCTCAGAAAGCTCTCTGATATCCATAATTTTGTAATTCTACAATGTATTGGGATTTCTACCATAGTGCCAGCCTAGATGTTTCTTAGTCTGCTAATTTGACCGCACACCTGACATCATATCTCAAAACTTGATGGTCAGGTTACATTTCATCCCATGCTGGGACTGAAAAGTTGTTGCCTGGTCAAAAAAAATAATCATGAATACTTCAGCTTCAGAAAGAGACAGTGTTCTTTGGGGGATCTCATCTACAAGCTGTGACATCTCAACTTATAAGGTATGGAAGACAATAGTTGAAACATGTATGAAAATCAGAAAAAAAAAAACATTACAGGTATTCATTATTATTCATACAACAGCAGCTCTAGTTAAGAAAAGAACATTTATCTGCTGAAAAATTAAATATCAAAGGAGTCATGCCTGTCAGCAACATCATAAAGTCAGTTCAGTGCTGCAAACACCAGGAGGAGAGGAAGACTCAAACTCAGGCTCTCACTGCCCCATGACTGGAATACAGTGCTTTCTATCGACTGACAGACATCAGAGACAACCATGGAAAGTTTCAATGATTAGTTTTAAGGAGGTTTAAACAGCAACATATCCATATCCTGTCAGAAGTTCTTTATTTTAAATGGAAAGGGTTTTTTTGTTCAATAGGAGTTGAACTGCAGGGAAGCTGGGGTCTTGAAAAACTTTGAATAATCGAAGTTTGGGGGGGAGTTATAGTACAGGACTTGAGACTGAAGTAGTGTTCATGCTCTGCCTTTCACAGAGCAAATCTGACAAATGATGACAAAAATAGATAGAGGAGCAGAAGAGAGAGCAGTTGGTCAAATTTTTCCTGTACTTTCCGTCTGTGGGAAACATCGGCATGTAGACGTTTCAAAACTCCTGCATTTTGGTTTAAACTTTTCACTTTGTATATTTCAAGTCCCACAGGTTTATCATCAAACTCTACCTGATGAGTTGAACCTGCAGCTGCATAGTACTTAATAATTGGAAAGGGATTCCCTTCTCCAACAAGCTCTGCAGGAAGCAGAGAACACTGAAAAGGAATGGGTTGTCTTTCCACACACCAGTTCTCAAAAACGTGCAATTAACCAAGAGCGAGTAGAAGTGCTTACATTTTGAATGGGGCCTCTGACGTCTGGAGGGAGTCGTGCTGCATGTAGGGTCCACCTTTTAATAGCCACCTTGTCCAGAGAGCCAGATGATCTGGATGTGGATCATAAATCTCTCCCTGGACCTCAGATCGAAGGTCCCTGAGAACGAGGACGGGCGGGCCATGGTTCTGCTGACAGAACTTGGATCATCTCCACCACTCAGGGTTTCAATGGCCTCCAGATTCAAAGTTAAGCCCTGTTCTCTCACCTTGAGTAGAGTTGGGAATATTAGGCTCAGACATGGAGCACCACACTTGGCCATGAGTGTATCAGCACGTCCATGCCCAGTGGAGCATCTGGAAGAGATGCTTCACTGGGGCAGTGAGCATTTTCCCATGAAGTGAAGAGATTTAGCACAGCCTGTTGTTATCTCTGCCAGGTCTGCTGCACCACTTGAGGGTTCAGCGTTCATTCTTTGTACAGATGGATTCCTAAAAGATTGGTCTGTCTGTTCAGATTTCCTGGTGCGTGCATTGCGTGAAAGGTACTTCACTTTTTTTTCCTGGCGGGTCTTTGAGGCTTCAAGAATTGTCTTCCTTTACCAAGATGTGGTGAATGATCATATAGGGCTATGAACTCTTTAACAACTAGAAATACTGTGGTTGATGTGAAGCCGTGTCAGTGCGTGCTCCCTCTGTTGGGCAAAGAGGAGAGTTTTTGTTTTTTTTATTTTTTTGTGGAGGGTTTCTGCCTTTGGCAACATGTTGAAGGTTGAAGAAAAGGTTGTTTCATTTTCTCGGATTCCTCGAGAAAAAAAACAATAGGTGCACTGGGGCAAAAGTGAGTGAGTGCTTTGTAACACTGTCAAGGTGCTGTGGAGTGTTAGATGGCACTGTTGAAGTGATTACTGTGTTGTGTGCCCCACAATTTCCTCTCTCTGAACATAAGAGGGAGAATTTAACAGGACTCCTGGTGAACTTGGAATCACAGGAGTATCTGAACACTGGACAAAAAAGTTTGTTTTGCAATCTGAAAATCTCTTCAGAGAAGTAAGTTGGCAACAGTCGGTTGCCCACTTCTTTTTTCACTCCTTGGGGTGAGCTGGATAAATTTTGTAGTAGCCCTGAGAAGGAGTTCATGGTAGTACGCCATGTTGGGTGGCGGATGGCGTCACAGACATGACCCAACCTGAATAAAGTTAGAAAAAGAACCACTAGTGGATTTGTTTTGTGTGCTCATCTCCTGATAATTTTGGGTTTATAATTTCCATTAAGGTCTTACCATATTCAGTTTGAAACAAATTTAATAATCAATTAGAAAATTATGTTTATAGATTTTCTCTGTCACATGCAGCCAAATTTCAGCCGTTTTACAAGGAAAATTGTCAAAAATTCTTTTCAACTATCTTCATTTCTAGATGTCCACTACGATGCTAATAGTGATGCACATCAAAAACTTAAAGCTGCACATGCAGCAAAAGATTGTCCTTGACTTAGGAGGGCTAAATAGAAATGCCATTTAAAAACCCTTCAGGCTATGTAGAATTTTCAAATAATTTCTCAATAAGTTAATTTTTGTTGGGCTATCGAATAAATCCCAAATGAAATAAAAGTGGCTACAATGTATTTTGCAAGCAGATAATGCCAATTTATAGGACATTCAAGTAACTATGTTACCTTCAGAAATTTAAGTTTCAATTGTCTTTGCAATTTGAAACCTTGAAATTGACCTCTGTTTCTTTAAGCAGCTCTTCTAGTCTGGTGAAACTTAGTAAGGAAGGAGTGATGTATTAATGGCAGAGAAACAACCTCTGTACTAGGAAAACTGTTTGTCCTCTGTCATCGGAGGCCATGGTTAGCCTGATAATTTACGGCAAACAGCACCGTGGGCAAGGAGCAATAGCACAGCAGAGCAGAAAAGGGAAGGTGTGAGCAGTGCATACACAAGTGTGATTGACAGTGTTTAGTCCCTCCTTCTGGCTCAGATTGGTTGTTTTTAACCAGGAGCTGTGTATTTCTGCAGATGGCAGTAGGGCCACAGGGAGGAGGCAGAGGAGACTTTTTTTCACAGATTATGTGTCTCATATTACGCTGTCAGGATGTAGTGATAGATTTTAAAAATATGTAAAAAAACAAAAAAAAAACATTTTGGTAAACATTTGCTACAAAAGCTGTACAGTAATACAGCTGATTAGGAGTAAAATATAGAAACTTACTGAATTTAGAAGGAAAAATACTATTTTTCAGGGCTGTCTTAGCAGTGTCTGATCCCTGGTAATAAAATAAATAAGAAGGGTGAGAGTGGGTTTTATCTGGAGTGCAGTGTAATGTTTGTCCTGATTGTCTTCAGAGCTGACCACACCCAGTGGAGTCACCGGATCTTAACCTGGTCCATTTACATTGCACAGTACTAAACATTGTGTGTGTGTGCTGCAGAACTGTGTAGAAATGCCTTTTGGCTAAAAGGAACCTATCTGATGTTTTACTACAGTAAGCTTTATAGTACTGTAGTCCATGGTATCTTTATGCCTTCACTGATTTCTATAAAATCAAAAGCAATTTTTCACTTCTCCCATATGGCATCTGTTAGTTTATGAGCTTAAGCTTGTCAGCTTGTTAGTTTTTCTTTCCAGTAACTAAGAATCATTGAGATAAATAGAAAACTGCATTTTCTCACAGAAGATAATAAGCAATTAAAGAAAATTACCAAAATTACCACTGCTTGAGAAATAAATTTACACATGCTGTGCATGAGCGATCCAAATGGCAAAGACAAAATGGTGAAGAGGCAAAATCAGGTCCCATTTCTGACTTCTGATTTGAGTTTGCTGTGAACCACAATGTACCCCAAATACTTTGTAATGTTCACATAGTGATCTGATAAGTGAATTAGATTTACTAATGTCCCACTAAAATAAAATCCTTGGTTGCTCTTACTGTGAACTCAAGCCAATAAGTCAGAGGAGTGAAGGATGTAAACTGACCAACTGTAGTCAAATTCAATTGCTTTCTCATTCATTTCCTCTATCCTTCATTTCTGATTTTAATCAAACTTTTATGGAAACACTGATATAAAGTACTGCATCATTTGACATTTTCTTCTGGCATTCTTTAAAAAGAAATTACAGTTGTGTGTCATCCAGAAATTTAATAAAATAATAATTTTAATTTTGACTTTGCAATTTGACACAAGAAACCTTGTTAGTTTTACTCACTAGTCCCCCCATTGACCAGGCCCCTCAGTTTTATGATTCCTGATTGTCTATAAATTCCCCCTCTGTGGCTCTGGAGAAAGTGCCAGAAGTCTGAGGTTCTGCCCCTCCTCATGGCAGATTACTGTGAATACATTTAAATATTATTCACTCGAATCATCATGACCATCATCATCATTATCATCATAAAAAAACACACTTAAGACAGCAGACGAATGTACAAAGTTACCTGGTAGTTGGCCCTATGGAAAAAAAGGGAGAATGGCTGACAGTGCAACAGAGGTGAGAACCACAAATGAGATGTATGGATGGTAGCGACACTGGACAGAGAAATGAAGGGGACATGCCCTAAATCAAGAGTGGTGGCAGAAAAGGACGAGTACAGCAGAAACAGTGACAGAAACAATTACACACAATACAAAAAAAAAAAGAAAAACAAGAAAGAGAGAAAAACCAAAGCAAATGAGAAAGCATGATGATATAATTTTTTACATTTGCAACATTTATTTGTCACTGCTGCCAAGTGGACTGACACATAAAGTTAGAATAAATTAATAATTATTGTAGTTTAATTTCTATAAAAAAAATAAAGTAATGATTGATCATCACTCCAGTTCTTCAGATTTTAAGTTTAAAAAAAACAAAACAAAACAAAAAACCTGCCACCTGACAGCAGTGACAGTCCAATCTGTGTGGATTAAAAGGCACAGCAGGGTAGGTGGAATTTTGCAGCAATAGTACAGTATCAGTGTTGCTACTGTTTCCTATTGTTACACTATTCCACCCACCTTAACAGTGAGCCTTTCGGTGTGGCAATGCCGTATCCTTTGGAGTCCAGATTTCCTCCCACTTTCATAGTGTCACAAGGCTTCCGCTGCTCCGTGTATTCGTTCATGGTGGACTCCAAGAGGAAGGCGTACTTCCCCTTGGACTTGCGCACTCTTGCCACACCCTCTGCTGTGGTTCTGGTGAACACGGATGGCTCAGCGGACTTCATGTAAGACCACATCTTCTCATAAACGGCTATCTTGGACCTCTGGGGTGGAGCGGGTGAGAGGAGAAACCAAGGGTTATTTGCACATTAGAAGGCATCGTTTCACAAAGGTAAAGATGCAGAATTTGATGCAGATTACAGTTCTTGTGGCTATTAAACATATGAAAAATGTTTATGTTGGGTGCTTTTTAAACACTTGCTATGAAGATAGAAGAAAAACGTGTCAACATGAAATGCAAAAATATATTTTTCCTGCCTAGAAATCAATCTACCATTTCAGTTGAGGTACTGATATGTCACTAGAATCCAACTGGCATGACATTAAGAAATTTATTGTAACTAAAAAACATTAAATATTTTTGATTATTCACAATTAATTAATTAATATTTTTAAAATCAATTTCCACCATTAATCAAAAGAAAGTGCAAAGCAATTGCACTTTAAAGTTCGCAAAAGGCATAAGACAGCAGAAAACAGAACAAATTTGGAATAAAACTTGTTGCAACCTGTAGAAGACTTAATATCAACTGAACAGACAATCATGAATCCAATGATTTGGTTTAGATCAAAGCATACTCATGTGTGGGTGTGACCCAGTCATAGTTCATATCCATCCCACCGACACGACAATGTTCAAAAACCGATGTTCATAAAAGTGATCTTACAAAAGGATCTAAAGCATAAAACATAATTTAGTCACTAGGCTTAATTTACCTTCATGGTACGTAAACAATAAAAACACTGACATGTGCGTTTCTGCTTTTTCTCATGGCACCGTAACAAACAAAAGGTTTTTTCTGGAATATTTCAGAATTATTTATTTAATCAAGGGGGAAAAGCTATTGATTCAATAGCAAGTCTCAAACAACCAACGGACTTTCAAACCTAAGACAGTCACTAATTCATTAAATAATACTTTTACTCTGTGGTCGGCTTGCTAAGACTTATTTGTGCTTTTAAACTGATCTGAACTGAGCTGAAAGTAGAACATTGTAATACAGTTGTCACATTGCTCTCTGTATCACAACAAGTCACCAACTGCCTCCTTTTTGATTTTGTTGTTTTTATTTTCACTAGCAGGATGAAGAGTTGGTGTTAGCTTTAACACAATAGAACCAGCAGTGCAGCTGACAGCACTGCACACAAACAGGGAGCTTTTACTTGTCAAATATAATATTCACTTATTTTTTTTAAACTTTGCCTGCTGTACAACACAAGGCTCTGCTGTGGTACAACGCTGCATCCTGCGTAAAAGCAATCTCATTTCATGTGAGGCCTAAAAGAGACATTTATTTACAGCCAATTTGCCTCTAGGATTAATAACACCTTCACATATGGCTGTACATTTAACAGTAAAATACATAAATATTCCTTATCAGATGTAAAAAAGAAAAACAGTTAAGGTCTACCATATTAGGTCGAATATTCAGTTTGTGAATTTAGTCAGACATTTACAATGATTGTTTCCATTGAATTTGTGTCTATTTCTTAATGCCCCTCCCTATAGGTTACAAAATTAGCTGCTTATCAAATTATGGATTTAATCATTAAAATGTAATTGCTGCATTTGAGATGTAACAGAAATATTTATAAATGAAACTGCAGTTGAATTTAATAGATGCTTTTTAATAAATTGACAAAATGACAACACAGATATAATTTAGTGCTGGTTATGTTATAAATGTGTCTTTAAAGCTTCTGATTTATTGCTACAGCTTTATATGCTGTAGCAATAAATATCCAAACTGTTAGAGCTGATTAGAATACAATTTGAATTTTGAATAATATTACACTGCTGATTGAAGGCTGTCTTATCCATCTACCATTTTTATGCTCGGGCATATAATGACTTTTATAATCTCATTGTGAATGTAACACTATATCTCTCTCAAAAAGTCAAGCATCAGTCTCACTTCGAATGACTTGAACAGTTGCATGCTAATCATGCTGCTACAAATTCTGAGGAGTCTTTCAGTAGGCGTCTGTCCGGAGTGATAAAGCCGTTGGTCTCCGTCTGCACATAAGGCGTTTTTTTTCACCAGTCTATATGTGTTTGAGAGACTTATTTGCTTCTGTCCAAGTGTGTGAATTGTGTTTACTCATGAGTGAAAATAACAAGCATCCTCCACAAGCATTCGATTTCTTCTCCCTCTCTGTCTCCTGGTATTTAAATGTTACTCTTGTTGCTTTGCAAGTAACAAGCCAGGGCCTGAGGAAGTGAAATCAACACCAGGGGATGGTATGCGTGTGTCAGGGTGCTGATGGTCCGTGACGGACACCTATCCTATAATAATGCCATTCACATTCAAGAGGACCAATATTCCCCTCTCTCTCTTATATCCTGACTTTCTCCCCAACCTTTGCCTTTATTTTTCACCCTAGCCAGGGGAAGCTATCATAAATTCTCGTCATCCTCTGCAGCCCCTTCATTCATCTGTCTGTGTAATGTCCGGGACACAGAGGAGACAGTAATGTTGAAGCTTCTGTGCACGTACAGAACACTGTCTAGCCCTAGAGGGATAGATGTGTGACAAAATACTGTGGCTTTTCCAAATTCTTTAACAATGAATGTGGCTGTGAAGGAGGAAATGGATGCTTCAAGTCACCTTCAGGCCTCCCATGCACACATTTTCTAAATACACACGGGAACAGATGCATTTTACATGCCACTCAAACATCCATGGGCATGTCAACTGTATTCATAAAATTTAGCTAAATGTGCATACATGCATGCATGCACTTGTGTGGGTGTGTGTGTGTGTGTGTGTGTGTACACAAGCGCACATACACACACGCAAAGATAATTAATGGTGGTGGCGAATCCCCCTCAGCTGTGGGAGATTAAATTGCTTTTTCACCCTCCACAGATTTCGGCACGCTCGTTATGTTGATGATGCGAGAGCCACTCAGAGAAGTAAAAACTATCTGCCACTAGCTCCTCGACCAGCCCCCACCCTGCTCCTTTCTCCAACCACCGCCACACTCATAGACACAGCACTCAAACAAAAATACCAATGCACATATCCTTCAGAAGCATAGAAGCGCATAAGCACAAAAGCACATGCACCAGTGAAGGAGGATATTGGGGTCAAAGTGTATTACGCCATCTTAGCTGTTTGCTATTGTCAGCAGGAAAAAAAAAAAATAAAGAAACTTCATAACTATATTCAAATGTTGATGGGACACATTTGTTGAAATTGGATAAAAAAGGCATCGTGATTTTTCTCTGGGATAATTTACTTTCCGTCTAATTTTGTTTCCCATAGAAGTTCCATGCAGAGCATTTAGCTCTATATGTTTCTTCTGTCTTCATTTACATAGTTTAATTTCCTGTATAATTTACTCTGATGATAATTAGCCAGTTAATAACTCTGTGTGACTTGGTGGGAGAGTGATTAAATGTAAGGACTCTGATAAACATTGCTCAGCTGGGTTTAATAATTGAGAGGATTCCTCAAGAATCCTTCATAGACTGTTGGTAAACATTAAACATGGGAATGAATTCTTGAAACCAACAAGCAAACAAAAAAAAAGCATGTAAGTGACACTTCATCACTAAAGCTAAAAAAAATAAAAAAATATCACATAATCCTTTCTATGTTCAACTCGAAGAGTTACCATGAAAGCTTCAAAGATATGGAATATCAATTTCCCATGTTTTCCCAGCCCAGTTAAGAAACAGCAGTTTAACATTTAGTGGACCTCTTAGAAGTGAAAAAAAAATGTTAAAAAAAAAAAAAAAATTTAGAAAATTTTTGTCTATAGTTCTTGAAATATTTTGGCTAATACCCATCTTTGTATCACAATTGCAAATACTGTATGGGCATGAAAATATATTATAGTGTCTAACATGTTATGCTATTTTGCCATCTTAAGTGTTCAAGAGACACAAAAACTTATATTTGACATCAATCTAAGTAAAAACAAACAAAAAAACACCCATTGAAGTGACTATTTAATTTAAAACGAGAAAAAAGCTGTGAAGCCAGTTTATGAGGCTAAGATCAGAGCATGCACTGATCAAGAGAAGCTCCAAAACAAATAGAACAGAAAATCCCTGAAGCCTGTCCGTATGGCAGGGCATTTAAATACATTTCTAATGCTTTGGAACTCCAGCCAACCAAAGTGGTCGCCGTTACTCATAAAATGAGAAAATCATAGAAGAAAGTCAAATCTTCGTAGAATGGCTGGTCAACAAAAACTCATTCATTTTATGATTTTTATCTTTACTGATGAAATTAAAGACACAGGATTCAGAATACTTTTGATTCAAGATTTATCTTGAAAAGCCTGCAGAGAGTCCATACCCTGAAGAACTCCTTCGTGGAGCCTGAATCCAGTGTTCCGTAGGCTATCTCTGTCTGTTTAGCCAAGTCCTCTGCACTTTCGATAGGTGAGACCATCCGCTCCACAGTGAGGAAAGCAGCCAGGTTGGCTGTGTAAGAGGAGATGATGATCAGAGTGAAGAACCACCACACACCTCCGACAATACGTCCAGACAGAGACCTACAAAGAGTGGTGTGGGGGTGGGAGTGATGAGAGCGAGGGAGAAAAGGGAAGAAGAGGAAAAGCATTTCCAGAAAAAGAGAGCGAAGAGATTAGGTAGATTAAAGAGGTGATTTGATAGAATAGATGAGAAAGAAGATGAGGGAGATGATAAAGGTAAAAGGTGATAAAAAAAGATTAAAATAAGTTTAGAGACAGAATGAAGAGAGAAAAAAATTATTACATTTAATTCTTCTGTCAAGGTTGTGCAAGACAATGTGCTGTTTTACACAATCAGTTTTAATACTAAAGTGTGTATGACTGTAAACCTGCTGGAGCTGCCAAAGTAATTGTCTTTCAGGCCTAAAAAGCATTTCAGCAGTAACAATAACAGGCTTGGCAAAACAGATTGTAATCTGGGCACTGCGCCGTGTCTTTCTGGGCGCTGCACCTCATTCTCTCAGTTTCTTTCTCTATGTTTAGTCTCTTCATCCACCAATTGCAAGATAAAGTTAGTGGCAATTCATTTAATTTTCTTTTGGTTGCATGAACTAGTTTTATACAAAGAAGTAGTGAAGAGAGCAGAAAAACAAGGATGAGGTATGGAAAACTGAGGCGTTTAGACTTTTTTTATGGTAGACATGGTAAAATAGCTTGCTAGTCTAATAGAAAGAAAACAGGAACATTCGTCAGCAAAGGCTTTGTTATACACATTTTCCTAATGCACATTTCCCTATAAATATCTTCAAATATTCAGTGTACCACCACTAATCGCAATCAAACTCAACCAAAAGGTTGTTGCTGTTAAAACATAGTGAAAGCCCACTTTTAAAGATCACGAGAACATCTGACTATGTGGAAGAAAGTTTTATGAAAAGACTGAACAATCTAAAACTTCACAGAAGTTTATTTTATTTAGGAAATGTTGAATATACATCTGAAAACTTGGGTGTAATAAGATAGATAGAATATCCATTTTAAGGATATCACTCACTAAAAATATCAAATAGGCTAAGAGATGTCCAAAAGTAGCATATTGTACTCCAATCTAAAGACATTTGAGAACAAATGTGAAAATACAACAGCCAGTCTAAAATGCATCCCCCCCAGGAATAATGAACAATAACAAAGGCTGTTACAGTGATCAAGTCTGCAGTTGATTAAAACATTGGTGAATATTTCAATGCCCAAGAAGGGGGCGATGACTGGAGGATATAGCAATTTTAGATGGAAAAAAGCAATTATTTGTTTTGTGGTTGACATGTTGTTTGAAGGAGAACACCACGTATTCTCCCTCTACCTGCTAATCCTGGAGGATGTTGTCTAAGCTATCAGTTTGTCTCCTTAAGCTTGATCTCACTTGAGCTCAGACTGTTAATAAATCCTTTTCTGAGGTTGTTTTTTTTCTTCCTGATACTAACAGGCGATCATTTGAAAACATTTCAGTCCAGGCTGACTGAAATGTTTCAGTCCAGGCTTCATTCATGTTCAGATTGCGCCCCCACCAAACCTTTATATCTTGCAATGCCCCTCTGTTGCTTAGTAAAGAATCAAAGAGAGAGGAGAACATGGGTGGTTGAAATTTATATTAAAGGTTTAACACTGAACCAGTAAGTGCACAAATCTTAAAAAGCCACCAGCTGTAAAGATAATAATGAGGTGAGAGAGGTGCCAGTTTGATCTAATACATACTGCAAAATGAGTTGTACATTTAATTCAAACACAGCTTCACAGCAACTGGGCTTGATGAATTCACAAAGTGCTGCCTGTAGGACAAAGCAGTATTGCTGGAGTTAAATTTAATAAGAATCTCGATAATAGCAAGTAATTCTTCATCGTTTGACTCAGTAAAGATTGAATGTGTGGTGTCTTGTGTGTGGTGTGCTTATGAATACAATATACACATTTTTTCATATGGCCATCAGGTAAGTGAGGGAGTCTTTAAAGAGGCAATTACTCATAGGAAAACCTGCTTTAAATGCAGGAACAGGATGCAGGTCTTTTTGATCAGTAAGAGGGGAAAAAAGTTAACTGCTCTGTCAGATTGAAACTCTTTATTTGTAAAGGGAACTCCTTTGAAAGTACAGATAACCATTATACACACACACAAAAAAAACTGATTAAATCCCCTTCCTCAGATTTATATATATCACCTGCAATCACATGCAATTAAATATTAAACTGAAGCACAGCTAGTAATTTAGCAACATCCTCGACCTGACTGAATTCACTAGTGTGTTGCATATTTGGTTTTAATAAGTCTGTGGTGAAGTGAGAAAAGGACAGAAATTTTGAAGGTGTATTAACCTCTGTGTACTCAGAAAATTATCTCTTTTTCAAGCTGCTTTGCATTTTGTTACTGTTCAAAGGCCAGAACACCTCTTATTAACACTTACTGCTCTCAAACAAACACACAAATTTGAATTGATAGGACCTGGCTCTGAGGTATTGATCTGTTTATACGAATAAATGAACCAGTCTAAGATTTTGATGGCTCCCTGAAGAATAATTTTTAGGGTTAGTTATTATTTCACTTTAAGAAGACTTTGGAATGAACTGACATAGACAGATGTTCACTAAAACAACGGATACAAGAAAAATTACAGATGTTGAAATTAATTGAAAAGTTCAGCAACCTTTCCAAAGCGCAGATGTTTTCCGCAGATGGAAAAGCATAGTTTTTGTTGCTAATGGGCTCAATGTTGGTACAAAAACAACAGTTTCCATTTGATAAAATGAATAACCTTGTCAGATATTAAGGGGAGGAGGAGGACAGAAGGAACAAGTGGAAACACAATACAAAGATAATGTGGCACATATTATTGTACTCAGTGAACCTGATGTTCCTTTAAAATCACACAATTTCCTCATGTTTAGACACATGCAAGATATGTTTTTTTTATACCTGGCAAGATAGGAAACAGGAGGTGTAATCTAGGAGAATGTCAGACGAATTCTAATTGGTTGATGACCTAATGCTCTCTCTAAATGATTATCAATCAGCTATCTGAATGTTTGGGCTGCCCTATAATTGAAAGATTAATACTATAATTTAAAGATAACTACTTTTGCTCATACGCCGTGTTCCAAATTATTATGCAAGTGATATTTTCTCAGATTTTCTTAAATGGTCAATGCAAATGATGGTCAGTATAATTTCCAAGTCATGAACTCTTACGGTATAAATAAAATTTTACTCCCCATGAGAAAAATATTTATTTCAAAAATAAATAAAAAAACTCAAAATGCACTGTTCCAAATTATTATGCACAGCAGATTTTCTAAACATTTTATGAATGATAAAGAACTGCAAAAGGTCATTCTTTAAATGTGTAGCATTACGTGGTCTCCAGGTACTTCCACTATTTTTCCCAAATAATAAAAAAAAGGAAGTATAATTCATCCTATGGTCATAGAGTAAAGTTTGAGAATATTTGGTTTCTATTTTCTGTACCTTGTGCTATCCTCCATAAGCCAGTATGGAGTGTATTTTTGGAATGGATGCCTTTGTTGTGTGTGCTGCATTCATGAGTTGCTTTGGCGTTGGTATGCAACAGGCGAATCATCCTATAGCAGGTCATGCATCATCTATGATAGCCAACAGATTGCCTCCACAATTCTCTGTGTGAAAGATTAATGGCATTCTGTGTACTTCTTTCTCACACACTCTGCTTTCGGCAATACTTTTCTTATCCCATGCATCCAGATTTTTATCACCTGACTCAAGCGTGTGCATTGTTTCATTTGTGCTTATTCTGCTGGGTAATAACTGGAAATCATTTTAGGCTTGATTTTTTAAAATTGGAGAACGGCAGGTGATTCATCACTCATTACACTGATGAACCCACCAGCAATATACATGGAGTTACTTGCTACTTTATTGTTGGTAGTCTGGGCATTCAACAGAAGGTGCTTTTTAGTCACCCACACTTTCAGTCGTTCAGTTAAGAGAGAAAAAGCATATGTGATAAATTAGTTCCAGATCGGGGAAAGTTGAAGCGAACAAATGCTTGAACTCTGATCTTTTTATTTCCTAAGAGATTTTGCTTTCTTCTGCTATTTGGTCTTAAAAATACTATTCTACATTATAAAATAAATATCTCACAAACTTGGAATAATAAGGATCTTCTAACAATCTACCCTCTCATTTATCTAAAGCAACCCAGAGAACAAAAACACAAAATCTCAAGGATTCAGTATTTTATATTCTTTGATTTTATTTTTTCAATATGTCTAAAATCTATAATGTGAAGCTGTTTCTGACATGTATTTAAAATACTTCTAATGTGAAAAAGCATTCCTTAGAAGACAGCATTTTAATTCAAATGTCCTTGCTTCATATATGTGAGGCCCTGTGCTGCCACGGAAAAAGATTTCTGACTGGCCAATAATATGACGCAGCTTCCAGGTTGGCCAGGAATCCGTTCCTGACTGGCCAGCTTCCCAGGATGGAACAAGGTTGGTTTTCACATCAGGATTTTCTGTTCAGAGTTTGAATCCAATCCCTCAGAAGTAAAAAAGAAAAAAACAAAACTTTGCAGCTACTCGGAAAGAAACTGACTGAGATCAAGACCTGGACAATCAATTTTGAAAACCAGTCATGTTTATGATTAATATTTATTATTGTAAACACTACTGTATTTGCTTATTTTTTAGTAGCCTTCATTGATTTTACTTCATGTATTTTAAGCACAATGAGCATTGCTCAGTACCTTCAAAAGCAATTTTACTAGAGGCATAATAGTTTTGAGCTGTTTATTTTAAAAGGACCTCCAGATTGCCAGATCCCCAAAATAAAAGAAACTTAAAAAATGTTGAAAATCAATACGGATGTAGTTTTTACTTTCAATACTAATCAAAACAAACACTTTTATGACACTTCTGGCATCACAGACAAATGCTGATACAGCCCATCAGTCTGAGACACTTGCTTCTGTCTGGACTTAAAATCTAAAAGCTTTTTTCCTTTTCCCAACTTTGTGTGGACCTCCATGCTTGATGGCGGGGCCTCTCTACCACCGTCGAGTCTTTGTTGTCATCACAGGATCCAGGAGAAAAGCAGGTAAACAAAATGGCAGATGCAGCATGCTTGTTGCAGCAACAAAAGGAGGAAATATTGGTGCATGGCGGGGGACGCAGTGGGCAAGATTGCACGTCTGACAAGGTTCCATTGCTGCTCGCCAGGTGCTTTTCCTTTGTAAGATACTATCTTTTTGGTGCAAGATAGTCTTTTAAAGTCAAAGAGTTCAAATCTAAGTGAAGTCATAAGTTTGTGTATGAAAGACATCTCCAACTTTACACAGTGTGCTGCCCCCATTTGACTCAATTCATGACTCAAATCCACAAGATGATAATAACCTGACAGAAACAGACTTTATGGGGGTGTCAAATACTGAGCTGAGTTAAGAATAAATATCCAACTTTGACTTCTGTCTCCTCTGCATTAAGCTGGAATGAAATTTGGCGTCATGTTTTTCATTTGTTGTTGCCAATGCGCTGCTCAGTTGCTCCCAGTATGGGATTTAATTTGGTGCAGATAATCTAAGAGATTATTAGGAATCCCAGAAAAGTATCAAGTGTAAAATAATCTGACTGGTAAAGTCAAAGCTAGATCATTTTCCACTGAACAAAGATTTCTTAAAGCAAAATTTAAAATGGAAATAGAAGAACATAAAATATCCTAAATATAAACCTGGACTGAGTTATGTCACACTAATAACATAGTTTTTGAAACATTTTGTGGAACCTGTGTTTATGTACATAAAAAAGAAAACAGTTTTTAAACCCAAAAATATTGTCTACAATATAATTTTGTTTTCATAGACCAAAGATTGTAAATCTCTGCTCTTGTTATATACCTTTACCTTAGGTTCTTTGACAATATTCTTTAGCTTTAGATATTTCTTTGCCATGTTTATTTTTTTTGCAACTATAAAGACTAAATATCTTGTGTTCTTTTTTATGCAATTTCTAAAATTCCCATTCACAAGTTTAATTCATTCATCAGACTTATTTGGTGTGGAATGACAAGTGTAGTTGGGCAATGAACAGAAGAATTATTTTAGTGATCAATAGTCATAAGACATGTATTAAATTTCACTACTATCCCTAATGTCACTGGAAAAGCATGAACATGGTAATCTTAACTCAGAAAGGCAGAAGGAAAATCCTCTCACTCTTCTCAGCTACTTCCATTTTCTGTTTTCCCTTACAACAACCACTGATGCGAAATAAGGCGAACTGATGAAATTGATTGAAACAGGCTGGAGCACTTTCCAACAAATCGAGCTTGATTGAGGAGAAGGAAGCAAACAGACTTAGTTGAAAAAGATGATTAGCAGATTAAAGATTAGTAGCTGGAGGGCAAATGTGAAAATAACAGCAGTGATCAGTCACCAGGAAAGGCTCATGAGATTAATACAGAAGGTAAATCATAAATGAAATGAGTCAATATGAGCTGCTGGTTTTCAATCAGTGACCTTGAGACCCAATATTTATTACTTAGTTACTAGTGCCATTAGGAGGAGCTCCTGCTCCCATTAAGTATTTAACACGCATATTTCTTCCATCCTGTCACATGATGCTTAAAAATACTAACCCCACATAAAACACTCATAATTCACAAGTACATAATTGCCCCTAAGCAAGTTGCTGACATATCCCAGAATACACAAAGAAGCCTTCAAAGGCAGAAGGCTGTAATTTCAGATGTTTATAGACAAGGCCAGCCCTTCTGAGAATAATATTAGGTTGCGATCAGTTTTCCAATTCTCATTCTCTCAGAGCCAGTAGATGTTCTTCAATTTCATCAACTTTAGGAACAATATTTTTTCTCTGCTTATTTGTCATTTTACTGTCCCCCCTTGTGTATGACCAGGGTGACCCTCATCATCATTTCAAAGCACATAGAACAAGAGTTGACAGGTTGATGGTCTTATCAAGGTCACTGTGGTAGTGTGAGGTCAATATGGGAGAATGTTCTCATTTCCGACGACAGCTATCACATCATGGAGAGGTACAAGAACAGAAAAGAGCATATTTGCTGTGTTTGCAGAGCAGATAAAATGCCACTTTTCTGCATGCAGGCTTGGCACTGCAATCTTGAAGCACGGTAAATCTGTGAAGAAATGTACATTTTAAAGAGCAAACATGTGAGTTGAGTAAAAAAGACAAAAACGGAAGCATAGATCAAAAATAAATAAAAAAATAAGTGTAGAGGTGCATGAGGGTGTGTTTTATGCTGCGTCTTGAAGACTGCAGAGATGACTGCAGCACAGAGGGAGGGACCCACACTGAATACCAATGGACCTGTGATAGTAACTTAACATACAAACAATGGCATACTGGCTCATACGCTAATACGAAACAAGCACAGGTTGCACAGTAAAGTAATATCTTATCAGTTTAGGCTTATAAAGGTCACGGACACCACCCAATACACCTCAGTAATTTGTGATCGAAAGAGCAAAGAAAGCTGAAAAAAAAAATGTAGAGCTCATTTGTTTGAGGCCTTCTGAAAAGCCTGAATTGTTATCTTTGTTCTCCTGTAAATTCTCTGTAAATGTCAAATTTAGCATTCACATGATCAAAGAAACAGCCTCGCTGCTGCCAGTCAAAGTGTAAAATGAAGCGATAATACTCAATGAGAAACAACAGTTTAGTGACACAATTTGCTGTGTGCTAAGCAAAAATATTACAAAGCATTAAGAATCAAGTATGTCCATCCCATAGTGTTCTAAATGAAGGGAAACTAAAATAAGAGATTAAGGAAAATAGGTGGATGTGGCTGTGAATATTGCAACTCATGATACAATGAACAGGAGTAAATTTCTTTACCAGTTCTTACATTTAAGGGGCGGTAAGGAATCTATAAAACTCCTATTTCCTTAGCAGCGTTCAATAGTTTGAAAGTTGAGTAGAAAGCTGCAGACTCCTGCAGCCAGGTCAGAGAGAATCTCATTAAACTGCATTCTCAATATTCACCCTATGTGCTTGTCAATGGACCATTCTTGTTCGTTTCATTGCCAGGGATCTCTCAGAGAAATCTAGAGGGAGAAATCGGTTTGAATTTCTATCTCACTCAATTCAACTCCTTCCCAGGCCTGACAGCACATTTTCTTCACCTCCTAAAAGATTCAGGGTTTTTTAGTAAAGAGATTGTTTGATGGTGAAACTCCATTATCACAGTTTTGTGTTGAAGCCTGCAATACTATTGCATAGCATTATGATATCTGAAGATTGTTGTCCAGTATGATAGAGTGTGTTTAAGTTATTCAAGTAAAAAAACAATTTTATTTGATATTTTTATTCTATTTAGACACTGTGAGCAAATGTAGTAATTATATGCTTATGATATTGTTAAAGCAGCCCTGAATTTTAGAGCTAAATAGAACCTACTATCTCACTTGTGATAAAGTTTGTGTGACTGAAGCCTATGTAAGGTTTGACATTGTGATTTTACCTGCTTATAAAGGTGAACAAGGGACTGGGGATTAGAGGAAATGAACTGAGGGGGTAGAAAAATGATATGACATTATGATATGCATGACATGGCTCCTTTTCAAAGGCTATAATCTCAAGAGCATTGTGCCTCTGAGGCTCATCCATCACATGAATTTATGCCTAAAGTCTGGATGCCAGTTTTACTTCCTTTCTGCAGCAATATATCAAATGAGCCAGGCTTTTTAATACTTTCTGAAATAAAAATGTTTGATTCAATGATGGCACACAAAAATACTTTAAGTAGATTTAGTTTTAAGCTGTTTTTTTTTTTTAGTTTAATGAGAATGAAAACTAAATAATAAAAAAACAACAACAATGCCCTTTAAGTATGATAGTAAAATATGACATATACCTATTATATGATGTCCTAAAAGTGGAAGATAAGATTAGGTCAGCTTTTACTGGGTACAGCCACACAACCCCGCCTTAGATTAAGAAATGATTGCTGTTTTAGGTCCTTTACTGCCTTAAATTAAAATAATAAGTATGTCTGCCACAGATATATGACATCATTCTGAATAATGTAAGGATATTTGAATCAAGGATGCAAAATGTCAGAAAATTGTTTTCCCAATTAATTGGAAAGGATATCAGTTTCACTTCCTGTTTCAAGTATCCATACATTTTATAAGAAAATTAGAGTTTCTCATAAAATTTTAATATTCATTATGATACATTTCAAAGACCACTGCTGCTTAGGTCTAAGAAAACAATGTAATAAAAGGTAATTTTCGGAGTTTCTAAGTTGTAAAACTTATCAAAAACAGATTTTCCCAGCGTTTTCCTGGAAGTGTGTTTTCTCAGTGGGAATCAAACTGGAGATTTTGAGCATGAACTAGAGAATCCCTGATCTAAATGCCAACCTTCCTGTCAAAATCATTCATACACTCTCATTAAAAAACACTGCTTGTAAGCCTAAAAGACCAACAAATCATCTTCTTTACCATGTAGTTTTATGCCTCTTCAAGAAATACACGCCCTCATCTGCTTTGGCAGGCTCAGAAAGGGGTAATAAACATACAAACATAATTTGTGGCTTAGTGAAGCAGCAGCAACTCACACCAAAATAAAAAACAAAAAAAAAACACAAAGTCAAAGCTGAAAGTGAAAGCTATCAAAAACCTCTAATCTTTGCAACCTGCATAAAACCAGTCAATTTTCCCTGTGATCATATCTCTTTCCTTGGAGTCTTTTTCCTCCACTGTTATCAAGGGAAAGTGAAGAATCGTGTGCTGCGGTTGAATGCACGTGTGTGTATGGGTGGACTATCAAAGGTGCAATAGCGAAAGTGACTGCAAACTCTAGTAAGATCAAAACACAGCTAGCTTATCATAGAAGTACAGAATCAATGAAAGAGGAGCTAATTCCACTTCTGCTTGCTCCAAAATGCCTCAGCAGCTCGCAGAGGACAAGTGTTCTGTCTCTGACTGTCACAGTGACTTTTAAGCTGCGTCTTGAGTACTAGTGCCTTTTTGTTTCCAACATTTCTTAGGCTGCACTTGGAAAAACACATTAATTCATATAACTTTGTTACATGGCCGTACACCTACAAACCAGGCATGCAGATCAATAATCAGAGACATAGCCTATAGGTGGAGGAACTGTACAGATCCTCATTATCAAAATGGACATTGTCCAAAAAGGACGATGATTAGAAATTTGCCTCTTAAATATGATATTTATTTAACAATGTCAAGAAGAAATCTTGCTTGCAATTTGCTTCAAGCCATAAAGGTGGTCTTGATAAAATGAATAGAGTATGTCTGCCTACCTATACTGACAGACGTCTTGCAGTTTAAAATGGTCTCATGTTTGTTCAAAGCTTTGAACATTTCATACAGCACAATACTCCTCCAAAAAGGGAAGAAAGTATGACATAACTGTAAACCTATCAAGACATGAGTGTCCACCTCAACTGATAGGCCTCGCAAGGAAATCATAAATCAGAGACCAAGGTAACTCTAGAGGAGGGTAGAAATCAATAGCTTGGGTGGGAGAATCTGTTGACATGACAAGAAGTGATGCATACAAAATATTCAGCCTTCAAATGTTAGCAAAAAGAGGGACATTGCTAAAAAAGCCACAAGGAGTTCTATTTAGGAGGCAGAGAAGCTCGAACATAAGTGAATTTTTTGAAGCCATGAAAAACACTAAGCTGCATCACCACGTGTAGTGGTGGCAGGATCAGACTGTGGGGAAACCTTTCTTCAGTAGGGACTGGAAAGCTTGTCAGAGGTGACAGAAAAATACCCAAAACTTGTTGTGGTAAAGCTCACAAAAGTCTTGTGGCTGAGTCCATGCAGTTCACTTTTCTGCAAAGTGATGATCCCAACCATTTAGGTATTGCTGCAATGTTAAAACTCAACTCAAAACATATACGTTGTGTTAAAAAATCCCAGTTCAAGTCCCAATAAAGCAGACTGACGTTTTTAGTTGTAACATGAAAACATGTGATAACTTGTACTTTTGCAAGATTCTGTCACACCTAAAACTGCATTCAGCCACTAAGAGTAACTTTGCAGCCACCAGTGGTGCATGTAGTGCTCTATATATAAACTTCTACTATTCCAGACAATAAAAGTGCCTTGTGGGACTCGTAAGTCTTCCGATCAGTAAACAATTGGAATAGTTCTATGTTTGTAGGAAGATAGTTTCCCATCCAAATAAAAAAGCGCTGCACACTTCCCTCAGTACATGCTTCCACTATGCTGGGAGCAGAGCCACGTTGCTAAATGCAGCTTTGATATCAGTTGAACCAATATGGTTTATCTCCTGGGGCTTGTTATATATTAAACATCCACACTGACTCCACAAGATAAATCATATGAGCTGTCACTCTAAAAGAGACATCTTAGACTTTAATTTGCATTGAAACATCCTGCCTCATTTAAAAAGCCAAGTAGATAAAAAAAAAAAAAAAAAAAAAGGAAAGGCGCAGAGAAGGACAAACATGTAAGTGACAGACTTCTCATTGTCAGAATGTAATCTGGCATTTAAGACTGCAGTAATCCCAGGCTATGCAAGAGTAGGGCTGTACTGGAACTGACAGAGCTTGGTGATTTATATGACGAACGCTGGCTTCACGTTAAGTATCACATTATCGCAATGACAGCTGTAGCTTATGAACAGGGCCTTTAAGTCACAGGGAAGTGCACATGTGCCTACTGATGAAAAGTTGTGAAACTGAGCAGTGGGCGTTTTCTTCTGTGTGGTTTTGTTAAACGTGTCCGTGTATGCAACTTATGTGTTTGCGTGCCTGTGAGTATGTGTGCCTGCAGCAGATGTGAGTGTGTTCCATTTAGAATTGGCCTGTCAGTCTCAGTGAAGTGGGGAGAGGAGAGAGACGACAGGTGTCAGGACTGAGAAGGAGATGGATGAGAGAGCAAAAGAGGAGGAAGAAGAAAGCAAAGTTTGTTCAGCTGCTGGAAATTTCTTGTTCTTTACTCAATAAAGAAATGCTAATGAAGATCCAGTGGGAATGACAGAGCAATGTTTGGTATAGTCCAGCTTTGAAAAAATAGAAAAGGGAAGCTTTAATAACATTTTTGAACATTCTGGGGATTTCTCGGACACACTGCTGAAAAGATAAAAAAAAAGACTGTTAACACTGAAAACAGAGTTCTTGTTAGTTGTACTTTTATGTGACTCATGAAACGATGTACATGTAAAATATAGATAAAAACAGTGAACAAAGTTTAAAACAGCGGTAAGGCAAGCAAAACACACACAGACATCAACTGTGACAAGTGCATACGTCTTGGTCCCACTTTTGCTGCCATTAATAGCTTTGAAGCGTCAAGGTTGGGACTCCGCTAAACCCTTAAAGATATAATGTGGCATCTGAAACCAAAATGTTAGTAGCATATCCTTATAGTCCTGGAAGTTGTAAAGTGGGGCCTTTAAATATCAGACTGGTTTCTACAATACACCACATAGATGCTTAGTTAGTTACGAGTTGTAGTCAGAACAAACACTCTCTCTCATAAGACTGTTAAGGTCACAAACAGTGCCTTTAAGGTAACACAAGTTGTTTGGATTGTCACCTGACGATCCAAACGCACCAATGTAACCAGGGTTCGCCTTTACAGTAACACATCCAAACACACGTTCTGCAGAGCGGTATTTTAGCAGGAGTGCCTAACACCAAAGAACAAACTGATCGTGTGAAGTTTTGGCAGTTAATGTGCATCAAGGGACGGGAAACTCGTCCGATAGCTGGTAAGGACTGAAAGAATCCAAAACACAGGACAACATGGATAATGTGGCTTCATGTTTTATCTTCTAGAGTGACTTGACTTGTGTCCTCATAGTTGGTGAAATTTTTGAATCATCAAGTCACAGTAGACCCAACATTAACTAAAAGGAAGGTATCATCAGCAACCCATGTGGCCTTCACATCAAGTAGTAACATTAATGCGCCACATACAGTAAATGTTCTGACTACTTTTCAGGAGATCCATCTAAAGTGCATACGTTCATTCAGAAACATTCAGAAATCTATGTGCCACACTGTTATGACATTGGTGATGTGGAAATTAATTTTGTTATCATAAAGTACTTTTAATAACATTTTATATTTGTATAATCAATAGCCTTTTGTAGAGAAATAGTGGTCAATTTGCAATACACATTATTAATGTTCTGTAATTTACCTTACAGGATAGGGAGGGATACAGAAATGGTATGATTATGAAAGTAAATGCATTTTGTTTTGTTATGGTGTGAAGTGTTCCCTGCTGCTACCTCTCTCCTTAGATCTGCTCCCTAAAGGTCTTGGAGAAGGATGGTATAAATATTTCACTAAACTGCATTCTCAGGTTATCAATTATAAAATGCTATCTTCGTATAAATATTCTAAAAATACAGCTGGACTCTGCTTCCTCCTTGGCATATTAAAAATTCATACACACCTAGCATTCTGCGAAGTCTCCATCCACACAGGACCCGTAAAAACACAGCTGCTGAAATGTATGCAGGGTGTTCTCGCTTTTAGGGGGTTTTGTTTGCATGTGGGAGCATGTTTTTATGTGTTTGTTTGTGTCTAGAAAATCTTTGGTGTCTGTACGACACATTTTGTTGGTGAATCAGATAAGCTCAGTGGAAGCTCAGAGGGTGGAGAGAAAGGTCAATTACACCGAAGAGTAAAACACATCTAGTGCTTGGACAGGTCTATTTTATTGCTAGTCTTTACATAGCCCTCAAAAATAAATTGAAAATGTTACTTTTTTAGCCCATAGTAGGGTATATCCTGTTCAAATGCAGCGTAACAATGTTTTTGAGTCTGTCTTGTTTGATGCATGTGAAACAAGACAGTTTTTAACCAACGTCAAACTGAAGATTAAAGTTTCTTTTCTGTTTTGAGAAAGAATGTCAACATAAACTGGACAATTAAATCAGGGGGTCCCCACTCAAGCGCAAATCAGATTGACACGTATACGCACACATGCACATGATCGATCTCAAGCACACCGACCTGGGCGAGATGTCACAGCCTTGTTGCATGAAGGCTCCCAAAGAAAACCACAGAGAGTTAAAGATGCCAAACTCATTTGGAGGCTGGTCAGTGGGGCCCTGCTCAGTGGCACCCTCCTCTGGTTCCTCTGCGTGCCATTCGTACGGACTGAAGCGGCTTACCTGGAACAGTGAAGGCAGAAAAATGTCAGCTAATTTCTAGGATCAACGATATCCATCCATCCACAGAATCCGTCCTGACAGATTCTGTGTCTCATTAAGCAAAACATTTAATAATTGCACTTAGACTGGTGTCTGCCTTCATTTATGCTGAATGACAACACAACTTTTAAAATTAGAATATTACATCATGTAAAAATCTACCGGGATGTTGACTTAATGGAAAGTACGTTTGACACCTCTCAAAGGTTGTTATTTTCAAAAGGTGCTTTTAATCTCAGAGATGAGCCTCATCAGAAGCCACATTCTCACTTAATTGAATAAGACGGTACCCGAAAAGCACTCATATCTATCTTAGTATGACAGCGTACTGGGACTGATAGGACACCTTTTTCCTTCAGAACTACTTTAAACCTTCAGATTTAAGGTTCAACAAGGCGTCGGAAACATTCCTCTGAGATCTTGATTCATGTTGACTTGATACAGACAGACTTGCTAGACAGATTCGTCAGCAACACATCAACAACTCTTGTTTCAATCCAGCTACCATAAGATTGTAACTTCTGAGGTCACTGGGTTCAGTAAAAGCATTGTCATATTAAAGAATCTGGCTTGAGAGGGTTTTGACTTTGTGATAGTGTGAATTTACTAAAAGGAAGAAGCCATCAGAAGATTGGAACAGGAACAATACAGCAGCGAGAAAACCCCAATATTCCACCTCCACCAACCTGAACTTTTTAAGCAAGGTAAGGTGAACTATGGACTCATGGTCCTATGTTGCTTACACCAAATTCTGACCTTACCAAGTTTTTACCCTCTTTTGGTGGACCTGTGCTTCTTTATTTAAGTGAGTTACACAGATAAAATTGCAAAATAACTAACTTATGCTGAAAAACTGTAAAGACACTGTAAAACGCTTGATTCTGTCTAGAAATCAAACTGAATTATAAACTTTGTCATGTACAGCTGGCTTTTTCATCTATGGTCCAAAGCCTTAAATAACCCATCTGTGCAGTCTGGCAATTCAGACGGTACACATGGGTGTACAGTTTCTATGAATCACTTACCAAAAACAAGACAACGCTGACTCCAATATAAGCAAACACTATGCACATCCATATCTCATAGGCCAGTGGGTCCAGGAAGGAGAAGACACCTGGTTTAGACTTCTGAGGCTTTTTGATCATGATGGAAATTCCAAGAGACATGAAGGGTTTAGAGAAATCAATCACTTCTTCACGCACCAATGTTATGGTCAGTGGGGCCACAGCAATTTCTGCTTTCTGCAAAGAAGAAGGGAAAGGCCAGGGACTTTATATCAGTCACATTATTGCACAATTAACTTCTCAAAGATTACATATAATATAGATAAATGGAAGGGAATGTGCAGTGAACACAGAGTAAAGGAAGGGCAGACATGGACTGGTATTGCAGACGAGGGAATAGAGAACCAGTGGAAGAAGAGGGCAACCCAGAATGACACAGGAGTAATTTATACAGTATGTTGGCCGGAGAGGGACATATCCAGCATATAAATGAGTCTCAAGGTCTAACTGGCATCTGCATGCAACAATGCTTGCTCGTGCAGAACACAGATCTTTTAAGTATCTAAAGTCAAAGTGGAAGAAAGTGGTAATAATTAATGATATGAAAATCTATTCTGGCTCAAATAACCAATAATGGGGTATGAAAGATCAACTTTGATCATATAAAACCCCAGTGAATATTGCATTTAAACTTACTGCAATTTCCCAAACTGTTTTCATACCAAAAAGGAAAATGAACAATGAAAAATAATGACTTTAAACTTTATATTGTTCATTTTTCTGTGCCTGAATCCTGCTCTTAAACCGCAGTAATCACACATTGCTGAAGTTCACCTTATACTTCACTGAATAAACATGGGTGATTTCCTCACAGAATAAAGCGGATATCTAAAATGTTCTTTAACAATGAGGTTGACTGACTATTGGTTTAATGTGTATTATAAACCACAAACTACTGCAAAAGATAAACTATTCTCCATGTGAGACAAAGCAATTCTTCAAAACATTCAACAAATCTGACAAGCATTTTATTCTTTATTCATTTATTGATTACAGGTCAAAAGAGTAAAGTTTTAAAATAATACCCTTAGGCTCTTTGACAGACTATCATGGGCTATTTTCAATACTCCTCAGAGGTTTGATGCTAAAGCAGCTTCAGAAACAATAGAAGATAAATTAACTGATAATGCTGTTATTCTGGAAAATAATTAAAATTTAGTCCAACACTTTTATTTTGTAGTATTTCTAAAGCCGTGAAAGTAAAACTGAGCTTTACACCTCTCTACATTACATGATAAAGGAATAATTAAAGCTGCATTTCTTACAACTTCCACTGAGAACTAAAGGCCACAGGATGAAAGGACAATTATGTATTAAATGTAGAAAGTTTCGCTATCCTAGACTTTTTCAAATCTCTTCAGTTTATCTGGATTTTTCATAATGTTACCATTTGCAATAGCTTTAGAGGATGTAAGTGGACAACTCATAAAATTGTTCCAAATGATTAGGGACCTTTTTTTTTTTTTCTGCAATAAATCTGTTCAAAATAGACTCTGTTTAGTTAAATTCACAGTTATTTGTGGGTTCTAAATCTGTGCAAACAGGAAATTGAACAACTTTCTAATTCCAAACTTTGACACAAAGACATGTCCACTCAAAAACAGCCATGCTGACAAAATTGATTCTCTCTAAGCCGTTTGCACACATTTCAACATTTATTATTTTGCATGTCTTCAGGTAATGTTAACCCATTTTTTGTATGTTTAAAAATATATTAAAAATGTGTATGCTTTACATATTTTCACTTAATAAAATTGTTTATTACTTAAATAATTTGGAATAATATTAAAATTATTTTAATAAATGCTAAGAATACAAATAGCATTGAATTGTCAAAAAAACTTTTGCTCAATTTTGTCAGGACTTGAAGTCACACCAGTAAATTGCCACATAAAAAAGACAATATAATATTTTCTCTGCTTCTTGATCACTTATGCTCTGTCTGTGTTATGGGTTGAAGAGAGGACAACTGCAAATTCAGTCAAACTTATAACGTCATGTTTGCATCTGCATGTGTTTCGTCAAAATGTCTTAGTGAATTTCGTTGCACTAATTCACGAAGACAAGACAGACTGAGGAAAAACAACTGCAAACATTGAGCAGACTGCCATCTTTGTGAATTCCTAACTTTGAAAAGACAAGATGGGAAAACACGATTTGCTCACATTTCTGTCAGTCAAAAGACTCAACTCCACAAGGAAACATTAATTCACAAGAAAATGTGTGTATATTGCTAGTATATAGCTGGAGTACATTTGAGAGTCTTTTTAAAGGACAGTGAGTGTTTTGTGTGATTCAAAACAGATAAATCAATGCAACAGTTTTGAGTCACCTTCCCCTATAAGTTGTGGAGGGTAATTGATTCAGTTGCTGTTCTGGAGCTCCTTCTGTGCTTCACTCCCCTAAACAATAACTGACATTGTCCGCTGCATGACAGTAAAGTTGACATTCAGGCAGCTATGTGAAATCAAAGGCGTAATTAATGAGCTTGGCAAATCCCCCATATATAAATAACCACTGCATGACACAGCATCTCTGTGGGAGCCAAACATGGTTACTAAGGAGACAGAAGCCTGGGGACAAGTTTATGTGCAGCATCAGAGTTATTTAAATTTTTTCTGCTGGTATGAAATGGAACTCTGCAATCTATAGGACCTGTGCAAGATCATCATGACTGAGATGTCCCAGACTGCTGTTGATTTCGGAGCCAGCTTCATAAGGTCTGTACACCTGTCTCAATTAATTCTCAGAAGATTAGAATTGTATAGGACTCATAAGAAAGGCTTTCCAGTGCTTAAATGTCATCCTTAACATTAAATGCATTTACTACATATAAAATGTGCTAAGAACTTGGCCTGGGTCCTTCAGAAAAAGGCAATCAATGCTTGTGGTGCTGATGAGGCGTTAAGGATGCCCAGGTTGCTTTAATACTTTCCTTCAGCTCTTCTGTATTGTAGTTTCTGGCTTCTCTCATCTTCGTCCTAACAGTTCATCCTCTGTGGGGTTTATTAGGCCCACTCTGTGGGCAGCAATTTTCATTAGCATTGACCTTTTGTGGAGGGTGACAGTGGCAATCTGCTGGACAACTGACAAGTCAGCAGTCTTCCCGTCATTGTATAGGCCATCCAAACCTAAAAAACGTTGTCAATTAAGCAACGTTTAAAGAGCAAGCAAATACAATCTAAATCCAATGTCTTACAATTGTCTGAATCGTCCCATTTTGATTTTTTAAACACCCCCAAAAATCTGATTTGAGCCATTTCCATAGCATTACATTCCTAAAATAATGGCCCAAGTAATTTCTTGCCCAAAATTATTATTCAGTCAAAAATTGGAGCATCACTTTTTGTTGATGCTCCAATTTACTAAGACGGACTTCTATAAAATTTGTGAACCTGAAATTTATTCAAACAGCACTGCAATACATTTTAGTTGTCTAAGAATGAATCCAGCTTATTCTTGTCCTGTTTCATCCTTACCCCATACACAAGCTCTCCCACCATGCCATTCCATATTTTAGTCTCTGGGTCTCTGGCTCCATATTTTCCATCAGGAACAATAGAGATCTTGTACTTGATTCCGATGTGCTTGGCAATCTCTGAAGCCAGGTCTACACAATATCCTTCATATTGGTCGTTGCCTTCGTAAAGCTCCCAGTTCTTCTTCTGCATCACATACGGACCCTCCTAAAAAAAGATCAGCATAAGGGGAGAAAGACATCTGTTTGGAGGAGCGCATCAGCAGAGAGAAAATTGGTTGTAAAGTGTGCACATAAGAAAAACAGTTAAGAAAGATGAAGACATAGATGTTAATATTGTAAAAGGAAAATGAGGAAAGAGGTGAAGGGGAAAAGGGTGCATGTTTGCAAACACATTGTTGGTAACAGCACTTCCAATTAAATCCTAAAAGGGACAGACTTTTTTCATTGAGATAAGAACCATAAGTGATATTTTAAAAGAAAACTACACAGACAAAGGCTTCCTGTCTTCCAATGCATTGTTTTTGCCTTCATGCCATTTTGCATAATTCCACTGAGATTCTCCTTTGACTCAGATCTCAGCTTCTCAGATCTGAAGCTGAGAAGACAGAAATGAACAAAAAAAAAAGAAAGAAACTACGAGATGTCTGCCCACATGAGCAGTAATAGGTTGGAGGATTTTTTTTTTATGCATGTGGTTAAAGATCAAAGGAAAAAGAGACACGCAGACAAACATCACTGCTTATAAGTGATTTATAAAGAGTAAAGACTCCGTCTGGTAAATGACAAGTTCATCTTTGAGAAGCAGTGAGTTATGGCACTAAGCTTGAGGCTGTTCACACTGTAATCCACATGAAAGCAAGCCTATTAAAATCTTATCAAGCCCATTTTAATCAGGAGACTAATCTCATCTAATTAAACAAACAGGCCTTTGCAATACCCAACACTCCGAAGCCATGAAACAGTTTATGAGAGCAATAAAACACATAGAAAAAGATAACATGCTGCGAATTGAATAGTTCATTCAGGAAATTGTTCACATTCCACACAAGTGCAGTTTAATCAAGGAAGAATTACCCACTAACATGCTTGAAAAGGGGTCAAACAAGCAGTAAAACAACCCAACAAAGATCTTTACTGGGTCTGCAGGAGAATCATCAAGCCAGAAAAAAAAACCCAACAACTTATGTTTCTCTTCTGTATATCAGTTTGTAAATAATTGTATAAAAAACCAAGGAGAGTACCGTCATCCTCTGCTGGACTCTATGTAGTGCCACACAACACATTTTAAAGCTTATGCTACGTTTTTTTCTTGAATTGCCATGTATGCTTTATTTATCTAAAAGCCCGTTTTTTTAGCAATTTGCCTAATGACTGAACTTGAACTTTATAAATAAGGTTTCATTGAAAACCTTTGAATTTACTTTGTTTTTAGTCAATTAGGTTAATTGGTCTAGTGTGTCTTTGTGTTGCTCTGTGATGTTGTGTACCATATCACTTCTGCAGTGACTCCTGGGGAAGAGTCACTGCAGAACAAGTGGGTATAAACAATGGGAGGGTGACCAAACTGAATTAGTCAGAAAATAAGAACAGCTCCACTGTCAAGTCAGCAATCACAGGTATTGAGTGTGACAGATATGAGTGAATCGTTGTCAGTGCCGACTGAATGCCTGCATTGTGTAGCAGTAGATTAAGTCATTTTAATAGCCTTTGGTCAAATTTAATGGAAGTGAGAAAAATGTGATGTGGTTTCTTTATTGTGTTGTGTATCTTTATATTCCCCTAAATGCAGGGTACATACTGTAAGTGAAGATGTAACAAGGATCTGTAATATCTTGTATTTACTTCAGTGAATAGAAAGCTATGTATAATACATGTATTTGACAAAAAAAAAAGTATATTAACATTGCACAGTAAAATGACACCATGCTTTATTGAAGCTATTACATAAGTTTCACTGGTTAAGTTTTAAAATCAAACACTTATCTCAAAACTAAAGTACATGTAAATGACTGAAGGAAACCATTAACCAGCTATAAGTCATTTGAAAATATTTTGTCAAATCAGATCTTCATTTCTATTCAAATGAGAATTAAATTAAATTATATTCGTTTTACTATAATTATCCAAAACAACATTGCCAACATCATTAAATTAATAATTATTACTCTTAAGGTCAAAACACACAAAGAAGAGCCCTTCTTCTTCCCACCTCCCCCTCAAAAATGCTATTATTAGAGACATTAGAAATTCCTGGGGCTCATTTAATAGACTCAACATGAATCATAATGTCAATGACCAACAAAACAATTAATTCCCTTTAACAGATCTGCAGAGCCATCAGCACCACTCTGGGGAAAATGAGCAGATCTGAAACTCTTGTCTTGAGTGCAAAAAATCTAAAAGGATTGTATATTGCCTAACATTTTGTATTTCATTATTTGTTATTTTAAAGCTCAAATGTTGGGAAAGTGTTGTAAATAACTAGACTCCACTGCATAAACATTAACTCATTCAACAAATTTAAACAAAACAAAAATGTTAAACACAATCTAGACCAACAAATAATTCATCTGAGAAAAAGAGGTAAAGCTTGGATATCGTGGTGTCTGATGACACAGCTTGGTGTGTCTGGAAAATACAAAAGAATAAAAAGTCCTACACTGGGACTGATCGGATAAGGAAAAGAATGAATCCCAACACAATGTGGAGACAGACCAGATATGGAAAGTGTGCAATCGAGGTATATGGTGATCTATATGTTGTTTAAAGCCCTGTTAAAAAGGCCAAACTGATATTTAAAGCATAATAACATAAAAAAATGAGAAGAATGGAAACAAAATGTATAATAAGAGTGAGGACCATTTAAAAGAGCATCATAAATGGTCCTGCGATATTTCTCTATGTGGAAGTGCATTTACAGTTTGTGATGCTTATGAGAGGAAAATGTGATCCATGGTAGATCTATGGCATCACAAATCGAAGAGAGGCCTCAAATAAGCAGAGAAAAGAGGCAGCAGGATTAGAAGTAATGAGGTCAAAATGTTGAAAGAGGACATTGGAAAAGAAAGATTATAAAAAATTGTGTTTATAGGTGTGTTTTCTTGAACGGTGCAGGGAGGGTGGTCAATGCTTTTCTCCAAAACAAAACTGAAACAAATAAAAGACTGCTGCAGGGAATGCAAAAAAGAAAAGGAGAAAATAAGAGAAATTGTGTTGTGGTTGGAGGAAGAACATATATAAAAACATATTGAGAAAGGAAGAAAAAAAGAAACAAAGAAGAGGGTGGCTTAAAAACATACCTTAGGAGGAAAATTGTTAGAGTTAAAAAGGGAACCAAGCTTTGTAGAAGCAAATGTTTGGGGCTGATAAGACATGAAACAGACTAACTGGAGCCAAAAAGATAGATAGAACTTGTTATCCAATCCAGTTGGCAAGTCAGTAAACAACAAAACCGCCTCTGTCCAGCTATTCATTCAACCTGCCAACCAGAACAGACCCTCCATCAATTCAGCATTTTAAAAGATTGTCATGTTAAACTGTTTCAATTTGCCAGGATGTTTAATTTGCCTTGGAGACATTTATGCAGATAAGCAGAGAGAAGCATGCCAGGCATTCAGTCAATTACAGCTTCAGCCAGTGAACTTCTCAATATGCTCACTTTATTATACAATTACTATGATTATGGAATATAATCTATCCATATTTGCCTATTTTGGCAACCTTATTGTCTGCTGGTCATTTAGCCAAAAAGACTCTAATCAAATTTGATTCTAAAACAAAGGAATCACATTTTTCAACATTGGAAACTGCCTCACAGTTAGCCAGGAGTGGTGTCTGAGTGAAACTTAAGCAGAAAATTGTAAGAGTGTGCTTTTGTCTACTTATTTTACAGTACTGAGGATATTCTCTGCAGTGTGATGAACTGATAAGGTTCTGAAATTTGTCAGGTAAGATGCTTTTTGGCACTACATAGCATTTGCAAATTTTATTTGGGTAAAAAAAAAAAAAACATGTCTCTTTTGGATATTATCACTTATTCCTTTAAAGACAGGAAGAAGCGTTTCTTTCGCATCACTTGTCAGTTCTGTGGTTGAGAATACCAAACCAAGAATAGCAACAGAGAAGGAATGTAAATAAAGGCTACTTACAGTCAATTGATATAGGGACTCTCATTATTGATGTGCTATTTTATGTTCTATCTGTTGATAAATGAAATTCAATCAGTGTAAATTATGTGTTTTACCTGAAAACTTTGGGCACCAAGCAAATTGAAGCAATTAGTCATCAAACAACATGTTCTTACATTGTGATCAGTCCAAAACCTTTTTGTTTTTTTTGTTGTATTTCTGGAATATATATAAAAAAAAGGCATGATTACATATAAAAACAAATAATCAAAAATATTAGGATAATATCTGTGCCATCTACGAGGTGTCTTATGCCATATTATCCACTCTGTTAAGGAATGTTGATATTCATAAATACACATATTGGAGTACATCTATGCCTGTGAAGTGCAATACAACAGAATACTTAAGCATATAAACATTTATGATGTCTGATTTATAGCAGTATTTCAAAAATGTATCAGTACTGGAAAGGTACGACATGAAATTTATGGTGAGACAAAATGATAGTATATATTATTTTAACAATGTTTTTCTTTTTCTTTTTTTTTTGTCAAATACATTTTTATTAGCATAAACTTATGTTTTCTAGCACTTACTTTCACTTTGGTGTGTCTGTTCAAACCTTGTCTTCAAACAGAAAAGGCAAGTTGCCTGATCAGGCTTGACTGAGTGGATTTACAGAGAGACAGAGCAGAAAAATAAAAATGGAAGGAGAGCTCCAACCCAAGGTGAAGGATGCACAAAAGAGGAAGGACACTGTCCTGTAAACTCACTTTGCATACTCTCTCTTGAAATATAACACTTTTTTCAAGACTTTTTATATACAATTATTAGGTTTTTCTCAGAGGTGAAACCAATAATGTAACAGTGAACACCTTGACCTAAAAACACACACAAAAAATCCGAAATGATAATGCTGCTCCACACTTAGATGGCATTGTGCAGTCAAATGTCAAACCTTAAAAGATGCTACAGAAACTCTTGCTCAGTTACCGTCCAACTGAGACTTTTCTCTTGAGGGACGTAAAGCAACACAACCCAGGCGACTCCTGATCCTGCTTTTCTTCTATGCGCTGTGGCAGTGTCACTGCAGAGCAAACCACTTCAAAGTGAAACAGTGACTCCAGACGGAACCATTAAAAGTAACATACAACGAGAAAAGCAACATAAAAAACAACAACAACAAAAAGAGTCTCTGTACAGGTTCAGTATCAGTCTGGCTGTTGGGTCTTTGCTGAGGCTGTGTTTCATTCCCATGCTTTGTCTGCAGACTCGGGATCAGTGTCGCAGCAGAGGCTTCCTCATCATCAGAGGCTGCAAAGAGGAGGAGGTGGCTGAGCTAATTGTTAGACCTTGCCAGGTCATCCACAGAAAAATATGATATGGTGGGGGTGTAAGTATGGAAGCATAAACAATGGGTTGGGAAACAGGGAGAAATTAGCTAAAAAGAAAACGACACAGAGGACAGAAAAAGAAGAGAGAAGACAGATGTGGGACAGAAATACAGAGGGAACAAATGTTGCAAGCAGATCTGCCACTCATCCTCATTTACAAACTCCAAAGAACTCAACAGCCATAGGAACATTGATACAACAATGATACTCATTTAAAATCATACATTGAAATTACTTTGATTCCATTTAGTCGCATGCAGTTTTTTTTACAAAAAATATTAACCATTTAACTTGATCATGTTCGGTCACATTACAACCACAGACTTTAGTGTATTTCACTAATTTTATGTGACAGACCAACACGTAGTAGCACACAATTGTGAAGTTGAAGGGAAAGACGTATGGCTTTGATTTTCATTTTACAAATAATAACTGAAGAGTGTCGTTTGCATCTCTATTTAGCCCTTTCTACTCTTTTACGCTTCAACATAATCCTGTGCATCCAGAGTTATTTACTCAGAAAATAAAATCCATTAATCCTACTGGACTACCCGGCTTTTCCGTTAAAGCCTCAAATGTTTGTTAGAGAACATTAGGGAAGAAACATCATCATGGTGGCCAAAGCACATCAGAGACGGTCAGAGACATAGTTATGGAAAGGTCTAAAGCAGTTTCCACCATTTAATACACAATCTGAAATAAAGAAAAAAGGCAGTAGCACAACTGCAAACCTTCCAGATCAGGACTAGCCACCAAAACTGACTCAATGCAAACAAAGACCATAAATTAGAAAAGAGCAACAAAGAACCTTATGATAACTCCAGAGGAACTGCAGAGATTCACAGCTTTAGACGAAGACACTTGACATAATAATTATTAGTTTTACACACAAACCTAAGCATTGTGGTAGAGTGGGTAGGTGAAAGCAATTGCTTAAACAAGGCCATCAGAAGTTGCAGTTTGCCAGAAATCATAAAGACAGAAACCTGGACAAGAAAGTGTAATTTTCAGATGAGACCAAAATATTGGTATAAAATGCTCATAAACTGACTATGTACAGCACCCTGAACACACCATCACCACTCTGTAACATGGTGTTGGCAATATTATGCTGTGGGGATGTTTTTTCAGGAACAGAAAAGATGGTCAGAGTTAATAAAAATATTAAATGATCATTTGTTTTCAAAAAAATTGCAACAAACTATGTTTGTAGTTATAATTTGGTGATAATGTTTTTCCATTCCACCACATTTATGTTACCCAGCATATTGTGTGCTAGTTTCCAACTCTGGAGCTTTGGCAGGTTGATATATTTTCTGGGTGTGAAAATTTATCAACTCACTATCTTTGTACACACGTCCTTTAATATGTATTTGCAGAAACCCAAAGTACAGACATTTTGGTCACATTTGTAATTATCCTAAATTAAACAAAATGCCCAAATAGAACAGCTCAAGCATCTATAGATTGATCTCTGTACTAAAATTAGTCATTTGAGTTGTTTACACTTGCATCACTTTGCATGCCTAATTGAGTCAACACTGAATGCATTTACAGGAAGGAGATGGCCACCATAAAAGGCAGCAGATGGGTCAAGTGAAATCAAATGTAAGTGGAGGATGTGCGCACATCCAACAATTAGTCTTTTTTATTTTTATTTATAGACGAAAGAGGGATAATTAAACTGTGTGGAGGAACTGTGTCTATGTGAAAGCCATTAGAACAGACTGGACGGAGGTCATTTCTAAATGGTGAGCTGAGGTCAGTTTTAGATTTGCCTACTAATGAGACATTAGCTTAATCTTCCAACTGAACAAGTGCCACCCCCTCCTGGCTGTGCTCTGGCAACTCTTTCCAGCTCGTATAACCCATTATCCCCAATCTGATTTTCCCTTGCTGTTAACAAGTCTCCTTGCAGCTCTCTCCACAGCACATCTTCCTATGAATTTTAGACTCTGAATTTGCTCTAACATGTCATGGAAAGCAATAAAATTGAGATTGTGGATTGATTTGAATTCCTGTCACTTTCAATGCTAAGACATTTTTAAAACTTGTCAGTTCTTTTGAACTAGCTCATGTTTTGCCATGTACATTATTGGAATTTTGTGTGTTTGATCAACATAAAGGCATTCCTGATTGTGAACTTCAGGCCACTCGGGGCTCTCCAGTACTCATTGGGCACCTAGACACATACAGGACAAAGAATAATGCACACACACTCACAGACATTAATTCATCCACAGTCATGTTTTTGAACTGTGGGCGGAATCCAGAGTACCCAGAGAGAATCGGCAGATGCAAAGGGAGAACAAACAAACTCCATGCAGAAAAGCCTCAATCATAAATTCGAACCCAGGATCTTCTTGCTCAGTGGAACATTTCTACCAACTGTGCCACTGTGCAGACTGGGAAATGATACATTGTGTTAAAATGTTTCTGAAAAAAAAAAAGTGTGGCTTCCATATAAATTCAAGACTCCCGATTCATTTAGCAAAGCTAACTTCTATTGAAGTTACAGCTGCAACCTTTGTGGGCCTGACTTTACTCAGTTTAGTATATATATTGGGGTAGGGCTGCATGAGAACTGCATAGGCCAGAGCAAGCAAAAAAAAAAAAATAATAATATCAAAAAAATTAATATGCAATTAGCCAATTAATTGCCTCATGACTTTGTTTAGGGCTAAAAGAAAACATTATCCCATAATGATTCAGTGAACCTTCTGGATAAAACGTTATTTCTATCTCAACAAGGTTTTATTTAAAAAGTTGCCTCTGGCTGACATCTGGAGTTTTGGCTTTGCAATATCTTAGTTGCAATATCTTAGTTGCACATTTTTAATGATCTTACCATCGTCTTCCCTTTAGAATCTCTGCTCCATTAAAAACCAAGTGTCAATACATTACACACGCATACAACCTAAATTCATCCTAGCGAAATAATTACCTGTAATTTATTACACTATAAGCAGTTCGTTATGATATGCTTGTTACGTATAATAATATTGAGGAACCAATAAAATGTGATATATGGTGCAGCCCGACTAAAAGCATTAAATGTTTTATGCAAAATAGCTGAAGCTCACTCAGAATGTCTGGACAGCATCTGAAAATATCAATATCCAAGTCTTACAAGAGATTTTCAATTGAATTCAAGTCTGGCCTTCAGCAGGGCAAAAGATGAAGAGTTTGAGTCGAGTCATTCCAGCCAAGTTCTAGTTGCAGTTTTAGAGCCATTTCTTCTAGGGTGGCACTGTGTTTAGTCATTTCACAGCCAACCAGTTCCCTGTCCCTGCTGATGAAAAGCATCTCCACATTATGAGGCTGCCACTACCATGTTTCACGTAGAGATTGTGTGTTTAATGTGAGCTGCGGCGCTAACAATCTGTCACATATATCCTGTTTATATCATAGCTCTGCAATAGACAAGCAACATGAACGCTTATGAATCACTTTGTCTTTTCACGTCATATAATGCAATCAGCCGAGATCATGGACATTTTGAGCTTTTTGCCAATACTCCTGCTTCAGCAGAATCATACGGGCATCACTTACAACTCAGCTTTCATCTGCTAAGAGTCATTTCCCATTGGGGAATCAGCAGCATTTAACTCTGTTTTCATTATGCATACTGTTCAAACTTTCCCAGTGACATAAATGCAAGTGATGGTGCTGCCCACTTTAGTTAGATTCAGCTGATCTCCCTTTTTCTCTGATCAGATGGACACTGGTCAGACTGAACCGCCAGTCCTGCTGTCTTTGCTTGTTGCTTTTTCTTTAAACCCAAGTTACTCTCTTATAGTTGATGGTGTTCACAGGTTTTTACAAGCTCCCAAGGTGGAGAAGGTGGAAAAATTTTATCAGATTTTTTAAAGACATTCCAGGCAATCATGGCGTGTAATGAAACATCAAGTTGACCTTAAAGGGGATACACTGTTTTTCATCTAAGCCAAAAAGATTGATCTTATTTTTGGTCAGAGGGCATTTTTTTATTTCCTGTCTTTATGATCCTGTTTGTTCTTCAAGGTTTTCAAACAAACTCTGAAGTCTTCTCCACTTCTAAGTAGATGATTTCTGAAGAGGATAAATGCATGGCACACTTGACATTTTATTCTACAGTTGTGTGAACACATTTAATTCCAATATAATACACAAAGTATGCGGTTGCAATGAGATAAACTGTTAAACGGTTAAATTTAAGATAAATATATATATAGTTTTTACAAATAACCATATGTAAATTGGTAGAATATATTGACAAAGTGTATACTTTTTTTCTGACAGAGTTATTTGTATTATTTGGTGCAGCATACTTTAATTTACTGCACTGAATAATTTATGGAATGATAGTGATACCCAGAAGGGCCTTGTTTTTTTTATTTATTATATTGCTTTTTCCATCCTATTGCACTTTTGTGCGGCTGTCTGAGAGACATTTTATCACATTTTATCTATAGGTTTGTCCTTCATAGTGACAGATGTGTCCAGATTGGTCATAAAAAGAGTTTAACGGCTCAGACACAATAATTTTTATCTCACCAAATTACAGTGTGACAACGGCACACTTGCTGTCCCCGTGTGGCCTGTTGCCCTTCAAGGTGAATTTCTTTTTAGGATACAGCAGAATAATAGTTTCTATGACTATTCTCTTTTGGAAAAGATCCGTGAAGGAAACATTGCAGGTAAAAGTAGGTTTCCTGGAATATACTGGATCTACTCTGAGAGTGGGAATGAAATATTAACTTTCTGCGACTTCTTACTTATCAACTTATCTCACATTTCATTTGTTTGATACCAGTGACATTTGAAAATGTTTGATATTTGCCTCATTATTCCACCACCACCACAATGTCTGGTTGGCAAGCCTGACCCTGTTTTCAGTCTGTATCTGAAAGTTTCATAGAATCCTTATTCTTTTTTGACTTTGGATTTTCTTCTAAATATTTTCCTGTAACCTAACTCACTGGTTTTGATGTTCAGTGCGTAATGTACCTGCATTTTATACCTAAATATTATTAAATTCACTGTTTTTACCCTGGCACACACTATGAGATTTAAAAAAAATAAATCTTGCAGACTTTGACATTTTACATTGTGCAAGTTCAATACGATAATGGTTTCTTTTACTGCTATACAATTTGGTGCTACAGAAGGATTACATTACAAAGGTTGTATACATATAAGCCCAACAATATATGAGAACCAAGTTATAGGTATTAATGTGCTTATTAGAGTCGGATGCTGGAAAGAGGGAGAAGGGATGTTGGAAAAAAAGACAGCTGGAGACATTTATATATCGGCGGTAGCAGCAGACTAACTACAAGATAGTGCAAGAAAACATCTGACTCTGCCTGATGTATATCATAGATCATGGTTGGGAGAGGGCTAAATGGATGGTTGCTATATCTGTCACAGTAATTGACCAAGTCACTGACTTAAGCTCAGGATTTTATTTTCAAATGAATGATACACAATAATTGCACCGTGTTTACCCTCCTTCGGGGGAAATTTTGCACAACTTTTATCTTGGGTTTAGTCTGTATGTTATTCTTCTGTTCAGATTAGCATCTTTGTGCTGTCTTTTCGCCTTCTCTTGATACTCGTAGAATTTCTGTTGGTATTTCCGTTCAATAAAATTTCTCCTTTTATTCATTTGGGCTTTGTGGCCTTAGACATTTTCTTGAAAGACTTTCTTCTAGTCATACTTCTAATGTACTTTCATATCTTTCTGGTTTTTATTCAGTGTAGTAGCACCAATTCAAACTAGTGTCTCTTCATTATTTGTCCAAAAGTCGCAGTCTTATATAGCTGGATGTAATCTTCAAAGCTCATTGTATAATGACATCCTTAACTGTACTTGCATATCTTTATCCTCTCATTAACTTAAATATACAGACACAGACATGTTTGCTTGTACCCTTGAAACTTATTGAAACAATGCTTGATTGCCTCAAAAAGTCATCCTCTATGCCTTCATTCCTTTAGCGTGTGACAGCAAAAAACATATACATTTTTCAACAATGATATATATATATATATATATATGTATATATATGGTTCATTGATATATATATCAATGAACCATGAACTGTTTTGTTAGTGCCCCAAAAGAGACAATTAATTCTTGTAGCAAAGTCATTTTTCAAATTATGTGTTAAGTCTACCTTCATCCACATGTATGTCTATGAAATAAACATCATGCTGTATTGTGTGGCGTTTTTGTATGCACCACTCTGAACAAGCAAATGTGAAAGATTTTGGATAGTTAATAATAATAGATTACAGACAATTATGCTAAAGGTAGAGGCTGGAATACCCTAATCGAGCAATTGGAATACCCTAATCGAGCAATTTTATGTTTCTGTGACCACAACTGCCAATATAGTTAAATGTAGAAGGTTCATGGGACTGTAAGCAACTCCCCAAAAGGTGTGGACAATAGGAAATTTTACTACAGTTTTGTCAGACTTATAGAAATAGATCTAAGGAAACCATCCAAAAACAATTACAATTCAAACTGAAGTGCAAGTTCAAGGTACATGACATCTGATTGAAAAAAATCATTCACATTTTAATTCTTTATTGGCTATATTTTTAAGATCCAGAAGGCTCTACTATAAATTGAAACATGCCAAACAAAACAGCTAGACTGGACTTAATAAAAATAAGTCCAAAAGTCTCTGGGAAAACAAAAACACAAGAGCGCCAATATTTTATTTTTTTCCCTTTGTTGTTTGCAGTGTTGCATTTTCATTTCTGTATCACAATGACCTGGTGTGTAAATAAATGACGGTAAAATGGTAAATGTGAATCTTTGATCTCGGACAATTACAAATTGCATTTCTTCAAAATTTTAGCCATAGTTTACAACAGATGTAAACTAGATGGCAACTAGTGACAACTAGTCATGTTGTCAGTGTTACAGAGACAATATGACTAGTTAACTGGACTGTCTTGTCAGTACACAATGAAACCAGGACATGTCATACAGAGGCAATGACATGTTCAATGACACAAACATCTATCTTTTGAGAGATGAACTTAAGATTTTGAGAAAGAGTCTAGTTTGTGCAGGTAGTCCACTGTGTTTGTTGTCTGTACAAATAGTTTTAAGAAATGCACTTATTCTTTTGCAAATGTCGAGGATGATTTGAGAAACGTACCAAAGCGCCTCAGAAAATCTGTTGTACCGCTGTCTGTCACGAGTTCAGTTTTGAAGGTTTCTTACGCAGGGAGTATGTATAGATAGAGTCTTGTTTTTCATTTTTAGTGCTAGGAGAGTTATTAGCTAGTTTCCCACTCCGTTCTCCATTTCTAATGCCATCTTCAAACCGGACACAGTTTGAGCAAACAGGGGTTCAAACTATCAACATATTGGCATTGACTTTCTCTGTGTGAAGGTCTCATTTTATTATGGCGAAATACAGATCATTAGTTGCATTTCACCATACAACTACTGTACAACTGGTGGTGATTGTGGCAAAACAATGCAGCGGCATAAACTGTATGAGGTCCAGTTGAACGTTTGCCAATTTTAAGTTATTTAAAATATAAAACGTATTTTGTGTTTGTTGTATAAGGGTACCACAAATTTGTCCATGTCTGTAAATCACTTTTGATCTCTTTATATGTGGTGAGATGGGAGGAACTAACAAATTTATGGGTTTTCAGCAGCTGTTTATCAGGCTACTGCTTTCCTTAAGATATCAAACATTAAAAAGTCTATATGGAATATGATGCAGTGGCAGGGGACATTACCATGATTGTTGTCACAACAACCGTCCTATTCTCCGTCAGTGAGCCTTCACTGGAAAGACCATTTCCATCCTGTTCCAACACAAGCTTGTCGATGTCGTTCCAGTAGCCAATCTGAGGAGGCCAAAGGAGAGCACAACTCTTTCAGAAATTGACTAAACCTAGTGCAAACCTTAAGGAAAATTAATGTGGGAGGACAGAAAGAAAAGTGAACAACAAAAGTTAGCCATTCGATTTGCTCCTGTAAATTTCCCATTAGAGCAATAGACGATATTAAAAGTGAGCCAAAAGTTTCCAATAACTGCACATTGCTGCCTAAGGGATAATTACATAGCTTGAATATCATGTAATTTTGTTATTTTATCTTCTACACGTGTGTTTGTTTTAATAAAGATAATTTATAGGAAATGTCAGCTTCAGTACTGTCCTCCTACGTTTTGCTGTGAGGAAGACAGATTTTGTTCAAATTTTTATTAGTTTGAAAATTGTAAACTTTTTATATTCCCTGGTTGACTGTAAGGTATAAACATAAGCTCCAAAATCCTCATGAAGCCCATCCTGCGATGAATATTTAGATTAGAATGATTTTCCATCTCAGTAGAACAGGTAATCATGAAGGACTATTAGAATAAAATATTGGCCTTCAGGTGAAAAATGAGCACATTAAATTCTGCAGAAATTATTAGGAAACATAAATTAATATGTAAAAGTCAACTTCTTTTTACTACGTTTGTTCTAAAAAGACCTTGCCGTCTTAATTTTTTTTTAAACAAAGATTGATATGATGATAATGTATATGTCTAGAAGGCAAACAGAACAAAACACAGAACAAAACAATGCATTTAACTGTTTTAAACTGAGAGCCTACCTTTAGCGGTCCATTGCTTTTCAGTTCAAATACGGCCATAGTGTAATTGATCCTCCGACCGTAGTGATCAAACTGAATATTTCCAGTAAGACCCTGAATGCGCACCTAGATTTAAAGCAGAAATAAAGGTAGGAACTCGTAATAGCAAAATAATATCTTACAAAATGAAACATTTGAACACATGACATTTCTCTGACGGCTGTTGGATTTCACACGTTCACTTTATTAACATAAAATTATTTTTTATTTAGCAGCATAATCTCATACAAAAAAATCTTAGAAACAAATCTAACCTTTAATTTAAATACAAGTATGGATACAATTCTCTGAATGTGTGAGAAATGACAATATGCAAACAAAGAAAGGTATATTTGTGTTGATGTTATTTTCTTGCACGCGTTCCTTCTTGAATAAAGGGCTAAAACTAATCTTGCTATAAATTACACTGAGGGCACTAATTATAAAGGTAGATTGACAAACAAGGCTGAACCAGGAACCCCATGCTTTTCTTGGCCTGGGTTTCCAAAACACAGTGATGATGAGGAATAAAGGAAACACTTTCATTGACAGAAATGGACAAAGATAAAATGTTTTCTAAAGGTTAATGAGACGGTAATTGTAAGGCTTTGTCTCATTTTTAGATATGATGGAGGCTTCAGGCAGAAAACACCCCCCTGTCAGTCTGCAACAAAAAATAAATGTGTAGGACGGAACCACATGTCTGATGTTCAGTTTGGTGGATGAACTGCGATGCTGTTTGCCTGTTTTTTTTCCAAATCCCTGTGAAGTATTTTAAACGCATATTACACAGAAAAGCATTTTTTTCTTCCAAAAAAAGAAAAGAAAAAGCTGGTTTGATTCACGGCGGCAGCCAAAGTCCAAACAAAAACCACTAAGCTTCAGCATCGGGATCAGAGCCAGGGAGAGCAGCTGCAACTGTGCTCAAAGCCAGCAGCTGGATCCTATCACAGATCCGATTTTTAAATAGAGCAGTGAGAAAAAATAAAAGGAATCACATGAATGGTCCCATTTTCATTCTCCTTTTTTCATCCTATATGTGACGTTCCGAGATGCACCCAAAATATTTAAACTTCTTAAGATCTGAAGTGTCTTTTGGATATCAAAATGGTCATGCATGTGACCAGGGAAAGATCTTAATGACTCCATACATATAAGAAGTAAAAGGCCTGTGTCTCTTGACTTTTACCTGTTTACAATTAAACAAATTGTCCCAACCTGTTTTAGTGCTCGCTCCATATCTATCCCTTGGTTCCAGGGAGCCGCCGGATTAGCAAGGCAGTCCCCAGCATTGCCACGGCGGCTGATGTCAATTTTCTGTCGGCGTAGGGTGCGGAAGGCCTCGGCCATTACAAGAACACCATCATACGTTAGAGATGAGGTATACTGGGAATATCAAAAGAGCACAGAGAGGGGGGGAAAAAATATCTTTAGGTGTTTTGTGTTGACTTTGTTTGTTGTTCAGCTGTAAATAAGCTAATACATTTTCAAGAACATTAAGAAAAAATACAAAAAAAATTAAAATAGAATTCAGTACAATCGTAAATTTACAATAAAAATTATGTGCTTTGAACTTCTTTTCACGTTACAACCTAAAACCTCAAAACATCTTACGCATCTTGTAATCTTGTGACATCCGTTTACATTTTTCTTTCTTTCACAATTAGGACGTCTACATTTATGAGTTACTGTGTAGCTCCTCAGGTCTTCTGTTCTGTTCTGGTCTGCATCCTCAGAACCAGACCCAAACAAGGAGAAGCAGCATTCAGCTTCCATGCACCACAAATCCGGAACTAGCTTCCAGTAAATATTTCACCCACCTGTCCAGGTGGGTCAGAGGTCAGACTGTCCCAGGGCAGCTGTGGCTACAAAGTAGCTTACCATCATCAGTGTGTGTTTGTGCATGAATGTCTTATGAACAAGGACACCCATGTTCAAGAATGACAGAGTGTAGAGTGAACCACACTGTGGTCCTCTGGACTTGATAAAGCACTATACAATCACAGTCCATTTACCATTCACATTGATCAACGAAGTCATTGCAGAAAGGCGACAGAGTTAACGGAAACAGTTACACGGATTCTGTTGCACAGCCAGAATACACATGGACTCTCAGTGCTGCGCAGACAGAGGCAGTCAAACACACAGCAGGCTCTCTTCACATCACGGTGGAAACAAGGAAAAGATGAAAGTGAGGAAAAAAGACTAAAGTCAGCTGAGATCCTCTCTGCCTCTCTGTGGGTAGTTTCTCTCACTGACTGACATCCCTTGATTTTTACTTTACTGTGTGTACTTTGGAGGGCTCCGCTACCATGTTGGCCTATTTTCATGTGCTCTGTTTGAAACTGAAGAGGACCTTAAGAAAGTGACTGACAAATGATGACTATGGAGAGGAAACATCTAGACTGGGGATAGTAGCACACTGTCTTTGCTGTTCCTGTCAGTGGCAGAACAGAAAAACCTTTGGGACAGGGAGAATAGTCCTTACCTAAGACTAGACAAGGATCTGCAGTCAGAGCTCTGCTTTTAGCTATAATCAGTCAACTTAATGTATGTCATACTTGTGACAAAAAAAGCAAAATGGTACAATTTCTAGGAAGTAAAGCCACTATCTAACCATTTTAGTTTGCATTCGACTGTATTTGCTTCATGAGTCCCAATGGGAATTGCACATTTTTGTTCTCTGAGACAAGTTAACTAAGACAAGAAATTTATAGTCTCATTTAGTAATTTGAAGCAAAGATACAGATAATTTTTATAACATATTACACAAGCCTGCATGCACACAAATCACATCTCAAGACATATAAGCAGTTTATTTGATTGTTTAAAGTAGCTCAACAAAATCTAGTCTACACCACATAGTAAAAAAAAAGTTAGAGATGCTGACATTACCACATCAGACTTTTACTGGGTCTGAAACTTTCTGCTTTTGGCCCAAGGCAAACTGAGTTCAGGTTTAACGCAGCAGCTTCAAAGCCAGGGGCAATTTGAAGGCAACTGTTGTCACTAGAGGGTTTTCTGTATTTATGTTCAACCAAATTTGTTTAGTTTGCATTTGCAGAGCGATGGAATGAATATTTTTTCTGGGCATGGTGAAGTATTAAACCTTTGCAGTTGTTTGTAGTTATCAAACAAATTGCAAGTCTTTTTTGTTAATTTAACTCTGATGATTGTGTTCATCTGTTACCATCCATCACAATTTATTTACCTCTGTTAGTGCACAAAATATTGTTTTACTTTAACAGTGCAAATTATAGAGTCAGCACTGGCAAATGATAATTAATGTGGTAAATGAGAGTGATTATTAGTTGATTAACAATAGCCAGCAGTGACAAAAACATTTCAAACACAAATTATCACCATGGAATATCAGCCAACATAAAAGCAAAGAACATGGGTAAAAAATGGATCACCTGCCTGAAAAGTCACTGATTTACAAAGAAACTTCACACATTTATAGCCGCAGCACACATTTATTGTTTTGGACGCAACTTGACGCATTAATCTTTGATTTAATGACTAAGCACACAATGTAATTATGACAAAAACCATCATAAAGAAGCACATGTTCTGCTTATACCATACTGTAGCATTCAGCTGCAGCCACAAGCATTTTTCCATATCACATTTTTCCAGACGCTGTTTAAGTTTTGGAAGTGGAATAAACTCTACCCTGGTGCAGTGTGTCTGTTTCCCACTGATCATGTTTAATCATACTTTCTGATTACTTTTCACCAGATCTGTATGACCACATCGCCTTGACAATTGGTCAGTTGCTGACAAACCCCTGGATTGATCGACAGGTGTAACAATGTCAATTCTGTACATTTTTATTTAAAAAAAAGGTAAATAAAAGCTATTCTGAAGTATTTTTAATGAGTAAGTGGACATGTTCCCAATTAAATGCATTTCCACTTGACTCCCGGTCACCAGCCTGTCTAAATTGGTCTGTAATAGAAAAGGGACAAAAAGAAAGAAGCTATCGCCGTCTAAATATAGAAATACTGATGGGGGGAGAAAGAAATGTGACTTAATGTGACTTTTTTTTTTTTTAAGAAAACATGATGCTTTATTGGTGAAGTTATAAAATTATGCAGAAAAAAAAGTATATGAAAAGAAACACTTACATCCTGCTGCAATTAGACACAAGGTAAAAATGCATCTGACAAAAGAACAACTAAATAATTTTAAATCCAAATCTTCCACAGGTATCAAAAACGTTGGTGTTAACTGTAACTATTGTTAACAGAAGGATGCCACACCAACAGTTTGATTCATTCTGTGACATAGACAGCCTGAATTATGATTATGGCTGTGTGGCTGCCTGTTATAATCAGGTTATTTGAACACTGCATTTTATTTTATATACGTTTAATTACCTTAGGTGGACTTTCAGACCCAGGATATTCTCGCTGGTCCAGTTTGTTCCACCTCTGCATGAGCTTTATGACAATATCTTTGCTGAAGTCCACCAACTGGAAACCAGTCACGTTGGCGCCACCATGCATAAATCTTTCCAGGGAGATGTCCTTAAATCCCTGAGAGAAAATAAAAGTAAGAATCAATAAAGGAAGAAAAAAAATTAAATATCACACAGTTAAGATGATGAAAAGTTCATTCTCACGCACAAACTCTCTAGATTATTTTCATGACAGATTATTCTAGTGAATTCCACAACTCCAATTGTGAGCATATGCAAGGAGACACTTCACTGTAAAGAGGATGTAAATCAATTTGGGACAGAGCTAAAGACACTGGCAGACTCTAAAGACATGTAAGCATTATCCAGGGTTGATGAATGCTAATGGTTAGACGGTGTGAAAGCCTATTTAGCCTTCAATATACTCAAAGGGCCTTTTTTCACTGTCACAGAGAAAAATACCATTGAACAGATTTCAGGGATTAGGCTTGAAGTCATATTTTATTTCTCGATGCAGGCTGCCAAAAGCTCCTGACAGTTATGACCTTGTCAAGAAAAGACACATGAAAATGTATTAGGCACATAAAAAGCAGTGAAGTTTTTTTTTTTTTTTTTTTTCAAAAGACCATAATCAAATTATGCAAAATCAGAGGCAGTAAAAATAAAGTGCACCTTTAAAAGGACATTGAGTTTATTACTGAGGTGTATTGTAATATCATTATGTGAGTATTATATATTTAGATAAACTCTAAAAGCAAAATTTAAAGTTTGTTTTGTCTCTAGTGGAACAAGTGGAAATGAAATAATAGGATAAAGCTTAACAAAAGGTCAAGACTTTCCATCCAGCACAATGGATAAAACGATTGTAAATTATTGTAACATAAAGAAGAAGCAAACGCCTCAAAATGTCAAAGCTTATGTTTTCAAGATTTCATCAGATATTTTTTATATCCTGGACACATTGTGAGTTCATCAAAGGGGACCAGAGAGATTCACAGAAAAAAAGGGCAAATTAGAGCAATAATTTACCCTAAAAGTCATTATTCTGGATTATTGGTGTACTTGATTAGCACCCAAACAAAGGGGAGACCATGCAAAACCCTCTGCAGAAAAACCCCAGACCTGAATTCAAACCCAGCACCGTCTTCCTGCAAGACGGCAATACTTTTTTTTGCTTGAAAAATTGTGTGTATTCTTAGTTAAAAGAGAACATGCAGTAGCTGTAAATGTTGATGGTCACCTTCTATGGAATTACAAAAAAAAAGAAAAAAAAACATGGATAAAACAGGACAGATTTGATTTTTCTCCTAACATTTGACTTTTTAAAGAAGATTTTAATCTGTCCAGTTTCCAATCGGTTGTGCTGTGGGGACAATCGTGTACCATTCTTAAACAGTAGCAGCACAGAATCATTGAGTGTACTGCAAGTGGCTCTTGAGCTGCACTTTGGTCTCCCTTGATTGAGATGCCAAATCTGAATAAAAGGTGTCAGGCACAGAAAAGATACATGGCTGGGGCACTTTTCGTGCAAGAAACACTCTTGCATTATTATCTGGTTTACGACTCAATGGATGCAACAGACATTAACATGATCTCAGCTCTCTGGGCAAAAAGGCAAATGTCCCATAAACATAGATTCACTTCCCTGATTTGAATCCACTAAGAAGGTCTGTTTTTATTTTTTTCCTCCAGCAATACATGCAAGATAAACAAGTCTTGTAATTCAGCTTTAAAGATGCAAAGCTTTGTCTTCCTAATGTTTGTGTGTCAGATACCTGAGGCAAGATGCATAAATAACACAGGAACATAAAAAATACAGAAAAAAAACAGATCTCTCTATTCCTGCATAAAATGTTTTTTTATGAAAAATAAATGTGCAGTGAGAGTGCAGCATCATCAGACTGTTGTTCAAAACAACCCCAAAACATGCTTGTTTTACAGTTTAAGTATAACATGATAATGTGACAATGGAAGAAAAATTTAAAATGAAACTAATATTTCTATGTTCTCCTGTATACAATCTTCAGTTTGAAGATTTCATGCTCCAGCTATGTTCAATATATAATACTCACATAAAAGCATGGAAAATAATATATTTAAAAATTAATGTTTCTGTGGAACATGATCTATGAAACCACAAATAAAGGTCAATGGACCCAACTTACAAACACACACATTTTTCTTTTTTCAATCTTTGCAGGGTATTTTGTAAAGGCCATACCTAATAATAACATCAAAATAGAAGAGGGTGGTTAGCACTAACGGGTAACTGGAAGAGGTTTACTGGTGGGTTTCTACACAAGATATAATTATTTTATAGTTCCACTTCATGTCTGCTCAATAGTTTTTGCACTGCAATCTAAATACAGACAATATATTTCCTGATTTCCTTTTCCCAATTTTTTATGAGTTAGCATAATTTGCACGACAGTACTGTTTGCTCAAGATTCAAAACCTTTAAAAACCCACTTCCTGTCCATGTGATCAACTAGATAAACAGCTAAAACTCCCTGACTATTGAACTTTTCTCCGAGTGGCATTTGACTTGTAAGCAGATGTGAATTTCAGTTACGTTAGACAGTGTGAGGGCACAATTTATTGTTCAAACAGGACAAAGATCATAAACACCAAACTAAATGTGGTATTGGAATGAACAAAGCAGGCCAACAGGAAGCTTCTACAATTAAAATGTATGGATGTTAAGTGTAATAAAGTAAATTGAAGTAAAAACAATATAATTGTTCCATGCACTTCCACAGAAACTTTTAATTACGTGAATTCACAATTTCTGTTGAAAATGTGTTTAAAACATGCTTAAGATCTCAGTACGTGCCAGATAAACTAATTTAAATGGTCAGGTATTCAGCCAGAAGTATGTTTGCAGCTTGTTGACAACAACAAAAAGCATGTTTTCCCCATATTTTGGTTTGAACATTTCGCTTGTAATCACCATATGGATTAGAGTCCATAAAAAATGTAAACTTTGAATGAAACAAATCATTAAAGCCTCAAAATTAAAGCCCAGCAATGACAAGACATTGTACATGTCTGTAGCTAAAAGTGGACATCCATGATGCACATTTAATTTCATGAGAGCTGAGGTTAAGAAAGAGAGGTATAAAAGAAAATGCTATATGAAGGTGGCACAAAGAACAACACAGAATTTCATGTTTCTGGGCCATGGTGTCTGACCTTGTCAAAAAACAATCCATCATGCAGCTGGTTATCAAAACTGCTTGCAAGTAATGGACTGAACTTGTCTCAGTAAAACAAAAATAATACTTACCAGGTTTGCTATGATGTAATGGTAACCTTTAACATGCTTCCCCACACTGACAGCCTAGAAAAAGAAAACAAGAATATATCAATATTTCTTTTGTGAATGCAATGTGTAAAACTGCACATTTGATTTGGAGGTAGGACAATAAATATAAATCATTCTTTTTCTAACCATTTATGAAACTCATTACAGCCAGAAAATGTAACTTCACAGGTTTGTGCTACAACTCAGTCATCAATACATGGTCATTTAACTTTATTTCCTAATTTGCTTTTAAAATACCCAGTAAATTAACTCAAAAATTAAACTATATTAGCATTTTGCAAGAGGGAGAGGGACATGAAACGCTTTGGGTTTTTTTTATAACATAGAAGACGTGCAAATCTCTATTGATGTGATGCACAAACCTAATTAATAAACTGTTCACATTTCTTACTCCTCTCTAGTCTCACCCACACATATCAGCGGCAACATACTGACACACTCACACATGCACAGATCGCAGCTGGCAGGAACAGGAAAACAGAGCAGTCTCTGTCTCAGAGCAAGGATGCTCGCCAGTGCCGGTACTGCAGGATTGACTGTGAGGGGAGAGTGTTTGTGCATGTATCGTATCCCTGTCTCGGTACAAGTTAAAGTCAGTGTGTGTTTGTGTGTGAATGCGTGTGTGTGTGTGTGTGTGCGCATGTGCATGTGTGTGTGTGTGTGTGTGGATGCTCAGTCACTACTGAAGCCAATTAAAAAAACAGTCTATTTTTCTGTCTGATAGGGAGGCTGCTGCCAGTGTGTGTTTGTGCCTAAGGAATTAAAACCTAGAGCTGTGAATTGCATAAATAAAATACACTTTTCTAACATGAAGTTGGTTAACTTCCAGATTTCAGGTTAATTCTAAGTTAGTGGAGATTGTTTCTTTTGTGGTAGTCTGACTTTCAGCCAAATGATCTTAAAGCATTTTAGAAATTCAGTTTGGGAATTTCTGAAAACTGCTGTTATTCTTGTTTACTTTATTCACCATATTTTTTCCCTTCACTTAATTTTCAATCATTGTGCAGCACTCTACGGTAAGCCAACATTTATAGCAATGACTAATTATGAATGGTTTGTGTTTATAAGATGCTTCCATTGACTGTTTTTATGAATGCCTTATCTTTATGCATTTTTGGTAAAAAATAAAATAAATAATAATAAAAACAGACATTTTTTATCAATGGTGTTATCAATGGTGTTATAAAATACCATTGCACTCGCTGTCTTTAGAGCTTCTCTTCTGCTTTATTCTTTTAAATACCTGCTCAAACCCAGTGCAGGTTTGTGCAACACCCATCAATGCAAAGTCCAGCCACCTCCTACATGGATTCCCAGAGGGACCTGATCATTTTGCTTCTTTTTGGCGTTTTATAACATCAAACATGTTATGCTGACCATGTGTCAAGAGGACATGTTGTGCCTGTTTTAAATACCGATGACAATCACTAGATTTAAAATGCAGTGCAGTTTATCCCACCCCAGGATTCAAATGAATCCCTTCACTTTGATTGGTTGAGGGTTAATGGATAAAAGAGGAGCCTCACCCACAGTGGAATTCATGCAAAAACTGACACTGAAAACTACGGTTTGAAAGTTTGAGTTTATACAACATTTTGAGAGAGCAAATGCCCTAAATGAAAGTCACATTTTCTAAAGACCTTTCTGGGTTTTGTAGACAGTGACTGGCCATATTAATAACTTCTCCTTACTTGTTATGTCATTTGGACAAAAATAGATATTTCACATTTGATATTTCCTCCTATTTCAGAGAGATTTTAAAAACAGATGAACACAATGAACTGATAACATCAACAATAACACAAGGAAAACGAATCCTTTGCTACACTTTTACTCATACAAGTCTTGTACTGTGAGAGAACATCAATCACATTATGCATTCTGGAATGAAAACTATAAAATTTCTTTTTGATCTCTTTGATTTGCATTTTAATGATATTTAAAGCAATTTTCAAATACTGGTAAAACTGTTTGCTCTTTAAATACTCAAAACCATTTCTTATTATAATGTCTAAATTTGCCAAGCTTTAATATTTGAAGGACTGTTCTATAACCTCAAGGAGAACAAGGTATGAATACTGTATTAGCAAACAATAGTAAGCTTTTTGCAGAGAGAAGAAGTTGACATGTACGGTGCACAATCAAATAAATGGCAAGAATAATCTGTTCTTTCACAGAGCTTTTTTTTCCCCGTCTTTTACTGATTTGGACACGTTTTTGGCAAATTGGATTTTTATGTAAATGTGTGCATTTGAAAGGTATCTGCTTGCATGTGTCACTGGATTTGTCAGATGTGCATACATGGGATCAGATGTGATGACAGGTGGCAGAACCGATGGGATATCACACTCCAACCTGAAGTGAAGGGCTCTCAAACACACAGTTACGCCACCTGTCAACCCAAGGCTTAACCGTAAAGCGAGACAGATAATCTAACGAACTTGGACAACCAGAAGGTGTCCGAGCACGTTCCTTAATGTCATTTATGTGTGCGTGAGCTCTAAATTGCAGTGTAAGAGGACACACACTAATATAACTGCTGCAGAAGCCGCATTTCTCATTTCACAACATGAAGTCCAAAGAAAACACAAATCGTCTTTTCTTTCCAGATGTCAGAAAGAAAACATCTGTAGTGCTGCTAAAACTAGCCGACAGGCGCATCAGAGAACACTAGTGGTAAAGTGACAAGAATGCTACTTATATAAACTCACAATAATTAGCGGTACTTCTTTAACAGAAATTTTCTCACTATACTTCCACATGACGTCCTATTCCATCGTTCAGGCCAATAATAGCAGGGAAGTTTCACAACATTATTAAGCTTTAATTGCTGCTAAAATATGGATTAGTTATGAAGTCTCTACTAATCCATAACTTAGTAAAAATAACAATGTCACATCAAACTACAGTGCAGCATTTATAAAAGTTGCATCATATGAAAAAATATAGATATATTTTTATTTCTGCTTTATATAACATATACAGACATAAGAAAATGACATTACACTACAAACTAATTCTGTACAAAAAAAAAATCACACATTGTTAGATTAGTGTCCCTTTCATCTATTAAGCATACTAGTATTCAATGTACATTGTCTTATGTACACATATCTTTGATTTCTTTCACATAAATATTTTTGATATTTGTCTAAATATCATAAGGGCCATCTCTATGGGAGTCCTGTATTATGCATCTTGTAAGCCCCTCATGCCTTTCTTGGCCCTTCCACTCGAACTCATCTCGAGTTCATCAATTAACATCATTCACTGTAATTGCAGAGTTGGTTTTCACCAGTGGTCCTACCTGTTCTAGAATGGTCTGGAGTCTCTCAGGCTCAAGGTCGATCACATATTTCCTCTCCTGCCGTCGGTCCAGGTCTTCCAGGATCCTGCGGTACGATGCGTCGTTGAAACTCTCTACGCAGATTGCGCTCACCTGTTTTTACGCATATTCACACAGAGTATTCAGTAAAACATCAGCATCATAGGAGAGCGGGGTCAAATAAGAAAATCATGAGCAAATTTATAATGTGTAAGTAACTGAATGACTATGCAGAGTGTATGCTCTATGAGATCATTTTGCTTAAGAAGTGTGCTTTGTGGCAGGTTTCCAAGAATGTTTCTTTGTTTGCGTGTCTGTGTGTAGGCGTGCATGTGCATGGGTGGGTGTGTAGGTGTGTGTGGGTGTGTGTGTGTGCGTGTGCGCGTGTGTGTGTGTGTCCTGACCTGCCATGCATTCTGCCCCGCTTTCTCCATAATTGCCTGCAGTATTGCATAACCTAAACAACAGAGAGTTGGGAACAGAAGGAGAAAAGGAGAGAATTAATGCTGCTACATGGTAGATGCAGTAGTTTGGAAGCTGAGTAGATTAATTTTACAAACAATCCCGGCTTGTGATGTGAAATAAACAGCTACTTTTAAAAGGAGAACAACTTGCAAACCCTTTTTATTTCTTTAAGTAAATGGGGCTATTAAAAGAGGGGGAAAATGACAAAAGGAAACTTGAAAAACTAGTACTCGGCTACATCACATTTTATTAAACAAGTAACTAAAATTAGGCTCTCGCATTGGGGGAAAAAGAATAAAACTACATTCAAAATCTAACGAAGTAGATCTTTAGTTTTCTTATGTAAAGATTTACATATGATGACATAATGAAACTTATCATCTTATCCAGCATTTAATCAGTTCTAGCAGAACAGTCATCCTACTGTAGATTTACTGCTGTTTTTAGGTTCATTCTGTCATTTCTGACCTAGTTTAGGTCAGACAGGTGGACAAACAGAAGACATCAAGAGAAGTTCTGTGGCGGCAAGACAAGCCCAAATCATCACCAGTCAATCACTGTGTGAATGGCAAATGGTAAATGGCTTGTACTTATATAGCGTTTCGTCAAGTCCAGAGGACACCAAAGCACTTCACACTACAGTCAGTCATTCTCAGACACACACGCACACACACACACTTTGATAGTAGCAGGCTACTGGACAGTAACCAGAGCTGCCTTGGGGCAATCTGACAGAAGCAAGGCTGCCCTACACCGGCGCCACCGAGCCATCTAACCCCCACCAGCGGGCAAGGTGGGTGAAATGTTGCCCAAGGACACAACGACAGAAGCAGGTAGAGCTGTGATACAACCAGCAACCTGCTGATTGCAGGGCGAACTCCTAGCACTGCTACCATTGTGTGAAAGTTAATGCAAGGTGTATTGTTTTTTTTTTCAGGAATTGTGTATTATGGGAGCCCTTTGTTGAGCCTTTTGCAGCATTTTTTTTTATCTGTAAAGTCATTGACGCCTTTCCACCTTGGTGTAAAATACATCTGGATTTTTTTCTACCTGGAAAACTGTGTAGACAAGCCATCCCATTTGTAGATGTTCAATTATTTGTGCATTTTATAAAAATAGCAGTCGGCTGCTACTTTTTTTCTTCTTCTTAAATCCTAGAAGAAGTACTTTGGAGTTATTTAAAAGCACATATGTTTCATGTTTGCTTTCTTTTAGTATGCCTCATCTTAAATAAGATGAGGCATACTGTAAACATTGTTAGGCTTTTATAAGACCCAGCATTTTTTATGTGCTTGTGATAGGAAATTTAATTTAAAATGGTGTACTTTCTTTATATTAGTAAAAAAACAAACAGATATGGATCTTTAAGTGACTTAAGAGTAAACTAGTTCTCTCTTGGAGAAGAAAACAGTTTTAGCAAAACAATGTAGCAAAGCTTTGAATATGAAATATTAATTTTAAAAGAATGATATCCCAAAAATTCTTTTAAATTAATTAATGTTGTGGGCAGAATGCGGCTGGAAAAAGTCTTACATTAAAATAAATCTGTTATATTTTACTAGGATTATCATTATTGTCCTATTACTAAATTGCAAAGACCTGAAAAAGCATTCATATTCCTTCCTAACCACAAATTGTGATGTATTTTATGAATTTCTTTTAGATTTTTCAATTCTGGACCAGAATTGAGGATCATGTTTTATGTCCACACACCTGAATAAATGGTTGATTAACAGGGTTTCTGGACCAGAGACACATTTAAAATAGTCGTCTGGCTTAGATGCTTAGATATGAAAAAACAGTATAAATCATAGCATTTATTTGTACATACTTAATACTTTGTAAAACCTTTCGCTCTTAAGGTCACAACTAAAGGTTTTTAGAACACCCATGTCATTTCACACCTTTGGTTTTGACCAAAGCATATTTATGCAGTACAATGGACAAGTCAAAGTAAAGGCCCAAATCCAATTGCAAATCCATCCATCCATTTTCTCCATTTCCTTGTTGGGAGGTCCCTATCCCCAGCTAATGTTCTGGGCGAGAGGTGGGGTTCACCCTGGAAAAGGTCGCCAGTCTGTCACAGGGACAGACAGGACAAACAACCATGGACACACTCACATCAGAGACCAATTAACCTGACAGTCATGTCTTTGGACTGTGTGAGGAAGCCAGAGTACCCAGAGAGAACCCACACATGCACAGGGAAAACATGCAAACGCCGTGAAGAAAGACCCCGGGCCGGGAATCGAACCCAGGATCTTCTTGCTGCAAGGCAACAGTGCTACCAACTGCACCACTGTGCAACCCCCATTGCAAAACTGGAAAATTGATGTTCATTCAAATGTGTCTGAGCTTGTGTTACTTTACATAGTCAAATATGATAACAGTCTCTGAATGCGAGAAGCTCAAGGAGACAAACCTAAATCAAATGGCTGAACTACTTTATGAGAATGCAATCAAGTTCTACAAAGCCTGCCGATGACCTAATTATTTGATGCAGGTGTAATGAAGCAGAACCACATCTAAAAGTTGCAAGGCAGCAGTTCTCAATGACTGGAGATAGCAAAGCCTTATCTAAACCTTTCAATTATAGCTTTATCTGTATTTTTACGGTCACTGAGGATGAATCTCTATGACCATGTCTATTGTTTCTAGACTCTATCCATCTTCCCATCAATTACAACAATGTTCTTTGTCCCTGATGAAGAAAGGCATTCCCACAGCATAAAGCTGCCACTACCATGTGTTGGTATGGGAGTAGATTATTATGCATGATGTGCAGCGTTAGTTTTCTGCCAAACTAGTAACAAGACAAACGTCCATATTGCAATAAGATGCATCTTATTCTTGCCAGGCTTCCTTAAATGTCAAATTTATGGAAAGTTTTCATTATGCTGTGTGCTCATTTATGAGGCTCTGAAATTAAATTAAAGTACAAACTGTTGAACTGTATTTATTGTGTAGGTGGCTTCTGATGGCTGCCTTTTGTGCTAAATATTATTTAATGGCATCATAGTAAAGAAGACTGAGTACAAGTCCTTTGAACTATTTTTTTAAATCATGCATCATCTTCCTTTGACCTCACAGAGACAGGTTCTTTCTCTTGGTCTGTCACATAAAAAGCTTTTTTCTCAAGTTTCTAGATGTAATCTGACAAAATACTTAAGCTCTATGGAAGCTTTTTCAAGGTGCTTTATCCTGATAGTTTTGCACTGAAAAAGACTTAGAAAAGAAGCTAAACATTTAAGTCAAAGTAAACTTCACATAAAATGAATAAAACTTTGGCATTTAATCTTCCAACATAAATAGAAGCACGCAAGACAAAATGAATTTCAGTCTAGTGCCTTATCTCCATGGCCTCCACTGTGATGCTAAAAACACATTTTCTTGTCATAAAATAAATGCGAGTGTGCTCAGAGCCACATTTTATGCTATAAATATTTTGCATGCATAGATGCTGTCTTTGGACTACATGCATCCATTTTTGATGTGTGTCTGCATTTAAGTGTGAGCATTGCATTTGTCTTTGCATGCAATTATGTGAGTACATGGATATTTGTGTGAGAATGCATGTGTCAGCAGGCTATCGGTGGAGCAGAGCAGGGGGCATAAAACAGATAACAGCATTACTGCCCATTTTCCAGCACATTACCAGTAGCAGGGCCTGATGGGAGCCTATAATGAAGAGTCCTGCCTTGGCCGAGTCATGGGTGAGTACAGTCCAAACTCTGTGCCTCTATCCTTTTCTCAGTTTCTCCCTCCTTTCCCTGTTTTCCCTGCTCCCTTCCTCCTACAGTGCATCCCCTGAGGCTTGTGATCCTGTCTGTCCTAGTACTCCTCTTGTTTGCCCTTTCTGTTATCTCTCTCCTGCCTCCCCTCTCGAGCCACACATCCACCTCTACCTTCTCCTCATCTCCGTCACCTTGTGTATCTCCTCCCATGACCCATGTATTTTCCAACGTTTTGGCTGCCTCACCAACTTGATTCATTCCCTCCTTCTTTCCTCTTTCTGTAGCTACTCCCCTGGGTACTAACCCTGACAACCTGGACCACATGGAAGTTGGCAGAGGCACAGACAGGGTCCACACATCTTTACACACTGTACAGCTCTCTAGTACTCCTAGCTCACAACCACACAGTGGTCTGTGGGGACTTTGCATCATATTTGACCTGTGTTTCACTCCTCATGGCAGGGAATTTGTCTGCGTGTGCATGCATGTGTGCAAAAAAGAGGAAAAAAAGTGTTCCAAGGATACCCATGACAATGGCTTATGGCCAGGGGCCTAATCTGTTCCCGCACCACTAACTTACTCATACTTCATGACTGCATGGTAAATTAAAGGCAGGTGAACGCTTGAGGAATTGGAGCCAGCCTCTTGCTTCTCGCTGAAATGAGACAAATTACAGCCTTTTCTTATGTAGCTTTAGTCAAGCCAATTTATATCTATTGGCACAAACTCTCTCCTTTTATGGAATTTGACTTTAACGCAGATTAACACTGAGAGCTTAATACAATTTTCACTTGAAGCAGTTGATAAACAGAAATTGTTTTCAGTTTTCAAAACCAAAGGAATAGCCAATTTGTGGACTCACACAAATAAATTCCCAAATGAATACTGGAATCTGTTTCAATTTCCCACAGCTGAGTATTTAACTAGGGGCAGAGTCATGGAGCAGAAGAACTATTCAGATCCAGTAATCACAGAAGTGCTTACAATTAAGCACTGAAATAATTTGGAGGCTTTTAAATTATAGAGTTGCTTAAAGGTTTTATACTTCCCATTAACAAAACGATCTCTCAAACAATATGCTAATATAATTTGGATAATGAACAAAAGTTCCAATCTACAACAAAATGGTAAAACATGACACTTTACTATGAATTGCTACATTAAAATAACAAACTGTGATGTATATGAATTGCATATTCTTACTTTTGCACACTTTACCCATTATGCCCAACACAACATATAACTCAATATTTTTTTTAATAAATCAAAATCTGGAAAGTGCAGATACATTTCCTACTCTGATACTCCAAAATAAACTTTAATGCCACCACTTACTTTCAAAAGTCCCTTAATTTACATTTGTACAACAGACATATTACAGCCATGCAAAACTTTCCTTCTATTTCAAAATTATGAATTATTTTTTTTAATCTGCTCTTAAAAAAAAGTACCTTTAATTTTGTGACAAAATAAACATAAAGGTAAGTAAAGGTTAAACCTTTTCGCTATAATTCATTGTGTTTGCAAAATGTAACTAATGCTGTACAAGCAAGTGATGGTACCACACCAAAATGTGCAATGGACTTTAAAGATATCAAGCATTTAATCTGATACATCCCTCAAAAATGCAGGTCTGTTTCTAAAAGTAATGAAAACACTGAGCAATAAATTGAAAAATCTCTGTGTGACACCTTGTTAGATATACTTGTCGGTGTGTATTTACCTCTGTCTGTGTCGTATAAGAAGACGAATCGGTTCCAGTCATAGTGGTCGAGCAGGGACAGCAGAGCTCCTCTGATGGACGGCCTCAGCTGCAGCGTGAACTGTCCCTCGCCCTCGGTGGGAAAGCTGGGCGTCACCAGGCTGATGTGCAGGGCTCCACAAAACGACGTCAACGTGTTCACCGACCGCTTGTCGTAAAGGCCAAAGATGGCAAAGACCCCCCTCGAATACTGTGAACAAACTAATGTGGTGAAGGACGAGAAGAAAGGGGGGAACGGGAAAGAATATGGGGATCAAAATGGAAAATTGGATGAAATTGGAAAAGAAGAAGAGAACATTAAGGAAACTAAAATTGAAAGTTTACTGGGTGACACAAATTAAAGAAGAAAAAAAGAAATACTTTTTAAAAACTTCTTTTGATTTTGTAAATGAGTTCTGCAGAAAAAAAGACCAAGAGGGGGAGAATTCAGAACACATGGGTCTTAATTAAATTCGCGCTGTGGAATATGTTTAAATATGCCAACCATTTTAATGAGCTACCACTTCAGCTTGTGTCAGCCCTACACTACCTCCTCTTTCCTAATTAGACCCACAAACTGCATATTTTGAAAAGTGTATGTGCCCGAAATTCAAAAGTACCTTTTTAACCTCGACAGAAGTTGAAATGGCATCAATCAAATCTGGCTCAGACATAGATAAAACAGATTTATGCCACCATAAGGAAAATCTCATCTGCCTCACAACATCATGTACAAAAACCGAAATAAAAATAAAAAACCTCACAGCTCAAACATTTTCACACGCATGTGTTCAAATCTAAGACGCTCACAAGCCAACACATTTCAGGCTTTGATTAAAATAAAAAAGCTACCCTCATCAACAAGAACTAACTGACTTAGCTGCATCTGCAGTCATTAAAGAAATTAGAGTCAAATATCTAACCCTGCTTGAAGCTAAATGCCCTTAGGATCTATCGTTGAACATAAGCAGACTTGAAGATGCAAGTCCCTTGACACAACCACAAGCAAGTTTCAAAGTTTGGATCATTTGGCAGGACTGCACCAGCAAAGAAAATAGGACAACAAAACAATTAAAAACATTTGACTTAATGAAAAAGGTTGGCCTTTTAAATTACAACTGTAAAATCTGGAACGTGTTTTTATTTGACTCTAAGTCTGAAATGTGCCTGCTTTTTAATTTCCATAATATTATTTTCTACTACTATCATAAATGGCCGCATTGATCAGTTCCGGCAGATATTTTATTATTTTTTGTTGCTGAACTACGACTTGGTCCTGCATTATAATTTACTCGCTTCCCAGTGATATGTCATCAAGGACTAAACGCGAAGACAGAAAGACTGCAGGCTGTGCTTTAAGCAACAACTGCACGACTCCAAAAGCTCCTTTTTTTCATTTTCTTTTTTAATCTTTTTGTACATTGCATCATCTACAGCCCTAGATCCTTTCTTCTGTTTTTAAGGCAGACTCCCTTCATCCTCTCTTTCAGCTTCCACCATCCACTCTCTCATCTCTTCTCTCCTGCCCTCCCTCCCTTCTCCTCCTCCTGGGACTGAGAGTAATTCCATTATCAGCTATAAGCCTCAGTGGGGGTAAACACTGAGGGAAATGCTGCTTTGACGGTTCGGCTTGTGGCAATTAAACAAAGCCATGGCCTCTGCACCCGGCCGGCGATAAGGCGGGGATTTAGTCTTAGATTATGACAGGAGCTAAATGTCTTCAATTCAGAGAACTTGCATATGAGCTGTACTCAGCATGCGTCATTCAGCTGCTGCTGAGTCATGCCATCCTAAGTGACTTTCATGTTGGCTTTTACAAAGACTGCATGTTTCTTAATGTTTCTGAGCATGACAGACGGGTGAACCGATGAGACTGAAAGGTGTTAATTTTTCACAGATATAGTGATTTACTTCAGTCTTATTAGAGGAAATAAATTATAATACGGCGATTAAAAAAAAAAAAATCTAAATTTAAAATTCAAAGGATTAATGCTGACAACCAGCAGGGATGTCTAATTATACTAAAGCAGTTGGGAAATAGTCACCTAATGAAAAGCGCGGTCTACTAGAAATGAACATCATTTGAAAACAAAAGATTATCAATATACACACATCAGCCACTTTATTAGATAAAATGGGTTAAGACATTTAACTATTCAGTCACATCACAGCAAGAACAAAACTCCTGCTGTGTTCAAATTACAAATCTAAATTGCATAGCCTTTGAACAATCACCACTTTTCAGTGTCCATCAGAATAAATATGTAGATTATTTTTTTCTTGACTATTCCCTTTCTTTTGCAGCTCACTTTAGATGTTGGTGAAAGAGCTTAAGTTGTAACTTCTTTCTTGAAAAAAGTCCTCTGTCTTTTAAATCCAACAAGGGGTTTGTCGCTGCTTGTTCTGGGTGTCCTGGATTATGATGATTTCATTTGTACGCTCTCTTCTTCTCCAAGTCATGCTTTGGAGACTGTTTACCACAGGTGGAGGGATTTATTATACACTTTAAAAACTCACACGCCATTGTTTGTGATAGGGTTCTGTTTGATGGTCCGACTTAAAAAAGTAAAAAATAAAGTAAAGCATTGGTATGTTAATCCACAAGTCTATTTTGGAACATTTGTCTTAATATTTCAGGTCTTCATTTATAAGAAAATTATGGTGGTTGCAGCATTTGGTCCCAGAATATAGTTGTTTTCTCATTACTTAAAACCCTAATTCTCCCATGTCAGCCATTCAGAAGTGCCTTAACACCTTCTTCTGAAATGCGTCGCCTATTTTGTTCTCAACTGAGCCTCTCTGTCTCCCCCAGCTCCTCCAGACCAGCGGTAATGGCAATTAGCAAACATCTGGTGGAAATGCGAGTCTGCTGAGATTTTTATGCAAGCTACTTCTCAGTTCAGTGTTTTTGAAAAAAAAAAAAAAAAAGCCTTCATCAAGAAGTAAACAGCATCAACAAATGACATGGAGAAGCATTATTGTGATGACATGCTAAGAAGAGGGAGTGTCAGAAGGGGCAGAATGTTCTTAAAGAGACAGAGTTCAATTTCAAGGAGTCAAATACAGCTATAAATCAAAATTTCATTTAAGTTCTTCTTGATATAGTATTTTTATAACAACTAAAAGTAAGTGACTTGATTGTGCTATAAAATGGCAGTATTGGCCTGACCATTTAAAGGCAGGAAACAAAGGCGACAGTTCAAATAACCTCACCAAAAGTGGAGTACACAGACAGAAAATAATGTTGTCTTGTCCACTGAGATGAAATTGCATGTGAAGTAATCAGAGTTTAATCTTAGAACATCAACAGGTTTTAAACATTTCATTCTAGAAAGAAAATACATTGGGTCTGTCTAATCTACTGCAAAACTGATTGTTTTTTTCCCCTATGTTTAAACAACTTACTGCATCCAACATAGCAAGTAAAAGAACTCTACTGAAAATTTAAAAAATTGTTTCCTCATAACGTGCTTCCTCTTAATATATGCAGTGCAGAGACACTCCTCAAAACTGCAAGAACAATATCTTACTTTATCAGTTCGGAAATAAATCTGAGATGACATTTTTTAAATCAACACAAGTTCAGTGAATGCCTGTCTTCAGCAATCACTGAACTATTGCTGTGTTAGATTTGTCCCTGAATTTGGAGCTCTGAGCTGGAAATGATGCCATGTCCAATATGAGACAATTTATTTGCAAGCCAAAAAACAGTGAGATCTGACATTCACATGTATTATCAGCATATCCCAATAACAGTTTTTTTTCCTTTTATTGATTTCAAACACAAAAGGAACATGTTCATAGGTTGATACATTACAGTGCCACAGATGGAGTCCAACTCCTGTCAGCTCACATAACAAAATTATGATAACTTTGGTCGAAGGAGAGTGAAGGGCCTAGGCAAGTAGGGCTGAGAAATTTCTTTGGATTAGCACAAGTGTCCTTCACAAAAATCAACCAAAGGGCCATCATGGTCAAAATAAATTATGTATAATATACGGTATTGGTTAAATTACAAAAGCCACAGGCCTGATCTGATCTGTTGCCTCCCTGCAGACCCAGATTGCAAATGCCAAATCATCCAAAGTTTTGAAATCGGGGAACATTTCTCCAATTGAAGTGATCAGAAGTACTGAACAGTATTCTCTCTGCCATCGGGAGGTCATAAGAACTCACAGATTCTACATGACGGGTTTCTAGTTGGTGGGACTTTGTGAATTAGACAGATGCATGTTTTGAGAGAGCTGCCACCCTGCAGCGCCTTAATGAATCAGCATGTGACTGAATATTACTGTATATTAAGGCTGTTATTAGAAAAAAGATTGCATCATCCTCTGTTCTTAAAGTTCTGCAGTTGGTATATGTCATCATTCACTCAGCCACCATTTGAAAAAAAAATAAAAAAAGAATTGTGAATTTTTATTAATCAGAAAAGAAAAGAACTTCATTCCACTGACTCAAAAAAATAAAAAGTTTGACTTGAATTCCTTTGACCTTGATCCAATTAATAACTAATGTCTTAAACCGTTTGTTTTATCAGCCCCCGGGTCTCCATTAAAGCTATCTCTGACAGCCTAAACCCCACTCCTCATTTTTAAAATCACACCAAAACCGCAGAGCCTGCAGCCTAAACAACTAAACAAAAGACAGTCTTTCCTTAGGTCTTTTTGAATCACCTCCACTTTTCTTAACTCCCATTTGCTTTTAATCTTGGCTTTGCATTCCAAACACTCTCATCCCTTTTTTCACTTCCACCATTTCCCCTTATGATCCATGTCTCTATGGGACTGTCACTTTACAACCCCCTCTACTAACACCAGGCTGCCGCAAGGCTGGAATGTGCCAGACAGTGGCGTCATTATAATAAAACGTGCACTAAGCTTGGTTCATAAAGCTTTAATGAGAGAAGGGGACCAGCGGCATGGTGCATCATCACTACAGTAAAAACTCTGGACAAAATGGGTCTCATGGGACTTTCTTCTGCCTTTTGTAGTCTCATACTTGCTTTTTCTTGCTGCATCATGTGTACGGTGATCTTTTTTTTTTTTTAGGTGATCCTGTTTGTTCATTCTTTCTGTCAAGCAGTTAAAAAGGTAGCATGCATTCTTTACATATATGATTGCACAATAATCGTGTGTTCAGAACTCAGGTCTTTGTTTATTGTGAAATTTTTCAACATGTTTCCACATTACAGAGCAATAATTTAACTGTGATTGTTGATCCAGTACAGTACTATGATAAAACTATTTCACCACTTATGTTACATCTGAAATGTTTCAGACAAATTGATCCATTATAATTTCTGACAATGATAACCTGAGCTAACACAAAAAGCAGGTTTGTTTTCGTTTAAGGGTCGAATACCATTTAAACAAAACTGGAAGAATGTGAAAACAGAATCCCACTTGTTAAAATGATTTGAATTACCTATGATTAAAAGAACATTTTGAACATTTAAACACAACTTCACCAGCCAAATCTAAGCCTGATTATTCCCAAACCAATTAAGAAATCACACAAACAAAACAACTCTGATCAAATGAAAGAGACTAAAAAATTCTTAAAAAGCAGTAAGCCATGTTGAAATCTCCAGAAATTCCAGAGCAGAGAAGAAACAAAGTGAGATTGACAACTATAGCTTGTAGGTACGATTCCAGCTTCCACATGTCACAAATTGTATGTAACCCTGATGATCTGTGTGTCAGTGTGTGAATGTGGGTGTGTTTATGGGTGCAGATGAGTGACTGTGTCTATCATGTGAAGTGTATTGGTCAGTATGAGGAAAGGCATTATACGAATTCAGTCCATGTAAAATGTATAAATCTGGAAATGGTTACAAAACCATTCCGAAAGTGTGTGAGTGGTAAGCTGTGAATTTTCTCAGTGGCATGAATTGCAGTTCTCAATTGCCTCAGTTAAACTCAGTGTTAAACTAAAGAATTTTTATTTTAGGGGAAATTATTGACATTTCTTTTATGATTTTAAACATTTAGCTGCGAGAAAAAACCCCAAAACCTCATAAGATGTACTTTGTTTTCTCCCCAGCTTTCTTTGATTCTTACTTTGGTTCGTATGTGTTTAGAAAGTTGTATTTACTCCACATGACGGAATGAAAACACACAGAGATTAACCTGCTGTTGATTAAACTGTCAGCACACATCAACCCAGCTCAGCACCAAAAGTTCTGCACACACATTACCCACAGTCACCTATGACAGCATTCATGGGCATAATCAGCTCCTCTTCATCATATGCAAACATCTTCCACACTTTATGTTCCTAATGCTGCAGTTGTTTTTTGTTTTTTTTTTTTCCTGTTAGTCTGAATAACAGCCCTGTAGCGGACACATTATCCAGACAGCTTACACAGCAAAATACTGCGAGCGCTCTCGCTACCAGGAGGCAAAGGCAAAAATAAAGAATGCATCATTATAAATGAGGGATACAAGCCAATTTAAAAGCCATGAAGTGTATTTCTTTCTACAGTGGTCAGAAAGGCCTACAGTGCACCACAGTAAAAAGGGGGTGGGGCAAACATAAACGGCACTAATAACCTTTAATGAGCAATAAAATTAGATGAAAATCTACTGTCCACTGCCTCATTCACTGTTCAGTCTGTTTCTAGTTGTAGACTCTTCAGTGGAAAGGTCTTGTGAATAAATTTTATTCAGTGCTGCAAGACAGTGTGTAATGATCCTTAGCAAGTGTGCTGCAGTCAACGTATTTATTTATAACTAGGCCATAGCCATTCATTATCTTATCTTCACAAGCATTGAATAAGGTAAATATTGAATGCAAAAACTTATCATACCACATTTCTGTCCAATTGTCAAATATTTAATTTTAGAATTGTAGGTCGTAAGTAATGTAACTGTCACAAAAATCTTATTTATAACTGCCACTTATCTTGCTACTTATATAAGTGCATCTGAAAGCAAATTTGATACGGGTCTAAATATGAAGAAAATATTCACATTTTTAGCACCATTCTCTGTCACATACAGTATAATCCTACCTAAACAGTTGCTGTGCCAAGGTGAGTGAATCCTTATCCAGCTATGCAGACAGAGCAAGAAGCAAAAGATTAACATCAACATAGCACTTAAAGTTCATAGTGGTTTTCATGTGAACCATTTGTTTTATCAGAGCTGTGAAACTGTACCATTTTGTAATCTGTCCCAAAAACATGTAGGTAGCCTGGACTCTATCGCGATCACATCACGCATGGAACAGTACCAGGAGTGGTGATACTAGAGTGTTATTTCAGATTCCATAAAAATGTGACAAAAGCATAGCAATCTATACCAACCCAAGACATAATTGTGCTTATTTCTCTTTAGAGGGAACAAAAAGTCAACCCAATTACCCAAGGAAGAAAGCACTAACCCTGACATACATCCTTATTTTACTGGGGGTTTTATTTAGCTCTTCCTCATCTTAAAATTAGCTGGAAAGGATTCATATTTTTATAAATGTTTTCCAGAGGAAATTGAGAAAAGCCCTGGAGGTGCTGGTAACAGCTAGCCAGTTGGCCAGTGATGACTTCCTGTAATGTTTTTAAAACGGGCAGGTAGAGGTCAAAGATATCTGGAAACAGAAAATAACATAAGTCAAATATATTGGTGTATGTATTTAGTTTGCACCATGTTTCATATTTAAATGGCACAAAACTGCAAATCTTAACAGAAATAAAATAAGCAAATTATAAGAAACCTTTCTATTGGAAAAAATAAGTCTTTTTTTCCCATATAGGCAGAACTGATTTAAATTGGCTTTTTTGGGGCAAGATTACATAATGTTATGAAAAATGAACCATGGATATTTAGAGTTGGAGTTTTGGACAGGAAATGTCCCGAGATTACATTTTGAATGGATTCAGTTTTTGTAACAATATCATCACTATTCAGCAACTTTTGACTGCAATCTCAGCTACTTTGTGTACATTTTATGTCAGCATTTTTTTAAGTATTTCTCATCTAGTGCATATTCTACATCACAACATATTGTATTTTCTTAACCCAGAAAGCGATCTTATGACGTCAAACTAAAAGGCCAAGAATCAACTATTTCAAGAGGCAGTGTTACAACATGAACAAAATGAAAAGACAAGATCAAAACAATAAAAACACATTAAGTCTTTAACAGCTGCAATAAGCAGGGATTAAGGCCTACAGGTAGGAAAATCGTTTCCAGGATGTAGTCAGAATTAGTTTTAATGTCTTCTGTTAAATCAAGTCATAGCAGGTTAAGATACTAAGAGTTTTTAAAAACACATAAAAATGCATATTTTTTTATATGAAAATGTTTAGGTTGGTTTTATGTGAAACGTGTCAATGTTCAATTGCTGAGGATTTACAATGGATGTCAGTTCTCAAGTGTTCTCATCGACAGCTTTACAAAGAAGATAAAAGACAAAGCTTGACAATCTGGTAGCAGCTTTTGGCCTCTGTATGGAATCATATCAGGCTTTCTCTTCCAGAACATAGTCTGCAAGATAACACAACCACAAATGGTTCATAAACAGGATAGTGATTATTAGGAATAATAGAGCACAGTGAGTGCTGTTGGCTTGTGTGTGTTTCTGGTTCACTGTGCAACCATTCATCCCTCGGTCTGCTTCCTTCTCTTGTCTATCACGGTCAGACTTCTCTTTTTCCTCCCTCTTTCACTAAACAGCCCCAAGCAGAGATGGAATTGAGGCATTGCTTCTTCTCAAGAACAAAAAAAGAAAATGTTGAGGGGAAAGGAAGAGAGCGGTTCCAAAATCCACAAGGGAATCTGAGCGCCACAAGAGTCTGCCAAGCAGATTTTTACTTGAAAGAAGAAAAGGTAATGTATACAAAAAGCTAGAGAATGTGAGACAACTACCAGTGTGGTTAGCAGGACCACCTAGAAACAAGTTTTTAAATGTGCTCACAGCTCTTTTACATGTGTTGAGGCTTAAGTCGTGAAATGGTTTTGCATACACACACTCAGGATCATCAGCTTCCGCTAACTCATGCACAGAAATGACTCCAGGGATATTCTGACAATGTCTTTTTTTAGCTTTGGTTTTTCAGCACAGAGTTCAATATGAGGTCAGACGTAGGGGCATAAACAGGAAAAATGCTTCTGGGTACAACTGTTGTGATTCACTCTTTGTCCCCCATATTTAGATTTTTGCTCTTCTTCAGGACAACCATTTGAGCTTCAGGTGTTAGAGAAGACAGATTAGGATCAAATTAAGATTGTTACCCAGGAAAGGCCTTCACAGCCTTTGCTGTCCTCACAGTTGTTAGGTGGAGTGATGCTGCCTTTGTTTTGCCTCCATATAACAAGCAAGACAGATTATCGACAATTAGCAAAGCTATTAAAGTCTCATTTGACGATCGTTTTAAAGTAATATCATTTGGCTTTCTTGGGATGTGAGAAGATCTTTAGTGTAACAATCAAAAAGTGTGGTAAACATATACGCCTGGGGCAACAGCCTTTACAAACTAGTCTTTGCACTGATTAAACTATTGGAGATACAAATTGGTTTAGCACTTGGATCCACACTCCCCAGAAATATTTGAAAGTTTTTATTTGTTAATACAAACAAGTGTTTGTTTGGCACCTTTGACAAGACAAAAGGGAATTCTTACAGCTGCTTTTTGCTTACATTTTGTGGAGAAGATAGCTATGTTCAAATCGCTTTTTTAAAAGTAAAAATGGAGGTTGGAAAGTAACAAATGGGATTTACACAAGGCATCATGGGTAATAGGACTAAGGTGAGTCATCAAGAGACTTTGTTAAAAACTAAAATATATATGTCAAACACAGAGTTGAGAGCTCTTAAAGAAAAAGTAAGACAATTTTGAAAGTCTTTTTAAAAATATGGATAGCTTAAAAATAAATCCTCTTTTTCTACAAATATAAAATGAGGAGAACGTCTAATAAACTGACAGTTGAATAATAGCATGTTTAGAGTTTTTTTTTTAATCTGATGATGTGTCCAGCCCTGCATACTAAAAAGAAGAAAAAAAAACTGACTTCAAAACTTAATTTTTTGGCATTAGTATTGTTTAAACTTTTTACCAGTGCATGTGCACAATGATTTGGGAGAAAATGGGAAGCAAGGCAATTGCATGCCAATGGGTATGTGTGTGTTGTAGCTTATTGAATCTCTGCCAAATGAGCCATGGAATATGATCAATCAGCACTTTTGCCCCTTTTTATGTTAGGTTTTGAGCAAATAAACAAACTCTGGTAACATTCCATTAATATCTCATTTATTTCTTCAGGGTCAGCAAATTATCAGGGCCAATATGACAGAAATCTTGGTTCTCCTCCATCAAAAAGGCAAAGAAGGATCACAAACAAAACTGATGACTTTTCATATAGTACACATATGTGTTTAAGTTCTATATGAGGCCTATGAGTCTAAATAATTTCTGTGATGTTGGAACATATTAATTTTTTTAAATGAAAAGCAAAAGTATTGGCACCATAGTTTCCTTGGTCCAGTAGGTGTAGCATCAAGCGTTTTAGATCTATGTGCCTTGAATTAATATGGCTGCCTGCTTCTTGCAACATTCTTACAAATGCGACAATATAGAGTTTGCCTGTTGCATCTATGTGGTGCCTTCAAAAAGTATTAATGGATCGGACGCCTGTGCACATGTGAAAGGTTTGTTACAGGATGTGAGCCACACCAAAAGCCCAGGTTAAGCCTAAGCAGAGAATGTCTGACTCATTCAGGTGACAGAGATTCAACACAAAGCACCTGCTTCCCAGGATAAGTCAAATATTAGTTACTCCTGCAATCCATAAACATAACTATTAGGTTAATTTGTCTTTGCATGCAAGTCTGTGCTCACATGGCTGTTTTTTTTATCTGCATCTATGATGCCATGCTATGGACTGGTGACCTGCCCAGGGTGCACACTCCAGCTACACTTTCTGGTCCCCCACCTGTTGGGGAATGTCTGAAGTATTGCAGCTGGAGTACTGGATCAGAATCAGTACTCAGTACTCCAGCTGCTGGGACTTTTACTGTGTGCACAGTTCCAATCACTCACAGCATTCAAACGTGCAGTGACAAATATAAAAAAATGACAGATTTGAATGAGCTCCTAGTTCGCAGTTCTCTAGTAATTATAAAAAATATGCCTATTTTATATTTATAATATTGTAATTCTGTTCAAATTAAGTGAGCATTGTGCCAGTAGGAGTCTAGTTTGTCTATGAATACCTATAAATGATTGCTTAGGCCAATAACTAGGAAAATTAGTAATTTAGATCAAAATTACCAAGTTGAGGCAAGACCTGATAATCAAGAAATAAGTCAAATAGTTCAGTCTCAGTTATTGTATATGAATAAATGAGTTGAGCTCATTTATGATAACTATCTCCTTGTTCTTTCAAGAACAAGGAGATAGTTATCAATGACGCAGCTAAATCCTGAAACTCCTCCTCTTCCTGCTGAATCTGAAATTTAATTAATAAAGTGAATTATTTAATTAAACAGTTAAACTGGCCACCTTCTTCATAGCATAACATCAGTATCCCAACGGCAGCAAATGTTGGCAGACATTTTTTCTAACTTCTGGAAGCTCTTTGTTTTGACTTTTTGCAGCTAATTGAAGTTTAGCTGCCAATTGAAGTTTATTATTTAAAGTAAAATAATAGTGTGTCTGCTCTAAGCAACATCAATTTTACGTATCTGGTGTGAAAGGTCACATGACCAGACCTCTTTACTTCCTGCCTAACGCTGGAGGTAAATGTCTGTCACAAACCTGTACAAGAGAAAGTCAGTAAAATATTTAAACATGTAATATAAAAAAAGCATTTTCAATATATGTTCTTTCAAGTGTCTTCTACTGATATATAAAGAAAATTGTATCCCTTCATCCATATTTTGATCATAAGAAGAGTGAATGTAGGCAACAATTGTTGGTGCAAGAATAATGCTATGTGTCCATAGTTTTGCTGTTTATTCTTTATGCCTTGTTGTTCCCGCACAGCTTAAAAATATCAGATATTTTAGATCTTCTAGACCCGAAGGAACCTCAAAATGATGTCTTCCACATCACCGTCATTCCCACAGTTGAAACTCTACCCTCCTTTTCTTCCCCAAGGAGATCCTTTACACAAAGTGTGGCCTACGCACCGAATGACCACTACAAAATGACGCCCCGCTTGAAACTACATCAGAGCCGAGGTGTAGTGATTGTTCTGGTAGAACAGAGGGAATTTCCTCCCAGCTGCAGATTGGTTCATACTAACATTTTCACCATGACTTTGCCTCATTGATGAAATGACCAAATGAGGTCAAAGGTCACTTGGCACATTGAAACAATGACATCTGCAGGATGTGGCATTGAATCTTTTTGCATCTAAAACATTTCTGAACACTCTTGTAACCATTCTTTGTTGTAATAAGTTATGCATGTCATGATTTTTTATATGTGTAAATTGACCAGATTTGTGAAATTCAGACGATGCAGTTTTCCACCGGCAACAATTGTTGCCAAGTATAAAACTTATATTTTCACTAACATAACCAACATAAAATCTAATAATTCATAAATATGTTTTAGGGAGGTCCAAGGATTGAAATGCATACACTTATTTTGCAGAAAAAAATTTGGGATCAATGGATTAATAAAAGAAACTCAAGTTTCTAAATATCTTGGTCTTTAAGAAGTAAAACCTGTTTTCTATGCAACATGGTCGTAAGACATTATACTAGATATTGTACAGTATATAAAAAAAAGGTCTCCAAGACCTCTAGTCACTGTAGTTACTGAGGCATGTTATTAAGCTTGTAATATTAAACTTGGCATAATCGCTCTGGGCAAAATTGTGGTCCAGAACATATCTGCTCTCAGCATGATCTACCAATCAGACATGCATGCACACATAAATTTACACACCCGCAGCCACACAGTGCATTGCATTATACTGACAATGTGCTGCAGTAACATTCCCCCCACCGACAAGGTCTGGAATAGCAGAGATAAAAGATAGAGGGGGGGATGAGAAAGAAAAGAGAACGAAAGAGGGAAAGTGCATGTCACCTGTCAAAGTGCTTTGCTGGGTACCCCTAGGACACAACCTTTTAAACAGGGATAATATGTGTGTGTGAATCAGAGACAGAAAGAGAGATGGAGAGAGAGCAAAAGAGAGCGCGTGAGTGTGTAGACCAGAGATGTGACAGCAAGGCTTTTTACTCCAGTCATCTTTAAGCACTACTAACAGTAGCTAAAACCCTCTGGGCCTGTCCAGTATGAACATAGTCATTCATCACATGCACACACAGACACACGCAAACACACATGATATCAAAACCATTCATCACAGTGGTCAGACTAAGAGGTAAAAGAAGGAAAAAAAGGGAAGGAGAAGCTTACACAGAGCTGCTTTCTGTGACACTCTTAATGTATCTTGTTGTAATGTCCTGTTTTTATTCATCTTGTAGTATTGCGGTTGAACCAAATCCCTTAAATATTCTCACCTCCTTAATTTCACACTCTGGTGAAACAACCCCAGGTGCAAAAAGTTATTTCGAAGGACATGGTTTACCTATAGGTGGTTTTAAAGTTCTATTCTCAAAATGCCTCAGTGTTATCACTCCTTAAACGTATCTGCCAAAACATAAGCGTTCTGCTTAGCAAATACACAGAAAGTTATTTTGGTCAAACAAACAACTTCATTGACATATGCATCTCGCCCAGTGCTTAAGAATATAAAAGTATATAAAGCTAATTAAGCTGAAATGATCATTTTCTATGGCTAAACATGATGTGTTTTGAAAATTAGCACAGTTGTTCACATCCAGATTTGAAGTGTACCTCCATCCATTATCTAAACACACTTGTCCATGCAGGGTCATGAGGGGGGATGGTACCCATCTCCAGCAGTCATCAGGCGAGAGGCGAAGCACACCCTGGAGAGGTCACCAGTCCATTGCAGGGCAACACAGAGACACATGAGAACCAAGCATGCACTCAATCACACCAACAGACACTTTTAGAGAGATCAATCAACTTAGCGGTCATGCTTTTGGACTGTGGGAGGAAGCCAGAGTACCCACAGAAAAACCACAAATGCACACGGAGAATATCCAAACTTCATACAGAAAATCCCCAGGCTGGGATTTAAACCAGGGACCATCTTGCGGAAAGGCAAAAGTGTTAGCAAGGGTACCACTGTGCAGCCCTGATTTTGAAAGAAACTTTCTCTTTTTAGCCATGGTACACATGGCTCTGACCACACTGTTTAAAAGAGGCAGTTTTATGCATTTTCTAAAAATATAGTTCCAGTTTATAGCACAATCAAGTAACTATGTGCTATAAACTGTTAGAAAAATGCTGATATAGGAGATTAAATAATTTTTGAAACAGGCATGAAAGGGTTAACAATCGAGGTAAGTTTTTGGTAAAGGAATAAAATAACATAATCTAAAGCTAAAAAATATATAAAATAAAATAAAAATCAATCTTATATAATACCCCCTGTAATAAGAATACCAGAGCGAAAGTGACTTTTGAATGTTGAAAACTGGAAGCCAGATCTGCGTCTCTCTCACTATGTGAAAACGGGGTGTTTAGAAATTCAAATGGATTTTATTAATCATCAAATATACTTAAACTTGTCAACAAGAGACATGCACTTTAGTACTAATATAACTGTCAGACCAATTTGAACCACAAACGCTTGGGCATGATTTAGGCAAGCTGGTTATAAGCAGGTTAATAGCTTTGACAGATCAGACCATTAGCCACTGAATTATACCTCCTTCTTCTAGGTTTTTTATTCTTTTTCTCTAATTAAAAAAATAAAAGTATCAAATTCCTTTTGAAGCATAAATGTTAGGCAAATCAGAAACAAATCAGAGTAAAGTTATCTTCGTCAGAATAAAAGTGGAAATCCTCGTTCTTGTTCTTTTAAACAATTCAAATTTAATTTGGGTATATTCAGCTTGATGTACTCGTATTTTTGTAACCATCTGGCTGAACCCTTCTCTGTTGAGCTGCGTTTTTCAACAGCCACCTTTTACTCTGTCTGCTCGGCTTTTCTTTAATATATAAATTGCTCAGCGGTTTTGTGTTTTTGTGCGTCTATTTTGTCCTCTCAAACCCTCAGATGGAGGCAAATACCTAACAGGAGGTTTCTTATCTGAAAAGAGTTTTCCCTTTTCACTTTCTCAACAAACATGCTGAGTATGAGAGAGTCGTATGAAGTTAAGAAAGTAAAACCTTAATGTAAAAAAACATGCACTCATTCCTGACTTATTTTCTATCGCTATGTGTTGACAAATTTCTCAGTTCTCCTTAATTTACCTATGAAAATCTAACTTGACTTACCGGTAATATTAATTTATTGTGGCTCAGGTTTCACTGACAGCGAAACAGTTTTGTAGGTAACAGAACAATTAGGTCTAGTGGTATGAAATTAACAATGCAAAAGCAATTTAAATAGCATTTCTATGTTTTATTATCTCTGAAAAATGATTAACCTCTCTAAACCCACGTATATTTTTTTCGTATTTCTAATTAAGATATGAAAAGATAAATATGTAAATACGTATTACTGAGAATAAAAAATACATTGCACTCGAGTGTTTTCCACTGCAGGGCTTCACAGGAAATGGATGCACTGAGTCCTCTTAATTTCAATCCCTACAGTCCTCTGTGGAGGTTGTGTTTCTTGCTAATGGCTCTGGCTTTTAATACCAAACAGAAAAGCTAGACTAAGAATAATATTTAATACATTTCAATTTATCAAAAAATACATAGAAACCATCAGCAAAGTAAATGCATGCAAACAGCTGGTAAACTCTCAGAAGGACATTTAGCTCAGTTAAGTGAGACTTTCACACATTATCTTATTCAAGTACGAAGAAGATAACCTTTGCAAAACAAGACAAAAAATATGAATGCCACAGAATGGATGCCGTTAATGTGCCATTAAAGTGTTTATCTGAAGATAACAAGGAAAATATGTCTTTATAAGAAGGATAGATTTCTCATTTGAACAAGAGTGTAACATTTGTTTTCTTGGCATGACAGGACATTTGCTTTGGGAATAAATGTTTTGTTTTTAAGTTCACTGGATGAATATGGTGCAACAATATTCTCATGTACCTGTTCAGTCCGACTGCTCAGAAGTTTGCACATCTTCCGATATTATCAGCTGCGAAAGTAGTTGTTTTATGATGCTTTTATATACCGGTCATGAACTAAAAGAAATCCAAGCTGAACTCCCTATAAAAAAATAAATGACCCTTTTCAATGTTTTCAGAAATCTTCAAAACAACCCTCAACGTTATTTTTGATCACGTCTTATTTCCAAGTTGTGTTAGTTTTAATAAAACACTGGATTTGTATGTAGAAAATAGTTCCAAATGTTAAAAGTCTTAAGAAAATATTAAATATTACAAAAATTTAAGAATCTGCAGCGAAAACACGCAAGGCTGCAAATTCACACTTGTATTTCCGTCTTAAAAAATAATAGTGATCACAATTGAAAAAATATCAGAGTTAGAAACTTACAGATGAAAAAAAAACACTTGTCAAAATATGACAATACAAAATTGCATAGATAGTTATAAATCCTACAAAATGAAAATAAGAAGACAATACAGATTGCAGTAATTCATCACAAGTTTTATGCTAATTAGCATGAACTCTGTTCCTCTCAGAGCAGCTTTAAGTAAAGGTACTGTATGTTATAATCTGTAGGTTTTGAGATCTTTAGTTTCATATTCGTTTCCATTTTGATCATTTCTACATCGTCTTTCAAATACATTGTCATTTTAATTAATCCCTGGTGGTAGTTCATTTGCTCTCTTTGTTTATGCTTTAAATTTATTTCTTTGTTTAGATTAGTGATTTTTTTCTGTTTACTATGTAAATTAGTTACAATCTTTCTACATTTTTCATTCTATTTGCTCTGTTTATTTCCCACCTTAAGCTCAGTCTGACGTTCGGCTCCCTTTCCCAGCTGCTTTCATTCACCTCTGATTCCTTTTGGTTTCTTGGTTCTCTTCTCCCTCTGTATATTTAAGTTCCTTGGTTTTTCACTCTGCACTGAGTGTGTTCTAGTTACTCTACTAGAAAACAACCATAATGTCAGTGAGCATCTAATAATGTAAACTTAAGTCAATTTATAGAAATGATGAAAGTTCAAAGTTTTTAGAGAGAACATGAGAGGGAATGTGATCTGACTGGTGTCTGACCCAAGACCTTATGATTATACCTCATCCTAGTTAATCATTTTTCATGGATAATGTAGTTGCTTTTATTTATTTATTTTTTTTCTTAATGTCGCAAATTTGTCAACAAACTGAGTTTATAATGTCTTTAAGCAGGAAAAAGACAGATAAAAATTTCAAAGACTTTAGTCCTCAATTATTTGTCATCTTTTTTATTGGAAAAGATTTTGCCGGTAATACATTGGTATATTTTCTTCCTATGTTTTCTTCATTTTCATGTTACCAAAGAAGGATCCACACACCTAATGAAAATGCGCAGAACCTGGTGACATGCTGAGAAGGTCACGTGTTAAAGAAAGTAAAGACCTAAAACCAACTTCAGAAGCTGTGAACATTCAAGAAGAGGTATAGCATTCACATTTAGATGAAAAAAACAAATGACTATGACGTAAGTCTGCACCATATTAATGAAAATGACACATGAATGTATACAAGAAGAACAGGAGCTGACCCTGAATAGCATTAGATTTCTAAGTATACTTCCACAACTTAATTTGGGGTTTTTATGACTAGCTTCTCTCCAATGTATGAAAATATCTCTATTTAATGCTTCATATATTCATGACTTTAGTTGGGTCAGACACTATTGTCCTGTAACTGGAGCTAATTAAATACACCACCGGGCTTATACAGTAAGCCACACAAGCTTCATCAAACATTCAGATGCACACTCACAGCCTTACCGCCACAAGAAGGTTTCTGGGAGCTGTGTTTCACAAATGTATGACTCGGTTTCTTTGTCTTGACGGCAGGCTGCTGGCACGCACACAATGACACACAGAGATCACCGCATCCACCAAAATGATGCAAGCAGCTACTCAAATAGTTGGTCAAACCAAAACAAACGTAGAAATACACGAGGCGACATAGAACACTATGATGCACTTACTGCAGTATATCCAAAAAGTATCTGTTTTTGTAATAAATGATTATGATCTTTATTTCTAAAGCTGAACGGGTCACTAGTTGTGAGTGTTGTAGGGAAACGACTGAAAAGAGCAGATATTTCTAAACAGCCTGCTCATGAAATATAGATCTGTTCTATAAAAAGAATGAATAAACAACATTTTGGTCAGTTCTGTGTTGTTTTCATGTTAAGAATCTTGGAAATTAAATTGTGCAGCAAATTTGATGGCTACTCTCAAACTATTCCATTTAAGTACATAGAATTAGGCTGTGTCATTATCTGTCAAAAAATGTTTTAATGGGTAAACCATTTGTCCTTCCCAAGATGCAATTAGGCACACCAGATTTTTATTCAGAAATGTTATTTTTGTAAAATTACTTACACATAAGCAAGCATCATATTTGTAAATATAGTAAGACATTTTCTGAGTGATTTGTTAAAGTAAACTAAACAAAAAAATATATATAGAAGAAATAACTTCTGAATGAACAGAAATATCTAAAATGTTATCTGACATTTTCATCCAAAAGTTATAAAACTGACCAAGGTTTGACTAACAATATAAAAAAAAGTTTGGGTTAAGAAAAAACATGAAGGGATTCAAATTGTTTAAGAAAATCGAGACATCAGTTTTTCTGCTGGGAGCTGCTTGCTTCAACAGAAGAAGCAAAACGTTTACTTTCAGGTCCGGAGCTTGTTGTCTGCTGTCTGAATGAGCTAGATGGGATCTTTTGACCTGCGGTTCTCATGTTCCATTTCTCAACTCAGTTGACACAAGAATCTCAGCTCAACATCTGTCTGACCTGACAGAGAGTCAGCGAAAGACAATAACATATCTATCAACATATAAAGCTAATTTATTTAAGAACGGTTTATTTAAGTTTCTAAATAAAAAAAATACATGTCAAAAAGATTTGACATGTATTTTGAGGACGACTACTTGTAGACATAAAATAGTCAACATAACATTAAAATATTGTAAACAAGTGTTATAGGTCAGATGTCAGGTGTTCTTGAAAAAATAAGTGTTTTGAAGGTGGTGCTTATGTCAAAGATATATAATTAGATCACCCTAATAACTTGAGAAATGGTAACTCTTTATTCTAAGCAGGGCTTTGAATATTTTCCGTCTTTGACTGGTTTCTCGAAACAGACTGAAAAATCTGAAGGCCATCTGTCAAATTTATAGATTATGCACACAGTATAGGTAGTAACTAAATCAATCAAAAAACAAACATTCCCAAAAAACAGCATCTTTGCATCACCTCAGAGCCAGAAGCCACATTCAATGCATCTCGCTATCCAGAAGCCGACAACACACTAAAGTGCACTTTAGAGGTTTTTTTTTCTTATTTCTGATTTATTTAATCTTTTTATAGTGGTCTCAATGGTTTAATTTAAACATTCCTGCTCCAACTTTGCTTCACTCACTATCACAGGTTTGTTTGTGATAGCATTATATAGCAATTTACATCTATGTATATGTTTCAGTTAAAGCTAACAAGTCTGGACCATTTGATGAATATAAATGTTTCTAAGGTTTTGAAGAAACTAATGAAAAATTATCTGTTTTTTTTTTTCACTCACCATTATTTGTCCCTTTTTGGATGCTACTGCCTGAGCAGGTGTATGGCAGTGAGGAGTAGCTGGCACAGGACTTCCTGCTTCAATCTAAATGTCTATGATGTCATTGATTACATCACTGAGTCCTACCAAATGGAGGGTTTTCTTTTTTGTTTTTGTGGGTTTTTTTTCCTTTAAAGTAACCTTTTGAATTCCTCTGTATAAAATGTTTTGTTTTGAAGACCATTACAAACGCATCTAGTTATGCAAATGAATTAGTAAATTAGGTTAATAACTGTTTCCCTGCTTAGATTTTGTAATTTGGTTTGGTCTAAAGAAGCTCAGGTGTGTTGCCAATTTGGTATAAGATCCGTAAGAGCTTAAAAAAATACAAAAAGTGAAACATTAAAATCCATCAGAAGAATCTGCAACTGGTGGCTGATGCTGTTTTCGGTTCACCTGTTTTGACCATTTGACTGCACAACGTCACATTGCAGAGAGTTACAAATATTCCTCTGGTTGATGCGAAATGACACAAAATGGACTCTCTGTTCAGCATGTTTGGGTTGAATATTTGCTAAAATGAATAAGAATGAAAAACTGTTGAATATGTCACTATTATTATTTTAGACGCTGACAGGTAAAAATAGATTAAGGCAGGTTTTTATGTTTTTTTTAACCGTGTTAGTCAAAATGACAAACAACAAAAAGGTTAAAAAAAAAGAACCTCCTCTTCTATACAACTTGTCATAAACACTGGCTACAATGCCAATTTTATTTGACCTGAAATGCAGAGTCACAGGAACAATTATGTAATCCTTCCTACACAAAGTCTTTAAAAAAATTACACCATAATTCTCTGAACATTTTAAGTTAATGGAAGTGACAAGTGCTACATAAAGATGCTGAAATAGTTCAGTCTGATTGTTTCTCCTGGAGGAATGGATTCTTTCCCACATTGGAGATCTCATCTTTACTCCTCTCTCACCCTACATGACTGCTCTGGCAGTATCACCTTCCTATACGGAGAAGAATACTCTAGTATGCCATCTGTACTATCATCCCATCATTCCCTGGAGCATGTGACTGTGCTTTTATGTGTGAGGACGGGAGCCTGTGGAAAAATGTGTGAAGAGAGTAGGACATGTGGGTGTGCATGCAAGTCTATAGTTGTGTGAATGACTGAGACTGAGGGTGAGTCGAAGTGACTGCGCATCAGTGCCAGTGATTCACAATCTGTATCACACCGATTGTCACAAGAGTAATATTTTGTCTGTCTGAGCACTTTTACATCGACTGTGCTCTCATCCACAATTTTTACTGTTACTGTCAGGGATTCCCTGTAGGCAGAAAAAAATGTGTTTTCCAGGGATACGCTGACCAGAGGCCATCAACAAACATTTTCTCCACTGACTCGCATTGCCCATCGCTCTGTCTTCTCAAGGAAACCCCGAGCACATTCCTGACACATTCCCTCCAAAATGAACCTGATTCAATACAGTCAGAGAGAAAGAAGTGAAGGGAGAAAGGAAGAATCTAGGGGAAAAAAAACATATGGAATTAATATAGGTAAAGAAAGAGGAAGAAGGTAAAGAATAACAGAAAAAAATAAGATAACATGAATCCAGGATGGATTGGGAGACAGAAAAAACGACGAAGGGGAAGACAGGAGAAAGAAATGGAGGAAATACAAAGAGGAAGAAAAAAGGCATGAAAGAAACAGAAGAAAGAAAACACGAGATGAAAGGAATTAAGGAATGAAAGAACTAACAAAAGAATGAAAGAAGAAAGGAAGACAGTCGAGTGAACGCAAATTGAATAGGACTCATGCAAAGTTTTACTTCTACCTAAGGGAAATCTATAGACGTAAAAAACTAACTGTTCTCTGACAAGTACTTCAGTCAAAGGCCTCAGACTGTTTCCTCCTCGCTTCTCTGTCGACAGTCAATAAAAGCCAGAGATGAATTGTATGTAGGTACTTTAATTAAAATGCCTTGCTACTGGCAGATGCAAGAAGGACACTGGTGGGTTTTTAAATGAAAGAGAAACTGTTGAGCAAAATGGCAAAATATCCACTTATTAATACTCCTGAAACTTTAACACAACAAAAAGCCTGACCTATCTCAAAAAAGAGAAAAAGTAAAAGCATGGCATGACGGCAGCAGCAGAGAGTTCCTCAGAGCAGAGTTTGTGATCCCATTTAGAAAGCAGCCTCTGGTGACTCCTCCAACTAAAAGGGCCCCAGATGGGAGGGCTCTGACCTTATTTTGAACTCTTTTGGGACTGCTAAGAGGTAATGTGTGAAACTTGGCAACTTTACACTTCAAAACCAGTATTTCACCAAACTGAACTGTGAATTTGGTGTGAGTTTATTACTGCCGATTTATCACCAAAGGTAAACATGCTTTTATAATTGGGATAATTCTGACTTAATTGTCTTGCACAAAACATAACCTAATAATTGTCTAACGTATGACATACAAAGAAGCCGACTGACGAGAAAGTTTATGAGACAATCTCTCTGTATAATTTTAAGATTGGGCTTCAAATTTTCTTTTTAAAAATGCTTATAATTGGAGTTCTACTGCTGAGCTTGTCACACAAACTACTTCTCAGTCCAATACTCCTGAGAAATATTGTTAGACATCGTGATGACATGCTGAAGGAGCGTCAGAAAGAGAAGGACCTTCTTAAAGAGAGAGGGGCCCAATTTCAAGACAACTACAAAGTCAAATTTGTTTTAAGTTGCTATTTTTTTAATATACAAGTTATTTTAAATACACAACTGAGGGTAATAGCTAATTTATTGTGCTATAAAATGCCACTTTGTGCCTGGAAAATAAATAACCCCATTGAACAGGAAGAGAATGGCAGAGGTCAGTAATTTTTTTTTGTTCTGGTACAACTCAAAGTCATCCAATACATTAAATTGGAGACAGCTGTGTAGTCCTAACTATGAAGCAACAGTTAAAGTGAACATATTGTTGTTACCTCATTTTTCATAAACTCCACTGTCTAGTAATGAAGCACGTAATTTCCCAGTAAAATATGAGCAGCCTTTCAGATCTGCGGTTTGTAGCTCACACCCTTGCTTGCTCAGATGAAGAGTAATAATAAGACTTGAGTCATAGATCACAAGGTCCAGTCATCACAAGTCTCAGTCGAGCCTCAAGTCCTTGCTTCTGGTAAATGATCTGCTCATAGATAGCAGTTTATCATGTCCAGAGGACCCCAGAGCACTTTACAATACATTGAGTCATTCACCCATTCATGCACACATTCACACACTGATGGTATGCTACATCGTAGCCTCTAGCTTGTAGAAAGAGGTGAGACTCTTGCCCAAGGACACAACAATTAAGACAGACGAAGTGGAGATTTGAACTGGAAATAGGAATGAACTGGAAACAGGATGAAGTCCTACCTCCTGACCCACCAACATCCCAACCAGACGACTTACTTCTCGAATTCGAGTTTGAGTCAGAAACTTGGGTCACCGTCTCTACTTCATCTGCTACATACACACCCACAAGGCATAGAGTAATGTGGGCTGTGATACAGTATAATCCTGTAAGTAACGTCTTTTCCATATTTCCATATTAAGTTGCTAATTTATTTATTTTTTATTTTTTTATAAATCTGTATAAAAACCCATGGAGTCGCACTCAGTCGCACTCTGTCTAGACATAAAGATTTATCTAATTATGACAGATAAATCTATATATTTAAATTTCTACACTTGTTAAAAGAAAAAGGCAGATGCAAAGTGGTCAAAATAGAAGCAAACAAACAACCATCTATCCTTGTGACTGTCTGTCTGAAGGGCCAGATAGCGTACGCATGTTTTTGGATGCAGTTAAATCCCTCTGAAAGAAGAGCCAGAATGTGAGTGGGCAAACTGCGATGGGACAAGTTTAAGAAATTACACGCATATTCTTCCCTTTCACACATGTACCCCCGCTCAAAGAATCACCAGTGCTGTCAGAGAAGACTGACCTCTTAGGCTATTATACAAACAAATCAGAAAACATCTAAAAACGACAGGTAGCGAGAGGTAGCTGTCTCACTACCTCTCACAAAGCCTGGATGAGTTGACTGCATTGCTGCATGTATGTTTGTGTGTGTGTGTGTGTGTGTGTGTGTGTGTGGTGTGTGTGTGTGTGTGTGTGTGTGTGTGTGTGTGTGTGTGTCCAAAACCAAGTGTTGAGGAATGCCTACTCCCTGCATCTTTATGTGCATCCTTGATAATCACCAAAGAGCGTATAATTAATTATTTTCTTCCATTTCTACGAAAGCCTTTTTCCCTCTCATATGAGCCCTGTTCCCACTCTGATCGCTTTAATAGCTTTTTAGCCTCCTTTCCTGTCTCTTCTTATTTGCAAGCACGATGAATTACCGGCTGGTTACCTAGGAATCTATAACTTGTCCTGCATACCAATGGGTAATTAAGAATAAATTGGCTCAAATTTATTCTTAAATTATCTTCTAAGGCCAGAAATTCTGGCCTTAGAAGATAGTTTTAGAGAATCTCTATCGCTGTCTGGCAATTTCAACCTATTCAAATTAACAGGTAATTGTTTGTACATATCCTCAAACATATGCACACATTTTTTTTTGAAATAGCATGTGCAAATAGTTTACCCTCAATGAGAAAACAACCCATGTAAGGGATTGCATAAGCTTTTTTCTGTGTCAGTGTTTGGGTGTGTGAGCATAAAGGTCATTTCTCTCATCTCTAAGTGAGCTCCAGTGAGAAGGGTTGAGTGGCAGCTCTCATCAATATTAACTAATGCCCTTCCTTTCATCTGCATCATAAATCCATGGAAACAAACACACACACACACACACACACACACACACACGCACACACACACACACACACACACACACACACACACACACACGCACACTCACATCTTTTAGGGATTCATTGACTGCTTGATGTGGAAGTGTGTGTGAAACATGTTCAAATTGCACAGTGGTTCTTGAGATTAAGACAAAATGTTTGAATAAGTTTTCCTCTGGCAAATCCTGAGGATTAAAATTTATCAGCAGATAAACACACACAGTATTTTTCTGTCTTCATATGTATTTATTGAACTTTTCCACATTTTGCAATGTAACAACCACAAACATGCGTATTTCGACATTTTATGTGACAGTACTTAGCACTTGTGATAGACGGAAAAAATAATATTGTCTTTGATTTTCAAGAACAGCAATCTGAATATTTCCATTTTATATTTTCAGCCCACCTCAGTCAATATTTTTGCTAAGTTTTTACCGATTTGCACATCATGAGACTGAGATTTATGACCATTTCTTGAAGAAAACATCAGACTATTGGATTAAGGACATCTGTGAACATCAACATTTAAGCATATTCACTAAAATATTAGATTTTAGAGTCTGTACTTGAAACATGACAAAACATGAGAAGTTCAAGGAGTATAAATAATTTTGCAATGAGCTTTACTTTCAAGCAAATATAGACAAATACAAACAGATCAGAAAACGAAAATAAAAAGAATAAGAGAGGGACATTTACGTAAAAGCAAAATATTTAAAAATGGCAAACAAGTAAATAAAACTGGTCATAAGAAACTGAGAAACAAAACAGTGCATAAAATCACTGAGCTAGTGATTATGTGCAATAATAAGCAGTGTGCTCAAAATCCCAAGAAAAACATGCATGAGTTGAGCAAAAGAAAAAAGAGAGGACAGTTTGTAAGTGGGGATTCTTTGATCAGAACATGAAAACAACTGAAGCTCAGGCATGTTGGCGAAGAACTACAAAAAAGATGTCACAGACAATTACAACAAACATGGCTCTGTGCACTGTAAACATTTCTGTGTTTAGCTAAGGCGACATGGAACATTTAAAATCCACTGTCATTTCTTTTCATCTTCCAAATGCCAGAAAGAAAAAAAAACAAAAAAACAAACGCAGTGGAAAGAGGGGCTTTTTTTCTGTTTACTGAACAGCGATCATGCCAACTAGAGGAAATAAAGAAGCTCTTAATGAAGCACACCAGATGGACAAAGGCAGTTGAAACACGGACTGTGTCAGTGCATATGAGTTTGCAGGAGCAGGTCAGAGTTTGATAAAAAGATACATCTGTTCTTTCGAGCTAGCAAAGTCCGTTTACCTGAAGGGAGGCTGCTATTCACTGAGACACTGCATGGCCTGAAAATATTATTCATTCTTCATTACTGTGGGAGCCGGAACAAAAAATGCAAGAGAATACGGTGCTGACCTGTGGGTGATTGATGTCATCTGTCTGAACACAGCTAATATGTAAAAAGGTTTTTTCCCATTGTTACGTTTTTATCATTTGGCTGTGCATCGCTGTATGTTGTGGGAGGATAAAACTCAGCCTCAGGCTCGGGTTGTAAAATCTGCAAAAAAGAAATGTCTCACTCTGTCTCATCTTGCCTGGAGGAACTGCACACCCACAAGAAATAATTTCATTAATATGAGTTTTAGTGTGACTCACTAAATACTGATCCATTATCCTTTCTGTGCACCATTCTATTATTTTGGCGTTTGCTGCAAAGACTTAAATCCTTATAAAGATGAACAGCATGTTGCAACATTTTGCAGCACATTATTGACAAGTTTTTGCTGCAAAAGCATGTACACGTGTTTTGTCTTGATGAGGCCTAGCCATTTTGACATGTTCATTTTGATTAATTATCTGCATAGATTTTAACCCAATTAATATTTTTTTCCCCATACAAATGTTTTGGCTGTTGAGGGTAAAATAACCTAAAAAAATCAGATTAAAAAGAATATTTTGTCCTTGACCTCATATAACCATTTATTCAGAAAAACCACATACATATACATTAAATTTATTCATAGAAAAATCCATCTGTGACTGTAATAAACTTAGCAAGGTAGCAACATGTGCTTTAGTGTTTAATATTAATAGTAGCTGACTTTAATTCAGATTGGAAAATAAACACACAAGATGTAAACTGTAATGAATCAAAATCTGCAGACTTACAAAATAACATCTGAAATAATCTACCTCAAATTTAAAATAATTCAGCATTTTGATGCCAGAAAGGTCTTCAAAGATCTCACTCTGATCCAGCAATCATCTTTGCCAGTTTCATAGATCCCCTCATTCACCAAATAGTGTCATTAAAACACATATGGTATCTGGAAAGTCACAGAAGATGGATGATTGCAATGTACTAATATTAAGTGTCACATATCTACAAGATTACCGGGGCCTTTAATCAAAGAAGCAAGCAAAGCAATGGCACAAAGGCATGTCTAAGAAGACATTACATCTATATAGACAAGTTGGCAAATCAATGTTTATACTAGTCAAAAAGATATACAGACCGGCAACGGAAAAGGGTGATTATGTAAAAAACATATTTAAGGATTTGTTTGTGTGTCTATGTGGGTGTTGGTACATGTGGCTGTGATGCCAGCTGCACAAGAAATCTATTTAATCAAAGCTCCAGCCTCGGATATATAGAGCGAGAAGTATATATTAATGCACTCTTCCGAAGTGTGTGTCTACTTAATGTGACTTTTCACGAGAAAAGTAGGCGCTAGTCACTGCAACAGAGGTGGAGGGCACAAGGAAATTAAAACCACCAATTTTTTTTAGAAAATAGAAATGTTTTTTTTTTTGCTAAATAAAAAAATATTTTTCATTTTTTAGCAATTATGTTTCTTATTTTGCCACTACTTCATAAATCCAATGCCAGTTTCAGAGGTTTAAAAAGATAAAAAGTTGTGTTTGAATTCAGCTTGTTCACAGATTAACTCTGAGCTGTTTCAGGATGTGGAGGAAAGTCATGGCTGGTTAACATACCTCGCAGTATTGTCTATTAAAACCTGATGATTTTTTTTTTACATTCAGTTCCTTTCAAAGAGGTATACGTCCCGTCAGTAGTTGACGTTCAATAACATGGGGTAGGGTTATTATAAAGGTGTTGACAAAGACCGCAAATGAACAATCTTTGTCAACACCCCAACTGCGCTCAGCAGATTTGGAGACAGAGTAAAATCCCCTTTGCTTGTGTTCACCGCCTGGACGGCGCCTTTCTATAGCAAAGTTAGATCATTTCAAGCAAAAAGAACAGGTCAAAGGTCATGATAGAGAGCTGCAGGCAGCCCTGTTTTACAAAAATCAATAAGAAGTGCTGAGCATGAATGAGTCTGAGTGAACATGTTCATAAGCGGAGGTCACTTTTCTGAGAATTTTTGGACTAAACAAAGCTGTGTTTTAAATGTGGAATGCTGAGAGAACTTGGGCTATTTGGATGTCATTTAAGTCGAATCTGGAGTGAATAAAAGATTTTTCAAAGCGTTTATAGAGTCAATCGTGGGTTATTTAATGGAGAAAGAGGCACAAATTTCATCTGAAGACATGATCTCAACCCTTGCTGCGAGCACAAGCAGCAGAGATAGACGAGCTCCAAGAACCCACATGACCAATTTAGACAAATGCATCTAGGTTTAAATTTGACGATAGGAATACGGTGAGATCTCACCAAATTTTGACAATATGCAGCACTCTGCTTGTTTGACTGAAGCAACTCAGAAGGATAGACTCAGAGCTGCATTATATGCTCCGTACAAAAACTCACAGTGATGAGTGCGTCCATGTATTAAACAAGACAGATGTTCAGAAACAGCAAAGAAGAATTGACATCAGCAGCAGATACATGAATATGTGACCCTGGAACAGAAAAACTAGACGTATCCCTTTGTGGGAAATGAACAATGTTTGAGTCTGGGAATTTTATGATACATTCACACTTCATGATTACTAGAATGGAAAAGAGAAAGCCGAGGTCAGAGGCAGAATTCGGAATGCCGATTCAAAGAGCTGCTCAGGACCCGGAGCGTAAGTGAAGGATTCACTTAGTGAACTGTGCCAGAGCGTTCTTGTCTTCCATTACTAAACGTGCAAAAGAAGACAAGAACGAGGGAGAGATTGGACATGGAGGGAAAGAATGTGAGAGACATATAGATGGAGAGAAGTGTATTGTATAGCCGGCAGACAGGCTGGAATGATGGTTCACACAAAAAAGCTCAACTCTTCAAACAATACTTCAGCAGTGTGCGTACTTGTGGAGCTATACCAACACTTTGGTCTGCATGATGTTCTGAGGACATTTTTTGTCCCCCTTTAAGTTTAATGATGAAGCACGTGTTGCATGGCCACACAGCGTCTACTCCCTGCATATTTTTATTTTTATGTTTTTTGCATAATACCTTGTTTGTACCTCAGAAGGTCAAATATATACAGATGATACATATCCATGAACTGTAGAAAGTTTTTACATGGGCATCTAAAATGTTTGGCGTTGCATGAATTAAAGGTTCCATGATTAATATGTTGAGATTTTTTTTTCTATTTTTATTTTTTTTATTGAGCAGTACAGAAAATAAAATAAATTAAAAAAAACACTTAATACTGAGAGTCGCTTTGTTTCAGGATTATACTGCTTCATGTAGGTCTTTTTTCTTTTCAGAACAAAATAGTCCATCTTAATGGATTTAATCTGTCAATATTAGGGACATCCCAACCCATTTCCAAAGATGGGCCTAAACAAGACATTCTTGTCATAATTTAGTCATAGAGTCTCTGACTAAATCCAAATCCCAATACTAATTAAACTCCCGCTGACCATTTCCAAAGTCTTCCTTCAGAAATTCTTGATGAGTGTTTCCAGAACGTGTCTTCATCTGGTAAATAGTATCTGTGGTCTGGAACTGCCGTAGATGTTTTTGAACAGCTCTTCTTATCCATCCCTAAATGTTTTCAGTGCTATCTTAAGAGTAGGGTAAAATGCAGGATGATACAAAAGAGGAGTGCTGTCATCACAGCATATAGACCCTCAAACAGGAGGAATGAGCAACTACAGCATTTCCATAACAGCAAAATGTGTCTCCTATGTTTAGTTTAAGGACAACCAAATCATGTCAGGAGAAGGCCTCCTCCACTGTGTTATGAAGAAAGCACCTTCAGAGGAGCTGCATCTGGTTTGGTGTTCCACTTTGGCTGTGGTGCATCGGCTGAGATAATGCCGTCCACTAACCCACAGAGCAGAGAGTAACACACTGACCAGAATGCCCTGTGCTACAATCAGCTTCCTGCTTTTGGAGCAATATGTGGTCCACTTGCATCCATACGCATTCGAACCGCGCCACTTCAACTGAACCGATGCCTAGGCTTTTAGAGGGACCAGTTAGCTTCTTTGGTTAGCAGTGGAGTTTGATTGCACATTCACACCTCCCCAAATGAACTGGACCTTCTAGACATATGAACTAGAGTTTGATTACAGCGGACTAAGGAGTGAATGCATCATGTGACAGAAAATCCTAATGTGGATTGGTCCCATTTATTAGCATAAGTTAATCATTGAAATGGTATTCTTACTTTATTTTCAACTCTCTGTATCTAACAGTTTTTATTCCAAACAAAATCAAGATATTTGAAGTGAGTTCTGTATTTGCCAACATTCTTAAAAGAATGTTTAGTGATCACTAACTAAAGTTCACAGTGAAATATTTACTCTTCACTTGATGGGTGTATTGTTCTCATCTGTTGTTATGTCAAATCAATCAATTCAAAATTTTATATGTAGTCATTTCAACTATAATGCATTTGGCTGTGTGAAAGTAAGCAGTTTTAACAGAACTACAAGTAGGTCATTGGGATTAAACTGAAAGTAGCAGAAACAGGAGTTAGGCTACAAAGAGGGAGAAAGGGGTCTCTGGTGCCTGCTGTAACATATCTCAGTCAGTCAGGCTTCAGTGCATGCACACAGACTGTAAACTCATGCTGGATTGTTTTCATGCACTCAGAAATGAGTGCACCCTTCCCATGAGCGCACCACTTTATTCATTACTAATAAATTCATGCACTTCCTAGCGCAATTTGAGAAACCCACCTGATGTTTATTTATCCAGTTGCTTCCCAATCATTCAGCTTATGCACACAGATGCAGAATATGATTATGTTTGTGGGTGAGAGGTGTTGGATGGCTATGAATTTTTTTAATCAGTGTAAGGTGTTTTAAGTAATCGATTCATTCATCTAAGTCTATGGTGTAGGCGGTACAAGACAAACAAACTTGGAAATTGAATTACACCGTCCTGATTTATGATTGTATATGTGACATGCATATGATGGGAGAACAATATTGTCTCCAGCAGTGAAAAATGTCCTAATGTATTGTAGATTATGCTTTAAAGATTTTAGACACAGAAGAAATAATACTTTCTTATAAAACAAGGGTATTATAAAGAGAAACATACCTGTGTAATACTGTATTGGTTATATTTGAACTACTTGAATAAAACCTTCATTGGTTTAATTAATGAACTGAAATAAAATAACAGCTAACATTATAAAACAATCTACTAAAATAAGATGAATTAACCACTGGATGGTATTAAAAAATAAAAAATAAAAGGCATGTAAAATCAGATCGATGTGAAAAAAACTGAATTTTTCAGCATCTATTATATTTCAAACATTTTCAATTTGCTTTTCTTCAAAATTATCTAAAGCAGGCCGATACTTGAAACATTTTATTATGTGGCTTATTAAGGTGCAAATACTGAACTGAACTGCTGTCCTACCACTTTAAATTTGCTACCTGATAGGTTAATATTAAGATATATTAACTTCTATAACAGCAAAAACATGCAAACACATTCTGAGAAATTATTAATTGCAGATTAGTCATTTACAGTAGACAGGAGTAAACCATTGTTAGTCTGCTGACTTATCAACCTACAAAAATTAAAACAATTTTTAAATGTAAAAATCTTGAGTTTTTTTATATAGGCAAATGTTTTACTACTCAGGGCGTCAACATCTGGAGATTCAGAAACATTCTCAAAAACGTAATCTATCGGTTCTCCCTTGAACAACTTTCCTTTTTCTTATTTGCATGCCAACTCAAAGACTAATGGGGTTCCCCCTTTGTGATGCACAAACCACTTTACGAGAATCTTGAGAGAACAACCGATGAACAATAATAGTGGCATTGGGATCTAATTTGAAACTTACGATTCAGCTCTAAATTGAAGGATTACTTCACTGTTTTCATGTCATTCATGCAAGAGAGGCCATTGACTTCAAAAGTGATCAAATATTTTTGTAATTAAAAAAACAACCTCCTGTAACTTTGAAGAATACTGGATTCCTGCCCATTCATGGATTCACCTATTCACATATTTTTCTGTGGACTTTAACTACAGATGATTTGAGGAAAAACCGGCATATCTGTCCATTTTAGTGTAATAGGTATGACTCTTTGGTGTAAAAAGCAGATTTACTGTATATATTGAATATATATTGATTTTTGTAAATCTTTCTAGTTGAGGTATAAAAGTATGTTCCAAAATTCCTGATGTAATTTTAAAAGAGATTTTGACTAAAAGTTCTGATTAAAAAGCTGCAAATTTCTGTAAATACAATTTTGATTTCTAAAGTAAAATGTACTTTCTATCCACTTGTCCAACCTTCCTTGGCAGCAGGAGTGTAACTGGAACTAAAAACTAGCCTGATTCACATTTTATGCAGGCATACAAAGCAGGTTTGCCAAATTTATTTTTATTTGCTCTTTTATTTACTGTTTACAAGAAAAAAAAGTGTATGCAACCGTTAAAGTCTTCTCAGTAGTAAACTCAGACGGTTTTAATGTGTTAAATAGAAGTTTGAGGCCTTGTATGTTATTAATTATTCAAAGTGTAGTGATTTTAAATTGATAGTATATATCTAAAAATATATACCTCTGTCACCTAATTGTAATTGTGTCTTTCAATGGCATATAAAGATTATGTGTGTAGTTCCAATCTATCTGAAACTGTAATGTGATCATCTGTTACGATTTTATAAAAAAAGCATAACCGATGCCTTCTTACTTTCAGGATGACTCCAGAATGAATGCAAATGTAAATCAAACATTGCAGGAATGACCCAAAAATAAAAGCACTTTATCTCATGTCACAAAATACAGATGCTCCGCATCTCAGTGTTGAAGATTTGCTTGCATAGACTTCCACCTGATGACCTCTCGGCACCATTAATACACAATATACAGACACTGATCTTTCAGGCTGAGATCAGTGTCCATTAAGTATGATAAAATAACCAAAAGAGAGGCACTTACTCTATCAATAGACAGCATCAAACAGTAAATTTCATATTCTTCACCTGAAACACACACTTTTGCATCATGTGTGGAAGCAGCTTTACTGACCAAACACTTGAAAAAAAACCAGCAACCAGGTTCAATTAATTTGCATACTTGACTTCTGAGCTAATCTCTGACTCATGCTAATTATTTGCCACATATTTTGAACTTAAGTTACTTGTAACTGATTACTGTGGCTTTTAAAAAACTTACTTACTTATTTTTTCCATTTTATTTTAATTTACTTTGTTATTTTAGGAATATTGCAGCTACGAGTTGATAGACGTTTTGCTAGGCTTTGTTAAAAATGATCACCTTTAACAATGTTTTTCAAGAAATTGTTGAGTACAGCGTCCTTAGCACACTCAGCACTTTAGTGTAAGCAAGTCTTCTGAAGTAGTCCGGTAAAAAGTAGTCCGGTAAAAACCAATCTCTTGTCCTACGCTATTTGCTTCATCCAGAGAGTCTGGGCTCTCGACTGTTGAGAAATGATTGCTTCATGGAGGCGTGGACTGTGTTGAGGTTTAAAATTTTCCCCTATTACTACTGTTTGCCTTTGACGTATGTAATGGACCAGTTTAACGGTAAGAAGCTTACTGGAAATTGCCAGTGCTGTAAACAATCATACTCCACCGCAAAGAGAAAAGTGCCGAGTCGTGTGAAGCAGCTGACGATGTTTATTCAATATTTGGAAGCTGAACGGCTTCATTGAATTGTCATTGCTAAAACTACAAACAGACTGAAATTTTACAACAGTGTAAGTAGAAAATATGCTTAGGACAATCCAAGTCAAAGGAAGAAAGCACCAACATGGCAATAGCTAAGCTACTTCTGAAGAACCGATATCTATGTGCTCAGCTTAACCAAGTGATCTGGAAATGTAACACAGAGGCTGGAGCAGAGAAGAGTAACAGTCAAATAGCTCAATATATTAATTATTTTCTTCTAACCGCTGCTACAAACATCTTCCTACCAAGTTTGACACTTATAAATATTTGAAAAGTTATTCATAACATTTTGAAATTGGATCAGATTGCAAGTAGACGTCTGGCTATGAAAAAACACCCAACAAACGAGAGAAAAATTTTACAAGCAAAATACGCCATAGGCCAACACATACCCAAACAAAGCAGACCCAAGAACGCCCCAGACTTTTTCAAGTAGCATTTTTAAACAACATGAAACTCTTCATATGTGATTGTCCTCATGATGACATTTTTTTCAAAACAGAGACAGATACCTTCTGAGCACCTCTGAACTGCCAGCAACAGGCTGCCTATGTGGCATTGTTAATGCTTCTTTGTCAGCACAAGCATCACCGAATACCTCTTGAAAGCTTGCAGGTTGAGGTGAAGCGTAAAGAATTAGATCTTAGCTGCCGAAATACAGACAGAGATAGTGAAAGATTAGCTGTCATCCTTCAACGGATCAGAGAAGACACGACTGCCAAGTGATTCTCTTTGTTACAAAAACAAAGGAGATATTCCGAACACAGTCAGTGTTTTTTTTTTCTTTTTTCAATCTAGTTACGTCTCTAATAACTCGGAGCAGTTGTGAAAGACGACGACTGTCGTTTTGCGAACGGAGGGGAGGAATCTGTGTAGACGTAAACAACTGAAACATGAGCCACTGAGCATTACCTGGGAATGCCACACTGACTTACAAATTGCTCGCTGTGAGGTTTAACTTCAAGATTTCTAAACAGCAGCTGTTCCACACGAGACAGTTTCAAACAAATTCAACTAAAATGTTTTACTGTTGCTCCAAAGGATAACAAAACTGCAGCTGGAAAGCTTAATAAATAATAACTTCCCGGTTAAAACCGCCACAATGACAGAATCTTGAGGCCATTAAACATAAACGCTGTGCAGAAGAAACAAACATTTGCTGAAGTCACTCATTCACAGTACCTTGCAAAAGTATTCAAGCTCCATGAACATTTTCACATTTTGTGAAATTATACCCACCATCTTCAATCTTTTTTAGCGATTTTCTGAAATCAGTGACAGTAGTATATACTTATGTGGTGGAAGGAAAAAAAAAAACAAGCTTTTCTTGAAATATGAAAAGTGTGATGTGAACTTGTACTCAGCCTGGCTGAATCAACAGCCTGTGATGAAAGACTTTGGAAATGTGTCTGTACCAGGATTACATATGTAAAGACTATTTTTTTTGTCAGTTCTTCTTGGTAAATAGTTCCAGCTCCATCTTGCCACTGCTTTTCAATATTTTTGCAAAGTGCTGTACATATAGAGTATTTACATACTTACATGCATTGGTCACTGCAAAGCTGTTGGCTGTCTCTATATTGTCAACGTGTGGGACCAGGTTAAAGGGAGCTTCCGTAGCGTTAGGGCTGGTGTTGTGAAGGAAGATAGCTAGTCGGAATGCTGTGTATTCCTGATCTGTATTCCTAATGAACAGTCCACCTAGACAGAGTGAGACCAGGCAAGAGGAGGGACAAGATGGAGCGGAGAGGAAGTGAGTTATTGTGGGGCAGAGAAAGGGCAGGTGGGAGCATGGTGAGACAGGGAGAGGCAAGGAGAAGGGGGGGGGAAGTAAAGATGGATGGGAAAGGCAGAGAAAAACAGAGGAGGGGAAAGAGACAAGAAAGCCAATATCTTCATTAGCTTTGTTATAAAAGGTGATTTGTCTTTCTGCACATTCTCAAGTTCTGTATTAACACACAGGCATGAATACAAACGCGCTTGCGGATGTTCAAATTGTTCAATTCATTAATGAAATCTGGCGGAGAGAGGCACAGAAAGGAATAGAGGAAGAAAAGAGATTTTCGAAAAGCTGAGAGGAAAGTCTAATGAGTCAGAGAATAACCAGATCACAGGGTATTAGTTAAAAGAAGTAGAGAACTGTCTTGGGCAAACTAACACTACCTTTCCAGTTAACATTTTAACAAGAAGTTAAAATGTTTTAACTTCTTGTTAAAATGAGAAAACACTATAAAAACACATGAGCTGGCAGAAAAAAAGTGATAAGAAAAGAAGAACAGAGTGGTGGAGATCATCTTTTGTAAAAACGAGGGGTCATCTAATCCTTTAAGGGCACTCTCAAATAACATGTTCTGACCAGCTTCTATTACCTGAGCCTGATAAGATATTAATGATAGTAATCTGACACAGCTAACAGTGACAATCACTTCCATACTTTAGGTATGTTGAAGCAAGTTTAGTATTCCATTAGGAGAAAAATACAATTTGAATATATCATTTAACACACAAAGACTATGTGATTCAAGTATTAATTTGTCTGTGATATTTTGTTATAACACTTGTTATAGACTCTAGTGAAGCTAGCAATTTTTCTCTAAGAGCTTCTAGTTTTCAAAAGATCACATTCGAGATCTCATAGGTTTTCCAACTTGATTGATGTTTTAGCAAATGAATATTTAATTTATGTTTCTGAACTGGATGTTCTGCAGAGAGGTGGTTACATTTAAAAATAATTCTGTAGTGTGAAACTGTAGCCTGAATCTGCACAATGACAAGCCAACGTCCAACATAAAATTATTTTAAGGAAAACTTGATAAAATCTTAAAGGAGAGTTTGTGTAATTTCACAAACTCAACTATTTTATGGGGAATCAAATAACTAAGCTCTCATATATTTGTTCTGTTCTACCTCTATTTTATAAAATCTTAATCCTTACAGGGTGGCAGTAGTGTGGGGTTCACTCTGAACAGACTGTCAGTCCATCACGCTGCAACGCTTAGACACAGGACAGACAACCATGGAGGACCAGAGTCCTCTATGGAAAATTGAAGAAAATTGAAATGGCTAGTTAACTTAACATGCATGTTTTCAAACTGAGGAAGAGAATCCATACATACACGAGGGACCTCAGTACCTACTTGGTGCAAAGCAACAGTGCAACAAAGCAATGCGCCACTTGCAGCACTGCGCCACTTGCAGCCTTGTTGTTTACCCTTTACTCCTTCATGTTTTAAAGAAATGTGAAGGATGGGAGTGAATTGGTAGCAACAGGACTATGAGGGCAAAGTGTGCTAACTGAAGCTTTTTTTCCTCTAAGGATCACAATCTCTGGTTCTGTCATATTAAAAGCTGTTGTTAATATTTTCAGCACTGGAACAGACAAGGATGTAGTAAGCAAGATCTCTTCACTTGATACCATACAAACCCCAAAACAAATAATTGTAGAAGCAACAAAAGTGAAACTAAAGCTGAAGCCACGGCAGTTCTGCACATGTACATATCTACTTACTTAGGAATAGTACTTTGCATTTGTGTAGGTTGGATTTAGATCAGGTTAGGTTTAAGTTAAATTTGATCTTAAGTCAAAACAAAAACAGATATTTACTTGACCTATTACTGCAGGAATTGCCCTCATACTAATACAGACATCCACGTGGAAAAAAATATGTTAAACATGACCTCTTTTAAATTATGTTGTAGTTTACATGGAACATGCATGCTACTCCTCAAGCACCGGTGGAACATCCTGTATCTACAGGTGCATTTACTGAGGACTGTACACAGAAGGGGAGGAAAGAGCATACTGTATGTGCGCTGCTCTGCACAATCGCTGCCGGCATTTTACTTTGTCCTATAAGGTTTTTCGTTAAACACTGGAATGCAAAGAAAAAAAAAATAGATGACTTCACAAATGTTGCATCTTTACATGATAATGTGCATAATAAGTGGGAGCATGCTTGAAAATCAGTGCACTCATGTGCAGGTTGGAGCACAAAGCAACCAGTGAATATTTAGCGCATTAAGTTTATTGGCAGCAGCAAGGAGACAGAGTCAAGGAGCTGAATCTCATTATAGGACCTCCCAGCTTACCCTCTCTACACCCCACCAACCCCTAACACACAATGCACCCAGTGTAGCAGAGGCACAGAGAAATTGTATTCCATACATGCGCGGTCCCCAGTTACTGAGTGAACTGATGCTCAGTTCACTCAGTTAACTTTTACTTCTGATTTGTTAGGGAGGTTTATCACGTACTAACACGGGGGAGGGGATGGAGAAAGGCAGAAAGCGACAGAGGGGGAATGCTGCAGTATCTAAACAGTGAACAAGAGTGGAAAAGGAACAAACCTCCCTGAAACATTCATGAGGCAAGAAGAGCTTTTCAAATGTAGTGAAAGAGTTTGTGTTCATTTATAAACCGCCTGAGACACTACAGGGGATACAAATGGGAATTTATAAGGAATGAAATGGGGGGGTGAAGGTTTCTATAATTTTGTGTTCTTCCGATCCGTCTTTGTTGAGTAATTTACTGTGCTGTACAGCGCAGTCGTTTTATCATGCATGGTGACTCCTGGCCGCTAAAACAACCATCAATATTCAGCGTAGTGCGTTAAGGCTGTAGTGCCTGTGCCGTGCGTAAAAATCAGTAAACCTCCAACTCACCTATCTGCACTGAGCTGGGGAAAGCCCCTGTCGCCAGTCCCCAATAAAGGGCGGAATACACCCCAAGAAATTGCCAAGAAAAAAGAATAATCCTCATGTTTGCTCCTTTCCTCGAATCCCTTCAGAAACTGTTCAAAGACATTTAGAAAGAGGGAAAAGATGCGCAAGAGATAAAAACGCGTCAGAGGACGAGAAGGATTCTCTTCTTTTTTTTTTTTCTTATCCTCGCTTTATTTTATTTTTCCCCCAGTTAAGATTTATATTCCATGTTGAATTCGTCCCTTTGCTTCCCCTGCAGTGTCCGCTCAGGAGAGCCGTGAATCCGGCGCACATGTAAAGACGCGGGGGGAGAGGCAGAGTGGGGAAACTCGTTGGAATGATTGGCGAGCGGGGAGAACAGGCTGCATTGAAGAACTGGACATGCGCGCCCCACCGCCTCTTTCTCACCCACACGCCCTCCTCTTCTCCCTCTTTCTGTCTCTCTCAGTAAAATGATCGGTTTCTCCCTCAGTCCTTATGCTCCTCTGCGTCGTTTACCCTACTCTTAGAAATGGTTTGCCTCGCAATAATAAAAAAGAAGAGTGAGAAAAAGATCTTTTATTGCGTCTTTTCTTTTTTTAAGTTGCGTATCCTTTGAACGCTTCACCGTTTCACCTGCAAGAAGTCACTTTCTAGTGCTGAACTATTTATTAAGAGGTTAAACTCAATATGAACCTTCATTATGTCTCTTAATTTAATGATTGTGGAAAATTTCCAAACTCGGGGAAAATCGAGGTTTAAAAGGGGTTATTATGTAAAATCGACTTTTTTATTATTATTATTTTATATGATGTTTTGTTATTCCCTCATCAAACACATACCTGGACTGTTGCTTTGATTCTTTCATGTATGACTGAGAAATCTTTTAATCTCCCATGTCAGCCGTTCGGAGTTTCCTAACCGGATGCTCTATTTGCCTTCCTGCGCATTTCCGCTTGATTCAAATCTCGCCTCACAGACAGTCTTGGCTTCCTCCCATTCAATTGGATTCCTCCTCTAGAATTTCAACCACAGAAGAAGTTGAACGATGCTGTCGTTGTTTTAAAGCTGTGGTCAGGCTGTAGAAAGTGAACAAAGCTGTTCAGTTCAGGTTATTGGCCAAGCTGATAATTAACTTGTTAATTAACATCACACTCATTGGGCCCTGTTCTTCCCTATTTGAAGTGGGAAAGATTGTTGCTGGATGCACATGACATTTTTGGGAAGCCTCGCAGATGGTGCAGATGTTAACAGTTGGGTAAAATGTCAAACTTCAATGGAGTCCACGCCTTCAGGAAGCAGGAGTCCAGATCCTCTTTACAAAGCCAGGCCACGGCATTTCACCAGGCTATGGTTGCTCATAAAGCATCATCTATTTCAACAGCAGCTCCTCCTTTTATGAACTGCCTGATTTTTTTTGTTGATTTTTATGCACTTTCTTTTCCTCAACATGCCCACTTTTTATGTCTGTCCATTCTACCCTCAATTTATCAAACCTAGGATCAAAGATTTTGATAAAAAAAATAAATAAATAACTGAGAAAATTAAACTCATAGATGCTTAATTTTGCAAGGGGATATAAAGCATTTTCTAAAACGCCCACTCATCAGAGTTGTTATATAAAGATACCTGAAAACATAAACTTACAGTGTATGAAGTCACTGAAATGAGAAGTAATAAGATGGAGTGAAACATAAATTTCAGTTTTTGCATATCTGGAAAATAATCTGTTGAAATCTTATTGTGGCTTTTGCTGTGCTGGGAACTTAAGATTTATTTTCCCGTCCTCTCCCCCTTCCACCCTTTAACAAAAAAAAATTTCTGGAAGCACCCCTGCATTTTTGCCAAAGCTGCTTTGCAGCCTCAATCTGCTCAGCTGACTGAGGGAAGACTCAGGCAGTTGTCAGCTGTGGAATGTCGATGCATCACAACGTCAAAACTTAAGGAGCGAAAACGCCTGGGCACTGATGCGGGGAAATAATGGGAGAGAGCTTCACATGCAAAATCACACAATCATTTGATGAAAGCATGAAATAATGAGATGTCCTGAACATACACAAGTAAGCAATAAAAGGACCTTGCCAGCTGTACGTTGTTACAGCACATTGTGTTACAGCCATGTCCCATTCAGGGTCGTTTGAATCTAGTCTGTTGGTAACAGGTTGATAAAGCTGACAGACGGTCTGAGATCAAGTAGTTACACGGTGGAGAGCACAGTTTCATTCTTCCAGATGGCAAGACGAAAGGGATGCTTCACGGATTGTCCCAGTGAAAGATGCGGTCTATGTTTCTCTGAAGGGCTTCCCCAGCCGGCGGCAGAGCAGACGAGTACATCAACAAAGCTCCAAAAATTGCCAATTTAACATTTTGCCACGCTATACTTAGAGTCCTGACTTATTGAAAAGATCGATTTTTTCAAACCATTCTTAGCTGAAAAAAGATGGCTGCTAATTGTGTTGCATGAACATGACAAGAAATATACAATAAATGCATGCTCTAAATGAGCATGAACTCAAAATGTGCGTAGAGAACACAGCTTCTAGTTCCCCGGATCAGCAATGAGAGACTCTGTCCATGGTGCTGAAGTCAGGCTGCAGACTCAAAGACATGAAGGTAACGTATGTATACTCATTGCAAGTATTAGGTTTACATTTGTAAAAGTGTTTATTCTCCCTGAATGAACACTTTTGTAATCAAATTTACTAATTATGTTATTTACTTGTATTTGCTTTCATTTCAAAACAAATGTATGATGACCATCAATAAAATATTAAATTAGATGTTCTACCCTGTTTTCCTGTAGTTCTACTAGAGAAATTTATTGGATGGCTACATTTTTGCTTTTACTGGAAAATAAAGAAGTTGGAGTAGTGCTACTCTTATGCGAGAACAATTGTTTGGGTACTCTATCAATTTCTGTCTGGCAGTACACAGGTCACAAAAATCTGAATGTACTTCACATTTGATGGGCACCAGACATTAAAACGCTGCAGGGCTGAAGACTACAGACATTAGCATGTAGACATAGGTGAAGATTTACTGTGTTATTGTGTCAACTTCATTAAGCAAACATTGTTGTTTAATTTTATATTATATTGCCTTCATTTTCAGACTAATATAGAAGGCAGCAATCAAAAGATGCTTATTGGGGGCTTATTTGCAGAAGTGAAGAACTCTATTTCTGTAAATCTATTTGACTTTGAAGAGTTTTTATTTCTTCAAATTAAAATAGTGATGCAACAAAATAAGAAATCAGCAAACCAAATACTCACTGTTTAAAAATCTAACATAATGAGTCAGAGTTTATCTGACTCATTCAAATAAAGAGATTGTATTTTCTTTAATCCCAGCTGAAATTTTGTTTCTTTAATATTAATCATTCTGTACCTCAAACATTTTTCTTACTCTATAAATACAGTGTCGGATCAGATTACGTCTCTGTAGCATCTCATCTCTTCTTTCTTTCTTTTTATAAACAAACTTTACGGCATTTAGTGACAAATAAATAGTTTCAATGATTCAAGGAGAAAATCAGCTGCAAAAAAATCAATCATACAGACGATATTTTATTGCGCTATCAAATTGTATTTAAATATACCATTTGATACCCCGCACTGAACCCAAATCCCGAATGAAAGCAGCATTTAGTTTAATAAACCATTTCGAGACAGAAAGATAGCTCTCTTGCTCTATGTGGTAAGGCTGTCATAACAGAAAATATGTCCCAGCCTCCCACATCTTGCACCATGAATAATCTAGATATTTATGTCAATATTGAAATCTGCTGCCTTCAGGGCATTCTCTTTTGTCTGATAAATTAGTTACTTAGTTAACAGTCAATACACCATCTTTGTAATAAAGACCTATTAAGAGTATATCCCACTGGCATGTGATGAACAATGGGAAAAAGAATTAGAGAGAATAATTTCTGTAACAATAACAAGAGCACTTTTTATCTAGTGTTGCATCTATTTTTATATCAAGTGTGTAGCTGTGAAGTTAAAAGGAAAATAATATGGTTTGAAATCTAAAAAAAATAAAATGCTTTAATTTAAATGGTTCCACTGCAGTTCTGGTTGTTTTGTCCTAAAGGGACACTTCAGCCTCCTGGTGATGGTCAGAGATCCAGGTGAACGGCAGCCTTGATTCTGTCACAGTGGAGCAGTCTGATAGATGTTGAAAAGCTATTACATTATAGTACCACATGCTGCATTTTTTTTTGTAGCTTACCACCACCACTGAATGACTGAATGTAGAGCAAAGTACTTTAAGTCTGGACTTTGTATAAGAATTAAACTCTGAATGGTTTGAGCTCATTACATCACTGGGTGTCTTTTGCATCTAATCACAGATCTTGGGCAATTGGTTACTCTAGATATTATTTAGAGGACTAAATACATATGCACACATTGTTCAGATTTATAATTTTTCCCTGCATTTTATAATTATGTGTTCCTTCCCATTGGTCTATCACATAAAATCCCAATAAAATAAATAGATTTGTTTGGTTCTACTGTGACAAAAGTGGAAAACCTATCTGAAAAAATCTATGTATGGGTGTTGTAGTGTTGCAGGGGTAAAGCGTGCGACTCATATATGGTCCTCAACGTGGCTGCCATGGTTCAAGTCCCAGACTGTTGACCTTTGCCACATGTCTTTCCCCTCTCTCATAACCCACTTTCCTGTCTGACTATTAAAAACAGGCCTATAGAGCTGGGGGAAAAAAATGCATGTTTCTGACTTTCTATTGATCTAACTTATAATTGTTGCTGCATGTTTTTTATTCCTCTGTCTAATTATATTTTTCCTCCATACTGACCATATGTCATCAATTTATAAATCCTCATCACCTCTTTTTCCCTCAACCCTCTTTAACTCTTTTTTTTCCTCTCTGCTCTTCCTTCTTATCTCCACATTCACTGTGTTGTCTATAATTCATAGTCTTAACTATATTCCTTCAATTTTTCCACCTTCCATTGACCCTAGCACATTTTATTGCAAACAGTTATTAGGGTTTTATCAGAACCTACTGGCTCTTTCGGCAGTCTCGCTGCATTCTTGCAAAGCTTTTGCACTCAAATCTCTTTCCCTCTAATGTGCCATATGGCACTGGGTCAGGTCTTCTAATTTCTGCTTGTTTTGCTAACACAATCTATTTTTGACATATCTAGCCACTCCCAACAAACATCTTGTATCCTATTAAAAACTGACAAATGATGCTTCCCTCCACTGAGTCCAGCTCCTCCGATTTCAGACAATACACCACGTTGAAAACATGAAAGTTCAAAATGAACAACAGCAGGAAATGTTGGCTTACTCTTCAGCCCACAATCACACGCACTTCAGCTCTTTTTAGGTACATAAAACAATGGTACAAGTGTGCAACCATTACTAACATTATCCACAAACAACCTCACTGCAGTAAAGTGAGATCTTACATTTTTGAAAGTGAAAGATTGAAAGCAGTTTTAGACAAAAATTTAAAGATGCATTCATGGCTCCAGGTTCAGCTGTCTGAATCAAAGTCCCACACAACATTTCACAGACCTTTGAGGGTTTGTGAAGGTCTTTCTTCAGAATAGTGGAGATTGACTAAAGTAACAAGCTCATTCTGGTTACAGAGTGTACTCAGTCTTTCAGAGAGCTGTGAAATTAGGTTTTTCCGTGCCAGTATACGGTGACTTGGAAACAAGTGTTGTCATGGTTTGATTTAGTAACAGAGAGGCAATGACTGGTGCCAGTGAGACTGACACTGCACACTCCTCACGTGTGTGGCTTGTATTCTTGTTTACATTAAGAGATTTGTAAGTATTTGTGTGTGAACTAAATGAAGAATAATATTGGATGTGGTTAATAATTACTGACCACATCAATGGTCAGTAATTATTACTATTAAAACAGCTGCTGAGCTTTTGCATGAAACTCTTCTCAATGCATACAGCGATCACATCATATATTGCTGCCCTTGTTGAAATGTATCTAAAAAAAAGCCTTGAAATATATTCAGTTTTCTTGTAGTCACATTTAGATTCATGTTAGGTGATTGCTTTCTGTTAAATTACTGATGTCACAATTATTAGTGTGTCTCAGGCAGGAGCATACCTCCCTGAAACAGGTAGGTATGTTGGCCTGAAACAGCCAACACTTTTACAAAAGTGTCAAAGTGGAGCAAAAATAAAGGTGTTTATGAAAACAAAAGACAACATACAGAAACAAATTCCAGAGATCAAAATCCAAAAATGTGAACATGGAAGGTAATGCAACTGAGAAAATCCAAAACCACTCTAAGATCAGTAACAGTATAAAGTGTTTTCTTAATATAATTATCATTCATGTAATGACAAAGTAACCCAAAGTGTTTGTTGCTAAAAAGTTCAACTTTAATCTCATCTCACCAACCCACATGATTAATTTAATAGACCACCAACATTTATGTTTGTGATGGTCAGAAAAAAAAAGGCATTTTCTTCACCATTAGACACTGGTAGTGTAAGCTTGGCTTATTTCCACTTTTAAGGAAGTGAGGTTTGAATTTTATCTTTCATTTCTTTCTATCTTAGTGACTATCTTGGTGGGTAGAAGATAATTTAGATCCTCATGGAGCTAATCACTTCACAGTCCATTTTCTACACAGCTTACTACATTCGTTGACATCTGACAGACAGTTGATGATTCACTTTTGTTTTTTGTTGTTATTCCATATATTGTCTTGTCACTGTATTCGAAATTCAAATGAACAAATCCCACCAAGGTACTTGGGAATATCTGCATTTGCCACTCATGCTTGTTAAGTTGCCCTCATCACCTCATTTTGGAGAATCCTATTCAAGTTAGAGGGGAGCTGGTGAAGCAAATGACTTAGTCGGGCCAGTTGCCAACACCATTAAATGCCATCCCCGGGTGCCTGTCAGATAATGATTACTCTCTTGTGTGATGGTCCTGAACCTTGTCTAAATGCTCTGCCTGGGTTCTGGCAAGGTAGGATAAACTCAAACTGTTTGGCAGACCGTAGACAGCAGTGTCCCAAAGGCTGGCAGGTCGCTCAATCTATAAATCTGGACAAGCACGTGACAGAGTTGTGTTATTGGCTGTGCACAAAAATGCAATTCATACGAATTGGAACATACAGAAAGAAGAATGATAATGACTAGATTTTTGGCATATTTTGTCAAGGCTATACATAAATCTTTTCTAACACAATTTTTACTGAATGGCTACACACAAAATTCAAATCTGTGCCAACTCTTTTCAGTTCCTCTCTCATCCTGCCATGGGCCAACATAAAACATCTGGGAGTTCACACTGTGTGCGACTATGTTCAGTTCACTCACTTCACTGCAGCCCATGTGTCTCAGTGTGTATCGGCTTCTCAACAAGCCTGCCAGGCTAAGAGACCAACATCTGTGAGTTCAGATGTTTTCTAATGATATGCTAATGGTGCTGGAGGGAGACAAGCATAGAGGCTAATGTAGCGGTCACAAACCTCTGATTTCATCTCTATACCTGCTTGTCTGACGTGCTGAGCTTTATTTGTCTTTTCTCCAGCAGATTCTGTAAATTCTACATGTTATATCAGCGTATATACTTAATTAAAATGACCATTAACTAAAAATATGAAGGCATTTTCAAAAATAATTTACCTTTTGTGTGACTTCTTTTTGTCTTATGCATAATGCAAGATTCCAGCAAAAAGTTTTGGTTCAACTGAAAGTAAAATTAGCTATTTTGAAATAAAAAGCGATTGAAAATGGAGGAAAGGATGATTATTACATCATCCTTATATATTTGACTTTATGCATTCACACTGAGTGTTTTAAGTGTAACAAAAATAAATGTAGTAATAATTATATTACTAGTAATAATTATATTACTAGTTCATTAGCACCGATGTCAATATTTATTCTTTTTTTGAAACTGAAAAAGCCAACTAAAGTCTAAGTCATAACATTGATCCAGATAGGGATAGAGCTTGTCATTGTTTCACAATATTGCTTTCACAATACAACCACAGGAATTATACCTTGGTTTGTAATTCTTTTTGCAATATTGCCAGAAATTTTAAAGTCTAATAACATGTCCTTAGAATCACCATCAGCTTTAAGATGAGCAATGGTAGAGCAGTAATAAAAATAAGCAATGGACACAACCCATCTCCTCTGCCTTGCCATCCATATGCAACAGTATCTCTGTAGTTCTGCTGCACACAGATAAACCACATTTGGAAAATGTTTATGACTTCTACCACAACACATTTACAATCTTTAAACATGACTTGGGGCCTGGTGGGAAAAAAAAATGTGAGTAAACCCACAGCATAATCAGCCATAGCAAAACAGCTTTTTATAAATGATTTTAGGTCACAGAAAATGTCCTGCGTAATCAATTGGCTTAGTTGAGATTTGATTTGATCATTTCACAATCATAATGCTGACGTTTTGGAGATTTTTGGTTCAGTCAGTCGACCAGGATACACACCTGTGTTGGAAGTTGGAAGCAGATGCCGATGAATATTTAAAGGAAGTAAAGGTTGTCCAGATTTCTGCCGCTTAACTCAACAAACATTACTCATCCCCATGTATATGTGCAAGTGGGTTGTACCTGTTAACAAGAAGAATTTATATTGTCATGGATGCTGATGAGTGTAGCTGAGAGTCTGTTTCATTGTGTCGCTGTCTTCGCTGTTCCAGCCATAGTTAAAAATAAAAGGAAAATCCACCTCACTTCTGGCATTTCATCTGTAAGCACGGTTGGCTTCAGCGAGGAAAACATGGTTTAGCTAGAATTGTTTACAGCCACTACAACAATGCAGGGAAGGGTTTTCATGTGCCTGTAATACTGCATTCATTCAAAACACAAAGGTTATTTTTCACTGTACAATTAAAATACTATTTTAAATCATGAAGAAACCAGTCAATGCTTTCAATAACAGTTTTGGAGGTTTTTAGATGGTAAACTTTGTGTTTGAAATCAGCTTGTTTACAAAGTAAGTCTGAGGTTTGGGACAATAAGTTGAAGGTTGAAGTAAACACAAGGCTTATTAACATCCCCAACACATTACTCAACTCATGCCAGTAATGGGCATTACAAACAGATACTTCAGAAATGACAACATCCACCAGATGACCTCAGGATTCCCTTGCTCATGCTTACCCACAGACGTCATCACAGTCACCGTTGCACAACCTGCTGCATACAGCCCACGTTAAAGAGATCTACCTGCACGCACTCAAGTTTCTGTTGGAGACTAAAGTCGCCTGCCTCTGTTTGTTCCCTGCAGCAGGGCGTTTAATGGGACAGAATCTGATCGCATTTCATTATTCTCCTTCATTAAAAACACTTATTGTGTTCTTACACTTCTGTGTTGATGTTGAATGTCTGGGTCCTCTCAGTGGGTCGTCACAGTTCATACTTAATGTAGAATAGAAAGGCTCAGAAACTCTGGAATTTGAGTTCAGAAATTTCAATTGGGTAAGTTGTACAGTGTTTTTCACTTGCTTCCTGTCCTTTCCTTGTCAAATGTGGTGGTCAGGTTTGAGAAAAGTGATGAAAAAAGGTTGCTTCCTATTTAGTATGCTTTACTGACATGATGCAAAATGAAAGTCTATTATAAAATAAAACTTTACACCGAGAGTTAAAGACATCTTAATGGCCATATTTCAGTTTTCCAAAGTAGGAGTGCTATAAATGGCTGGATGAATGCCAAATATTTAATGACATCTCATATTTTTGTAGATGACTGCTTAATTGTATTAATCAATTTAAACCTGCAAACATGATCTAAAGTATTACTAAAGTTTTACAAGAATCGCACACCAGTGTCTTTCCATTAAACAAATTACATTAGACCTCACTCCTTTTATGTGTAAATATACACCGTGTTCCAAATTATTATGCAAATTGGATTTAATTTCTTCAGAAAAAAAAGAAGTTAAAAAGAAAATTACATTTTTTTGTTTGTGCTATTAGATTTATAGATGGTATTGTGTATCAGGGCTCTTTGAGTAACTATAATTAATTTCAGAGAGCTGGTTAATGAGTTTGTCTCAATTAAAGGAAATCTACTTAAGAAGGATGTTCCACATTATTAAGCAGGCCACAGGTTTCAAGCAATATGGCAAAAAGAAATAATGTCTATGCTGATAAAAATCATCAGATAGTGTAGTACCGCATGAAAAAATATGAAAACATTAGATATTTAATGAAAACTGAAGCGTTATCATTGTACTGTGAAGAGATTTGTGGTTGATTCAGAACAAAGATGGGTTTGTACAGATAAAAGCTTAATGAGGAAGGTTTTTGTTAGACAAATTTATCGGATTAAGAGAGCAGCTGTTAAAATGTCCTTATAAAGCAGCAAACAGTTATTTGAAGCTGCTGGTGCCTCTAGAACCTCAAGGTGGAGAATCCTCCAGAGGCAAGTGGTGCATGAACCTAATATTGGCCCCTAACCAGAGCTCACAAGCAGAAACGGTCGCAGTGGGCCCAGCCGTACATGAAGATTAATTTTCAAACAGACTTGTTCACTGATGACTGCTGTGCAACCCTGGAAGGTCCAGGTGGATGCAGTAGTGGATTGATGGTGGATGGCCACCAAGTCCCAACACGGCTGTGATGTCAGCAAGGAGGTGGTGGAGTCATGTTTTTGAACCGAAATCATAGGGAGAGAATCATTGGTTGGCCCCCGAAGGTGTGAAAATGACCTCAGCAAAGTACATGGACTTTCTGACTGATCACTTTCTTTCATGGTTCAAAAAGAAGAGCTGTATCTTCAGTATCAAAATCATCTTCATGCATGACAATGCACCATCTCATGCTGCAAGGAATACCACTGTCTTTGACTGCTATGGGCATAAAAGGGGAGAAACTCATGGTGTGGTCACCATCCTCCTCTGACCTCAACCCTATTGAAAACCTTTGGAGTTTCCTCAAGCGGAAGATCTGAGGGTGGGATGCAGTTCATATCAAAACAGCAGCTCTGGGAAGGTTTTCTGACCCCCTGCAAAGAAATTCAAGCAGAAACTATCCACAAACTCACAAGTTCAATGGATGCAAGAATTGTGCAGGTGATATAAAGAAGAAGTCCCATGTTAACATGTAACTTGGTCTGTTAAGATGTTTTGAGATAGCTTTTGATTTTAGTACATGTGACCACTTAATGCTGCACATTCAAAGAATGACTTTGAGTTTATTTTTGAAAAAAATACTGTTCATATGGGAAGCTTTGTTCAATAAAATTTGATTTATACTGTAATAGTTCATGACTTGAAAATTATACTGACCATCATTTGCCATTGACCATTTAAGAAAATCTGGGAAAATATCACTTGCATAATAATTTGAAACATGGTGTAGAGCTGTACTAGAAACAGGGTGAACAGTCCAGTTATAGCCAACAAAATTTAACTGTGGCATATTACTTGTAAATGTGATGTCTTCACACATCAGATAAAATCATTTATTCTCACTTCACGCTTCCCGGACGTCCTCAAGCAGAAGCACATCTGCCCACACAGACACACTCACTCTCACATCAGGCCATGTTTAATGAGGTATTTCCGTTGGTAGTGGGGAGCTAAATGCCAACCCTCCGTCAGTGGCCTACCGTCTGTGACTGACTTTACCATCTCTAAACATCACACTGATACTATTCTCACGCTTCTAAGCTCCAACCTTTGATTGCCTTACTTCCTTTTGTATTTTTTTATTTGCTCTATGCTCCTGCTTTTCTCTTCTATCATCAATTGTCTCTCATTTACACCATCAAACCCTTTGTTCTGTCTATGTGAGAACTGAACTCTTGCTGTTAGCAGTAGGAGGAGACTCCAACCTTTTATGACCTTTATCTGCAGCGCAATCAACGTTCTCTCTCTTGGAAGATATTTTTTGTGTGTTGAATAAATAATATCACTAATTAATCTGAAAGACAAAACCATATTTAGATTTTTAAATCTCAATTAGGTCTTACTGCAAATAAGAAAGGAATGGCAAAAAATTGCTATTGCTATTACATTCAACTGCAATATTTGATCTTGATCATTGCACATTTCATTTGTTAGTCCAAAGTTGACATGCGCAGACATATGACAAAGTAAAAAAGAAATAAATAACAGAGAATCATAGCAAATGCAGTCCACTGCTGATAAATAACAATGGTAATCAGAAATGTATAAGACAACATCAACGACCAAAAAGACGTTATGACATCAACTTATCTTCACGTGGTTGTTGCTGAGATGGAGCTCAGAGACACTGAGTGAGTTCAAATCCCCACAGTGGGAAGATCAAAAGTAGCTCAGGACTTAGTGGAGTCATGCTTAAGAAAATCAACTTTATTCAAATACTCACTGGATGTTACACAAAGGCTGAATGCATGGTGAGTGAATTTTATGATGACACTTGGGCACTAGAGTGCATGATGGAACATGTTTAATTGAAATACCTACATAAAACTGAACATAAAACTACATATATTTTAATTATTTTTGCCATCATTGAGTTGAGAAATTATTGTATAAAAGTACTTTTCCAGAACTGCTGATATCTTTCTTTACACAAGAATTTATAACAGCGCTTTCACAAAATGTTTCCAACAGCAGGGGTATGTTAAAAGCACCTGTCTTTTCCTCTTTTAGGTAAATCCTATGCTCCCTGCCACTTCACAATACCAGAAAGAATACTTACATCATTTTCTCCCATCAGATGCCTGTCCACACCACAGTGCAGCCTCTGGGTCCTTATCTCACTTCAAACTTTATATCTGAAAATGCAAGGTATTCTTTTAGATTCAGGGCAATTCAGCACCTGGGCCTTTCCTTTTCAATTCGCACCGAGTGGAGATAAAAGACATCACTGCCTTACTTGTGTGACATACATAAATGTAGTGCCTTTTCCCCTGAACTCCGATAAAACGTTTATGCATGTGTACTATGTGTTTTGTGGAGCTGTGCTGCTTTAAGGAATACAGGTCAAAAGGACACTTTAACATAGTACTACAGTCATATCTGGGTTAGTATGAGCTGGTAACCAATAATTTGTGAAAATAAGAGTTTTTTTGTATTGTTTCCTGCCTCAGCAATTAAGCCCACTCCAAGAGAGAAAGGGGAAACGTGCAGAATGCAGTAAAAGAGATAAATGATTTTCATTCTTCAAAGGAGTCAGGCCTATGGCATCACATTCCTTTGCTATCTTTTGTCTAGTTTAATTAAGAAAGCAATCCCTCCTTCCCTGTAGCTGCTATGCTTTAAGTCTCACTTGTTCAGAGAGAAACAACAATTAATAAATTATGACGATGCTAATGGGTAATGCCATTGCTATAGTATTTTTTTTTTCCCTAACCACAAATGCTTCGTGGTATCCCCATACCTTGGAAAATTACAGTAATTCTGAATCAGTGCATTTCCCTTTCTTTGACAATAAAAAATTAAGGCATAAACCTAAACAACAGACAAGAACTGCCGATGGGAACATCAGATGCTCAAAGACAAGAAACAAAACTGTCACAGGACCACATTTCACTACATAGCAGGGTGTCAGAATTAGTGTTTGAGGATGTTAAGACGTTTGCCTGTAGTTTTTGGCCTAATCTTGTTTTTGTGTTCATGTGACCTATGAGATCTTTGGGATCTTCATTTGCGACAGAAATATATGTCAGCCTTGTGCTCAGTGTACTCCGCCACCTGACTGCTGGAAATGGATGTGACAGGATGGAATGAAGATAATTCATTTTGCATAAAAAATCACTTGTGCTTTTCGATCTTGTAAACATAAGCAGCAGTGCTGCATTGCATCCTGTTGTCTATTTTGTCTAAGAACGAATCAGAACCACCAATTAGGAAGCAGCTCAGGGAAGACATCACATAAAAAATATATTGTTGTATTCCATGGATTGCACAGTCGATTTAAGTATACCTATTGGTCCCCAGATAGTCAATGAAAACTGAGACATTTTCATCAGTCAATGAATGCCCTCAGCATGGCCTGGACAGAATGTGAAAAGTGGACATTTCCAGGGAAAAGAGGACATTTGTTCACTCTGCCATATGTATTGGTTAGCAGAGATTTACAGTCATGGGTGGAGAGGAGACACTTAGACATGTAGCTAAGGGGAAGCTTGAATCATATACACAAACTCTTGACTGTCAAACTAAAATTCTTTCTATTGAGCCACAGGCACATCACACAGCATTCTGTGTTCTTCAAATTGATTGGTGCATTTTATTAGCTTATTTTTTCTATGCTTGAAATATTGAGATAGATATGGAGAAAGTGCCTTAATGTGCATTTGTATGCAGTCAGTTGCTTTAGCAATGTTCAACCACCCGTTCAGTCCATTCTCCAGATTTGTATTGAGCTTTGCAGCAGTGGTATTATTCACACACTCACACACACCCACAGAACCCCTGAAGCTTGCACCTTCAATGATTAAAGGAAAAGACAAGAGTAAAAACAATGGAGAAAAACTGTCAGTAACAAATTATCTTTTAAAAAGTGTGCAGTTACACTAAAAACATGTTAAAAAACCTAAGAATATGAATTATATTTTTCCATTAGAGCTTACAGGACAAAGCCACTGAGCATAAAAAGGTCACCCACTACAGAATGATGAAGGGTTTTGCTCATTGCATGCCATTTCAGTTCTTGACTGAATTGTTGTTGCAGTCACATATTGCATTGCTCTTCTTTTTGTCAAAGCTGGATGAAAAAAAAGAATTTTTTTTTCTGAAATTAATTGTGAAATTAATTTGTCATTGCAAAGAAAGACAAATTCATTCAATCAAATAAGATAAATTAAACCTTATTTGTCACCAAGGGGCAATTTACAGCAACACCAACATAAGATATATATATAAAAAAGTCATAAACATGCTTATTATATCAAATATAGAGCATATGTTTTATAAAAAATGTTATATAAAAAAATAAAAATGTCTCTCTTGAAATTAAAAGATACATGCATTTATACATGATAGGCAAAGGAGGATTAGTTAAGCATTGAGAAACGTGCTGCCTTTAAAACAAAGGTATGGGAGGCAAGAATGCACAGTAAAGTGAATGTGAGAGGTCTTTTTAATTTCACGCGCTAAACTGCTTGTTTACTTGTCACATAAAGATAAGCATAAAGATAAGTTCCTTAAAGCTAGTCCAATGATCCTAGAGCTCACAGTGACAATTCTCTTTAGGTGGTTTCTGTGCTGAAGCTGGTGGAATGGAATCGGCACATATTGGAGAATGTGATGATACAGAACACCATTAAGATGTTTCTTTTTCTGACTCCAAAAGAAATTCACTTGCAAAGGCGGTACTGGCTTTGGTATCATTTCCTTATGATAAGCTTTGTGTTGGAAGAGAACTTCAATAATGGTCGTCAATTGTCTCCAGATATGTGTACTCCAGAACATTTTCCACAGGCTTTTTCACAGAAAGTGGAAATGACAGTGACTTGGTTTCTTTCTTTTTTGGAGAAGGTCATGGCCAACTTGTTACTTTCATCAACATTTTGTTGCAGACATGAATTGTTGCACCAGTCAACAAACTCCTGTAGGGCCTGACTATGGTTAAGATTAGGGCCTGACAGAGGAAAAAAGAAAACCATTGTGTCACTGAGCAGACTTCACCAGAAGAGTTGCCAGTGTGGATCTTATACTCTTAAGATGGGAAGTATTATCTGATTTAAACCCGATTAGAGAAGATGCACACAGAATACAGTGAATGAGGAGATGACTTTGTAAAAACAGGGCAAACAAAATGCCAACTTTTCTTCTGTTTTTAACATTCTCTCACTGAGATCAAGACACACGGTGTGAGAAACCTTTGAATATGTGAAGTTTGTTTTAAAGTTAGCTTGAGTGATAGAATTTCAGTTCATACCAAATTCATTCTGACGCTTTAACCTTAAACTATTATCTCACCTGCCTCTGGTTGAAAACTAAATATCTCAATATACTAAAGAGCCAATGTAAAGGATTAATTGTCTTGTACTGGGATGTAAATTCATGCAGTATTCCAATGACTCAGAAGAGATGACGTAGATTTTTTTCGGCCAGTGAACACACAGCTGTGCACTGTGCTCAGAGCCACTTGATCTAAGAAAAAAGACTTGCTCAATTACTTACAAAAACAACTGAACCGAAATGAAAGATTCTCTCATTTCACTGAAAGAGCGTGAAAGAACCATTTCCCTCGAGGCAAACCAATCACCCCGCGGACTCTTGGCAACTATTTACTGACCAACATTAGGGCCAATGTGGCTGAGGAGGACAACAGACTGTCTGTGAAACAGAGACTGGGGCTAAAATTTGCTTTTAATTGAATTTATCAGTCAACTACGTGGAAACTGGGGATGAACAAGGGTTGTGGGTTTAGGGCTTTAGTTGGAATGAGGTCAAGTGTCATAATTGGCAGCAGTTTAGTGGTAATAGGGCCTCTGAAACAGTCCAGTAAATGTATCTCAGTCTGTCATTACTCTTACTTTTCTTTGCTTTGTAAACAAGTAAAGAAAAGAATATAAATGTACCAGTTGCAAACTGAAAATTAGCCTCAAGAAGCTTAAAGCAATCCATAACTCAAGTGAATAATTCAAGCCTCTGGTGATGTCTCTGTCCCCATCTCTCTCCCTGACTGTGGCACAATGGTGCCCTGTGGGTTTCCTGTGCTGACAGGAAGAGAGCGGCCTTTCACAGCCGGCCAAGACACACAGCTGAGCGGAAGAGGGGCCCCCTTTCTGTGCTTATCTCTGCCTGCTGTGCCCCCCTACCAGTGATTCCTGGATCACATTTTGCTCAGACTTTTTTCTCCCTCCTCTCCTTTGACCATCTTCTCCATCTTTAATTTTCTACAAAATAATTTTTGCTATTTTCTTTCTTTCCTTTTAGCCTTCCTTCTCATAAAGCTATATACACGTAGCATGTTACAGTTTACATTTGGAAATTTTACACATGCAGCCCGTGTTGGAAAGCCAAAAGATTATTCTTTTACCATCCACTCATGGCCATGCTGCTGCGGTAGAACAATTTCATTGATAAAATGAAACCTCGAGATGAAGATATTAGTAATTTAGTCAGTGCGCCACAACAAAGGGAAAAATCATGTAGAAAAAACTCAGTGTTTTTTAGAGCTTTCTGTTTTGGCTATGCTTCACACAGATCTGTTGCCAGCAACTAACAGCAATGCTACCAATGTAAGAGGATTCAACCTCAAAAAACACACAAACAGTTGCCACACGAAAATCAGAACATTCTGTCCATTACAACTTTGAAGTTTATTTTGCAATTATTAATAAGTGACTCCTGTGGTAGCTAGTCTGTGGCAGCAGTAGCCAATTTACCACACTTGTGGTAAATTTAAACACCTGCACGACTGTGTCAAAATTGGTGTGAAGGTTGCCTTCATTTTCTTTTAACTGGACTGAAACACATCAAATTCTGCAGCACATGTTCACATTGAGGTTGTAGAATTCAAGCTATTATCTAATTCCCTCTCCCTCACTATTTGTTTTTAATCAAAACTTTTTTCTGACTTTGTTATCCACATGTGGAAGTATTGACAATTAGTAACAAAGCGCTCTGTCCTTTTTCTTTTATACATTACATGTACGTTTAAGATTTATTGCATTATGTTGACATCTTGACAGCTAAAACCAATGACAATAAGTCAGTGAGCCGTTTTTTGCCCTCCAGCAAAGGAGATGGATAGCGGGGTCATGCGTGCACGCCATCACGCTGCAACATGTTTATAGTTTTCCAACAATATTTTTCCAGACTTCTTTTCTTCTTCATTGAAACTCCAAATTGCTATTTCCAAGACTTTCATTACATTTTCCAAGCTGCAGTTTTGGAGATGCTCCCACTTGCTTGAATTCGTACGCTTTATTCATTTTTTGTTTCTAACTCAACAACTTTGAGATGTTCATCTGGTGCCAAACATATATTACACTCACTAATAGGAATCCTTCACGCCCATCAATGATTATAATATTATATCTGATCAGGGTAAAACTGCAATTTTTTTCTATTACATTACATTTTCCAAAATACTTTGTGTTTTTGGTCAGTGAGAATTACCATAATTATTTATTTTGCTAAATACCGGAATAAAAATATATATATGTATTTATTATATTTGTTTAGAAGGCTAATCGAAGCTCCAATACTTACATGAAATTTGAATCCATTCTCAAATATTTGAAGATTTCAGCTATTTGCAGGGTACTTTTATCACCAGTTGTTTATGGGGTCAGAAGCCTAATACGTCCAGCACTGGATTCATACTGAGTATGACTCACTCAGCCAAGAGTGATTCATACTAACACTGAAAAATACACCTAGAAGCCTAATTGAACTAGAGTAACAAAGAATAAGTGGACACAAGAAATAAACACAGTAAACTAGAATCACAAAGGAAAGACTGAATTAAAGTACAAGAGAAAGAAGATTGATCTAATGAAAAGAAACTAAGATCATAACAACAAATGGATTTTTTTTTTCAATTTTAAATCTTCCAACAGTCAGAAAGGTTTGGTTTCATATGAGGTACCACATCTTAAATAGTGTTAGATTTTTTTCCTCATCCCCTGTGGTATATGCTCTTTCTTTCTCATAACAAGAATACTAATTAGGCTCAAAACTAGCCATACCTCTGGAAAAGTAATAATTCTCCACCAACCCTTTTCCAGGTTAAACCTGGGACTTTGTTGTTGTCTCTGCTCCCCATCAGCATCGCTTACTGCCTCTGCTGTGTTATGGTGGTACTGCAGTGGATTTCAGTCTGATTTTGTCATTTCATCTAGATCCCATTTAGTAGTCATTCAGGTTGCTTTTGTTGGAAGCCTCCTCACGGAAGTGTTAGTTGACACACAGTTGGTGGTGAAATCTTGCCTTCCCAGGTGGATGAATTTCTCCCAAGGCTAAAATGAGTTTTTTTGTTGTTGTTTTTCCTCCCCGTGTCCAGACCCACTGCACCCCGAAGAGCCGCACACAGCAAAGTTTTAACCACACCTGAGAAAACAAAACCTCCTTGCGCTCAGCAATCAGACCGCAGCCATTGGGCTCCATTCTCCTCCAGCTACATCATGCAAACCACATGTATTTTTCTACAAGTAGAACTTATAATATTTGCTAGCTAATTAGAAACCAAATACAGCAACCAGATTGACCTAAGAAAATATTTTTCTACCATTTAAAATAACCTTAAATATACACTTTAAGTATCTTGCATGCAGTACCAGTGATGCCAGTTTTTCCCTTGTAGAAAGGGCTAGGATTAATCTTTTCTTATACAGGACACATATTGGTCATACACTCCCATGAAATAGAATAGTCTATCACACTGTGTTAATAAGATATTAACACAGTGTGATGTGAAATTTCCCTATCAAGTTTTTTCTCAGGTTTATTTTGTTGTTTTTCCCTCTTCATTCTACAATGTGCCTTTGAAGTCACTTTATATTAACTACAGCTCAGTTCAGGTAGTCGAGCAGTAACCTTACGTTCACACTTTCAAGAGACATCGAGGAATAAAGTTGCTAGAGATGGGAGGCAGCAGGTGCCCTACATAACAACTAACCCAACATAAGTGTGGAACATGAAACCTTGCATATTTTCCTGCTCAGGTATTTATTTTTTTGTCACTTTGAGGTAATGAGGTAGGCAACTATCTAGCTCATTGCTTACTACGTTACAAACAAGTCCAGTTAGTGGGAAAAATATATTTTGTCAGCTATCTTTTCAAAAAGAGGAAAACAGTTATAATTTTCACCATGGATTCAATGGCAATGGGTTCTCATCATGCTGATAACTACTTAGACCTTTGCACTATCTCCCCTCAAAATGGACAAGTATTTCCTCCTTTTAAATTTAATCTTGGTGTTATCTGTTTAGTTGTTTTGGTGTCTGTATGGAAACGTTATGATGGTGAAATAAATTTCACGTGGTACATATGAAATTTATTTCTCTATAACCTAATGAGTTGCCCCACAAAACCATCGGAAAACAAATGGGACTTACGTAGAACATCAAAGTTGCAACCCGACTGTGGTAGAATAAATCATTGAATGAACCCACTAGTGTGTGCAGGCTTCTGTCGTTTAGTTTACTTTTAGTTAACCTAATATTCTTTAGTCTTATATCCATATTCAAGCATTTCTTTTCAATGTGCTATTTTTATGGCCGATTTTTCTTCAGCTTTCATTTCTGTTTTTATATATTTTATTCATGTCCTAAGTGATTTGTGTGCCCTATGTGCTTTGTACGTTCCCTACGCCAGATGTGCTCCATGCATGTCATTTATTTGAAATTATTACAGATTTAGATTGTGGAGTTTCTGGTTTTTCCATATATAAACTCTTATTTGACTCTTTTTCCACAAACACACACACGCATCAACAAACTACATCACCCCGACATCAATTTGTCAACAGTTGTGCTGACTGATTGTCAAGATCAATAGACACCTTGTGTATTATGCTACGACATCGCTCAATATAAGCTGATCAACACTTTCGGCAGAGCTGTTTTGATGCACCTGTGCCATTCTGGGAAATTGTGATTCCCTGTCTTTCTTGAAGTTTAGCATGTCACAATATTAAACTGAGTTTAATAGGTGACACTAGAAATTAATGCAACGACTCAACAGCAATAGAGTCAACATCGTGAATCTATTTGCTTCACCAAAATGCAGGATATTTCTGCATGAATATTGTATTTTATCCCAATAGATGCATGTGTTTTTATTCTGGGTGTATAGACTTTCTCCTAAAGTTGAAAACCATGCATGCTTTCATACACCTGCATCCATCCAGAAAACAGTTTACTCGTTTTATTTAGTTTGTTGAACTGCAGGTTTACTTGTGAAAAGAGGGAACATTTAGTTACCCTGCAGTTCTCAACTTCTAATTACATGAATTAATTTAATCAAGAACCTCCAGAATGTAACATTTACTTTATGGATTACAATGGGATTTATTATAAGGAATTAGTATAATGAATTATATATTAATCCCAATGACTTTCTCATTATGTCATGAAATAATTTTGTTTGATGTAATTCATTTTTTGAGTCAATTCTGGTGGTGATGGAAGTGGTGGTAATATGCTCATGAGTTTGTCCTCTCATCAATATCCCAGCTGCAAAGTTTTGGATATACTGAAGCCTCTGCAGGCCCTTAAATGCGCTAAGACAGTTCAGTCTGCAGGACTGGATTATACACTATCTGACATTATTGGAGTAAAACTACGACCTCATCTCTGCACGGGACTTTGAATATTGTTGTGTTTCATCAAAGACCATGCAGGAGAATTGTTGGGGCAGAGCTTTTTATTTATTTATTTTATTTATTGACACCACCAGTCAGTTCTGACATTTCAACATTGTCAGAACTGACATTTAGCCACAGTAAATTGACATTTATTATAAAGCGGGTGAATTTCATCTGCTGTTTGCAGGTGAATCTTAGACAATGAACAGCTGCCAGCTGGTTAATTATATTGTTTGACAGTTAACATTGTAACTGCAGAGTCTCATGGCTTAGAGTCCTGGATTAAACTTCAGGTAATGTTTCAACCTGTATCAAGTAATTACACTGCACATACATATATATCTATTGCTCTATTTCTAACAATATAAACTAGTGTAGCTGTATGCAAATAGGAACAACTGTCTAGATATTTTTTTTATTAAATACTAATAAAGATCTTCAAATCTAAGTATAAAATCTGTCTTTAATGTGTGTTGATCTAATCATTAGCATCTCTAAAAAGATTTGAACAGTGTGATATAAAATCAGTTATGCTAAATCTAATAAACATGGCTGTCTTTTGTCCACCATTTAATTTGTGATATTGCATGTGTCTATAGTATAAACACATGCTTAATATAAGCATGTGTTTATACTATAGAATATACCGTTCATATATTAAATGAATCAGAATATTATTGAATGTGACTCCTTGTGAAAAAAACTGCAATTTGGAATCCTAAAATAATGGGAGAATTCATCCCGACATTCCAGTTTCTGTTCTGGTTCTGACTGTGTTTGTTATTCTAAAACCCACAGTTATATCAGTCCTAATATTTCTCCAAGGAAGTCTGTCAGTAGAGTAGTCTCTGTTCCAAGTCTCATTTTCCATCACATAATCAGGATGTTTTGCTTCTGAGGGTTTGACCAACATACAATATGTTGCCAAACAGATTCCCTCCAGCATCTCCTGGAATATTATTTCTAAGGATTAACTAGATTTACGGAGCTCCACAATTCTCTTTCTGATTTATTGGTCGATTTCTTTTATCTTTTTTATCATCTCAAACTAGAAAGTCGTGAGTTTGAGCTTTGAAGTTAAAATACATCCCCAACTGGGCCTCAAATTAACTTAAATGTGTCAGTTAATCTCTCCGAAATTTCCAAAGCCATAACATCATCGTCATCATCTTGGCTTTCCTTGTTCAAAGATGTATTTATCATTCTTTATATAAACTTTTGATTTTGAATAAATTAATAAATCAATCTCTTACATGTACTTTCATTGCTGTGTGATTTAGCAATAGGTTATTTTAACTGAGCTATTTGGTTGGAGTTAACTTCAGACAATGAAAAAAGGGTGTTCTGTCTTTCTATATGTACATTTCTGACTTCAGTTGTATAAAAGACGGATCTTTTGTGGCACAAAAATACTCTGAGACTTTCATAAAAACATCTCTGTACTTCTAAACGTAGATATTGCCAGGACTCCCACACAACTCCCACTAATGCATTAACCATGTCCTTTTTATCTTAAGGTAATTTGACTCAAAATAGTTGACAGATGAAACATTTTCCACTGAAAGATTGTCTTTCAGAGACAGCCATCTAAATGTATTTTGAATGAGAGCATAGGTGGATGTGACAAAGAGAGAATATCCTTTTTCACTCGCTATATGCTTGTTATTAACTACTTTGTCATTCTCTTACAGGACTGGCACGCAGACATTTAAACCTTGCACCTTTTGGTACAAAGGTTTCCTATTGCTTTTTTTAGAATGTTAATATATGGTCAAGAGGCTGTGTGTACTGTAGGTGCATTGTTTACTTTCAGTGTGAGACTGGGCTGGACATTAACTTTGGTAGTAGATGTGAAGGAGGCTCTCAGGTTATGTCCACGCTATTCCTAGCCTCTATAAGGCTTTGTGTGATTTAAGAGTTGTGCAAATTGTTCCAGTTTGCACAAATGCCTGTGCAAACTGTAACAGGCATTTGTTTACATGCTTGCAATGTGCTAACCGTCTTTCATCAGAGGTTTTAGGCTATAAAATATGTGGGAACACCAGTTATCACAGCTCAAATGTGGAAGTATTGTTGTACTGCTACCTGCCCTTTGATGCATCTCCGAAATTTCAACCATTCCTTCTCCATCTTCTTTTCCAGACTCCATCCTTCCATCAGTCAAGACCCATCTCACAAACTCACCAGATTTGGAAACAGACCAGAGCTCTTCTCAACAGCACATCCACCCAAAAATGAAAAGATGGTTGATTGCAAATGGATCCCTGCTCCCATTTACTCTGCCAGCCAACAAGTTTGGCTTTCTTCCAGGGATTTTCCTCTAAAAGGATACTCAAGAAAACTTTCACCCATATTCTTGGAACCTTTTACCATTCAATCAGTTATCAGTCTCTACACTATCTGTCTCAAAGTTAAAGCCGTCCTTTCTAGCACTTTGTGCCCTCCAGCTAAGCCCCATCCATGCACCTGGTCACTCTTCTTTCACATCCATTGGATTGTAGATGTCTGTCTCCTGGATCTTGGGCACCAGAACTTGTTCCACCGGGAGGGACACACAGGGTTACACGTTCCTTCATCCTGGTTCCCTTTCTCAATTCAGACATCGAAAGACTCTCAACTTCTTTTTCATCTGGCAGTGTCCTTTGAGGGGGTGCTGTTTTTTCCATAAGTGAGCACGTGAGTGTCTTTATTTTCTTACCTTTTTTCATATGCAGGATCTGACTGGCGAGTGCAGCTTTCAACTATTGCTCATCACCAGCAATTCTGGCAGCAACATTTATTTAGAGGAGCAGCTTTCCTGAAATAGAAGAAGGTTAATCTAGACCCAGTGGTAACTGGTCTTTAAGTTGCTCTGATCCTCAAGTTCAAATTGCTATTTCTTGAAACTGCATGTGTTTTTCTCAGCCAGTCTTCTGCTGAAAATCTATTCCTAATTCTTCTCTCTGCTGTTGCTTGCTGGGTGTCATTCAGAGTCTCCTGGTCGCTCCTCCATTGCTCCCTGGATCCTCGGTTGTAGTGTGGAGGGCAGAGATAAGATAGCAATCTGGCTTATAAAAGACCTAAATAAATCTATTTAGGATTACATAAAAATGATAAGAAAAGACAAGTTACAGGAATGTCAACAAAAATACAAATCAGAAAGAAAAGTGGTAGACTACCGCATTTCTGGACTATAAGTCGCACCAGAGTATAAGTCGCATTTTGGGGGAAATTGATAAAATCCAACACCAAGAACAGACATATCATCTTGAAAGGCAACTTAAAATAAAAATAGAATAGAGGCAACAACAAGCTGAATATTTGTACGGTATGCTAACATTACATAACGCATAACGTGTCTGGTATGATAACATAGCATATTAAGAGTTATTCAGATAACTATAGCATAAATAACATGCTAACAAGTTTACCAAACCATCTGTGTCACTCCAAATCACTAAATCTTCATCTTCGGTGTCACTTGTAAAAAACTCTGCTAACTCCGGAGGTAGCTTCTGCCACACCCATTATCAACACAGGCCTAGAGCGCCCTCTTGCGGTCTAGTGTGGAAATAACATGTGATATGATATAATAATGTGTTAATAATTTCACACATCAGTCTCACCCCTGGCCAAACTATAAAAAGTACATCATCTGAACTGGAGAAAAACATTGACTTATTTAAGAGTATTAACCGTAACCACCAAAGCCATCTGTCACAAATCACCCAGGACTCTTGTATTATCACTAATTGCCTGAATAACTGTGGCACTCTGACTTAGTGAAGCAGTGCAGAACAAAATACAGCCCATACCAAATGCTCTCTAACAGTGAATCTCATTTTCCAAGTTGCAGATGGGAGATAATTGAATAGCAGAAGTGTTTATGAAAACTTTGTAGAAACCTGCAGAAACTGTATGGCTGCTACAATTAGACTACTACAACAAGGAGAGCTTTCCAAGCAGTGCCTGAACAGAGAAACATGTCTGTGGTGTTGCCAGAGAATCCGGATAGATGTGAGGGAGCAGGAATTTATTTGAGACACCAGCTGCCCTGTGGTCACAGATTCCACAAGTTCTTTATTCTTGACTGGTGAATCATGAATTAGCAGCAGAAGTGTTGATACTGCTGAGAGAGGCTCAACCTAAGGAGGAGCCTCTGGGAAAACCATTATTCACAATCAGTGGTGACAAAATAAAGTTTTCTCTAGGCCTTAAATTGATCCCTGTGGAACGATACCTCAAAATTGTCTGGATTCAGCTGTACATTGTTTTAGGCCACATATATTTCCATTACAGCTGCCGACATGTTAATAGTGGCAGCCATAATCTGAAAATGAATATTACATGAAACAATTTTTTTAAAAAAAGCTTCCTTTCTTTGGAGGGTCATTCACAGCAGTGAGTTATGAGCTCTACACATGGAGAACACCAAACTATAGCCGCAATTTCTACAAAAGTTGAAAAACTTTGTTGTGTTGTGTTGCGAGTCTGCGAGTGCAGATCTACTTTACATTTCTGAATTTGTGAACACACACACACACACACACATATATATATATATATATATATATATATACTTCAGGTACACATTGATTTCAACACCTGGGAAGGTTAATATTTTTCCATATTTTATTTGTAGATATTGATGAAGACAGAGATGGAAAACAGCCAGGAAGGAAGGGAAAAAAAACTGATAGACAGGAATACATTAAATGAAAGGAAAAGGAAAAACCTAAAACTACCCAAAACAATGAAGGAAAAGAAACTTGAATCTAAGGAGAGAAGTCCGAGCACAAATTGAGAATAAATGAGTTTACACAAGAAAAAAACAAAAATGTATGCAGATAAACAATAAAGAAATGTTCAAAACAGAAACATAGATGAAAACCAAAGATTGCACTGAAAACCATCAAGCCTCTGTTATCATTACCTAACACTGTCATACACAGCTGACATTACAATAGCTGTGTCTAAATGACTGGCTGTTCCTAGAACTTGTTTTATTTTGTTAAGCTTGCTTGAAAAGGTTTACTTGAAATGTGATTTTTACTTTGATGTGAGTTCATTTCAGAAGTGGCCTACTTAATTGTTATCTGGTTTAAAATACAAAAATGCATGTAGACTTTAATGAGTGTGAATTTTTATGTCATAACAGGAAAAAAAAACTAATGTCAGATGGTACATTTTTGAAACTCCTTATAACTTTTTAAAAATAATCATGAAACATTATAAATGCATGATAGACAGCAGGGATCCGTGGCATAGTAAATTATAACTGCATAAAATATTCTGAAAAAGATATGCATCTTCTGACCAATAAAGTCAGTGGTAATGGTAGATCACAGACAATTCAGACATTTAAATTAGCTTGGGAGCAAATCTGACAGATTACTACAATTTATGTCAAAAGAGCTGTTCACACAGGTATTTTATGAGACCTGAAACCTTTAGTACATAGAGAGTAATGTTTCTTTTAGGTATCCAGGACGTAATTGTCACTGTGCTAATTACAAAAGAACACCACTTATCTAAGGAAAAGATCACAAATTCTAAATAAATATGTCATTATTTATTAGGCTTTCTTGTCTTGTACTTTTAATTCTCTCCAGGTAAATTTCCACTGGTTCTCTTCATATGTTAAATATGGATATTCTTTATGATATATACTATGTATTATGCACAACCCTTCCTGCATGCATTTTATCTACAGGTAGGGTTGCTCATGTATTTCCCCCCCCCCCCCCCCCTGTAGCTCATGCAGATATAATGGCTAATTAAAATGTTGGAAGACCTTTGCTTCTGATGGTATTTTTCACTGGGCTCCTTGAATTTTATTGAATCCTCACCTCAAAGCACAGAGGGAGGGAAAGAGACAAGGGGGAACTGTGGGCAAGGAAGTGTGAGGGAAACAGAGGAAGTAGAAAAAGGTAGGAAGAACAGCACTGCAATGCAGGAGAAAGGGGGGGAAAGAGAGAGATTAATGAGTCAGGGAGCAGAACAGAAGAAATGTGACACAGGCAGAAGAAAAAAATGCACATTTTGTGTTGTAATCTTTTAGTATTGTTAGGAAATCACAAAAAGTGTGTAGTATTATATGTTTTAATGTTAATATTTTTATTTTAACATCAAATGAAACATGAGAAAATAGACAAATGAAAAGGACATGAACTTAATTTGCGTCTTAATGGCTGGAATGCAATACCAGTATTGGCATTTCCTCCCAATACTGGAAGAAATGCATTTTGGAAATGTGCATCAAACATCCTGCCACCAGTTCAACCTGTTGAGATGATTATTACGAAATTGATGACATGTGCAATAGAAAATGAAATGTGGCTTTGGCCGGGGTTTCAGACAGATTGCAGAACCACTTAATGGGGGGGAAGCAGGTGGCATAACTTCAAAAGAGGGATAGTTCAATTACTGTTGCATTCTACAAAAGATCAGTGTTTGAATGAGACAGCAAATTGACAGTGCTTCGGCCTCCATTGCTGCATATTTTTTTATTTTATTTTCTAACAAAGGTTTGATGTTAAATTACAAAAGTGTGCAGGAGAAAATTCCTTCATTATTATTATTTTTTTAATTATTTTTATAAATACTCCCAGTTCTGTCTGTGTGGAATTAATTTGCAGCTGCAGCCCATTCCATGACTTTTGTATAGTTGTTAACATGAAAATAAAGAACCTTAAGAACCACTTTCTGACCTTCCTACTTTCTTCTTTCTTTAGCAATATTTACCCACAGTAAACTTATAAGTTCCTGTTTGCATGCAGGTCTGTGGCATTTGAATGGTGGTAGGTACAGTTGTCAGCTCTGTCCACATTGACTCTGGCTTCAGTGGAGAGGTTTCCTCAATCATCTCAAGATATGAAAAGCTGTGTTGACAAGAGCTGAAGCACTTTGCTCTTGACATCTGTTCACCTGATGGGGTTTACAGGACATGAACAGGGGTGAATTTGGCTAGGATGAGCTCTCGCTCTTGAGTACAGGCTGGCACACTCATTATTTGGTGAAGCACAGCTTGTTTTAAGTAGGGTTGGGACTGACCTTGGCTATAGCTGTGTCAAAGACCTTTGTTGATGCTGTGGTGAAATCTCTGGCATTCACTGGCACAGCAGTCACACGCCTAAGGTGCAGTCACTGTGGTGAAATGGCATACATCTGAAGCTGCAGCAAAGTTGGATGTGACATTTTGTTGAAAATCACAGCCACTGTGAATTTTCTCCTTCGCCAAGACCTCTGCTACATCATGCAGTGCATGATTCACAATAAGCAACACTGGAGGACCCAAACACAGGAACGTAACTTGAGAATAAGAAGAGAGTAAACTACTATCAAATCTTTAAAACACTATCAAGGCAAAAGGACAAGACTGGGGCAGCAGTACAAACTATGAAACAATGAGGCAATCAAAATCTAGATTTGATAGAGGTAATTGCTTCAAACTACTACAAAACAGGTTGACAAAAATATGAAAATCACAACTATATAAACATATAACACCATCTGTTATGGACCACACTTTTTCATGAGGTGACATTTCTCCAATTAGTCTGGAAAAAGGACTTTGCTATGATAATGACAAGGTTTTTAAAATGTGTACTTTTTTTGTCCAGACAATTCTTCGCCACTATGCAGTTGGGTGCATACAGGCAGACCACATTTATCATTTTGACAGTTGCGACAGTATCTCAGAGGAAAGTTTTTCTCAACAAACAAAAGAAGACATTTCATTGAGAAGTGCTCGCAGATTGATGAATGGCACTTTTTTAAACTAAAGGAAATGTGATTTGTGTGCACAATACCATTTATTGTGTGAAAGAGTAGGACAAAGGCTTTGTGGACAACACTGTGGCAATGCCAAAGTGCAACATTTTAATGTTAACACGCTGAAATATTTCAGTGTAAGACAGACTTTCCTGGAAAAATGTTTCTACTCACAGCATGTGCAACTTGTGTGACACTTAAGTGAAAAATAAAAATCATATGACGTTTGGAACATTTGTTTCAATTCACCACAAAATTGGAATATTCTACAACAAACTGGAAACCATGAGTCATTAGTCTCACTGTTTTTCATTTGTTTTTTGTGTGTGCTGATTAAAACATGTCTATTGTGTTTTAATGCAATAGATTTATTATCATTGTTTCAATGATAATAAATCCAATCAATTAAACTTTATTTGCAGAGTTGTGCTGTTTTAAAAATTCTAGGACCAAAAATAACCAATATAGACTCACAAAACACTTTAATAAAATACTTGTGTCGATGATGAAACAATGATGAATAAAACGTGAGAGCAATAAAATATATGGACTGAGAAATTATGCAGTTAAAAAAGAAAACAAAGATTTAGATTTTTTTAAAATAAATTTTAAATAAAATAATTAAAATGTATAAAGCACTAAAGCAACAATGACCTAAACAACATGCAAAAACATAAACAGCAAACAATAACGTCTAGATTAGTATGTGAGAATGTCATCACATACTAAGCATGACTAAAAACAGTTATAAAAGTTGCTTATATTTTTAAGAACAAAGATTTAAATAAAAAATAAGCTATAATCAAAAGACTTTATAAACTTAAAAAAAAAAACAAGCTGAGTAGATGTGTCTCAAATTTGCTTTTTAAAGTATTCAAACACTCAACTGCCTTAAGGTCTTCAGGAACGGTGATCCAAAGCTGAGCTCAATAATTGCCTCACCGTGTCCGAGCTCTCACTCTAGCACCTTTCCAAAACACCTGAGGGGATTGGAGAGCCTGAACGACAGAAGCAAGTATGATAAATAGGGTAAACAAAGTTGATGAAGAGGTTTAAATACCAGTGAGTGCACATTAAATTGCTTTTTAAAATAAACAGATAGCAAATGCAGCGACTTTAAAATTGGTGTTAGGTGAGCTCATTTTCTGGTTCTTATCAGCTTTTTTTGCTGCTAGATTCTGAAGTAGTGTTGCAGTTCTATAGTTCCATGGGGAAGATAAGAAAGTAGATTTCTACATGTTAAATCCACCCATATCTCTCATATTAAATGGGACACATAAACATATGAAAGTCTTTGGACCTCATTTGAACAAATCTCTCCCTCTTTTTCTATGTGTTAGAAAAGCATGTGACTTGAAATTAACCTTAAGCAGGTAAACAAGATACCTGTACAAAAAGAAAACACACACAGTTGCCTGGAAGAAAAGTTTTGTCTCTCTTCCCACCTTAACTTGTGCACAGACATGTTCTAACATGCATCTCATCATTCAGCAATTGTTTTAGTATTGATTCAAATTATTGCCTGACATGTAAACATATTCATTTTTATGTTTATGTTTGTTTTGAAAACTATACTTGAGAGTATCACCTTTAAAATACTGTTAAAAATAGGTCAGTGATTCCAAGTATGTCTAGTACTATATATTTTCCTGTCAGGCTTTCATTTCATTACCTTAATATTTCTCAACTCTATTAATTTGTATTAATTCTTGTTGTGTCAGGCTCTTCTCTAAACACCCTCAACTTTATAACTATCTGTTAATCTCTTTCCCATTTTCTATGGATTATTTTTTTAAATCTTTCTGTAGGCTCTCCATTACATTTTTCACACCTCCCACTACTTTGAAATGCTCCCTTTGATCTTGTCAGTGTCATTTCTTCTCTTTTTGCCCTAACAGCATGTCTTCTGTTAATCGTTTCAGCTCATCTGTGGCTTTGGGACCTTCAGGATAGTCACTTGGTGTCACAGCTTCCTACTTCAGCTGGCAATCAAATCAAGCTTTGTTAACACAGAATGTGATGAATTCAATATCAGTGTAGATCAAATTACCATACAGCTTAAACTGCAATTATATAAAGAAAATTGACATTGGTTTTTCCTTTAAAATTATAAACTTGGTCTTTAGAAGATGAAGCCCTATTTAACATAGCACTTTTTCTTTTTTTGCCATAAAAGGTAACAAAAATTTACTGTGTTAGTTTATTTAATTAGACATTTAATTAGACAGTTGCACGATGATTTAAAAATGACAACAAAATTAACTTGGTCTTAAGGATTTAAAGTCAACCTAGACCCTCCATATCTTACTACTTTCTAAGAAAAATTTGTAAGTTTATCTCATGGGCTGCTTTGTTGCAAGGTTTGAAAGCAAAGGAGTTTTTGATGTACTAAAATTCATTTAGCCAAGAAAGATTATTCATGCCATGTTAAGTACCTGACCTCCCACCAGATCTTTGAGAACATGATTTTGCACCTTTGACCAGTCTAAGTAAAGCTACACTTTGAAGAGCTTGTTTATTTGAAAACTCCCCCTCTCGCCTGCTGTTACTGTACCACATCTGTTCATCCTCTTTGCATAATGAAGCAGTTGGCAGTGAGTTGCATGGCATTAATAATGTTAAATAAGTTGCTGTGGTATATTTATATGCTTGAAGCTGTACAATGAGGCTGTGGGAAAGGATCTCTGTCTCCATGCTTTCAAAAAGATCCATTTACTGACGTACTGAAACGTAGATAAATCTAATTTGGGGCATTGTAATATGTTTGCACTGTGCCAAAAAAAGTGTATACTCAGTCTTCCAGCTCCTCTGTCAGAAAAAAAAGATAAAGCACCGAACACCAGCCATGAGACCACAAGTCTAGAATGGACAGGTAAGAATAATCATTGAATGACTATAATTACACTTAATGTAATGTATGGTGTAGAACTGCATTCTATAAAAATGCCCTGAGATTCTTGGCTCTTTTTAGAGGAAGTTGGTTTTTTTCATTTTCATCTATCCTTTTCATGTTAGTAATAGCTTCAGCCAGGATTAATGATATGCAAAGTGAGCGGGACGACATTAAGTTTCACTAGATGTTCACTACAGCGGACACAAGGAAAAGTAATGCCAAAAATATATTCTCAGCACCCAGTTTCAACACTAAGCAGCCAAATAGTGCTGCTTATTTAGCAGCACTATTTAGTGCTGAGAAATAATAAATGATAAATGTAATGATAAACATAAATTTATGCTAAACCTGTGTAGCCAGAAAAACATACAGCGACGCTCGCTTGTGGAACTCTGTCTCAGCCACACAATCAACCTTTAAAGTTAAGGAGCAAACTCTGCTCTTTTCAACGCTATCAGAATAACCTCTCTAAAGTTATTAGAGGCTGACTGCCAGGTGATGCGACAGAGGAAGGGCGTAATACACTTCAATGACGAGGCAGCCTTTGTTAATGGCTTCAGCGACAGAAGCATTGTCACATAAGGCGGCAATGTGTTTCCGTTTCAAGAGCCAATTCCAAAGGCAGCAGGCTGCAGCGATGGGGGCGATTTTATCGAATGTGGAGGACTTGTCGAGAAAGAAGGAGAGGGTCATACATCTGCAAATTATTTCCCCTGCAAAAACCCCCAAAACCAGAGGACGGGGCTGAATCCATGTAAAGGGAGTCGGCTGAATGCATAGCATTATCACAGCAAAAAAGTTATTCTGTTCCAGAAAGCCAAATCAGAGCAGCAGCCTTTGTCAATCAGGGTAACCGGGTCAAGCAGGGAAGAAACAGAATAGGCAAGATCAAGCAAATGGGAAAGAAAGGAGCGACCTTGTAGACTAATGCACATAGTAAAGTTCAGATGCCCCAGAAGAGCCAGAAGATAACTTTTTTAAATGACAGGAAGAGATGTGGTCCTGGAAAATGTCATAGGTGCGGGTTAATTTATCGGCTAGAAACGAAGCAACAAGGGATTCAGAATCCAGAGTGATGCCTAAGAATTTGAGCAGTTTGGCTCGCCCAATTGTTTTCTCTTATGGAGGGATGCAGATACGGCAAAATAGTTGCAGTGGCAAGGACGAGCCATGGGAGGGCAGATAATTGTCTTTAAAATGCTCTGGGCTGATAAGGGAAATTGTGTTCACTTCAAACCTTTAAGTGAGCGTAAATCTCAGTGGTGGGCCATGTCTTCATTCACACTGTATTTTTTTATGGATAAAATAACAGTAAGCAATATTTCCCTTCTTTATGTTTTAACCATGTTACTTTGCATAGTCTCAAAGACATAATTTAAAGCAACACTTTGAAGAAAATAACTGAAAATGAAGCGTTGAATTAGAAGTTCAGTGCTGTTTCAGAGTCTTTTCAGCTGTACACTACACTGTGACTTGCTCGTGGCTTATTTTCTGCCCATATTCTCTTTCGCAGAGATAACAAGCAAGATGATTTTAGATACAAAATGAGCTGCAGACTCAGCTGGTGTTGATTGCTGTTTGTGCTAAGCCACAAACAGCTCATGCACCAAAGCAGCTCCCAAGACAAGAAACAGTCCTGAGCTACCGCTCAGACAGACATATTTTGAAACATTTGAGTTACAGATAGCAAATGTCTTTTTCTCCCGCAAAGCAAATTTTTCACACATATAACTCAGAATAGCTACTTACTCAGCAGATTAATTCACGTCGGTTTGTTCTTCCTTATCTGTACAGTAGCTATTTACTGGGGCTAAATATTTACTGTTGACATTTCTTCTGCAACTGAAATGGTTAAATATTTTGTGCTCTAAAACAAGAACAACAGCAACAAATCTGGTTATATCAAAAGTGCTGACTCATTTAAAATGCTTTTTACATGAGTCCAAATATAAAGAAATTAAGTAGATTTTCTACAACATCAAGGCAAGTCACTTATGAACTATGCATGTAATTTATAAGGTGTCTCCACCATTTGCATGTGGATGAAGATTGAAAATTGTGCTGTGCCTCTATATCAGGACAGACCAAGCTACCTTTTGCTGCTATGTCATTACTTTCTTTTATTTTTTTAAAAAAGTTTTTCATCCTGATGATCACTTCATTCTAAGACTGAGAGTTCAATGTTTTTCAAACAGTCTAGGTGTGTCCCAAAATATTGAAATAATTATTTGTACTCATCTTTCATACGTTCCTCATTAACCTATGTCATCAATGATCAGCTGGGAATTTCATTAAGTAACAAAGTCGGTTTGTGTTGGAGTGTTATTTATTTAACTGATGCCTGTAGTCCTTTTGATGTGGTTGTTGGTTATTTTATGATCTTCTGGGCGAATTGTTTACATGCTCTTGTATGTAGTTTGTAGGCCAGATTCACCTGGGAAGTTTTGCCTGTTCCAGCTGTAGATGATGGATCCAGCAGAGGTTTGCTGAAGTCCCAGAGCCTTAGAAATTGCTTTTAATATCTTTGAGACTCGTGGATATAATTGATTTATTTCTTATTTGTCTTAAATTTATTTTAGTTCAAGCTTTTACATGTTGCTTTCTGGGAACTTTAGCCAACTTTATGTTTACATAGATGTGCTATTTAAACAATTCCTTCATCTTACAAGCCTCTCAATGATTATGTCTGGGTATGTATTTTGAAACAAAATCTATTAAATGTGATTCATCACAAGTCTTGATTTGACAACAGTAGCAATTTCAACCTATTTTAATGTCCAAATATGAAAAGAAAACCCATCATTTGAATGTAGACTTTTTTTAATAAAGGTTAAATAAGTTCAGAAGAGAACATTGGTACCCTAATAATATAAAACACCACTTTCTCCAGCTAAGATAAAACTTTGTGTGTCCAAGGCCTCAGTTAGTTTACACAAGTGAGTGTAAGAGTTTCTGGCTTTTGTGTTTTAGATTGTTATCAAGGCAGCAGTTAGTTTTTAGTGTGAGTTTTTGCCAGAGTCATGATACTCCATGATGGGATCCTGGCATCTTGTCATAAATTCAGGGTTTTATTTGTACCTCATATTCTTTTACACCCCCACCCAAAGTAGCATTATGGTTGGTTCATTTTAATATGCGTAAAACTTTTAAACTGGGTAAAGAATTGAGCTTTTTACCCTGATTTTACTCCTTTTAAGAAGTTCCTGCTCTTTTCGACACTCTGCCTTCGGCACATCATCACAACAATACTTTTTCATTATGCTGTTTACAACTGTCCTTAGGAGATTTGAACAGATAAGTAGTTCGTATGATAAGCTCAGCAGACTTGCCGTTCCACTAGGTGTTTGCTAATAGTTGTTGCTGCTCGCCTGGAGGAGTTGTGGAAGAAAAGCACTGGGGTGAAAGTTTCCAGGATGTTGGGAAAAGATTGGCTGGGGACGACAGTTTCAAGGAGGAGCTTTGGGGAATTGGGATGTGCTTTGTGGGAGCAACCATTACTCACCCACAAATGGCTGCCATGAGAGATTCAAGGATTTCTCAGACATGCATGATAGAATACTCCAGAGATGTTTTAATGAGAGAATAATATAACAATATAGCATGAAGCTAAAAAAAAAAAGCCATGTTTACATATACCAACCCCGTTCCTTCTTTAATAATCAGCAAAAACACAGATTTGTAAAGATGTTTCAGTCCAATAACACACACATGAAGAATCTGAAATAAAAGTATTGCTTCTGTCAATGTTGCTATTCTCTTATTAGGTTAGTAAGTCTCTCCTAAAATGTTAATTAGGCATGAGTTTGTGCATGCATGGATAGACTGGTGTCCTGTCCAGAATGTACCCTGAATCTCGCCTAATGCGGTGAAGGTGGAAAATGGATAGATGGATGTTACATAAAAGCATTTCTTATTCATTTTTGTACCCGCAATACATTTGGTTTTATAACACTAGAACTTATCAAAGTTATGAATCGTGGTGGTGGGTCTACAAAGCTACATAAAGCTCCAGAGCCTTCGGTTGTAGGTTAAGATCTGAAATATTTGACCAATTCTTTTTTTTAAAAATTACCCTTCAGTTTCTACATTTTAGAAACCTATGAAGGACAATAACTACTGCTACTTTTTAAGATCTTCAGTCAAGTAAGGATTTTACATAAAAGGAAAAGAAAAACCTTTAGTGGTGTATTTTGTATTTAGATATTGCAGACACTAAATGCTGAAAATAGAAAAATTTATGCAGTTTAGCATTCAAGCAGGAAGAAAGATTACTAATGGACAAATCATGTTGCTGTTTTGAATACAAGTGCATTTGGCTCTCATTCCTCTTACTAATGGATCTAATATGTCATAATGAATTTCTTGGAAGAAGGGTGGATCTGGAGAGCTAGACATGGTAAAGGGATTTGATGTTTGAGAATAAAATGTATGAGGCAGATGGTACAAAAATTCCAAGGTGACAGCAAAAAATGCAGTCCAAGATAAAACACTTCAAAAAAACATTCCTCTCATCCAGTAAGGCTAAATGTAGGCTCATTAAAAATCTAGAGATTGCAGTGGGGCATAAGGGGTGTGATGATGTACACTGGGGAATGGAATAGAAGGGCAAGATGGACAGGAAAAAGATTTCAGAGGAAGTAAGAATGAGAAGAGGTAGTAAGGAGTGTTATATGAAATAAAAAACTAAATCACAGAGGAAGCACTGTAGGGCATTCTCCTTTGTGCCACAATACCGAGGGGTGCAACCTGCCTTCATCTCATAACAGCCACTAGCTTACCCTATCTTTTTCTATTCTTTGAATGTTCTCACCCAGAATTCAATAGTCTGAATCTTTTCAGCCAACAGAAATAGCTAAATCCCTCATTGTGTTTAACTTCTATTTAATCTTTAATTAAAAACTGAAGCGCAGGAGTGATAGGGTATGCTTAAGACGCAAAGGAAAGACAGGGAACTAATGAAACATCAAATCAAAAGATTAATTTCTTATATGCCAAATTTCAATCAATTAACGTTGAAGAAAAAAAAAGAGTAACTGACAATGTAGTTATAAGTTTGCAAAGCAAGCAGTTCAGGTTGGTATACTAAACAGAAACAAAACAGGACATTTAGAAAGATTATTGGCCTTTTCAATCTCAAAGCAGTAGTTTTACAATTTGGTTTGCTATGAATCTTTAACCATAACTGCATTTTTTGTTGCAGCAGAAACAAGTGAGCTCAGAGGTTAATCATAATTAGCTTCAGTATCTGGTTCTTGCATGTTGGAAAATTCATTGGTGAAGGAACAGAAACAATGACCTGAAATGTGCATGGTGTGTTTTTAAAAAATACCACAACATTGCAGACCTTAATAAGAAGAACGGTACACAATAGCACCCAGAACAATAAGAACCTACTGTACCAAACTAATAGAAAGTAATATGTTACTCTGTTTTTCCTAATGCTTTGGACGTTAACTGATAACTCTCCATCATGTTTTTCTCTACTTCACAGTTCATTGTAGAGCCTTTACATGAAACAAAACAAGACAGAGATGATTTAAGGCTTCTACTGCATACTTGACTCGTGTTCTGTTTGCTGCATGTTGTTGCATTCTCCAATGAGTGGGTCAGTAGCACCTTAAAGGGATATATCACCATCAATCAGTGTTCTTTCTGCAGACATGGATGCACTACTTCAGCCTTTGTTCGTTGATTTGTAGTCAAATGTGTGGTTGTTGGTCTCATGGTCTTTGAACTGTGTTACTGGTGATTCAGTCAAGTTGAGAGACTTCAACAAATTGCTGGATGTCATAGGCTGTAGGTATTTCCACATTTTATGGCATAAAACTGACCGTTAGTAGGTTCAGATGTAAAGGATGCAATGGAATTTGAATCTATTGACAATGAATGCTTTGGTATTCCCTAAGCTGTATTTCAAATATTTTAGATATGCTGTGTGAAAAATTCTACCAGAAGTTACAGTCTATAGAAAAAATTGTGATAAGTGAGTCTGCAAATACTGGTTCTGCACTTCACTTAAGAAGTGCAGAATATCTCCCTGTTTCTTTTTATTCTCAAAAATAAACCTTTCCATACTTACATACTTAACCCTTGTTCATTCTGTTATTCTTGATAGTTTATACAGGTCTGTATGATACAGAAAACTGTATCTTCTATGTCCAAGTAGTCTTGACGCCTCTAAAAAGAAACAAGAGTAACTGGATACAATAATCCAAATAAATGCTGGCAAGATTTAAATATCGGAATATTTCTAGATTATTTCAAGAACAGAACAACTGAGTAGAAGGTGTAAAATTATTCTGGTTTGATACAGCCTGAATTTTTCAGGTTTCTGTCGACTTGTTTATGGAATATTTGCAAGCATTTCAGCAAGAACCGACAGGCAAGGTGAAATTAGCTGTACGAAGAGGAAAGTGAAACAGACAGAAACAACGACTTGAGAGGAATGCGAGCAAAAGACGAGAAAAAGCCTTGAAGGAGAGAGCAGCTGTTCAGTCGATAAGCCACGGGGCAGAATTCAAAATCCATGACAAGGGAAACCTCTGAGGCCTGAGTGCATTCACTGTCACACAAACATCTGAAGAGTAGGATGATCCCAATGGATAATATATACATGCATATGTGCAGAGACATGTTCATCTGTCATTCTGGGTAGATGAATGCAATGTAGGTTGATACTATTAAGCAGTAAACACACACATACATGCACAGTTACTTGTACTACATATATATTTGAAGAAACATAGATATGTTTATATGCAGTCTAGAAAATTGAATGTTATTGAAAAGTTTCTTTGTTTCACTCAGTAAAACACAGACTAGTTTCACAAAAAACTAATGTTTTTAAGCTATGGTGACTTTTTGTTTACAGGTAATGACAATACAACGTTTAAGATTAGAAGATTAAATCATGCAAATATAAAAATGATTTCAGAAATATGAGGTTAATGGAAATATATTTGCTATCTGCCTTTTTTTTCAAAGGTGCTTTTATTCTAGCAAACAAGCCACGTATTATATCTTACTGAATGCGAAAGTATGTAAGCGCCTAAACATTGCCATGTTATATCATATAAATTAGAAGTTAATTACTTAGTATTAATAAGTAATAATTTAAGCAAAATTTGATAATTATATTTCATGTGTGTATGTTAGAGGTTTATTTTGACATCTTGGTCTGATAGCACTTTAAGATACATCTTTAGAACCTTACACATTAAATTAATCTAACATAATGTCTTCAATGAGGTTAAATCTTAAAATTTGTTACCTTTTTGAGAAAGTGTATATTTAAATTGTCTTTAGTTGGAAAAAAATCCACATAGGACTACATTATAAGTCTGAAACTTGCTTGGTAAATAATTTATATAATTAATCAGTTTTGCATTTGGATATGAGTGTCAGGGGTTTTTGCCCAGGGTAGCGTGATTTGTGCAACACCCAAGGCAAAAAAAAAAAAAGAAATTAGTCAGATCTTCCCTGAATTTTGTATGTACATGTCCAGTCACCTGCCACATTTATATACACATATATGAATGTTCCAGCCCCACTATCTTGCAAATATCCAACACTTTGGAAGCAGACACATTCATCACATCAATCATAGGGCAAGTTAATTCAATAGTCATATTAGCAGCGGTGCACTCCATTATATAATGCCAAGAGTATTCATGTATCTGCCTTCACATAGAACTGCAGTGTGTTTACCTCTTCTTGGACCTGTCCTTGTTCTCCTAACCATAAGCTACAAATCTCCAGTAAAGTTTGCTTATATGCATCAGCTTTTTTTCAGAATCCAATTAGCTTCTATTTTTAGTTTCTTGTGTAAATAAATGCTTTAAACTTTCTCCCTGTCTCAGTGTTGTGACTGCCCGCTGTAGTCTTTGTCTGGCAATATGACAAAGACTAACATCATGAAAGACAAACATTTTGCTTTAAATTAGTGATTACTCATTCAGTCACAGAGAAACTGTTTTGTTACCAAAATGTCCCAACAAAAGATATTTTAGGATGTGACTGCTTTGATACAAAAATTGTGCATAGTGAAATATGTCATAAATTAAGGGACAAGGGTGAAAATTGAGAATGTCTTGGCTTTTCACACTGTCCTGCAGTGCCCCTCTCACTTCCATTAAAATAAACCAGTTTCCAGCTTTTCATCAATATTTACATCACTGTGGTGTAGAGAGCTTTATATTATATTATTATATTATATTATATTATATTATATTATATTATATTATATTATATTACTGTGTCACCTATCATAAGGAAAATGAAACACATTCAGGATGAGAGTAGTGATAACTTGAGACAAATCTGTCCTATCCTATGTTTTGATGTCAGTACTGTGACAATTTCAGACATTATAATGTAAAAATTTTTTGGTGATTATTGATTAGATTGTTCCCTGGTGTAGAGATACTTTTATTTTTCCCTGATGATGCTTTCAAGGTTGTCATTTGGCCTCTTTTACATTTTGCTCTCTTTGGATTACTATTTTTAGTAAATGGAATGCATGTTCTGGCAAGTGAAGGATGCCATGAGCTCACTGAAATACGTAAAATTGTAACAACCATTACTTAATACTGGAATGAAAACAAAGACATTTATGTGCTAGTGCCAGTAGTGGCTGGCAGCTCAAACATTCATACCACATTCAGGACGAATTGTAAGATAATGTTTGAACATATACATAATTGAAAGAAGAAAATCTGTATGCAAGCAAAATAGTACCACTGTGATTAAGATAAGCTAATTTGGATGTTTGGAAAAGCAAACAAGAGTGAGACTAAAAAGTCAAGAAGTTAAAAGGCTCAACCATAAACCTATCTACTATCAAACACAAAAGCCTCCTGCTTGCAAAGCTGTCCTGATATCCTGTTAGGCGCTGGGCGTAGTTTAATCTACTCCTGAGAGGTTTTATCGCAACGCTGCAGTTGCTGTAGAAGAAAGGTAACATTTGATCTCATAGAGAGGAAACCGTCTTATCAGCTATGATAATCCCTTTGATTCAAGTTGGATTAGTTGTCAGAGTTTTAGTGACAGCACAGTGAGAGTGTCTTTAACCAACTAAATCTGCAATTACATCAGATATGCTTAAATTATTTCCATGTCTGTGATCATTTTTGCTTTATGACACTAGTAGGGTCCATTAGAAGGGTTCAATTTTTTAAAGTGCTGAAATCTTTGCTAGATATAATGAGTTGTCTATTTACTGTCAAGGAATATAAACGTCTAACTACAACCCCAATTCCAAGGAAGGTAGGACATTGTGTAAAACAAGCACAACTCTTTTTCAATTTATATTCAATTGAATACACTACAATGACAACATATGAAATGTTCAAGTAGAAAACTTTATTGTAGTTTTATAAATATTCACACATTTGGAATTTTTTGCCTGTGGTACTTCCAAAATCTTTGGGACATTGGCAACAAAAGGCTGGAAAAGCTGAGGAATGCTACAAAAACAAACAAACCAAAAATCAATTGTTTGGAATGTTTCACAGCTGAAAATGCTAATTGTAAACAGGTGAGTGTCTTGACTGAGAATAAAGAGAGCATCCCTGAATTCACAAGCAAGGATGGGGCAAGGTTCACCACTTTCTGAACAACTGCATGAACAAACAGTCCATGATATCAACCAAAGATTCAGGGAATCTGGAGAAATCTCAGCAAGTAAGCGGGAAGGCCAAAGACCAACACCGAATGCCTGTAATCTTTGATCCCTCAGATGAACATCAGCTGGAGTAAAGTAATCACTGAAAGCAGGGACACGTCTCAAATCTAGGTTGTGAGGAGGTGGGGTGGGTTCTACTGCCTTAAGGAATTCAACTGTCTTAGAGAGCTGACATGAAATTGTTAAGCACTGATTCCCATTTCTAATTCCAAGAGATACATCCTTGTCAAAGTTAAACATAAGGTCTAAAACATATGTGCTTAAAGTGATAATACTTCCTTAACCTTATTGTTCTACAAAAAGGAACTGCATGTCTTTTGTCCTGGGTACTCTATGAGAGATTAATATCCTCTTACAAATTACTAAGGAGTCATCCAAATCTATACAGTGATGGGGGAATAATAAATAACTTTATTTTAAATAATAATAAAACAATAAAAGTGTTCTAAAATAAAACAATCAATACTTTTTAAGAAGTTTGTGGATCTAACTTTCAAACTTGTTTCTCTCACTTTCTTTACATAGTTCTTGTCCAAAACTACTAAACAGAAACACTGAACACGTTGTGAGAGGGCAAAATATCGGTCTGTAAACGTAGGATTTAAGAAAAAACTGATGAACAAAGTGTCTTAACTGTGTGCTTGTGCGTGTGGACATAGAGCTGAATGTGAGTGGGCATTGCATGTGTGTCCACCATTAGCCGGGTAGAGAGTGTCCTTCCTAATCTGCTTTCCCCTAATTAAAAGCCTGTGACTAAAAGGAGCAGCATTGGAGCTGTCTGCCAGGGAAATTAAAAAAAACGAGAGATGATTAGGGGACAGAAGAAAGACGGGAGGTGGCATGAAGCGATGAAGAGGAAAGGATGAAAAGTGCAGAGAATAAGTTGTTGCAGGGTAGAGGAGGGACAAGGAGGTGAGGAATGTTGAGAGATAGATAGTGAAAGTCACAGCAGAAATAAGTCATAAGAGGCATAGAAAGACAAATTAGAGAACATGAACAGGAGATAGAGACAGTAACTGGAGGGTAAAGACATGAAGGGACCACAAAAAAGTTAGATGAAGATAAATAGTGACTTGGCTCTAGTACTTTCTGCTCCACGTTGGTTTTCAGTACCAAACCATACATCCTTATGGTTTAGTACAGTTTTATACTGCCCTCCACACACCCAGTCAAACAGAGCAATGTTTGGTGTTGGTGAACCTGGACAGTTGCATCATGGATTCACAGTTGCAAAAGTGTGCAGCGACTGCTTGATGCTGTTATGTCAATCTGAACCAAAATTTCTCAGCCCAATACAGAAATATTGTAACTAACAAATTGGATAGTGAGTGAATATTTCCACCACTTTCCTTTTTTGTAATCAAAATATTTTAGATTTCAGAAAAAAAGATATATTCAAAGGGTTTGAGTAATCACCTGTGATAGACAATAGACATATGAGAAACACTGGCAATGGATGCAGGAGAATCAAATCTCTGTTTTGTTACAGCAGGTTTACAATCATCAGATTACGTTCAAGGCTTATTGAAATAGCTGTGGCTGCTGTGGACTTCCTGGTAAACCAAGAGTGAAATTGCCTCCATTGTTAGACCACTGAAATGTATCAGATTAATACATCTTGAGTTTCTCAGACTGGAATGGCTTCAATAAAAACTTGTACTTCCAAGTCAATGTTAATCACTGGATTTGAAATGGTGCTTCAAAGCTTAATCTTGAAGCATACTGCTTTGCTCGAGGACAAGGCAGTAATTCCACCATTTCGGTTTGTGAGGTGGACTGACCAAACACATAGCGAGAAGGATGCCAATCTACATGCACGCAACCAAACATGCATTAGGCATAAGTTTGAGGGTAGAGGAGACCAATGCCAGATCATTCAAGCACACGCATGCTGTGGACACATACTAAGCAGAAAGGGAGTGGGAGATTGGTAAAAGACAGATTACGTGCATGTCTGCGATACCGCACTGCAATGTAATCCACTAATGAATACTGTAAACCTCTCTTTATAGAAGAATGGTATTGTAAAATTATAGTAACAGTAACTGATGTGCATTAACATGATTATACTATTTTTTATATTAATATTTCCCTTGGATTCTGTTGCTCAGTCATATTTTAAGTGTGGTAAAAAAAAAAAAAGTGCTCTAAGTTGTCTCTACCAGTGTGTGCGTTTATATGAGGTGTGATACTTTTTGTGCCCTCCACCGATCTTTATGTGCATGTGCAATTCCCTCCCCGAGTTCATATGCCTTTGAAGCTCAGCAGAGTGGTTTAATAGCCTTTAATTTTAATTAATTTTTTCTCTCTATTAATAACCTATATAATTCCCTAAGTGATTCCAACTTTTAGGTGCTGCATTAGTCATTAGCCAATTGCAGGCTAAATGGGAAGTCTTTGTGCTGAATAAGCTGGAAACGGCAAGTTGGCAAGTTCATCCCATAAAGAAGAAATAACTCTTGAAATTAAATGTGACTGTAAGTTAAAAAAAAAAAAAAAAAACTAAAGAAGAGTCACATATTTGAACCCCCCAGGCACTGGCTGTGACTGAGTGACAAAAACAAAAGCTGACTTTTACAAAAATCACATGAGCTGAAGCCAGTATTATTGTACTTATAAAAAGAAAGTCTCGTTTGCAAGTCTTGATTCAAAAAAAAAAAATCATGAATTCCACAGTCTACATGTAGCATCATGTTCATCCTTTAGCAAGGTACAGAAGCTTTAGCAAGGTGTCACTCTGGAGCACTTCCACTGAGCAGCACAATTTACACAGATTGAACAACGTTGTTTGGTATATGTGGGGAAAAAAAAGAAAAATATCTTGGTCCAGTTCTGGGAACATATGCTGTTATTTAAATGTACAATAAAGCTGGTTAAGTGTAATTTAGTTTAGAGAAGCTGATAATAATAGATGCTGAAATACATCTAGCAGATGTATCAAGCTGTACGCCAAGAGTGAGCGAGACATCGACTCACTGATCCACACCACCAGGATCTACAGCACGGACATTGGGATGTCATTCGGACTAGAGAAGTGTGGTCGGCTGATCACAAAGAGGGGGAAGGTGATCCGCACAGAAGGAGTCTCACCCCCACAAGGAACAATAGCAGACATAGAGGACAGCTACAAGTACCTAGGTATACCACAAGCAAATGGTAACCTCGATGAGGCCACAAGGAAAGGCACAACGAATAAGGCAAGTCCTGAGAAGCCAGCTCAATGGCAAGAACAAAATCCGTGCGATAAACAGCTATGCCCTGCCAGTAATCAGATACCCTGCTGGAATAATTAGCTGGAGGAGATAAAAGCCACAGATATTGAGACCAGAAAACTACTAACAATGCATGGAGGGTTCCATCCCAGATCCAGACAGACAGAATGGTAATGGCGAACCAACCAGACATTGTCGTAGTGGATAAACAACAGAGGAAAGCCGTTGTGGTAGATGTAGCAATACCAAGTGATTGCAACATCAGGAAAAAGGAGCACGAGAAACTGGAAAAATACCAGGGCCTCAGGGAAGAACTGGAGAGGGCCTGGAAGGTGAAGACCACAGTGGTGCCTGTGGTCATCGGGGCCCTCGGGGCAGTAACCCCCAAAGTGGAGCAGTGGCTACAACAGATCCCAGGAACAACATCAGACATCTCAGTCCAGAAATGTGCAGTCCTTGGCACAGCCAAAATACTGCGCAGGACCCTCAAGCTCCCAGGCCTCTGAGGATTTGAACCACCTGCGGTGGGTGAGAAGGGAATTTATATATATATATATATATATATATATATATATATATATATATATATATATATATATATATATATATATATATATATATATATATATATATATATATACTGGCAGCCCAAATGAACCAGCTGCTACAAAGTGGGACTCACCCTGAATGGTTAACTGAAGGGCGGACAATCCTAATCCAGAAGGATCCAACAAAGGGTCCAGTCCCACCCAACTACCGACCAATAACCTGCCTCTCCACAACCTGGAAGCTCATGTCAGGCATCATAGCGGCCAAGATAAGCAAACACATGGATAAACACATGAGCACGGCACAGAAGGGTATCGGTGTAAATACCAGAGGAGCCAAACACCAACTCCTCGTAGACCGCACAGTTGCCCGAGACTGCAAAACCCGACACCAACCTGTGCATGGCTTGGATCGATTACAAGAAAGCCTATGACTCAATGCCGCATACTTGGATCATTGAATGCCTAGAGATGTATAACATCAACAGGATTCTGAGAGCCTTCATTGCAAACTCGATGAAGCTGTGGAAAACCACCCTTGAAGCCAACTGCAAACCACTTGCACAAGTGTCCATTAAATGTGGCATATACCAAGGAGATGCTCTGTCCCCGCTACTGTTCTGCATAGGCCTGAACCCCCTCAGCCAAATTATCAACAAGACTGGCTACGGATACCGACTCAAAAATGGGGCCAACATCAGTCACCTCCTCTACATGGATGACATCAAGCTGTATGCCAAGAGTGAGCGAGACATCGACTCACTGATCCACACCACAAGGATCTACAGCACGGACATTGGGATGTCATTCGGACTAGAGAAGTGTGGTCGGCTGATCACAAAGAGGGGGAAGGTGATCCGCACAGAAGGAGTCTCACTCCCACAAGGAACAATAGCAGACATAGAGGACAGTTACAAGTACCTAGGTATACCACAAGCAAATGGCAACCTCGATGAGGCCACAAGGAAAGGAGCCACAGCTAAATACCTCCAATGAATAAGGCAAGTCCTGAGAAGCCAGCTCAATGGCAAGAACAAAATCCGTGCGATAAACAGCTATGCCCTGCCAGTAATCAGATACCCTGCTGGAATAATTAGCTGGCCAAAGGAGGAGATAAAAGCCACAGATATTAAGACTAGAAAGCTACTAACCATGCATGGAGGGTTCCATCCCAAATCCAGCACCCTGAGACTGTACACGAGCCGCAAGGAAGGAGGCAGAGGACTAGTGAGTGTGAGAACCACTGTCCAGGACGAAACAACTAAGATCCATAAATACATCAGGGACAAAGCCTCAACAGACAATGTGCTCAGTGAATGTCTCAGACAACAGGGAACGGAGGTTGAGGTGCCAGAGATACCATCCTGGGAGGACAAGCCCCTACATGGGATGTACCACCAGCAAATAACCCAAGTGGCTGATATCAGTAAATCCTACCAATGGCTGGAAAAAGCTGGATTCAAGGACAGCACAGAGGCCCTCATCCTGGCCGCCCAGGAACAGGCCCTAAACACCAGAGCAATAGAGGCCCAGATCTACCACACCAGACAAGACCCAAGGTGTAGGTTGTGCAAGGAGGCCCCAGAGACAGTCCAGCACATCACAGCAGGGTGCAAGATACTGGCAGGGAAAGCGTACATGGAGCGACATAACCAAGTGGCAGGCATAGTGTACAGAAACATCTGTGCAGAATATGGACTGGAAACCCCGAGATCAAAGTGGGAAACACCCCCAAAGGTGGTGGAGAACGACAGAGCTAAGATCCTGTGGGACTTCCAGATCCAGACAGACAAAATGGTAATGGCGAACCAACCAGACATTGTCGTAGTGGATAAACATCAGAGGAAAGCCGTTGTGGTTGATGTAGCAATACCAAGTGATTGCAACATCAGGAAAAAGGAGCACGAGAAACTGGAGAAATACCAGGGCCTCAGGGAAGAACTGGAGAGGGCCTGGAAGGTGAAGACCACAGTGGTGCCTGTGGTCATCGGGGCCCTCGGGGCAGTAACCCCCAAAGTGGAGCAGTGGCTACAACAGATCCCAGGAACAACATCAGACATCTCAGTCCAGAAATGTGCAGTCCTTGGCACAGCCAAGATACTGCGCAGAACCCTCAAGCTCCCAGGCCTCTGGTAGAGGACCCGAGCTCAGAGGATAAGAACCACCCGCGGTGGGTGAGAAGGGAATTTATATATATATATATATATATATATATATATATATATATATATATATATATATATATATATATATATATATATATATATATATATATATATATATAATGTGTGTGTGTATGAATGGCAGCATTGAGTTTATTTGTGTCTTTAAATGTTTTGTAAAAATAAATAAATAAATAACTTTTGACCGCCTGTGCCAACATCTGTTATTGTAACACACCCCCACAAACACACGCGCGCGCCCTCGTGAATGGAGAGCGCGCGCGCCGCTCTGTTGGCAAACTTTTGACGCGCCCTGACTTTCACAGTGCAGATGCGTTAGATAGAAACTATTTGTCAGCGACTGACTTGAATTCTTTTTTTTATTATTTCCACGGTGATAAGACGTCCGACGCCTCTGGTCTCATTGTCTGACCGTGAGCGGAGCTATATTATCCTCCACCTGCTCTTCCTTGTTTCGGAGTTTGCCCTCGGTTTCAACAGGAGCCTAAACTTTCACAGCAACTTCCCTCCACACTTTGGCTCTTTGGCATAAGCCGAGACGCTGCGTCCGCACCTCATGAGCTCCTGGAAGGCAGCACTTGTATTTCCTTCATCTAAAGAGTAAATATATTGGCAGACACAAGAGCTGTTGAAAGGAAAGCGGTCAAAGCGTCTTCTTGCTCGCTGGGAATTATAAGCTAGTCGTTTATTTGGAGGTTAAGAGGACAGTTTCCTAAAGAGGGCAAAAGTTTAACAGCACCATGAATGGAGCGATGGTTTTCCAGATGTGGATCATTTTATTGTTGGCCACTTTAAGCAAAGTCGGGAGGGCTCAGGTCGCCAATGCCAAAGTGTTGAGGGGAAACAGCAGGAGAGACGGTAAGATGCCTGTTTTTGTTTTTGTTTTTTCTCCACTTTATAAGGTCGCAGCCTTCTTGTTTGTATGAAAGATGTTTTGAACCATTTTAGACAACAAAGGGGGAAACAAAGTGAGTTTTAAATAAATGAGACAGCTTGTAAATGTTCAATGATCAGGAGAAATGAGCAACGGAAATAACTAAATAAATGTTTAACTATCCCAACGAGCATCAACCAGTGGAGAAAGCAGAGAGAGAGAAAAAAAAAAGCATTTTGTGGCAGACTGTCATCAGGGTGCTTAGATCCTGTCATTGGTTCTACAACTTCCCTAATCCATTGCATACTCTCTGGAAGTGTGCCACACTTACTTTTTACTTACCCTTGAGGCTGAAGTCATACTGCAGTGCCTATGACTGTACACCTTCACTCAACCGCAGGGTTGCTTTTAGCTGGAAAACTTGAAAATATGTGAGTGCATTACATTCTGTCCAGCAAAGCTGCTCTTCCAGGACTGCATTATCTGAAATCATTTTGAGTCTTTGTTGATGATGAGCAACGCATGATGCATAATCATAAGGGACTTGAACTTTAAATGTGAATGTATTAAATGATCTCTGTTGCACAATCTAAAATACAGTGTCTTGAGAAAGCATTGATGCTGGTTGAACATCTACCCACGTTACAGTCAAAAACTTCAATGTGTTTTATTAGGATGCTATGTGGTGAACCTGCACAGAGAAATACATCACTGTGAAGTTCAAGGAAAATATTGCAGGGCTCTAAACATTTTTTTTTTCTTGAATGAATATCTGAAATCTGAATGCAATCAAATGCCGGTTTGTATCAAAAAATTACTAACGAGGGTCCACAAGTCTATATACTGTAAGCACAGCTGTTTCGTAAATTCCTCACAGATCTGCTAGCGAGCATTATTGAACAAATATTTGGACTTTGAATATCCGTTAGCACTGCTCAACCCATCATCAGGAAATGAAAAGAGTATGGAACAATTTCAAACTTACAAAGTTGACTCAACAAAGATAAGATGGTTTAACAATAATGCCTGCCACACATTTAAGATTTTTTTATTGTAAAATGTTTGGAGAGCTTTTGATATATGCTTTCTGTTTGCAGCTATTTGGTTTATGACATAAAATTCTAATAAAATACATTACAGTTTGTAAAGCGACACATTTGGCACAAACAGAAAAGCTTAAAGTAGGGCCGATGCTTTTAGCTGAAAAACATGAAAATGTATGAGCGCTTTACCACATCAAACTATATTGGGTTAACTTGAGATCCATTTTAATTCTGCATGTATCTGTTAAAAATATAAACACTTACATTTATGCATGCTACTTGTTGCAGTATCGAGAAAATGTTAGTTTGAATGATAGCAAGTGTGCTGTGTCAAATGTTCTCTTTCTGCTTGTCAAATGATTGTGTGTGAACTGAATTATCTCACACAAACAGTCACAGCTGTTCTAGAGTGGCAGACTGAGAAAAAGCTGGCAGGATAGAAAAAGTATCTGAATGCAAAAAGTTAAAGTTTTAAGATGATGTCAGATGAACCAGTGGCTGACAGCTTGAGTTCCCAGTTTCGGAAAAAACATTGCGTAGAAAAGGACAAGAATATATCATAAAGCTAGAAGATCACTAGGATGCATTATTAACATAATAATTTGCTTTTAAAGTAGTTATTTGTTATAACTGTTTCTGTCCAAACTGATGAAAGGAGTTTTAACTTAATCTCAAAACAGATATTAGACAGTTAACATGATAATATATATTTTTAATAAAAAAATTCTATATATATATGGATATATATATATAGATTGTCAAGACTGTCTTCAATGTAAGAAACTGTAACCTTTAAAATCTACTGAGAAACGTCCAGGTCCTAACTCAAGACAAATATGTAGGTCATAATATGAGCTGTTGTATGCTCAAATCATTTTGAGCATACAACAGCTCAAAATGATTTGATATTTCAATAAACTTCATTTATATTTTAGACTTTTTATTACCTTTCATATGCATTGCTATTAGTCCCATCACACTATTGTGTATCTCCTTAGTGTTTCAGTTTTGTTGGAAAGATGTGCAGCCTTTGGTAAATAAGTCTTAAGTATGTGACACTACAGAACACACAGCTTGTTGTGCTACTAAGCCAGACTACCACCAGTTGTACTTGACATGTTGGAATGTCAAGTATGTGCCTTTGCAAGAGCATTTGCATAATTGGATTTGCTTTTGAAATGTTTCAGCAATTATCTATTTCTAATAATATTATTATGAACAACTAAACTCTTCTTATGCTATGCAATCACTTTTGCTTCTCCAGGACAGTTCACTCACCTGGCCATGGTAAATGTTTGGAGTGTCTTTGACACCAGGGTTGTGTGACCAACTTTTCGACTTATTTAGCTAATAATTATTTGACTGTGGACAATCAAAAACTTTGCAGACATTGGTAAACATTCATCAAGTTTAGAACAGAATAAAAAAAGAAGGTGACATGGCAGCAAAAGTAACCTTTTGTCCTGAATATTGTAAAAAAAAAATTCAATAAATCCAACATTTGGAGTTCAGCTTATAACTGATGGGTTGCTGGTTTGAGCCCCGACTTACTAGTTGTGTTTGCGGGCAAGACACTTTCTCTGCTTTGCCTGCTGGTGTCGGACAGAAGGCCCTGTGGTGCCGTTGCATTGCTGCCTCGCTTCTGTCAGACTGCCCCAGGGCAGCTGTGGGCAGCTTACAATATGTAGTGTGTGAAGTGTAGTGTGAAGTGGTCTGGGGTCCTGAAAAAGCGCTACACAAGTATTGGCCATTTACCTTTTACTATATGCCTACTTTATAGCATATGTCATTGACATGACAAATCCCAAAGTTATTTTCTCAAAATGCTAATTTCTTCATGCTGAAGCCCAAGTCACACATGTTTTTAGGTGATTTTTCTATTTTTAAGATTATGAAGTAAGATTAAAAATAAAACTAGTTTACATACACAAATAGACACCTGAGTGAATGTATTCCTTCATATCTTTGTTCAGCTCTAACTATGCCAAATGACTGCGCTATACATTAAGGCTGATTGGTGCTACAGAATGTTGTTTGAGCTGTTATGCCTTCAAAAAATATTAACAATCTTCTTTTAGCACATGACCAAGCAAAAAATTGTTTCAATTAATTGTTAGTGTTCTGCTATATTCTGTTTGCTCATCCAAAACTCACAGTAAAGGAGTGCCATCCTAAGCTGAATGTGGACAAAACAATACTTCACTGCTAAAAGCTAGTGGTGTACCTTTGATGACCTCTGTAAACTTGCATTATCTTCAGAATAGTAGCTCTAAAGCAGCCCCACTTTCATTAAAAGTAAAGCATGTGGGGGCTATTAAGTCGACATGACAAGATAAGATGGTTGTAGAAAGTTTGACTTGAGATTTTAATAACCTAACAATTTCAGCAAAAGAAAAATTGACAGTCCAGTAATGTGTTCTTCAGATTTCTGTCAGTTTTAATTTTGCTACATGTGCTTTAAGGTAGTTTTGTTTTGTTTTTTTGTTTTTTTCAATATGAGTGCAAACAATGTTTCTAAGTAGTTGAATTATTTGTGTAGAAAGTGCATAATACTGCCTCTTTAAGAGCTCTTTAATCCACAACAGTCTTGCTATAATTCACTCTCTAGAAGCTCTCATAGCCAACATGTATTAATAAGTGTGTGTTTGTTTTCCTCGGCTGATAGGTGGAACTTGAGAGCTTAGTTCCGGTATTTGATTGACTGGTTCTGATTAGAGTTGCTTCCATGTGCATAACCTCATGCTGATAGGGACACCCAGGCATTCACTTGTCCACTGACTACTGTGAATGAGCCTGTGTGTCCCAGAGCATATTTATTAAAGGAGGTGTTACTTCATAGATATTCTGACAGAAAGTTAGACTCCCCTTCAATTAACCCTGCCTCACTAGATTCCCTTACTTCCCTCTTAAGCATTTTTGGCACTTGACTCATTTTTTTTTTCCATCTTTTGTAATATGTCTGTACATCAACAGTCTGTTGAGATTCAAATCAACCCCCAATATTTCCCCTCTTTAACATAACCCAATTTCTAAAATAACCCACAAATAAACACAATGAATGCTGTAAAAAATATAATGCAAGCAGTTATAAACTCTTGGGCTATGTTCACACAGCAAATCTTGATGCTCAATTCTGATGTTTTCCTAAAATCCAATTTCTTTTTTTAATTTTTTGCATGGTTGCTCATATTACGAATAAATTTGACTGCAATCAGTATTCAAAATGACTAACTTTCAAAAAAGAAGAATGTAGATATGCAGAAGTAATAGTGGATTCCACAATCTATGGGTCGATTTTAAAAGTATTCAGCAATGGGAGCCAAGAACATTCTTACAAAAACATAACAAGACAAAGAAAACTAACAAAGAGTCAGTACAACAAATAGCATTGGCCTTTTGTGGAGGTTTGGTGGCAACTTCTGTAGAAAAGTCTATTTAGATGCGTAGTCAGATCAGGAAGACCAGGAGTGGTGTGATTGTGATGTAATATACTGAAATGAATGTTTTTCATAATTTTATAATAATTTTCAGCCATCGTTTAGTTCCAGGTTAACTGCATATGGTCTGTTCTGATGCAGAATTATTATTCATGTCTCACATTAATAGTGTAAAAGTTAGATGAAATGTGATATGCTTGTTCAGACTGCAGATGCTTTACATACTATCAGATGTGCATTGGTACATACAATGTGAAAAAAAGTCTCTAATGTACGGTGGTTTCCAGAATTTTACCATGTTCATACTGTAAATTAGAGATTTTCTTACTACAGTGCAGTACCATATAAGGAAGTGGCAAAATTAGATTTTTTGGGGGATGAAAATATCGGAATTGGTAGATTCACACTGTATTGAAAAAGTTGGATATAGGTTGCATTTAGGGTCGAAACAAATCATCGTGATTAATTGATTATTGAAATAATAATCAACTAATTTAGTCATCAAATAATTGTTAATTGGCGTATACGGAGTGTGAACAACATAATTTTCTGAAATAATTGCACACTCTGAACAGAAATAAAGACAAAACTGTTCAATAAATATATAGCTATTTTTTTACATGCTACAAATGATTAAGTGCACACAAAAGGAATGCTGTTTTATTGTATTGTAGGCAATAAAATATTTATTTTTCTTCCAGGAAGTGGAGTATTTGCTTACTTTATTTTGTACCTGCCGCAAAACACCCCTTTTATCTCTTTATCCGTTTCCCATCTAAAGAAAACTTCTTAGATTAATAAAAATAATTTTAATCCTAAATCTTCTAAGGGTATAAATATGTTCAAGAGCATACGAAATGCTTTTAATCAAATTTTAATTTTCACTCTTTAACATTCCCTTTTTTCTTGGTGAGGTTATTATGAGAGTTTAACGTGATTTTACAAACATTGTTTAAAACAATCATTATTGTTTTTTGTGGTTAACAGTCATGTTACATATTTTCTACAGCTACAAAACGTATTATTTTTTTCTTCTTTCATGTTGATGGTGATAAGGGAAAACAGATAAGGAGCTACTGGCTGGGTGCATTGCTGACTTCTCTTGGCCCCTTTCCACTTTCCCTTCATCAACTTTCCTGATTTATTCACTGAAATATTCCGAAAGGAGAGACATTTCCAAGTTTCAGATTAAGTTTATTGTCCCAGTGTTTATTACAGTTGGTGCAGGATTGGGTTCCAGAGTCGTGGCGGAAAGTTTCCACACCAAAGACATTTGCAAGTTCTTGTGGTCACCTCTGCCATGTTGTTTAGGATTTGTTTGCTTTGATTATTTTAATTCTGTGGTTACTGCACATAGCTTATCTAATGGACAGTCTGATTTTATTCACCAGCTAAAAAAAATCAGTGCATACCCAGTCAGCATAAATTTGGCTAATTGTCAGAAGAGGATGCAAATATGGACCATGCATTACATGTTTGCTTAAATCTTTTCACATTTTGTCACATTATTACTAGAAGCCTTGTGTATTTATGTGTGTTGACATCATGAGGGTTTCACCATAATGTTTCACAGTGAGAATAGCAAATTTTAGATGATATGCAGTGTTAGTTTTCTGTCTGCTGTAATTGTAAAATAAAAAGTCAAACGTTGATTCCATTTGACAAATTACCACAATTTTGCTATATTTCTTACATGGCTTTGGGCTAAATTTATTTAGAGATGTTTTGATGTTTTGTTTTTTTTTTTGTTTTTTTTAGTGAAGACTTTTTTTCTCGTCACTTTTGCTCAGCAGTGTACAGTTGTGGAAAACAAGACTTTTCAATTCCACGCTGTAGGGTTCATTTACTACATAGGTGACTTTTGCAGAAGACTGGATTTTGCTTTGGGGTATGGGAGCTAAAAAGGACTAAACACAAATCAGAACAAAACAGTTCAGATTTTTATTACTGCCCAAAATTGAAAACCATGTCTCACTTCACAAATATGCACCATTTTGAGATTTTTGGTTGTAACATAACAAGCTGTGGACATTTTCCAATTAATTAACACTTTTTCCAAAGCGCTGCATAGGTCAAAGAACTGTACTACACACATATCAGCCTAGCACTAAATATGACAAACGGATGGCAATGCAGATGCTAATGCCCTTCTTTCTAGAGTATAATAGTTAAAAGCGATAGAGGGAGAATAGGAACAAGAGGTAGCTCTGGAAGCTCTTATGTGAGCAGGAGATGACACTCCTCAAACATCTGTTTCAGCAGCAGTCACTCTTTAAAATTTTCCAAGAACATTTCTTATCCTGCTTTGTATTGTAGAACATTGTTGAAGGTCATCTCTGTTCATGGGAGTTCTAATTTTGGGAGTTCTCGTTGCGTGTATGAAACTATCTTTACTAAGAAGGAAAATAGTCGCCCAAGACAAAAAAAAATACACCAAACCCCATATTATCTCACTATTGTTACGCTGGTCACATTTTTAAGATTTTTTGGTTTATATAGAAAGGCATAAAAAAGCTATGTATGAAATATATTACTGGGTTTGGTCATCATAATGCACCTTCAAGCAGTCATTCAAAAAAGTTTAGAGTTTGAATAAGACATTTTTGGGCTGTGATACATTTTTTATCTTTAAGCTCTGATATTTGGAGAGCAGCCTATGCTCTGTTGATTGTTATAATGTGACAAAATGTAAAAAATAAAAAAAACACTTCTTTTGATATCTCTGATATCTGTTCCTAAGAATAGGGAAGACACAAAAACCATAATCTAGAACAAGACTTAAACGATGCTTGTGATTGACTTATGTTGACTTACGTATTATTGTGTGCACACAAAATCTTTTATTTACTGCTTTGTTTCTTAAAATCATTCATAATGCCAAGCAGGATTCTTTGATTTATAACTTACATTCATTGTTTAATTTTTAAAAGAGTTTTGACACCAACAAAGTGTGAAAAGCTCACATATTCACTTGTAAACTATGAAATATACCATGAAAATTCTGCCTCTTTTTATTGGTAATGTGTGTTGTACAGCAGCATTTCTCATAATGAGGCTCTTTGGTAGATGTACAACTGAAGGAATAATAAATGAAGCAGTCTAAGGATTTAGACTACTTCATGTTCCAAACAGGTGCAATTGAAGTGCTACATTGGAAAAGCAGTCATGCTTACAACCGTGGTTAACTTCCCATGCAGAAACATGTTTGACATACTGGTTCAAATATTCAATGTCAAGAAGCCATTATTTAGTTAAAGAGGAGCTGAGCTTAACAGAGAATATAACGTCTGTTCTTGGTTGGGCCAGAGCTTCCTCATGTTTTGTTAAAGCGCACTGGCATAGCAGTCTAAATCCTCTTCTTCTAATAACGCCCTTCTTATCTCTTGCCTTCCTCTCTCAGGCCCTTCTTATCATTCTGTGCTTCTCCACATATCACTCAATCTCTCCAGTTCCTTCTCTTTTAATCTCTCTCTGTCTTATTTCTGACTTTATCTTCTCATCTTTTTGCCTTCTGTTTCAGCTGTTTTTAATCAAAAGCTGCAGTTCTGATAGCAAATGTTGCAAAACGGCATTGCTCGTATGCACTTCGGCGTCACACAAAACTGTTACATAAGCAAGTTTAACGCATTAAAGTTAAATGCAGTTTGTAAAACTTTAGAAATTTACATAGATCTATAAAGCATAGATCTATAATGTGATTGAAAGGGCAAAAAATGCATATCTGCTTTAAAGTTTCACTCATAATGAGAAAAAACCTTACAAAATGTAAACTCAAGTGTAGTGGCTGTGGACCCAAAATGTTTATAATGTTTATAGTCAAGTTTATTTGGATGTTTTCAACAATGAGGCAGTTCAAATTGCTTTGCCTCATAAAACATCATACAGTCACAAATTATAAAACAGAAAACAAACATTACATTTTATCAAATACTATAATTAAACTCAAGTAAATACACAATAAACATGATCAATGTTCTACTTACTACTAATCAAATGCAGCTTGAAACAGGTGGGTTTGGCCTGGATATAGTGTCACCGTTTTAGTGACGCTAGAAAGGTTTTCCCAGAAAAAAGTGTTACACTATTTGATATTTGTTGTAAATGATCACTGGTCAGGAGAGAGCTACATTGGGAATTGGTGAGCCTGCATGTACAATTGAAGCTCATCAGACATTTTCTTTCTTTCATACAATAGACAATAATCACAAAGTGTTTATTTAGTTGATCTATTTCCTGCTCTTCATAGACTTTTTATGTCTAAAGGTAATTAGATTGACTATTAGATGTGTTTTGTCCTGAAATGGGTTTTCTTAGAATCTCCTATTTTACTGTGGCCATTTGTTGTGTGTCTCTTCTGCAGGCTCCAAAGCAGGGCAATTTTTATAAATATGTGCAGATCACTTATCAACTCACATATAGTCACTACAAATGCTCCAGAATGTTCCTGTTTTGTCACCTTTAATACAAGAGGAGCAGAAACAGACGTCCAATTGGGATTTGAAGTGTTACATTTCTGAAACATAACCAAAGTCAGAAAACAGGTTGTGACCTTCTGATTTTAATAATTAAATTCAGAGATATACTTCCTGGAAACAATAACCTGACACACAGGCATCGCTGTGTTTTGTGTCTTACTTTAAAATCAGGAGAGATTACTCCTTCCTCCTCTATAGATATTGATGATGTAGATTCTGTTTTGTTGAGGTTAACAGAAATTAGCTGAAATGGCTGAATTACTTTACTTAAAACAAAATCACCAAACAGAAGGCTTTAGCATTCTCCATATATTCAAGTTTGTAGTTAATGGAAAGTAAGTAGTTGTCCTCACAAAAGCCCTTTTCTGGGAGACAATTTTTTCCTGGTAATATGCTTTTATCATGAGGAAAGATGCAAAGAGGAGTAATAATGAAAGGCAAACCATCCTGGGTTCTTGAAATACCTTTAACAGTCAAAATAGACTTTGAAGTTGGTGACATTTAAATTACTTACCTAACAGATTACGTCACTTTCTGGAAAGAAAGTCAGCGGAAACTTGAAAATACCGAAATTAAGCTTGAAGAAACTTTGCTAAAGAATACTTAGATTACAAGAACGGCGAGTCTTAGAAACTAAAGGAGAGCAGACTTGCTCAGTCAGAACAGTAAAGTGCATTCTTATTTATTTTTGTTTTAAAAGTAGTGTTTACTTGACTTTATCTCTAATAAATTACAGCTCTGTGAGAATGTGAGAATGAAAAGACTGTTTTCATTTTTATTAACTGGTTTTGACTTCTTGATTAAATCATATTTAATATGAGATCCTCTAAATCATAAAAAAAAAACTGTGTATTCATTTGGCATGAAACGGGAAGATCCAGTCTTCTCTTTATGGGCAATGATGTTTGTGAGCTTGTTTACCCAGTCTTGTCATATTAAACAGCAGGATTTAAAGGGGGAAGCACAGTCGCTGAGGTTATTTGGAATTCATGAGTCACATTGAGTCCCATCCCAGTGCGCTGAACTGCCCACCCACCTCAGCTCGCTCACATCCAAACACAATTGCAGGACCTCCCTTTCGAGGGAATCCCCCAATAAATAGCTGTCATCATGAGATATAAACATCCACAGTCTGCTCGAGCCAAAGTCACCACACCTCTAAATGTTTGGCAGACACTATTGTCATCTCCTGCTAACAAGTATTAGGGTGTTCACCAGTGAGACATTGTGGTGTGGGGAGGGGTAGGAGTTTAATTTCTTTCTATTACAAAAACAAAAACAGAACAATTAGTGTGAATTATGTCTTGCAAAATGATGCTTATGGTCATTCATAAGGTGATACTTGGATTTTAATATGAAGTTTGGGCAGCTGATGAACAAATCTAGAAAAAACCTGAAGGGCAGAGAAGAGAAGGAGGGAAAAGGTGTTTGGAAAAAGATACGCCTCGTTCAAAAAGCGGTCCCTCCACTTTTCTGCTTCGTCAGCTTCCAAAGAGATGGAGAGGACCAATGGCAGGACAAAGTGATAGAGTATAAAAGAGGAGATAGACGAAAGCAGGAATGATTGAGGAGTGGAGAGGAGAGATAAGACATTTCTGGAAAGGGAGAGCAGAGCCAAGTATAGTATCAAACATAAGCAGATTATCTGATCTCAACATCTGATCAGAATCGAAGCCAAATGAGATAAAAATACAGAACCATGACTTTTTTTTTTTATTCCTTCTATGTGCTCAGGGAAGTCAAAATATAATTTAGCTTCTTAATCTCATACCTCCAATATCTGTCTTTGGCTTTAACTATTTGACAAATATCTGAATAGCTGTAAGAGAAGGCTTTTCATGATCTGCTAGAAATAGAAAATGGTTTTCTGGAGAGAAAAAAAAAGGCATTCGGGCAACATAAATAAATGCTCCAAAACATCTTCATATCTATAATTTTGTCTATAAATAGCTATAATGCATCCCATTTAAACAATATTATCTATGCTGGTAAAAAGCCTGTTTTGGGGTTTTTTACTCTGGAGGCACAGAATTTATAATTTCCAAAGAAAATAGTTTGTTTGCAAAGTTGTGATTTGTGCAGACTCATTTATCTCTTCTAATGTGTATTGTCTTCCTTTGGCAATAATAACTCAATTTACCATCCAATAAAGCACTTCTGAAAATGAGCTGAGTTGGGGACACAGCGGAGGAGAATTAGAAAGCAAGCTAGAGGGTGTTAGAAAGACAGATGTTTAGTTTTTGTGGAGCACAATAAGCCTTGGAAGCTGAAGCATCTGAGTTTTAGTGGATGTAGTTAAAAAAGGAAAGTATGACAGAGGAAGCAAGCAGTATTTGCATAAAACAAACATTGTCAAGGGAAGGACAAAGTGAAATGGTTAGAAATTAGAAATGGGTGAGCAAAAGGAGAATTAAGAGAACAAGGAGTCTAAACAAGGACAAGGTCTTGAGTAGAAGATTAGGACAAGCAGCATGCAGCAAAAAAGAAAAGGCAAAGAAAATGACAGGGAAATTCTGCAGCCTGCCTGTATGTGAGTTTCACAGAAAACAGCTGACAAGTGCATGAACAAAAGAGCTGATGAAAGATGGAGACGGGAAAGGGATGAAATGAGACAACAGAAATAGAGCATGATGGATATGAAAGAGACGCAGTAGAAGTGTGAAAAAAGCAGTGATGTGGGAGAGAGTGCATGGCATCACAAAAGAGAAACATGAGAACCAGGGCTGTGCTGCATAAGCAGAGACGGCAAAAAAATTAACCAGATTGTGATAAGACAAGTACAGAGGGAGAGACGGCTTGAGGAGGGATTCAGAGGTTTCCTGAAACTTAAATAAAAGTCTGATGAATAAGAAATGGAGTGTAACACATGGGAGTAAAGCAGCATGCAGAACACAGCATGTGCTTTGAAAGGATGTAGATTAAGTGCATAGTGATCTTCTCTAAGTGTTGGCTCTGTCTCAGTCCTTGAAAAAACAAAGCTTATGTGGGTAAACAGCAAAGAGATGGAAAGCCTGCTGATGTGCTGGTGGGAGTGTGTTAAAGATTCAAAGATGAGGCTGCTTGTTCATGTGTTTGAGAATGGATTTTGGATGACACTATAACTGTAGAATATCGCAGCTCAAATAGCACTTACAATGTAATTGCCACTAAAACATATATAATGCTTGTGAGAAGTCTGAATATTTTCATCAGCAGCATAAATTTTTCAGTAATTTGGGGATTTTACTGAGACAGTTGAACATTTTCCTTTTTCCATTATGTAGGGACTATATAACAGAAATCTACTATGAGCAGAAAAACAAGAATTGTGTGCAAATCGTACATGTAGCTTTAAATATATGCATACTCTATCAACAATATTTGGTTGAACATCCCTTAGGAAATTGCAGACTGCTGACATTTCATTGCCTATCAGCAACTTTTGTTCTAGCGAGATATTTAACTTGTCTTCCCGTCAGAACTTATAAAAATTAATTAGCTTCCCGGTAAAGATTCGGTTTATAAATATAGTCTTTTGAAGACTTCTCACTCCTCAAAACAGTGGGGAGTCAAGAGTGTCAACCTTGACATAACCTTGACAGTTATGTCAAGGTTTCAGTCTTTTGACCAAAACTGTCTCTTCAAATGAAAAGAAATATATTTCTTTTCACGTGTTTGTTTTGGAGGAACTCAGGGTCAAGCAGCCTAATAGGTGCTAAACACTGCCTACAGTGAAGTGATTGACTAAGAGGCTGCTGACCAAATAGGTGCCTACTTAAATATTATCTTCCAGCATGACTGAAAATTACAGCTACTCACATGGAGAAACCAAATACCTTGAGAAATGTTTTGTTGTTAGAAGAGATAACAATTTTATTGTTAAATTGACTACTCTTAAAAGCCAGGACTGTTGCAGGTAACAAGTCATTTTAAAGGAGCTCTAACATTTCTGACTGGTTCAAATACCCTGAACCAGTCCAGAAGCCAAATAAAAAGCATGTGGTTCTTCTATCGCTTCTTAATGGACATTCATGATCATGGATGTATGCATGGCTTTGACTCTGTATCTATAATGTTGATTGTGTGATTTTGATAAATAAGTTCAAACTTTTTCCTTTGACTGAAGGTTGCATATTTTAAAACAAATGCTGCCCTGGAGAAAGAAAAAATAATAATTGAAGTTCAAAACTAATTTGGCATTTATTCTCATATTTTCTATATATGAACTTTTGCTTGGTTATATATGTACATTGCTTATAGACTGGTACATCATATATCCCCAATGCTAATGTCAGCATCCACAGTCTACATTTCTTAGGAAGTATTTTTTCAGAGATGTTACATGAATGAGCAGAGATTCCTGTAACACTTCAAAGCTGAATGGACGCAATAGCACTTGGCAACAATCTGGCGGTTGAAAAAATATAATAAGAGGTTCAAAACAACAAATATATATAAATATATAGTGTAAATATAAAACAATTCAAGCTGCTGATGGTACGCCTATAAGGATCCTTAGGAATTAGAATTGCTTTATGTTTCAGCAGCACAGATGGTTGGCTTGACCTGCAGGTTTGTCCTCCTAGGTTTCAGTCTTTTATGTTTATCTCCCCAATGCAGTGTGTTTATGCATTCAGCTCTAGCTCCCTTTGCGCTTATGGGAGCTGCTACTTAAAAATTGTTCACATTCACAGACAAAGTCTCCAGTTATTGTGAAAAACACTGAATATTGGCTCTGTTTGCATCATACAGTAAATGTGCAGTGGGGGAAAGGATTATCAGCCTCTAGAGTATGGCAGATGTTTTCACTCTGTGAAGTTGTTATTATTATAGCAAATAGTCTTCATGGAGACACATAATGAGGCAGCGACTATACCACAGAGGCGGCTCCTGCACGTCTTTTTTGACAGATTTTATCAGCACGATAACACAGAAACTGTACAATACGTACAAACAATATGTGGCTAGGATTAGAGTGAAGACCTGGCTAAAATAAATTCTTTGTCCAAATAAGCAGGATGGTTCTAGAAGGTTTGCATTAATAAATGAAATCATCTGTTGAAAATTGATTTTGTGTTTACCTTTGCTATGTTTCCTTGGCTGTCTTTAGAATTTCTTTACTGTCACTCTGCTTTCTCTGAGAGCTCAAAAACATGCATAATCTGTTAATTGGTCCATCTAGCAGATGCCTTTTGGTGTGATCGTGTGTGCATGACTATTTGCTTTGTCCCTCTATGTTGCCACGTGATGGAATGGCATCCATTTCAGGGTATGCCTCCCAATCTGACTGAGGTTAATGGGGTAAACAAAATGGAAAGATTAACTTTTAGAAAAAAGGGATTTGTCATTGCATTTGATAAACTGTCTTGGCTCCCACTTGACAGCAATCCAGCAATGCAGGAGGCTGGAGTGTTTTATCAAGAAAAGAGTCAAGCATTTTAAATGTTTTCACTGCCTCCTAAAACACTAGAGACACACACCCCTCCCCACTAAAAGAACCTTGAAATGAGCAAAATTGTGTTTGCAGGACTATGTAATAGTAAGAACATGTCAAGTGTCAAAAGTGACACTACAGAAAGATGAGAGCAGAAGCTGCTTTCACCCCCAGGAGAGGCATCCCAGCTGAAGAAAAGAGATAAACACTGTATGTTTTATACTGCGTGTGTGCGTTGAAAAAAGTCTGTGTTTGAGACATCCTCTAGTGCACTGAAAGAGCTACGTCTTTGTTACTCTGACAATGCTGCCCTGACACATTTGAAAAATACTTTTTTTCCCCCTCCTCTGTCAAACACTTTTATCTTTCCTTCTCTAACTGTCAGCGTTTCGTCCCCCTCCTCTCTGATTCTTTATTTGTACATCTCAGCATTTCTTCTGTTGCCCCCAAACCCCCAATCTCTGAGTTGTCTTCATTAGTTTTCTCTTCTGGTTTCATTTCGTAGTCAACTCTTTGTTGAGTCTCAGTATTATTATTTTTTTTGTTTGGTATCTTGGAAGAACAGAGTGAGGAAGAGTTAGATGCAAACATGGGGAGAAAAGCAGAGAATATGCAGTATGGCGAAGAGAGGATTGGGGATAGGGGACACTGACATGAGAAAAGGCGTTTTTAGAGTGCTATCAGAATAATGAAATGATAGGCAGAAAGCTTGGAGCTAAAAGAGAAAAATGGTTAAAAAGAGGAATAAAAAACAGCAGAAGGATGAAGTTATGTGCTACTGCAGCGCCTGCAGCAGGATAAGTGATCCCCGCGGTAGATAGAAGGTCAGACACACACTTGACAGTCAGATCGCAGCTTAACCCTGCATCATAACTACACACATACAGGCAACAATGCACTTGGGCACATGCTCCCTGACACAAACGTATACAAATGCACACTCACAGACACATCCAGATGATGCAAGGCAGACGGACTGGGAGCAGGATGGCTGTCAAAACAACAGCATCTGCTCAGCATCACACACAACGCTCCAAGCAAACACACACAAGCATATATCCAGCAAACAGCGCCCAAGCAGTCCTTAGAGGGATCAACTCTGATTTTTGATAAACTAGTGCAAGCCCAGCTGGGGCCTGGCAAACACACTCAAAACTCACACACTTTAAAAGTGCAAGGTGCACATAGCTCTAAACATTTCACACTAATTTTTCTGTTTTAAATGTAATTGTTACTGTTACTTTTAAGTGAAGAACTGCAAATATCTGTGTACTGAAACCTTTTATTTTTTGTTTTATTTTGTGGTGTTATGCAGAAATATTTAAGCCCCTTTGCCCTTTTCAGATTTTGCCTAGTTCCTACCACAGACATCAGTGCATTTTATTGGACGTTTATGTGATAGAGCATGTGTACTTAGTCCAAATACGAATGCAATTTCCAACATCTAGAGACTGATATCAATTTTTCTTTGCAAAAATAAACTCAAGCTCAGTCAGATTGGCTGGAGAGCATCGATGACCTACATATATGTATGTTTAGGTCTAGCCTTGATTTCTCAATTGGATTTAGGCCTAATTTTCACATGGATGTGTTCCTCTAAACCATTTCACTGTATCTCTGGTTGTATGTTTAGGCTCCTTGTCCTGTTGGAAGGTCAACCTCTGTCCACTTAAGTATTTTGCAGACTCCAATGTATTTAACTCAATCATCTCTACCCAACCATGTCCAATAACTGAAAATGTTGTGTAAAAAAAAAAAATCAAAATGTGCTGTATTCTTTATTATAACATGAAGGATTAAACAAGTTATATTATGGTTGTAATGTGACAAAAAATAAAAAATAAAAATACAAGTCAGTGTATTATTGCAAACACTGGCGCCTCAAAATTTCTCAATAGAGCCAGATAAAAGTAGATGGAAAAACAACCCAGTTAAATAACATTTAAATAATTTCTTAATTGCTTGTCTTCCAGAAGATGTACAATCCAGTCAAGTTATTTATACTTTTTCCAATTTTGACCTTATTTAACTTTAATAAGTTAGCACATTAACTTTACCAGTAAGGAGCATTTATCATCAAAGATAGATACATCAAAGACTCAAGCCAAAAGTTAGTATCACTAAGTTCTCATATTTTCTTTCTTTCTTTTTTTTTACTACAATGTTGATGCCATTTTCAAATCTTCCATATTATCTAATTTGTCCTAAAATAGATTAATTAGTTCCCTTTATTTTTCTTCAGCAACTATAGAAACACATTTTATTCTCTTTGGACTGCAGTACTTTGTCCTTGAGGCCTGATTTGTCACAAAATGCTTTAAAAATGCACAAAATCAGTAATCTGACCACAGTGGGGAGACACTGTTAGTCAGCAGGTCCTGTGGTTTGCTCACAGAGGGAGAGGGAGCTGCTTGGTCAGGGAAAGACGAAAACATGACCACAGACACATAACTATTAATAAAAACAGATTGATCAAATCAAAATCAAATCAAATTTTATTTGTAAAGCACATTTCAGCAGCAAGGCATTTCAAAGTGCATTACATCATAAACACAAAAACACAAAGTCATGCTTCATGGAATAAACAATACATTGTTACATATTACGTTTCAAATACAATTCTAAACAGGTGTGTTTTTAGTTGAGATTTAAAGGAAGTCAGGGTTTCCGCTGTTTCACAGTTTTCTGGAAGTTTGTTCCAAATTTTTGGTGCATAGATGCTGAAAGCTGCTTCTCCTCTCTTGGTTGATGTAGTCAAATCATCTGGAGATAATACTACAAAAAGGCAAAGATCAAAAGTGGCAAAAATTAAGACATGCAATGAAACATTGTCATATTCAAACCAGTGAGGTTTTGAAAGGAGATAAGAATAAAACCTTTTTTTTTTAATCAAGAAACTTTTCAGTGACTTTACTGAATTGACCTGATCTCACTCTGTTGAGTTCCTCACACTTCATGATGCTCTCATGTCATAAAGACAGTTGCAGATAAGGTAAGCCCTTGTGTTAATGTTGGGTCTAAGCTTTTGAAATGGTCTCTGTTTATTTTCAGTATAAGATAACATTGATTTAAGATCAATAAACACTCTAACGTGATTGTCACCTCATTAGCCAAAAAGACAGAGCTTCAGCTTCCAGTTCATGTTCACACTGGCTGGTGTAGCATCGGCCAGAGTTTGCTCAGTAAGCAAGGATTTTGTCTTTCATTTAATTTAGTAAAAATTCTACACTGTATTCTTTAAACTGAAATGGGTAATCCTTTAGAAACCACTGCATTTTGTAGAGGCAACATCTGTTTGTCTGCTTTAGTGTAAATCGGGGCTAATTGATTGTCCTCGTCAGCCCTGCTGTTCAGACTACAGTAGCTGTCAACAGGGGCCCAGTGTTTCTCTAACAAGCTGCATGAACATACACACCTTCACAATCTCCTAAGCTCATGCACTATTATGTCAACTCCTAATGTGAGTAAAATTTAGCTACGAACCTTCATAGAAGCACATATTCACACCTACAAAAGGTCGGTAAAATTCAGGTGGCATGATCTTGTCCCAAGTGGTTTCTATGACATTTGCCAGTTTGACAGATGTTGAAGATTTCGGAAGAGAATCCCCTGCTTTGATTGATAAGTATTTATACCGCAGCCACACTTCAGGCCTAAGTAATAGAACATTTTCAAAAATACTATCTGGATTATGTTGCAAAAACAGTCAGTAACACTTATTAATGTAGAATAATGTAAAGGCAGCAGTCCTCATCAAGCTTAACTGTAAAGACATATTTGTTCACACAGGGAGGACGTAGTCGATGAGCAAAGGCGTTCCACCGTGGGAGGCTACAAAGGGAGAAGATTCTCTCATCCTTCATCCATTACTTCTTTCTGTCTGGCCCTTCCTTCAATCTCAACTCTCTTCCCACTCCCACAGACTTCCCCCTCTTTGCTTTCTTCCATGCAATGATGGATTTCTGCCCTATCCATCATTCTGTTCTTCCTTTTCTCTCTTCCTCCTTCTATTTTCTGCATGTCTTCTTCTCTTTATCTCGCGATTTGTCTTCCAATTTCTTCTCTTTTTTACGGTAATGCTTTTATTTTTGCTCATGTTACAACATGCACAGTGGGTATCAAAAGTATTCACATCCCTTTTTAATGTAAAGAAACCATAATACATTCTTATAATGCCTTCCCTACATATTTTGTGTCTCTTAATAAGTGTAGTTTGTAACTGACAAAATTATTTAACAAGAAAAAATTAGAAAGATATTCATGTCATATGTTGACATTAATGTAAAGTGCTCTGTGAATGTCTCAGACAATGGAAACGTCACAAGAAGGAGTTGAAGGAACCATCATGGCATAAAAAACCCCTGCATGGGATGCACCATGGATAGATAAATGCAACAGCCTGGCATTTTAAGTACGGATTTATTGGAGTTTTGCATATCATTCAGAATATCCCTTTAACCCACTTGTTTTTTTTTCTTTTCTTTTTTCAGCAGTTTTGTGTGTAAAACATGATGTGCTGCAGTGCTAGTGTTTTTTGTGGCTTTTTTTTGTAAATTGTATAGTGTGTAGATTTGCCGTTAAAACTTTGTAGATGATGTTTGTTACTGCCAAAAGATACAGGATGCTGTAGGTAACTGGTCAGCTACAATATATTCTTGTTCAGGGCCTTAAAACAAGCTATAATCCATATTAATTACACATACCAACATAGTCCCTTTGGTTTGCACAGAGATGCATTCTGCCAATTGTGTGTAGAGGAAACAATATTTGTGTGCGCATGTGGCGTGTGTGAGAAGTGTGTGTACCTCTTCTGCATTCATGTGACAAGGCTGCCAGTCGTTCAAACGCTGCGTTTCCACTGACCTGTCCTCAGTGCTGACTCAGCCAATGCTGCTCTTTCCTGCATTATTCAGCAAGCTCAGCCAAGGTGTTAAACAGGAGCGCATCAGAGCAGAGGACGGGTGCCTGCTAAGTTGACTGCTGACAGATAAGGAGAATGGAGACGTGTTAGTTTTGTGCATTGCAAAGGTTGTGGAAAGGTGGACATTTGTAGATTAATTACATTTCAGCTTTGTGTTAGAAAAATTCAAATGGATAGCGAATCATATTTTATTATTATTATTATTATTTTTTTATTATTATTTTAGTGAACTCAAATCAGGAAAGATCTAACATGGTATAGCAGAGTATTATAAAAAAACAAGGCCCTTGAAAGTTAACTCCTAACCTACAAATATTTTTGTACTTGGTTTCCATGCGTTTTTCCAGTGTTGCAGATCAACAGCACAATTAAAATCAGCCCGCCTCTGACCAATTTTGAAAAATTCCAGCAAAGTGGGTGCAGCAAAGAGACAGTGAGGGGCACAGCCAAATTTGGGGATGAGCAGAGAGGGGATAAGCTGGGCTTTGGTCGCAAAGAAAGATGCATTGGTGTTCACTTATCGAATGTATTGCTAAACTTAGCAACTTTTCAAACCCCCCTAACAACTGTTTACCAAAAAAACAAAAAGTGACAAATTTAGGAACTTTTTTTGTGTTGTTCGAGATTTGTATGACAACCACACTCTGCAGCTTAGCTGTAGCCCTGCTCAATCCTGAGCAAGCAGCTAATGCTGCCATAAGCCCCTCCTGCTATATTGGCGCCAATAATAAGAGTAGAAGAGACCTATTCCCCTGTGCATACATTGCCAACACTTTAAACATTTCACAAATGTTCAATAAAGCTAGACAATTGATAGTAGCAAGGGAAAATGTTGTGTAAAATCAACATTTTTTTTGCTTTACATCATGTTATAATGTTAATCCCACATTAAAACCATATCTAGACTGTTGCCTTGATTCTTTCAGGCATGATTGAGCAGTCCTTTAATCTCCCTCACACCATTCAGATGTGCAAAACACCTGGGTGGACATAGTGCCGCTTTCGAGACGCACCCAAACTTTCACCTCACAAAGCACCTCTCCCCTGCGACATCCTCCCTCAGCTCCTTCAGACTAGCCATCAGCAATTAGCAAAACACTTGGTCAAACTGCGCATCTGCTAAGCTCATTGTATGAGCCACTTCTCAGTGCGATCCTGGTAAAAACATTGTTAGAGGGTGAGTAGAGGAGTGATGTTGTAATGACTTCTTGAAGGCAGTTTTAGAAAGAGAGCTTAGCCATTAAATTATGAAGTCAAATTTATTTTAAGTTATATTTCATATATAACATTTTTATTACAATTGAAGTTAACATAGTTACTCAACTGTGCTACAAAATGGCACTATGTGCCTGGAAAATGCATAAGACCACCCCTTTCAACAACTGTTATGTTCTGGAGAACATTGCACTTCCTAATAATTTCTTAGTCTCAGGTTGTGTTCTTACCAAGGGAAGAAAAAAGAAATCTGACATACTTATCCCTGAGTAACAGTTTGAGCAAAATGAAGACAGGGCAGTAATACATTCGCAGACTCCTGTAAAACCTGAGCAGGATGACGTTGGTCCAGCTAACGAACAGGTGTTTCTACCATAGCATATTCTGAAACACTAAAGCAATTTCTTTTACAAAGGCTGACTTTGTTTTGGGGCATCTTTCTTCATTAAAATGTTGTGCTCAGAGGCTATCTGAAATTATCTAAAAATACACTCTTTTTGATCTTTATAGCCACCCTTTCTAGCAGAGAGCAGACCATCCCCCTCTTTTCTGCCCATTAGGCTAATTTGCCCTCTCAGAAGGTGTTGAGTCACAGATGTCTAAGAGGCCCTTGTGGAAGTTAAGTGGATGCTAATGCTAATCAACGGCCCCAAAAGCACCATTGAAACCTGCTGGCAAATATGTAGGAACCAGCAAAAAAAGATTCTGCAGTGGATAATATTGTAAATGCATTGTGAGTTGCTGATATCTTGAGGTGTTCTGCATTAGTTGACAAAAATAAAAATAAGAAATGAAGTTGTACACATGGCAGCAAAACACTAGAGACATTGAGCCAAGCATAGATGGTATTTCGAGGATAGACCTGAAACAGTTAATGCCATGCCTTCTTTATGAGTCAACCTTAGACATGCTCTTTGGTGAAGCCTTCACAGCATTTGAAGCGTTGAGGCCCCTTGGGGCCTGACTTGTTCTTTCCCTTGTCTCTACTCCTTTCATTTTTCTATGCTACATGCATTTTCATGTTTCTTTTTTCTTTATCTTTGTCCTTCTCTATCTCATTCAATCACCTTCTCCTCTTGTGTGTGTTTTTTTTTTTTTTTTTCTCCAGTAGGTTACTGCTCTTCATCTTTGCTCTGTTCTGGACCTGTTTATAATCCCCTATGTACATTTTTTGTAATTCTGACTCTGTATAGGGTGATATTTCTGTCCTGTGAGGATGCCTGCTCTGTCATATGTGGGCGTTATGCTGAGCAAACGTGGCTCTGGTCATGCTCGCGTTTGTTTGTCTAACCTTTCCTGTCGGTGTCACAGGGCATGCCTTTGTTTTGTCTTCAAAGGTATATTCACACTTTCTCACGCAAATTCACACACTCAGTTGCTCTTAGACAAAAATCTCTTACATCTTTGCACAGAAGTATGCGGTCACAATGAACCCTTTTCGCATGTTGATGCTGTCACACTGAAGACATCCACCCACACAGATGCACACGGATGGTGTTACCCCCTTCATAAGTAGAGACTGCAGAGACAAACACCCCACAGTGTTTCTGACTGAATCAAAATGGTCTTCAGGCAGGGGGCCTCTAAGGACAACTGTTCAGTCTTAACTTTGTTTTGCAAAGACTGAGGAAAAGAGCTAAATTAAGAAAAGATAATAGTGATAGTACAAAAAGGAAAGTGATTGATGTACTATTATGCAAATCATAAACAAGTTTATTAATTGTAGGAACAATACTCATTCAACAGTCTGAAGGTTGAGCAGAATGCACTGTCGTAAGAATAATCAGAGGTGAATGCTTTGTGTGAGATGGCCTGAGAATTACAACAAGTCATATCAGGTTGAGATTTATTCACCAAGTCTGCACACAGACAATGACTTCGGTTCTACTTTACCCTCAATGAAGACATTTGAAATATAATAAAAATGATTTGTTTTAGTAAATTTGAGTATATATGCAGTGTCAAAACACAAGGTTGAATTAGCTTAAATATGAGCTGTATTAATCTGAGCATAGTTACTCATAAAGGAGATGGTCTGGGTTAAGAAACTGCCTCTATGGCAGCTATTTTTTGTAAAGAATTTGTGTCCAGAATGTGTGGGGTTTTTAGACAGTTTAGCTGCCTTTTTTCCCCCTTACTCTAGACATGTTAGAGTCAGTGTCAGTGTTCCTTTCTGCATACTTAATTGTTTGTTGTACAAATGAGCCAAGCAAATAGTGATGGGCAAAGACAGAGCAGACTGAATAATGGAAATGTAGAGGATGACCAGCAGCTCATGTGAAAGTTCTACCTTTTGAGTTACTGAAAAAAATGCTCAGTCTCTTGCTCAAACCTTCTTCCAAATGGTATTTGTGTGATTTTAGGCCTCCAGAAAGTTGTTGGAGGTGGTGAGTGGTGGAAGTGTGCTGGGTGCTTTGTGGAAGTCCACCATAATCTCCACTGTCATAAGCAGCTTATCCTCCAGGATTCTGATAGTGGACCCACTGATCTTCCTCCTGTCTGTATGCAGGCTTGTCATTGTCAAATGATAACACCTTCAGGAGAAGTGTTATCATTTGTGTAAGGATAAAAAAAGGTGTGGGGAGTGAACACACCCTTCAGGAGCACCGGTACTGATGGTTCTTGTATGGGAAAAGATACCCATACAAGAACCTGGCAGCTTGCACTGTGTGTTGGGTAAGCTGAAGTTTGTCTAAGTTGTTGGTGTTGAAGTCCAAGATCTGTTGAAGAACGGGATCCTGGTGCACTGCCCTGCGTGCAGGATGAAGTCGCTTATAGACTTTCAAGGGCAGCAGGCCCCATGATAATGTGTTTCTTGGGAACCAGGGTGATGATGGAGTGTTTTGAGCCTGAGGGAACTTCACGCAATTTCAGAGACTTGTTGAACATCTGGGTGAAGACGGGCCAGTTGGTCAGTGGATGTTCTTGTGTATGAGAGGAAGACTTCTTTCTGGAGCTTTCTCAGTCTTCTGACTCTAAACAAAAGCATATTTACATATTTACTTCTTCATAAGTTGTAAGTCTAGGGAGGAGGTCAGAGAAGAGGAGGATGGAGGATACATGGAGAGCTTTTGGGTCAGAGTGTGGTGCACCTGCAGTAGAAGCTTGTAAGACTGTCTGCAGAAGGATTTTGCTGAGATTGGGGGAATGAGCTCCTATAATTAATGATATTTTTGGATATTTCCAAACTGAAGTTGGGTCTTCTACTGCAAAACTGTCCTTTGCTGTCAGTTAAAGCCCTGATGGTGTTTACTCGTCCATAGCAGGGCAGATGTTGGACATGGTGAAGCCTCCCATATTCATATGATTTATATAAAATTCACTTGCAAATTGTTGGGAAACATCCTAGTGCATGTGCCAATTTCAATCCCAACACTTTTAACATAATTGCAACACTTATACTACACATTTACAACATTTAGCATCTTAGCCTTAAGAATGATATACAAAGTTCACCATAGGCCAATAATCTGAATAAGAAATAAATGTTGACCAACATATGGCATTCTCTTTTAAAGTATTTAATATTTTAAAGTACTTTGAAATAATCCATGAGGGTCAGAAATAATGTGGTTAGGTTGTTTCTTTGCTTTATCTTTTTAACAATAAAGGTTATCTGAGACCTTCAGTTTTTTTTACCTCAATTGTGTGTATTTGTATTGTGTGAAAGAATTAGTGAAGCATTAGTGAAAGGTTAGCACTAGCTAGTTAATTAAGCTAGTTAATTTTCTAATTTCATGAGGCACTTCTAGACTCTTACTTTAAGTTGTGCACTATCTTAGGTGATTAGCTCGAACAAAAATAAATGTTTTCCAATAATTTAATAAAATGTTGCAGTAGCAAAACACAGTTCTTAATATATTTTCTGTTTTTCACATGACATTTGAGCAATAGCTTGGACTCTATGGAAGGATGTTAACACTAAATTATTATGTCCCTTAGCACTCACCCATTTGTCAAGAATGACATAAAAGGAAATGGACCATGCAGCACTGCTTTCAATTGAGATTACTTCTAACTCGGTCAGGCCTGGATTCTTCTCTCTAAGGCACATGGTCAAATGGGTATTTTTAATAGTTTTAAACAAATGACAGATGTTGCAAATTACTTTTAAAGAATAAATATTTAATGTTGTGTCACTTGGGATTAAGTCACTGTTCCTACTCTTCATCTTAATATTACATTAACCTGTTGCTTTCTGTCCTAATTCTTTCTCTATCTTGTTTCTGTCCATCCTCACAGCTGAGATATAAACTTTGTGTAAAGTTTATATGTTACAAATATGCAGCAATTGACCACATAAAAACATGACACTTTAAATTAGATTCTTTTTAGGTTACACACTGCATCTGATCAAACTTATTAGATCCATCACAACTGTGAATTATCTTGCACTGTTAGACTGAGTGACGACATTTAAACTTAAGTTTATGACTTCAAATACCAACATTTAATGTGTTTTATGATTCATCAAGTTAAACAAATGATTACCAAAGAACCACAAGAAAACCACTTTATTTTTCTTGTCATGATCATATAGCAGATGCAGGACAACAAGGACTTTTCACTTTTCTAACAGTAACTTATGCCAACCTGTGTGGCTTATACAGTAACCAGAGTAAGCTGCACTGACATTACTTACCTACCATCTATCAACCACTTTGAAAAGCTTTTTTTTAAATTTCCTATGATATATTTATCTTTTTTCCCTGCTGTGTTTTTGTGCCCATGAGAGTTTTCTTTTCTGCTTCTCCATCTCGAGCTCTGTCATCTAATGACAACACGATTCAAATGAAAAAAAAATGCACCACAGTGTGTTCTCAAAGGGCTGCACACTGGATTGTGTTTGTGTGTGTATGTGAGGAAATAACAGGAGGGGAAGGAGCAGGGAGGAGCCTAATCCATGCCGTATCTCTGATATTGATCATATCATTTACACATGCATAAACAGCTCTTAAATACAGAAAATGCTGATTAGAGATACTTTTTCCTCCATTGCTTTGTTTTTATTCATCACCCCTATGCTCACCAGCTAGCTCACATTACCCTGTTTATAATGTGTGTCAGTGTGTCATTCATGAATGTTGTGTGAAAGATGTCTCAGTTGTTGTAATCATCTATCATTAATTTAGCCTATTTAATAACTTTATACGTTTGCTAAACTAGCAAGCTGCCATTAGCCTATAGTGCATTGTTCTGGTGTTTCTGTGTGTGTTGTCTCTTGCATGTGTGCTTCCATATTCATAATTATTTTTAATTATGACTCAAAAATATATTATACTTACTCAACCAATATACGGCTGCAAGACATACAGCTGAAATGGTCCTACCCACAGACTCTTGCACTCTCACACACAAAATAGATATTGACATTGTTCTATTGCTGTTGTGCAGTTTTTCTTCCAACTTTCAGAATGTCTCAAGTGTTTTAAAAATGTTAAATATGTCAAAAATACAATTATTTATATAAAACCTTGAAATCATTAAGTGAGCTCAAATATTGCACACAATGTATTACAAGTGAAAGACCGAAACCATAATGACAAAAGTAACCCCGAAATATATTGATTCTAAAATGGATCATTCTAGAAGAGGGTAGGGCCCTGTCACTCAGGCATAAGGGTTTAGTAACCTATAGGGGAAAATGCAGTGAAAATGGAGCAGGATGGAGACACTGAAGAACCAAAGGAAAAGTAGTTGCAAGCACATTTGGAGAGATAGTTGATGCTGACCAAAGCTGACACCCCTCGGTATGCAGAGCACACTCCTGAACTGTGTGCATGTCTGTGTCTTTTTCTTCCTTTTTACATGCCTCTATGCTCTTGTGAGCGTGACTGAAAAACATGCAAGAAAATTTAAATCTGATTTGTCCTGAGAGAGTGGCAAAACAGTGGAGCCCGCATCAGCTCTGATAAGCAGCACAGCGATGCATGTAGGCACACACACTTGAGATGCTCCCACACATGCATTGGGCTAACATTTAGCCAGATGGAAAGGGCTTTGGTTATTTCTCATGGGTAGAACTACGCTGAGGGAGGAAGTAAAGACTCTCACATCTACAGCCAATGCACATTTACAACACGGAGCATATGTAACGCTGAACAGATGCTAATAGGGGTGTAACGATGCTTAAAAGTCACAAGATGAGACAAGGCACCATATTCAGTTCAGAAGAACGAGTCGGGACAAGATTTGAAAATAACTTTCAAGAAATGTCTCTCTCCTTTATTCTGCTTTTTATTGATTTTTTGTCAAACTCACAAGCTGTCTTTCTTCTTTTCATCTTTTTTTATATTTTCAGACCTTTGCAGTCCTTCAACTAAGCATAGACTGCAGAGCAACAGTTACCATCTCCAAGTTGCTATTGATATGATGTGCTGTGATTGTGATGTGGCTCAATGTACCCTAGAAACTTTGCCATTGGTTTGATTTAGCTAACTCAGTGACGCCAATCCTGTGTGACGGAATGGGGCAAAACTATTGTGGAAAGCTTGTGAACCCAGAGCACTTTGACACAAATCATATAGTTTGCAAGTTAATTTTCCCAAATAGTAAGAAAATCTATGTGAAAAATTGTCATAATATTTCTTGATGAGGTGAGTTCTATCTCATTAGCAATTTGTGATCATCATGGCTTCGCCTGAGGAAATTGTAACAGAAGATCCCCCAACCACACCGAAATCATTTGTACGAACATTGAGCATTGCCTCGCTAAAACAACAGAGGACTGGATGTATAGGCTGTGATTGTGAGGTATGCCACATCACAGTGCACATTATCAATAGAAGCTGAGAAATGTTAAATGTTATGCTGCAGATAAACATTATTGTAGCTCTGTCCTTAGGTCTAAAGAGATAAAAGGAAATCAGAAAAAAACTGTTTGTGGAGTCCGTTGCAAAAGTTATAAAAATGGCCCTCTGGTAGCATAAATTTAGTCTTCGAAGTTTTCTTGAAATTGCTTATAAAATCTTGTCCTGTCTCTTTCTCAAGAACCAAACATAAATGCATATATATATATATATAAGAATGCAAACATCAAGATTCCATCATTTACCTATGGCGTTATTCACATTTGAAAGAGAGGATTTTAAAAGCACTATTGTCTTGTTTTTGGTTCAGAAAAGTTTAGTTTACGAAGATGAAAGACAGCCTGGATATGTTAGAAGATGAGAGACAGAAGAAATTGGGTTGCCTTGTTTTAGGCATTATCCTGTGGGAGTTTGTTCCTGAGTGGAAATGTATCAACTGTCAGTCAAGAAATAAAAATGTGTTTGGTCTGCACAGAACAGACACTTTTATTAAAAATGGCTGATGTTTAATATTGGGTAAATGTTTGCACTACTGTGACTTCAGCAAGTTCAACTTGAATATCAACTAAATCAGAGACTTGAGAGATTAATTTCCTTTGTTATCAACTCCTTCAATGTGACTTGCTGTACTCCAGCGTGAGAGCTATTTTTCAGCCTCTGATGCACCATGTTGCCGGGTGATTAGAGTGTGATTGGCACTTGGATCAGAAATAGATCTTGAAGCCATGGAGAACATCACACCCTGGCACTGGAGGTGGGAGAGCCAAGTTTAATTAGTGAGAAAATACCCACATAAAACCAACCTGACAAGCCTACATGCAAATCTGCACAAAGTATCATGAACTTTTCTCCTGAAACCTGGCACATCCACTCTTCCGTCTGCCCACCACACATGCAGATTTACCACACAGTCACGCATCATCATTGTCACAGCTACTGAAGTGTCAGATCAGGAGTCTTAAAGTCTAATTGCTGAGGTCAGATAATGCGTGTCGGTACATGTGAAAGAAAAACAAGAGAGTGTTGGTGTGCTTATATGTATTTAAGGTGTGAGTCAGACTCTAAGGAATAGAGCATCACCAGATTTTCTGCAGCAGCAAACAAATTAACCTTTAGATACATTTTAAAGATATTAACTTTGTTTAGTTGAAGAACTGTGGTGTGTTCAAGCGTGCTTTAATGGAACTGATTTTCAAGTGTAGTTGCTATACAAGAACTTGAGTGCCTGTCTTTTTTACATTTTATCCTGCTTCAAACATAAAAGGCACGTTTTTAAGGTTGCGTGTGGTAGAAAAACACAAAGTGGAGCAGGATTGTGAAGAGGGAGTAAAATAAAACAACTTTTTAAAGTTTTATTCTTTTTTAATTTATGTTCTAACAGATCAACTTCTGTATTTCTTTATGTTGTTATTTAATTTCAACTGGCACACCCTCACCATGAAACATGATGATGGCAGCATGATGCTCTGGGGATGATTTTGTCTTCAGCATGAAGTGGAAGAGGTTGATTAGAGGTCATGGGAACATGGATGGAGTTAAAGTGTAACTAACACCGCAGTGAAAGCATAACTCCGTCCCTGACAAACTTTGAAACGTTCAAGCAAAGGCGGTGAAGCCAAGAGACACTGAGGGGCCTGGATGAAAGAAGCACTTTGCCTACTTATAAACTTTGTCACTATATTTAGAAACTTTAAAAATATACCAACAGTTGATAAATGAAGCTTCTTTTTCCTGTGATGATAAGGAAAAAGAGACTTATAACACAGAAACGTATAGATGGAACATAAAGATAGAACCCTAAATAGCCTATTTAGATGGTTTATCCGCAAAACCTTGATTTGAAGATTAGTCACACTTTACATACTGCAAGGGTGCAAAAAAAAAAAAAAAACCTGTCAGACGCAGCTAAAGTGAAAAGAGACTCCCTTTCAAACAGGACAACTTGAAACATGCAGCCAGGAATGGTATGGTTTAAATCAAAGTATATTAATATGCTAGAAGGACCTAGTCAAAGCCTAGACACAAATCCATTTCAAATTTGTGAAAAGAATTAAAAATCCATCCTCAAATATTATTATCTAATGTCTGCAAGGAAAAAATATGGCGTTACATTCCTGCCAAAAACCCTGAGGAGTGTATTAAGCAATCACAATATTAATTAAGAGGGCACATAGCTCTTATCGTGGCCACATTTATTAACTGAGAGCGCATTGCTCTGGCCAAGTCTAAGCCTGGCTGTCATCGCATTTGAGCGTAAAATCCAGCCAATCAGATCAGTCAGAAGAATCACTGCCCCCAGATGACAAATACGGCCACGAAACAGAGAGTGCAATTTTCTGGCAAGAGTGAACAGATGGTTGGAGGGAGCATATTTTACTGCTCAATGATTATGTCCAAAATAAATGAGACCATTCCTTATTTTCATTCATAATATGATTAAAATATAAAGTATTAGTATCTGGAATAATGATGAAAATCCCAAAACACAAAGACGTACATTAATTTTATTTTATTTTTTTCTCTTATGCAAGTAAGCTATTATGATTTTTATTGCAAAAAAAACATTAGTCCTGCTTTCTTTTACAGAAAGTGTACTTGTGAATTACTTTGGTTGATTATAACCAAGGTGATTCCTTACATCAATAGTTTTATATTAAATGAAGTTTTACAAAGTTTTACAAAGACTACATGTTTACCTTTTATGATGCCCTCTGTAATATCACAATACTAACAATTGTGATATTACAGACAACACTGGTTGCAATTGATTCACCTCACTCTTTTCTTTCTGGTTCTTTCTTTCATATCACTCTTGAGAAGGCTTTGAGTCCCTGGCCAATGCCATCTACAACAGGGGAGATCATCAAGAGAAGTGAGAGTACCCAACTGACTAATATGACAACAGTACTCAGAAAGTGAATGCATTACATTTAGATAGCACCCAAAATATTGTGGCCTACAAATGTAGCTTACAAGCAATCCATTCTGACTTTTTTTTTAAAATATGTACACTTACACTGCGGTCTTGATTAAAGTTCTATATGTTGTGCAGCTCTAGCTTATGACCTGAACAATACCCAGGCAGTCCTTGCATGACACAGATTATGTGGAGCATAAAATGACCTTTCTGCTTGCAACAGCAACATGTGTGTTAACCATAATGACTTTTGTAAGCTGTGCTGAATTCCCTTCAGACATTAGTGAGTGAAACTCTCTGATACATAAGCACTTTCATGACTGAGGGGAGCCTCACAGTGAAGCGTCTGATCAACAGAGTGTAAAAATTCCTTTACAAACAAATTCATCTTCATCACGCACGCCCACATACACTGACAAGTCCACCAAAGCACACAGCTATATAACTATAGTATGACATGTTGTTTCTCCCATGAACTGCAACTTTAGGGGCTAATGTTTTGGATCAACACATCAGAGAATCAGAAGATAACGAGAATAGCTACGATGGGAAGAAAAATACACTAAGAGAGGGAATGGAGTGGTGGGACAGGAGTAAAATTTAGGCAAAGTTTGCAGCAAAGAGGTAGATGAGAAGGCTGAAGCTTCATCATCATCTCTCAGGGGTGCATGCTGCGGCACCTTGATTACGGATTCAGCTCTCTTGCAGAAAAAAACCCACACAGCAGTCAGAAAATATCGCCCTGTCAGCCCAGTTCAGCACAAATCCTGACCTTCCGACAGTGCGTGTGCGCGCGTCTGCGTGCGTCGGTGTGTTTGGGTGTGTGCATGTGAAGGTCTTGTGTATAAGAACACAGTTTTGTGGGCAATTTATTTTTGAATAAAAATAAATTATTTTTATAATTCATTATAAAAATAATAAATTTTTACACAAAAAATTGGTGTAAAAACAGCTAAGTCATAATAAGCTATGAAATTGCTTAAAAGCTCTGACACAGTCGTTATTGTGTTCATGTATCATATATTCTTTGTCACGACATTGTTTTTTGTGCATGTTTTAGCTTTCTCTGCTGATGTTTGCCAACTTCCAATATTTTGCCTTTTTGTGTGACTATTTGCTCTCAGTGCGGATGTGTCTGTAAAATGGATGAACTTATTCATCAGTTGTAATCACTAACAGACAGCAATCGCCCTACCACAGACTTGTACCACAAGGACGAAAACATCACGGTGACTCCAGCGGGTGGCGTCATCTTCAGCCCAAACTACCCCAAAGCTTATCCCCGCAACCTGTGTCTGTCATGGAAACTGCTAGCACCACCTGGGAGCCTCATCCACCTTCAGTTTGATGAACAGTTCCACCTGGAGGAGCCTGTGAATGGAAAGTGCAGGTAAAAAACACAGGATTGAAGAAGATAAAGAGAACAGATGGAGATGGTGGGGATGGAATTCAGATTATATGATTACGGCAGATAATATGGAAAGACAAAGAATAAGACATAATGTACCCTTAGAGAGACAAAAGGAGAGAAAGAGAAAGGAAGATTGAGATACTGAGGACAAACAGGAGGGAGCACTGATGCATCACGGGCATGTGTAATGGAGAGAAGTTGTCTGAAAGACAAAAGTGATTAAAAAGTTTGAGGCTGAGTAATGGAGAGAATGGCTTAAAGTAACACATCAAGGACAAGTAAAAATCTACTCTGTATAAAATGTCAGTCCAAAAAATTGAAACTCTTTCACGTTTGGATTATTTCCCTGTGTAATTGTAATACCACGGCAATGAAAGTTCTTCATTGATAGGATGTGACAAATGTTTAGAGGGAAATTTTCCTTTTTCGGTAAAAACTTAGAGTTTGATAGCTGAACAAAAATATGTGTAATCCCAAAATGTAACTCAGCTGTCAGTGTAAGCGCCATAATGAAAGACAATCTTGCAGTCATAATAAAAAAGGAGAAAATATCTAAGGCTTAGAAAAGGAGAAAAACTGTGTTGGTGAGTATTTTGCATTTTGATTTAACATTACATATAACTACTGTGTACATAGAAGTGAGTGAGTTTTAATTGCTTTTCATCGTTTTGTGTTTTAGCTTGATGGCTTGAAAAATGGCTGTAAAGTTGTCAGATTAGTGTAAAATTTAGGACGTATAATTTTTAATGTTCATGTGTTTGATTTCCTGATATTTGCTTAAAACAACATCCTCAAATAGGATTCTCAGATGAGTCAGTTTGACTTTGGCCTTTAGACAGTCCAATATACTTGCAATTTCTTTCTTTCTACTTGGCTACTTCCCAGCTTATCTGTAAAAAGTGCCTTGAAAAATTTATTTATAACAATGTTCCACTTCGTGCTTATAGTTAAAAACTACCTTACTGTTATTTGTATAGAGACGGGCAGAAGGATTTCTATCCAAAACCAGCAATTGTTTTTTTACAATTTATTAACATATCTGAATGCTTCAAATAATCACACTGCTAAAATATGTTTATACTAAAGAGGAGGTTGAACTTACTTGTGATCAATCCTCAGTCAGGGTTTGGAGTACAGAAGTAGGCTAAAATGAACTTTTGTTATTTTGAGTAGTTTTAAGATTTTTGTCTAGCGACACAAATGCAATATTGTTATTGTTTTTGGTTTATCTGACACTTCGCTTATCTCCTGTCATGATCTGTTCAGGATTAAAAATGAATTCCTGTTAGATCTATTTGACACAGGATTAACTTTCACTTTATAGTGAAAATAGGAAGCTATTGTTTTGATCAGATGTGCGATTATAGTCCATCAGTACTCTTTTTTTTTTTGGAGAAACTTCAAAATAAGAAAATTTGTTGGCTAATTAATTCTATTTAAATTATTAAGTCAAATTAAATTAAATGACTATTTCTGTTGTTTAAAAAGTGCATGAAAATATTGACTAGACATCTTTCCTCATCAGTAATTATAAGGCTTAATGATAGTTGTAAGAACACTGTTTCTATCAGGCGTAACATTGTGACCACCTGGGCCCTGAATGTTTGCTTTGGTATCTTGATGTTAGCAACACACCCTAAAAGCCCCTAAAGTTGTGTTTTGGGACCCCCATGTATTAGACCTGACCTGGATTAAGATTTGCCAAATTTTGAGGCTAATTTAACTTCTTAAATTTGTTTTACATTTCTGAACCAGTTTTGCTTTGTGGGTCGCCACATTATCCTTACTGGAAGAGCCCACAATTATAGTGGAATATCATTCCGATGAAAAGGTATAAATGGTCTGCAGCAGTGCCAAGGTATGTGGTATGTGTCAAGATAGCATCCTCCTATGCTAACTTGAACTGGATGACATAAAGTTTCCTGGCAGAACATTGCCCAAAGCATAACTCTGCCTTTCTTCCCAAGTAAATCTTTGTGCCATTTGTTCTCCGGGTCAGCAATGCACAACCCTCTGGCCGTCCACATGATTTGAAAGAAACGGTGATTCATCAGACCAAGCCACCTTTTCCCATTGCTTTGGGCTCCTGCTTTGACTGTGATGCATGGTGCATTATGGGACTTTTCCAGCAGAACCATCTAAGTGTTGTTAAGACAGTGTCTTAATATAATGCCATAGAGGTCTTTATATATTTATAAACGCATCACTTCAGGATTAAGTATCACACCTTGTACTGTGTTTTTAGTCAAACAATATAAAATTTTATACAACATCAAAATTAATGTAGAAAATTATTGATCTATGCATAAACACAGCTATTAGTCGTTTTTGTGTTTATCCCATAATTTTTTCTGTCTGCTGCCATGAATTGATCTGTTTATACATTTTTGTCTTTCCTTTTTTTTTTCATTTCAGTTATGACTTTGTTGAAGTGGAGGAAAAATCACAGAGCAGCATTATAACGTGGGGTCGTTGGTGTGGGCAGAAGGCACCGTCCAGTCTGACTTCAAGATCCAACACACTCAGAATCATCTTCAATTCGGACGATTACTTTGTGGCAAAGCCGGGATTCAAAATCTATTACTCACTGCTGGTAAGGAAGCCTCACATGTTGCAGCTGCAATTATTAGAGACAGCACAAATATGTTTTTAATTTAACATGCTTGCCTTCAAGCACTTACGACTGGATTTGACAGCAAACAAAACAATGGCGTGAAGTGCAATAAAATATGGTGCTGTAGTGGTCATAGCAAAGCATTCTGTAAAATACCAAGCTGTAAGATGTAGCCAAGCCTTTCCTATCCATACATTTGACAGAATCGAGAGAAATAGGACGGGACACTAGGAGGATGCAAAGCTGTTCTCTTAGAGGCTGTCAAATGAATGGATAAGGAGATTTGCTTTGTCATTTTGTCAGGAAGCCCAAAGAACAAAGAGAGAGGCTCTGAATTTAAGACGTTACTCTGCTCTGTAATCGACGGGCTAAAGGGGAAGAGCGAGCAGCAGAAAGTCAAAGAGGCATTAAAGAAGGTTCCTAGTAAAAAGAGGAAGAGATGAAGAGCTCCTGGCTCTCTCTATTATCTGAGAAGAAAGAGTCATGAGAAGGAATAAAAGTCAAGACAAACCATAAAGAAAGAGAAAGCAGGCATATTTATTCATGAGCCTTCATTTGTGGTGTCATTTTTGTACTTTACTGAGTGAATATGAAATAAAAAAGCCTTCAATGCAACTTGCAACAATTTGTCCTTTTAGGAAACAGATGCAAGATAAATATTTAAGCTACATGCATTCAAATTGACTAAAATCACTTTAAACAATTTATATATATAATAAATTATTATTTATTATAAAATATACAATTATATATATAGATATATAATCGTATACAATTATATATGTAATGTATACAAACACGCGAAATGAATAATTTTCTATATTTTATAATATAGAAAATATCAAGGTACAGATCTGTGTTTATGGTATTCTTATCATAAACCTGAACAAAAATATTATTTTCTTAATGTAGTCTTTTTAGTAGATTGCTAAAAAGACTGGGAGATGTCTCGCTCATTAAATTTTAATCTTGCAGTATTATTTTTTATTTTTATGTTAGCAACTTGATATTGTAATGAATGATAATATATTCCATAGTTGATATCTGACTTTTGTAAAGCTTTGTAAATACTGTAGACGACTCAAATTTTGGTTTAAAACCTTTTTATTTTATCTGCAAAGATGTTACAAAGTTTGATCGTTCTTGTTAATTGCCCCTTAGGACTGGAATAAACGCAAACCTGAACAGAGTGGTGTATGAATCTACCAGTTACGTAGCATTTCAAACAATTAGCACAACTTTTATTTTCTGTCAAATCTCACTCATGCATTTCCAAGCTAATTCTCGGCTTCGGATATACTCACTCTTAACTCACAGCTAACTTGACTCAGAATTGAGTTGCCTGATTGACACCACTTGTTCTGAAATTGAAAATATTTAGTATCACAGCGTCCGGTAGGTTGCCCAAAGTGTTTGCCTTCTATTCAGAGTTTGCTAAGCCTGCTTTCTAAAACAGGGCCTTGGTCTGTCTTTTTGCCCCTTCATCTATAACAAGCAAAGGTCAACAATTGACTTTCTGTGGCACTCGTCTCGTTTTACCAAAAAAATATCCAAACAGTAAAAGTTCAAATTGCCAAGCAGCCTCTGAAGTCTAGCCCCCTGTTGTAGCTAATGAATGAACTGCTGGCATGCCTCTGGTTTCATTTTAAAAAGCTTCTTCTAACTTTTGCGATTCCTCTGACTTCATTTTTTTAACACCTCTTTGATCCCAATACCTTGAGACTTCTTTCCTCAACAGCAGCTTTGATACAGAGGAGTGTTGTTGTCAGTGGAGCCTGTTAGTGCTTAGGTTTGGTGCGCTCTCTCACTGGAAGAATGTCAGAATTTTATTTTCCATCCAGTCTGTCACCAGTCAGGTCCAATCAACCTGAAAACTCTTTGAGTCTGGCCACCACCTGATTTCACTGCACTTAATATTTATGATTACGCTGCGATGCAGCTCAGCACACGCTGATATTACAAAACATGACTTTTACATTAACATTGAGGACAAAATATTATAACAACATGAAATTTTAGAGCAGATAACAGACTATTTTATTCCTCTATTCTAGTATTAAGATGTCTTACAACAGCTCAGGACTACTGATGACATTTAGTTTTTGTGTCATTTTATATTTCCATTAGAGCGTAATACAGATGTGTTAATACACACCATCCTAAATGAAGACCCTCACTTACATTTAAAGTTGCTTTCTAAACAACAGCCACTCTAACTTTACACTGAAACTCCTGCAGCTTGTGGATTTTACTGCACTTCTACTCTTGCTTTGTACGAGTGCTACCTAGTATTTCTTTTTTTACTGTGTGGCAGGACTATTTGGAATGATCTGGTTTGTCTAAAGCTTTGTAGAACAAGGAAAATATATTTTAAGCGGTTTGACTCTGACTTCTCATAAATATTTTACTAGCAAGCTACAAAAAGCAAAAAAAAAAAAAATCAGTTTAGTTCGCTTTTTAATAAGTTGATAGTAATTATTATATTTTTTGAATAACCATAGTTCTTAACTTTCCTGATGGTAAGATGGATGCACCTCGGTGCAGTCATGTTCCAGCTGGTAGTTGGTGAAAAGCAGATTGCATGTTGGAAACTAACTTGTGAATCACAGGACTAATGCTGAGAGACAGACAACGACTCAGGCTCACTTTATAATCTGCAGTCACCAATTAACTGCGTCACTTATCAATCTGGACTGTGGGAAGGACCACCTGGAGAAATTCAAACTCTAAAATAGACTGCAGTCAACCATCTTGCACTGAGTGCTACCTTTTAGTCTGTAATGATGAAAGGGAAATGTGAAAGCCTCCCATCATGAAGTTCTGACCTAAATATACCTACTTACTTACCCTGCCACTGTGTAAACCACAAATAACTTTCTTATCTACCCCTCTCAGAGTCTTACAGCCCCTGCCCCATCCCTTTCCTCCCTCATTTTTTGCAATCTCTCCTCTGGTCAAATAATCAAAACCCCTTGCATTACGAACAGAAACCAATTCTTGAGGCCCTGCTCATTAGATCAGTTTTACCCAATTTTTAAAGAGCTCCTGCATTTGAGTGTGAGTGTTGCATCTTTCTGTCTTTAGCAGACATGCACGCACTCACACACATAAACCCCCTCAAGCTAGACTGGAGCTCTGCGTGTGGCTTAATTTAGTAGGTCTAATTTGTTCTCTCCAGACCTGTCGAACAGATAAGGAGAAGGAGAGGAGGCACCAAAAAAAAAAAAAAAGTGTGAAGGAAAAAGAGTTGGAGGGAGAGAATGGGGAGAAGCAGCACTGGAAGGGGAGAACAGGTGTCTGCGATGCTATCAGGATGTCAGCTAATGACTAAAACAAGCCAAACTGCGGGAGACAATGAGAAAACTGGCGAGAAAGGCAGTCGTGAGGTACTGGGCTCTGTGGAATAAATTGGTGTGGACCTGATTAAACAAAAATCCATATAGGAAACTAAAGCAAAGACAGCATATAGAGAGGAATGAAGGCAAAAACGAAGAACCAGAAATGAACTTAAGAACTGTCCTATCGTTACACTACAGCTAAATTGACTGTTCAAAAGTGTTTCTTGTCACAACAAACATGGGCAGCTTTGATTTGGAAACTAAATTTAGAGTTAGACAAGCTGCAAGCACCATGTCTGGTCAAGCAACCAAAAGTAGGTTAGTAAGTACTACTTAATTCAGTAAATAACCAGCTACAATGCTTTTCTTGACGCAGTTTCCAATTTGTCATCATAATTTTTCAATATCTGTGGAAGACTGCTCTGGAAAGACTCATTTACCTGTAATATGTCCCATTTGATCAAGTAGTTCACCACACAAGCATTTATTGTGTCACAACAATACATGCATAGCATTTCTTTATATAAATCTCTTAAGAAAAATACTAAAATTGTTAGGTAGAAGTGTGCAAGTTCAGAAGTGTGATACTAAATCTAAAGGAAAGATTTATTGCTGCATGAGAATATTCTTTAGGTTATAACCTGAGAATAAGCTTCAGCTCAAGTATAGATGAAACAGCAGAGACGTGGCTCGTGTAATTTATCCTCTAACTCGAATGTCCTTCCAGCTGCTCATGCGTTGTAAAAGCTGATGGGGAAAAGCATTTGCTTTCCTCTCTGTCTACCACACGCTTGATTCTCTGCTGTTTGAGTGTCCAATTGTACAAAATGGAGTTGAAAGGGGCAGCTCCCTTATGTCCTTTCCACTAGGCTGCTACTGTAAATAACAATCCATTCCCTCACCGCCGGTGAATATGCCAAGGTACATTTTTTCTTTCAGTGAACCAAAGTATTGAAAGCAAAACTGAAAGCAGGACTGTCTGTTTCTCCCAGCAACAGTAATAAATCATATAAAACAAAAGCATGTTACAATAACACAGGCTTTATGTGAACTCTCTAAGGGAATAATATGATGCTTCAGGTAGTTCCACAAGAAATTAATAAGTTTGTTAACATCTGATCATAAAAAAAAAGAAAACACTTTCTTTTAATTCAACATAGAAATGGTCTGGTCTTTACCAGTGTATATATATATATTTTTCTTACCAACGTCTACAATTAGAGTTAAATTGAACTGCATCTTTTAGCTGTTGCAGCTCATAACAGTCTAATTGTGATTGTTTAGGAATTGCTGCATCTGTAACTTATCCAAGAGACATTCCTGTTGAATTGAAAAAAACAAAGCATACATTTTATAAATTATTGTTGGAAGATTTTTTTTTTTTGCACCATCTGCTATAACTGAAAGAATATTTTTGTTATTTTGATAAAAGTAATGATGGCTTTCAGTGCTATATGGAATTTAAGATGTGTTGATATGGATCAGCATAGCCAGCTGCTGCAGAGGTGATTAAACCATAATAATTTTAACATAGATTTTTTTTATTTTAAAATTTAAAAGATTGCATTCAGTAGGACCTATATTTACATAGGGAACAAAGATTTATATCTTTGTAATAGTACCAATGTGGTTGATTGAACCAAAAAAGTGACCCAGAATTTGGTTCACATTCAGCATTTGGTTTTTTGAAAGGAAAAAAAATAGCCAAGAATGGCCAAGAATGCTGTAAACATGTTCTTGAGTTAGTCATTGGGAATATTGACTCAGATGTGTTTCCTTTAGACTCATCCATGAAATATTTTCTAACTGCCCATCCCTTGCTAACTTTAGTTCTCCTTGATTGTAACTTTTAAGAAGATTTAGGCCATAAACTTAGATCCAACTCACCGCAGAGCGAGTAATAGTAGTGCTCACAATCTTATAGGAAACTCTTTAACCTCAGTCACAACTACTTTGGACATCTACATTTGTGAGTGCATTTCTAGCCACATACAAGAGTCTTTTAAAACACACACTGACCACCTTTCATCTCAGCCCTATTACAGCTACAGCTCACACAGACACATGCAGCAGCACAAAGTGAAGGCACTGTGTTCATTTGAGTGCATGCAGACAGATTTACTGTTCCACATTTATCAGGAAGGGGATTTAGGACTCTTCAAGGAGACAGAGCCAAAAGCCAGTGCAACTTGATGCGCTTTGTGAGTCCTTATATGTCTATAAATGCAAGTATGCGGATGGGAACATGCAAAACAAACTTGGTCAAACATGTGTCCAGAACAACACACTGTGACTGGAGTCTGATTTGTTTCTCCAACAATTGCACATATCTGCATAGATGTGCTATGACTAGGTTCCTTGGAAACCCTCTGCTGGCAGCCAGTCAGGCAAGACACCTGGTTTTCCTGGAAAACATGTGAATGCTCCACCCAGTTCTTTGCAAGTTCTTTTTAAGGTCAAGTATGTAATAAAAGAAAAAGAAAACTTGAGGAGCACTGAACTGTTAGGTGGGAGGTCACTTCTTAAACAATCTGACTTTTCATTTTGTTTAATGTTAAGGACCTTTGCCAAACCTTTTGCTTTATGTATTTCAGCATGACTTACAGTAGCTTCAGTCCAGCTTACATGTGGACACCGAATAGTTAAGACCCTTTGATTTAATGGGAAACTTAAGAAGAGTGACCTTTAAACATCAAAGATTCATGAAAGTTTTCTAGATTCTCCTGAGCCTGTTTTGTCAAAAAAGTAGCAAAATAATATAGGTTTGAATATTTATACATTTTTAAAGATATTTCCTTATCCTCACTTTATGGGAATAATTTAGGGGTAAATTATTCCTGTTTAATGTCAGACAATTTAAATACAGTTTATTTTTAGTATGCATATAGATAAACAGAGTTAAAACTTTTCAGATCAAACAGATATGTTGTTTTGTGTGTAGACATTTCAGGAGAAGTTCTACTTTCACAAACATGATTTGTTGCTGTAAGCTCACACAAGCCAAACATTAATTTGATATGGGAATATTTTGAACCTACAATGTTTTGTTTCTTTTATCATACTTTTCATTGTGTATCACTTTAATGCAGTGATTATTTAACTTTATGTCACAAGTACCACTTAATTTTGGCACAATCAGTTTACAACAACAGGACTTGGACTTTAGTATGTTTTGTTTTGCTTTTTTAAGAAATAAATGACGAAAACAAACACCTATTAATGTATTATGCTTGTGTTGGTCAAATAATGCTAATCATTTATCCCTCAGTGAAATCGTAGAGGAGAATGACTGACACATCTTTAAAACAAATGTGGTGGTGAACTGTCTATTTATACTTCTGTTGATTTGTATCTTTGTAAGTCAGTCGCCAGTCAATGTTTTGACTTGTGTTCAATATGCTGCTTCCTGGCATCAAAGTAAAATAATTCAGTGGATAGTACAGTAATTGCAAGTACCACCAGTCTTGCTTCATCCACTTTTTAAACTTTATATTCTACTAATGCCAAAAAACATCAAAAATAATCAATACACTAAGTGGGTCAGGCCTTTACAAATAATCCTCCAAATAATTATTTCAAATGACATTACATTTAATTGATCTTGTTCTGTTTTACATTTTCTAGGGCGACACCAATTGGGAGGCTGTCACTGAACTCATGTCGGTGAGTTATTACACTAACCAATAGAAAGCTAAATGGAAAGGCTTGATCCATCCATCCATTTTCTAACACCCTGGTCCCTAGTGGGGTCAGGAGGTGCTGGTGCCTCTCCAGCTAACGTTCCGGGCGAGAGGCGGGGTCACCCTGAACAGGTTGCCAGTCTGACGCAGGGCAACACAGATGGCTTGATTTTATGAGAAGACTAAATGTATACTTTTCTTTTTGTATTTTCAGTAGTAATTTTAAAGTTAGAAATTTATTTTATATACTAGACTGATGTTCCAATATATATATATATATATATATATATATATATATATATATATATATATATATATATATATATATATATATATATATATATATATATATATATATATATATATATAAAAATTCCCTTCTCACCCACCGCGGGTGGTTCTTATCCTCTGAGCTCGGGTCCTCTACCAGAGGCCTGGGAGCTTAAGGGTTCTGCGCAGTATCTTGGCTGTGCCAAGGACTGCACATTTCTGGACTGAGATGTCTGATGTTGTTCCTTGGATCTGTTGTAGCCACTGCTCCACTTGGGGGTTACTGCCCCGAGGGCCCCGATGACCACAGGCACCACTGTGGTCTTCACCTTCCAGGCCCTCTCCAGTTCTTCCCTGAGGCCCTGGTATTTCTCCAGTTTCTCGTGATGCTTTTTTCTGATGTTGCAGTCACTTGGTATTGCTACATCTACCACAACGGCTTTTCTCTGATGTTTATCCACTACGACAATGTCTGGTTGGTTCGCCATTACCATTTTGTCTGTCTGGATCTGGAAGTCCCACAGGATTTTAGCTCTGGTGTTCTCTACCACCTTTGGGGGTGTTTCCCACTTTGATCTCTGGGTTTCCAGTCCATATTCTGCACAGATGTTTCTGTACACAATGCCTGCCACTTGGTTATGTCGCTCCATGTACGCTTTCCCTGCCAGTATCTTACAAGTACCAGGTATACCACAAGCAAATGGCAACCTCGATGAGGCCACAAGGAAAGGAGCCACAGCTAAATACCTCCAACGAATAAGGCAAGTCCTGAGAAGCCAGCTCAATGGCAAGAACAAAATCCGTGCGATAAACAGTTATGCCTTGCCAGTGATCAGATACCCTGCTGGAATAATTAGCTGGAGGAGATAAAAGCCACAGATATTAAGACTAGAAAGCTACTAACCATGCATGGAGGGTTCCATCCCAAATCCAGCACCCTGAGACTGTACACGAGCCGCAAGGAAGGAGGTAGAGGACTAGTGAGTGTGAGAACCACTGTCCAGGACGAAACAACTAAGATCCATAAATACATCAAGGACAAAGCCTCAACAGACTATGTGCTCAGTGAATGTCTCAGACAACAGGGAACGGAGGTTGAGGTGCCAGAGATACCATCATGGGAGGACAAGCCCCTACATGGGATGTACCACCAGCAAATAACCCAAGTGGCTGATATCAGTAAATCCTACCAATGGCTGGAAAAAGTTGGACTCAAGGACAGCACAGAGGCCCTCATCCTGGCCGCCCAGGAACAGGCCCTAAACACCAGAGCAATAGAGGCCCAGATCTACCACACCAGACAAGACCCAAGGTGTAGGTTGTGCAAGGAGGCCCCTGAGACAGTCCAGCACATCACAGCAGGGTGCAAGATACTGGCAGGGAAAGCGTACATGGAATGACATAACCAAGTGGCAGGCATAGTGTACAGAAACATCTGTGCAGAATATGGACTGGAAACCCCGAGATCAAAGTGGGAAACACCCCCAAAGGTGGTGGAGAATGCCAGAGCTAAGATCCTGTGGGACTTCCAGATCCAGACAGACAAAATGGTAGTGGCGAACCAACCAGACATTGTCATAGTGGATAAACAACAGAAAGCCATTGTGATAGATATAGCAATACCAAGCGACTGCAACATCAGGAAAAAGGAGCATGAGAAGCTGGAGAAATACCAGGGCCTCAGGGAGGAACTGGAGAGGGCCTGGAAGGTGAAGACCACAGTGGTGCCTGTGGTCATCGGGGCCCTCGGGGCAGTAACCCCCAAACTGGAGCAGTGGCTACAACAGATCCCAGGAACAACATCAGACATCTCAGTCCAGAAATGTGCAGTCCTTGGCACAGCCAAGATACTGCGCAGAACCCTCAAGCTCCCAGGCCTCTGGTAAAGGACCCGAGCTCAGAGGATAAGAACCACCCGCGGTGGGTGAGAAGGGAATTTATATATATATATATATATATATATATATAATATATATATATATATATATATATATATATATATTTATTTATTTATTTATAAAATGCTTTTGTATTTCACATAGTAAATGCATGTACTTAAAGCTGAGCCATTACCAAAAAAAAGAGAGAAATAATTTCTTTAGACTTGCATTTGTGACATATTTTGTGACCAACACACACCCACACATTGTACATGGGGCATATACTACATTTATTATATTAGTGGTTTGAAATATAGAGCCACACTTACTTATTCTAAATTAACAGTGGGATATTTGTATGCATACTTTGAAACTTGTAGGCTTTTATTTATTGGTTCATGATGTTTTTTTACTTGCTCCTGTTTGCTTTGTAGACCTCTTAATAATTTCAATAATACAGCCAGGCTAAAATTTGATTAAACTGCCATTCAATTGTAAGGTGTTGCATCAAAAACTAATGTCTAACCTTCTAGTCTTTATTAGGTTTTAAAAGAATTTGAATGCAACTTCAAATCAAAAACAGCTAAGGGCCTGTTACAGTGTCACGTATTTATTAAAAAAATGAAATCACTGCAGGGACCATGTGTAAAAGGCTACACCCTGGAAATGAATTTTTTCTAGAACCTCAGTTGACGGCTATAACTTGCAGTAATTATCTTTGTCTTGACCTTTTCACTGCCTTGCCTCTTTGAGGAGGATTTTTTTTTTTTGTGTGTGTGTGTGTGTTAATGAAAGCTGCTACTTCTTCAAGATTAGTGGTAATGTATGTCCTTCTTAGCATTCTATTACATTGGACCTTCATTTTCCAGATCAGCAAACTGATAGAATTCCTTATTTTACAGAGGTGGGGATACTTGTTGATAGCCAGTCAATTACATGGCGAAAACTAGCTGCATGCTTTCACTTTTTAATTATTTTGTATTTACTAAAGCACTCTGACATTTATCAGATAAATAAGTAGATGCTAACAATAACCAGTGAAAGTCAAATAATTAGGTTTTTACCGTCTCTTGATTTATAAAATCTCATAAATGTATAAAGTGACCGTGCATCTCCTCCTAAGTCCATTTATGTAGCTCCTTCCAAGTGAGCAGCAGATGTAAAATGTGACCCGTCCATTATAGCCATTTGTCCTTTTAAATTGATTATGCAAAGGCAGACATTTTTCAGGCGTTAACCTCACATTCATAAAGTACTACATCTTGATATAGTGGCTTTTAAAATTCCTTTTATAGTATTATATTGAGTTGGGCTGATCTATTTCACATTTTATAAAAAAAAAAAAAAATGGAGGAAGGCATAAGGCAGTGTGATTGATTTATGCCCACAGGGCCACCTAATTTAAGCTCTTACAGTAAATATTAACAAATGTTAAGTCCCAGTGGAGGACTTCTGTTTTATTGTCATCTTTAATCAGGCCAACTCTCCCATATAACCTTTATAGATCATCTCATTACTTAGCAGTCCTTTGAAACATGACTGCTAATGTCTCAGAGTGAATAGTCTCGATCTATATGAGAGTTTGAGTTTCACTGCTAATGCTTTGTCCAAAAACATACCTTTTATTGAAAATCATTTTAATTTTATTAGTTTTTTATTTTTACCTTTGAAAATTTTAGTTTTAATCTTTCCTCCTTTATTCATTGCAGGACATGATGCCAGCCACAGAGGTTCCTCAGACACTGGAAGACTTGGATAGAACCATAGCTGCCTTTGACACTATAGAGCAGCTTCTTCAGTCTTTGAGCCCAGACACTTGGAGACAAGATCTGGACAATATCTACACTCAAACATACATATATTATAGATCCAAGTCCTATCATCTGGCAAGCCGGCAGAATAAAGGTAACGGTAACAACTCTGTGTTTTCCAAAATTTGTGAGAATTTAACCTATAAGAGAGAAATAAAATTCAGAACCCAGTAATATGCAGAGGAAAAACTGTGTAAAGTACCACGACAAAACCAAGAAGAAGTCACCAGAGTAGAAACAGAGGAAAAAAGTTTACACTCATTTCAAAAGAAATACTTGAGCTCATGAAGAAACCACCCTCTGCTTGCAACACAAGCAAACATATCCCACTTTTTTGTCATTGGTTTCAACCAAAAAGATGAACGTTTGAAAGAAACACATGGTTACTTAACATTTCCATCACAGTGCAGTATTTTTATAGCACTTATGGACTACAGCACCTCTGACCCAGAACCACAATCTATATCCACTGTGTAAAAAAAAGACATCAGCTCAGGTTTCTTTATGCAGCAAGGATGAATTTTTTAAAAAAAATTTGTGTTTGATGTGCCTGGCTGCAGTACATTAATTTTGCCAAATGTCACATCTAGATTTTTTTTTTCATTCTTACTGATCTGGATATTAAAGTCTACTGTCCTACCTACAGCAAACAGCACAAGTGTCAAACTGCAATCCTTGAGGGCCGGTTTCCTGCAGTTTTTTGATGTGCCATAGGTACAAAACACTGGAATGAAATGGCTTAATTACCTCCTCCTTGTGTAGATAAGTTCTCCAGAGCCTTGCTAATGACCTAATTATTCTATTCACGTGTGGAGCAGCAGAGGCACATCTAAAAGTTGCAGGACGCCAGCCCTGGAGGACTTTAGCACCCCTGGCATACTGGTACACCAAAGTGGTCAAATAATAATAATAATAATTAATTGGATTGTCAGGACGAGTATGTTAGACATGGACACTTCAAGAATTCTGTATCCTGTGGTGAGTAGATCACCATCCTTGCAGACAGAGCATCTGAATGGAGTAGTATGTGTTAAGGTAATGTTTTTACTGAACCATTGCTGCTGCAGTTGAGTAACATTTACATTGATTATGTGGCCTTAGTACATATCTGTGATATATGTAGCAATTTAGAGATGCAACATTAAGCTGGTATAGCTGAAGATTATGTTTGCAAGATAATTGTGTGGCCATTATTACACAGCTACATGAATAAAATGTTAAAAAAAATATCTTTAATAATTCCCACTCTCAGAAACCTCACATAGAAGAACGTGCACATCTCTTTCAGAGGTTTGTGATTCACTCACTATACAGCTTTGCTTCACAAAAACATTAAATAAAACTAGAAGCACTTGGAAGCTGCCTTTAGCTTTTTTTCTGGAATGTAATGTTGAGAAAGATTACTAAGAAACCAAGTGTTGTGTGTGTAATGTAACCGTGCCAATCAGGCATTTTTAGCTGAAAGCTGACTAAGTTTTTTTCGATCACTCAAATGATTACACCTACACTCACGTTTACCCTGACTACATGAAATAAAGATTCAAGTCCTAGACCTGAAGATTGGGTCGAGTCTTGAGTATTTAAATCAAATCCAAGTCAATTTTCTGCCACTGTTTTTGCATCGTTAATGTAAGAGTTAATATGATAACCTGTATACACATTTGCAGCAGTGTTTATGTGAAAATACCAGTGTATATACCCAGTGCTTTAGACTTCATCTCTTCCAGCTGTGCCTTTATATATTTCTCTGTTGCTGTATGTCTATCTGAGTGATGTTCTGTTCCTTTGTAAATATTTGCACCTGACAGCAAATCTATTTCTATTTAATGGTAGATGTGTGTGCTCTGTTGGCATGGGGAGGGTTTCTGTGCGCGGAGTATTTGCATTTTACCGGGAAGCTTTAAGCTGGGTTGGCACTGTGGGTCCTTAATACACCAATGTTGTGCTCTCTAATTGGAGGTTCAACATGTGCAGCAGCACACAATCTGCCACACTCAGCAGCTTAACTTTGCTTTCATTAAAGCACACAAAAAATGTAGACCTATCTTTGTTTTTGCAGAAAAAGTTTGCATGACGATAATATTAATCGGTATGCATTTGGAATACACTATTAGGTGCATATGTTCATAAATTCAAATCAAACCTACGCAATACATATATAAGTACACAACACTTTGTGCACATGGGTGGCAGCACAAATAGCTAGTATTTCCTACAGTAATGTAGGGAGGCAGCTTTTTCTTCATGTTGTTGCCTTTATGTGTGACAGTCTTTCCAGCCACCTTTCATTTTTTGGGGGGCCTTTTTTTTTAGTTCTTTTCCCTCCTACACACTTTGACAGGGTTCCACACCACTGCTCTTCTGAGATTACACTACTTTAAACAGGCACAGCTTTAGCTCGGCCTAAGCAAGGAAGCACACACGCTCAGGAAACTCTCTCATGTAGACACCTATGTGCAACTCTTGCCGCTTCTGTCACTCCTGTAAAGATTCAACTAAACATAATAGAGCCTTCCACAAAAACTAAGAATTTAGGAGTAACAAACACTTATTTACGTTTAGCATTTCACCACCTGTTATGGTCATCCAAAAATGTTTATACAACTTGAAAACTTACCTTTTTTTGGAAAAAATTTTAAGGTCCTATATTAAGTGTTAAAAGTAAACAAAAAATATGTATTTTTATTAATTAGAAAAGGAAACTATAACACTCTAGTATTGTAGTATTTTTTAATATACCTCAGGATTGTTGCTGACCATGTCCATCTCATTATGACTACTGGGTTCCCATCTTCTGATGGATACGTGCAGCTGGATGAGTCACCCATGTAGCAAAATTTAAATCAACTCAAGCAAGGAAAAGTTTATCTTAAAAACTATTGTCTTCTAATAGGTTGTGAAATAAATGTATCCCCAAATGTTTTATAATCTCCAATCAAAATGATCTTTTAAATGCTAGACTTTTCCTCTTTTGTAAATATGTGAGGTCCTTTAGTAAGCGAGCTCTTCAGAACTAACAATAAATATTCGTACCTTACGCAAACTACAGACCAGGCCAACATATACAAACTTGCATTCGACTTCCTTTCAGTGGGCTTATAGTGTAATGGACTGTAGCTGGATCAATGGGGAGTTTGATTGTCACTAAAGAGGCTGATGCTCACAAGGAAATCAATTTGAGAATAGTTCAATGAGCACATGCCTGTATTCAAATAGCCCCTCATTGTTTGATCCCTGAACAGCTTCAGAGATCCTCCAGGTGGGGAAGAAGGTTCCACTTCTAAAAGATTGGTCAATTATTATGGCCTGAATGGTTGAATGGTGCAGTTGGAGTGCTTGATGCACCATTGTTGACTGTTGATGAATGTAGACCTTTTGCTTTTACTACTGTGTCTCCCTCTTTTTCTTTTTTTACCGTTATCTTCTGCTGCAGAAATAAACGCATCAAGAGTTTCTTCTTTCTCCTTCTCACTTTCCCCATTAGTGGGAATCTGCCATCATATTATCTGCAAGGTCATAATGTTAGCTCTCAGTTGGCGCCTCCATTGGTGATCAAAGATAAGACAATGAACTTTGGTAGGTCACAGCAGGAGCAATCATATTTCAGCACTTTTTCCACATAGAATGAAACCCCTGAAACAGGAATGTGTTTCTTTGTAGTTGAGATTTTACCTGCTCTCCTCGGCTTCAGTGTTTTTACACAAGTATTGAGAATGTTTTCTGTAACACACAGACAAATACAGAAAAATTATGACTGAGCATGCATTCCAAGTCGGGCTTGCCTTTCTTTGCTCTTTCACTAAGGGTTTCTGCTTGAGCCAAAACAATACAAAAAATGTAATACATTGAAAACAAAGAACTTTTTTTTTCTGACAAAGCACCTGTAGACAGATAGGGGAAGTACAAATATCCAAAAGTTGCAATACCGCAAACCGCATATTTATCTTGAACTGAACCAAGACGTAGGTTTGTAGATGGACCAGAGCTCGCATTTTTGGTCCACATGAGAGTTCGATTGGAAAGAGAACGAGAGTTACATTAAAGTAGACTGAACAGGGCTAGAGTGAATGCTCCCTAAAGCATAATCCTGGAAAAGCCAGTTTAATCCCAACTGAAAGACTCCAACAATCTACATAGCATTGTGGACATATATTAGTCTGGTTTTAAAGCATTTCACGGAGCAGAAACTGCTCTGTTGAGGGTTTTATCGATAATTTTCTGTAACTGATTCTCTTAACACTATTTTTCTGAAATTTAGTCTTTATAGTCACGTTTATTTTGACAAAACTGCCTCCATCATGGTGAAAGTGTGATTTGTGATGTAATTGCTGCCTTTGCAATGAAGTGTGTTGATTATTACTTTGCTCACTACAATCACAGACCACTCAGCTCTGTGCTGATTGTTCTTCTCAGGTTTCTTTTTTTTTTTCCAGTCCCATTCGTCCTTCAAAAGTTACATCAGATTATCCTTAAGAGTATTTTCACATTTTATTTGACTGATATGTAGTTTTTTTTGGAAAACAAAACCAACTGATGCAATTCAGTCAGTTTAGACGTTTTAACTGACTCGTGATAAAGACATGTTTTATTGAACTTGATGCTTTGGATTTCTTCCTTTTTTAACCTCTCTCTTCAAATTCTTATAATTTATAATTTCTATCATTGTGTCTGATCCTTTTCACCTCCCTGAAATGAGGCAGGGCAGAGGGTCTTATGTAGACAAATGAGGCAATTTGGCAGCAGACTGATGACAAGAAGGAAGACCAGAATCACGAGATTGATCTTCGATGAATTAGAGCCTCTCTGCTCTGCTTCGTTTTCTGTCCGGTAGTGTGTTGTCTTTCATCTACTCATCTAACCATCCCTGCCATCCATGGTTATAGTGCTATGGCATTTGTCCTCATAACAAGAAGGACTTTACCTCCCAGCCATTTCATCTGATCGATTCCAGTGTACAGTATGCCTTCACAATGTTGGAACAGTAAGCATTTGCTTGTAGTTGTTGTACAAAGTACCGTCACTCTATTGAATTATTTCATATGCAAACATCCATCAGTTATAGCAGAAATATTAATGTGATAGAAAACCTAATGCAGTTTCTCCCTCTGTGAGATTCTGATACTGGGAGGAGGTTACTGGTTTCAGAAGCTGGTTGCAAACCTGACGCCAGCAGGTGTCAATCAGTGATGGTGGATCTGAACTTTGGTTTGATGACCTCAGACTGATGGGAGGAACCACAGAGCACTGTTAAGATAAAAACACCTCTTATGAAGTTGGGGTATTTTTCCTCCAACAGGATCCAGAGGAATGTAAAGTTTACACACTGAATACATTTTATTTATTTTTCAACACTTTATAAAAGAATTCATATCAGACTCACTGACCTCCAACACCAAACAAAATTGCTTATGAGCAAGGATTTAGTAACAGTGGGAAGGAATGCAACTCTCTTTCGACCAGAAGAACCAGCAGAGCCAGATTCCATGAAGAGATGGAAAAATTAAAGAATAGCAAAATGCTCTGCCTCTCAAATAGTACTATAAACAAAACATAAGTAAGTCTACGCTGGAAGCAAAGTGATTAAATGGCACTGTGGCCTATTTAAGATCTGACGCACATTAATCTGTCATACCTTTAGATGATTGCACAGTATTTAGAAGATGGTGCTTAAATTACTTTCTGGGTTTCACAGAGAAAAGACAAAAGGAGGGTAAAATCTTTCTTTGACTGCAGGAGGTTTGTAGGTTGATACTGGTAGTAAAATTGTTACAGAACAGAATAAAATATACTGTATTTATCGCACAAGGGAAATTGCTTATTTGACGACAATCTACTCCATCTATCAGCAATACAGAATTTATTTTATTTATATATATATATGTGTGTGTGTGGGTGTGTGTGTGTGTGTATGAGGGTCAGAAGTTGTTTTACAGAAAATAATTAGAAACTATTTTTTTCTCTGTTTTCTCTTAAATACCCAGTTGATCTGAATCGTCTCCATGATGATGTCAAGCGGTATAGCTGCACACCGCGGAACTACTCTGTGAACCTTCGGGAGGAGCTGAAGACCACCAACGCTGTCTTCTTCCCTCGATGTCTGCTGGTGAAACGCTGCGGAGGCAACTGTGGCTGTGGGACCAATCACTGGAACACCGGTTGTACCTGTCAGCCCTCGAAAACCACAACAAAACTACACGAGGCAGGTTCCTTTGTAATGTAAAGGTCTTAGTTGATGCACAACTCAAAAGACATGAATGTCAAATACATTTGGGGCTTTCAATTGATTTTTGTTTTTGTTTGTTTGTTTGTTTCAAACTGCTCTTTTCCAGAGTGGAGTGATTGTACAGCTAACGTCTGTAGCTAATTTTACAACAACAAATCAAAACACAAGCTTTATAACATAGTGGATTATCCATAATGAAAAGTCAGCATGATATGTACAAGTTCAAATGCAGTTCAGTACATACACACTCACTTATATTTGGTCAAATGACCCCTACCGAGTTTCACCTAGACCAGGTGCTTTTTGTAGCAACTAACCACCTTCTTCCACAATCCTTGTTTGATAATACACCACGATTCATATTAGAAAAGGTGGAATTTGGCTAAATTGTACGGTTTTCCCAGGTACTTCTATCTGGCTTTTAAATATACGTCATAAATGTTCAACATGGTTCAGATTGGAGATTTGGGAAGGGTATTAGAAGGGCTTGCTTCTATTTTAAAAACATTTTGATGTCTTTCTGGGACCCACTGCTCAACATGGATGAAGCAAATCTCTTCCGGAGAGAAATGTTCTGATGAGATTAAATAAGCAATGACCTGTTTTCATTTAATGACTGAGTATTTTTGGCAAAGTCCAGGTGTTTCTACCAGAAGCTTTTTGATGGCCACATGTCGTCTGTGTTTGAGGTGGAGCAATTTTAACCAAATTGTAGTGAGTGTGTATTCATATATTTGAGCCTGTATATAAAATTGAATTGCATAGATTAGATAAACCACCAATAAAACCTCAGATGTGCACCTAAGTCTTCTTTTTCAAATATTTTTTGTGTATTGATTCCATCAAGAAGACTGGCTCAAACATACCATTTATGCATGTGATCATTGCTTATAAACTTCCAATAGAAACTATTAACGCCACAATCTCCAAAAATCCCAAATCCTGAATACAAAGGAATTTCCCTGAAACCTGAGTGAAATGATGACTGATGGCTTTATCCTGCTCAACAAAAAGACTGCAGAATAAATGTATTTTGAACTTGATGCCAGCAGTGTGTTTGAAAAAAGTTGGAATAAGGTCAAAGAGAATCCCATAGAGGACGATCTGTTCTGAGGTAAAGGATTCACTGCTCCATCAAACAGTCACTGAATATATTTTAACCAGTAGAAACTTTTATTTTTAGATGAAAGATGGCAGACTTTAAGGAGTTAATTATCTTCAAAATCGAATATTACTAGAGCAGTGGAGCAATCCAGCTGCATTCCTAAATTCATGGAACACGACTGAAAAGCACCGCTGACTAGTTGTGCTCTACGGGTCTTCAGGCCACGCAGCTTTAAAAACAAACATGACTCTGAAGTGGAAATGGCCGCGGGGCGCCAGGAACACCTCTGAAAATTATTGTTAGCGAGCAGAGTTCATATGGAGCACATCCCAGCTGTCATGGGCATACAGCGTGCACGTAGGACAGGTCGGCAGCGGAAATTCAAAATTCTTTTTGAAATCGAGAAGGCATCATGCTTGCTAATGAGCACAGGGACTAACAGGCCTGTTATCACAGCACAGTGAGAAGTGAACATCTGTCGTGATATATATTAAGTTACAGCAGTCCATGTGGCTTGGCTAACTTTGACATCTCCATTAACAATGAAAGCGTGAGTCTCCCAGCAACATATATTGCTATCAACATGGTTCCTGTTTCAGATGAGACCCCGCTGATTTAATAAGACGACTAAATTATAATTAGTACAAATTTCCTACAATCCACTGAAGATGGATTTCTGCTGTCCAACTTAATATAAATAAGATTGGAAAATGTTCATCATTTGAAACTACATCTTTTTATCTCCTTTTTTTGTGCTTAAATTGATTTAGCTATAAATAGAAGGTTTTTGTTCGAACTTTCGAAACGCTGCTGTTCTACAAACATATCTCCATAAATTAGATGACCATTGAAAAGTTAATGGATTTCCGCAATTTGATTCAAAACACTCATATATTTTAAACATTCTTTACACATACATAATGTGATTGGTTGTTTCTAGTTCGCACTGGGCAGAGGAGCATGATTTTATTTTTTCACGAATTGTCTGCCTCATATCATACTGCCGCAGCATACAGACAATTTTAACAAATATGTAAAAAAAAAAAAAAAAAAAAAAGAAACACGTTTTATAAGAGTTGCATGCTGCAGCTGTAAAATTAATGAACTAAAAACAATATTAATTTAAAATGTATTTACTGGCTTGGTGTTTTGACACAACAGAGACATAAATTTCAAAAATGAATATCTGGAAACACACCACTGTTTCGTTGATCACTAAAATAAATTCAATTTTCTACGATATTTAAATTTGCTGAGCTGATTTTTTTTTATATGTAAGGATTGTAGGAGTGTACTTAATACCTGTAAATGTGTCAGTGCCCATCAAACACCTAGACAAGATCTGCTGGTGAGCGTTCATCAGGGTTTTCAAACATGAGCTTCTATTTAACTTTCATTCACACTTGAGTGAATTTCTCAGAAAAGCATCTTAAAAAGATGGCGAGAGAGTAAGATCGTGTGAAAGGACAAGAAATATTGAGACGCTCAATGTGGGAGGAGAAGGAAGAAGAAGCTGAGCGTTTCGAGGCCGGCGCTGCTTCAACAGCAAAGGAAACAGTGCACCAGTCTGGCTCTTTCTCTCCGCTTCTCATTTCCTTCCAGTCACTCCATCTTCTGAGCATTCTATCTCCCATCCCCTTCTCCCTCGCCTTTCATTCTTCCCAATTCCCATTTTCAATTTGTCCCTTTGCAATGCACCATTCTTGCTTTTTAAGCCTGTCATTCATTTCTTTGTGCCTTTGTTCTCCTATAGCTTCATTATTGAAACGTGGTCCACAGGGCTCTTTTTCTGCCTTAGGCCCTTTTCAGAGTTAAAAACCACACAATAGAAATTTAGACAAAAGTGGGATTTGGGATTGTAATTGTTCTCTGTCTGTGAGTGTGTTAGCATGTAAATGTGTGGAATGCAGTCAAAAAATGTGCAAGCATGAAAGAAGAGCATTTGCCCGGATGAGCAGTCAGATTTTTTATGTTCATGAATATTTGTCTGCTATGAATGTTTTGTGTGTTTGATGGGCAGCTTCTTCTGGATCTCATCGTGGATCTGTTCCTGCTTCCTTTAGCAGCGGTTACTACTACCAAAGGAAACAGTCTGCGACACACAAGTATTACTAACACTGCCGCTTTTGTGCTGGGAAATCACACACACACTCTATTTCCTTCATCCAGCCGTGTTAAATAAATTCACTGCAACACTTGTGGAGGAATGTGTGTTTCACCTTAAATTCGTTGGGAGTTGTTGCTGCTGTTGCCTCGCAGCCAGACAGTACTGGATTCAAATCTCAGGACAGGGACTTTCTTTGATAAGTTGCATGTTCTCCCTGTTCATACTTGGGTTTATTCTAGTCTCATACCTCCTATTCAAAAACCTTGAATAGGTTCTTTGTAACCCACCTTAGCATGTGTGCATGCAGGGTTGTCTGTGTGCTATGTGTCCGAAATGACCTTGTAAAGTTATCTCTAAGTACATTTATGTTTCTTTGTAGCTTCTGAATTTTATTTTGTTGGAAATATTCATTTTTTTATTTTTTATTGAATGTGTATTGGGATACCTTGGGAGCGTCTCCTGTTTTCCAACAAAAAAAAAGAACTATAACAAAAACACAACCTGGAAATAAGAAGAAACAAATACAGGATTTCCATCATAGCTTGTTATTTTCAACTGTCAGGGTGGTTGTTGTACCCCACATTTGTCCATCCTTATCTGTTCAACTCTTTTTAAAGCAGAATAGCTGCAGCATATACGGTAGCACACAATTACTGCACATATCACCAGATCACTCGAAGACGTTTTCTTATATGTGATAGCATTTTTAATACACTAAATCCCTTTTGGAACCTCTTACAGGTGTCCAAGTTAGAGGTTGTCAGCATTCCTCCCATCCTCTGGAGTAAAGTTATTTCCTCCCCTACACTGCTTGGTCAGTGGTGTTTGAGGGATCCTTGCCCACACTGCAGATACATCTGGTGTCTCAGAGCACAACTGTAACAGCGTCCCAATGTCATTTCGAATGAGTAAGAGAGAAAACCTCTCTGTCCACCGTGGGTAGCTGTCTGTCTGAGACAGGAGGGTGATGCACAGAGAGGGGACTGTCCCTCTGACCACAACAGTAATAGACAGGCCCACCCAGCACAAAGTCTGGAAGGATTCTGTTGAATGACGCTTCACTTATCAACCTACTAACTTTACATTATATGGTAAATAGAAAATATATCCATTCTCCTGCATGATGTTTCAAAATCTAACTTTTTAGCAACTTGCTCCTTTATTTGAGTCTTTTGCTGCAAACAATGCACATAATTAAATAATTTTGTTTCATAGTCATAGTGCTTTCTGTTTGGCTTACTTGTTAAGTTTTCATCCATTCCTATCTCTTCCTTTGTCTCCTGTAGGTGCTGAAGTATGCCCCAGAGACCACTCCGTACAAGCACCAGCAGAGGCAGCGAATGCGCTGGGTTATTGATGAAATTTTCCTCTCGCATCATGAAATGTGCGAATGTGCGTGTCCGCTGCAGCCTCCTCGCTGAGACACTGATTCCGGCTCGTGCGTCTAGAACTGATGGATGAATTCTTCTCCCTGTTTTGCAACGGACTCTGTATCCCCAAACAGCACCTCTGACAAACATGCAGCAGAAAAGAGGGCAATAATCTGACTGATGCACTGCAGCTTGCGTTGTACAAAATGTCGTTTGCTTCAGAAACTAAATGACTTTCTCTGAGCATAGATTGCTTTCTTCAAAATTTGGTCAAAATTTTCCGATGAAACAATTTCTCATGTTTCTTTAAGACTTCTCTGTCCATACCGAATCTTAACTCAATGTATTGTGTCTTACAGGAGTATTAAAACCTGCAACCTTTGTTACATTTTTGTCATATTAGAATGATTAATTTCAATTTGTATTTGGAGTTTTGATGTGATAAATCCAGACAAATTATACGTTTCTATTTCACCCTTAAAAATCTGAAAATTCCTACCCAGTCTGATGAAACCTGAACAGCGCCCCCACAGTATGATGTTGCCACCACCATGTATCTCTATAAATTTGTAGGGTAATGTTTTTCACTCTTTTTATAATTTTCTTCTTCCAAATTGCTGCCGTGTCCCCAACATATATTGGATGAGCTACAAACGGGGCATCTTGTGACTTTGTTTTTCAACAATGGCTTTTTTCTTGCAACGCTACGATAAGGGTCAGATTTAAGATTGTTTAACTTATTGTTGTCCTGTTGACAGATTGTCCCAATTAAAGTGTGGCTCTCTGCTTTACTCCAGACTTACTCTGGGCCTCTTACCTTCTCTGGTTATTGCTTTCCATGCCCAGCCTTTCAGCTTTGATGGACAGTCATGTCTTGGTAGGTTTATGGTTGTCCATCATCATTTTGAAATGATGAGTTCAACAATTCTCCACAGAACGTTGCTTGGAGTATTGTACCTGACAATTAAAAAGGGAAATATTTATCTATGCCACAGATTTTATCTCCTTCCTATTCTTTCCCTTCCTCCCCAAACTACACAGTACTTTTTGTGGGTGTAATAATTGTGGGAAGTCAAAATGTGTAAAAAAAAAAAATCAAGGGGTGTGAATATGTCGGCTTAAATTGAATAATGTTTTTCTTTAAAAGGAACAGAAAAAAACACATTTGAAAGAAATTAACTGTGTTGAAAGTTACTTTAGGTTTCAAAGGGCTTTACTAGATGCCAATCTGACTTAAGTAAAACTAAATTTACCCTGTGCACTATTTACGCCTTCCGGATTTTACTTTGTTTCACGTGCATGCATGTTTATGCATTTGCAGGGTTTTGTGTTTAATGACTGTTTTGAGAAACTTCATGCAAATCCTTTTCCAGGAGGAGAGTGAAATGAGTGAACGAGAGGAAGAAGGAGGGAGGGAGGTTACAGAAAGTTTACACCAAAATAACACATTGCCAGTTGTGAAATTAGGCAAACTGGAACCCTTCAGGTCTGAATTTGACAAATTTCACACAAACATGAAGTACAAAAACATTCACTCTGGGCAATCTTAGGCTCAAAACCAATACATATGTACAAAGTGTGGCTTTATTTTGCTCATATTTAATTCAAATGTACCCCTTGACTTTGTGTGTCGGTTAGTTCATTCACTTTAAAACACACATTCCCTTCTTCAATCACCTTAGAAGACATCAAAGAAAGCATCAGATCATGCTGCAGTGCTGTGCCCATTTTCTTTCCTGAGCATTCCTGGCATTCCGGCTGCTAAGCGAAATCCTGCTGCAGCGGATAAAGCCGTGAACCTCAGACCCCAAACACATCGAAGAGGAAAGAGACCTGGAAACTCAGGAAGACCGACAGAGAGGAAGTTTTTTTGGAAAGGTGTCTGAACAGTCAGAACGTTTATTTGTAGGTTGGCAGTATTTCAGGGTGAGACACTTTCTGCACAAATAAGAGCAAGCCTCCTGTGAAAGAAAAAAAACAACAACCAATACTTGAATGTGTGCATGGGTGTGTGTCAGTCTAATAGCTCAGGAAGAGACTCTTTTGTTTTAAAAGGTGGAGGGTTATGAACAGTCTGTGAGAGTTGGCAGCAGCTGCGGAAATGTGAATGGTCAGCATGTGCAAGGTGTGTGCATGATATCAAACCAGTCAGAAGCAGCAAAACAGTATACTGTTTGCAAAACTGAGCAAATGTCTATAAAGGTGGTAAACTGTTCATCTGTCACTTTTCTTCTAACTTCTCCTATTCTACCTTCTTAACACACAGGTTCATGTGTAGGCTGGATTTCAACAGAGAAAATTAGATTTCACATGCTACCTCACCTCTAAAAGCTGAAAAACAAAAGAGCTTGGCATGGAGATGGTTCTGCAGTCAGACTGTAACCCAATCAATGCAGAGGTTTTGCATGCATGTGTGTGATGCAGGACATGGCTATTAAGTTCCTGGATATTTAATACTGTAAAGTGGCAAGTTGGCCAGTAGTCACATTTTTAGGTCATTTATACCAGGCAACATGATAAACAAGTGTGAGTTCAGTTATTGGCTCCTCTTGTGGGGATGTGTGTAAATCCTCTCTGTTTTTGTTTTTATTCTGATGGTGAAAAGTTTAGACAACTACATTTTTTAAGATGAGTACAATTATTCTGTTGATTATAAGAAAACAAGCGCAGGTGGTTGACATAAATGGAAATTAAATTTAAAAAAAAGTTCTAAGCTTTCACAGTTGTCAAATTAAAAATGGAAAATATTTGATAAAACACCATTTCTCTTCAATAAATATTTTTTTCTCTTATGTTTACTTTCGCTTTCATTTAAATTTCATAGTAAATAGGACCAGAGTTAACCAACAAGGTTAACTCATTCATTGAATGAAACGCATTCAAGTGTTGGAATGGGTTTTTGTTTGTTTTGTTTTTTTTCTTTCCTAAAAAGCTTAAACTTAGTCTCACCTGACCAAAGCACACCGTCCAAGTTACAGCCCAACTAGAATTAAAGTTTATGAAGTTTGTACAGGTGAGAGTTATTCTGCTGCGTCTCCCTTAAGAAATCATCTAATGGCTGTTATGGAGACTTTGTGACCCCAAGGTGACACTCCATGCTGCTAACAGGAAGCTTTGAAGATTGAAGATTTGCACCTCTCTTACCGTCCCACTCGATGTGTAGCGACAAGATAAATATGGTTCCTGGTCCAGCTTCCTGCCAACTGGCTTGAAGAAACTGGCCTCTATGTCATCTCACATTTCAACTTGAGGGAATCAGGAAGTGAGGAACTCTTAACAAAAGGTTTAAAGAAAAAAAAATCTATTAAATGACTACTATATTTATTACAAACAAAATATAAAGATGGTAAATATGTGTGCAAAAATTATTTGTATTCAAATTAAAAGTTGTATCACTTGACATTTTTCTTTTCAATGCAAAATTATGGTGCTAGAATAATCTTAAATCTATAAGAAGCAACAACAAATGTGTCTGTATCTGAATACATGTGTGCTGCATTGGAAAATGAACGTTTATGAAAGGTTGTTTATGCATGTCTTTGCTTTTAACTCTAGAAGGAAAAAGAGAGACTGACTGGGGTTAATTAATGTAGCAATGTAAATTATATATGGAGATTTTATAGATGACACTGAAAAGGAATATTGTACACAACGTACAGAGTAAATGAGCACAATCAATTGCAAATGTATGCATTGTAAAAACATGTGAGTGGATGTGTGTGTGCATCCTGTGCCTGCCACTTTCTTTGTGTTAACGACACATTCCATTGTTAGCTCTAAAGTGACACTTTTCTTTTATCAGATGAGGTTTTGTTTTCTCACACAGTTCCTTACAAAATCCTTCACACATTCATTTGGTTCACTTATGACAACGGAATCAGTGCCACACAGTTTCACTTTTTAAACAGATTTATTCCAATATTATTTTACTTATGTGCAATCAGGTGACTGTCATCAACACAGAGAAAGTTTCTGACGTGAGATTGGCAAAACAAAATAGTCATTGTCCTTTGTTGCATTGTGGGAAAGAAAAAAATTAATGACCAAACTCTATGCTTCACTTAAGTAATTTATTGTTTCTTTCTGTTTTGTTTTATTAAAATATCAGCTGGATAGTTTTGATAAATAAAATATTTGAGACAGCACGATGTCCAGTTTTTTGTTTTATTTCTAAAAACTGTTTTTGCAGACAAAACTGGAGAAGCTCCTAGTTTAAACATGAGCGCAAGGAGAAAGTAAGAAGATATAGAGCAACAGATGTGACAGTGACACAGAAGCTCATCTGTTGCTTAGGCGTCAAAGACCTTCTCACACACAGTCAACAGAGAACAAAGATCACCACGGTTATCCAAAAATGTACTCTTATGTGTTACCTATTAGGAAGGGTGGAATAATGAAGAGGTTTACTCTTTGTGATCTGAGTTTATTGCAAGAGTTTGACTGGATCCTTTGAGCTGCCGCCATGTTTATATGCTGATTGTATGTTGTTACCCATAGTACCCAGTAGGGGGTGCTGTACTCTGGTTGACGTTGAGAGTTGGTGCCGTCATTTAAACCGACAAACAAGAGGAAGCGTCGCTAGTCTTCCTGTCAGTCAGCATTTTGGGCTGAAATATACCACAGACGAGAGGAAGAGGAGGATATTCTTTATTTTTGCCTCTGGCCTGAAGCGCACATTCTTCAGAAAAGGCTGAAAGCAGCGCAACACGGACTTTAACCGCCATAAGCGAGGTACATGTTTAGAGCTGTATTAGTTTGTGACGTTAGCGTAACTGTGTAAAGTATTCATGTTTTGTGTCAAACAAAAGCGCTTAAGTATTTTATTTTCTTTTAGTTTTCACGGTGTATTTATTCACTGCTCTTTGACGAAACTTGGTTTCGAAACGAAGCAAATACGAATCTGCCGCACCCGTGGAAGCCCTCCGTGTTTTCTTGGGTCTGAGGGACAGTTGTTGGCTTTTTGAGTGACCATGGTGACGTAATTAGCGGAAAAACGGCAAATTCTAACTGAAAACACAGATATTGTTTTGTCTCCCCGTCACGTGACAGTTCTCAGAGGATCCATTACCACAGCATCTCTGCTAAGAGATGTTTATAAGCATGAGCTTATCTTTTTATTTATCATTCTGATAGTACATCACATTTCTTTTGTGGGAAGAACATTCAGTCAGCTTCTATGAATTTGCTGGTTTCAGTCGGCTGTGTTTGCATTTCAGATGTTGAAATGAAGCATAAAGTGCATACAAAATGCTCCAAAAATCAAGATTTATCTGATTGCACTCTTTGTGTCAAAGACTGATTTAAATAAATCTCGCGTGTTACCATATTAATGAACTTTTTACCGTGTCTCTTGAAGTGTGTGGATGTTGTTCTACTTAGACGCTAGAACGTCAGCAAAAAACATCTGCATTTTGCCATTTTTTTAGATTCAGTTTTTTGCCACTTTGTTGCCATTTTTCAGACAAAATTCCTTTTCATTATGAATGGATATCTAAACCCCTTTGATAGGCAGCACCTGTGGTTTCTGGAGTGTTGTCATGAGGTGAGGTGGTGAGGCAGGCACTGAGGACCTACGTAGAAATGAAGAAACAATGATTTAATGATGAATTCAGAAAAAACAAAACAATCCAAAGTCCAGGCAGGACAGATAAAAGAGTGGAAGGCTATGACATTAAAATCTGGTAGCAACTGGAAACTCAGTGCACTGCAGTAACAGACATTAACATGACAGTATGACAAGACAGATACGACAGCTTGGTACGACCAGACCGATTCGACGAGGACCCCAGGTAGTAAAGAACACAGGTGGGATTAAATACACAGAGGGTAATCAAGGAACGACAAACGCCTGGGAACAACCAAGGGGTAGACAGGACAGACAACACGACTCAATAGACACAGAAACCTAAAATAAACACAGAAATACTCAATTCCTCATAAGTGTTTTGTTTTTAGTAAGCAGCTACTTCAACAAGACTGTGTCCAACTGAAGGACATGAGACAATGTGTACTGTTGCAAAAGTTACCAGATCTTCAAGTTGATCCACAATCCTTGTGCAATTTTAGAAATAAATGAAAGTTCATATTTACCCAAGTTTATGCAAATTGTGTTCACTGGGTTAGAACATCTGCCTCACTGGCAACCAATTTGAAACGCCACACTGAGTTGAAGCCTGTTTAGAGTCTTGGAAAATGCATACAAGCAACAGATAAAAACAACAAACCATTATAAAAGTGCACCTTGGGAGAGCAGCTGTGACATTAACTCAGAATTACATTTGTAATGCTCTGGTTAAGAAGGCCACCTCTAAAAAGAAAAAAAGAGAAAGAACCAAGAGATAAATAGTAGACTATGAGGTTCTCCTTGAAAACAAATTAGGATCAAAAATAAAAGAGGAGTCTACAACAAAATAAATAAAACCATCTCCAATTTCCTAATCTTTTCCAAAAAGATAGTTTCTGGTAAACTTTTAAGAAGCAATGATCAACAGTTTTTCCTTTTGGGATTTTGAAGATTTCTAAAAGACATGGGCACAATACTTTTACTTAGGTGTTGACAGCATAATGTATAGAATATCATATTGGAAAAAAAAAATGGACAAGTGTTCTGCCAAAGAAGCTATAATTTATCCCTTATCTTCAACCTTCTCCACAGATTTTCTATCAAATTTAAGTGAGAACTCTTGACTGTGTCACTCAAAAACATTGTTACTTTTAGTCAGAGGAAACGTTTCGGTCAGATTAGAAGATTATTTTGGGATTGGCAGGTGATGTAGCAGTAGAGCAGGGGACACCAAAACGGAGACATTACTTGATGTCACTAGTGTTCAAAGTCTAACTTGAGACATTTGCTGTCTGTCTTTTTTCTCTTCTCTCCACCCGTATCCTATCTGATTACTGTAAATACAGGGCGTCATTTTACAAAGTCTTAAAATAGATTAGTTTGGAACACATGTCTGTACAACTTCTTTTGCTTGCAGATTGACGTCTACTTTTGTATCTGCATATTTTGTTTTTTTTGTTTAAAATATTAACCAATATTTTCTGAAAATATTATTATTTAAACCTAAATCTCTTTGGGATACTAATACTTTTGGCCTTTACTGTATTTGAAGTAGGTGGGCTTTAGATGAAAAAAGAATAAACCCAGATTTTGAAAAGAAGGGGCCATAAATTTAAAACAGCTTTCACCTTTTAAAATGCCAACACTCCCAGCCTTAGTATTGTACCCATGCATTTTTCTACATTTCTCAAGGCTGTTTCCTGTCTTTTTTGTTGCTGTGGCAACCCTTCCTGTGCTGTTATCATGACGCAGCAGTCTCCCACATACAGCCAGACAGCCACATCCCACAGTCTACCACCTAGCTAGACATTTGTCCATCTGACACCCGTCACTGAGCTTTTTTTTTTTCTTTCCCTCACAGGACAGAAATTCAACAAAGCAAAGTAGACTCTTTAGTCTAGAGGGATCAGAGCAAGACAAGAATACAAAACAATATGGAGGCAAACAGGAGTGATCAGCATGAAGATTGAGGTTTAAAAGTGGAGCAAACAAAGAACAAGACAGTAGGGAAAGGGAGATCAATCAGAAAAAAAGGTCAGCAAGACTTGGGTTACGTTTATTTGAACTCATCATTCAGAAGGGCTTCTACTGTCTGTTGACAGCTGCTTATCTTTTCCTTGTCGTCCAGCAAATATACTTTAAACACCATTCATTTGTCCTGCAGAATATCGTGCTCTCGGGTTGGGGGGATCTTATTCTTCCTAAACTTGCACATGTTTGTACGTAGTCATTGAAGCTCCCCTGGTCTTGTCAATGATGCACTGTGCCTTTCCTGCACTACATGCCGGTATCCCGCTGTTATTTCCATCCATAACGTCCTTCAGAATGACGTCTTTAAGCACTTTTTTTCCCTCTTATGCTCAAGATACTTTTGGCTTTTCTAATCAGTAACCTGGGGTTACCTAAGCAACAAAGAAATGAAAACATGAAGAGCAAGAGAACTTACTGCATATTTATTACATGTTGATATGATTTGTGCTGGTACAAATCACAATTATAAATCATAAAGACAGACATGCATTTTTGACCAACAAGTCAGTACTGTCAAAAACACTTTCAGCGCTAAAAGCGTACAGTTAGGTGCAATTGCCTCTGGAAATACAGCTGTTTATTCTTGCGCAGCCTCAACAGCACATGTAAATTTTTATTTATTGAAAATTGAGTGGATTGCACAGAAACTATTTAGTCCAATTTGGCTTGTTGTCAGTAAGAACTGAGTTATATTTGTAGCAAAAAATGGGTGGGTGAAAAAAGCTTTGAGAAAAGCATGAGCTTTGTAGGGTGAAGAGTTTGTTTGTGTTTAACTAGCATGGACAACATTTGAGTCGAGAAAGGGAAAAAAAAAATAAAAATCAGAGTGGATGATGGATCCAATGAGTTCGGAGTTATTTCTGACTTTAGTTGAAGAAAAGCAATAAAAGAAGTTTCTGGAGAAGAGAAGGCAGAGTTAAACAGAGAAAGGGCTCGAAGATAAAAAATAAAAATTCAGACAGAGAGAAAAGGCGACACATGGACAGATGATGAGGAGGTGGAGGAGAGCTGATGAAGTCACTGAGGCGTGTAGAAAAGAGTGGTGAGAATATGACCCTCAACTGGGACACGATGTAGCAAGACAGCAATGGCCTACATCACCAACATGGGAGGGTTACTGTCAATCAGGCAAGCTGTTTTTTTTTCCCCATCAGAGACTGATTTCCATTATGAGAGAGAGCATTCCTCTCTATGACAGTTTAATGTTGCACAATTTCCACCAAACAATAGTGTAATCCTACTCGTTCATCTTGGCACCGATGTAGCCTTCCTCGCTCGGTTGTTTGTCACCTGGTACGATACAGAACGAAGCACTCTTCACAATGTGATTTTGACTGCATGCAAGTGGCCCCTCAGCTACACCAGCATTCCTCAGAATTCTTTACTCTTTCTCTTCTTTTTGTTTTTTGAAATGTGATTGTATAATTTAACCAATGAAACAGTTAACAATTGCTCAAAAACAAAACATTCTTATTCCAAAAATAAGAACAACACAAAATAACAGACAACTGTCATAGCAGTTAATAGTTGACAGTTACACCATTCACAAAACACATTTATATATATATAGTCATAAATTTATACTTTGAACCCACCTTGCATGATACAGAATGAAACACTCTTCACAATGTGACTTTAACTGCATGCAGCTGAAAAATAAGACACAGTTAGTGTCGTGAGTGAGTGGTCAGCAACGAACACCAACTAGCAGCTCCCACTCATAGGGTCACGTTTTCAGCCCAACCACGAGACAACTTCACAAATCAAATTCATAGATGTTAAATGTTCTTACAGTATTTCATTAATTGTTGAACTGGAAAAATATGACCCTAAGTAAAAAAAAAAATGTAGTGAAGAGCTGCTTCCCTCACACCTACCTCCATCAGCAGGGAAGCCGTGAGGGTGCCTGTAGGACCCATTACACGCAGCCACTCATCACACCACTAGGTGGTTCTAAACATATGCATTGGTTAAAAATCTCATTATAAATACATACTATTATTATTATGATTTTGGGTAATATTCACATACACATACACACTTTTCTCTCAGTTACAACAAAAAGACACACTTAAGCACTTCTTTGTCAGTCACATAAAATCACAATTAAATTCACTGATGTCTGGTTCTAGGGAAAAAAAAAAAAGTAGAAGTTAAAGAAAACCAAACACTTTTCCAAAGCACTATATTTTATAACCACTGAACCACACACAGATATAAGCAGTCACCCATCTACAACACCCACACCATTATTCTTGTGTTCACCACAAACCTCAAGTCCTTCATCCCTGTCCCTCGCTTCCATCCTACCCTTCTTTCACCCTACATTATAGAACAGCTTTCATTTAGGTATGAATATTAGATATTTCTCCTGAATTATAGAAAACGACCGTATGTGAAAAATATGCAGAGATAGTGATAAAAAGAAGCGCTGTACTTGTCAGTCTTCACCCGCACATTCAAAATAGTCCAATAAAAAATGACATTCTCAGATCCAAACTGTTCCATTAAATAAATGATTAATATAAAGTGCAAGTAAAGACGTGAGATATCTCTCTTTCTGAGCTGCTTTGCATCAAAGACAGTAAAGTTGCAGGATTTTTTCATATTCTCTTTTTTCCGACTGATAATCTACAGAGGCAGGTTAGTGTGTACTCAGAGTGAAAATATGTTACAGCTGTTCTCTTGTTTGGGATATTTCACACTCCATTGCTTTGGGATGCATTCGCTGATGAATTATACCCAGAATGAAGACAAGCAACAATTTATTTCTTAAAAGTGCCTGGTGTTAGAAATAAAATTTATGGCAGCATCAGATTGGCAACTGAACGGAGCGAGGAGACCTCTGAAAGACAATAAGGAGGAGAGTCTAGGAAGAAACGACAAGAGTAGCCCAGAGGCAACAGACTTACTTTAATTTGATGAAAGTGGTCAGCTTACTCTGTGTGTGTGATCTTGCATTTGATACATTGTGAGAATCATTTTCCTAATACATACTATATGGTAGGGACCAACCCATCCTTATGGAGCCCAAAGCCAGGGTCCAAAAAGAAGATGCGCTGTGTTTGTAGGTATAGCACTAATGTATGAATTGATCTTAAATTAGGTTTAGGATTAGGCATGCAGTGGTAATGGTTAAGTTTAGGATATAGAAATTAATAAGAAATTAATGGAAGAGTAAGTCCTTGTGAAAGGAGACGTGTGTGTGTGTGTGTGTGTGTGTGTGTGGGTGTGTGTGTGTGTCGCCTTGTTTTTGATACTGTCTATTCTTCATTCATTTACTTGGTGCATAGGTTGAATGAGCTTTCCATTGTACTTTTATTATTTTTCCAGTGACGTTTGCAGTCAAAGAACTTTATTCCAACAAAAGTAGTAATGAAAAAATGATAGACAATCAAATGCGCATAGAGAAATACAGTAGACACTGTCAGTAGATTATATCATTTAACCTAACTTGCATTGTTTTAAACTGCTAGTACAAGTCAATGGCCTACACAATTAGGAATAATAGTGAATTGTTTTACAAGCAGTTGGAGCATTGAGGCAGTTATATACTAAAGGAATCTAACGTAAGCACTGAGCTGAAAGGTATTTTGTCTGCAGCAGAGATTATACACAGATGAAAACACTGCTCAGAGACGACAAGGAATTAATGACTGAGTCACCTGAAATGCACTTTTCCTCTTAGGTTTGATTAATTGGAGTTCCTGTCTGACTGTATTTGCTTTGCACAGGGATTCCTGAGAGCTGCTCAGTAATTCATTTGTTCATACTATTGCCTTGAAGCAAAAAGGTCTTAGGTTCAACTGGTGAGTGAGAACTTTTGAATCTACAGACAACAATGACAATATACTCAAAAATATTCTGTCATACTCTGACATTTAACAAATAGAATATATTTTTGCCATACTTCTGACTGAAGTAGAATATGAAACATTTAGTCTAATTTGATGTCAGATAAGTTGTGTTTACAAGTTTACCTTATAATCCGATTTTAACTGTATCCAAAAAAGGTTTTGATTTTGTCTCTAAACCTTATTACACAACATAAACATCTAAGCCTCCGCAGGGATTTGCATGTTTCTCACTGTGAGAAAAATTAGATACCAGTCTGTAAGACTAGTCCACCAGGAGCAGGAATAAAGGTTGCCAGTCATCCTGCATTCACTGTACGAATGCAGGTGAGTCAGGACACCTGTCTCAAGTGATGGATCAGTCTGCAGGAAGCAACATGAGTGTATCACAGTCATCACCAAGTATCTGAGTAAACAAACTGTGGTCAGCTCTCTGTACTGGATGACAAGCACCAGTCTTGACACAAACTACATAGACAATTTAAAAAAGAAATGTTATCTTGTACTACATGGTATAGGGTGTTGGATTCGTCCTATGAAGTGAACCCAGCACTTAAAGTTTATTTATGCACAAATAGGACGTATTGATGGAAAAACACAACCCAAGGACAGATTAACATAGACTGATAAGTAAGATAATAACACAGATCTTAACTACAGCGCTGCAGGACAGAGAATTCAACTGTTTTTCAGGTAACTACCCTCCTTTCAGCCAAATAACAGAAATTCAAAATTTATTTAGAAAAGTCTATTGGATCATTTTCCTCAATGAAATATGGTTAACTCTGTGTCTCACCTAAATAACTGGGATACATTTATTTATAACTAGGGTTTTGTGGAAATGTAAGAACTTCAAAGCACAACATCATGCTAATGTGTATTAAAGAAAATTTAGCTCAGTTCAAGTGCAATTTATATCTCTGTAAGGAATAAAGTCATATCAATTTACATTGTCTAGGATCATTATTCCATTGAGGACTGCTTATGTTTCCTTTTGAGATGGATTCATTTAGGTGTCAGACATGTTTTTCTGAGATTGACAACTCTTGCACATTCGTGATGCCGATCTCCCGTTTTACCACATACAAAAGGAACGCCGATTGTGATCTAATTACTGGATCACACACTAGTTTGAGATTGTTTAAGTTATAAAGAAACAATCCTCATCTTGAGTAAAACCTTACTCAACTTAAACTAAAAGACCAAAAAATCATCAAGAAAATCCCTAAACTATACGACCAGTTGCACCAGGATGGATCCATACTTTCATGTTGCTTAACTCAAATCATCTAAGTGATACAACTGAAATCAGTATTTATTTTACCAGTTGATGTATTTTTAGTATATTGTCTAATTGTCTATTTCTGGTGAGCCTGTGTGAATTTTAGCCTCAGTTTCCTGAATTTCACTGGCATTAGTGGGACCCAGGTTGGTCTTCTGCTGCTACCCATCTGCTTCCAGGATCAACACGTTGTCTATTTACATCAGGAATTACTCCACATTCCTTTATGGAAATTAGTTGTGCAATGACAGCAAGGCTGTATCCTCTTTTATGGGCCATTCTCTATAAACCTGGGAGATAGGTGCCATAAAAATCCCATTTGAACATCAGTTTATAGAATATTCACTCCAGCCTTGCTAGCTTATCTATTGTTCAGAAATGTAAATAAGAATAACTCAAAATTTCCCAAAGTGTCTAGTCATGAATTATGTCTATTATAATGAAAACTTGAGGACACAGCTGACTAACCTTACATAAGAACAGCATTTACCATTAAATGAAACTGTTTCTACTGGTCAGTTATTTATGTGACTAAATGCTAAGATATAATCGACATCTGAACTGAAGATTAATGGTCTTAAATGCCACTATGTAGAAACTATGTACCACTAGATAACAAATGACACATTGAAAACTTAAATTATTTTCAAATAACAGAGGAAATACCATTACTTATTTCATCTTAACTTGTAGAAGGACTCTAAGCAACTCAAAAAAATCAAATAAAATCATCTTCCCAGTTGCAGCTGGGGAGATTTGCCTGTGGTCTCAGCAAAAGTAAACACATTATAGTCCTGCAAACACCTTGAGAGAATCCGAGCATTCCAGAGTTTCTTTCCAGGCTGGATTGATAAACACATCCTCACTTTGGTTATATAAAAGGTAATCGCTATGTAGTCTCTGTTTACTTTATTCTTTCACTATTGGTCTATAAACAGCTGCATTAAAAAATACACTGGGACTTATGAGACTCTATTATCGTAATAAAACTGAGTTTACTTTTCATGTGTAGAATATTTCCTTCTGTTTTCTCTGTAGATAAATCAAATGGATCTTGTATGAGCACATCAGTTCAATGATTATTGGGGATTATACTCACTCCTCCACTGTCTCTAACTCATCAGCCAGAACATAATGATTAACTTATCAACACTGCCTGAACCTTTGCATATCTCAGCTACAACCTCTGCCTCAGAAAATACTTCTGCCTCAGAAAATACTTCAGAGCTTTCTTTATGCTTCAGAGCCATGCTTCTCCATCAGATTCTCATTTTGTTGTTTTTAATAAACATGACTTTTGTTCCCTGTTCAACTGTGTGGTTCCTTAATGGTTCATGCACAGGTGTCAAAATGCATCGGAGTCAAAACAAACCAGCAAGAAGTAAAGCAAAGCACAGAGATCAAACTAAGAGAATCAAGCAGTATAGCTCCTAACATGAACAATCAATAAAAATAAATGTAATAATAATGCTTAAAAAACAGTATTATTACTTATTTACACACATCCCAAATATGATTTTTTAAAAATTTTATTTATCTTGCAGATTTCATTTAATGAAATGGAAACCTCTCCATTGTACTTTAGCAAAAATGGAGGAAGGACCAGGGGCCAAACAACATCTTGCCAAGGGACCCAAACATACTGGAAAATGCCCGGTTTTATGTTAATGAAAAGATAAATCACACACTGCTATCTGGGGAGAGGATCATCAGTTTGAAGGAGAGACACTAACTCAGGTGGATTCAAAGCAAAAGCCATAGATTTTCTCTGAAAGCCAAATATCAGAGACATAAAACTTAATACAGCAAAGAGTCATGAGAACAGTTCCCATCTTTGAAAGAAAGGAGAAAGGACTCAATGTGTATGTGTGTTATGTGAACATGATGATCAACATGGAGCCGTGCACCCAGGACTGTGTGTGTGTGTGTGTGTGTGTATGCGTGTTTAGCATTTCTGAACTTGTGAGGCCCATTTTTTCCTATAAATACTTTGTTGTGAGGATCCACTGCTCCTGTTCTTGGATACGAGTTAGTTTATAGAAATTAATGGAAGTTAATGCAAAGTACCTGTGAAGATTGAAAGACATATGTGTGTGTTCCTGTACCTTCTACATGTAGAGAACCATTATGGTTATTTCACCAACAAAGGACATGTTCCTTGTCCTCAATTTTATTTCCAGTTGGAATGTCCTCTACTTGGCAAGTATGTTTTAGTTCAGATGTTAAGAGTTAGGTAAAAATGTCTGGGTCAGGCATAAATTAATCAATGTCAATACAACGTCCTCAGCTGGACTGTGGTGTGTGTTGGTGGTTGTGTGCATCAGCACGTTCACCGCTGCAAGCAGGTTATCAGCTCTGGGACAGGAAGTGTGCTCCCTGACACCTCGTTGTAACCATCAAAGCTTTCAGCAACCTCAGAACACACAGAAACAAACTCCTGACGCTGATTCTAGGAGAACAAATATTGATCCTCTTGCCCAAGGTACACAATTAAGTATCAGACGCACACAAAATTACAGCATTATGTCCACACTGTAACAATCATCTAAAGAACTCATGATGAGTGTCTGACCTGCTTTTGATGAACTTGGTGGAAACTCCTGGATCAGTTTCATGTCCTGAGACAGAGAGATATTACTTCTATTAGTGCATTTCAGTTTTCAAAGGGGGAAAAAAATTGTTTTGGCTCTCAGCTCTCTTCTTGCTGCCTTTGATCTACCTGATGTTTTTCTAAGATAACAGAGGGATCCAACAGGGCTTGGAGTCATTAAATCTGGCGAACACACTCATCTGTTAATTCTCTGCAGGCCCTTCAGACACTTGATAAGACGGGGTGAAGAAAAAAGAATACATGACACACTTAGCGACTTTATCACGTGAAAGACAAGTCACTGTTTATTTCAAATTTTATTCTAGGAAAAAAATTATCTCAGCTATTTGCAAAAGCTTTTGAAACCAATATATTTACCTCTTTAAGGGATATGTCAAATAGAAACCTAGTGGTGAGGGATGAAACAACTCCACAGTGAGTGAATGTGCAACAGCTGTTTTTCAGAGAGGAAATATTTCATACAGTTAGCAAGAAATTACAGACCTTACAGTAACCAATAAATATGCTCCACTTTTGGGGTGTTAAAATAAATGAACACAAATTCCACACAATTGCACATTAATTGGAGATTCACTCATCACTTGGCCAACAAAGGGACCATAAAACAATGTCCATTTCAGTACATCCTCTGTTCTTTGGCAAACTTCTCATGACTTTTCAAGAAAATCTGGAGTTCAATTCCCAGCAGTGGAGTTTCAGTTTGAAACTGCACAAAGTCCTAGTCCAAGTTTGTGTTTGCCCCAGATACCCAGTTAACTGGCATAACTCGCAGACCACCCATGGGTTATCTTTCTATTTGTTGATGGTGACCCATCTATTGTGAACTTCATCTGTTGTCCATTTAAAACTGGGATGAAATCAATCCCCACAACACATCTGAACAAAATAAGACAGACTGGCGAAATAAATAAGAGATTTATTTAAACATTGTATATCCTTTACTGTGTGACTTCTAAAGGCGTGGTCTCTGGTCTTCTCTCTTTGAATCAGGAAATTGATTGTCTAAAACATTTGTGACGTAATAAGCATAGATGGCAATAAAGGCTTTGGTAACTCAAAGAGATAGGCATCATCTTTGACTCCTTGTCAATACAGAGCTTTCTTCAGATGCTGAAGTTTTGCCTGTTGTTCTCAGAATAAGAAGGAAAAAAATTCAACTGTTGATGATGAATCACATGTCTATTAATAGGCTGAAATGCCAATGTATTGCAAACTGGATGCACTCAAGTGGGTGAAAAATTCACTTAATCTAAAACAACTTTTATTTGTTCACGATGAAGGTGGTTTTGCAGTCACCATGGTGCATTACCACCAAAGCAGCTGGAAATACCTCTGAGGCAAGCGCTTTTGTGTCATCCTAATTTTCAAGCAGGAGATTCATAATTGCGCTGGAGAAAGTAAGACGAGAAAGGAAGAAGTCTGGCTTGTGTGGGTAGGAGTGTTAAAAGCATTTTGGACCCATTAACAGCATTTTCTCCACCCCCCACAGCCTTTTAAAAGCAATGCGCTCTGACACTGTGCCTCTCTCAGTGACGTGTACTGTAACTGCATGTACGCCTCAACAAGAAAGTGTGAAATCATTTTGGATGAGGATGAGTCAATGCAACACTCCTCCTTTAAAGAAGTTGTCATTTCCCCCAGAGGACCCCTGTGTTTCCCTCTCATTCTGTCACTCTAAGGTGGACAAGCACCAAGAAAATCCAGACACCCTGCTACAGCCCGTATGGGTTATGTTTCAATATATTTGAGAGTATTAGATATCAGTTATAATAACGCTGAAAAAATCCAGTTCAAGAGACATACACAGATGAGGAGGACATGATTAGGTGATCATTACCCAGGGTTGTGCTGTTTAAACTTCAAATATTCAGTTTCATGTGCTCCTCTCTGTTGAAGTGAGAGTGAACTCCATGGAAGATCCAAAAAACTGTCTAAAACCTTTGGTGAGAAAATTAAATAGGTCTCAAACTAATGTAAACCGAACCGCCCCACTGTTTGGAAAACGATCTACAAAGGGAGGACATGGGGAAAAGTTTGCAACATGCGCAAGTCCTGCTTTCCACTGAAGTTCACCCCAAAAGCAGGATGCAAAAATGCTAAAATAAGTCTCTGAAATTCATGGTTCTTTACAAACAAGACTCTAAAATTGAGTTATCTAAATTAATCTAAACAAATTTCTTCTTCAGGTAGAAGAAGCTCACACAGCTGTGAGTTTTTTAAGGAAGCAAAATGATGTGAAATCAACTTTTTTGAGCTTTACATGATGTTACAATGTTATTCCATCATCAAAAACATTCATGTTTAAGAAATCCTTTAATCTGAGCTGGCAGCAGTTCGGGTGGGCAAAACGCTTGGCCTCATATAGTGTCGCCTTTTTCACGCAGCTTCTCTGAACTGCAGTCTCCAAGTGAAGCTTCCACCCCACAGAGCACCCCTTCCTGCAACTCCCCCACTCAGCTCCTACAGACTAGTGGCAGTGGCTATTAGCAAACACCTGTTGGAACTGTCCATCAGCTGAGCTTATCAATACTTTTCAGTCCAACACTCCAAAGAAAAAGCTTAACAGAGGAGTGTTCTTGTGATGATCTGCAAAAGGTGGCATGTCCGGAAGAGCAGGAGCTTCTTGAAGAGACGGAGGCTCAATTTCAAGGTGTCAATTTAGAAAGTCCAATTTGTTTTTATGTTATGTTTGATACATATAGGATTTCTATAACAGCTGAAGGTGACATAGTCATTTAACTGCTTTAGAATGGCACTATATGTTTGTAAAAAACAAATTTTAACAACTTTGTCACATCTGCACAAAGTTGTTAAAAAAAGATATATTTTTATCTTTCACCTTGACTAACCATGAATGGTGTTTCATTGTTTGATCCATCTGTATTTTGTTGTGGAAATATAATTAAATATAGGTGCTGAAAATCCCATGACCTTGACCCACCCCTCTTTTCCCAACTGTCTCCACTCATCTTTCTGAATGGTCTCCACTGGTCCATCTGCTTGGTCAGACTGCATCCGTCTGCCGGCTTGGCTGCATTTGTCTCCACTAATGAAGCATGTTAGTAGCAGAGACGCCGAGCTGATCAGTCCCTGGCTGCAGCTCCTCGCAGAATCACACAAACAAATACACAGACCAAGTGGTTTCTGGAAGAGCATAAGGCACAAGAGCGCTGTTGTGTTGCAGCTGCTGCTCTGAAAGTGAATCTCACAGGAGAAAATGAGATTTGTTTTGTCAGAATAAGAAGGAATAAATGAACCTTTGTTAAGACTTTTTCTTAACAAAGGTTTAATAAACTAAATATATGTGAAGGACAATTTGTTGAAACAAAAATAAAAAGAACTTCAATGCATGCCATGGATGCAGCAGTCTGCTTTTGATTCCTTGGGCAGAGGAGAGCTGAGGAGAACTACTTTGGGACAGGGTTCAGTAACACTCTGCTGATGCAACGATGACGATAAGGAAGAAAGACAACTCCGCTACTCCATTCAAGCACACACACACTCACACACACAAACATAGAAAGACTTATGAAGCTACACAGAACTTACAGTGGTATATTATTTATGCAAATTTTTGCACATCTCAAAACGGTCTTCATTAGAGGTCCTCAGAGACTTTAACTTGAAAAAAAACATAAAACAAAAAAATGCTTTACCCTCAGTGGTCTAATTATACAGACACACATTTCTAGAAATATAAGTATATGTTTTAGATCTATAAACAAATCATATCAATTTATATATCTATGCATAAAAGTTGATGCAAGTTAAAATATGTGAAACTAATTATTTCTTAAAATGGGAATTTTATTCCATCCCCACATAACTGAATAAATGTACTGAAAACTAAAAAGTTGGAATTAAAAAAAAATACAAAAAAGAAAAACATTGTTTTGAGTTTATGGAGCTGCATTACACATTCCTTTATTTCAAGGCTTTATCCACCTCTCCACCAGTGCACTGATAGCTGCGGCTGGGCCAGGATTACATTTCCATGTGGACTCCGACTTTATGGTCTAAATATATCCCTGGTGAGTACTTTAATTATTTTCAGTTTATTTAGCTCCTCTTTGGGGAAGTTTTCTTATCTCTGAAGATAATCTTCTGTTGAGGGAAGAAGCAAAGGGATTAATTGTCATTTACCTGAACGGAGACTAAGACAACAGTAGCTAGGAGATTGGAGGATCATTGCACTTGAAGAGAGTTACGTGGCAACAGATTCTCCAAACATTGTCACTCTGTGCTGAAGTGATGAGAAGGTTTCAAAAACCTTCATATATTAGAAGCCAACATTGGACAGGATTGTGTAAAAGAAAAAAAAAAAAAAGCATACTTATTATTCTGACCACTGATGAATTACAAAAACACACAACCCTTTGTTGGATTGGATGGACTAGTGGTACTTTTTTCACCATTTGATGATGTCTGATTTGCCAACGTCAGCACACGGATGCTCTGAATCGGCAGGCCTTCACAGCTTGATTGGTTTGGACAGTTCCTGACGGCGCCGCCCTGCTGACAGCGCCAAGGTCATAATGACGCATCCAAAATGTGAAAGGGACACAGGTGAGAAAAAGAAAACAGTGCCTGTGTCACGAGCTTCAGAGATTACAGCTGGAAATTAGCCAACTGGGAAAAATGTTCATATTTACAATAATGTTCACTCGGTTTCTGTATTTTTATGTTTTAAGAAATAAACTTTAAACCCTACATTGGGATGCTAATGTGATTCATCACTTATACTGTATCAGTTCCATCTATCCATTTTGTAACACCCTTGTTCCTGGCGGGGTCAGGAGGTGCTGGTATCTCTCCCGCCAACATTCTGGTTGAGAACCGGGGTCACCCTGGACAGGTCGCCAGTCTGCCCCCGGGCAACACGGAGACATGCGGGACAAACAACCATGCACACACACACTCACACCTAGGGAGAATTTAGAGAGACCAATCAACCTGACAGACATGGTTTTGGACTGTGGGAGGAAGCCGGAGTACCCGGAGAGAACCCATACACAGGGAGAACACACAAACTCTGTGCAGAAAGTCCCCGGGCCGGGAATTGAACCCAGGACCTTCTTGCTGCAAGGCAACAGCGCTACCAACTGTGCAGCCCCCTGTACAAGTTATGGGAAGTAAAATAGCTACCACAAGCAGCCTTCAGGCAGAATCACCTTCACTCTGGGGTGCACAAGCGTGTGAGCAAGTGGTCCACAGTTTGTCTAAGGGCTGGTCGATCTGTGGCCATAAATCTGCCTGGCGATTACCACAGTGATTTACAGCTTCATAGAGACCATAAACATCAGCACTGAGCGGGTCCGCTGCCCTCAGAAGGCTGAATTAAGTGGTGAGAGGGTAAATTTGTGTGTGTCCCCTGCTGGCGTGTGTATGTGTGTGTTTTCTCAAGGGCATCCCTGGCTGGAGATGAGTGGCGACTTTTGTAATTGGCCGAGGTCCTGAGGGGTGATTAATCTACGCCGGTCCATTGGCTGTGACGGCAGAGGGGAGGGGTTACTGCAGCTGGACAGTTAGCTGCTGTCAGCTCTCTAATCTGAAGCATTCTTCAATATTAGATGGAGGCCAGACGATCACCAGAGCCAAACTGGGCTCAACACGTCTTTGTCCTGCCTCCCAATTTAACCTTTTTAATATTTTGAAACCATTCGTCCTATTGAGCGTTTAAGGATTCTCTCTTGATCTTTCCCGATCTTTCAGTCCGTGACTAATTCATTTAAAAATGTATATTTACCACAATCTTTAATATCTAATTTGTTGGATTATTATTGTGAAAAAGGTTGTAGAGGAAAATCTAAAATGAAAGTACTGAAAGTTGTAATAATGCTCCTATTTACCATTTTGTTGTACAGACAGAATTACGGTGCTAAATGTCTGTTTGGTGTTATATTTGTTGATCATTCTTGTTTTTTTTTACAAAACAGGTTTTTGCCAAACAGCAACTTCACAAATACAGATTGATCTTAGGTGCTCAGGCCATCTGTTGAGCATCTGCACTGAATGGAAATAGCTTTGAAGATCTGGGGGAAAAAAATGTCCTTCTGAAAACATGTTTGGAAAAGTTTAATAACCCAAAGTTTTTAAGCTTCTATGGGAAACGCCAACAAAGCCAAGGTTTTATGTGGACACATAACACTACTGAACTTACCTCCTAAATACTGTCTGAATTTTAAAAGCTCAAAACACAGATCACAGGATATTGAAAGAACTATATATATATATATGTGTGTGTGTGTGCATGTGTATGAGTTTTCACAATGAGTCTAAACAAAAACTCGATCTCTTTAAATTCCTGTCTATTAGTCAATAAATTACCTCTGGTGTGTAGAAGTCGTAATAATCTGAATTTGGCGAAAGACTGAAAAAATAAAATAACTGAAGAATCACATCAGTGGTCTTAAAATCCGAGCCTCAGGCGCCGGTGTCCTGCAACTTGTAGATCTGTCTCTGGTCCAGCACATGTGCAGTCGAGTGGCTGAATGACGTCCTCTGCTTGCGGTCAGAGTCCTGCTAATGACCTCATTATTTGACTCAGGTGTGTTGAAAGAGAGACACATGTGCCCTGGAAGCCCTCCTGCAATAGAGCTTATTACGTTCTCATTAATAATTCAAACACACATTTCAGATTGGGAGGAATGCTGTATCAATGCATCGTAAACCTGCAAACAATTTTCCCAAATGTTTTTTTTTATTTTAACTCACACTATTGAAAGCGGTGGTTTTGTGTCCCTATTAGCTTCCTCCTGTCCAAAACTATTATGGACTTTCACATTGCCACAGTAACAGCTGGACTGAGCTGGTCCCATTGAATCAAGTTCCAGCTCGTCTCATTAGGAGACTCAGAAACATATCTGTCATCATTGGTTAGAACAATTATGCTTTTTTGTGTATTTTCTGTCAGAGCAGATGAGCTCTAGTTTAGTTTTTCTCTTCTACAATAATTCCTCATAAAACTGTTGGGATAGTTTTATTATATAGATCAGACGATTGATACGTTTTCAATAGATTTTGATCTCATTTGTGATGTTTGATAAGTAGAAGCAATGTGAAGCTAGATGGTAAAATTAAACAAAAGAGTTTACTCTTAATTTTCTAGCTTCTATTTGTTTAAATTAGCACTATTAAAGGAACAAGTAGTTCCTTTAGTAAGTTCACAGGGGGATTTAGTGGGATATTTACAATTGACCCTATCAGTCGGAGAGGAAACAATATATCAACCAAGTATAAAAATGATTTAAGAGGAAATGGTAGAAAGACAGCATGTAGAGATGGAGAGAATAGAGATGAGTCAGTGCAGTGAGGGGAAAAAAAAAAAAAAGTCAGACATTCCCCTGAAGTGCGTCTGCGTCTCCAGAGAGGATCACAGATTTGAGAGCAAGTGACCTTGTAGTCATCTGTCATCCCCTCTGACTCAGCTGGAGGCCCAATATCTCTCAAAGGGGAAAGAAAACATTTTTTACCCACCAATACACAACACCTTTGAGCACAAAAACCATTGCAGAGCACACCGAGGAGAACATATGTGTTCCTCACACCTCCTCATTCACACCTCCACGCATGCAGATAGCGAAGGCATGAGGTCACTTCCTGCGGCACGCAGAATTTGTTTTCCACACGGAAACGACCGCCGCTCTCCCTCAAAATGTTCCCTAATTGCAACATAAAGGGTTTTCACTCGCTGACGTCCTTTGAACTTTATTCGACTTGTCAGCTACTTTGACATATGCACAGTATCTCATTCGTGACACATGAGAAGAAAATGTGAACATGTTTTGATCGAGATGTTCTAAATTAAATACTGAGCAGAAGGACACGGCTCACCCCAGACAGATAGCATTTATAACCACATCTAATGGGCTTCTCTAGGATTGCAATGCCATCTGTCAGTTGGAAATGTTGTGAGAAAAAATCAACAAATTCCACAAGCAGCAAGTTCAAGGTCAGTCGATCAAGGTCTTTTTGAGCTGAATAAGTTTTAGCAAACCAACCGAAAAATAAAGAAAGAAAGAAATAAAATAAGTTATGGCAAGAAAGATTTGGCAAACCCAAAGAAAACAACTTACTGACTGCCTTACTGGGTAGAACTGGGCTGCTGAATGGAAAACTGGACTTTAAATAAAACCAATAAGTAAATAAAAAAAAATTCAATTCAAGTAATTATGATGGATGTTTCTAGAAATGGTTATGTCCTGTCAGTCAAAATGGTTTATACGCAAGAATCGCTGAATAGTCTATCACTCTTGAGTAAATTGTCTTTAATCATTGCAAACATAAATGTTGAACTTGATGTCCAAATCTGTCAATTTTATGCATTTCTTATTTGTGCTTCCCTGACTGAACAATTTTTATCAGGTGAATCTGATGATGTTGTTCTCCACAGCTTCACCCAAAGGTTTTTTGTTTCCCTTTTCTTCCAAACAGGTTTGCACTTTTGGTTTGCATAACGCTGTGAAAAAAACCCCCAAACTGAATAGCAGAGTAATAAAGTGAAGGATGCAGTGTGTATTCAGTGTTAGGGACCCATTTATCTCACTGTAGATTTCACATGACTGTCTTCAGCATTTCCAGGTGTACTTGTTGCCGAGATTGGACTTGTTTCCATTAGAAAACACTTCCAGGCTGAGGCGTCACATTACGAAGCCTTTTCACTATATTCTTCAGAAATACGGAGTCAGGATTTTCATTTTGATGAAACTGACACTTTCTATGAACTGTTCATTTTCGAGCAAGTGACACTTTTGCAGGTTATCAACTGGGTTTTGCGGTTTGCACTTAACTGTTTTGAAAAGTGAACTAAATGTCGTGTTAATGGCGATGTGAGAAACACACCAAAGTGGCTGAGGAAAACTGTGAACAAGTTAGCAGAATATTTGAGGTGTTGCCCCCTATTAACTCAGATGTTGTGAATAAATCACCGGAGCCTTCCTGGACGGCTGAACGCTACAGGAAGCTTTGTGTGTAAGTATGTGACTTTCAATAAATAGACAGTGTCATCTGAAAAACCCTGGCATGTTTCAAGAATTTATCATAGATTGATTATTTTAGTAATGTGAGCTGAAACACGACACAGCCTGATTTATTGTCAAGAAGTGAGAAAACGAGTACAAGTTGATATAGTGTATGGTTTCAACTTTCTAGCCCCCCAAAAAGAAAACAAAATGTATTGATTTGATTAAAATGGTTGATGTTTTCTTATGAAAAACACTCACTAACACTGCTTCTATTCACAGCACAAAATGCTGCAGGCAAAGTTTCCTCCCTTCCACCTGAATCCTGGGAGCTGCACCTGCTGCTGCAAGGAAGAAAAAGCCAAAGGGCAGAGCTGTCTTTCTCCCTGGACCTCTAATTATTTTCCAACGTGCATAATTTCAATTTCGAATGTTTAGCTCCATCTCTTCCAGATGTCTATTTGACATTTCTTCTTCTCTATGTGCAATTCGAATGCTACATGTTGAACCATCTAACGTCTGCACAAAGTTATCAGAAAAAAAAAAAAAAAAAAAAACTGAACGCTTTCTTTGGTCACAGAAATGCATTTATTTGACACAATGAGATCCTTTATGTATGAAAGAAAGTCCTACAACATTTTATTTTTATACCTGACAAGGAGCAAATTTTTAGAGAAGGGGCTTTTAGTGTTTTAAGCATAATCTGTGCTCTCTTCTACGGAATGGAAAAAAGCCATTAAAGTAATGCCATAATTCAGGAAGTAACGGTTAAGAATTCATGAGTCAAGATTCAATTCTATTAAAGTTATTCATCCAGAGATTATTCGCTGAAACTTACCACGATGGGTTTTGTATGTACGAATGAATGAGTTATGAAGTTAGACGAAATAAAACTATTATTGCGCTTTAGTCCAGATATGAACTCTGAAGCCTCACAGCCTGAGGGAAGAGGCCGCTCTGCAGCCTGCCGGTACAGCAGCAGATACTTGTGCATGCCTTGCCAGAGGGCAGCAGGGCGACCAGGCTGTGGCAGGTTTGTCTTTTAGTGTCCTGTGGCCTCTGTGTGGACACCTCAGGTCACCAACGCTGAGACCGGCGCCATATCTCTGGCTGCACGCGCGTCCCATGCCGGTTTATTAACTTTCCAGTCAGGACACCACTGCATGTGCCATGTGAGACAGAATGATGAAGTTTTTCTCTCACGCCAGGGTCTGAAACAAACAACGTGACTTTTAACAGGAGCAAACCTGGGTGTGAACAATCTTTTTTCAACTGCGTTTAGGTTTGTAGTCACTGACTGTCTGTCTGTCAATATGCCTTTCTGTGTGTTTTACTTTGAGGGTTTACCAGCACGAAAGCAATGTAGCTGTCAAATCTGAGTACACAATCTGTCAAACCCGGTGAAGGACAAGTGATAAGTTGGTTTACAGGCTGAAAGAGAAACCAAAATATTAAAAAAAGAACAAGCTGTCATTTATTTAGCTCAGATGCTAAGAAACAATTCCATGCTTCTGATAGATTTATGGGTAAACATGCTTAAAAATGTCTGCAGTGATTGGTTACTAATTTAATTAGTATTTCGATCAGATGTTTTTGTATCAGTTCAAGTGTGTATCTTCTTTGAGAACCAGGAAAAAGTTGAATTTTTGCCTACCTTAAGGGTTCCTGCATTGAAGTTTTTACATTTGCCATATTACATTTACATACTAAACACATACTAAAGTGTTGTCTGCCACAGGCTAAGATACCAAGGCGTGGATATTTTATTGAGGAATAAATAATAAATGTGATGCGGTGAATTAATCCGACCCCAATAACAGCAGAATAGATCTGCACTGAAGGCAAACGAATGAAAAGTTCTAAGTTATTTTTATTTTATTTTTTGTATTTAGTCACTTTTGTGGTTTGAAAGATGTGTATATCAGATATGCACACGAGAAAGAAAATGTTTATGTCTGACATCCAATGCAAACATAAGCAGCGTATTGTCTCGGTGTTTACAGCCCCAAACACAGTGAGAATGGCGAAACGTCAGAGCAGAACGAAGAGGGGAAGTTCAAGAAGAATGAAGAAAGAGTCTCAAAGAAAAGAGATCAATCAAAAATAGAGGCAAAGTGAGAAATGATTGTAATGGGTATGCGTCTTGTTGTCTATGTAAGACTGATTTAAGACCAATTTTGCCAATTTGCAGATGTAAATTATAATTTCGTCAGCTGGTGGGTGCTGCATTTGAATTTCGTCCTAAGACGCTTCTGTGGCTTACAAACAAAATCAAACTGACTCACTAAAGCAGGTGCTGACCACTAAAACTAAAAACCACTTCGCAGTAGTTCTTTGTTTTTCTTTAAATATGCATCTCTCATTTGTTTTAAGGACAAACCCTCTGAACACATCACCTTGGTAAATTATTTTCTGTTTGCTTAATGTCAATTTTCCACCTCTGCTTGCAGGATTAGTCCTCAGAGAATAAGAAACAAACCTTAAAACAGCAGCTGCTGTTTTAAGTAGTTTCTGAATTTCTGAAAAGCTTTTAGAAGACAAATAAATGACGCAGGTGAAATATCAAACATCTAGAAGTGATTCAGACTCGTAGTTCGGTCCGCGCTCTTATTCACAAGTCGCTTTTGTTTCAAAACCTCGTCAACAACAATTTGAACAAGTTGTTGAGGTGATAACAGACTCTAGATCTTCTGTCTCTTTAAAACATTAGATTTTATTAAACTTTCAAGCAGGTAAATATGTTATAGTGTGCAAACACTGTAACTTCAGCTTACGACTGACAGACAGACGCTGACGCTGCTCACTACCAGGGCGTCGCGGCACTGATGATCTGGGACAAATGACAGTATGAGAAGTCCAAAGAAAAAATATTCTGGGTTAAATTATTCAACAATAATGTTAGATATTATACCTGTATTTGTAGAAACACAGACACACACTTTTGATACATGTACCAGAAGAGGTCACATGCTAAATGCCACTGAATAGCACAGACTTGCCCAAAAACATAAATATTGAGGGGCTTTAATATTCTGAGGTCTCAAGCCAACCCTCATCTATCCACAAATTATTATTTTTAAAAAATCAGAAGATCTGACCTTGAATAGATTATTGATGTCTCGTTTCATAGTTACAATGTAGCAAATATCAGTGATGTGAAAGCAAACTTAGCCTGACCAACACTTATTCAAGCATAATGTGGTAAATATGCACAAGTATGTTTGAACAAAGAGATTAAAGCTGGACTTCCTGACACATAAAGTAATGACAGTTTTACTTTTTGTCTTTGATGCTCCCTTCCTTAATTTTAATACAAATCACTCACCACTAGTCCTACCTATCTGTCCCTTTAGCTGCTCTTTTTCTCTTAAATTATGTCAACTGTGCCACCCTTACCTTCCTGTTTCACTCAGCTGTTATGGCCTTTTATTACTTTTTCCTGTTGCCTACATGATCTATTTTGTTTCCCTCTGCCTCCATCCCCATGTCTCTTTTCCCCCATCTGACCCAGAGGGCCTCGTTTCACAGAAATCCAATCCTCTCACTTTTTTAAACCCGCTGTTCCATTCCGCTCCCATTTTGTCACACTGCAGTGCGCACACAAAACCCCACTCCTCCCGGGTTTCAGCTCCTCTCTCTGTCCCCGCACAAACACACACGGTCCCGGACAAACACGAGCACAAACATATGGGCTGACATATCAACAAACATTTGTACAACTGCATTAACACGATTGAAACATTGGCCAACAGAGAAAGAAGAAGACCTAATTAATCCATCAATCAAATTTAGAGCTCTTGGTTGGATTTGGACACACAGAAACACACACACACATCCACCTCACACTCTCCCGTGTTGCTCTGTGGACGTTCATCACAGCTTCACTGACTCCATTCAACCTCGACTCACAACCAATCACACAAAGGTTAGGGACTGACTTGTGTGTGTGTGTATTTGAGAGAGGATCACAATCTGCTGGCTTTTCCTGGTGATCTGTATTGTTTACTGTGGAAAAATTCAGCCCACTGACACTGAGAAACAGAGGATGAGCTGCTCTCTGAAATACACTGAAAATTATCCAAGGGCTAATAAACGTACCAATTCTCATTTTGCAGAACCTAAACCATGACAAAACTCAGTTAAATACATAACACATGAATTTTTGTTATGGGTTTATTTTTCGATAAATAGGGTCTATAAATTAACAATAAACGTAACAAAACATTTTGAAGCAAACATTCAGAACCGAAGCCTTTCTTTGGAATATGACATAACCAAAGAGTTTCTGGTGAATAAATAAGAATTCCTTCATTCCTTCATCAAACCAACAGAAGTTAAGCAAATGCATATAAATTCATCTGTGACATAAGAACTGAACAATCACAATGCTTTTATTGTATTAAGATGCCAACCAGAGAAGTTAAAGGTTTTGTCTTCCAAGTCGGGTTACTTCTTGTGGCTCTAAACAAAATGAGAACCAGAACTGGAGACTGAAGACGTTTTTTTTTTTTTTTTTCCTCTATCTTTCTGTGCTTGACCTCGTTATGACGATGACACCCTTTCACTGTTGTTTGAGAAAAAGAGCAGCTCCGGTCTGTATCCACTGGTTGGGGTTTGGTCCACAGGGCAAGGAGATGTGAGTGACCACCTTCACTCTCTCTGCGCTGGTGTACAGCGGCAGCCAGATGCTCTCCTCTGAATCAGTGGAGTCAGTTGCAGAGATCTGGAATAAAAGATAAAAAGTGCAACATCTATACGAATATATACTGCATGTGCAAGCCCTGCCTCTCGCAGGTTGACTACTTGTGCTTTTTCTGTGACTTAAGCGACTTTAATTTGTGTGTCCCACATGTGATTTTTAAACGTGGTCGAAGGGATTCACGTGTGACTTTTAAAGCTGAAATCACGGGACGTCACCATGCAAAATAGCTTCGATTGTAGAGCTATTTTAAAAATGATTTAATCTGTGAAATTATGCATTAGCTGGTAGATTTATTGTGTTGAAAAGTAATTAGTGGCGATATCTGTAATGGCATTTAAACGTCTCAGATTAAAGTAGACTATAACCGCCTTCCTCTCCTGTTTCCACACTGATCCTGATGAAAATGAGGTAGACACAGAATGCAAGTCCACTCAATTTGCACAGGCAAAGCCAGTGAATTAACAAGGTTTTCGCTTGACCTATAAAACTGCTGACGGAATTGTGGAAAGAGGAGATTGTTCAAATAAAGGGTGCACCTCAGCGGTAACGTTAAAATGAACTCTTAAATGTGTGTTTAGTCTTTTTAAAGCAAATCACTTTGACTACTACATTTAGATTAAAAAAAAAAAAATTGCCTCTGAAATGTACTCAATGTGAGCGATTCTTTTTTTACAAGTTAGAATGTCAAACAAAGGTGAAGTGAATTGATATCAAAGTCCAGCCAAGTCACAGAAAACCTTGCCAGGTTTGTAAACGTCAGAAAGTTTGACAACACCGAGCCAGTGTACCTGTGGGGCCCAGGCCATGTAGCATACTGGGACAGCTGAGACGCTGGGAGAATCGTGTTGGTTCTCACTTAAGTGGATCCCGTCGAAACGACACCCCTCCAACTGGAGGCCACCGACCTACACATCCAACGGGAAATAAAACGAATCTGACTGTGATGATGAAGAGGAGAAACACTGTCAAAGAGAAGAGCAATGAGAGCAGCGTAGTTGGGGCTCATGCATTAAAATGGCCCCATGGAGCCAATATGAACTATGAAAGGGTGACGAACAGCGAGGTTCTTGATAAAGAAGTCGCAAACAGATTACATGAGAGACACTGTTTGAGTGACTCAGGGATTTTCCACAGAAGGCCAGACAAAAGAAACCTTGGCACCAAATCTGACAAGCACAGACGACTAAAACTCTAAATCACTATAATCGGAGGAAGAAAAAGAAAAGAAAACCAGGGAGTGAGGGAGAGACAGAGGAGAGATCATTGTGTGGATGCATTTATCTGTGCGTAAGAAAGCTCAACAATTATCCTCTCTCTCTTTTTGTGTGATGTTTATGTCCTTTCCCTCCCTGCAGCTGCAGACTCCACCCTTCCTCTCTTTCTTTGTGGAGTTTAACAAAGTGCATCTTAAGTCATGCCAAGTTCTATTGGCATGACTAGAAATGAAACCTTACTTTAGAGGATAAAAGACAATGAAATTACATCAACCTCTGTCACACCCTTTTTTAATCTTAAATATTCCTGCCTGTCAAATTTCTAAATCAGTCAAGACAGCTTTCAAAGACACCACACATGTCTGTCTCTGAATTATTGTGCAGAAAACCATCTGATTCTATTTTCTTTTCAGTTTCTGCTTCAGTCTTTGAAATTCCTGCTTATTGTCTTTTGTTCAGTTATTTTGTAATTATCCATCATTCTACCAAACACCAGTTTTCTGTGACCCAATAGTAGGTTCTACTGTTGGCACACATTATCTGCAGGGTAATTTAATGCACAGCACATAGTTACACTTAAACATCAAAGTTCAGCTCTCCCTCAGACCTGCAGCCTGATACCTGTGTGGGGACAAACGGCAGTCATAAATATTTTGTCCTTGCAAATGTGGAGGTGTAGTTCTGAATTGGTTTTTCTAGCGTTGTAAAATAAAAAGGCCGACGAATTTTATCTTTGTGAATCCGTTGAGAAGAATTGTCAAATTATCTCACAAGTTACAGTTTCCTCTAAGGTCTTTCCACGTAGATAAATTAAAAAACAATATATGTAAAACTTTGCTCAAGTTCCCTCCTTTGTGTGTGAGTTTTAACCTGCAAGTACAAATCGTCTCCTATTCAAGTCAATCACAATTTTCCCAATCCAATCAGATTACAGGTAGGTTTAACCCTAACCCTCAAACCGTTTTAATTAGACAATCCTTCTCCAGAACTGATGGTTCTGTTTCCTTCTCCAATTCTCTCCCTGAAATGTTTATTGAAAATTAGGATTGGCATCAGAAAATTGTAAGGGAGAAGATTATGTGGCATGTAAATCCTGTGAAGTATTTAGTGGGGAGAAATTTCAGTGTCCTGTTGCGTTATAACCAGGTGTGTTACTTTCTTTAACATCACTGTCGTGTTGTTTGTACTCTGCCAAAGCCCCCAAGTGGCCACATAAATCATAGATGATCAAATCAAACTGTGAGGAGTTTTTAAGTTTTGCTGTTAGTTTGAAGAATTCAACCTCCAGAAACAAGTGAAAAATCTGCATAGGATAGAAGGAGAAAATAAATTATTACTTTTGGTCATTGCTGATGTATCTGAGTCACAGTTTTACTGATTCCTTAGAATCAATACTCATGTGCAATTTACATAATGTGTAAAAGCAACTGAGCATGACCTTCTTAAATAAAGTCATTTAAATTGGCTGCCAGCTGCTATATAAACTCTACCTTGACTTGTAGCTTGGCCTGAGCAATTGGACTCCTCCAGGAAGAGACAAACACCAAACTATCCATGGAACAGCCAGCGGATCTGGAAAAAAAAAAAAAAAAAAAAAAGTAATGCTTTAAATTGTGATTGGCTCTCATAAACACACAAACTTTCATTCCCACCTGGCCGTTTCTTGTCTGAGGGCGTTCAGGAAGGTATCAGGGTGGAAGAGCTCTGACAGATCAAGGATGTCAGAGAGGAGAGCCTGTCTGGTCGCACGTTCCACCCAACTCTGTGTAAAAGATATACCAAGAGGCACACAGATCTAGAAATCTTTTGAAAAATAAACAGACTCAGATAATATATAATTCCAGCATTACAACAATTTTGTTCAAGTCAGAAAAAAAATTACAGGTGATTTTAAGATGAGAATATTTATAATATACTTATACCAATGAAATTGCTTGACTCAAAAAAAAAAATACCACTGAACAAGTTTAACGGTATTATTTGGCCATAAAAATGTTAAAAATGAGCTAATCTGCAACCTGACAATCCATGTCTGAGTCAGACAGTACATCAGAAATTTAAATTAATAAAATTGAATGTTTAATAAAAATGTATGATTAATAAACTACTCCAACTTTCCTTGAATTTTGTATCACCACACAACAAGCTAAAGGTTATTGTGTTATCACAAACACAATAACCCACTAATGAGAATATAATGCACAACTAGAAATATTAACCTGCTTTTAATCAAAATAATCATTTTTTTTATTTTTAGCAATCAATGTCATGTGACAGTCATCCCCAGAAAGAAAGAAAATAGGTAGGCATTTCAATTTGCATCGCTACGGCAGGACCCAGTAAGCATAGCACTCAGGGAGCTACAGACAGGCAGAGTAGAAATTGTTTGTACAAAAAAATACATAAATGGAGAGAAAGGGATTGAAGGAAAAAGAGAAATAACCAGTATGTTGTGAATATTTGCATAGCCAGAGATAAGAGCCAGAGATAAGAGGCCAATGAGCTTCATCCATGATGGTGATCTAGGGCATCAGATCAGCATCTGCTTCGATTAGATAAGCAGCTTCCTTCTGTGTCACTGCGAAAACCATTTAGTTTTGTCCCCAGGACAACTCATCGGGTAGAACATTGTCCTGCTTTTTTGCATCTTTTTTTAGTTACATTCATGTTTTGGGGAAAATACTGCAAAACTTCAGAAGTGAAGTCACTTGAGCGCATCTTTTATTCTTAGAGCAAAGCATCTTTTCATTCATGCATGGACAACAAAAGCAGAAAGATTTAAGAATCAATGTCTACTCTCTCTTCCTTTAAACGATTGTGTTTAAGCAACTGCATTGGCTTCATCATGGAGTTTAAATCAGGCATAAAAAAATCCAACATGAAGAACAGCGAGCGTATAGACACTGTGTTCGAATCAGGGCTGTGAGAATGACCTATTCAGTGTGGTACGCTTCTTACAATAACTTCTCCACCTTACATTTTCCCCGAAAACAGTGCAAAGCAATATATCAGAGTGGACGCTCTTTGCTTGTTGAAGATATTTCAGAAGCAGATCTCCCTCACCTTCAACTTACAGAATTACAAAGATGCACAAACTCAAGTTTTCTTACATTCAGCACCAGCAAATATCTGTGTATGTGTGCCCCTCTGTTTACAATTTTAAGCATACTGAGCAAATCAGACTCAGCACAAAAATTGCTAGAAATGTGTAGACCTGTAATTTCTAGAGAGATTCTGCAACAACAGGGAGAAGATCAAAGGAAGATTGAAAATATCACATCAAAGTTGTGATTTGTCTAAATTAAAGATTAGTAGATCAGGGCTCTATAAAAAAAAACAGACAGTAGGTTTTTGTCACAAATTCTCTTATTGGTACAGCTCTAACTTCAAGGAATATGTGCTAAAGCTTGGCAGTGTGTGCTAATTTTTTTCTTCTGAAAAAAAATTATTGATACTTGGGACATTTTAAAAACATGGCATTTACGCAGTTATACAGAGAATCCTTTTCTTTTTTCTTTAAAATAAAATTATACACAGGTTACTTGGGGTGGAGTTAAAACATCTGAGCTTGCTTATTGCCAAGGTTGACTCCTATGTCTGGGGACACTCTGCTGCTGGCTATTGGTTCTTTAGCAGCTCTGGAAGGCTCTGCCTTGATTAGCTGGGAGAATACAGAAAAGCTGCTAACGCAGTTATCACTCAGCACTGATGAGCTGAAAGAGACAGTGAAGGACACTGCAGCCTCCAGACAGACACACATGAAGACAGATAGAGTTCAGGTAGACAGTGAGGCTAGAATAAAGGATTAAAAAAAGAGAAGCGTCAGGAAGACATATGCACAGAGAAGGACAAGCAGGCCTGCAAACAGGAACGAGCACAATGCTTTGCGATGCGCTCCAATAATGAAATGCATCCACACAGAAATGAATTGTTTTCAGACGCCTGAGTGTCTGTGTGTGTAGTAGTCTGTTGGAGCATATTGAGGTAGGCGTGCAGTCAGACACAGCTGAGAGGAGAACCCTTATTTTCCGTCGCTGACCTAAGAGTGAGACTTCCTACAGCATTCTGCTTTCAGATAATGTAGAAAACTGTGAAATAATTTCTCCGGTGTACTAATTAATAAGCACATCTATAAATCAGACTTTAAAACCCTCATCCACAGCATTTTTGGATGAATGAAAAATAAAATACAAAAGCATGTGATGTAAGAAACTTTAAATGCTTTATAAAAAGCTTGCAGTTTCTAAGAGAGCATTCATTCCATGTATGCACACTGTCGCCCTACCTGTGTGGCGAGAGCTCGAGTTACAACAGCTCTGAGGTACTGCATGGGCTCCTCTGGTCCTTCCCACTTATTCTGCCATGTTATAGGACACTGGCGCATTGGTGAACACATAGAGAAAGACAGAAAATTAGACCTTAGATGATATAATGCAGAAATCTCCCCACATTAAAAACATAATAATAATGCACCTCAATTAATCATCAACTCAAGTCATATCAAGTTCATGATGTGTATACATAATGCATGAGACATTCTATTAAAATATAATATATTTTAATCATACTGCTAAAGCAGAGTTTAAAATGTTGCTGCATCATGATTATGACATTATTAGATAATAACTCAATAATTTCCTTTCAATGTGTGACTTGAAAAGCAGTGTAAAGGCACAGACAGATGTAACTGTTGTCATGTTGGTTGATAAGCAAGCAGTCCTTGAGTTAATGTTACTTCTTATTACACTGGTTGAGACCACTCATTTGCAAAAACCATTGAAGAAGCCGCAGCTACTTTTACATTAGTGTAGCAGCATTGTGGGTACTCATCACAAAAAGAAACAGTGACAGTGTCAGACAAGTTGGTTTGGAAGCACTGTGAGTACCAGGTTAGCTAACTGTTTACTGCTGACGGTATAAAAGTTGGCATCTCATTTGTAGGTTCCAAGCTGCACGAAATTAAAGGGTATCTTTAATAAGTATGGGAGGTATTCAGATATCTCTTCTTCAGAAGCTAAAATACTAAACTAAAATATTCTAAATGAACACAGATTAAGAAAATAATAAAAAAAAAAAACAGTTTGAGATTTGAGACCTTTCTTCTCTGATATAGAAAACGATTAAACTGTTCTACAGACTAAAATATTCTACAATGTTCACATTTTTAATTAAAGAGTTAGTGACTTGATTCCATTTCCATCTATTTAAACTAAATGAGAAACAACATTTATGTCTCAAACAGCTAAAGCATCCTGCAGTACTTACTGTAAACTAAGAAAAGCAAAGAAATGCCTGACACTTATACAAATATATAAAACAATTATGAGACTAAAGATTGTGAATTTGGAATAATCCAAGGATCAATATCATAAACTAATTAAGATGACACTTTGAAAGTAGAAGCTAACATTTAGTCTGTGTCATGTTTAAGGTACAGCAAGGGATTTAAAAATGTTCTACAGTCATTCATCATTTTGAAAGGAGAACCATGCCAAAAAACAACAATAACCAAAAAAAGGGTGGTACAAACTAAATTGTTTGATAATTTGATGAATAATTTTTTAACTTATTCAAGAACCTAAGTTTGCCCAGAAAATATTGATATTCTTGTAATTACAGCTGGTACTGAAAAGCTCAAAGATGCTAAATACTGCTTAACTTCTAATAAAGAAATGTCTGACCAGAATCACATCTTCATATTAATGATCTTTACCCTAACTAAAGGCAGTGCAGATATTTATTTCTGTTTTGCAGTACTGCTTACCACTCTCCTCTGATGGGTATCTTGGCCACTTTCCAAGCAACTAATTATGTTTTACTGCACAGCTGAGCAGAGGGGCAGTGGAGCTGATCTCTCACAGCTATTCATACCATACTTTTACATTATTACAACCCCAAACGGTCCATTTTCCAAATAGATAAATCACCTCTCCCGCTCATTCTGATCCTCTTCCCCTAGTAGAAAATGGCCCAATCAGTGACGCCTGGTTGAAGCCGGTGATCTGACAGTTATGCATCATAATGTTTTCTGAAAAGTCTCCACAGTTCATTTACAAACAGGCTTTCTGACGCAGTGGCAACCACCATCTGATAACTAGATACATATTTGATGTAACTAGGCATTTTTGAAGTATTAGTTGAGAAAGTACTGCTTCATGTCTTTTAGCTCAGAATGTCATAAAAACCAAACAAACTCATTTTGTTTGGTTTTATCAGTAACCTTAACTTAAACGGTTCTGAGAAAAACAAGCCATGCAGAGGCACCAAAGTCAGCATAGCTATAAAACAATTATTTGCATTGGGTGACTTCATTTCACTGTGTCACTGTGTGTCCTCTTTGTACTGCTGGAGGAACATTGGCTTACAACAGTGATGTCTAATGCATTGCCAAATGTGGCTACAAAAGTCATCAGATGTTTGATAAAAAAAAAAAAAAAACTGGCAGCAAATAAATGTAGTTTTCATCTAAAATGCCCGGGCCTGGCAATTCAGAAAAGCATAATCAAAGATGAAAGTCACTGCTGTTCCTCTGAAGCTTTAGAAACCCTTTTTTTGACACCTCTCACTATGTGTTTGATACAGTGACATGTACATGTACACAAATCAGTCATGAGTTTTTTATTTGCCATGGAAAAATGCATACCCCTTCTGATTAATAAAACAAAACACTTAAAATTACCCAATAGTGTCTTGTAATAGGAACATCGGCGGGAGACTTTTGAACTTTTGTGGGTTTTCAGTTTAAGTAGAGTTTGACACAAATCTCATTAGAATTTTGGGCACTTGACCTTCTGGTGACTCGTTGTGCTCTGGCTGAAGACTTGTACATATGAGCAGATTAGTACAGGGGTCTCAAACTTTTAGATGAGAGCTTAGTCCTACATACCTGATGAATCAAAAATATGTCTTAACTATGCATCAAATCTCTACAAAGTTCTAAAAAATTAGAGTGAGGTCTGCTGAAGCAGAAACAAGGCTAAAATTTGAGGATGCTGGTCCTTGGGGAGGAGCGTTTAAGACCACTGCTTTCATTTTCTCAAAAACTGTTAGGATAAGTGTTGTCAAAATGTGACTGATCGATGTAGATATCACAAAACAGGCTTAGCCAGCAAACAGGGTAATGCTACTTTAACCATCAGTGCTCATAAATGTGCAGCTTAGCTATACAAACTTACTACCTGAGAAATACCTGATGTTAACAAACTGTTCTTTATCCACTGCAATCTGTCCAGCCACCAGAATATAAACAGTAAATAAATAGTTAACTTCCATTTGGAAATGTTTTAACGCAAAAGCTGTTATGAAGTTGGTTCTGGTCTTGCCATGCATGCTGACATTTTGAAAAACAGCTGTTCTGTAGGTTTGTACATGAGAAAATGGAAACAGAAATTTTGTGGAACACCAAGCAATGTCCTCATATATCCAGCAAGTCAAATTGAGTATCTACATTAAAAAGCAAGTGTGTAACACTATTTTTATATCATTGCTGCAATGTTTGAGAAGCCTTTGAGTCAATTCTGTTGCAGTGAGGCACATGTGAGGTACATCTTGGCTTGTGAAAGCCGTGATCAAAAATGACTGCAGCATGAGGACACGTCCAAAAAAATCTGGGACAGTCTGGTCAAATTGTGTGCTAAAGTAAGCCCCTTTCAAAAAGCACTGTGACATAAAGACGCACTTATGCTGGCTCCATGTGTTGTGTGAAAAGATCAAGGTGCAAGGGGGGAGTTGAAGTCGACCTATCACTACTTCACACCTCAAATTTACCTAGCAAGAAGTCACAGCTGTGTACCAGCTGGCTTCTAAAATGGTAGCTTGTCGTTGCAGCTCCACAGTGTGACAGTGTTTACAGAGACTATGTGGCCAGCTGGGTTGGGATTCAAAGCAAAAACACAGATAGCATCTCTGTGTACTGCATGTTTGACACACAGTTTCTTTTCATTAAACAGACACTGGAGAAATCATGATGAACAGCATAGAAGCAAATGTGTAGTAAAGCAATGCCAGAGTTTTAATTTCCAACCGATTAATCAATCAATCAACCAATCAATCCCCTACGACATTGTGTCTTCTTGCTTCTTGAAATGATAGGCAGACACGCAGCAGTGTGGGTACAGATCCCGTGGAAGATCTTTTCACTCCTACTCAATTATTTCTCCATTAACAAGAGTGATTAACATCGATATTACTCACAATTACGTTTTCATAACCATTTCCTGACTATTTTGATAATGACAAAGAGGTACCATACATTATGCTACATAAGGCCAGACAAAACAGTGACACTTATTGTGGCATAAATTATATGATTTCAAACATTAGCAATGGTGCAAACAAAAATTGTGCAAAATTAGATCTACTTAAAACCTTGAAACAGAAACAATGTCCAAATAAAAACAAATCAAATATGGTGTTGAATCATTTGAGTCATTTATTAAATCATAAGTTCACCATATAATTTTTTGTTTTTAGGTTTGCCACTTCTTTTTATTTTTTATCTTCTTATACAATATACTGTATCTGTATTTGGGATCTACATTGGATGTTCAAAAGGTGGAAATTTAATTGAAAAAATTAAATGTCAAAAAATAAATAAAATAAATGAAAAAAACAACAGGTATACAGGTCCATGTGATCACTAAAACCACAGAAAAAGTTCAACAACTGTGCAAGGCTTGTATTCTAAATCTTAATCTAGGGATCTTTAAAAAATGTTTGGAATAAAATGCACTTGAGAACTTACTTTAGAAATTTTTAGATGTCTTTAGAGCTAGACTTCGAAGTTTAAAAACAATCATGTTGACAGATGAGTTCAGATTTAAATCCTTCTAGTTAGAAATATGTTGGGATGTCTTATGCTGTCCTATGAGACATGGGGTGGCGACCACTAATTTCAGACCTTTAACCCTGTTTACAACAGGAGGGATACACCAGATAGACCAATGAACACAATGATCTATTTATTCCACTCTTGACAAATTCTTAAATTTCTCATATTCAGAGTATGTATCCCAATTAGCTATAAAAACTATAACATTTATTTTCATCTGCTTCCTTTATTTTGTGGTGAACATTGTTATAGCTGATCATGTCCCTTTTGTTCACTTTTGGTAGATGTAATCAATTATTTAAAAACTAAAACAATTATTCTGAGTTATTTTGCACACATGCAAAATTATGGCTAATTTGTCAGTGGTACAATTTTATCCTAATTTTAAAAACATGGCCTAATTTAGGATTATAGGGACATAAATCATAGAAAAAACAGTAGAAGGGTAATAGATTGAAGCAGGGAAAGATAGAAAGCATTATGAAGTTGCTGTAAACTAGAGAATGATAAAGTAGAAATGGTTGGGGGTAGAGATGAACTTAATACCTGCTGATTATTACAAAAAAAGAGAGGAGAAATGTAGTGAACAAGGGTTTTGGCCCAAGGCTTCACTCAGGGGATTATAAACACAAAAGAAATGAGATGGGAACTGGGCGTCTGTTCCCTTCCACATGATCTTTTCCCTTTTGTCCTCAATTCAGCCTTAAGATATACACAGATACAGATTGTGTTTGTAAGATATCTACATGTCAGAGCAGTATACTCTGTTCTGTATGCTACCATGGTCTTGATTTCTCCACAAAGTTTTTTGCAATAACTCTAAAACAATTCAGGGAAAGGAGGGTGTTATGATATACAACAGTGGAGGAAGACACATATATATAAATATTTAAAAGTAATGTCTAAATCTTTCTGTGGAAAACATGTTAAATCTCAGTGATTTATTTTTTCAGCAAGTGAAAGGGAACTCCTTCAGGGAAAATGTGAGGCAGCATCTTATTACTGGCCATTTTATAATCACCAAGAAAAACAAAATCTGTACCTGAATAGACAATTTCTCAGCAAGACTAAACTAGTTTTATAGTTGGTGGTCTTACTTTATGTCACCTCTGTGTATCTCAGTGTAACCCCTTCTGGGAATCTTTTTCTTACCTCTTGATTTAGCAAGGCAGTGGCCAGTTTCTGAACCTCAGGGGTTAACAGTTGGGTTCCTCTGATGACCTTACTCAGTGCAGCGAGAGACTGGTGAATACTCTGTGACAAAAAGAACATTTTAAATACAGGACATCCTGTCCTTAACACAAACTGTACAGCTGCTCACCAAAAGTTTTACTCTAGATACATTGCCCATAATAACTGTGCACAGCATAACAGACTTCTTTTTGATTTTCACTCAGTTAGATTTCTTTTTAAACTTGAATTTGAAAAATGTTTTACATGAGAAAAATGAACTGAGTCAACTTTTAAAGACACAGAAGGTCCTTTTCATAGCTTAGTAAAAAACAGCTTTCTTGTACTGTGCTTTGCTTCATACAGAGGGTCTGGGGTCTCGCCTATTGAGAAATAACTGCTTCCTGAAGGCTGAGGCTCTGCTGATGTTTTAAATGTTACCCAATCACTAGTGTTTGGCTGCGTCTGTGAAATGTGCCAGCTTGATGCCATGAAGCTTACAAGAAACGGTGTGCACAGTTAACAACCATTCTCTTCTGCAAAAACGAGAAGTGCTGAGTCGAACGAGACAGGCGTTAGTGTTAATTCAATATTTGGAAGAATGGCCAACGTGGACTGAATGGCTTCATTCAGTTCCTCTCCTGCTATTGCTGAAACTACAGGCACACTACCATTCTAAAATGGTGCATAAAGTCAATGACATCTTTCACAACTTATGCTTCTGTTCGCTGATAGGCCCAGTAGAAATCCAAGTAAATGGAAGAAATCCCAGCATGTTTAAATGAACAGCAACGTCACAGTACCTTGTCATTTTTGGCCATTTTTAGGTGATGTCTTTGCGAGAGCTCTGTATAATGCCTAAGCTATTACTATTACTGTTTGTAAAACCTAACCAGCTTAATGTTCTCAAAAACTTCGCACTTTGGTGTCCATACTTTCTGTTCACTACTGTTTTCCAGCAAACCTCTGTGGCTTTTACAGATCGCTGTAATTATATTAGTAATCAGTTAAACAAAGTCAAATAACTTAATAGGTGACTTCTGATGACAACTGTCTTTAGTGCATTATGTGGAGGTATCAAAGTAAAGTGGAGTGAATACAAATGCAAGTCACACTTGTCAGATTTCAATTTAAAAATAATTGAAAACCATGTATATGAATTGTGTATGTATGTGTAGCTGCAACATGAAAAAATGTTGAAAAGTTCAAGCGTTATGAATGCTTTTGTAAGGCACTGTATGTGAGGCAAAGCTTGCCAATCAATAATTGATTTAAAAGTTTATTGTGTCAATGGCATTTATGTTGAAACCCTGTGCTCTTTAATGAAATCCTTTTCACAAACATACGCAATACACACATAAATCACCATTTAAACAGAATGAGGAAGTAGTTTTGTCACAGACACACACCTGGACCAGGCGGATGGCATTAAACTGCTCCAGAGCAATAAACGATAGGATTGGTGACTTCTGGCCTTCTGTAGGTGGCTCAACCTTCTGATGGATCAGCGTAGAGCCCTGATAGAAAGCAGACAAAGACACCATCAGCTTTCAGAACTGCATGGTATACATCAAGAACAAAACATTTTTCTGCAGTGCAGTTAGACTAAGAGTATGTGCATCACTGGTAAAACACCAGATGTAAACATTTAAAAATAACAAATCTAATGCATAGAATAAAGAAGATATGAGATGAGTAAATGAGGCAACAAACTGAGATGTTTAGATTTATTTTAATGAGGAAGTATTATATGTTTTCCAGACACATGGTGCCATTTTATAGCACAATCAAGTAACTATGTTAACCTTAGTTAACATATTTAAAAGTGCTACAAATCTCAAATATGACATAAAATAAATTTGACATAGTAATGTAATGATTTGAAAGTGGGCCTTTGTCTCTTTAAAAACTCCAGTTCTTTCTCAAACTCCACCTTTCTCAAAGTTCTTTTTATTGAGAAGTAGCTCAGTACCACCAGGTGTTTGCCAATAATTGCTGACTAGTCTGAAGGAGCTGAGCGTCAGAGTTGTGGGGGAGCGATTCTCTGAGAAGCAGAAGTTCGGAAGCTAGAAGCTGCGCCTCGAAGGCGGGGCTAGTTCCACCCAGGTGTTTTCCACTGCTGATGGGTTCCATGGAAAGGTGTTCAAGCATGTTTGAAAAAACTTCTCAAACATTCTTGAAAGAATCAAGGCAACACTCCAGGTAAGTCTTTGATGAGGGAATGACATTATGACATGATGTAAAGTTTAACAACACCAATTTTACATGATGCCACCACTTTAATGAAGAGTGCACACTTCTTATATGTGATGTTCTGCACGTTTATTGTACAAACTCACAGCTAGCGCTGTGAGCTGCATGAATGTGGACGTTGAAGAGTGAGACGAAACAAAGCTGCGGTCCCACTGTGTGTTCAAAAATATAATCTAATAACCACATAAAACATTCTCAATTTTGTTTAGCTTCTCTCATTTCTCCCTCAACAACAAACATTTTAACAGTGAACAAATAGTTTGTATGCTCAAAAGTGCTTGTTTTACAAGATACACTTCAGCAGCAGACAGACATAATGAACTTAACAATGCAAGTCACACTCTGAGGCACATATGCTCTGATGGTCAAACACTGTAGGCCAACTCATGACTGATAAGCGGTTAACTGAACGCATACAGCAGCAGATTCAGAACTAAGTTTGTCAGTTCTGTAATGAATGAGTCAGAGATGCTCTGTTCCTCTGAAGGTAAAAACAACTCTGGTTAAAATGAACTAAGAGAGCAATGAGAAGCTGCGAGGCTGAGCAAAGTAAAGGAGCAAGGAGAGATGTGTGCTTTATAGTGCTGGAGTGAATAAAAGAAGCAGAGCAAGAGGACGGGAATATGGAAGCTAAATTATTTAATATAAAGGTACGCGTCCGTTTGACTTAAAAAAGAAAAAGGTGCCTGTCTCCTAGCAACACGAGCGCTGGCTGACTGGGCAATCTAGGATCTATTATACTGTGACTGTCGCTGACGACTAATTTACAATTATCTCTTGGCTACTTGCTTTGATATTAGCGCCGCCGCAAAATGCTGGGGAATTCACACATTTTCTATTATCGCACGCTGCACTCTCCAATACAGAGAAATCACAGATATTTTAAAATACCGAAGCAGAATTACAACGTTCCTGCTGTTTGCTTTAATAAGAAGTCTGCACTAAAACCAATATGAAATTCAGAAAACCAAAAATAATTTAAAAGGATAAACTGACCTGGTTCAGTTTCTTCCATAAGTTGAGAACAGGTGAAAGTCCGTTTGACCACAGCTCCCGATCAAATTTGGAGCCTGTTGCCACTGAGCGGCTGAGCACACGCAATTGTGAAATTACCTACAAAAAAGCATTAAAAAGTCAAGCAAATGTGCAAACAGGGATATTTTCATTTATGTGTCTCTAATAAGTGTGTTTCATGTAAAACTGAATTACATGCAACCTTTTGAAACCTTTTTTTGGATTTTACAAAAGACCTGACAAAGGACAATTTGTATTGGAAATGGAGGCCTAGACATAAGTAAACTGGGCATTGGTGACGATCTATTCTGTAGAAATTTTGCAGGACTGGGAAAAATCCTTTTTGTTCCTTTTAAGCTGTAGTGTACGTACCAGGATAGCTTCTTAGCTGTCATTTCTTTCAACAGAAAGTATATGTCATAATCTGGCAATTAAGTTGACAAAAACTGACATTAATTTACCTGGCAGCTAAAATACTGAGGAAAATTATTAATCAGCGACAGTAAACTAAAGGAAAGCTAACTTTCACTTCAGCCACTGTGACCTGAGCTCGGTCAGTCCCACAAGAGTTTGACTTTAATTTTTTAACGGCATGCTCTAAAATTACCGCATGTGCGTGTGGGTGTGTGAGGTGAGTTGCATAGCCCACAGACAGCAACATTGGTCCTTTGGGGAGTAGAGAGAGTATATTAGTGGAAAAGAGAGAATTAAAAAGAGAACGCATGAAAGTGTTAGTGACAGATGACAGCAGGAGGGGAGACAGTATCATATGTGGAGGACAGGTGAAGAAAGAAATTCAGGAACACACACATACACACAAGCAGATCTTGTGTGTATGCACAAGTAGCACTTACAAGGACCTTGTAAGTGCTACACGAATTAAACTGGTGATCACCAGACAAAGACAGAAGATAACTACAAATAAACAAGGATGCACAAGAACTAAATTAGTCTATTCTTTTTAGGGATGCAAACATTCAAGTTATGATTAATTGTTTATTAGATTAAAATTAGTTCCACTTCTATTTACTCGTAAACTTAGACCACCATGTTGAGAGGAAACTGGAGAAGCTGGTGGGACAAAATATCTGTTGGTAAAAAAAGAAAAAAAAACTGGACAAGAGACTGTAGTGAGTGTATCAATGTAACACTGATGAAATGTAGAGTTATTTTACTGCACTTTGAAGCTGCCAAGATTTCAAGTATGTACTTGGCATTGATTTTATTAACTTTAATGATACGCTGGACCGGATCTTGTGAGAGAGTCTAAATATAAAACTTGTATCAGTATCAGGTAACAAAAAAAAAAAAAAAACTGATTTGGACATCCTTGATACATCACAGTAAAAAATAGTAGGTGTAAATTTATATCTGCCTACCCTACTTGTAATTTTCCAGGGCTAGACATGTGAAGACAGTGAGTTTACCCTGATCAAGGAGACATACTACTCAGTTCATCAGAAACTAGCTACACACCTTCCGGTTTCCATTTTTGTGGAGAAGAGTTCATGATGCAACAGAATATATTTGCCCTGAGGACACCTCAAAGGTATGCAAAAACAACTCAAAGATCAAAGTTGACCATGAAAAGTTGACTTTTACATACTTTCCTTTTTGGGCCCCAGACCTCAGCCCCACTGAACTTCTATGAGGAAACCTTAGAGGCAAGAAAGCCAAGCACTTCTGACATCAAAAGAAGCTCATTGAAATACTGACAAGTAATGTTGTAATAGAAAATCTAATTTCAGAAAAAGCCTCTTAACTTGTGGTTAGATTTTGGATCCCTGTGTGTAAAGATCCATATACTTTATTTCTATTGAAAACTATAAAGATCTACACCGTTAAGTGTCTTCAGGAAAGGTGTGGTGCTGATGGGGATGTGTGAGCGAATGAAGAAGGAGGGGGCTGAATGGTGGTGTGTGAGTGAACCTGGGAGCTGATGATTCTCTGTGAGGATCGCTCTATGTTGGCAGGTAGACCGAAGAATGCAGGTCTGTCATCCTCTGGGAGATTCTCCACCACACTACGGTAATCCTGAGAGGACACATCATTTCACACACATAGCCATGGTATTGAAAGAGAAAGAAAAAACCTGCTGAGTTCCTATTATTATAAGTCATTTTCTTTAAACTTCGCTTAGCTTAAGCTAAATCTTGTAGAGTGCTGGTAAATTTGTTTTAATTATTTTATAATAAAGCATACAACTGCATTTTAAGTAATACGTTTGAGAAACAAAATTACTTAACAGTTTGTGATATGGCTTAGAAAAGCTAACAATATAGTTAGCTGATATAGTAATATTCTGTCTTACTCTTTAACAAAGAATAACACACTGTCCATACAAAAATATCAATGATTTTCTAAAATATAAATAAAAAAATACATGTCAAAACTTGGGAGTAGCTAAAAAATTATATTCTTTATTATATCTGTTAACCTCTGTTAATGTCACCATTAATTAGAGTTCCTATGGCTGTGTTCACTAGTATTTTTTATTTAATTTTTTTTTTCACATCTTATTTTACATCTTATTCTGTAGTATTAACAAATTTTGTGTAGCTGCAGACTAATACATGAATTACGTGTGCATGGATTTCAGAAATTTTTTGGAAAAGAATAAAAAAGAAAGTTATTCCTGCAGAAGCAAGGACAGAAAGGAAAAGCTATGTTTTATTATTTTTAGAGTTGCCATAATCCCTTCATATATAGCATGATTATAAATCTGAGCTGCAGTCATCAGAGAAAAAGTCAAGCAGATTAGTTTAAAAAGCTTAAGAGTCTATATTGGAACAAGTCAAATGGTGCTAGTACTTCAAAATATCTGCAACAGCCATCTGATCACTTTAAATCTCTGTGGCTACTGTCAGATATTGTTGCCTCGCAAGATGCAACTAACCCAAACAAAGAGGAAGAAATTAGAAGATGGGAACTGTGCTTTTATAAGGAAGCTTTATTGAAAACTTTGCATGTTTGCAAAATCTTGCAGTGGGAATTAATGCTTTATTCTATTATCACAGTACAGCTGTTGGTGAAAGGAACTGCTTTGTATCTATAACCTGAAATTTATATGTGGATAACAATATTAAACGACTACCAAAGGGTTCCGATATTAAGTCAGAACAATCATTAGGTTAACATGTGTTTTTTTGCTCGCTTGGGAAGCAATTTTAAAATTTAGCTGTCCCTTCCACAAAAATCATACCATGCTGCATTAATTGTATTCAGTCACACACTCCAAGCACTAAACTACTTATTACTGCAGTGTTAAATTTGTTTGTATCATCTGTGTCATTTTAGCAACTTACCATGATGGAGCAGGAGTTTGGGAGACTGATTTGAGATGGAAAAATGCGGCCTTTACTCCTCCTTTGTCCACCAGAGTGGGTGGATGAAAGGAGTCTTGCAGAGAAGAACTGTTCAAGGTAAGAGCGCAAGATGCGGAGATCAGAGGGGTTGTCTATTCGTCCACCATAGATGGCGCTCTCCAACAGGCCATGGACAAACTCCCATTGGAAAATTTTACCACCTTTGACATCAAGAATATAAACAGAAAAATGTAAGCTATAAAAATGTGGAGTGAGTTCACTCAAATGGAAAACAACCCTGCCTGGGTTGCATTGTTCCCAAATAATTTGTTCAAAAGAACATTTTGTGGGAATAAAGTGAACAGAGCCACTTCATTTGTTGGAACAGCGCACACTGTGATTTGCTCATTGATTGTATTACACAGTGAATGAGGGCTGTAAAATTTAGAAAGGTGTCCAAATGGCTAAAATCATACTAAGAAAAGCCAAGAACACTGCTTGGTTGTAGTTCAGCTAAAAAAGGTCTTAAAGGTCAGATGAGCTCCAACGTTAAAACAAATATCCATCAAATCTGTTTTAGATAAAAGCCCAATGACCCGAGATCATAAAGTGAAACTGCAAGATTCACTTTTTAACCCATTGAGGACACATCCCATTGTAAAGAGCATTATTCAGTTCATACTTTTGGTTAAAGCATCTGTTAAAATGATGAAGTTCAAACCTATCACCCACTAAACAGACTAAACTCAGGAATAAATTCTATTAAAAAAAAGATGAAAACATGATGTATTTGAATGCTGCACTTTAACACTATTAAATCTATTAAATGACCATACATCTGCCTGTGAAGTCACATTCAATGAGGATACATGTGGTTCAAGGAATTATGTATATTTTCAGCCTTGCAGCTATTTGTTGGAGACATTTTCTAATTTCTGAGACAGCTAGTTTCTGATTACAAATTTGTAAAAAACACTTTGAATAAAGGTGTGGCAAAAAAAATTCTTTACAAATTCTTTCCATTTACCATGAAAGGCAAGTTGATTCATATTTGCCATCCACGTGTGATATTTTCAACAAATACTCATTTATGAGGAGTCTTCATATTTTCCAGTTATTCATTTTCTGCAGATACCTACAGCTGTCCAGTGTGCAAAGCCCCTACCTTCAAAGAGCCTGTCGATGATCTCAAAGCCAGCACGGAGGTCAGAGAGGGAAAACTCATAGAATTTTGTCCATCCCTGAAAGTAAAACACTTTCACATTGCAAGAACTTAAAGCTGAAAAGATAAAATATAAATTGTGTTTTTTTATTTGGAACTGGATACTCATACATATAGTGCTATTATGTTTCACTGCCTCTAATTTGTGAGACAATTATTTATAAATATTGCAAGATTTACTTTGGCATGACCTGTTAAACATACCATTCTTAATCATCATTTTAAAAACCAAACTCAACACACAGTTGCAAAAAGTAGCACAAGTTAAATATCTGTTAAATATGTGAATATCTGGAAATACATTTCACTTGGATCCAAACATCAATTAGCTGAGCTTGTGGAACATCAAGTTCTATCACGTCTATCACATTTGAGTATAATTTATGATTCACCCCTGAAATCCATCTTGTTTTACTAACAAACGACAAAGAAGAGTCGTACAAAAGAACAACTGCTGCTCATCTGTGAACTACATCCCATGCGCATGGTTTATTTTGGTATTTTGAACTTTGATTCAAGTAAAGCCAGTAGTCTATGTTTTAGTATTGGACTGGGACGACTTTTTGCACAAACTTCTGATGACATAAAAACAGGAATATGCTACACTGTGTTCTGAAGTATTGAGAAGTAAAGGTGAGTTTCAGGGTTGAACAGTCAAGGACCAATCTCAGCCAACTCAGATGATCAGGCATAAGAACATGCTTAGACAAAAAAAGCAATTACTTAGTGCTGATCATTTCAGAAAATCAACAGAGATGTTAAAATGTAACGGAGTGTGAGGGCGCTCTCAGGTTGCATTTATGTGTTTAATGCACTTCACAGCGATTCCGTCAGCAGATGTAATCTGTTTACTGATGCTGTAGTTGGAAAGGCAGTGGAGCAAACCTTTGAGAGTACTTTTAATAACTCTGTGAATGATGAAGTGTACACTGTTTTACAATAATTTTGAGCTTCAGTTTACATTCATTTGAAGTGATGGGACTAGTCTGTATCACATTTGATAAATGTGCTCACAGTTGCATTAATTCTGTTTATATATCACTGGCTGCTTATTTATTTGACTGGTAAAGATATAGATACCTCAATAAGGGTATCTATATCAAGAAACTTATCTCCACTTTTTATACCTTTTATTGTTTCAGTAAAACTTTCGTTTGATATGAAGTGTTTTCTGCACAATTTTATTAGAAGAAGAAATATGGAACAAAGGATGAAAAGCAGACAGGGAAATAAATAAATAAAAGTGTAAGTGCATTTGAATAATTAGAGGGTTATTCTGGAACAGGATGATAGGAACTGAGATACATTTCAGGAGAATGCAACAAGAACATAAAAAAATAAGTTTAGTAAAGTGACAAATATCAAAATAAAATTAAATATGGATAATAATGAAGGCTAAATGCAAGTTGTAGAACACAATGATTACTTCACACAATAATATACAAGAATAAAGGCTAAAAATGTGATGTAAAATTATATATATATAAGAGAGAGACAGAGAGAGAGAAAGAGAGAGAGAGATTAGAACAGTGGTTTCTCAGAAAACATAAAAATTATATAATATCTATGTGAAGGGAGGGTCTTGTAGATTCTGGCCTGGTGCTTCTTAAATTACTGTACTTTCTTTTTATTTTATTTTTTGTCACAAAATGTCATTATTGATACTTGCTCAACTACCATCACTTGCCATCAAGTGACTGCATTTTTACAGCATGTACCTTCTGAAAATCCCTTGACAATTTCTGACTTTATGTAAGTTGGGGAACCAACATTTCCACTGTCTGACAACTCAGGGACCAAAAGCATTAATTCAGTTGTATTGATCCATTAGTCTACCTGCAGCATGAACGAAAAGTATGAGGTCAACAAGCTGCTCTAAATTCTTAAAGTGGGCGCAGTTTTAAATTGTGTGGTGTGCCGTCTGGCCAGCAGACAGCCTTTCTATAAAAGCTTATACATTCATACACAAGGCCATATACAGAGAAACATTCCCCGAAGCCTGAGGCCCAGAACAACGTTAAATACGATTACAGAAGTCAGTGAGGAAAACAAAACTGACCTCTGGGTCTTTAACTATTTAGCGTAAGTGCTTGTGGGACGGACAATATGTGTAAATGAAAGAAGATTTAATTCCTAAATTAAATCTAAGTGTGGGATAATTAAGATATTTGCAAAGGCTGTGGACATTTATGCAACCAGGTGAAAAAATCTATTTCATTTTTATTTTGTAATTCCACCCTGGATTTATTTTCAGATGGAACGCACATACTAAAAACCAACAAAAAATTGTTTTAAATGATTCATCACAGTCTCGATTTGTTATGTCAGAAATGCCTGGCATTTTAACAAAAGAGGAAAGATTTTTTTTCTTTCCAATACATACTGCTGGGTTTGTGTGTTTTACCTGGGGGATGTAGTTCCGTCTCTCTTGACAGACAGCATGGAACCAAGCCAGACAGAACAGAGATTGGGCTCTGGCCAGATTGCCTCCTACACATAAAAAAATCATCAGCATCTCACAGTCAAAACAAATACAATGCCCAGTCATATCTACCCAAATTTTAACAATCAAGTTGTTATATTGTTGCAGAGTGTATTGTATAACAAAAGGGCAGGCACTGTTCTGTGGTTACATAACAACAAAACATAAGAAGGGACACAAAGAGTATGGCTTTGACTAGCTGGATTACTGTTTAGTGCTGTTTAGTTTTTGCTTTGTATTATTTGAGAAGTGAAGTGAAGAGAGTGACGGACAGGAAACAACCTTTACTGATCTGCTCAGGAGTCCAGGACTCATATGTTCTCAGCAGATTCTTTTTCAGCCCTGGGGGAGCCTGCAGATGGCAAAAAAGCAATTAAATAACATAGTTACTGACAGAAAATACATTTTTCTTTACCTCATAATAAATACAATTCTGAGTTTCTACACAAATCAAATATTGGGACTATAATATGATATGACATAAAATAAGTGAAAACATACATATTTTTTCTGATTTGGTAACTGTAAAGAAAAGGCGAAACATAAACACAGAGGAAGACACATCCTCTGAACAAGGTCACTAAATAAGATACCAAAAGGGCTTAAAAATGTTTCTACTATCAACAGATACCCAGCTGTCATAGTAATTTGTTACCAACCATCAATTTTATCGAGATCAGAAAATAATACCAACATCAAGTGAAGCAATAAATATGCAAGGTTGTCACTGTTGGATGCCTCACAGTATTTACCACAGGGAGACCTGGAATGCAGAATCATTTTGGTTCTGTTTAAAACTAGGAGTTTTGATATTTGGCAGTTTATATTAACTGGCCATTAGAATGGGCTCTTTAAATGTTTGACGTATCTCCCAACAGTATGTTCAATTTATAACAAAAGTAGGGAGTACACAATGACATTTGTTCATGTATTATCATCCTTGTTGAGCATTTGGAGGTTGTGATAATACACACAAACACTAATGCGTCTACTAAATTTGCTAAGATTTGCTGGATATATTTTGTTAAGCCAGTAGGTTAACTGAGCGTCATCAGGTTGACCTCACATCTTGAAAAGCAACCTAATACCACAAAGCTTGTAAATTCTGCAATGTCAATAAGCAGAATTTACAGTATTAATTTTAAGTTTTAAATGATAAGGCTGACGGCTGCCTTGCAGCCAAGAAACAATGTGTCTGATATGTTGGTTGGCAGTGAGATAAACTCAAAAATCTGTGCAAATATGTACTATGTCTGTAAGCTTGGCCATGAAATACTAGGAGCTTGCCTGAGGAAATAGAAAGTGGTCTGACTTATAAAGAGAAAGCAGACAGACAGAGGCTGTTGGTGCAGCATGCTTGGCTGCTGAAGCAGCTAACCCCATGAGCATGGCTCCCATCAACAACACACTGAGCACTAAAGCATGCATCACATACAAGCTGTGCAATTCTGCATATCCCTACACAGTATAAACAGCAGAAGAGAGACATGTGAATGCTGTTCACATTTCAATCTGGAGGATGCGTGGAGACATATTAGCATAGATACATAGAAACTGACACAGAAAATTGTCTGGATTGTCACCAACCTCATAAGTGATCTTAAGGCTGGATTGCAGTAAAATTGGGGGAAATCTTGGGTGGACTTCTGCTGTCAGCCAAAGACGGAAGTTTGCTTTAGGATGCAGGACATTTAGTTCCTGTGAAGGGAAATGAGAGGAGAAATTAGATAAATTTAAGACACCAAGAGCTCAGAGAGACTATTGCTAGACTGTGTTCTCTCAGTTTGGATTTACATCCTTACTTGGCAAGCTGGACCAGCAGCGAATTACTCTCACAAAATAACTGAAGGGATATTGGTGTCCAATTAACATGTCTTTCATGCATGTAGAAATGGCTTAAAACTCTGTTCCCTGAGACTTTTTGTTGGAAGTGTTACATGACTATGGAGTGGTAGGGATGAGCCTACTAAATAAACTTTGTTAAGAGCAGCAAAACCTAAACTAATTTTCGGAAACAAGACATGCGCTCCACGAGCTTGATTAATAGCTAGTAAATTAAAAACAAAATCAGTTTTAAGTTGTCATTAGAGAACTACATTTTAATTTTCTCTTTTTAGATTTAAACAAAAGAAAAACCCTTCAATATTTTAGGAGTAGAATGAGAGTATATTTCATAAATATTCATATATGTGGAAGTACCATTAGTCATTTTGTGATATTTATTTCAAGACATAATGCTCTTTTGGATATTGTTTTTGTGTCAGAATTATTAAGAATGATAGTCTTAAGGAACCACATATGGTTCTGGAACAACAGGTCTGCATAGCCTTGAGGATTCAGTCCTTACATAACCAAAGCAAGAGCTGTTCCTTTATCCTTGACATAAAGTAAAACTTGTTATCAGTGTGGGCTGGACTTTGTCGGAGCTGTCCCTTGTTTATGATTCTTTTTGTGCTGTTCATGGTCATGATATAATGTTGTGGATGTGGAGACGAGCGAGTCTACTTTAGGAACCTCATGGTCTCATCTCTCCCTAATCCAGATGATGTGGTTCTGTTGGCATCTTCGGGCCATCAAGTTCTGCTTGTTCTGTATGTGTACAAATTAATAGAGGGATTGGGGTTTCATCTGAAATAATGCAGGTTGAGAACACAGTTGAGTGAAAAGCAAAGAACTTGACTTCCACATCCATCAATGTTTCAACCCCCATCTATGGTCACGAATGGAAGAGCAACTCCAGATAGATAGAATGAGCTTCCTAAAGGAGAGTCCAAGGAGGTGGACAGAGGATTCGGGGACGACCAGAATGAGCAGAAGTGTCACTGGGGATAGTGATTTCTGGACTGACCAGTTTCACAAAAGCAGAAGCCAAAGAATTAATAGATGGATGAATGGACTATACAGAGCACAGCTGATTTTATGTTGTAATTCTGTCAATTAGTTGCTTTGCATAAAATCTGATTGCCACTAAAAACCAAACATGGAGCTAAACAAACAGACAGGCAAGCAAATAAATAAATAAATGTGCTAACCATATTTTACTGTATAATTGTATATAATGAGAAAAAGAGCACTAACTTTTTTCACGAGAACACAACAAAGTAGAAGCTAATCATAACGAATTTTAATGACTTTCTTCATTTCTGCCATTCATCTTTTGTCTCCACTGATTCTAATCTCTTTAAAGCCTTGAACTGTGACTAATTCTCCACAATTACAAAACATTCACCTACTTTTATACATAATTTCTATCACACTTTCCTCTCTTTTCACAGTCTTCATTGTTGTCCTTGAGTTTTCTGCGTTTTTTTTTCCTTCAAACTTCACTTTCAGCCATCCCTCACATCCCCCACCTCTCTCTGTGTTACTCAAAGGCGGTTAAAAATAGCCTCCTGGCAGCTCAGGGTCTTGTGTCATCAGATTGGGTACTCGAACACAAGGGCACACACAATGAACTGTAATCAATGTGTTTCTGCATCATTTGGCGCCTAATTCATTCTTGTGGAAGCACACGTGATCACAGATAATCAAAGAACACGAGAAGTGACAGCCCTCAAAGGAAACTCTTCATACCCTTGTTGTACTTGCATGTGCGTTTTTCTGTGATTTGTTTTTAATCGCAATTCCACTTGAAGAAACAATGGCTGCGGCAAAAAATACAAGACGACAAAGAAAAAAGATGTATGAAGGGCAAATAGAGTTGGAAGTAAAAGTCAATCTCTTCTAGTATCTGGACATAAAAACGTGTAATTGCTAGAATTTATTCAAGCAGTTAAGAGACAGAAAGCCAAACCATTTAGCCAAAAATAGATAAGGATATATTTCAAGCCAACAGGCTTTGCAAATGCACACCAGAGATACAAATTATTACATGTAGAAACTCATGATAAGACTGTGACACCCTATTTGGAACAGTGATAAGAAACAAATCACCACATACTAAATGGTGATTGTCACTGCAACAAACACAGATCACTCATAATGTCACTGTAATTTAAAATACACAAACATTTACAAACAGACTGTTGGAAAGATCAGTTTGTTCTAAAACCTTCTAGGTCACAAACAACCTCATCTGCATAATCTAGTCAAGGATCAAATGTCCCTTGCTGGTGGGAGCCAGCTACAGATTGATCAAACACAAAGTAAGAGAGAGAGAGAGTGGGGTTATAAGTTTGACTTAGCATTTTCAATAGAAAACAAGCTTAAAGTGACTTAAGTTCAATATTAAGCCTAACGAGTGGGCTGAAATGAAAATATACCCTCGATTTGATAAGTTATAAGAGTTTTAAATATACAGAAGACTTCTATTAAATCCTTCAGTTTACGATACTTGCCTTCTGTTTGCAGGTTTATGAGGGGTGGTGAATTTAGTAATTAGTAATAGACTGGTGATTGTGTGCACAACCATCAGTCTATCAAGGGGCAACTATGAAAAAGAACATGTACAGAACATGTACAACCACAAAAGAACATGTACAGAAACAATAACAATGGGAAGTGGTGATTTATACATGCTGGAATCTTGATTTTCATGTGAAAAATGATTTCACAATATGCTTCTCAGACCATTGATAAAAAATAGAAATGAAAATGGTGACAAGAACAAATGAAGGACTAAAATCAAGAGGCAAGCCCTCTTCTAATATTCTCCGACATCAAATCAATAACAATCATATTTACTCAAGTGGAACGTTAAGAAAGCGAAATGGTCAACACTGATCTAAACAGTTCTCATCTAATACTGCGGAAAAGGTTCACAGAAGTCTGACAAAGGTGCTGTGCATTTCATAACTGCAGTCTGTCTTCTCTGATCTAATAAAGTGGGTCACAGTTTTTAACCCAATTGTTTGGTTAACGGTACTCAACTTAAGTTATGACCACATTAACCCAGTATTTGGATTACCAAAACAATTCAGTAGTGTTAGAGGTGTAGATAGAGAGAATAGGGATGTAAAAAAAAAGGAATGATTATGAGCAAATGAGAATGAGATGACATCTGTACTGTCAACTTAAATTATGAATACATACCATCTTTCCTCTTCCTGCTCTCGTTAATGAGCCAACTGCTAAAGAGAACGAGGTGAGCTCAACAAAGACAGATGGTGAAAAGATGCAAGATCATGAAGACATAGTAAGACTGACCAGAGGGACATAGATACTGAAATACAGAGAGATGCTCAAACATAATATTCCCATTGCAGATTTTCCCCTACAAAGAGCATCTCACTATTCATTACCCCTCATCTCTTCACTGCTTTGTTCCTTCTTTCTTCAACCTATTACCACTATTAATCATTTAGATTGTGTAGCTTTTTCATTTTAAGTTGATACCTCAGTTTTATGAGTGAATGTGCAAAAATGAGATGAGTAGTTTATGTCTTGCAATTGAAGAAATAAAATTGGCAATGAAAGTTGAAGAGTAACAAGTACAGAAGTGGAAGGAAGTGGATACAGAGGACGCACAAAGAGACAGAGAGGTGAGAAAGGTGAGATGGATGAATGAATGTAATAAGTCGTCTTTTAAGCCACCACATGAGAGCGTCCTGAACAGAAGGGGATCTCTGGTCCACACGCCCACATAGGCGAGAGCACACATAAATGCAATCATACAGACACACACAGACCAATTATGACCAACAGTTGTGTCTCCCAGTGAGAAATGACCTACTACTTTGATACAACATTAAAACAGAGCCCCAGGAAAACCAGGGAGCACAAACAAAATCTAAAAAATTGCAGGGAAAAGATAAATTCACCCAAAATTCAATATTTCCTCCCCCCGAAAAATAGACTCCAACCAATGTCATTCAAAAAACCCCACAAAACTACATGTATATCGTCGAAGGCAGGAAACACACACACACCTCCAAAGCCACTAATATGTCCTGACAGGTGGAATGCAAAATGTGCATGAGAAAGCAAAGGACAGAAGGTAATTTTAGATATGATAATTTGGGCAGGCAGCAGGATGCGCATGCAAGGATGTGTGTTTGTGCATGTGGCAGTGTACTATTACAGATAAACACTAATTAGCTGGGATGAAGCAAGGGACACATATGCAGCATTAGGACAAAACATCCTCCAGGCTATACTTTCCACTGACTTTTAACCCTAATCCCAACTAAAACAGGAAGCTTCGATGCCAGGACAGCCATCACTCTGGAAGACAAGAAATTGACTAGGCTATAGCTCTGTCCATATAGCAAACTGTTTTGGGGTCTAGCACTGAAATGATCCCATCACAAGATGGCTGACTTTTGCTGACTTCTGCAAATATCAGAGTTAAGGTACACTATATATCTATATTCTCTAAGGCACTATCTTGTTCTTGCACCAACAGCAATTCTGTGGTCTCCCTTTCTCATTAAATGAATTGAACAAATTCATTGCTGGTTTAGTGTTTGGACCAAAACAGTATAGACTAAAATCAGTGATTTCAGTCTGTCAGTTTAAAAATCTTCGACAAAGCTAGAAACCTACTCACTATACCAAAAGTCAGAAGCAAACATTCTGAAAAGCCTAAAGGTTTTATGCACCAAACAATTGTAATGAACTTCCTGTGCAATTCAGGACTGCAGCCATACTGAGCTCCTTTAAAACAAGGTTAAAACGTTTTTATTCTCTGTTGCCTGATCTTATTATTTTATTTTTAAATCTGTTTAATCTAAGTCTATTTTGATGTGTTTTATTTATGTTATTATTAATTCCAATTATGACAACATATACATAACTTCAAATTGACTTTGGCCAAAATATGCTATAAAGTTGCTTTACCTCAACTGCACATATGTGGAGACTTTTCTACAAAATCTAATAGTCCCTTGTTCTTTCATGTTTCTGAGCAGGGAACAGATTTCAGAATTAAGTAGACTTGTAATAAGCTGAATAGTCCAATGTGCCTTTTTTTTTTAATTGATGGCCTTCGAGAAATATATTTCTCTCTGAATTGGCTCCATAACAGATGGATTTTATGTCTTCAGTTCCACACTTCCTTTGAGAGGCAGGTTTGTCTAAACTCAGTAAATTGAAACAGAGTTTTCTCTCCATTCGTGTTGTGAACCAGTGCCATATTTTACTAAGCTTTGTTTCAGTTTACCACAACATTTTATTCAGTATACCACATTGATCTTATTGTGAAGAGTGAAAAAACAAACAAACAAACAAACCACAAAACACTTACATACATGTTTACATGTTAATATTACATAGCACAGACTGATCAAACTACTACCACTGAAGCTTCTCTCCCACAGACAGTGCGTTATAAAATATATATTTTATGTAAGTTTGCTACTATTTGCATGTATGTGTAGTGAAGAAAGCCTCCACTGCAAATTTACTCACTTCCTCCACAGTTGGTGTTGAGTACTGGGAGACTACATTATCTGCTTTCTGCAACTAAACAACAACTGATAATTATTTGAATTTTAATTGGGGTGCGTCAGGACAGGCTTGCTCAGGGCACCATTTCCACAAGAACCACAGTGCTTGAGTGTGATTATTCTAAAAAAAATAATAAAAATCTTTAATCAATTGACAGCACTAATACTGTCAGTGCTGTTATACATTCACAATAAAAACATTGGTTTTATGTGACTGCTAACTCTCACTCACTGATGATAGTGTTTGTTATTTCTGCCCTGAGTTGCATTAATTAAATATTTTTCATCTGACTGAATCGTAAAATGGTGACAGAAAAATCTGAAGGCCATCTGTCATTTTAACAAATTACAATTCACAACGCTGACCACGAGGTGCAGATATCCCAACATTCAACTCAGAGTACAGATAACTAACTCAATAAAAAAATTTCATCTGAGTATCAGCTCTGACCTGGATTCAATGCATCTCGCTATCCGTAAGCTGACAGAGCGCAGCAGGATTATGGACAGGAGTACGTCTGGTGCACCAGAAGGAGCACATATGTTGAGGGATTTCCTCCCGCTGCTCCTCATTCACAGAGTTTTTCTGACTTCTGATTGCTTCAGTTGGAAAAATGTTTCCCAAATTCAAAACTTTGGCTGAACTGGCACTTGTAATTCCAATTCTTTCATCTTCCAGATCAACATCAAAACCCTGAGACATTTGAGTATGCCCATTCTTCTATATATGTAGATATTGGAAGGTTTTTAATGAGGAAAAAATATCGCAAAATTTCTACATCACCACATAATGCAGTATGCAAAAAAAAAAGTGAAATTGTGGAGGTACTGAAGACGTAAAGACAAAAATATGTTGAAGCTTTCCTTTTGATTTTTATGTATTTTGTGAAAATCGCCCACAAAACTCTGAACACTACATCCCTAGTGAGTATGGATAGTTTGAATCCATTTTGCTGATAAAATAATCTTTCTGTGTATTAATTTTCATTGTCATATAGCAAAAACCACAAAACACAGAATTAACTGAAAACAATATAAAACAAATATAATCTAGTGCTTAAAGCCATGTCCCACAAAAAACAGCATAAACAGAAAGCACGTACCTTTTCCAGAAGGGGCAGCCAGGCTGTGACAAGGTGAAGATTTTTCAAGCAAAGCCAGTCTCCATTACGAGAACATTCTCTAAGTGTGGCCAGGGCCACATCAGCCTGTCCCTGACCCATGGAGATCTAAACAGGTAGAGATGATGGATTGGGAACAGGTGGAGACAAATGGAATCAGTGGGGAAAAAAATATGTTCTGTCTTTCAGTCCAGTGCTCTCTTGCAAAATTAGAGAGCTTAACTTTTGCCTAATATTTTAATTCACCTAAGTCTTCAGTCAGTATTTTCTCATTTAAGGCCAGTGGCATAAAGTGGATAATACTTATTTGATTACTTACATACACTGTTTAGCCATAGTACTCTATAAAACTTGACTTTCTTGTCTTAATTTAATGCTAAGTAACTTGAGGAATAAAAAAAAAAAAATTAACACCACTTTTTCTTAGTTGATGTTTTGGAAAACCTTATTGATAGAACAATGACACAGGATTTATGTTAAAACTGTGATAGACAAAAACATTCAACAAGCTATGCCACACTAGTCTGTGGATGTGATTGTGCTAGTCTGTCAAAAACCCTCTTGCCCTTGTTAATCTCCTGTGTGTTCTATATTTGTATTCTGCTGTTCCCTACCTCATGGTAATTGTCCCTGCCAATAGTTTCTGCTGCTAGTTCTGCAAGCTCCTGGGATGGGTCTGCCCCTGGAGAAATGATGATTAACACCGGCTCCCACTCCATTGTCTCAGTGTAGAGACGTCGCAAATTCAGAGGAGGAGGAGAAAGCTCTTTCATACCTGCAGAAGAGGAGACATATTAAATGATGAGGAGCGTGAAAGATATATCTGATATATGTCAAATGTCTTTAAATATTTTCTCCTCCCCCATTTTGCTATAGACCCCTGTGTCTTTAATAAAGTGAACTAACTAATTAAACCCTCAGAATGGAACATTGGCGTTTCAACATCCTAGACCTTAATGTGTGAAGATAATTTAATAATGAGTGTCAAAGTAACATTGTCCATGTGCTAGATGGACAAAGAAATCAGTGGTTACAAAATTGGAGGCAAATGGAAACACAGTAGAGCTTAGACAGATTTGGTGCACTTTAGGTGTGCTAAGATATGGAAGTTTATTGGCAAACATAAAATAAAGAAAAACTATGAATATAGTAATTTACGCAGACATGTTGGGAGAGAAAATGTGAGAAAGATGGGGAGGCTAAAGGGAAGGCAACGATGGGGAAGGGGAGAGGGCATAAAAGGAAGACACTAAGAAAGACAGAGTGAGGGGTTGGGAGGGTGACGTGCCATGCATATTGAGAGGTAGGATTGCGGCAGCAGAAATCACCACGCAGCAAAAGAATACCTCGTCAGCCAGCTGGTGTTTGGAGAACAGCCTCTTATATGTGGGTGTAACTCTAAGTGTGTAATTGAGTCTGCGTTGCTTTACTGAAACCTTTATGCTCCTGTGATATATTGATTTTGATGGTGAGGTATGAGTCAACAGCGAAATGCATGCCCACACAGCACCAGAGTCTGTCCTGGAAATTCCGATGGGATGTTACTTGGGGATATATTAAAAGATGTATTAATGTGAACACACCCATACACTTGAGCAAAATGCTGTCCACTTTTATTGAGGTGAAAAACCAAGCCAAAACATGAACTTGGTCTGTGCTACCAAATTCAAAGTGATTTACTATCGCTTGCACAGTGGAACATGCACAAAGTCTTGGGAGGATGAGCTGAATGAAGAAAAACAGATGTTTGTCTGCCAAAAATGAAGCATTTGCATAAGACCTGCTAACAAAAATTCATACACAACTGGCTTTGACATGGTCAGATAATCAGTATTCGCACTACAGCACCGCATCCTCTGCCTTTGAATGGAAAAGTTCACCTTGGACCCCATAACTCAGAACAGAAAACAGGGTGAATATAAGTGAAGAAGAGAACAGCACAAGTCTCACTAAGGCTGCTGTAAAGGCCAAGACATAGATTCAATAAAATATATTATTTAAGTTCTCTACCAAAGTCACTCTGTATATATAAGTGCAAAAGATTTAGTACTTTTTGAAAAGTCCTGCATATGTGTGTGTTGTGTTCACTGAGGCATGCCTGTGTGTGTGTGTGAACAGAGAGCAGTGCCCAGGCCTGGACTGGAGGGATTGAGTGAGATTAGCTGTAAGAGGATTACAGACCATGCCTCATTAGCATACTGATTTACTGCCAAAAACACATACGCATACACAAAAAACTCTTCCGCCGTCCTGTTCTGATGTTTCATCCCTCTGTCTTGCATGTTTTTCCCCCCAAATTCAAAACCATGCGCAATCGTATCCATCTCATGCATTATCCACTCACTGAATGAGTTCACTGGGAGTTTGAGGACTATCACTGTGTCATGATTAAGTTAGCATTTTAATTCAATTTCCAACAAACAAACAAGAAAAGAAAGAAAGAGGATTCTAAAGATATTGAAGAACATATAAAAGCAAATTTGAAAATAGTATTATTATACCATCTCTTTTAAAAGAGATGGTATAATAATACTACAGCATACTATGGTAGAAACCAGCAATCTACATGAAAAGAATGATACTTTACACTGCTACTGAGAATAAATGTTCAAATGGCATCACTGACACTGTTGTTTTTAAGGTCATTTTGTTTTGTTGGTACAGTTGGCCCAAATACTTAAAACACAGCCTTATATAATCCTCCAAAAAATGAAAATAAACTAAGCATAAGAATTTGATCACAGTTTCAGTTGTCATTATAAAGTCTGGAGCCAAAATATTACAACTAATCATAATCAAGCGTTTGTTTGTCAGGTATGTTCACACATACAAAGGATTTGTCCTTTGGTTGCTGCAGCTCCCAGTGCAATAGTGTTATAGTTTGTACATACATGTACAAACTTTTACATATATGTAAAACTTTATCAAATGTAAACTATACATTTAAAATCAGATAAATACAATAAAATGCTAGAGAGAAAAGTATCACAATGTGGATGGCAAATATTTAGGAATAAAAGAGTTATCCTTATTCATATTGCGTGAACACAGTATGATCGATGTGAGAGCAGAGAGTCCAAGCTTTTCAAGCTAAATAAGTGTGATGATTAATTTAACTGGGCATTGCACAAACATCATCCAAGGCATGTTAGTGGAATCGTCTCATTATTCGTGAGTTTGATATTCACACAAGACAAATTATTCCAAAAACACATTTGTCAAAAACACAAGCAGATCAATGTTTTATTTCAAGGTAAAAACTTACTTTTTGGATGCAACAGTCTATTTTTATTTGGAATAATTTAAAAAGATTATTCCAAATGTTAATGTCTGTCTTTGTTGCTCCAATGTTATATAAATCCATTCAGTCTAGGAAACAAATACTGCTGGTTTTACAATGGTTCTTCAAAAAAACTTGTGTTGCGATTGTTTGATAATTAATAAAGAAAGACATAATAAGCACTAACTAATAAGCACTAACTTTAAAAAATGTTAGCTGTTCACCCACGTTAATGTTTGCTGGATCCAAAACTTGTTGTGGTTGTGCACTAATTACCTCGAGTGTTAGAATCTGCATCTGGAAATAATGTCAAACCAGTAAATTGTTTCACATTTTAAAAAAGTAAAAAAAAAAAAACTTGCTAACTGATATGCTTAGTTACCCTGTTAACATAAAGAAGGTAGTAGTGTACTTCTCTGCATTACAAAAATTATAAGATGACAAATTTAATATAATCAAAAGAAATAAATGTGCCAGTAAACAGTGGGTGTGTTCATTACATACCAAAACAGATTTAGGCTACGAAGGGCTGGATTTCCAACAGGGAATATTTTTATAAATTCTTCAAATCTGAAAATTGGAATTTCTATCCTCTATCAAATTATTGCTAAATAATTTTTCAATTTTGGAAGACAAGATTTTAGTCAGACTCGTAAAAGGACTTTTTCATCATCACTTTTGGAATATTTTGCGAATCATTCGGACAAGGATATATTTTATTCCTCAGCGATTATAAGAATATTAGTGTTTATTTCCTATGACTAAAATTATGATGCAAATATTCATGCAATGGCAATTTTATTAAACAAAAACCATATGGAAGTGAATAATAACAGATGTAGAAGGGTGTAACCTCTGAGAAAACAAATGAATATGTTAGTGTAATGTTTTTTCATTGGTCAGTGAGCCTTGATTCATGTCAGAGCAAGAAAGTGAATGACTAAATATATTCAATGTAGGTGAGGGTCACAAGTCTCCAGTTAATATTCTCCCCACAGTCACAGCAACACTCTTCCAGAGTGAGGAAAAAAAAAAACATAAATGTCAGTATCAGGAAGAATATGGGCATGTTCTTCAAACCATGCAGAGCCTCAATGACACAGAGCAGCAGTAGGAAAGAGGCAGCATAGCTATAGAACACTAAAAACATGACAAATTGTAGGGTTCATTGAATGTAAAGGCTGTATTGTGTATAAAGGAGGTAAGAACACTGATCAGTAACTTGGCTAATGCAGACCGTCATCTCCATTTATCTCATTACCAAATTATGCAAGCCTATATATCTTTTATTAGCAGCGATTATATCTTAATACTGCCATCATTTTGGGTGAATTACTACTCTTTGCTGATTTGTGTGGCAGCATTATTTTTTCCTCAAAGCCACCCATTCAAATCTTTTATACATAATTACCCTCTTCCCCTACCTCTCCTGCCCCATTAGGGTGGAAATTGTAGATATTTCAAAGACACTGATGATGCACGTTGTAAAGCGCTGCTGCTACACTTTTAGTTAAAAAGGGACCTACATCCTCAGGTTTGTCTTCCACCAGAGGATGGTCATAAATAACTTAGATAGACACTGAGAGATAAAACCCATCCATCCATTATCTTTCACCCAATCCTTGATTGGGTTGCGGAGGCAACAATCTAATGAGGGAAGCCCCGCCACTGCGGCCTGCTCATCCAGGAGAATACCAAGGTCAGTCGAATAAAATAGTTCTCCACTTCCTCTGGGTATCCATCCTATCATTGCAAAATGGCCAGAAAACTTCACCAGGGAGCCATATAGTAGGCATCCTATCTAGATGCCCAAGCTGCTGCAAATGGCTAGTAAGATACTTACAATTCCTCCAGTTGAGGCAGGGCATCTTCTCGGACCCGAAGAAGGCACGCTATCCTTTTAAAACTCAAAACTATGGTCTCACATTTGGAGGCCCTGATCTTCACCTTGCTGAAAATCAGTGCCTCCAATCGGTTCCTTATCAGGTCGACTTCGGAGTGTGATGCTCCTGTATTTGGAACACTTTTTGTGGCCATTACTGTGTTCTGCCAATCTAGCAAAATTGCCCCTATTATATTCTGTTTATAGCTCATTTTTAAATCACAACCAATTTTATTTAAGTGTAAATTTTGAAAACACAGAAAACATTTATCTAAATTTCTTTCAAAAAAGGTTATTCTTTTCTTGCTATGTTATTTAATCAAATTATATGTCATCCAACATCTGCAATAAACATTTAGGTGAAATAATTAAGAAGTGCAAATGCATTTGTCTGATAAAGTATGGACCCCACAAAACCTTTGAAAGTTAAACAAAAAATGTGAAACTCTTACCAAGAGCTTGAGAGGCAAAGGCTGTCATGGCGCTCTGAAGACGGTCAGGTCTCACTGCCTGAATTAACAGCAGCTGCATATATGGTAGAGTACATACAACAAAATAAAACAACAAAATAAAATCAGAAAATAACACTCTGCAAAAAAGGTTGAATTAAACAGTTAAACAGTTGGACTTCAACATACAACTGGTTCAGTCATTGTAAAAATAATGCACTTTATGCCATTTCTAAGTTTTGACATATTCAGGTGATTCTCAGTATATCCAAATATAATATAAAGATTAATTTATTTCAGCAACAAGAGACACTTCTTTATTGTTTACGCTACACATACAGATCAATTTCCAAACATTAGGTTAATATAACTCAGAGCAAATAAAACCTCAAAACTTGCATCTCAAAACTTTTAAGTGATCAGTAGCATGACATATTGTTGAAAAGGGATTCTATATCACATAAATGACATAAAACGTTTCTAAGACATAAAATGTCAGAGAAACATATTTTTTAATTCCATGAGCTCTAGGCTATAATCAACCAAAATGAAGTAAAGAAACACCTGTAAGTGGATAACTCATTGTGTAATGAATCTATATGAGTTTTTTATTGAGGTACAGAAATAAATTGACATATTTGAAAATATTCAGAAGAAATAGTTATTATTTATTGAATAATTTAGGAAATTTAACACTTCCTTATGTTTTCTATAATTTATTCACTTTACAAATATTTGTTAAAATTATTAGTTCGTCAGAAATAAAAAGAGATTGACGGCTTGCTGTTATGACAGAAATAAGAAAGATTTCGCTGGCCAAAACAGAAAGCCAGCGTTAATCAAACAGCTGGGAAAATCTCATTTAGTTTCATTACTTCACAGCTAAAAGCTGAATGGAAACTGACCTGCTGGAAGAGACTAATCTTTCTGGTGATGGAAGATGGGATTTCCTGTTCACACTGTGAGCTTTGCAAGAAGGACACCCAAAGGTCTGAGTCACTCAAACACAGAGTCTGGTACAGAGCTGGGAAAGTAGCCTGCAAAGCAAGAGGTGGTTAAAAATCACAAGGATGAAAGTTATTACATTAGAGAAGCAGATCTAATCTTCAGATGGGGAAAGATTTGTTTACTGACAAACTTACCATCAAATGTTGATTGATCCCATATTATACTACCGACATCTCAAGCTGAATTAAATATCTAGAGTTCTGTTTTAATGTTTGATCTCCTTTTTAAATAAAGTAACCTGTTAAATAATATTTTAGTGCCCATACCTTCAAAATGGCCAGTGCGCCATGCCTCTCCTGATCAATCCAAGAAGGGAATTCCTGATGAAAAAAGAAGAATGTTAGAGACAGAAATATTTGTTTTGTGGTGCAAATGAACAAATAAGCATGCTTACCTCTTTTTTAAACATTTCTCCAACAATGGATCCAATTAACACTTCCCATTCCTGCAACAAACAGCTCCATCAAAAGTTGCACCTGGGCAAAACTAGAATTTATGGAATCAAACTGTCACTGACTTCAGACAAAAAAGCAAAAATGTACTCACATTTTCCTTGAAGAGTTCAGAGTACATCCCTTTCACAAAATGCATTGCAAACATTAGTTGGTCAGCCTGAGAGAACAACAGGGAGATGAGACTCAGTAATAAAGTCAATTCTATGCATTCAGAGTAACTGTCTTCTGTATAACAAAAATAATAGATTAGTAGTAATGGATGTAAAACTGACCAAACAGTATGTTCACTGAAAAAGAGGATATTGTTGGTGCAGAGCACAGTCTGGCAAATTTGTAAAAGCTCATAAGAGACAGAAAAAAGCTCTCCAAAGACTGAAAGTACTGCATGGGCTGCTGAATCATCCTTAAACACTAACAGTCCTCTGGTGTACCTACCCTACTGTCTTTCACATCTGCTAGTGAATTAGAATAAAGATAATGGATACAGCCATTAATCTAGATGCTTATCCTGCTCCCACACAGAGAGAAACAGAGAGACAGTTGCCAAGAGATTTTAACTGTTAACACAAACCCAGTTAATCCAGTATGTGTTTTCCTAAATATCTGAGAATTATATTTTGAGTCCATGTTATAAAAAGAGTGGAGATAGGACTTTATAAATGAACACTGGTCACTGGAGTGACAGTATCAATTTTCTTTCCTGTGTAACAACAAAACATGGAAATTGTGCCCCTATTTACACCCACAATGAAATACAGGCATAATGCCTCAGTGGTTGACATGCAAATTTATGTAAATCTAATTTTTATGCACTTAACAACTGGCTCGCAAGGACAGCTGAATTAGAATTACAATACAAGAGTAATATATGTCGACGCTGTGCTTTGTAAAGTGGCAGAGTTAAGAGACCTTGTTGATCTAATCACTTAGCTTCAGTCGGATCTCCCTTATGTGTGAACCAAGTACATATAGGAGCTTAATATCTATTTGCATACATAAATGCTGCCATTTAAGAGTTTGATAAAGGTTAGTATAAGCTTACTAAATCTGAGGGGAAAAAATTGCTTTGGAGACAAATTGGGAAACTTTTCATTTAAATGTTTGAGTGCTAACTCTATTTATTAATTTGAACCTGCTATATCTCTTTTCCACACTTCCTCACATGAGCTGCACACATGCCACCCTGAGTGAAGAGGAAAAGATTCAGTTGTTTTCTCTCAGGTAGTAGATGAACTGCTGCTGATCATAGATGTGTGTTAACTAAATATACATATATTATCCTCCACCTGCAGTGCTTGAAAGTCCCACAATCCCACAGGTTATACATCAACAGAGCACAAACATTAGAATTAACATCCACCGCCTAATCAATAACCCTGTTGTTACCCTTGTGACACTTTGTTAGTGTGTTGGATTCAAAGGTCACACTGCAGAAGGGAGTTAATATCTAAGGTTATGTGATGGCGTCTTTGACCTACAGGATCCATAAAAACGCTGTTTGAGATTAATGTACATCTAATTAAACTGCTAAAAAAAAAATCAGGGTTTTTGTCAAGGTAAGAATAAGACGTCGTAGTTCTAATCAAAGCACTTTATATCAGTCCACATTTCTGTTTAGAATATAAAAGAGTGTATGAATCTAATCTCGAGAAGAAAAGATAGCTCTGTAGCTAATAGAGACAAAGGGAGTAGATTTTGTGAAAATATGATTTGTTGACTGCTTTTTATATTTTGGATCAACTGCTTATCCTTAATTTGAAATCAATTTGCCAAAGAACACAATGTTCACAAATTGCAACCAGTAGGAAGCATTACTTTGTCACTACCATTCATCACCTGAACAAATAGACCTGATTTGAGATATTTTCATTAATCCTCAGAAATTCCATTTGCTCACATGAATGTATTTTACCTTGAAAAGTGACCGGCAGACATATTCATACACCATAATCTTCAAGTTGTTCTCCAGGGCAGAAATCCTGTCTTCGGTATTTAGGTCCTCCTAAAATGTACAGAGAAATATTTTGTGGGTATTGATTATATAATGAGGATTTTTATCAGAATGAATTTTAAAAAGCGACAGATAAGTTTGTTTCAGTTCTTTTGAATTAAGTGCTTTACACCGAGTTTGAGCAGCAGCCTAAGAAAAATTTTAATGATGGTATTGCTTTTTAAATGTGTATTTGTCTTGCCTCCCTCTACTTTCAAATCATTTCATTACGTATTCCTCTAATGGACAAACAGACAAAACAAAATATGTCTACATATACAGAAAAGAACATATTTCACATAAATTGACGTTTTGACTACAAATTATGACTTCATAGAAAAATCATAAACGTATACCGACAGGAAAGGAGCTTCCATATGTGTGTTTGTTTATGTGTTGTGACTCCAGTTTCAAATCCCTTGAACAGTTTCACATTTTGTCACATTATACGTCGACAGATCAAGAACTGCATTTCTGTGATGTGAAAAGAAACTAATTAAGCATTTTTATTTTTATTATCTTATGGCAAAAATTCCTGTAGCATTCTTTCAAAAGTGGTTTTCTCAACACCACTCTTCCATAAAGACCAGTCGTAGAATGTAGGAGTTGGACATCCTGTCAACAAAGCTATGAGTCTCTGCATCTCCTCTGGAGTTACCACTGGGCTCTTTGCTGCTGCTCTGATGTGTGCAGGGACAATGTCATTTGGAGATCCAGTAACAATGGTTTTCTTGTCTGTCAGTTTTAGTAACTATTCTAGTTTTTATAAGATGCAGCTGTTGATTGTGGATTAAACTGAGCTTAGTTAAAAGCTTAGGATACTGTCGTAAATGTAAACTTACTTTAACCCCCTTCAAAACCTGACCTGTACAATGTATTCCTTGGTCTCTACTATGAAGTTTGTTCAATAAGAAACCTCTAATGCCTTCACAAATCAGCCACATTCATAATTTAATGAATGGTTTCAAAGAGTAGAGTTTACTACTCCCCCGTTAGGTGACGCTTGAAGGTAACTGCTTTCAGTGGATTTCATTTAGGGGTTAGGAGGCAAAATACAAGAACTTTCTTTTTCTTTTTTGTGTAAAACATAAAATCCACATCACCTTTCTTTCCTCACTGCTACATCCTACTTTGCAAAGCAGGATGTGTTGTATACGTATGAACACAACAGTGTGTTAAATCAGCCATTACAAGGTAAAGTCCTCTTCCAGATCTCAGGAACCACATGCAGCACTTGGCAAATTAAAAATGCTCACTCACTACACTAAACAAATGAACAACACAAAGTGAATTAGACTCTGTAAATCAGTGCACCTATTACGATCACAGTTGCTGACAGTGTCCACAGGCCTGCATGCACACACACACACACACACGCATACACACATACACGGACCCACACCCAACAGCAATGGCAAGCTTCTGCCGTCAGGTGATACTTTTGGATGACAGCGCTGGCTGTGACAACCCACACAGGATGTCAGAAATTAGTGCTCTCTATCTCTTTGCATACCTGCATGTGTGTGGGTGTGGGCTCTCATTATCGCTGTGTTTTAAGCTCAGTTCGAAAACAGCAGTGTGACAGTCTGTGTTGCTCTCTGGCTGACCTTAGTTTTAACCTCATCTCTTGATTTCTTTTTTTTTTGTGATGCCTCCTATTCATTCAATTATTTTCACTCTTTGCTCAAGTTTTATTTTACAGTTGTACTTTATGGAAATTCTATGTAAAATATTCTTTCCTGTTAAGCCATGTAAGCATTACAGTTTAGCCTAATATCAAAGCTTCAGGCCACATAAAAGTACTTGTTCTGCTGCGTTTTAACTCAAGAATAGCTACATGTTCTTGCAATAAAGTTGTGATAGATAAAGAACACAACATCAGCATCAAGGCTGTCTGCTTTTTTGCAAAGTAAAAAAAAAAAATCCTTGGAAGACAGCAGCAATAGTTCATCACTTCCTTTAAAATACAAGTAATCAATGACCTTCTGCCAGCCAAAAGTACACAGATTTTCAAAGCAACAGTTTGACATTGGATGAAAGGTATTGAGAAATGAAGTATGAGAGGTTTGGAGAAGTGCTGTTGGACTACGCATTGTGTCTGAACTGTTGCCAGGCAACTAGTAAGGGCTTCTGCAAGACATAAGATGTTAATCAGGGAGCTGCAGTGTTTTTTTGTTACCACTTGACTAAGAGAAGCCAGCGACTTCTTCTGCTGTTGAGTGATTCTTCTAAGCTCCCCAAAAATCCCAAAAAACAAGCTTAGCATAACTTAATTTTCATAAATGTCATGCCATCCCACAAAGCTGGACCAACTCTGTTTTAATAACACAAATAACAATGCCACTTTCATCTGAAAAAAAAAAAAACTCCATATTTAACCACCTAAATTAAAGTTACCTGGTTTCTCAATGAAGAAAGTCTGGTGCTAGATGATGAATGAATACAGCATCATTCATCATGTTGTCAGATATATTAAGCCAGCAGAAGAATAGTTTACACTTTTGTCACATTTTGGAAAAGATGGATTACAAACAGAGATGCCCATATTGATTGGATAGAGATCACAATCAGACAATTTTTCCTCAATTGGTTACACATATTTTTCTCCTTTTCATAGATTTCAGTTTATAAAGACATTGAACATTCACTGACTTCATAAAATTCTGACAAAAGTTAGTGACCAGCGCTCTGTTGCATATGATTCCTGTTTTTTTTCTTGGATTCTAGAACACACAAGAATTTCTTTTCTGTCTTTCAGGTGTTATATTTTCTCAAAAGTAATGCAAATAAAACTCAAATATTTCTTATCAGCAAAAAATACCACAATTTACAAATATGGATTATTTTCTTTCTCCATTGACAATTTTACTGTCCTCCCTTCCCGGCTGGTCAAGGGCCTTGGTGTCATCCTTAAGAGAAACCTACATTTCACAGTTCATATATATAACATCCATCTGCTCTGCATACTTTCTTGACTATCTTGAAAGTCTTGAAAGGCAATTCTAAATTAAATGTGTTATTATTGTATTATTGTAGTTCTTACAAAAAAGGCCTGGCAGTCAGACATGAAGAACAACTGGAGATTGGGTCAGTTCATGTCCAATTAGAGCTTATTCCAGTGCAATATTACAAAAACCATTAAACTAAAGAAAAAAATGAGGTTTCTATACAACAGCTTTAGTTCTCAGCATTATGTAATCCAGGTTTGGCTGTATCAGCACATCAAGGGGTCTTTGTGTTTCTGTTAAGGGCCATTTGAGTCTCAAAATTTGCAAAATTCCTGAACAGTAATAAGAACTTGCTTTATTCGAGTTCATTTTGACTGTTATAATTTTTCAAGTTTTATTATATGTAGAGTTTCAATATGCGGTGAAAGATTTAAGAGTGTTTCGATGTAGGTAAAAATGGGAGAGGTATCAAAGCAGTACAAATGTTATCCTTTTACCTTCTTGGCCTGAAGAGCCCTTTGGAATAGGCGCAAAAAGGAAGCAAGACTGAAGCAGTACATGTTGTTGATCTTTGACAGGTCTGTGATAACAAAATACATCTTGCTGGCACTCTCCGCAAAGGGCAGGTAGGCATCTCTCTCCTAGAGCAGGAAAAAACATGTCAAAAAAGACAGGAGAAAAGATGAAACCAAGAAACAGTAAAAAAAGAAATTTTACAAATTGTAACAAGTTACATAAAACACAACACATTGCTGATGGACAACAGAACTGACATGTAGATGATAAGCAGAAAGCCAATAGGTTTTTTTTATTTTAAAAAAATAAAGGATGGGAGGAAAGAGAGGGAAGCTTGAGGTGTGATGGGATATGGAATGTGAGAAAAAAACAGGACATGCATAAAATAAAATGAGAGGAGAGAATAATGCATCAACAAAAACAACTGGGAGAAAAGGCAAGCATCGGTTCTGGTGTAACACTGCTCCCTAAAGGATTATCTGGTAATGCACCTTCAGCACATATGCTTCCAAACCTGTGTTCCCTTGGTCAGCAGTACTGCATGTACTGTAGTTATTTAGACAAGGTTTAGCTGTTAGCTACACGATATTTTCGGTCTAACTATCCCCTTCAATACAATTTTCCAAAGTTTGGATGTTCTAGAGAAAAAAAAACACAAAAAAAAACCTCATATTTAAATGGGACCTATTGTGCTTCCATTTAAATAAGTTAGGATAGGTTAATGGGCAATATGGTAAAACATGTTCTTTACATGATTTTACTTCTTACATGTTTTTTACTTATTGCACAAAATCCTTCTAAGATACTAAGATTTAACTCACTCCATTCTGTCTATTTTGAGCTCGAATGAGCTTTAATAGGGCTTCAACAGATGCGCAATTGTATAGCCATACATTTTTGATCAGAGTCAGAGAACACAACCATCAAGAATGAAGACATTTCTGAATACAAGTCGATAACAAAACACTTGTCTTTCCCAGCAGTCATAGTACAGTGCAAATGGCAGTAAGACCTGCTGACCAAATGTGCTTATCTTCCAATAATGGAGAGGGCGCAGCTCCACTGGGGTTTCTTGCTGAGGTTAAAGGCGCATTCACCTTTCAATATGAATTTAATTTATTCTTTTGTTTTCTTGTTTTTTAATGGAAACTTACATTTTAGGAAAACTGTATTCCAGTGCCCTTCAACCACGGATATGCTTGTCTTGCTTAGGGAAACTCATTGAAAGTTAATAATCATACTGTGAACAAAGTTGCCTTAACACTGCTGGTAAGTAATGTCTGTCCACTAAGGTTTGGGCCATTTATCCAATAACCTGCATGTGATGTGTTTGGGTTATTTATGGCTCACTAATGTCAATTTGATAGCATAACTTATTTTATCACACTGTGATAAAGACTTGTAGTATGTTGACAACATGTTAACCAGTCTGGGTAAAAGCCTACTCTTTGTGCAGTGAAGTTGCTCATGCATCTGCTGTGTTTACAAACAGATAATACCACTATGAGGTTAGAAATGAATAGAAGTCAATGCAAAGTTTCTGTCAAGAGAAAAAGACACTGCATATGTGTGTGTTTATAAAAAAAGCAAGCATCAGCGTTACCAATACATGTAAAAGAGTAGATTGCATTTTTTCTTTTTCTTGTGATTTTTGAACACAAATAACTTACAGTACCTGGTCCAAAGACACCTGCAGCCTGTGTGATTCCACCAATGACTCCTGGATGAGGGCACTGCTTGCCTTGGTTTGGTTTAAGCTGTCAATCAGCTCCCTGTTCTCAAGAATATTACCTTGAGCTGTAGCCAAAGTCTGATGCAAAGAAAAACAGACAGATGGACAGGTTGTAACAGATGAGTGGGAGAGATGAGAAAAACAGAGGGATGGGAGAGAGAGCGAGTATGCTGTTAGATTTCTGTGATTTTATCTCAAGTCGGTAATCTGATAAAAGTTACAAGAAGTAGTGATGCTAGGGCCTCAACAGCCTTGTGTAAGAAATTTCAAACTCTTAAAATAAGTGTTCAAGTTCTGAAACTCTCCCACTCAGCTCTGTGGAACCAACTCTCTGAAACGAAGTGATAAAATGTATTCAAATAAATTCAAGTAAAATAGATGAGAAACCAGCAGAGCATGGAAATGTCAAGTCGAATATGCTCCTACGATTCAAGAATAATTACATGTCTAATACCACTGAAGCACCGACATCTGGCTATTGGCATTAATTCTCTCTGTGTATGAGTTTCCAAATGTCTCTTTGACCACACAAAAAATTATTTTTATGCTGTATTTCCAAGCCATGTCCATCAGAATGGTGAGCAACTTCAAATGTGAAAGTACATCAGCATTAATCTGTTGTGGTTACAAAAAGGCACTATTATGGTATTAGACTGCAAATGATAACTTTCTGATTATGTGCTGAGGCAGAAACATCATGATAGAATCTACATGCCACATAATGCAATTTTAGATGGTTCCACCTAATATATTGTTGTGAAATTATTACACGGTGTTTAATATGTATATTTCAAAATAATACAGAGAAGTAAAATGAACAAAATGAAAAGCACAGCCATTAAAGCCCCCCTGAGGCACCCACTGATTAAGGAGGATGGGTGGTGCAGTAGAAAAAGCCCTCTTACTGCAACATAGAAACATAGGATCAATAGTGAGGACTGGTTGTTTCTACCTTCATCTGATACAATGGACAGGTATAGTGATTGCAGCACTACTCACTGCTCCTGATTCGCCTATACACAAAGCCTTACAAAGTCTAGTCCACTTTCGTCACACTAGCAGTGGAACTTAGCAACTTCAATATCTGCAGTGCACTGGACAGTCATTATTCCACAAACAAAAGCTATGATTCCAGAAACAAAAGAACACAGTCTGTCCATCTGTCCGAAAATATTTCTTTTTGGTACGCAGGTTAATAATTAGATATGCATAAAAACAAAGATTTTAAATTGTCAAACATGTATGGCTTGTTAATATTGTGTAATGTCTACCTCTAGCAAAGATTCTTCCAGTTGTGCCAGCTGTATCTTCTTTTCCTCTTCTTGTTGCAGCAGTCGTGTTTTCTCAGTCTCCAGTTCTGGCTTCTCATGCTGGATGGTCAAGGCGAGCAACTAAAACATTCACACAAACACACAGGCAAGATGAGATACAAAGCAATTGCTACTCAGACAAATCAATTCTAATATTCCACTTAAAAGTTCTATAGATTTTGCTCATTTGCTGTTAAATCATGAAGTCAAAGTGCATCTTGGAAAAAAAAAAATCATACACAGGCAGCACATTCAGTACCTCGGCTTTATTTCCCAACAGGGTTGTTAAAATATGTAGCTGATGAGCTTTTGCTTGAGTGTTTGTGTCAGCTCGGATACCTGTCCTCGCAGACCAGCCCTGGTTGTGGTGAAGTTGACCTCTGTGACCACTGAAGCGGCATCGGGGGGAATGATGGGACTGGGATTCCGCGTTGCCAGGAAGAGACGGAAGTCCTCGTTGTAATCAATAACTTTGTCCCCGATTTGCACCACATATCTGGGACCTGCAGGTATGTGTGTATGTGTCAACATTAAGGTGCTTCATAACATACTGTTCTATTCAGACATGCAAGTGTGCCTATAATGGCCACTTAAAAACTTGTCTATTCTCATATTTTGTCCTCTGCTTTTTGTCTTCTGGTTTCTGCAGTGCAGCATTTTCAGGTCTATGTCCTCACTCTTTTTTCCACCTTGTTAAGCATCAAATCTGAGTGGATAACTTGCCCTTTCACATAGTTCTTCTGTCTCCACTCATTCTAATTTAGCTTCAAATTGACAACCTCCTTTCTCTGGATGATTCAGAGCCTTATGAGTCATGCTCATTTTCACAGGTAAGGCTTCCAGTCGGAGTTATATGTATGTGATCGGTATGCAATCACCTACAAGTAAACCAAGAACTTATAAATATGTCACAGAATCCAAAACAATCAAATAGAAAACAAGATTATTTTTTTTTAGTCATATTAGTTTCTAGACTGTTTTGATAAATTAAACAGATCAAATAATACATACAATCTATTTAATGAATGTATATGAAGACATATATACTTGTATCTTTATCACTATATGTATATTCAGAGGCCTCTTTTATTAAAATCTCTAGACCATAAAGACATTTTTTCAGGAGCTAAGAAAACCAGCCACTTGTGGGAGGTGATGCCCTTATTCTTGGATTGTGGAAATAATGGAAATTGACAGGCAAAGAGCATGTTTTCTAATAAACTAAAGTAATTACTTTAAGAAACAGCAGCATCAATGTGACACACTTCATGTCTTCTTTAATATGTGCTATTTATTCACATGCTATGAAGACATTCACCTATTTAATTTTGTGATAGGCTACTTCAAAACATTGTTTTAAATTCCTTCAAAACCCCCTTCTTTGATAAATTTGACACTGGGAATTTAACATTTCAATTGTCAAAGGTTGAAGGTATACCAAGGTTAGGATTTGTATATTTTTCCATTAACAAATTAGCACTAACAATAAAAACTTGTATTTTAATTATTTCAGCAAAATTTTCTAAAACACAAAGTTTTTATAAAAAGAAAAAAAAAACACTGGAAAATGTGCTTTTGTGTTTATCTGAGAACAGAGCCAAGCACGAGACTATCCTTCAAAATTCCCCTTGATCTTTTGCAATTCTGCTGAATTTCTGACCATTTTCTGACCATTACCTCTCTAGCTATCTATTTCAGACACTCCTGCCTTCTCCAACAAAACTTATATACAGCCTCACCTGCACCATCATTGACATATTAGTTGATAGGCTGTATATTTAAATAAATGTATATTCACTGAAAGTTTTATTTCAGGTGAACATGAGCACAACCATCAAAATTTAACAGTCAACAAAAATCTCAATATTAAATCATAAATTCTAATTTTAACTGAGAGGGTTTTGTTTCTGTTGCCACAAACAACTAAACCTCTGCTCCTTTTCTCCCAACATGCCTTCATACAGTTATTGGATAAGGCAGAATGTCCTTCAGATTGAACTGGCCGTGTTTAGCAGCAGTGTTGACGACGTGCTGAAGCATGTCAGCCAAGCAATCCAGAGTTTGGTTTGACAAACATCTTGTCAGCACAGTTCTAAGCATTTCTCTGTGGTCCTATGCTTGAGGTGTGTATTGAGAACTGCAGTTTTATCTCTGAAAAACAGCTTTCTCTGACTGGGGAGCAAGGAGGAGGTGTGCCATCTCACACCCGAAGTGCCGGATTTGTGTCTGTTATATAAAAGCTCTTTGCCCCACTCATCGGAACACACAAGTCTGGCTCTTTAGTTTGTTAGGTTGGAAACATTTTTTTTAGAGCTCTTCCAAATATTGGATTTTCTTTGGTTTCAGTCAGTAACCAACCTCAGTTTCATTTTCTTCGTATCAACAACTTTGGAATCCAATAATTATTTTTTGCCACCCGTTCTTGCCCCCAGCTCAAGAGATTAGCGTCAAGTTCTGCAAAATCCCAAAATTTAATGCATCGATCTACATCAGACAGCAAGAACAGAGCTGATCAGCAGCCATTAATGAACTCTGACAGACAACAGGGTTTTGATAGATTTAGACATGCATTTTAAGTTTCTTTACTGCATTCAAGGATGTTTTAACTACAATTTAATTCGGTGACTGCCAGACCATAGGTTAAAGGTTAGTAATGTAATGTATGTCACTAATTTTTCAATTGGTAACTGTTCATTGTTATGATTTTTCATTTTTGTTTTCATGATGTGAAGCACTTTAAACTGCTTTGCTATACAAATAAACTTGATTGACTGATTGATTAAAGCTGATCCCTTTAACAGGCATAAGCAGCATGTACTTACAGGAAGATTGTGAAGGAGACATCGTAGAAACGTATCAGTGTGTGGATGTGAATACCTTGAGCTATGAGGTCTTTCCTCAAGAGCGGATAGAGCACAGGTTCAACACCATCCATCTCCTGGATGATAAGTGTTTTACCAAATCTTACTGCCAGCTCCACTGATGTTATGAAGTTGTTGTCCTGGAAAAGCAGACACATAAACATTGAAACCACTCGTAGCCTTTAATAAGAGTTATCAGACAGAAAATGGGCAGAGAGAAGGTAGAGAGGGGGAGAAGATGCCTTTGCCCTGATGCAAAGGCATCAAGGCCAGGAATCCAGGACAACTGCATCAAGAACTAAACCTGCTGTAAATGAGGGGAACACGCTTTACCACTCAAAAATCTGAATAAAACACTAATTGTTTTTATTTTCAATTAGTAAAAGAAATAGAGTTCAAAATTATTTCATTATTCTTTTTTGTTGTTGTTGTGCAACAAAAGTGTTCGATACCTCAAGTTACATAAAATATAGCAACTTATATCCTAAATATAAAGACTAACCTGGAAAGATGAAGTGAGGAGGAAAAAAAAAACTAAACAAAATGAGGATTAACTGAATCACTTGGTGAATTTTTACCTCCTGGTTAATAACCTCAAGCCTCTGGTCTTTAAGATGTGTGCGTAACCACTCTGTGGCTCTGGACGATGGGTCAATCAGGAATGGACAAGCAACACTCTGACAAGAAAAAAACATAAAACACCAAGTTTTATGATAAGGCAAAATTATTTGGAAAAGGGTTATTTAATTGTGAATTCATGAATAATGTTGTTACAGTGCTGCCATCCTATTTGAATGTCATCACAATCATCAAGTCAGAAAAGGTCAATGTTCTTATGTTCTCAGTTCTGCAATGTTATGCCTCTTAAGGGATTCTGTAAACTATCACAAATATTTGTTCTGGACTCCAGCTGTCTCTTTTCTTTTTCTGACATAACCAAATAAAAAGGTGAGAAAAAAGAAAAACTGTAATTTGACACAACAAAAGATTGTTTAAGTCTCATAAAGATAAATTAAATATTGCCATACTTTAATTACTTTCATATGCATTTTTTTTTTGACAAAACAGTGCTGCTAACACAGATTTGACAGCAGATGATAACACTCAAAAGAAAACTTTGAACAAACGGAAAATATAACTATAGTACTTTTAGCTCTGAGTACCAAAACAGGCTTAATCAGAAGGGGATTTAGTAACTGCAATGAAGAAAGCATCAAGTGTCCCCAAAAACATCAATAAATATCAACATTAAATACAGAAATTTACATCAGTTGAGATTCATGTTGAATGAAACTAAAATTTCCTCCCTTTCTTACATTACACACAATATTTCACCTCATAAAGAGCAAAAAAAGACCTGTTTCTAATGGTGACAAAAAGATGAAAGGCAAAAGAAAACACAGATGTGAACAATGGGGGTCAATGAGGGGACAACTTCTTACCTGTAACTTGAGAGTATTAATCTGAAAGCAGCAATGGATGGTAGAAACAAGACACAAAATAAATACATACAAATGGAGGACAGATGAAAGGCAATGATGAAAGCATTCCTTTTTGCAAAGAATATAAACGCTGTTAAGTTCTCCAGTTTGTGTATAGATAAATATAAATCTGTCACAACACTAATCTCACAAGTCCATATTGGTTCCCTCTTAGATTGAGGGAACAAATCCAACTTCTTAATAGAAGCCTGACTGTGACACAACTTTACATTTTTATTTATGCTTAATTCTTAGATTTAATTTTTTTCTAATGATACCCTCACAGAAAACAAATAAACATTCAGAGACAACATAGTTTATGACTATTGTTGCTGTTGATGTTTGAGACATAAAAATTCACAGATTATTTTATTAAACCTAAAGCCTGTAGAACATGGTGGGGTATTTGTCTTACCTGTAGAATAACCAGTGCATTCTCCATGGAGAGATCATCTGATGGCAGCCCTTGACTCTTCCATATCAACTGTTCACTCTCCGAGCACAGGAACGATCGCAAGTCAAACTCTGATAAACAGATACAAATAGAGATGGTCCGCTATAGTTTGTGTGTTTTGGTTCTGTTTAAACCTTCATGCTATTGTTGTTATAAAAGGGCATTATTAAGTATTTTCTACACACACAGGGTCATTTTATAACACAGACCAGCAGCTATATTACCTTTAGTTATAAAAATGCTGTAATTATCAAGTACATCTTAAAAAGAAATTGACTCTAGATCAAGCCTTATCAAATGCCTTAAAATTAGCCTCTGTCTCTTTAAGAACCTCCTACCCTTCCCAACACCCCCCTTGAGCAGGTCATCACAATAATGCTCCTCCATTCTGTTTACAATCATTCTTAGGGGTAATGTAGTTTGCACGAAAAGCTCAGCAGACCTGCAGTTCCACCAGGCGTTTGCCAAGTGCTAGTCTGGTGGCGCTGAGTGGGGGAGGCTCAGGGGAGGTATGCTCTGTGAGGTGGAATCTCAGCTGGGGACTGCAGCTCCAATGCAGAGGTTTAGGGTAAATAGGCTTTGTATTGTACGAGCACACATTTAGGCACCCAGTGGAGTTTCAAGGATTTCTCATACTTGCAAGAACAAAATCAACATCAAAGTAACACTCCATGTGTGGTTTTGATGAGGTAGTAAAAGTATGAAATAATATTAAACTCACTAATGTCAAGTTTGCATAATATACCATGTATTATTTCTTAAATTACCTTCGTTTGTTTTTCATCCAGAAAGCAAAGGAAAATCGATTACTTCATCAATGAACGTATCAATAAACATTTTTTAGCGATGTGTGTTTAACTGCATTATTCTCTCCTCATTCTCTTCATTCACTCTTTCAAAGGTTTTAACCTTTTTTTCAACCACACAAGATTGAAAACAGAATGAACATTAATCAATTCAAACAAGTAAGACACTCTACTGTAATTGTCAATGTTCATTTACAGTCACTCTGGTCCTGATATTTTACAGAAGTGCTTGAGCTATGAGTATAATTAGTCTTGGGTACTATAATTCATTATAAAAAAAAAGGATGTGAGAATGCTTGAATGAGTATCTCGTGTAAGTGATAAAGACAGCAGTTATAAAACAGAATAAGAAGGCAACTTTAAAAAAATAATACAAAATCATTCAAATTTGACAAATAAAAAAGGTTCTTCTTACCTAAATTATTAAACAAGTGGAGGAATCGTAAGTATTTTCACAATATGTATCAACACAAGGCACTAGGCCATGTGTGGGTGGAGAAGCGTTTGTGCGAATTGTAAGCACCCGATTCATATATATGGTGGTCACAGTATGCTAAAGGCACAGTTTCTGTATTTTACTCTGTAATCCAGATTGAGCCATCCACGTATCCAGGCAGTGTCTCCTTCGATCTTCAGAAGCAGAAGACAGGTAGGTGATGAAGGCTGCAGCAAGCAGAGCCCTGAGAGGAAGTGTGTCCAACTCATTCTGTATCTCAGACATCTGAAACAAAAACGAACAAGACAGAGAAGATTGCTGAGCAGACGGAGGAGCAGGTTAATAAAGTATGAAACACGGGCACAATTGGGATTCGAGAGAAATCAGAGGAAAGACTGTAGAGAAAGGTAAGAATGAAAGAAGAGAATAAGCAATGACAGTTAAATGACAGCAACACACTTCTGTTTTGATCAGGATTCCTTTAAAGTACTTTGTTGGTATGCCAAATAATAATGGAGGATAAAATTAGGCTAATTGAGTACAGGTCTCCTTTCTTTGGAAAAAAGTTAAATAGCTTCAACAAATTAACATGTGGCTAGTGATGAGTGTGCAAAAAAAAAAGTGCCGATGTGCATATGTTTAAGCGAGACTGTATAGAAATACGTGCTCAGAAAGTTAAGTTGCTGCCTTGAAAAGGGCCATGAGAGTGTGGGAGTGTGTGTGCGTGTGAGTGAGTGTGTCAGCCTGAGATTGAGTGTTTTAATTAAGGCGCAGACAGATGCTGTGGAGAGGAGTAAAAACAGCCAGAGGGGACCCAAGGCAGCGGGATCCATTCCTCTATGTCTCTCTCCCTCACGCACACTCACACTGACGACTCCTGTTGCTTCTTACATTGTAAACGAGCCCCTTTTCGAGTACATTTGTAAACCCCCCCACAGCAGCGCGCATGTCAGCACACCCATGCATCAAGCTACCTGTGCATTCCAACGTGTGTGTTCTCCGTCCAGCTGTGATATGAGCTGCTGGGCTGCAGTGATCGTGTCCTGAGCTTTAGTCACCTCAGCCTCCAGTTTTGCAGCCTCAGCAGTGTGACGCTGAAACCTGGAGAATGAAGATTGTGTGGAGAAGATGATGTGTGGAAGAATTTTTGTGGCTAAAACAATAAGTTTGGAATTGAATTATCTTAGTAGTTGTACATATTATTATTTTTATTATTTAATTTGCACGAACCCTTGTGAAAAACTACGTTATTTTCAGTTTCTCTACTGACCATCTTTTTTTATTTAAAGAACAGACAGAGATAGACACAGAAATTTCTAGATAGTTTTTCATTAAGTTTTTTGTTAGGGAGGAGGCACAAGCACTCAAAAAATAATAATTATATATATATATATATATATATATATATATATATATATATATATATATATATATATATATATATTATATATATATATATATATATATATATATATATATAAAAACTCATCCAGGGTGTTCTCTAAAATTATTCTTTTTATGCTCTTGTAATAAAAGCAAGAAACCTCTGGCTAGATTCAGACTACAGAGGCAAAATAGGTAACCATAAGTCCCACAAGGTTTCTTGAGGATAAACAAAAATAAAAGAATTAACAGAAAATAAAAATGGATGGAAGACAACAAAGGGCATACTTCTCTTTCAACTTGTTGACTTTGGCTCCAACATTGTTGAGCTGATCCTCTAGGTTATTCTTCCTACTTTCTGTTTTTTTAAGATTTCTGATGAGATACACAAACACACACAATCATACATTTGTTTTTCTTAGGATTGACAGAGGCTATGCATTCTGTATGTGTATAATATAATATTTTCAAGCAGGTGTTTGATGGTGTGCTTCTGTCGAAGCACACCATTAAACTTATATCAGGTGTTTTTCTGAGGTGTGTTTGCCTCCTACTCCAAAAGTCCAGCTTGTTCTCTTTCCAATGGCTCGATTCTCTCCAGTACAAAGGAGTATTGGACGTTTGCTTTGACCCAGGCAGCCAGAGGAGCAGCTGCTGCACTTGCACGTTTTGCATTCTGAGAGCAAAAACAGCACCTACTGTCAGAAACAACTCAGACGCAGCAGTCACAGTGTCACCTCCACGCCCCAGAAACAGAACAGCATCAAGAGAATACTAACATCTACCAAAAACACATTTATATCTCATTCAGCTGCAACTACGGCTGTCTGACCTTAGGGTCGAAAGAAGCCTTGTTCCTGTTGAGGAGCTCTTCCACACTCTGGCGGATCTCTGGGGTGATGTTTCGAGCATCAAACGTAGCAATATCCTCCCTCACACCACGCTTAGCCAGAAAGCTGCGGAAAACCACAAAGTTAAAGATAAGTAAGAGAGAACACTCTAGTATCAGAGAAGTCAGTAAGGAGTTGAAAAGTTACCTTTTCATGCTGACCCAGGTGGTATCAAAGACACCCATAAGTCTCAGTACTCCCTCAAGGATGTCTCTAATGACATCAGGGGGCATGCGGAGAGAGCGGATCTCAGACAGAGCTTCAGGCTTGATGTTTCCAACGGCACGCTTGGCTTCATCTACCAAAGGCTGCAGGGCAGCATGGTTAAGTGAGCGATAATGCAGATAAGATTGCTAGCACTGAAAATGTAAGGCATGCTTTTCTAGAAATGGGTAAGGCAGTCGTGCCAAGATCTTACTTGAACCTCCTTCAACTCGTCATCTATTTTGGCTTTTCTCTCTTCAATCTTGGACATTTCCTGAGCCATTTTTTCTTTGATTTTTTCCATTTCTGTCTTCTGGTCACTGGCATTCTGGATTGTTAAAAAAAGAATTTGCTCTAAATTAAAATGACACACTTTGATAACCCAAAGTAGAGTACAAAACAAACTCCAAAATATCAAGGTGCTTGAGAAAAAAGGGAATATTTAATATTTTGAAATTCAACTTATTACTGGTGCAGTTCTTGTGAAGGTTTCGTCATTCAGTAAAGGCTTATTTTTCAAAAATTTTTATTTGAATCACAAAAGCAAAAATTGAGTGCTCAAGTTTGAATTAATTATGCATTTTGCTGATATAAAATCAGAAATATCAGATTAACTAATTTGATATTAGTTAATCTAATCTAATATTAAATTAACTAATATCAGATTAACAGTCCCTTAAGATGCACCTCAAATTCACAATCTGAAGCAAAAAAGTTTCTGTGATAATCCTAGCTTATTAAACACTCTTCTTGGGAGAATTGCTAGAATTAAAATTAAAATAATTGGTTATCTGAAAATGCCCAGAATTTAGATGCCATGCTGAGTAAATGGAAAATTTTAATTTTTAATTTTTACAAGCCTTTCTTATGGATCCAGTTTTGGAATTACCAAAGGACGAGAAATAGCCACTCAACCTCTTACGAGCAGCTAAGCATGGCGACTGGCATCAACTAATTCACTCACTCTGGTTACATAGCAACAACTTATTGTGTAACTTGCACAACAACAATTTAAGTTTTTGCCACTGTGCCTCGTAGCTGCTTAAAACAAACAATGGAGAACAGTAAAAACTGTGGATGAAACAGAAAGGGATGTTTGGCAGCATTTCAGATAGTTACAACAAAACAGTTAATAGATAACTATTGATATTGACTGAAATTAAATGCTTATATTGCGATACACTTATCAGCCACAATCGATCCAATTTATTGAACGCCTCCAAAGTCAAAAGGATTGAATGTTCCCATTATGATTAAGCCTCAAAAGATGTGCGTTTCCAGCTTTCGTCTTGTTGTCTCAGCTCATTTTTTTCTCTCCTGCTGTCTTGCTCTCCCCAGGCAGCCTCCCTGCTACAGTCCAAGGGGACGAGTGTAGTGGTTAATTATCTCTCTGCAAACTGGTTCCACTGACATTTGTTGTTTTACTTTTTCACTTTTCTCCCTCCTAACTCCATCAAAATGAAAATGCACATTCCCCACAGAGTGAATACTGAAGAATTTCAGCTTCCTTTTTATCAGTCCTTACATTCAGCTGTCTGTCCTCAAGACAGAACCCAGAAACCAAAATGGAAACAAGTATCAAGAGATGAGAAGAAACAAAACAAACAAGTGCACATATATGCTCATAAGGTAAATAAAAAGTTTTCACTACAGGAAGGCACAGCCAGGGGAAATCCAGGAAAAGTTTGGTGCATTATGAGAAGAGGTGGGTTGCAAAAGACATGAAAGCCTGGAGGAGAATTGCCCGGCTTAGCAGCGATTGTCACAAACATACATGTACACACAAACACACCTGCATGGAGGAGGTGATTTCCTGCAGGGCAGCATCTGCCTCCTGTTGTTTGGTTTTCAGCAGCGCGCTCTGCTCGGCAGCCCGCCTCTTTAAATCATCAACCAATGCTTTGGCCTCGTTCAGCTTGGACACACCTGCCTGAAGACACAAGGATTTATGCAAATTGGGAACATGTGGCATCTTACAAAAAAAACACTCACTTGTCAACGTTTAAGATGAATGTCTTAACAAAAATCTAATTGTTCAAACTTACATAATCCCAAATCCTCTAGCAAATAAAAAAGAAATTGCATTAATCTGTTTTAATCATTGACTAGGGAAAGTACTCTCCATTTGATCAAAACAACATTTTGTTACTTTAACTGTTTTGAACATCATTATCGTTTATGCTATTTTTATAACAAATCTGAAAAGCTGGCGCTTCTAGTATTACTTCAGGTGATTGAATAAAAAGCAAGTCTTTCAGTTTCATCATCTTTAACTGTAATGTACATATACAATATTCATCATTTGGTTTCCATATATCACATCAAATTCCAATAAAAAAAATCGAAGTATGTGTTTACAATTTGAAATATTGTAATACAAAAATATTAAATTCTCAAACGTCCCAAGAAAGTGGATAATAGCAGAAAAAATATTTCTTAAAGAAAAGGATGCAAAGATGGGAAAACCATTTGGTGCACGATGCATGGCTGATACTTACCTGTAGATGCTGCTGTCTTGTCGTAAGCTGGTTTTGCTTCCGGCTGTGAAGTGTCGTGTACACGTGCAGGAAGGCCATGTACTGGCTTGGCGTCGCGCCATTTTCTTTGCATGATTCATGGACCATTAGGAACAAACGACCCAGATCTCCTGGTTCTGACCCTGCTGATATTCAAGGATAAAAATGGTTTTAATCATAAACTTCTTATCATAATTTGTTTTTAGCTCTTACTTATGCATCAACCTAGACTTGGACTTAATCGAACCTCTGCAGTGTTATTTTAAAGAGAGATTTAGAACAAAACAATACATAAATAAAACATGAAAGAATAATATCTAGCAAGACATATGTTCAGTAATCTTTTTATTGCACGCATGGGTGCAGCTGTTACAAGCACTTTACCCTGAAAAACACAAATTTATTTTTGGATCATTAAGAAAGCGAGCAATACATTAAGGTTGTGTCAGATACATTTTTAAAAAAAATTGAAGCACATGCATTGATGAACTTATAAAAGGAAATGACACAATAGCCCCTAAAAAAATAATTAATACATACACAAAGATAGAACCATATTCTGAATCATTTAAAAATATTACATTTGCATTTTTGTCCATACGCTCCTACCTGAGCTTCTCCTTTTGGTGGCTGCCTTGTTTTTTTCATTCTCATCTCCTGGTTCTGTTTTCGCCAACACTAACTCAGGAATCTAATCCAAAATAGGGAATGTTAGATTTTCATAGAAAGCAATGATGAATCTGTTCTTTTGGAGTCATAGATAAAGCATGTTAGTTTTATGTGAATTTAAAACAATATATTTTTATGAATTTAGTCACTGACTAGATTCATCATACTGAGCAAGAACGTGAATAATTTCTGAGAAGACAAAAAGCAAACAATAAAAACACAAAACCCTCATCCACAAGCACTGACTATGGGAGAGGAAGTCTGACAAAGCACTGCTAATGTCAGTAGTAGCTATACTATTTGTTTCATTTAAAGGTAATTTTAGCTCATTAGGTCAGAAGATCTATAGGTGTATTTATAAAGTCAGATTATGTTTTATCCAATAATTTGTTCATGAGACATGTTCCCTGTGCCTAATCTTCACTGCAGTGTTTTAATGATGCTGTTTTGATGGCTCTCCATCAGAGCACCTCTTAATGAGGGATGTGTGAGAAACTGGATAAGGCTTCTGGTTTGGAAACGACTTTCATTTAAATATCTGTTGTTTCTAATATATAAATCTCGTATTAAGCAAACAATGAAATGTTGTCTGTGTATTGCTTTTTACATTTTATAGTTCAAAATCAATTATAGAAATGCATACAAACTCAGCAGCATTAATTGACCTTCTTCATGCTGCTCTCCGACCATCCTTCCATCCACTGCACAGAGCACTTGCGGTAGAAAGCTGGGTTACTTTCACAGTTGATTGTGAAGTTAGAATTGGAGCAGTCCATTATCAGGACAATGTGGAGGTTCTGTTGAATTCCTGAATAACATGAATATTGGATGTTGTATCAGAAAGGGTACAGACAGAAACTAGCTTTGTGTCTAAGATCATTTTTTTCCAGTGTATATTGCTGCAGCAGAGGTGGAAAGTGAAATTGAGCAGGGAGCTTTTTAGGGGGTTAGATGTGACAATAATAGAGCTATTGATTTGATTCTCTCATAGTAACCTCAGCCTCGGTGGCACAGCACTGTATCTACAGCGCACACCGCTGCACAGCGGGGACACAGAAGACCAGAGTCAGATAAAATCAAAGGCAAGAACAAGTTGTGATAGGAAATAACACATGTAACAAAGATTGGCAGAGAAAGGAGGTTGAGTGTGCAGTCTATACTTCACAGATGAGCGCCTACTGAAATAAATTTAAAAAATATGAGCATATATGAAATATTATTGTAATCCTTATCCTGTACTCACTGTGAGAAAAGTAGTCGTAGAGAGGTCTGGTGAAGCCGTCCTGGGATGCTGCATCCTTGAGTGATGAAAGCAAAGGCTCGAGTTCCTCTGGGGTATACAGACCTGGAACTTCACCTAAATGCAGAACGGTTTGCTTCAAATAAAAAGAGCAGAACAAGGCTTCCTATACATTTTTAATGCCAAAGTACATGACTTTACCTGACTTAAATTTACCAGGTATTTTCAATGCAAGCTTAAAATTGTGAATGCAGGGAAATCAAAATGATTTAGTGTTTCAGCAATGGAGCTGGAGTTCAAACATGAATCCCACATTTTTGTAAATTCTTTCTTTTTATCACTTTTCATCGCTCATCAAACACTGGAATAATGTACAAGCCTATGCAGTGGTATTAAAATTCTTCAGTTTTCTGTAAAGTTTTCCCCTTTAATTCCCCTTCTTCTCAGCTTTTTGAATGTGTGGCCATAACCATTTTTAAGATTTGTTTTTAATCTTTAATAAAAAGCATCCCAAGTTCCTTAAATGCCACAAATAGCATTTTCAGAAAAAATAAAATGTAATTTGAAGGATCAGGCAGATTATGTAATACAAACCTGAAGACAGCAGGCTGTTTACCATCTCTAAAAAAGCTGGATGGACAAACTGATAATCCTCCAACAGGAGAACCACCTGCTGACCTTCCAAACCGGCCATTTGCATCACCTAAATATCAAGTACACAAACATATTTGTTTTACCTGATACATAAAAAAAGGTCAGGAAAAATACAACAGTTGCATGCAGACAAAATTGGTTATGGCTAATAATAACTGTTTTTCTTTATGCTTAAACAGTTGCTGTTAATTACTGTGAAAAGACAAAAAAAAAAAAAAAGTTTTAAATGAACCACAAGCCATTTGTAGCTATTTTGTGAGAAACTCTACAAGCATTCTGTAAAAATTTATGCAACTGCTTGACATTCATATAAAGCAGGCAAGGCAATTAGGCCTTTCTCACCATCTTAAGATCATTGCTGAAATTTTTAAGCGTATATCCACGGGAGATTTTAGGTGTGAACAAGGTGTATCCGTGCATGTGTGACACCAGGCACGTGGCGGTGTGCCGGCCCACTCCGCTCCTTCCTGCCAGAAGCAGAGACCCACCAGGTCGACTCAGGACCCGATCCACTCTGGACACAAAGTCACACACTTCCCAGAACAGTAGAAGGTCGAGTTCTTTGTTGTCACGACTGTACAGTGTAACTCCCTATTAGAAGAGAAAGCAAGAAACCAAACAATAAAATGAATGAAAAATGTGATGAACAAAGAAAACGACAAAAAACAAGCATGTAACCCACAAGAGTAGAGTGGCAGCACATAACAGTGTGTACAATTAAGGCCTAAAAATGTGATTGAGTATGTAAATCCATATTTATGCACAGTCAAGCCGATACAGAAAATATTTAGTTTTTCTCTGTTCATACCTTCAGTATAACCTGTTTCAAATCAGCAGAACCCAGACAACCAAGCTGTTTTCCGTGTGGAGGCAGAGGCTGGCCTGGAGTCATGACCTGCCCTTCAGAGGATCCCCATGTTACATAGAAACCATCTTCAGAAAGGGAAAGAAATAGTCCATACAATTAATATAACATATCTACACGTGTTACTGAAATGGTATAAGCACAATTTTTAATACATTGACACTGTTTTTGATTATCTGTACAGCATAGGAACTAAGAGATGGAATTCTTAATTCATATATGATTTGATCTATTTTTATTCTAAAAGGTTCAAGCAAAGTATATTTGAGACTTTGCCATCTACAATCCCAGTTCATAACCAATTCCTGACATCTCCAAACTGCAACATGTAGATATAAATTAGATTTTATCACCACTGGGGGGCATTCTTATACAATCAGTGAATGAAATGCTTCACTAATCATACAATGTGTGTGTTAGTCATGTGATTTAAAGAAACGGAACCAACTGGGAAAAAGAAAGAAATGATTAATTTGCTGCAGGTTCGCAGAACGTGGAAAGACCATTAGCAGAAAAGCTGCCAGATGCAAAACTGTCAAACTAGCTCTGAGGTTATACATTACCGCTATTCTTCAGGCATGAGTGGCATTTGGTAAATGTACATGATATTCACAGCTCCAAGCAAATTATCTCCAGCATAAAACATATTTTTGCTATGAATAAACATAACGGCTGATGATTTAGCTAAGTGAGAGCTGCTTCATACCACTCATGTTGTCCAGAGCAGCAGAGCCCCAGTCTCCCTGAATGATGGAGGAGAGAATGTTGTCGAAGTTGTGAATGTCTTTAGAAGAAACCAGCCGGTCTCTGAAAAGCCTCCTGCCCTCATAAGCAACCACTTCAAAGATGCTGTCTGTTAAATTAGATTGAGCTGAAAAGGAAGAGGATACACAAATAAAGGCACTTTCACACTTTGACTTACAAAAAAGATATAGATTTGCTATGAACATTAAAACTATGAACTTCTATTCCCCATTTTTTAGTAAAATGAAATAAATGGAAAAGAAAATAATACTATACCATTGTTTCCATAACTGTGGCTTTGCTCAATAGTATGACATTTTAACATAAGTATTAACCAACTGAGTTTCTGTGACAGCTATCTGAGTAAAAATAAGTAAAATAAAACTCTCTAAGTTCTAAAGAAAAACCCAATTCATACTTGGAAATTGACATAAAAATGTGGCGACATTAATAAGAACTAAAAATAATAATGGATCATTAATAAGAGTAGATTCCTCTTTTGCTCAGAAAAGTTTGTTTTCTGATAAGTCAGAAAACAAACTTCACAGGGTGACAGAGGCTGTCTTGGTTAGGCTCTGACTGCTCCAGTACCTCGGTGGAGTGGACTTCTACAGATGCCTTCATATCCCATTAAATTGGTATTTGGAGTGTCTGAGGGCTATGTGTACCACATTAGGTTGTGCTAGAAAATGTTCAAACCAGTTATTGTAGGGCTCCCAGCTGTCTCTTTTTCAGAGCATGAAGTCACTGTAGGAAGGCCTTCTGGCAGGTGTGCGTAGGTGGGGGTGACTACTCTGAAAAATGTTTTTTTTTCGTAGGTGGCAGTTTTAAATGTAATATCCATATATATAGCTAGATCTAGGTATGTTATAGTGAGATGAGAAGATGATTCTGTGCCTTAAATTTGCTGTCAAAAAGTCACATTGTAATGACTTAAACACCAAAGTTATAAAAGTGAATAAAAATGGTACTATGCCAAATGAGCAAAGACAAATGCACAAGAAAAATCTCAGAAAAAAGAAGAGAAAGTTTATACATACCAGAAAGAAGGTAATCAGCAAGATAGGGGAATGGGAGAAAGATGCAGTTAGTTGAAGAATTGGTCATCATCGGAAAAGAGAATTTTGTATAGCGACATTTAAAGTAAATAATGAGACCATCACAGCTATCATACATTCAACAAAGAGGAAAATGAGCAACAGAAGAAGAGAAGAAAGAAGAGGATCAAAGAAGGATAGCAAGACAAGTGACAGAAAGTAATTGAACAAAGAGGAGAAAAAAATGAAAGAACAAAAAGGGGCTGGTAAAAATTTAGAACATCCAAACACCAAGCCTGATAGAGATTTTTTTATGATTACATATATTGAAGCTTCATCTTGTACAGCATTTTTTCCCCCTCAAATGACTACAAGGCCTTAATACGTGTCATTAAATTACTTTGTTTTTTGTTTATCTTAAGCGCTAGATCTAAAATGGATAAAAGTTATTTACAGAAACAAGATCAATGGTGTATTTTCTTCTTCAAAAGAATAGAAGATTTACTTTTTTTTTAAAGAAGCAAAACAATTTTTTTAACCACATTTTATTAAAAAAGTACAAAAACACATAACATGACCAAATGATGATTTAAGTGAAACATGACTATTGGCTGTAGTTACCTGCAGTAAGGTCATATCGCAGCAAACTGAGAACCCATTCAGTGAGGATACAAGGTGTGAACAGGTAGTGACTGTGGTCGTCCACTGTAAACCTTGTTCTGACCTAATAGGGGCAGAAACAAAAACAGTATATGTTAAAACAAAACCAAGTGAACCAGATCTAGACAAGAGGTAAGGAGAACTGTTTTGTTCACAACCTTTAAAATCTAATATATGGGAAATCCTCCAAGGATCACATCCACATCAGTTGGAAGTTTTAGTACATTTGAGAAGCATAAAAGTTACCATTTAAGTTGACATTTAAATGAGATTAACTCTGAGTGTTTTGGTTTGGCTACACTCCTGCATCCATGACATGAGACTAAAGCCGGTTCTTTTCAGGGAACATCAACAGCAAATCACATAAGCACTTTGTTTTGCACTCATTGAAGAAATATTTGATCAAAAGAGGTAATCTGCTTCCCAAAATTATCTAAAGATCTAAAGGAATATGGCTGATTCAGTTTAGTTTGTATCTAAACTGAATTTAGTTTGTATCTAAACTGAATCAGCCATAGCCATGACTATATGTCATGGCTATGGCTGATGTCTTGAGATTGAGATTTCCTCCAAGGCCCCTTAGAGGTTAAATAACCTAGTACACTTGACATATAGTCAGGAAAAAACATCCCCTGAAAAGGAATACCCTCAATACCTGTTCATAGACTTGCACAAGAGATCCTGCCAGCTGGTGTGTTTTTCCTGTGCTGGCCCAGGCAGCTTGGTTCCCCAGACTATGTTGGAGAATTGGTTGAAGGTAAGCTGAGTAGATGGTCTGCAGCTGCTCTCTGTCTGGATAGCTAGATGCAGAGTAAAGTAACAGAGGAAAATAGAATAGAAAGTTCAAAAGAGAACAGTTCAAGCACATGAATTAACAAATCTTTGGGTCTGTGGAAGTGGTTACACACTTACTCTATGGTGCAGATGCGTACGATTGAGGAGAAACGGGAGGTGAGTGAATGGGTGCCGACCGTACCTCCTGTTGACATGGAGGCCACCACTTGAATATTCTCAAGGCTGACCCACTCCAGATTTTCATCATAAAACCCCTTATATGTCAAAACCTGGATCAAAATTGAAGAGCGATGTTACTGTAAGATTATGTCAGACTGGCTTTACTTTACTAATGTGATTGGCTGATCTCCATATTTGCGATCATCTTTACCTGTTGCAGAAAGGCTATGAGGTTACTGGTTCCCCATTTGTCTGGTTTGGGCAGATTGATATTCTTTAAGTAAAGGACTAAGTTCTCACAGTCCTTAGGTCTGAACACCCGGCCCGTGTTTGAGCTTAGCAACAGACATGTCTGGCTGAGCTTCTGGAGGACGTGGCGAGAGGAGGTCTGGGCGCTGCAGTGAACCACAGCAACTTGTGTGGAACGCAGTGAAGCAAAGGCGTAGCGCAGGAGCATGCTAGATAGCAAGCGATGTACAAAAAAGGGGACAAAATAAAACACTCAAGCACTTGTGTATTGCTAGATGTGATCACATACTGCAGCACCAGTTCAGATCAGTTTAAATATACAGCTTACTTTTAACACAGCTCAGTGCCATTTATGTTTGGATTGTGTCAGAACAGTGAACAAGAATGAGAAGAACTACATCTGTGTTTCTTTTAATAAAAGAGTCTCTTTGGATCTTAGGACAATGTTTGTAATAGCAGACCCAAAGGGATGGATACATATTTTATGAGGATGAGACAATATCTGGCAAGTGACTATATATACAAGTGGATTAAATTTTCCTCTGATATTGCTTGTTACTAAAATTCTTGTTATTTTTCTGAGGAATCAATTGACAAGCCCACTGACCTAGCTGGAACGCTGACCTTTTAGACAGAGGGAAGCAAGATAAGAAAAAAAAACAAAAAAAAACAGACGGAACTTCAGAGTAAAAGGCAAACTGAGTGACCATTGTTCTTTTAGTGCCTGGTGGAGGACGCAATTATTTATAACAGAACAACTCCCGGTAAACACGTGCACACCTGAGAGCAGTAAACACAGATTGCATTCTTATTTTGAGCTGTCAGTGCTTTCATAAGAAAGGTCAAGTTTTGAATAAAAGTTGCTTTGATTTTGTTGCTGATTGTGTGAATGTTCTGTCATTTCTCTGAGTTGATTCAAACAACTGTCTCTAAAGTGTAATAAATTCTTCTCCAGTGTGATCTTGTGTTAACCTTTTATTTCCAAAAAAGGACAACGTAAGAAAATAGGACAGCAACAACTTTTAAATGAGATCTTGACTGGATATGTGATCTTGAAGAAAAAGTTTATTCAGTAATATATTATTTTGTCACCTTAGAATAATCCCAGAATTAAATGATTTCATATGTTAGATAAAAATCTTGAGTTTTCATGCAGGTTTTCTACTTAATTAATCAATATTTTGATGTGTAACAATGGCACTTGAATATTGTTGACTGTGTGTTCTACAACTTTGTATTTTTTTTGTGTGTGTGCTTTTATGATGTAAAGCACTCTAAACTGCCTTGCTGCTGAAATATGTTACACAAATACACTTGATTGATTTATTGATTGATTGATACAAGAAGGAACTTAACCTATGCCTGTATTCAAAACAGTTTTCACTGGCAAAACCACAATCTGGTCGCTTTGGTCTGGTTTCTAGTGCAAATAACCTAGTACACTTGAAATAAGACAAAACTACCTTATAAGTAACTTTTAAGCAAGATATACTACTACCTTGTTTTAAGTCAGTAATTTCTTGATATTGATGAAAAGTAGTATTAGTTCCATTGGCAGATAATTTCACTCAACACAGCATTTTTCAAGTGAAATCAGTGACATAATATTCCAATGGCTGGCTTCTTGGTGAGTCCATGAAAAACAAATTTGAGGAATTCTAACCATCAGGTCCTGAAGTACTGTTGTGCTATTCTGTTAAGACCTACAGGGGACAGTAAGTACCCTCAGGCACTGACTCCCAAGCCCGTTTCCAAACCGAGGAGGAGTGTTTAATAATATTCATACCATACGTGCTCGACTGTGGAGTATTCCACCTGCCTCCTAAAATTACACTAAAAACTGAATCTGATAAAAATTGGGAAATTTTAAATTCATGTTGCACATGGTCTGTATATATTAAAGTGTTGTTGAAATGTGCATTTTAAATGGTACCATCTAAAACATAAAAGCTAAAACTAACTAAACTAATGTTTACTTGATTTTGGGCAGCTTAATGCTGGATATTTTATATTTAGTTTCAAGGATAATTATTATTTGTTTAAGTAGTATTTTAAGTGCCTTTTCAAGTGCAGGAAACTGCAGATTAAACCTAAAAGGTGGGAATCACTTGACAGTTTTTTATGGCTTAAACGTATCTGCATATTGTGTTCGTGTGCACTTGTGTAGTGCATGTGTAACTACCCCTTTCCGCAGCCCTCTGGTCCAACAACCATGAAGGGCTGCCTGTGCCGAGCTGTAAGCCATGGGGAGAAACCGTGCAGACCTCTCTGCATGCCAGGAGTCTCAATTACAGGTAGAACATGTGTGAAAAAAATGCTCCACGGTGAGCTCCTCAGGACGTTGAAATGTATAAGCTGCTAAGTGGCCGCTGTCGGAATTATAGAAGGTATCAAGTGGTTTTCTGGCATCTGGTGGACTTTCTCTTGCCCAGCTCAGCAACTGCGGGATCAAAACGCAGGAATGCTTAATTAGGACTTTAAGGCCTACAGATTACAACTTAAAAGAACAAAAAAACAGCTCTTACCTCTTTAGCAAGCTCATGACGTGTCTTGAGATTGAGATTTCCTCCAAGGCCCCTTAGAAGACCAACAATAAACTCTCCTCTCTCAGACACAGCATTGAGGTGGGACAAAGAATTCAATACTGTTCCCACCAGGCTAGTTTCCACCACAAAGTCATTCTGGAGGTCAGAAAAAACGATGGAATCTGAGATATACAAGGTTCACTCAAGACATAAGTGCCAACAAGAAGTGAGTCTTGGTTTTTAAGAAGTGATTAGTAGTCCTAGTATGTTAGCTATTTAAAACTAACATAGTCAATACATTCACCTGTATTTGGACAAGTCTAGAGTTGACCTATATCTAGCAAATACGGCTGCAGTTTTTTGGGTGTGTGAAATTCTATCAACATTGAATAAACCGCCCCAAAAAATAACAGATTTTGAATTAACCACAATCACAGATTGTTTTGTTTGACCCAGGGTCTATTGGAAGTAACCTGCCTGTTTAAGAACCCAATCCAGAGCTCTTTGGAAGTAGTCACCCAGCCAGTTTTCTAGGTTACTGCGACACTCTTCAGGCTGACCCCTTATCCACGACTTCACCAAAGCACCAATATCAATGTCTTCATCACTAGGGATACAAGCACAAAGAACAAGAGATAAATGGAAAGGTTAATTTTGTTTCAACAGCACTTTAAAGAAGCAAACATTGCACCAAAGTGCAGCACACCAATGACTTAACACAGCCAAAATCAATAAAATAATACTTCATAAAAAAATGAACCCACAAACTAAGAAATTGAAAAGATCAGGCACAGCTGCATGTTTAAGCTTTCTTTGAACACTGCCTGACCTGAGAAAGATCATCCCCATGCGAGATATGGTTGCTGGAGAAGCACAGCTCAGGTCATGGGTCTCAAACAGGAAGTTCACATTGGGTCCAAACTGGATACGCTCGCCACTAGGCATGGTTAACAAACGATTATCATCAAGGACAGAGTTTAGACTTTCAACCCACTCTGGGTCAATGTCTCCATCACACACTATCCAGGAGTTCACATCTAGAAAACAAAAGGAGAACAATGCATTTACCATACTCCAGTCAGGGTCATTATGTCTAAATAGAATTTAATAGGTATGGTTTAAATAAGTAATTTAACTCTATCTCAGCTGTAAAATGTTTTGATAAGCAGCACACATCTGTGAATTACCTTGTGGTTCTCTGACCACAGTCCTGGCGCTGTGGGTGAGAACACCATCAGACCATTCCCTGGTGTCCATGTCTATATGTCCCAAGAGCTGCTGCCTGGGCATGGCTTTAGGATTCATTGTGTACCGTTTCACCTTAAAAGATCAGAAGAAGCACACCTTGGTGACAGGCTTCAGGAAGCTTGCTTTTTTAACTCTCTTATTAAGCTTCCAATTTTTTAACAGTCGTAAATCTGGATGTTTATGAAGAATTTTACTTCAGGTTAAACAATAAATTGCAACATAAATAAGTTAACATCCAATATTGATCAAGCTAAACTTATAGCCGCACCTAAAAGTTTTGAATTTCATTAAAAAGCTCAACTTTCAGTTAACTCAAAAGGTGAAACTTATGTAAATTAAGATTCATTATATGAAATGTGATATCCTTCAAGTTGTTTATTTCAGTTCATTTTGATGATCATGGCTCAAAGTTAATAAAAACCTACAATTTATTTTCTCAGAAAATTATGTATCATAACAATTATTAATACCATTATTAATAATTTAGATGAAAGTGCATACCAATTTCTGAAAATGTAAGATGGACATTTTTTTCTTACCACTTTGCCAGTCTTGTTGAGAGCAGCTCTTAGCATCCTCCACAGCGTAGACTTGCCAGCTCCGCTTGGCCCCACAATCACTACGCCCATACGTTGTCTCAGCTGTTCATTCAGCTCCATTGCTTTCTTCAGCTGAAACAGTCAACAATCAGCCTATTTTAGTGCTTCTTTGACTTAATTTTTTTTAAAACATTTGTTGTTTAGCCAGAATATTCTGAATGTACAACACACACCTGGCTGGGTATGAGTTCCAGCTGTGCCTCCGAGTAGACTTGTGTTAATGCATCTATCAGGATCTGGTCCTCCACGTCAGTGAAATTAACTCCAGAGAAGACATCTCTGACCAGGGCGTCAAAACGAGAGCTGTCTGCAAATGTCAGCTTGGACATGGTGTTTAGTCTGAGTGCCTGCACCACCAGATTACTCTCCTGAACTGCTTGTGAATGAAAGAGACAACACCAACATCATTAAAACATGCTGCAAATCGAAAACTGTAAAGACAAGCAAACAAGGCTGGTGTAGAATTAAAGACAAAAGAGTTTATTTCTGAAGTCATCATTGACTTTGTTCTTACACACATCCCGTGTTAAAACTGTGCTAATTGCAAAAACCTATCATACTTTTGTCAATACTTTTGTTCTCTCCAAAGTCATTTGTCTTTCCTGCAGGCGCAATTGCGGTTTGTCTTTTTTTCTATTCTTTTCTTCTTTTTTTTTTTTACACACACACAACACAGAGACAAACAAGACAACCTTGGAGACTTGTAGAGTGTCTGCCTGCATGTTGGACAGATAAAAAGTGAGTAGTGGACCATTGGGATTTCATAGAGAATGGAGGAAAGAAATAAAGAGAAGGGATAGGAGAGAATTAGAGGAGAGACAGAGAGGAAAGCACTAGGAAGTTAGGAAAGTGGTGAGTGGAACAAAAGTAAAAATGACAGCCAGGTATAAAAGACCGCTAACAATAGGTTTGAGGAACAGGAGAGGAGATACTGCAGTTAAATTTTAACATTTGAGGTCTTTGGAAACTAAAATTGTATTTTATTAAAATATATGAGGAATGACAGTATTCTGATTCCAGCTAAATTTAAAACAAAGATCTACAAATTTTTAAAGCTCCCACAGAAAATGTTTTTGTCTATCTAATTTTTGCTTCATTTGGCATTTTAACAGGGCTGCCACCCTAAAGGTGGCTTCCACAACTACCACCAGACCACAAAGCAACTTAAAGCAAAGTATGGGAGTGTGGAAAATCAATATTTCTTAATATTCTTATTTTCTATTTCCATACTTATCCAGACCTGAAATCAAATTACACGCCTTTCCAGACTGCACAAGAAGCCTTGCAATATGCATGGATGCATGAAAAACCGTTTCAAAATGCTCTTGAAGTTGCCACAAATGTAGTCATTTTCCTAACACAACATCTAATGTCAGTATATTAGTGACATTAGATTCCGGCATGACAATACTACTGTGTCAGATAATCAAACCTCTGCCTTCAGGCACTGATGAAAAACAATCTATTTAACTTTGTTCTCATCGCATAGATTAATATTTTCAGACTAGGGAGTATAATCAGTCAAAACATCAAGTCATGACACATTTTTACTGTTTTTTTTTCCTCCAAACTCCATTCATCCTCCAAATCAAACAACTTCTTTTATTAGAATCACTTCAAATTCAGAAGGAAAGAAAGCATCAGTCATATCATTTGATTGTAGGTCTGGCTATAATAAAGATGTCTCTCTTTCAGCAGTTATGGATTTATGGTCATACCACTCAATAGGATTTTCAAATATTTCCCTCTGCTTTTGCGACATTTTTCTAATATGAAACACACTTGTGTACCACAAGTGTGTTTTAGCTTAGGGATAAAAAAGGATACTTCCTGAGAGATTAGCAAAGGCTGCAACCATTTCCTTATAATTTTGTTGTCATGGTCTGAGATTGGACAGGTAAAATTGCCTCAGAAAAATATTGGGGGAAAAAAGAGCTAGTTGGGGACTTACTCCTTTCCTTGTTATGACCTCTCCTCTGTTGCTGTAGAAGACTGCCACAGGCTTTAAGCACAGTCTTCAGCGCTCGCAAACCCCAGTCATAGTGCTGCTGGGGTGTCAACAACTCCCTGGATACACAAATAGAGGCTTATTTCCACATAGAACCAATTTCAGCACCAACTGTAACTCTCAAGGTTGGACATTTAGGAAGTTTTCAAAACAAATGTCAATACCACAAAGAATTCCCCACATGGTTTTACCTGGCCAGGTTAAAGATTGCGACAAGCTTACGTCCCAGTACTTCTCCATTTTTGAAGCCCTCTGAGTAGAGGATGACTTCAGCAATGAGCTCATTGTCTGGCCGACTCATGGCCACAGGCCTGAACAGTTGCTTCAGGTTATCTGGAAGCTTCTGCCTCCCCCCATAGCCTTTCCCTGCTGGGTTTAAAGTGATGAAAATCCCAGAGTTGGGGTCCAATTCCACCTGGAAAACAGAACGAAACAAAAAAGCTCTTCTCCATAGCAAAACTTATTTTATATATTATTTTAACACTTTTGTTTTATCTGACTGATTGAGAAAGACACAGCAACACTAATAGACACTGAATAAATAACCAATTAAAACAGAATTTGACTTGAGGTGAAAGTCAGTGAAAGGCACTGTAGCATATACAATTTTATCACAAAAAAACTTGCAAAATCACACAAAATATAACTGTTTAACTTTTTGTGTTTTAGTAGTTTAAAACGAATCTGTCGGGGTCTTCTTTTTTAATTGTCTTACCTCCTTTCCCAGCAGCTCACAGGTTTTTTTGTGGTGTTTCAATGAGTCTTGGATGGCCTGAATCTGCATGGAAACTGCAGATAGCACAGCTTCTTCTAAACGGTTGAACTCATCAAAGCAGCCCCACGCTCCACACTTCACCAACCCAACAAATATTCTTCCCATTGACTTCACATCTATACCCTGGGAAAAGAACGAGGCGAAAAAAGAATGTTGCGTTTTCTTCAATAATGAGTCAAACATCCATCCAACCATGACTTAAAAATAAAGAGACTTTATTTCAAGTTAACATGCAGCTTGTTTGTGGTTGACATCCAAATTCATTGGCAAATTTTTGAATCTCAGAACCTGGTATTTTATCAGGAATGGTCAAACTTTGAGAGCCACCATGTGCCACTAACATTGTAAATAATGGAACCTAATAATAATGGAATAAATAACTAAATCTTTACTGAATAATCAACTCATATACAACAGTAATGCTTGTCTAATTTGTTCCCCAAAAATACATGTGGGAACTAAATGGAGATCGGAAACAGTGTCAGTCCTACGACCAAAGGAAGATAAACAAGGTGCAAATATATCATAAAACTATATGTCTCATCCAACTGACTTAAACATTTTTCAAGTTCTTCAAATTACTTGTTGAAGGATTTAATTTTGAATACTTTTTAAACATTAATACCCTTTAAAAAGAGTTAACAGTCAACTATTCCTGCATGTATGAAGTTTCTTTGCACCTCATCACAGTTGAATACCAAGACCTGTCGTCCGAAGAGCCCCCCGAGAGCTTTGACAGACTCAGTCTTTCCTGTGCCAGCAGGCCCATAGGGGTTCCCACCGAGCCCCATTTTCATAGCCTGAGTCAGAGTCAGGTAGCATTTATCAGTCAGCGGTGTGTGTACCAACTTAGGAGCATTCCCCTGAGAGAGAGAACAGGTGACATAGAGGAATAAGTTAAAAAGAAGAAGTAAAATTGTTTGGAAAACGGCACTAAAGGTATAAAAACACGTCAGCAACAACTAAAAGGCAAACAAAGAGGCATCTTTGAAGAACAAGAAAATAAAATACAGCTAAAGAGTATGACTGAGTATAGCATGCGTTTACTGAGAACTGCAGTGGGGGAAAAGCTGTTCTCTGCAGCAAGGTTATTCTGAGCTTGTGATATGTGCATAAACAGTGCCCCCAAAAGGTCAAAAGAGGAATTACCATTTCTGGTAATAAGAAAATCCCTGCATGGTGTGAAGAATAAGAGACTTTATTTTAAGTTAACATGCAGCTTGTTTGTGGTTGACATGCTTATATTTGCTTTCGTCCCACCTGGTACTCATAGGTGTAGCTGAACTGTGCGTCCACCATGTGTATGCGGCAGCTTTTGTCTGTTCCCATGTAGAAGCGGAGCTGTTTCTTCCAGGCCCAGTGGTCAGAACTGGTGACGCCTGCCTGCATGAGCTGCTTCACCACACTAATGTTGTGAATGATATCTAAGATCAAAGCTTTCAGCTTCAGCTGCAGGATACTGGACTCTAAACAGGAGGACATGCATAAATATTAACAACATGAATTTAAGCAAACAACCAAAATCTAATCACATGAAAAGATAGTCAAACTATTTCACATGTATTAAGAGATACATGTGCAAAACAGTAATTCTTATTATATCTAATATAGTGCACAATAGAAAAAGTGTAATGTAATTATATGTATAATGTATTTTTGGTTCACAGGGAAATCCTTCATTTTAATTTCATTTGTCTAATCTTCAGGTTATAAGATTACTCTGCCAGGATCTCCTCCATGCTAAAAACAGAATGGAGATGAGAAGATGACACTTCTTAATCTATTATAAAATAGGCTCCTCTCATTAGAAATGCAACAATCAGACATTTTCTGGCCAATGCCAATTTTCATTTTTTTTTAGACCAATTGTGGTATTTTACAAGTCACTGTTGCTTTCTAAAGATTGCACAGCATAAAAGGCAAATAAATATGTTAATTGTTTAATAGATAAGATGCTTGAATCCAAGAGACAACGAAAGAACTACATGTGCATCAGTCAGCATCAAAGCATGTTCTAAGCCCTAACCTAGATCTAATATTTATCTAACTACAAAAAAAGCACAGCAAATCACAATAATAACTATCAATAATAGACTGATAGTTATTATTTTTGATACAGGTCAGTGACCAGAAAAAAAAACATGATGTTTTTTTTGGGGGGGCCTGATGATATAAGCATAAAATGTTGAAAATTGTATTTGAGGCAATTTAGAAAGTGACTCTAGTCTCCAACTCATCCACATGAGTATTATGTTTGGTATACAGAATGGAAACAGAACAGTCATTGCTGATGAAAGACAGTTCCCAAGCTACAGCAGTAACTTTGCTTACATGACAAATGCTGTGCCAGAATGTCATTTTTCTTAGGCAACTTCCTATTTTAAAATGTTTCCAGAAAAATTCTAAGTAATACCATGTTGATATTTTCTCAACTGACTCAAAGGTTATCGGACACATTTATTTTTGCGATCAAACATAAGATTTAGCAGAGTACAGCAAAAAACTACTGAAACTCCAATATGAACCCTTTTTGTAAGCAAAAAAAATCTCAAGATAAAAATAACAAATTTACTTCACTGATTTTAAAAAGAGATGCATCCAAGCCTGTGCATGGGGGCAGATAAAATACGCAGCCAAATATGTTGTCAAATTGCCAACCTGTTTTGTTTCTGTGGCAAAGGAAAGAAGTTCCTCTTCTCCTTTTGGTTAACAGCTCTTTTATGTAAATCTGGAAATTAGATGTTCCCTCCTGGCATTACGTTAGCTGCTTTAATGATTGTGAACAGGCTACAGCCTCTCCAGGTTGTACTTAAGGGATTCCGTAATGTAATGAGATGCTATCTTGAAAACATTTTACATTTGAATAGCTAAGGCTTAAGTGCAAAACAGTCTCAGAATGAACCTTGTTATCTGTAAACATCTTATAAGCCTAATCTACAATGCAATGCTTTAATAAATTACACAGAAAGGTCCTCTATAATCATGCTTAAAAGCCTGGAGTCACATTTTGCCAATTTCTTACAGAGAGAAAAATTTGCCCCAAGTTACATTTCACAGATGAAAGTATAGAAATAAGCAATGCTGCTACAGTACGAGCATTTTTGAAAGTCATGCTGGATTAGCATTTTTCAGCAACGTCCCATAAAATGGTGCCATTACAAGTGCAAGGGAGAAACTTTTCATCTCATGCATGAATAACAAACCTGCATTAAAATAGAAAAGTTCTTTTTCTTTCTTTATATGTGAGTTCTGAGAAAAAATAAATTGTCACACTTTGTGAAGCCATATTTTAAGCCTTGGGTCATTATCGCTTTAAGTCAGAAACTGTCTACGGAGTTTTAAACAGTACTGTCCCTATGAACAAATTCACACGAGATCAGTCATGAACAACTGATCTCAAAGTCCCCTGTACGAATAAAACAAAACATTTCAATCACAGTGAGATCGTTAACAATGCAAGAGGATGTGAAGTGCATAAAAAGACAGTTTCTGTCTGACTATGTAACAATCAAACACACACAATCCTTTACTTCATTATCCTATATCATGAGACATTTCTGACTAGGCCATCACTGTGCAGAAAATATAAAACACATGAGTACTGGTGGAAAATGTGAAATTAATTTCAAAGAGGTTCCACAAAACATTTCCATACAATCATAATGACATGTAATTTATCTGAAAAAAAACTTCCACAAAACAAAATATAATGAGTAAAGTAAATAGTAAGAATGATTACAGAATCATAATTTATCTTAAGGGGCATGCCACTAGTGGGTTATAAGTCTAACCCCCTAATTTTAGGACAGTAGGGTCAGAAGATGATATTAATGAAAGCCTGAGTGTGATTAATTTTGTGTTTTGCAGTGCAGAATGCAAATCATTGTCTCCAAAATAAATTACAACTCTTGCACACAATTTTTATGGGTACCTTCAAAAATAGACAATAACTTACTATCTGAAAAAACTGAATTGGTCAGAAAAAAATGTGTTTTGTTTCCATTTTCTGGAATGAAACAAAAAAGCCAAAACAAAATGTTTAAAGACAGTATAAACCACAACAACCCACCTGTGTTAGGATGGTCGTCTGAGCTGGTTTCCTCTGTGGTGTAGTGCTCCAATTTGCTATTAAGCTCCAACTCCAGCTGATGCAAACTTTGCTCCTTTATAGCTCTTTCCACATCTTCAGTAAACTGAATTTGTTCAGCCAGGCAGAGAATCTACGTCACACATAAAATAAATTAGATATTTGTATTTCTTAGAGTAAGTGACTTAGATTTAGACTTTCAGTCATCTTAAACATAATTTAATAATTTGAAACAGTTGTGTGGTCCAGTTTCACCAGACTTTATGCATGTAAAGGTGTTTGTGTATGTACCTGAGAAGGGAAGCGTGAGGGATCCACTTCCCCTTTCCTCTCCATAGACAGACATTCATTCAGCAGATGTTTCAGAGTCTCCTTCATTTCCAAGGACAGCTCACTTAACCAAACCTTGAAAAATTCTAAGACTTAATGCATTGGCTCCAGTCAGCACAACATACAATTCTTGACAATAGAAACAACATTTTTACCACAAACCTCAAGTATACATCATGTACTACATCCTACTGAAAACTTTCAGAAGATTCTATACCTCAACAAGACTGGAGATATGCACAACGTTTCTTAGCTGGACTACTTCTCCCTCCAAAGAACACATTGCGACAATGTTCTGGCATGGCTTGTCAAACACTACACTGTAGATGCCTGCACAATACAAACATGCAGATTTCAGTGTTTAAATTATTACTGCACAGTTGGATGGCAGGGAAACAAAAAGATGGAAAGAAGCAAGATATATCAGCACAACATAGATGATGAAAACAGCTAGATAGAAAACCAAAAGAGGTGATCGACCTGCAAAGAGTTTTTTCAGGTGAGTCTGGATGACACTCGGGTTTGTCGCCTGTCCCAGAATTTCTAAAAGATCATCGTCACCAATAAAATAGAATCGTGGGAAAGCAGAACGCTTCTCCTGCAAAAACCACACAATTTTAACAATTTAACAATTTGCTGGAAAGCGAAATAAGCAAAATATATTTGGACAGAGCAAAGTCTGTAAATGTACCTCCAAGAACTCGTTCAATGACTTCTGGCAGCGTTGCAGTTGATCCAGTAATGTGACCAGGGAGTTTCTGATGCCAGCCCGTGAGCTCAGAGAAACAACTCTGTTGTCCCTCTGGATGTCTGACATTATAGATCTGTTGCATACGTGGAAACATTTTTATTGATCATTATCTGTCTATATCAGTGGCATCAAAGTCGGTCCTCGAGGGCCGGCATCCTGCATGTTTTAGTTGTTTCCCTCTTTTAACGCATCTGGATCCAATGATGGCTCATTAGAAGGTTTAAGAAGAACATTGGCAAGCTGAGGAGGTTGTTACGACCGCAGGGAGAGAACTAAAAAATGCAGGACGACAGCCCTCGAGAACCAACTTTCAGCACCCGTGGTCTATATCCTCGTGTCTTTTGTGTAACTGTCATATAAAAAAAATACACACTTAGAAAAAATAACTAGCAAATAGAATGTATGGGCATCATTTCGATGGGAATGTGGTACAAGGTACAGAATACCTGAAATCTTCATCCACTCGTTTAAAGCGGGCCTCCTCTCGAGGCAATGCTCCTCTTCCAAAAATAGGCTCCAGGTAAACCCAGCGTCTCTGAATAGCATTAAGGTTAAGCAGATACTCATCTAAATCTGAAAGGCGAACCTCCCACAGGTTGATCTGAAGAGACAATGCATCAATGTTATAATTTTGGCTAAAACCACTTAAGATGTTAAGATCTGTAAACATGTCGAATCCTGAGGAACAAATATTCACAAACTCAAGTTTACAATAATTTGATCTCACCTTGTCCTGGAAGTTGCCATAGTAGGGTGAGTCTTTCAAAGACTGCAGCAAACAGCGGTTATCTCCTACCTATATGGGCAGAGAATGGTGATAAAGCCAGTGTTTGCTAAGCCGTAACATTTCAGTGCATATTAATGTGCCTGTATTTCCTACAGCAGATCTTTGTGAACATCATGTTTTCCTCTAAAACAGTTATTTAAGGTAAGTTCTTAGGTTTAAGTTTAAGACCAGCCTGAAAACATATACAACAAAAAGAAAGCTTATCTAGTTAAATAATAATATTCTCTTCTTTTTTAATTAAATGCTAAACTGTTTAGCCTTTTTTTAGAAGCAGAAAGTGGACAGAATTTCAGCCAAATCTATTGACATTTGCAAATAAATAGATAATTAAACATGCAAGTGACACCTATTCAAAGAATAAAAGCAAAACAATCAAACAAACTCTTGTAAGTTACTCTGAACGTAATTTAGCACTCACTCTATGACTAGTGGATAATATAGTTACTGTTAAATCAATTTTCACTATAATGAAGTTATTTCCAACTCTATGATAAAAAATTGTAATCACTGTGTCCCAGCATGTAATTAGTAATCCTTATTTTATAGACCTTGTACACATCCACATAAATCAACAAGCAGGTTTTACGTCACCTGGTTGACTATATCTTTCCAGTCCTTGATCAGACTTTGTGTGCGCCCACTGCTGTCTGTGTACTCAGTGAGAGTGAAAATGGCTGCAGCACCCCACAAATCCAGCTCCCTGAGGGCTTCTCTGATTGACACTTCTGCCTGAGCACGACTATTCAGATCCTGAGGTAAACAAAGAAAACATGTGAAAACAACAACATGTTCAGAGCTCACTGCTTCTTAGAAGGATGATTAAAACTTGCCGGCTCACATCATCACTGTGCTTGATGCATTTTCAAATAGCCCAAAAATCTGCTGGAAGACTTGTTCTACATTCATTCTGACTGAGCCTCAGCTTTTTTGCAGAGAAGAATGGATAAATTTCAGTTTTTTGCTGCAACAGATATGCCCCCCAAAAATTTGCAGATACAATTCAAGCAAAAGGTGGTTCTACAATGTATTGACTCTGACAGGGTGAACGCAAAAACCTGCCATACATTTTAGATTTGTGTGTGTGTCTGTGTGTGGGGGGCTCACATAAATGCCTATATGTGTCCTATAGGCATTTATAATCTCAATAAAATACATACAATTTTAAGGATTCAACATGACAATTTTAGTTTAAGAAATACGAATTATAAGTACAATTGACATACTTCTACAGAAAAGTTGGTTGAAAATACAAATTTAGCATTAAAAATAACTTTGTTTATTCATATTTTCTTTAAGTACTCTGTCTAATATTATATGAAAAAAAAACCTCCGAATCAACCATTAAAAATGAAGGGGGTAAATCTTACATCTCATCCCAAGAAATATTTAGATGATATCTTAACCTGATTTACCAGCATTTGAATAACAAGGGAGCTGAAATTATTTTTACATTTACCTTTGATCAGATCTGTAATTCTCATCCATACGCATGCTCCTACAAACCTTGAGCTCCAACGCTTTCTCGATGATGGTATTTGCTACTCCCAGGAGGTCATTGAAAGTAAGTCTTTCTAAGGTGGTCCCTCGGGGAAGACCCAGCAGACGAAACATGTCCAACCAATGGTCCTGTGAAAGGTGCTCCCCACGAACATACTTCAGCACAGGTACCATGTTCTGACCAAGCAGAGAAAAATACAAACATAACTCCACAAACACAAAACTATTGCACAAAATATTTGGCCAAATATATCTACAATGGAAACTCATTGTGATGTAAAGCTCAATTTCTGACCTCTGAGGTGCAGCAACCAATATTTTTATTTTTATGTATAAGCTAAATTCCTGAAAATCTTTGGATGATACAGCAAAAACACAAATGACTCAACTGTAATAAGGTAAACATTAACTCTCATGACATTTAATTGTACATCAATATAAAATTCCCAGTACAAGTATAATATGCAGTATTTAACCTTCAATTTGATTGTTTCAACTAAAGAAACAATAAAATACAACCTCTCTAATTATAACTCTTTGCTCCTTTGTAAAAAATGTTTTTTTGTTGTTTTTTTTTTCCAAAAATGAAAAAAGTCCCCCCAAAAAAATCCAACACAGCAAAATTTGATATTTTTTTTATATGTCCATACCTTGTATTTGTCCACTTCTCCTTGGAGTTTAACAGACATGGCTGTTGGTTTTTCTAGTTTTCTCAATCGGTCTTGCCATGTAAAGAGAAACTCCTCAAACACATATGTTTTACTCCTGTAAAACCCAGCATACAAACACGTGAGAAAATACATTCGATGTGATAAGCACATTATTATCTTCTGTGTCTATCTTAGCAGCCAAACCTGAATGTGATCCAATCTTCCTGGGCCTTTTCTGTGAAGCCTTGCTGCCACTCCTCATACAGACTCCACATCTGACTGTGCTCATCCATGTCTCTTTTTGTGTCTTCTGCCAGGGAGAAATCTGGAGGCTCCAGATTAAAATATGTGCAGTCTTCACTGCAAAACGCAATGTAAAATATATTGCTTACTCTTCTATTAAAATTCACTTTGTTCTAAACTGAGGTGGAAGTGAAGACCATTGTTAGAGCAGAATATGTAGGAATATACTATACAAGAAGAAATTCCCCCTGCCTGGTCTTCCATCTACCCTTAATATAAGATCATCAAATTGCACCAAACTTACAGCAGTTTATTGCGTACAAGCTCCATATCCTGGAACTCCTGCTGTTTGTCTCTTATTATCTGAAGGCAAGCAAGCAGGGCGGCATGATCACCAGTCTCAAGAATCTCATCTTTAGGTTTTAGTTGGTCCCAGCGTGCTTTGAAGCGCTCCAAATCTGCTCTGTAGGCACTGATACGACCAGCTGCATGATTTCGCATCACCTCTACCTAAGAACCAAACAAGCAAGAACAGAGAAGCAGCAAAAACATCACTTGTTAGGACAAAAAGTAGCTTAAACAAATCACTCATGTCCTTGGAACTCATGAAACTCCAATATGTTTTTACCTTGACAAATCATCATAAAGTACTGCTTTGTGAAGTTTGCAGTTGTAAAACATAAATAAGTCAGAGATGTGAATACTTCTCTGGATCCGTATCTGCAACAGGTTGCAGATATGGATGCACCGATATTAAAATTTGGGCTGATGTCAACACTCAATACTAATACTGTTGTTATGGCAGAAATTTGATGTTTACCAATGTTATATATGTAATATATATTGGTCCAGCACTAACATCAGCCGATACAGATGTTAATGCTGATATATTGTGCATTGCTACTGGCTGAATAGTGGCTGAATAGTAATTCTAAGTTAATATGTGTTGACTTCACCTGGTCTTTGATCATTAGCTGATGGCTCTCCATGACAAGTTCCAGTTTGTCCCATTTGGCCCTCAGTGAGGATAATGAGTCCAGACCTGCCCCAGCCACAGCACGCAGAAGGCAGTTTTTCTCCTCAGCAAACTGGAACTGAGGCAAGATCTAGGAACAGACATCAAATACAGTATCTTTCATATTATATAGCAAACATTTGAGTTACATTAAATTGCCATGCAAGTGTCTGAAATATGATACATTTATAAAAAAAGAATTATAAAAATTTTATTTGACTTAATATTGACAAAACCTAATGTCTCTAATAGTTATACTGTCTTAAGCGAGTAAAGTAAGGTAGCAAACCCTACACAGTCGAACTTATTAACACTATTTTCCCAGTTAAGCAAGTTTTAGGTGTATTTATGTCTTACTTCAGGCTTACGTGCAACGATCTGGTTGTATTTTCCAGAAGCTGCACCAATCTCCTCCATGCTTTCAGGTCGTGTGACCAGTGCTTCCATTGACTCTGAAACAAAGCTCTCTATGGCCTGTGTATGACCTGAAATTAAGGGAAAAAAATAAACATTGAAAAATGAACTGGCTGTAAAAGGGGATTTCATTTGGCCTAACACTAGAGCAGAAAAAGACCAAAAAAGGCCTTAACAAAATGCAAAGAATGAAATGACTGGAGGGAAAAATGTGAAGGAGGTTACCTTGTATTGATTTCTTAAGTGACAAGAGCAACAAGTCAAACAATCTCTGGATCAGGTCGTCTATGGTGGCTTTCACTGGATCACAGTTGACTGTAATACAGTCTACCTTCTCCTGGCTGACGAGGAGAAAACCAGATCTGCTGTTAAAACAATGTGAACTGCACCAAACAATTTACCAAGGATTAAATCTATGTATTTATTAAATCTATTTCCATTTTTGTTGTATTTGTATCTGTTTAATATGGTTGGATCAGAGTTATTAATTGATTAAATCTGTTGTTGTTACATGTACCTGGGGAGGCGTTCTGACTCTTTCCCTCTGGCTTTGAGGGCCTTGAAATTTCTCTCCCAGTCCTGCACAGACGTGAGATGCGTTTCAACCAACTTCTCTAAATCCACCTGGCCCAGCATCACCCACTCCTAGACAAACCAGACAAATGTCAGTTAGTCGCAGAGCATATTTCCCATTTTTAAATAGCTTTGTGTTAAAGGTGACAGAAACTGAACGTCCTACCACGAAGCACAAATGACGAAATAAAAACAAAACTAGACGACAATAGAGAAGTATGAGGTTGAGGGTTTCTCCCCTGTGAGTTAGATATGCTTGACTAAGTGTCAGAAGTGACAAGATAGCAAACTGTTCCTTAATGTTCTCTAGGGGGTAGTCCTGGGGGAAAATGCTGACAGTAAAAACAACAGAGCTACAGTACATAAATGGAGAAGCATGAGTGATCAAAGTTTCATTCTTTCAAAGAAAACAAATTAGAGAACTGAGCAAAATCTCACTTAGCAAAATGTGGCAGGGAAGTAAATAGTTAACCTTCTTTTAAACATTCAAATCTGGTCTAATTTCTGAATGACAAAATGTCCTAACACTTGTATTCAGGCAATCTGGACAAAATGTTCTGCAATAGCTTTCTGTTATGCTTGTCTTCAAAGTCACATTCTGTTCTGGTAATTCACCTTGAACTTATCCTGTGTGGCCTGCAGGCGGCTAAAGAGGTCCTCAGCTTTGCTGAAAATAGTGAGGAACCCAGAGGCATTTCTGTTTATCATTATGTTGAAGATAACCTCCTCCCCCTGGATGCTGACTCCTTTGAATTGGTTTGGGATTGAGATGAAACGCTTCATCTCCCTGAAATATCGAGCTCGCACCTCCTCAAACGGCGGACGAAACTGTAAACGGCCCTGTCTGTTGAGAAGGACACAATAATATAAAAGAGCTCACAATTTATTATGAATACCAGCACAAAAAAGTTTTCATAAAAGAGGAAGAGTTGGACAGGAAATGAAGAATTATGAGATAGTCATGTGAAAATTCAGTGGTGGGAGGCAAACAAGTCTTGTTAGTGATCTGCATATAAAGGCGAAAATGAGTGGGGAAAAAAAAAAAAAAAAAAAAACACAGGCAGGCAAAAGTAACAGAGAAAAATTGTTTCTTAGCTAAAAGTACACTTACTTGAAAATCAGGTCAACATGTATGTCAGGCAAGTTCTTATTCAGAGCTTCCAGACCAGTCTGATACTGGTGTTCAAGAGCCTTATAGAGCTGATAGTTCCAGTGCTGACGCCAAGCCTGCATGTCATCCCAACTGAACCCCTAAATAAACACAAAGAGAAATGCGAATACACATATATTCATTATTATCTCTCAAATGAGGAAGAAGTCTATACACCCCTGGCTCGTTATGTGTCTTTTATACATATAGTTTATTGTTTCTGTTTTATAGTTTATTGCTAAAAAGGTTATTTGTTAAAGTGTTTGCCTGAATTTTTTATTTTGCAATTATGTCCTTTATGTATATTATTATTTGTCTTCAAAATATCAGAGAATGCACAAAACTTTTTTTAATTTTTTCATGTGTGATGATAATATTGTAAAATATTAAATCACATTTTAATGTCAGTTATTCCACAGTTTTTTTACTCTTACTTGAGTAAATGATTGGATATTTTACTTCTACTTCAGTAAAAATTTGTAAAAGTTTCATTACAATTTTTGGCTAACCAGCTCTGATCCAGTTCTCAAGAACTAATATCCTGTAACTTCTAGGTCATTGTGTTGTGTTAAAATTTGCACAGTGGTAGTTCTTAAGAACTGAACTTAAGCATTTATGTTCGAGATTCATTCCTGCTCCAACACAGAATGATCAAATGACTGAATTCCCTCATCATTCAGCTATGCAGCTAAATGACTGCATAGCTCAGTCATTTAGCTATGCAGAGGCCTGGCAAGGTGCCATTTGTTTAAGAGGGTTACAAAAGAGATTCATCTAGAAGTTGCAGGGCATGACTGAAGTTGGGTACACCAGATTAGGAGACAAAGGTACCAGTTGTACCTTGAAAGAATGTGTACAACAAGAATGTTATTTTAATAGAGTCAGGATTTAAAGCTATTTCTGCTGCTTGTATCCAAGCTTGGAAAGCATCTGTAGTCAAATGTAAAAACAAGAAAATCTCATCAAGCACAGATATAGGTAGGAGGGGGAGGTACTGTGATGGAGGGAAAGTCCCAACAGGAATGTGTTGTTGCCTACTTTAAAGTTAAATTTGTACTGTACTTTTATAGTTTCTATTAATATTTAAAATCAGGTTAATAACATTGTTTTAATATAATCTGTTCTGTAATAAAAAAAATTAAAAATAAATACATGCAACTCTATAATTTTGTAAATACCAAAGCCTCCAGAGTGGCAAAGCCAGTGCGGAGATCCTGGAGGCCGTCTTTCCATCGCTGCTGATGTTTTAGTAGGTCCACATTCATAAGCATCACCACCTGAAAAGTATACCCAGAGGTATGGACAGAAACATAACCTCAAGTTATCACTATCTGATCAAGCGAGGAAAGAATCAGGCTCCAAAGACTTACGGCAATAATTCAAATTGCTATTGCTCTATCTCAGTGCTATCACCTTGTCGATGAAATCAGTGTGCCATTTTCGTAGCTTTCTGTTCTCAGTGGAAAGCTTCTCCGCAGCAGACTGCAGGTTGCTGATGTATACCTCCAACTCTTTGGGATTATCCCAGGTGATCTGGAGTTTATTACCTGACTCCTTTGACTGGGAACGATGATTCTGACAAAAAAATATTACATCAAATTTAAAAGCACAAAATTGTATGATACTGTTCAAAACTGTCAATCTGCTTTGTTGTTCAAGATACAGTAAGTACTTCTGTCTGACAATATTATAATTTTACATTTCACATTTAAAGCTTTTGTCTCGTGTTTTGTCTCTGTACCTTTATGACCTGCTCAAAAGCCAATGCAAGATTGAGCATCATGGGCTTCTGACAGGGAATCATTTGTTGGTCAATTGTGTTGTAGAAATGGGCCACCTACAACACAGAGATATTGTTCACAGTTCACAGGACATTTACATTTAGAATACATTTTTACATAGAAAAGAGAGATTATGGATCCTAACCTGCTGCCTCACCTGTTTTAGGACGATGGCTTGCTTGTAGAATTTGTCTGCTGTATTAGCAGCCTGCTGTATTTTGGCTGGAATGGAAAAACCCAGAGCTGAAAGCTGCCTGACCTCCTTGAGCAAACTGACCAACCTGTCTGAGTACTGGATCTTCAGCCTGCCATCCACATGGTCCAGTTCCATAACCCGATTACTGGCTTGAAGACTACACAGATGGAGGGAATCAATTTTGAGACATGAGATTGCTTATAGAATAAAGCCTCGTTTTGATACCAATGCTGATTATGTGCAAAGCATTATTGGGATTTAGTATCTGTGACATAAAAATCATACAAAACATGGTTTCTGTAAGTTTTACTGAGTTAAAGTTAAGACTTAACTTTGAACTTATGAATGTTGAACTCGTGTAAATTACAAGCATTATACGTTACCATAATACCCTGCTTAATGACTTGTAGTAAATGAAGTAGGTTAAATAGAACTGTATTTCAAAACTCTGCATAATTAGGTTAAAAGCTTCTTTTGAAATTCTATATTTCTAACCTGATCCCCGATTTTGGGTCAGCCAATCCAAAAAGTATCTCTCTGGACCAGTCCTCAAAATGTTCCTGTTCATATGCCCTCAACACTTCCAGAAGATCATCACAGAACTGCAGAAAACTCTTGAAGCCAGACAGGTCTGAAAGCAGAGCCTCTGATATCTTGACAGAGTCTTCCACCTGACACAAGAGAGCAAGCATATAAAAAAAGGCTTGGGTGTTTTCTTGTGGTTATTTGCTTTCCATTTAACCAAAGAGTCTGTTCTTTATGTCTTAGTTTATAATACTGGAAGTTTCTTAACTCATATAAAACATCCTCCTTTACCTTGTGTAAGAGATGTCGCACCCAGACAATTTTGTTGACGACCTCAGGGAGGTTCCTGCCAACAAGCGGGCCAGTCTTGTCTCCAGGGTCTCCATGGCAACGGCTCTCAAAATCATTCTTGAGGCCTTAAAAAAATCAATAGCATAGAATCGAGCCAATAACAACAAGCAATACTGACTGCAAAGCTGCACTTTACTTAGTCCATTTTAAGGAGTAGCTTTCGGCTAAAACTTATTTTATGACTCAGATACTTTGATTGAGTGGATTTATTAGGGATTTCAGAAAAGACCCAGTAAAAGGTATTCACTGTAAAAACAAAAGTCTCAATCCATCACTCATTTTTTGCTCACTCATTTCTAGATCAAGGTAGGCAGGAATGTGTGTGTATTAGCATGTTCCACTAGTGAAAAACGATGTTTAAAGTCTGACAACGAAATTTAGAACAACAGTATTTCTCACAAAATTATCTCTAACACATGTTCCTTTTCAAATATGACTTCTTTTTGACCCTGCTTTCTAATAAAACTTTCTAAAAGTTCTCTAACCTTCACAATTATATGTGGTTACACAGTTAACTAACTAAATCATAAATTTTAAGTTGAAGCAATAGTTTTAATTATGTAACAAGATCCAACAATCCAATAATTATGATCAAATTTAGAATATATTTTTTAAGATTTTCTACCTGGCATAAGCACAATAAATCACAATCACATCTTATCTGAGACCATAACAGTGATTTTACATGATAATTATGTACCTTTGTTGTAGTCAAGGAGCTTGGCCAGTAGCTTCTCCCTCTCTGACTGGAGCTCTTTGCTGATTGTTGGGCGTCTGATTAACTCCTTATGTTTCTGAAATACCTGCAGAAGCTACAGAATAAACAAACACACAACATAAGCTCCCTATGTTCACTTAAATCATCTGTTCAAGTGTTAAGTTTCAATACCTGTTGTGGATTGTCCTGCACATCAGCGATGTGGCTCTTTAGTCTGCAAGCAACCTCCTGCTCCGATGGAGCTATTATTCGCTCGAACTGAGCCACTGCTGCTCGCCAAAGAGGCTACAATAAACATAAAACAGTCACAACTTGAGCACAGGAAAAAGTCAGTGCTTTCACATATTTTCATTCAATGATATGCATGTCTTGCGTCATGATCAACTGAAAGGACCAGATGGAAATGGCAATTAAAACAGAACCTCTAATATTACACCCTGACCAAACTCTGGCGGTAGAAATAAACACAGAGTCATGATGAACTGGCTTTCATGGCTGCTTGATCCAAGAAATATGTTACTCAGCAGAATCAGATGCAGATAAAAACCTGAGGATGCTGCGCCACAACTTTTTATGTCTTTAAAGTACTGAATCCATTTGGAGAATACACATGAGGAGTACAACACAGAGCAGTACCATGGGGGAAGTAGATATATTTGTATTTACATATTTGTAAGCCAAATTTCTTTGATTCTGTTACTACAGAAGGGTGTGTGAAATGGGTCATGAGTTTATTTGCAGAAAAACTGAAATAGTGAGATCATCTCACAAATGGTATGTGAGAACACCACCAGAAGGTGGATGTTAATAAAAAATACCAAAGAGAGTAGACTCATTTAAGCTCAAAATTATGAGTGGCTTATAATTTTTGGATTATTATTGGCTTTTCTGAAAGAACTCTATCACTCAGTTCAGATTTTCTATTACTTTCACTTATACTTCTATTGGTCACAACAATTTAAGCACATCTTAATAACCTAATAACAACAGATTGATTGAGATAGAATTTCCACATTTGGCAGGGGGTTTCCCTGACTGGAGAGATTACATGTTACATCTTACTGCTATAGCCTATGAATGACTGAGTCTAAGGAGCTGTAGTCCCTGACATATCATAACATGACCACATCAAATCAAGATAAGCAAAAAGTCCAGACTGCAGTTTCAGCAAAGTGACAATGAATTTAATCTGTGCAGAGTCATAAGATAATTAGGCCTTTGTTGTCTACCATTAATTAAATTGTAGATAAGTTGGATTAAATTGAATATACATTAAGTTTCTGGAATTTAAAATTAGAGTAGAACTGGTTTTGTATTTTCATATATAATGTTTAGTTCTTAAATACTCAATATAATTTTTGAAGACTTAAACAATATCTGAAATTTGACTATGGCAATGGAAGAGAATAGGCCATGTAAATTATTTTGCTTTGTCCATTGAAAAGGAAATGTTGCAGAAAACTGAGTTAGCTAACCTTCTAATATGAGCAATTGAAAAAAAAAAAAACTAAATGCCTATAGAAACCAATTTTTGACAGAGTGCTCTAAATCTGACCTCAGTGTAGGGATTGTAATGTACAGGATTGAGTCCAGAAAATGGTTCAAACACACGATCAGCAGACAGGGCCTGCTGCTTTCCTCCTGGTAGCAAACACAGCAGTTTTTCATGAACCATGCGGACAGTCACCACCTGTCAAAATTAAGCAGCACAAAATGGAGAAAAGAAGCTCAGTTATGTTGTACTGATTGAAAACATTTGGAGTCATGATAAGAAAATACTGAGAAAATTTTCCAAGAAATGTATCTCAGTTTGTGTGCTTTTCCACAATTTGTTAAAAGACTCAAAAAGATTTAACAGCAATGACATTTTAAAAGCACCCTATTCAGTACATTGTCAAAACATATTTGCTCGTGTCTTAAGACGCATATGAACTTGAATGACATCTGATCCTTAACTCTTACAGTTTGTTATGTCGGCCTAGAACTGCAAACAAGTTACAGTCTTCAAAGAAGGCTTTGCACAAGAGTGAGAGAATGTTAATGGTTAAGAATGGTTTTAACCATAAAAAAACACCAATATTGGACAAGAAGATCCCTGTTCCAATTCAATACATTGCTGTTTTCTCAAGTTACTCTGTTGTATGTGTTTTGCTATACCTCAGACATGTCCAGTCAAATTCACAATATAGTTCATTTGATCAGATTTTTGAATTCCCCTTTATTATAAAAAAAGTTGTAGGTTTTACATTCCACAAAAGTGGGAATTTACAAGGCCCTTTGGCTGAAAATTCTTCTGAGAAAACAAAAACACTACATAAGAAAAGAAAATCTTTTCTCAATAATAGCGCATTGTTGGTTCCTCTTTTATGTGTAGAAAAACAAGTCAAATCCCATGTAAATGTGGAAAAAAGTGAAAGCATTTTATTTCACCCAGTGATTGCTTTAAAACATTTGAAAATTTATTCTTTCATGTTCCTGCATCAAAATTATGTTAGAACCAGTTACCTCATTTAGCCGATTTGCAAGGCAGTGCAGGGTTTGTGGACAGTGTTTATTTCCTTTCCAAGGATGTGGAGCATGTCTTTTCCACACCTGCGAAAGAACATAAAGGCAAACATCATTTTGGCTTTCATTGTATTTCTTTTGATAAAGTGACCAACAATATTTCTGAGTCAGACTTGTATATTTGAATAAAATCTTTGTACAGATCTGTCCTACCTGTCCAGTCAAATGCTCGCAGGCTACCACCCACTGCTCACAGATGGCGACCCCTGTTCTGAGATTCTCTCTCACTGATAGAAATGGCTCTTCAAAAATTTTAAGACCACTCAACTTCCTCTGGACATACCTTCCTAATGCTCCACCTTTCACAGGTACAACCACAAAGATAAAAAAAAGACTCGTTTAAGCATATCACACTATGAGTTTAATACATACATACAGTAAATGACACTATTAAAATAATAGCCTTTTCATACTTAAAGAAAAAATATGTATCAGTATTAAATGTTAAGTACATGAAGCTGTTTTATGGAAACAAACTCAGTTTTGGTTCTCCAAACTCTCCACTTCAACAATATAGGGTGGTTCACTTGACTAAATATAAACACACTAAGATATCATTATGCTTTACAAAAAAAAAAATAATACATCAGCAAAAATTTTTTTTTGAGTTCCTTGTTTTCGTTCATGTATGTCAGGGAGACTCCCACCAATAATGTCCATTAGCCGGATCATTCGCAGCTCTGGATAGGGCTGGAAATCTGTCTGTCTCCAAACATCATCAAGAGTATCTTTGCTCTGTTCCACTAGATCCATGACATCTGACATAGACAAACTGTCAAGACCCACGTATTCCTGGTGGACACACACACATATACCATTTGGCGTTTTAAATGGTAAATAAAAGAAATATCTTAGTAACAGTCATTAATGACAGTGTTTATATATGTGTACTAAAATCAGACAATTCACATTTTAAGATGTTCACCATAAAGAAAATGGTTTTATGTAGCAAACTGTAAATTGTTTTGTTTTACTGCCTTAATAAAAAGTATGTTGCATGATAACAAAAAAACTCCTGCATACCTTTTGTATGGATTTGAACTGTTCTGTGAAATACGATGCCCTTTCTCTCAAACTGCTCTTCTCTGCGGACTCAGAAAGATTTGCCCAAAATTGGAACTCATCACTGGGGGTCAGAATTCCTGCATTAAGTGTTAAAATAATAAAATATCAAACAAAAATAATCATCAAAACAATTTAATATTAACAAATTGATATTTTCTTTAACCATAAAGTTACCTTGATCACTATATTTCTTTAAATAGTTTATATGAGAACATACCTAGGACATCATCTTCTGTGCAGCCCTTCATGCCAGAAGGTTTATCTCCAGACTGGCGGACCACAGAGCCCAGGCCCTCTTCCAGCTCATTGAGCAGACTTGCAAGCTTAGGGTCAAAAGCTGAGCGCCAGTGCTCATCCTTGAAGAATACAAGGATTTGTAAGAAAAAAAACATGCCAAGTTCTACTCCTACGGAAGACCAAAATGTAAGAAAATTTACTCATATATGTACTTGCATTCAGAAAGATTATTTTTTGCTCAGCCAGGAAGGATTTTCTTAAATGGTAAATGTCTCAAAATGCAATCAAACAATTATTTTTTTGCATGCTGAGATTTGTTTTTCCTGACTGCATCATCAACAAGAATTTACCCTGCAACAGTCTATGCATCTTTCTAATTGAAAGATGCATGTAAAAAGGCTAACCTGAAGCAGGACAGGTGCAAAAACCTGCTTTACAGCCTGATAGAGGGTGGCGATGGGAGATTCCAACATGGAGGACACCAAGAGGCTCCTGTGAAGGTTGTCTTCTGTGATCACAGTGGGATGCAATTTGAAGAATACCAACACCTTCTCTTTGCTATTCCCCGAAGCCTCAATCTGATTTTAAAAAAAATTGGTAAAAAAAATGTATTTGAACGTTTTCAAGTACAGAATAGACATGTAGTGAAATAGATATGAAACAAAACTGAGGTCTCTGAATTACTTTTGCATTTCTCACTAACATCAAATTAAACGTTTGTTGCTATGTTGGCTTTATAAATTTTACTTCTGTAGACATTTTCTGCTACATTTTGTGTGTTACCTTATTCGACAAGTGAAGCTCATTATTATTTCTGGTGAAGGACAAGATAAATTCATTTCCATCATCCAAGAAGTTATTCAGCTCTTGGTTGTCAGCCAGGGACGATGAAGGTTTTACACCATAGAAGTTTCCAGCTGTGGTCAGGACAAACTTTTTTCGAGGATCCTCTGGACCATGGTGCATTTTTCAGCTCAATTTTGCGAACTAATAAAGACAACGCAAAAACACAACACAGTCACGCTATCTAAAAGACAGGGTTGTGATTAGTTAGGAAATCCCCTGTGAAATATATAATACATTATATAGGGGAAACAGAACATTAGTAAAACATAAAACTCCAATATTGTCGCTAAATATGTCAATCTAAGCATGCTTATGGTGTACTGGTCCAGGTATCATCAAAGGCACCACAGTTCAAAAGAGCAAAAGATGTTGCTAGATTGATCTAGGATCAATCCCAGATCCACTCACTTTATGTAGGGCAAGGGTTTCTCGGGGTATTTTAAAAATCTGTACACTACTGACTACTAAAATGGATCTCGCAGCAGATGTCCAAGCATCGTAATACCCTTCGAGGTTAAACACAGCTCGAAATAAACAAACTGCACTGACGGTCTATACGTTAAATCAGTAACCATGATTCATTTCATTAGAAGCACAAAAATATTATTGTTTAACAACTTGAAAATCAATTTCCACCTTTAATATGTACTATAAAGCTGTGATTTTTTTTATGTTTTTCACCCGAAGGTTTAAATGGTAACGAAGTCACTTTGCTATTATTAAGGCAAAGCAATAGTTCTGCGTGGATAGCTAGCGCCAAAATACTAGCTAACGTTAGCTGTTCTCTAGGAAATAAACATTCATCGTAGCGATAAGCAAGGGTAATTGCAACTTGTTAGCAACACGAGAAAGTTTTACTTGTATTTACCTTTTACCTATAACCGTTGCGCTATCGCAGCTTTTGGGAATTCAGTTCTTGGTTTGACGCTGTGCGCTACAACGTTGCCAACGGAGCTTTTCTCAATGCGAGCGTGGTTGCTAGGTAGCAACTACGACACGTTGTACCACGTGACACTAAGCAAATTCACTAACATCCTTTACGTAGGGTGGGTGCGCAGCTGAGGATACGAGCTTTTTCTGCTTGCACGTTTTCGGTTTGTTTTTCCTTTTTTTTCTTTTCATTTACTGGTCGTGACCTGCGGGTGCAGTCCGAGCAATTTATTTTAGTAGCACGGACAATATTCTAGACTTCCTTTTAATGCTATTATCTTTTTAGTAACTTTGAACATGTCTTTCTTTCAATAATAGATTATTTCTTCCTCTGTGAAGGTCAGATTTAGGAAGTACTTAATTTACAGGTATCATATCAAAAGATTTTCCCTTCTAAATCCAGGATGTGCAACTCCTCTGGAGTTACTATGGGGCTTTTTAATGTTCTTCTAGTTCAGCCCTGTCAGTTTTAGTGGACAATAATGTCTTGGCAGATTATGTTTGGAAGATAAATTAAGGATTGCTCTCTGAGATGGACAAACTATTATTATTATTATTATTATTATTATTATTATTATTATTATTATTATTATTATTTTGTTTGTTATGCCTTAAATTTCTTCACAAGTTACTTTCCCAGAAATGTATGTGTTCTTTTCAACCTTGAATTTCCTCCTTCATAAGAAACTGATAAGTTTGGCTAATGATTCAAGGAAACTAGAATAGTGTCCCAATTCAACTAAAGAAACTAATTTTAATAATAAGTTATCAATCATATTTGGTGATATGTTGGCATCCAAACATGGATGCAAATTTTGATTCCCAGCAATATTATGAGTTTTACTAATAAGAAAGTAAAAAAGGCAAATACAGTGGGTTTTTCCCTCATCTGTACCCGATCTGTTGATGTGACCTATAATAGACTTTAGATTCTAACCACATGTGGCTGAGTGACTAATGTTTCTGAATTCACTGAAATCAAACAAAAACTGTACTCTTAATATCTTTTGTACATAATGTAAAGGATGCATTACCACTATGCTGCAGATTGCTCACTCTGGTTACATAAAATGCATGTCCTCATAAAAAGAATCAAGTGAGGCACCAGATGGCTCAGTGGTAGAACAGGTGCACAGATCTTAATGCAGTTGTCCCTGGTTTGATTCCAGGCCCTGGGCCACTTGCTGCATGTCTTCCTCTTTTCGCTCTGCTCTTCTCCTGTCAAGCTAGAGTAGAATAAAGGCCACAAAGGGTGTATCAAGTTAATCAGTTAACAGTGACAATAGAAACTGAGTAAGTCACCATCTCAAGGCACCAGCCAATCGTAAACTACTATATTTGCAATAAGTTATTTATGTGTTCAACAAACAGAAAGAGCTGCAAAAGGCCACAATTCATTTTGTTCATTTAATGATATCCTGCTGATTAGCATTTGAAAAAAGAGGGATATAAATGGCTACTGACTCAAAAAATCCAGCTCAATTCTGTTTCCAGGTATACTGTGATAGAAAAAGACCCTGAATGTCATTAGTAATTCTTGAAGCTGTTCTGGAATGTCTGATTCAGCTTAGTTTGCAGTTAAAACACATTAATTTAAATAATTTCTTAACTTGCCATATCTCACTTGTCACCAAGCTGCTGGCTACAGAATCTTTTATGCTACCACTTGTATGTCAGCCTCAGACAACTGCTGAATGTCATATTTATTTCAAAGTGAAGCTCTGAAACAAATTTTATTGCTCAGGTCAGTGATGTTTTAGCCTGAAGCACTTCATATACTCTACTGATTTAGTAGTTCTTATTTATAGTATGTTCTAATTTATGTTGCTACTGGTTTTCAGTAGCAACATAAATTAGAAAATTATCTTAAATTGATGATACCTAACAATCTGACCAAATGTGTGCTAATCCTCAGCATCATTCACTAGAGAAGACTCATTCATAAAATCATCACATAAAATGACATTATTTAAAATAAATATGGTGTTGAAGTCCATCTTTTTTTTTTTCTTCTTTTAAAGGCAACTCAATGCCCTCTCATTAAATGCAGAGACTGTTATTCATTTATGTGTGTGCTAAAGGGTAGTTTTATCAATAGATTCTGCCACAACTGGCTCTTTTTAGGACATTCAAGATCTTGATGTTGCCAGAAATGAAAAGTAGTTTCACATGCCTGCCTTAGAGATGGTTAACAGATACATATATGTTGCTCACCTCTGGTTTATTTAACATGAATTAAATGACCATGCATGTGTATCAGCTTCACACTCTTAACACTGTTTGACTGTCTGGCAGTGGGAGTAATGTGCATGTTTCATAGTAGTCTGTTATTTTCTGTTTCAGGATGTGATCATTCTTTGTGGACGTTTCATATCAGTGGGCAAATCCACTCCACCATGTTTACTTACGGCTCAAAAGTCTTCACTGAACTTCCTGCACCAGTAGGCTGGCGTTATGACGCAGGCTCTGACTTAAATTGCACATCAAATGAGGAAGTGAGATTAGGTCACAAGGGGTCAAATGGCAATACCAACCAAAGACAGACGTTAATATAAACCGCAAACTTAACCACAGAGCTCCATGAGAACAGTCCATTGTAATCTGTATGCAATTATTTAACTTTGGGTAATAAATCTGTGCTATCTACACCGAGTATTTATTTACTCCTTTTATGTGATATGAATAATTAGGCACATATCTTGAAATGTATTATTTGTCATCCATAAAATTGGAGTTGTTTTTTGATGAAAAACAACTCACATTTCTATAATTCTGAAGCATCTGCTTTAGATCTATTGGTTTGATATTTTTCATATGGCTCTCACCTGGTGAACAACCTCCAAGCATACCTGCAGGCAATAAAAACCCTTGATGTTGTGTCTTTGTTAAGGTTGTCATTTTTGCTTTACCCATTTATTTTTTTCTATACTATTACATCGAGTAAGCAACTTATTATATATTAGCTGTCTTTTTTTTTGGTTTGTATATTAATCATAATATTCTTTTCAAGATATTGAAAGCAGTTTATAATAATGCCTGTCTTCAGTGCCTTCTCATTATTACCAATGCAATTTGCTGGAACTAATTAATCATGATGACAATCAGGTCTAAAGGTTTTTAGTGATTTTCATGTGCTTGTTTAGTCACACGTGTGATTTTACTCACACATATTAGTAAAATCCCCTTCTGCAGTTAAAATACTTTATTAAACAAGGTGTTTCCTCATACCTTCAAATGTCACATGTGTTTACTGTAGATCTTTATAACTAATCCATATTTGCTTTGCACCCAAATTTTATGTTTGTTTTATTGGCCATTGCTGTTTATTTCTTTAATATTATGTAAAATGTGATATGTCACCCATGAAAACTCCTTGATAAATAAAGACAATGAGTTGTGGAAATCAAGAGTCATTGATATGATGATGATAAGAACAATAATAAGTAAAAAATAAAATAAAATAAAGTTTCACAATACTTGAGAGTGTCTTGTGGCAAGTCAGACAGCACCACAAATTATATGGAATGTATCTGTAGTTCTGTCAAGAGACAAAAGTTAAAGTAACACTCGCTTGTGAGAGAGTTATTTACATTCTGACATCTGAGTTAAGATCGACCAACTTTTAATAGGCAATTTATTAACTTTAACTTTTAAGGTCATGCTTTGGCATGACCTTTAGCTGCTTTTCTTAATTATAATTTCATTAAGCTGCCTTTTTTTTTATTAATTCAGATTCAACTGTAACACAATCCATCTGAGCAGGATGTTGTGGTTATTTGGAATACCCTGGCCTTTAAAAAACAAAGTTGTCAACAAGCAACTCATATTCATGGTTCACTGGAAAGTGCCAACACGGCAGATATGCCTCACAGAGGAAATGAAACACTTCATTGAAAAGGGGAAAGAGGTAGCTTGCATATGGCTGATTAGACATGGGATTTGATATGACCAATATCTCTGCAGGAGAACATGGTATGAAGCAATTAATGAACTGGGGAGCTCCTTCTGTGACAGACCGCTGCACCCTAAGTGCACAAAGAAAGGTCATAGCAGATCCTTCCTTCCAGGAGCTGTTCTTCTTATCCTTAACCTTTATTTCACCAGGAAAATCTCATTGAGATTAAAGATCTCTTTTGCAAGAGAATGCAGGCCAAGACTGACAGCAGAACACAGAGTTTACAGAATATGCACAGCAAAAAGGACAAAGTTAACGCCGTCATAAATAGGTAAAAGATTCCTCAATTGAAACATCTACAGACAGATAATTCATGTGACTCTATAACTTCTAATAAATAACTGTTTTATTGATCCCTGCATTTCTGTCATTGGACATCTCTGTTATTTGTAGTTTTTATTCATCACATATGTTGTCATTCAGTGCATAAATATGCACATGTAGCACATTTTAAATTCTATTCTGATCACTACGCAGTATTTTAATGTGATAGTCTTGTCCTTGCTACACAATGTATTAGTTTCAAGTTTTTTTGTTTTTAAATACTTATTTTCTTTTACAAACCTACATGCCTTAATCCTGCAATTACATATTCCATTCTATTCTAGAACAAATTAGAAATAGTGAATAGAGGATGTATTTGTTTGAAGCTGTATTGGATTCAAACATTCGTCTAACCAAATAGAAAAGTAGTTAATTTAATATCACTTTCATTTCCAGAGAATAATGTGGAAAAAGGTAGAAGAACTGAATCTTGTTGATCAGCATTGGTTATTTGCTTTCTTTTTCTTTTCAGTAAAAAAACAAAACAATCACAATTCATTTTTGTACAATAATGTATTTACCTTGATGCAAGTAAACATTTTATGATCACACAATCCATAACAGTTTGGTCAACATCAATTTTGTAAGATGATTTATTGGTTGATGGATTGATGGATGGATGGATGGATGGATGGATGGATGGATGGATGGATGGATGGATGGATGGATGGATGGATGGATGGATGGATGGATGGATGGATGGATGGATGGATGGATGGATGGATGGATGGATGGATGGATGGATGGATGGATGGATGGATAATAAACTGATAAAACATCAAATTAAAGCAGTAATACACAATGCATAGTCTCAGCAGCAGTTCAGTATTTTTCTAGCTTAGAACAGAAATCTTGGTCGGATTAGTTGGATTTTTGGTCTGATGACATCAGTTTATAAAATTTAATGATGACATCAGTTTATAAAATTTAATGGAGCAGCTTGAGAAGTTTTATAGTCTTTAATCAGAACAAGTCTTGTATACAATAAAAATATATTTTCTCTTAACCCTCTTCAGGACCTCTTCACATGCAGCTACGCATTACATCAACACACTCTACCACAATTTTGGATTGTTATTTGGTTGCTGATAGGGAGTGAGGTTTGTTGCAGTTTTCCTAAACAGAGCAGTGTCTGCTGGGACAACTCTCTGCAGTCCTGTACACAAAAACTTCAGAGTATTACTCAGACCACACTGTCTGGCACCAACAATCAAATCACAGTCAAAGTCCCTTACATCTCCTTTCTTCACCCTTACGATGCTTTGTTTGAATTTCATCAAGTTGTCGAGATGTGCAAACGTCTAAATATACTGATCTGCTGCCACGTGATCACCTGATTCACTATGTGTGGTACAAAGCAATTAATTATTGACTTAATGATGGCTAATAAGTGTTTGTTCTCTGTTTTACATTTGATTACCAACAACCTAGGACAAAGCATCATGTACTATACTCAAGGCAGTTAATTTTGCATATAGTGAGCCATTTTATGTTCTGTTCTTAAAACACCAGTGAAAATCAGGCTTTATATTATTGGTCTGTTGGATATAGATACCTGTGGGCCTTTGCAAGAGTCCAATGCATCTATGATCTTCAACCATAATCAACAGAGGACATGTGGGGCTTTCCACATGCATCACTCATTGTTTCATGTCAGATACACCTGGGGTAATTGTTGCCAAAATACTTAGTTGATGAGCCTCGATTGATCAGCTGAAGTACAAGTAAAAGTCTCTGTACTTCTAGAAAAATTGACATGTTCACATTCATGGTGACAGGACAGAAACTAACTTTAGTTTTCTGTCATCTATCCCTTGCCGTCTTCCTCAACATGCAAAATGACAAGATAAACATTTCTTTTCAGTTTTCCGCTATTGTTGGTGTCCCCTGGCTTCCCCTGCACCTTTGGTTTCTTCCCTGGCATAGCAGCTATAACGTGTCTACATGCACCTCACATGCGGTCTATATCAAACCTTACAGTGAACCCTGCTGTAAGGTTTGGTAAAGACTCACCATTCTGTTTGGCTGGACAGAACACGATTTAATCTTAACAAAGAAATAGATAAGGTTGTTGAAATTAATTTTATCCATCTTTATAACCACTTGAATCAAAATGTTATGGACTACTTATTACATGTGTTCATCCTAGACACTTTTATCAGCTTTTAAAAGGCAACACTTATTTGATTTACTCTTTGGCTTCCATTATTTGTGTCACCAGTCACTTTTTTTATAAATATTTATTTCTGGATCCCTGCATGACCCCCAATGAGTAAATTACTTAAAAGTTTCTGTGTCTAATCTGTCCAGTGTTAGATTATGTCAGTGCAATAAAATGTTTATTTTATTTTTAAACTCATGCGAAGGATGTGCTGAGCTGTACACAAAAAAGTTCCATAGAAAATAAACTCAGTTTCAGTTCTCAAAAGATGAATATTTCACCATTAACACAGAGATGCATTTGCCTGTGTAGCCAACTCCAGTTTACTAAGTTACTGATATGTAGTAACATCATATCCCTCCATATGTGAATGTTGCCTATACCAGCAAGCAAGTTCAATTTGTGCTCTGAAAAGAAAAATGGACAAACACACATATTGTTAAAGGGCATTTCAAGGCTGTTTCCTATCTTAAATAAAAGGTAGGAAAAGTCCACATGCAGATTGAATTTACTGAATTTACTGTGTCTGTAGTTTTAGAAAAGGGAACTTGCAGCTTCCACCCCTCCTCCCCAACAAGTGCTTCTTTAAACTCCACCTAAACCCTGGTTTTAATTTTAGGGACATTACTAAAACAAAATGAACAGTGGCTTTGGGCTTAATTAAACAACTACAAAAAAAACCCTCCTCAAAGGTGAGAATCTATTTCCTTGTACAAGTACAGTAAATGTAATCAGACCTTTCCACCCACACACTGTCTGTAGTTCTCTACTTTCTATTTGCTGAGCCATTGTATTAGAAACATGATCACCAGAATATGTTTTAGTAACATTGATTTAATCCTCCTTAGAAATGTTGTGCAAGGTATGTTTCATTTGCAAACAGTTTCCCATTAACTTTCACCCTGGATTTTAACTGTCCCTTATTTAATATAGTACTTAAAGTCCAAAGGTAACAGAGCCCTCTCTGTATTACATTGAGGGCTGGTTTGCATGACCATCTTGAGACACATCAACATTTTGTTTAAGATGAATTCTTCCTCTTGTATGTAGTGACCCAGGCGAAACTGATAGATGCATTTCTTGCATTTGAAGTATTGTGTGACTCTAGGCAGGCAGCAAAAGGACCTCACCTGCTATCCCTCACTGTCATCTTGTTGTTGTTTTGAAACTGCATAAATGTCAGGGATGCAAAATTTCTTATTCATTTATGACGAATTGCATAATCTAAAGAGAAAAAAAAGGGGTTTCCGATGTTTTTACGTTATCAGGCTGTTGGAGATATCAGGAATACCATTACTCTCCATCAGGGAGTGCTGGAGAGAGTTTTCATTTATGGAAAATCCCTGGAATTCCTTGTTTCTTCATTCTGATGTTTTCAGAAAACAAAGTAGTGCTGGAAAGGTCATGTGACTCCTTGCGGGAAGTTTGTCTGCAGCAACTTGGTCCTGTAGGAGAGTGACTACTCATCCCAAGGCAATCCCCTTGTGCTGACAAGCCTTTGCCTCCTTAGTCCAACAGGAAATTTGGAATAGAAAAGAAAACACTAAGATGGGTCAATAAGATTCCTACAGAGCTAAATATGGGGGACCAAACTTAAACATAAGTACCCCCTTTACAAAAGGTGGTGGAGAACCGCAAGCTGCATAAAAGACAGTTGTAAGTTCTTCAATGGCACAGAAATCACCAAAGAACAAGACCTGAATATGAAACTCTGTGGTTTATGACAGGTCAGTTATGACAGGGCAGCTGAGGGAGGATCTAGTATTTCTGCTCAACCACTGAGGTAAATGTCAAAGGCATCCCAGTCTGGCGGTAAAGGCGAAAGTTCAGGGAATACATCACACAATTACACACTGTTTCACGCACACACACCCCCACACACACACACTAAATCACACATCCCTAATGTTTAAGGATTTACCATCAACTGGAAGAATCCCCTTCACTTTCTGGAAGCATAAAGCAAGTGAAAGTTAAGTATTTAGTCTTATAATAAATACACCGATAAGGTTTGAGATGTAATGCCTTGTAAATCTTCTTGAACCATTTTTGTGCTACTGTCACAAAACTCATTGCATTGTGTGTTAGGACTATCAGGAAAAATTATGAAGCAAGAGGGAAATAATACATGGAAAGTTATTTTAAGTGTAATAAAAACAAGCAATTTATATTCTCCTCTCTGGAGTCAGAACTTTGCAGAATCCCAGTTGTAACTATTTACGCAACTTTAAAAATAAAAACAATGTTTCTGTGCAAAATAGATTAAGCACAAACAGATATTATTGGTAACGTCTAAAAAATACTACTTATATTTTATCTAGTTTCAGATTCTCAATTTGATTTAGGCCTGAACTTTGACTGATCTGTTCTAATGCATGAATGTTTTTTTTTTTAATGTAAATCCTTTCATAGTAGTTCAGGCTGATCGTTAAATATTACTGTCTTGCTGAATGGTGAATCATCACTCTAGTCTCCACTTCAGTTTTAGTGGTTCAGGCCAACTTATGTAACACTGCAGAAGAAAATCCTCCCCACAACACAGTGTGGCTGGAAACATATTTAACTTTGGTGATGGTGTTTTCAGGTTAATTTCCCAAAGTTAGATTTCCATCACACATGGTGGTTTGCATACAGACCAAAAAGAAAGATCCTTTTTGTTGTCTTGTCTGATCAAAGTTTTGCTTTGTTCCCTAGACAGTCTGTAGCGAACTCCAAGATGACCTCTTATAAGGCTTTGACAATGACTTGTTGAAGTGCACAAATAGTCAAAAAACTATTTAAAGTTTGTTTAAATAGTTTTAAAGTCGACAGACTATCCCACCTAAGCTTTGGATACTTACGGCTCATCCAGCATTATGATGAGCCTCCCATCTGCTTTAATGATGTGTCTTTTTGCTGGCTTCTCAGTTTAGATGGACATAAATGGTTTGGTGGGTCTCCATTAGAACTGCACTCTTACTAAAGCGCTGTAACAAACCTCTCCAGGCTTCACAGAATAGCTAAAATTAAATTACATAAAGGTGAAATAACTGTTGGAGCAAGGTGACATCTGAAAAAATGGCAATGAATTTTATTTAAGATTATTACAGCTGAATATAAATGCATGCCACAGTTTTCATGTCTTTAATCATAAAGCAATGCAATAATCATGTTTTGCTTTCTCAGTCCTTAAAATTATGTGGTGCATTGTTTTGATTTATCACATAAAATTTCAAGAAAATACAAGTAAGCTTGTGTGTAACTTAATAAAATGTTCAAGAGGTGTAAACAAGTGTTTTTCTGATTACTGCAACTGAGAGTTACAATTAGCTCTCAGTTAATTACGGTTGATCAACTGTAATCAACTGAGATTACAGCTCATTAATCTCTGTTAATCAGCTGCTTATAATTAGCAAATTATAAGAATTTGCTTATAAATTGCTTATAAGCAAATTCTTATAAGCACAGATTCATCTTCCCTGAGAGTCGAGTTGTTATTTCAACATTTCAAATAAGATTGGAAATGTTTGTTGAAAATATCGCAACAATAGACAACATTATATGTTGTTTATTTATAAACGACAGTCAGATTATGTAAAGAATCTTAAAAAAAAATATTTCAGTAAATTCAAATTTTATTGCATGTTAAAAGTATAAGAAACATTTTCTGGCTTATTGGATTTTCATTTTCTGGTTTACTGAAAAGGTGGTTTTGCCAAAGAGAAGATTGCACAGTCTGATAAAGCGTTAATTCAACTATCTTTTTCACTTCAATGAACTTTGTTGCAAGTGAAGCAGATACAGATATTGAGATACACTTTATTCTAATAGACAATCTTTTTCAAAATATAGCTAATTCCTTCTAGAGAAACCTATTCATTGTCACATTTCTAACTAAATCAGAACCTTTCCAACATGTGTATAGTGTTAATATGTCAACAAAAAGGAAGCAGTCAGCTTTTGACCCCGCCCTGCTATGTTATAAAAGGAAGAAGAGTCAGTCTTCACACAGACCGTCGGCAGGCAGCGAACAAGACAAGATCAAATCATGGTAAGTCTGTCTTCTCTTCTCTGAAATGAATGTGAGAAACTTTTATTAATTTTGCATCTCACAAAGTGTGTTTAGTGATAAGGACTATTACTTCCTTCCATGTTGATGTAAGACAGGAAGTCTGGAACATAAAGTTCTTTGTAAACAAATACGTCATGTCGGACTGGCAGCTGTTGGAGATATAGAGATTATCTTTCAGCTGTGCTGTTTATATTAAGTCTGATAGAAATGTATTTTGTGCCTGATTCAGTCTCCTACTTCCATCTAAAGTGCCGCTTTTATGGTTGACAGACTTTCTGTACTAGAATGATTTGCATTATGATGAAGACACACGAGAAAAGAAAAAAAAAGGTGTCTTCTCATCTTTTCCGGTGTGTGTATCCATGTGTGTTGGTGATTAATATGAAGCTTTACTTGCTCAACATGAGAGAATAAACTCTCATTTTAATGATCATTTCCTGTAGAGTCTGTTACTTTTAACCACCAGAGTCACTAAGTTGCACTTTTTGCTGTTCTGTTTACATTTATCTAGAAATGCTTGACTGCCTCTTAAAAATACATGAATACACTCAACTGAATTAGTTGAGTGGGATTCAGTTTCAGGGTCAACCCTGAAGCAGTTCAGCACAAGGTGACGTCCTGCACCATGTGGAAATTCCCAGACAGTTTCATTATGATGTCATTCCTCTGTAACAAAAAAAAGCAGAAGTCATAAACATATTCTCTTACACATTAGATTAATTAGGCCTAATCTTTATTAGGGATCACTAGCCACAATCTTAAATAGTACTATCAGATTTAAAACCATGATAGTTGATCAACTGTATAATTATATTGCTTTATACCTAAACTTTATGTTAATTTGTTCATCTTCAGTTCTACTCTTTATCCTCTGATTAAACATTTATATAAGTAATCTCTTACTCGAGGAGAAAGTTTTCATCAATAGAGAATAGGGAGTCAGACTAGAATATGTTAGTTATAACCCTTGCACAATTCAAAAATCTTCAACCTGCATATTTTCAGATTATTGGTGATAAAAAAAAGTGTTTTACAAAATTGGTAAAAACTGATCAAGACCCTTTCTTTGCTTTACTGACTTTCATATTCCACAAAAGCTAGAATAGCACAAATGATGCTGAGGGATTTCAGAGCAAGTTAATGCATGAAACACATTGCTCAAATAACATTAGGCAAAATCACAACATTAAATAAGACTAAATGCCATGACAGTGAAAATACACTGAGACCAAATAGTTAATGTTAGACTCAGAGATATTCTATCCATATTGTTGATTTGGATGCTTATTAGGTTTGTTGTTTTGCCAACTATAGTTAGTGAGCTTAATAAGAGTTAGGTTAGATTACTCAGCATACCCAGTTAGTTTTCCAATACAAAGAAATGAAATGGCTACTGTCCCGTTGAAAAACAATATTTCTTTTTATATTGTAAATAAGTATAATAATTCTGAAAGTAGGAACATAACTGATTCATTACAAACTTGAAGAAGTATCCCAATAGTTTGTATTGTACGTTAAAACATGCATCTTTAGACCTCCTTTAAATAAAAGAAATGCAAGGGGTGTGTTATTACAAAAGCCATCACATCTTAAGTACTTCAATGTTTCATTTTCCCTTTTCGGATATGGCCCATGCTCCACGCCTTAACCCACAGTCTCATATGGCTTTAATGAGAACATCTCTAGGCAAAGCCAAGTAATGCATAAGGTATTTTTTTCTAACCACAACGAAACCAACTTCTGAAACAAACAGTTTTCTCTAGACATAAAGCCCATGTAAAAAGATTTCTTAGTTGTGTGAATCAATAACCAAACCATATAAAAAGTGTAATCAAAAACCGAGAACACAAAGGCAACAATTGATACAATTTGGAAAGAAACCAAAGTGTTCATTATAGCCAGGACTACCTAGAGACAGAACATTGGAATTACATTAGATATCTAGCATGGTGAAATCATGTAAACAATTTTACCTGTTATATATTTAGATATAAATATTGCTATCACATTCCAATTGGTATCAATTATACCAATACTAAATTTATTGTACGCTGCCCACCGAGTAATTATCTCGCACCTGGGAATTCCCTCTTATCTTGGTTTCTGTTTAGCAGGCGAGGAGCTTATCTTTGCATTGTTATGCCAGGTGTAGTAAGTATTTTGAAGCATTTGGAGCAGAGTGGTTAGACAAAGATCTGTTCTCAATGCATGTCAGAGGGAGCAATTGATTTCAACTTTATATCTTTTTGTACTGCTTCAGGTTTTTATAATCTAAACCCTAAATAAACAGGAGGTTTCTTTCTGCCTGGGAATTTTCTGAGCTAACGTGCCTACCAGAAAAATGCTGGAGAAAAATTTAATTTCCTCTTCAACGGTTTTACATTCCAGCTCTACTGAAAGTTTATCAAGTAACTACAGGCTTGATCACATCACTGCTTCTCCTTCAGAGAAGCAAGATGCCAAAATAGGCATATTAAATAGAGTCACTGAACTGTTGTCAACAGCTTAAGTATTTCCAGTAATTCTGGCTTTGCACTTTCAAACAAACTGTACTCCAGGGATTTCCCTTTGGGTGTTGTTTGCAGAAGACATGCTGGCTTGTGCTCAGCTAAGACAAAAAATCCCAGAATTTCCCACATAAGCATCATCAGAGATAAATCATACATTTCAGAAATATATATATATATATATATATATATATATATATATATATATATATATATATATATATATATATATATATATATATATATATATATATATATATATATTTGTGTTACTATCTGATCACTATATAAATGTACCTGAAAAAAACCAATATTTATTTTTGCATTACTTCAAGTAATTGTAATTTGTAAAAGCTCAAAGACAAACACAACCTGTTTGTTCATAACCAGATTCAGCTTGTCCTGTGTAAATGCTTGTAACCAGAAGATAATCCATCATCTTGCGGTGTTAACTTGTGTTTTTGTTTCAACAGGCGTCAAGGATTTGGCACATGCTTCTGTAAGTCATCCTCACATTCCACCAATATGTCACTGTGATTATGTAATTGCGGACACAGACAATTGCTTAATGATCATAAATAATGTGATCTCTGGTGTAACACTTTTAATGGCTATTTGTCATCGCAGAAGTGAGAGTTTCTGGTAAATGAAAGCTCACACGCAGTGCTGATTTACAGCAAATATAGAGTCTGATCAGAAAACCACTATAAATATCACTTCATGTGAAAATATATAGTAACGTCCTGTCGATGTGCTGAGGTGATAAAACATTAGAATTAATAAGCTAGGTAGAATTGTTTTTTTCATTACCACAATATTTTTGTAGTTTGCTTAAAATCTAATAATACAGTGCATTTGTCATCTAATTGGTGGATTACTATGTTCCAAGCACTAGTGTGCTGACTTCATTTAACTTTTTATCCAAGCACAAAATTATTTATACCCCAGGTGTATTCAGATTTAAAGCATACTTTTAATTTACCACATATCTTCAAGTTTGAAGCATTATGAACATGCTGAAGTGGGTCAACCAGAGTCCTGGCTTAAATCAAATAGAGATTATGTGCAGGTATAGATTAGTGTTTTGGCAGGGAGGCTGTAATGTGAATAAATGTTGTTCCATTTGTTAGTGGAAAAAGTATTTTAAAAAGTTTTTGGATGAGAATACATTTCCAACTGGCCTGTTAAAATTAAATCCGCACCATTTGTTAGTAATAATAAGCAAATTAATAAACACATAAAAAGACATCAATGCAAATAAGTCCAAAAATGAATTGTTAATGAGAATAATAATGAGAATAAGAACTGAACACACAAAGAAAAGCTGTTAGAAGTCGTGAAAAGCCTCTTGTGTAAGTTAAGTCAGCTGGTTAATTATTTCCCAATGAAAGCTTTTTTATCACCAAGGTATAACACAAAAGTTATGTCATCATGGAAAAAGGTTATACATCTCTCAAGAAATTTCCACTTCAATATAAATATTGACAGATTGTTCAAACACAGGCCATCGAAAAATCATTTATATGGGAAACCTCATTAAATAAATTTGTGATACTGAATCATAACATTACATACAACTAAAAGTCCCCACGTGTCCCAAGGGAGTAAATAGTGGTTTTAAATATTCATGCATTACTTGTTCTAATGTGTTTGTCTCATGCCTCACCAACTACGACTTTGCATTGTTACCTGTAGTGAAACAATCTGAAACCTCTAAGAATATGACTCACTGCTTCTATTGTATGTCTTTGCGTTTGCAAAACGGGGAGGATTTTTACGTGTAATATAGCTGTGATTTTTTTTGTTACCTTTTGATATTTACAATGTTTTAATACATATGTCTATTTTCTGTACATATCTAGAAAACAAAGTCTTCTGCTTCATCTAGCTGTGATGATAATCAGACTCAGATCAGCTGATGGTGGTGAGTATTCTAATTAATCTCTAGGACATTAATTTTTTTTATTCAGGATATCTAAATAAAACATGTTGCTTGGCAGTTCAAAATAACTAGCACTACATGTTAATGAATAAGTAAAGAGTTTTCCAAAACTGTTGAAAAGGGTTAATAATTTTAAAGACATAATTTGAATAGATTAGCCCAAAAATAAATTGAAATGGAAAACTAATTAGACACAGTCATGGTGCTTTGGTTAAAAAATTTCATAAGGTAAAAAAGAAGCAACCTTTAGTTTTCATCAGTAGGAAAATTCATGTGTGCCAGCAAAATAGTGGCAGACAAGTTGGAGCATGTTGATTTGTACAAAGGGAAAATATTTAAACAGAAACTATAGACCGGGTGCAGAAGTGAGGTCTATGGAGTTAATGAGTAAAAATCCTATCTGCAGCTGGTGACAATAGACATTTTGTTCACTATGATTTAGTCAAGAAGAAGCTGAAGTTTAGTGTGCTCGACTTCAATGGGTTTTTTTTTTCAAAACCGAAGTCTCAATACTAAACTGGTGTTGTAAACACACTGTGTTGAGCATGTCTTAACCGTCTTAAAGAGAGAAAAGCATCATGTTTTTTTTTATATATATCTAAAATGGCTCTTAAACTTTCATTCATATGACACAATGTGTCAATTTGCCATTCAGGAAGCTTTAGCTTGTGAAACACTTTTTGAGGACAATGCCGGGACAGGAATTAAAAAAAAAAAAAAAAAAGAAATAACTTAAGAACAACTGAGATTAATCTAATTAGTCATCAAAACTTTGACAAAATGTCCCACACCCACACAAAACCTTAATGAAGAAGGGCTTACTCACAGGACAATGCTTTTTATTGTTTAACATTTTCAGATCATTTTAAATGCAGAGGTTTTATGAAAAAAAAGTTTAATAATTTCCTTTTTTGTTTGTTTCATTTTTCAGGACATTCTCCTCCTGCTATGTATGTTGGGGAGGTTGGAGGAAACATCACCTTCTACTGCCCAGTAGCAAAGGAATCCGCACTGGAGTTTCTGTACTTTCAAAAAGTTGTTGATGGAAAAGCCATTTTCTGTAATGGATATCATTTTTCAAAACCTCTTCTAAATATACTTCCAAACACAGAAATGGATCAAACCCACAAATGTATGCACATCTACAACCTAAACCTATCTGACAGTGGGGAATACAAATGTTATTATAGGTGTCAAGATGCTGAAGGTGAAGATCCTCACGAGATCCAGATGTATCTTAATGTCACAGGTAGGCAAGTTTTTAACATTAATGTCTGTCCAACTGTTGCTTATTTTATGTAATTATGTTTCATTCAGGTGTCAGGATGGGTGAACTGTTATCTACAGACCCCTGGAACAATAGTTGAGCCTTTATTTTACTGTCTATCCTTTAGAAAGGAGTAGGGAATGTGTTTTTATGTGAGAAATGAGAATTGTCTGTTTTAAAGAGGACTTGCGTTTGTTTTCTTTTCCTTTCATTTTCTCTTCTTTTGTGTTTTTTCTTTTCTTTTTTTCTTTGAATGCAAACTCTATGAAACATTTCACATAAAAACATAAGCCAGTGTTTCCAATGTTTCATTTTGTGACATTTCATCCTCATAATTAATGTACATTTATCATAAGAAAACAAAAGCTGTGGTTTAATTTGTTTGACAAACTCACATTTTCATCATCTGCCATTCTTGCAGCTTACTTCAGTAAGCCTGAAATGACGGTCAAGTGTAAAGAAGAAAGTGGCATCCCATCAGAATGTAACGTGACATGTCGCTCACACAATGGGTTACCAGGAAAACGGATGAAGTGGAATGTTCCTGGAAACATCAGCATGGAAACGTGGAAGATTCTCCTTAATGATGAAAGTTATTCGAGAGAAGAACTGGTTAGCATCTCCAGCACTGCAAATTTTAACTGCGTTGCTGATGAAGTGAAGGTATCCTGCTCCGTGGACCAGTTCACCTCAGAGAGCGTCTCAGTGTGTAAGTCCTCAATTGAAACAGGACAGTGAGTTCTTTTCTCTACCCTGTCTTCCACTTTTAGTCACTTGATAATTTTTAGGAAGTGAGTAGCCAATAAAAATTCCTCTGTACATTTCTTTACTTTTTATGGAATATGTGTAGGAGGTTTTAGCACAATCTTACTGGAAAGGCGTCTTCTTTTGGACTGGGAGGAGGTAGTTTGACTGTCTCAGCAGTGAAACCTAATATGTACAGATTTATGTTGGAGAATGCTAAATAGATGCAACACAGAATATTTCAGCTTTGAAGACAAAAACTAAAACCAGCAAATATTTCCCCACTAAATGTCTGGCACAAATGCAACCCTACCAAGACAAAACTGCTTCCGTAAGAGTATGAAAAACAACCATCAGCCACTATGAGAATGAGCCTAACTCAGGACATCCTATAGGAAAAAATGACGAGATGGACAAAAACTCTTAAAGTGGATACAATGGACTTGTTTAGATTAAATACACTCATATGATTGAGTGGGTTGGCCAGCAATCTGACGTAAATCCAGTCAAAAATGCAATCATCAATTTCTTGATAGATGCAACAGACAACTTTCAAACAATCTGACTGAGTTTGAGCTGTTTTGAACGAATAACGTGTGAAACTATTGAAGTGTACAAAATTTTCTTAAAAGAGCTCAAATATGTGTTTAACATGCTGGATAATCATGATAAATGCAGTACACTTCAGTTTCAGATGTAATTGGATCTTCAATAGAAATACAATGGGATTGCATTTTGTCTTTTATTTCTATATGGGATTACACTTATTCTTTTATTGCAATATGTTGGTCAGCAGATATTGAGGCTTATATTGATTAACTAAGTATTATCTGTCATAATAATATAATGTTTTTTCTGGTTTGTGTGCGCACATTCCTGCTCTGGTCAGCGCAGGAATGTGCTATCAGATATAATGCGATTCCAAGTTCTGCTGCAAATTCTCTGAAATAACTCATAATTAGGAAGTATGACTCATAAAACAGAAACTGTTAAACCTGTCATTAGTTATGCTAGCAGGTGGAGCAGTAATATTTCAGAACAGTTTGTTTGCAGCTTACGGTGTGGCTTAAATCCATATTATTGTGAGAAATCAGAATGTCTACCAGGTCTGACTGAATCTTTGTATGCAATTTTTCTGTCTGATTTCCGAAAGATATCTTATACATTTTATTAAAGTTTGGTTGAGTTTAAACTGCTGGTTCGTTTTTTGATCTCTCAGATCACAGACCTGGGAGAAGATATGCCTTCTTCTTTAAAAATAGAGATAAATGATTAGCTAGGATATCTATGTCAAAAACACTTTCTCTCCTAAAGGATCTTATTTATGCAAGCCTAGTTTAGGTCATGATTGGATCTTGTTTTAGTTCAGTATGGACAGGTTTTTCAGAGAACTGATTCTGCTGTTCAGTGTTGACAAAACCATTACTGAATATAAAAGAGTATCAGACCAGTAACTGTAAAAATACACCACAGAGAAACCCAACAATTTACTCATCCTTTCTTTCCTAATTTCATTAGGGGGCCTGCTCTCCTTTTGCCACTACGTTTTGTATAAAAGCATAGAAGCTCCCTACATTTGGGTTTTGAAGCAGGACATATTTTGCATAAAAAACCCCACACTGGGAATGTTTTTCTCTTTTTGTGGAAACTGACTAATTCGCCAAAAAAAAGAGAAAAGTTCCAGACTTGGACTTAAAGATGTCTTTTCAGAAGACATTTCAGACTCTAATATTTATTTGTTTGTTTTATTCTGAAGGTTCTTCTAAGGTCCCTCCCAACAAATTCGGTTTTGCTGTGATAGGTGCAACTGTTTGTTTGGTTTTGGTGCTTGGCCTGGTTTTGATTCGGTGTTTGAGGAACAGAACAACAGGTACTTACAAAGGTATTTCTCATGAAATCTTGAAAGTTTAACACATATTTGTACATACACCTCTTTGATCCGCTATGATATCCAAAAAGGAAACTCATTGTTTGTTCTACTGTTTTTTGTTGTTTTTTCCCCCCTAGGATCAGTAGAACCAAACAATGTTGAGTGAGTATTGGTTTATTTGAATACACCCATAATACAATTATTTGGTCATATGTAACAATTGTACCAAAGTGGACATACTAATGACAAAAAGCTTATGACATTATTTGCAACATGATCTGACTACCAGCCAGGATGGGACTCACTGTTTACTAATGTTTCTTTGTTTCCTTCCTTTTCTTTCTGCTGTATTTTCTACCATCCAGGGAGGTCGTAGTTCTAAATAATATAAGTGGAGAGCCAATGGGATCATGAATACCTTTAAGAACATTTGAACTGCAGCTCAAATGTCCTGGAATTTGGGACCTAAGCTATTTGTGAGTCAAACGCACATGTGACTTAAAGCCGGTGAATGAATGCCCACCGAGGCTTTGACGCACAAGGGAGTGACAGTATGCTCTCACAGCAGAAGGAAGTATTTACATTTAACTGGTAAAACTGTGCGTCATCAAACAAAAGTGGTTAACTTTCCAAAGAAATGACATTTCCGACGAGGCGTGGTTCATTGTGTTCTCAGCGTGCAATACGAAAGATTGCCGAATGGAAACCTCTACCAAAGACGAGAAGTAAAACCAAACCTCATGAAGACTCCTTTGTTGCACTGTGTTTTGCTGGAATGACTGCTCTACATTCACATTTGCAGATCTGGTTTTGAATGTACTGATGTCCTAGAACTCTTAAGTGAAGATTTTATACTTTTATAAATCATTCTACAAAAAGAAAAAAAAAAGAGTTTTTTATTTATAAAAAGGGTGTGCTTGTACCAGCAAGACTAGTAGCCTGAAGGAACTGTTCACGGCTTGATGTCAGTATTTCGTTTGCACAGTCATGTGCACTTTGACGTTATCGTACCAGTTCCAGTGAAGTGCAATATTTTTTCTTTTTAAACAAACTTGGAGATTTTCTTGGCTTCCCGTTTTTATGTAAAAGAAAGTAACCATTAATGTTGGACTATCATGAGATGTTTAAGTTATTGTGTCTCTCTTTTTTATGATATACAATGTAATGTTTACTCTGTTTACACAGTTTAGGGAGAGGAGCTGTCTGGTTTTCCCCTGTGCTCTGAATTACCAGACAGCCTCAAAAAGCTGCTTTCATTTCCCTAAAATGTGCATCACAGTTCTCTGCAGGGACACTTCTGTTTTTTTTTTTTTTTTATATGTGATGAGATTTTTTTTGTATTGACATTTGCAATGAAACAAATAAACTATGTATTTAAATTTTAATAGTGCTGCGGAAACAAATGTACTTCATTTGCATATGTCTATTGAAATCATTTTGAATTTTGAGAGAAAATTTGTGCACACCGTTCTGACACTAAAGAGGTTACTGTGGTGCCACAATTAAAAAAAATCTGTGATTTTTATGTAACCAAACTAGACGATTTAGAGCGTAACTGTGAAGCATAATGAACATATTACATCATTAAAAAGCAAATAAAAATGTGAAATGTGCAGTGTGCAAGTATTATATAGTCAGCCTTTCAGTGAACCAACAGCATCATGACCAAGAAACGCAGCAGATGGGCTGGGGAAAAAGCCGCAGAGCAGTTTTATAGTGAGTTGAGTCATTAAACAATTTCCAAATTTAATTGTCTTCTGCTCAATCTATCATATAAAAATGTAAAAAGTAAAAATAATGTCACAGCCACAAATTCGCCATGACATTATTGTCTGCCCAATCTAACTGGCTGGACAAGGAGAGCAACAGAGAAGCAGGCAAATGGTCTGACCTGGGAAGAGCTGCAGAGATTTACTGCTCAGCTGGATATGTAAACAGGACAAGCAATTAAAATTGTTAAGGAGGAAAAAGTGGCAAACTTATGGGAAGTGGCACATAGCTACTAATCGTCCTTGCATGGAAGATTGACTAAAGAGAAACCATTTTTGAAAGATCACAGACATACACACACACACACGTTCACAAAAAATCCTGCATACAATTGTACCTTCTTCCACAGCAAACATGCAGAAGAAGGTGCTCTGATCAGATGACACCAAAGTTAAGCTCATGGTCTGGATGAAAAATGCTATGGACAGGCGAAACCAAACACTGAAAATTTCCCTAAACGCCTACTCTGAAACAGTATATAACGCTTTCGTCTGTCAGGGAAAGGAAATGAGACAGAGATAGATGGAGCTAAGGGCAGGACAATGCTAAAAAAAAAAAAGGCAGCTCTGCAATTTTTTTTAGCATTGTCTAAAAAAACAGGCTACAGACGACTTGAGGAATCTTGATTATTTCAGAACAGAAATGCACTTCAAATGCATAAATAAAGAGAACTTTATTTGGTGTCATCTGCCTTAGAAGGGTGAGCTTTCATGAGCTGCAATGACACACAAAAGCCACTAGATGTAGCAAAAGAGCTTCAGAAAACCGATCGAACTCTTCTTTAGCAGAAGGTTGGAGTGAACTGTGGAAATATTTTACAAAGGTAGTGCATAAAATACCTTAGCAGTTTTGTCCTCCTTAGCATTAGGGACAACATTGATAGTAATCTTTAGTGGGTTGAAACTACAAACTCAAAGACCAAGAGTTCTGCATAGTTCATAATATCTGGTAATAATGTCACAGAGTTATGGTAGGAAAGAAATAAAAGCATTTGAGTACAGGGAAGAGACTGGAGAAGCAGAAACAAGAAGTTAGGGATAGTCATCATATCAATGACTTCTTATTCTTTGTCATCTTCCTGGTTGCATCATATGTTTTTGCACATTTTGCTTCTTTGGAACGCAGCTATGTGTTTGAATTTCTCTCATTAGCCATTGTGACAGGCTGTCAGTCCATGTCTCTGTCCCATGTTTACATTTGGGCAGCAGAGCAGTACCAGGTTGGTTGCACTTCAGGAATTTAACCCCAGGGTCCCTGCCCTCCTCCTCCTTATTTTTCACTCCCACTGCCCCTTATCTTTCCCATCCTTTCCTTTGCATAGACTCACCCGTTCCCTTCTGAATATCCTCTTGCTTCATCACAAGTCACGTTTAAGCTTTCCGTCAATTATCTTTCCCTCCCCCGCATCTGCTCCTATATTTTTCCCCTGTTTCCACCCTTTCTCTTTTCTTTTCTCCAATTCTCCACCCCCTCCAGGCCTTTAGCTATTCCCCTTTTTATATTCAGAGTGTATTGTCCAAGCTGTCTAACACCCACCCCCCCGCCCCCCTCAACTCCCGTCACCATACCCTCACCTCTTTGCGTCCTCCCTCCTCTCTCATTCCTCTGCTGTCTAACCCAAACAAACCAGGGAGGACCTTCCTTTGCGGTGACTGCAGGAGAAACACACCACATGTCAGAGTTGGTTTAAATATAAACATTAGTCAATTTGAGGAACTGAAAAAGGAAATGAGCCACTTTAAGTTCAATGTGACATGGAGCTATTGTGAGGAAGTCTAAACTGCTAATCTCCAAAGTGTTTAGCCACACTTTGGGGCTACAGGAGAAAGAAGGACGAGAACAAAAACAAAAAAATCCCTTTTTTATTCATTAAAACACACACACTCATTACACCATGTAATTAACTTGAAGAGGTCTCACATGTTTTATAAGCAGTCAAACTCTAGTCAGAATTGCAATAATTAGCATCAACCCTGGCAGACTTTAGTGTTTTCCAGTGACGTAGCAGGGTGTATAATCTCCTGCTTCATCGAGAGAATGTTTCCAGTCAGAACAGGAGTCCTGTAGGTACCTCTCAGCAAGACGTTTGTGATCTTTGCCACACTGTTCGGTGTGGCATTTATAATCAGATTACACTAGTTATGAAAGTCAACTAGATTAGTTTTAGCGCAGGGAGCTGGAGCACAAAGCATCAATTCACAGTTGGAGCTGATCCGCTTGAAGACCACTGGGCTCTAATATTTGCTAAGCTACACAATGAATGTGCGTAAAGTTTAACCAAGTACAAGAATAAGGTCAGCCCACTGACATGACTAAGAGTTGTAATTTTAATTCACACATTTCTTATTTATCCCTAAACATTGCAAAAAAAAATGTTTCATCTTTCAAACTATGACAAATACCTAATAATAAGATTCAATTCAGTCCAATTTCACTAATCGTGTTTTACTTAATAGAACAGTATTCACTTCAATTTCAACACAGTTCATTTGGAACAAGAGTTTATACCTAACAAAAGAGCAGTGGGAAGAACATCTTTAACTTTAGGTCAGGTTATAGGTGTCAACAGTAATCTCATAACACATAAACAACATATTGCATGTACCGTATGTCCCAACATGACAGGAGATTCTGTTCTACTCTAGATATCTGAACTGTGCCAGAACATGCAGTCCCTTTGTTTAGATAACAGCAGATGTCTTTTTTTTTTTTTTGCAAATGCTGTTTTAAGGAAACAGAATGGAGCTGATGGAGCGGAGACAGAGAGGGACCGGGCAGGTCAGCAGGGCTCAGCTCTGCTGCTTCTGCAGCTGAATGATTACGTTGTTGCTGTCACTGCAGAAACCCTCTGCCTGACCCCCAGAGACAGGAGAGGTGACCTGGAAGCATTTATCACCTCGCTGCTTTCTGACCCCGGGCCTCCCACACAAGATAGGGAAAAATAGCAAAAAATGTTGGAGGGGGGGGGGGGAAGTAAGGAGATAAAGAAAGATTTATGCTTGAGAGTTAACAGTCCATCAAATATGGAGATATTTTCCAAATGAGATTCTTAAAATTCATTTACTTTTCATGAGAAGAATTTACCATTTCTGAGAAGGTCAGCTTGGGTTTTGAAACAGCTAAAATCCTGTGTTGGCTTTGTGACCAGACACCCAAACATGGTCAAACAATGAAAAGGCTGCTGATGTAAATGTGTGGTCTTGGCTTTCCTGACCCACCAGCCATTAGCAGAGGCCTGAAAGAACGTGAACCATTTTGCAAGAGTGAGGGAGAGGGATGTTACTTGGCTCAGAGCCCATTTAAACTATTAACACCTCCCTGTCATAGATGCCAGTGGTCAGGGTCTTTTAAACCTGGCTGTGACCCAGTATCTAAAGCTGGGTGTGCATGTGTAGATGAGCGAAATGTGAGCAGACACGAACAAGAATCTCATCTCCTTTGAATATTTTTAGAACTGCTCAAGATTTGACCTTTCAGTTTGCACACATTCAAGGGGACCTGTGCTCTGAACATCATCTTTGCTGCCTGAAAAGCTCAGACAGGTGATCATAGCTGACTGTCCCAGGGGTGGATTGAATGAGGGGGAGACAGAGCGGGAAACAGAGATCGGAATGACGGATTGCTGCGTGAGATACCCAGCTGGCCGCTGATACTTGGCCGCCTCAAGTTTCTTCAAAAGCTGAACATCAAAGACATTCAGATGTATTTGCAACACATGTTGAGGAGGACCAAAGGTCGCTTCATACGTCGACCTGTAACCATGTTTACAGTTTGCCGCAACATTTTACTTCTTGTTTGCTGCAGAGTATCGGCCAGAGGTTTTAAACCATACTTCTATTTCTCATTCCACATTTCTTGCAATATTGCAGAGCCGTCTTTAGCAACAATCTGTCAGATTTTCAGAAGAACTTCAAAGGATTTTACTTGGACCTTGGCTGCTTTCTCAACTACTTCCTCTTCAGTTCATGTACCTGAATTTATCAGTGTGTTGTGTGTGTTGTGCAGATTGTGCAGGAGTCTCAGGTCGAAACAAACAGCAAATATTAAATATTTGAAATGCCTGATATTCTCCCCATGAAATGCATAACCTTTCAACTTGATTATATTTTGAATTGCAAGAAGATGCTCCTTGGCAACACGATAAACATTTAAATTGGTCTAATATGATATGGCAGCGAGTAAATTTCACTTTACAAAGAACAGTGAACAAAATTTGTTTAATAAAACACTTTTACTTTGTAAATAATGAATGGTCAATAACTCTGTGTGGTGAATTTTTACAGCATTTTTCTTATCATACTCTTAGGTTAATTTGTTTCTCTAAATTCTCTGTAGGTGTTAATGTTTGTGTGTAGTTTTTTTTTTCTGTGTTGCCCTTCATTTACTTACTGCCACTGGAGATTAGTCATTTCAAATCACTCACTTTCACTGCAAAAATTATAAATGCTCAAAAACAAATTAATGTGATAAGTTAACAATTTTAAAGATTTTTGTTTACTTCTGTCACAAGTAAATGAATGAAAGTAACAAAATATATGAAGAGATACAGCTTTCACAGAGCACTTTCAGGATGTATGTGACACCACAAGTCCCTACAGCAAGTTCCACTCAAGTTTCTCTCAACTGTACAGACATGCAGAGAGATTTGAAAAGTCAGGGTCAACAGATACATGAGAATTTTGGTTTTGCATGTTAGATATTCCATTGGCTTCTGTCAACTTTTATGAGTCTTGCACATAAGACTGACTGTGTGTAAAAGATGGTGAGGCTGCGTGTGTGTGTGTATATATATATATATATATTTTTGCATGTATATAATAAGAGACACCTGAGACAGTCAGAAGGTCATTCCTGCAGACTGGTCACATAGCTTTGATCATTTTCTCGTCGCCTCAGAAATAGACCTGAGAGAACAGGGTTGGCACAAATACTCTCTCTCCATGTATGCGTGTGTATGTTTTCCATGTGGGCGTGTGTTACTGTGTGTGTGTGCTTGTCCAAACCAAGGGAGAGTGCTATCCCAACAGGGGATCTGCACTTGTTTGTACTGCACAAGCCTATGTTTGCATGACTAAACTAATGCATTTGCTCACATGCCAATGCTTGAGTATGTGTGTGTTTTTTGGCGCAACAGGAGGTGTATTGCATGTGAGGGTAAAAGTGGGGTTAGTGATTTTAATTCCCATGTGGTGAAAACAATGAATTCACGCATGAGAACTGGACAAGATTACCAGATAAAAGTAACACGTCAAAATCCGGTTGCCTGCCATCAGATTTTTGAAAGCAATACTTCAGATGCTTAGATACAGTACGGAGCCACTGATCAGTTTTCCTCCGTCTGACCGTGACATTTTAATAGGGTGTGTCATTTCTTCAGTTTAACGAGTTTGTTTGGAGAATAGGTTTACAAGGAGAAGCAGTAGACGTCATGGACGGAAAAAAATCTGCTTTGTTTGGTTGGTGGATAGCAATAGGGAGAGAGAGGGACCATAAAACATACTTGCGAATGAACTATTAAAAATAAAAAAATAAACCGTGATAAGAACAACCACTCATCAAGCAAACTGCAACATAAACAAAAGACCTGAACATTTTTCGTCATTACTTGAAACCATGAAAAAAAAACTGATAATACATGTATTTCTTTACTTCTAAACTGTATGTATAAAACCTTTATTAGCTACACTGCATTAAGACAATTTGTCACAGTCAATGTGCAAAATCGAGAGACATTTTTGCACAATAGAGCTATGTTTGACATGTTTTTGGGTTAAGATTGTTAAAAAGAAGAAAGATCTGTGGGATCAGTCGTGCATCATCAAACTAAAAATGGCAACAACATAAAAGCATAGGTAATTGTTCAAGTGTCTGTATTACTATAGCTAAAGATTGTAAAAGTAGAAATCAAAACTCAGAGGTCATGAAATCATGGATGATATGAAGTGTAACAGGTACAGTCATGTTTTAATTGCCATGTGCCAGAAATTTTAATTTAATCCGATATGAACCAGTTTGGTGTATAAAATCTTTCTTGTATAACCGACCATTTGGACCGGAAATTTACACTGATGAGGGGAAGAATTTCTTGAGTCATTTGTCACAATTGAACTTATCATAAAATTATAAAAGTTGCTCCAACTGCCTGAAGACTGATGTGAAGGATGGTTATTTTTAATTAGAATAATTGAATGGGAATATTATTAATATAATGAAGTAGATTTTGAATATGTTTTACTTGTTTATTTGATTTCAGTTTTTTTAAATTGGCTTTTGGTCTTTAGGAATTTTCCACATAATCACATTTCTATTTTCTGCTGAATACTCCAACTTGGCAAGTGTAAATGAATGGTGGTGCAAAACAAATAAATATGCCACGCTAAAATTCTAAAGCAAACAACTCACAGGTGTAAAAGCAGATGAGCTCCAAGACAATGTGAAAAAGTCCTCCCGTAAGACTTTTCATGAGATGTATGTTCACTCTCTGAGGCTCGCTTTGGGCAAACTATTAACTGCACATGGTTTTCATAATAGCTAACCTTTACTTGATGAGGAATAGGGTCTGCTTTGTAACCTTCCTGGGAAAAGCCAGTGCATGTTTGAAAAAATGCCCAGAAATAAAAGTGAATCTCTGTCTGAAACTCCTCACAGAGACCATGTTTGGTTTGTCGAAAGGCCCACAGGCGCTATCAATCCAGTATGATAATCTTGCAGCATCTTTTTTATTTCAGATTTGAGCAGAGGGGGAGCATCAGGATGTCATGGGATGCACTTTTGGTCAGTCCTCCCAACAGTTCCAGTGAGACAAATTTCTGGAAGCAGACGAGACATTGTTAAAGCATGTCACAATGAGAAGTGGTCAGGCTCACCTTCCTGTTTCACAATCCAGAGGAAAATAGATGAGAAATGTACATGCACAGAGAAAAATACGCCCAAACATGAAGGCATTGATTCTGAGGCCGGAGGAAAAACAAACACAGAATGCACACTGACGTTCACAAGGGACTGGGTGTATATCGAAAGCACATCGCATGCAAAAGGATGGGGGGGGAATCAGAAGCCCCGAGGAAGAGGAGGAAGATTGTGAGAGAATTTTTAACGATGGACCAGGGAGTATTGATGATCTTTGTCTACTTATAAACAGAATTTTTTATTGTTCCCGTGAGATATTTCCTCCAACGTTGGTGAACAGGAGAAGCAGTGTGTAAAACAAAGAGAAATTCACGAGTGCAGGTGTGTAAACACCAGCAGTGCATTGTGCTGCAACAGGAACTTACATATCAGTCAATCACTGATACATAGAATACATAACTGTGTAACAACTGAATCTGCAGAGCTTCAAGCTGTCTTTAAGTTTCCTCCTTTCTCCTTGACAAAGCCTACATGTGTCTGTGTAGGATCACAAAGATATGCTCGGACATAAAGGTTGGCAGCAATTGCAGCAAACCACTGTTGTTTTTCCATTCTGACAGTTTGTCTTTTGGTGGCAACGCAGCTCGTACGTTGGGTTCAAAATATTAACAATTTGCTCAAAAATCTCATAAAAACTTTATTGTCAAGCTGACCAAAGCGTTGGGGACACATTTGCATACTGTGCACAATTTTTAGTAATACACATTGAGGAACAGGAAAAAAAAACAAAAAAGTTTTTTCAGATTTTGCAACTACTGAAACATTTCTAACATTTTCTATCAACCGCGGAAGTCTATAAAAACTCTCAAAGTCTCTGGCAAAATGTAAAAAAACATAATAGATCCTCAGAAGTCTGTCTGACTTGATAATTCAGTTAAAATAAATTACATCCTGTCAGTTCACAAACAGTCATCTCATGATGTTTTATAAGACACAACTAATTAATATGCAATTCCTTTAAAAAATCTTTACTTTATGTCTGTATTATAATTCATTCCATCTCAGTAAAATCATATCATAGATTGAGATCCATTTAAATGCAGTGAGGTTCAGTTTATTATACAACACCAATTGTTTTACGCGTGCATGGTACAACAGTCACAGCAATCCACTAATATTTGATTGAATGCTGTTTTGAATGCCATATATTCACAGTGTGCATGCAAATAAAATGTCTGACCAATGTTTCTAACTGCACCCGATGCACAACATATAAATAATTTTAGTCGCTGAGATGTTGGAGATTACAGAAAATTTAGAGTCAGGCAACAGAAAAGAAAGCAAAAAATCTGGAACATGAATCCAAATGATAAAAACTGCTCAGTTCATAATGATCAGTTTGTTTTTTCAGGCTGTGCAAGTCATTTTTGCTGCACAGCAAATTAAACAAGAGTGATTCCTATAAACAGGCATTGCAATGAGACACAAAATTTGTCAGAACTCTACTCTCAGCCCACAAATCCCTTATATTTCATGTTTCTTTCCTGCACTGTCCCCAAAAATGGTCATAATTTTTACATGAGAGGAAGCTGGAGAAAGGAGAAACTACTAACCGCATACCTTTCCACAACGTCAACTGAGTAGTATCGAGGCCAACAAGAGAGCGCTCCCTTCAGCTTAATATTCTCACTTGCCATCAGAATAGATTAACCCTCGCAGTTTGTGTTTTTTCCCCGTGTTTGCAGGTATTCAACAGTCCCAGTTCTTGAATTTCTTTCTCTCCTGAATGCACTGTAAGTTGCATGCTCCCAAATAGCCACGTGACACACACACACACACACACACCCACACACACGCACGCACGCAGACATGCATACAGACACCCCTCTGTGAGCTTTCAGCAGAGATGTTTTGACGTTTGGATATTGACAAGCATTAAATATACATCAAAGAGACAAACCAACAAGAAGCCTTGCAAGAGGAGAAAGGATGAATAAATGGCCGACTGGCTGAAACGTGAACAATACTTATTTTCTTTGGCCAAATGACAGCAAGGCCTTGGTAATTTTACACAAAACTGCCAATGAATAGAGAATAATCTTCAACCAATTAGTTGCTTGTTTGTCTTTCTAACAATAAGATTAATTTCTAACTGATGGGGATGGCATGCATTGTGAAGGTTGTTTTGCACTTTACCCCCAAAGCCTTTCTTACCCAGATGCCACATAAATCATTGAAGTGAGCAATGTGATGGTTGGCCTGGAAAAATCTCCTCAAGCTCCAGCAACAGCCAAGATACATTTTTACATGTTCAAAAGCATCAAATAATATGGCCAAATTATACTCCTATGAACAAAACGTCTACTTAGAATTTGTATTTAAAACAAAAATGCTCACTCTGCCTGAATGTATCGCATGACTTTGAGCCTTTGCTAAACATCTGAAAACATGCAGCAATATATCAAATTTTAATTTCCAATAATCAAAAAAGGGGGTTTCACTAGTTATCTAAATGCTGCTGTGAGGTTTGTGTGGGTTACCACACATTTTCACAGTTTATTTAATAAAGCCCAATCCTCCTCAAATCAGAATAATTATCAGTTCTCCATGTTGATTTTGGCATTGGTTCTTAATAGGGAATGAATTGACTTGGAAATATACCCGACTCGCCACTCTGTCTGCCCTCCCTCCACGTCTATCCAAACTTCCCTCCTCCCACAAGCCTCCTACAATTACCCCTCCTCCCCCAACTCCTCCTCTCACGCAGCTCCTTTGCCCTCTTGTATCCGGCCATTTAGCGTGACAATCCATTATTTTGACGGCTCCCAGAGAAAGAACCAGACAGAAAAATGGGCTATACTTTGACTTTCAGTCGTGGGCCCCATTTTGGAGTTGTTTTCTTTTTTTTAGATTTCTCTCTCATGCTCTTTGTTGTTTCTGGTGTCCACATTGTCCACATTTATTTTTTTTTTATTTTCTCAATTCTTAGCTCACTTTATTTGACTATACAGATTCCTGCTCTTCACCCATTTATGCCCCCTCCTCCTAAACCTCAAATGTCTTTTTCTTTCGTCCCCCTTCTTCCAGTCCCTTTCCTCGTACCCCTTCAGCCACTCTGAACCCTCCCACCCTTGCTGGCGCACCATCTCTTTTTGGCTCTGCATTGCTTTGTTGCTGGCAGCCTTTTTGGAAACCTGATAAGGCCTATAGAAAGAAAGGACCAAGGGTTTAAAATGTCTCAAGTAGCCCTTCCCCAAAACACTCACCCCCTCTCTTATATATCAACCCTATAACCATCCCGCCAAAACACATATATACACACATTACCCTAACTGTTGAGCACTCTGACACCCTAAACACCCTCTAACTCTTGCCTCCTCCTGACCCAGACAACACTGCTTCGCATTTTCCCCTAATGCAAGTTGATCTCACAGTTCATGCATCTTTATGTACTGAAACACTGCTCCTACAGTGACTAAATTACTCCATTCCTTAGTTATGGTTTCTTTAAAGTTGGATGTGTTTCAGGCATATTTCACCAAAGCTTTCTGCATTTGGAAATATACTTGACCTGCCACTTTGTCTGCCCTCCCTCCATGTCTATCCAAACTTTATTTACCGTCATTCTAAATTTGTATGAGAAAACATGGATGGTCATGACTTTAAACTTGACTTTGAATGATTTTCTTTATTTTTAAACTCATAGCAAATTATTTAGCTGCAAGTGATTATATAGTCCAAACATTTCTGTTTTGATAAATGATGAAATAAAATTGTTAAAAGAAAAAAAATATTTACAATAATGACACTGGGAGCATTAATCGTTGACTTTTTGCTTGATCTTTTTTCCTTTTCTTTTCTTTTACTTTGTAATAAAAATGCATCATTGTGTGAAACTGTACAAAAACAGCAGATCACATCTCAGATAAACCAATACTGTACAGTTCAACATATGGCTGTTGTCATTCAATGAGTTTAAGGAATGACATCTCAATGAAACAATGCTACATTACAGTAGATCGTGATTTCAGCTGAACATTTCTAAAGCGGTATGTTGCTTTTTTCTCATATTGACGTGGAGCATTACAATTTTGTGGTACGAACTTCATTAAAGGTCTCTGTGCAGCTGTTGGATGATTGGTGAGACTGATGTGCATGAAACGGATCTGCAAAGTTCATATAACTGAGAGGAAAAGCCAACTCAAATAGTACCGGAATTTTTGAAATTACATATAATGAGCAAGATGGGAGTGCAAATGGGGACTTAGAGTATTTGCAATGACTTCATGACTCAAGAAAAATGCATGCAAAGGAAAAATGCTTTAAACTGCTCTCACACGGCATAGAGAGACTCTTGAGGCACCCTTCAAACTACTACACCATTTTCCCGTTGACTCTGTAAAATTTGTGTCAGGGCCTCAGAAGTGTGGCCAAGGCAAACACCTGGCAGCGCACAGTGATTTGCTACATTTCACCTTCGAGCACAGAAATATGCACAGGGGGAGTTCATATGCTCAGACATAAACTCATAATACAGTACTGTCTCAGTTTCAGCCAGTGTGCACACATTAACACACACAGCAGATGCTGGTAAATGCAGAAGCAGACTCTCACTCACTCACACACACACACACACACACACACACACACACACACACACACACACACACACACACACACACACACACACACACACACACACGCCTGTGAGCATGCCGGCTCACAGGCGAAACGTGGACTCCAGTCCTCCGTCTCTTTCTCTGCGTCTCTCCCTGGTGGTGTGTCATGTTTCGGGGCATAATAGGTGTCACAGTGAGACCCCTTTGGTCTCAGCGCTAAGGGGGACTCCAGTGACACACACACACAAATACATGAATGCACACATGGAACAATGTGAGGACAAGCAGTTCATTCTCTGAATCATGGGAACTCTCCTGCTACTCTCGTCTTTCTCTACCTTGACCAGTTTATGTCTTTTCCCTTGGCATTTTTTTTTCAAACTTTCCTGTTTGTTTTCTTTTTCATCTCTGATCCACTGCTCCCTGGAGTTTTCTTGCAAGTGGCTAACTACTGAAGTCTCCTCTGCCTTTTTACTTTTTGTTTTCCTGCTTCTTTCATGATTAAATCCAGATGCCTGATTCAATACAGGCCTTATTAGGTCATGACGGCATGCAGCACTAATAAAAGTTAACAAATAATAAACTATTTGCTCAGATCTGGCAGTCCAACAGGAGTTGGATATGGCAAGAAACTAAAGGAGTCACACCGTTAGACGAATGTTCTTTTTTTGCCGGTAAAGCATAAATTTAAATAAAAAAACATCAAACTGCTGTGAAAATCAATCAATTTTCTGCATAAGATTCAAAGCACTTTTCCTTTTTTTAATCTTTGTGAGTAGAAATCTCATATCTCTTCACAGATTTACTGAGTTTCTTTCCCTTTGTGGAGTAGGTGCAGCAATTAGGGGCTAAAAAGTCTTTAACATGAAAGCTAACAGAGTAGAAGTTAGAATTTCATTAATACTAACAATATTACATCAGAAATATATCTGAGTTGTAATTAGCTTATCCTGAAATGCTGCCCATGGTGTCATGAACTTCTTATCAGTGTGTTGGTGGTCTTCTTGCAAATGATCCTATAATTAGGTAAATATCAGGTTTCAGAAACGGGGCGGGGTTGCGACAGCTTGACTGACACGCCTGGAGGTCTATTGTTTGGATTGACATTTTGGAGCAGCAGGTCAGGAAGCTTGTTCACCTGTGAACTCGAGATTTAGATTAAAATGCATATGTAGAACAAAAACAACATGCCAAAGCATGTTTTTTTAAATTATTATGATATTTTTCCTTGTTTTCATCTGAAATCTTTTATAAAGTAAAACGGAGATGTACATCATTCTAATGCAGAGCACAGCTAAGGTGTGCTGGACAACACCACTCATATTTCTGATGGCGGTCAGTATTTCAGAATGATGCTGGACCACAAACTAAATGTTGACATATTTTTTTTTAGCTCTGTCCATCTTGTGAGAAATGTCCTGGTCTGCAGCTCACCATATAGTTCTGTAAGCATTAGGTCTGGAAAAGGAGATGAAAGATGGTTTATTGTGTGTCTGATGAACCATTTCTTTGTTGCTTTGGACATTAATTCAAAATAATTATCCCATTCAAAATTATATTTTAGATATCTTAATATTTCCAAAAAGCATCACACAATATAACAACAGCTGATATAGTGTGAACATCAGCATCTTTTCCATTTTATTAACCTTTTCCAAGGTTTCAAACCCAAATGAAGTGTTTGATACCAAAAAAAAAAAATCAAGTTTTAATTTTAGTAGCATTTAGCAAAAATTACAGATTTGCTTTTGTGATGGTAAAAGAGCAAAGACACTTACTGTCCTAGCAAACGGTTGGCATATAGAAAGCATAATACATTTTGTCTATATTTATAGAAAGATGGACATTTTTTCTAACATTAGTAGTGAAAAGATGCTGCTGCAAAGACCTGATCACTTACATTTTAATGCCTCCATGATGCCTGATTGGTAGAATTTCTTTCCGTTTTCCCTTGAAAGAAGTCTATTTTTTTTCTTCTGGATCCTGTAGAACGACATATATGAGATAAACTGTGATGACGTTCGCATGTACTATACTTCATGGATTATGGTACACATTCCCCCCTCTTTCCTTTCTAATATGGCAGCATGACAGGCTCAGAGACGTCTCCTCTCTCACTACAGGTAAAGAGCAGGAGAGATGAGGCCTGAACTGAAAAGAAGAGGGAGAAGGAACTACAATCTGGAGGTAAAGTGTGGAAGGCCACTTTTCTCCTCCACACCGGGAATCACATCATGCATGTGAGACGAGCTTTAAGCTTTGTTCATCTCTGTGGATGTAAATAATCTCTCGTTTTATCCAGGTGAGATTAAGTTCTCAGGAGATCACAGAATGGATTTATGACCGGCTTTTTCAAAACTTCCCGCCTCACTTTCACAGTTGCTATAATTTCTTGTCAATAGATATTTGTACATGTCCATAAAGAGTCACCCCAATACAAGTCATGTGGTCCAATATTTCAATTATTCCAAATAATTTTGTAATCATTAGTCTTTGCACATAAATGGAGATGTTTGATCAGATATGCTCACTGTAATCTCTGTTAAAAAAACAAAGCAAAGATTTGGGAGTGGTCTTGTTGGAGTTTGGTATAAACCTGATTAAAATGGTTTAGATGGGTGAGATGTAATACCAATGAAATAGAGTGTATTTCACTTTCAGTATAGCTATTTGATATGAAAGCAAATGCATTACATTGATTTTAATCATTTCGATGTGGCATTGAATTTGGATTCTTTATCAGACTATGTCTAAATGCTAGTTTAGTTAGAAACCAAAATAAATCAGAATGGGGAAGCCCTCATCAGGAAGTGAATACATTTTAAGATTTATTCACTTCAATTTATAGAGCAGAAGTTAGTTGGTTTAGACCTATGATGGCTTGGGATTATGTTTGAGGTTAGGTCATTTTTTGGTTAAGTTTGCTTAGATTTATTTATTTTTTTTTCACTTACAGAACCTTTTATGATTCTTTTCTCATGTAATTGTAAAAGTGCCAACCCAGTGTTCTCTGTGTCTTGGTGGAAGTTGAGATGCCTTCAATGCTTCAATCATCCTCTCTCACAGTATCCCTTCACACAGGACAGGGACCTGCTAACCTGAAGGTTGACCCTTCCACTGACCACCTCCCCCAAACGTAAGTCACATTACCAAGGTGAGGCTTGAGGATTAGTTGCTCAGGAAACAGCACTGTCTCTCATCCCTTTGCTTTTGTTTTCCTTTAACCCAAACAGAACTTTGTAGTTACAAAACTCTTGAGTTGTTGAGAACAGGGTTTGTTTGCAGAAGTGTGTGAGATGGTGACTTGGGGAGAGATAAGGGCATATGAAGTGCTAACCTATGTGACCCCTGGATTCCTGTAGTCTCACTCCCAGGCTAATCACTCCCAGCAGAAATAATTGGAGCACTAATATTTCCTGCATGCACCCATACTGGGGCACACATTGATCTCAAGAGAGCTGTTTCAGCTCTGTGATTTATTATGCAGCTTATCATATACTCCCACATTCATCGCATTCATGCTTCCTATGGTTTACTGGATGTATCCACACTGATTTCAATGCTCATGACCCTGCATATTTGGGAGTACTGCTTTTAAATCCAAAATATAAGCAAGAAGTACACTGAAAAACAAGATGCTGCAAACTAAGATTACCAAACTAAGCTCAAAAGCCCTTCTGACAGTCGTCTTATGTGTGCGAGCATCGACATAATCTTCAATCATCTTGTTTCAGTGGCAGAAATTAGAATCGAGACAGATAAATTTGAGCAAAAATGAGATACAATGAAGTTGATGGGTGAATAAGAATACTCATTTATTGTGTGGCTTCGTGAAACCCTTCCAGCGCACATCTGCACATGTCGAAGTCTCACAGTGTTTATACAAACTTCTGAATGTTTTATGATAGTTGACACCATTACAGGATTTGTGTGTCAAGCAGGCATAAATCATCGTCGACTAAGCACCCGCAGGACAAGTAACCGACATTCACAACGGCAACAGAATGTGATTAACAACAGAACAAATGGAACCGGGCCGTGTCTGGACCGCAGTGGGAACATGTGGTTTGTGGCAGAGGAAAGGAAAGGTAAACACAAAAATTTCTCAGTCACATTTTCTCTCACCTTTTAACTGGAAAACAAAGATATGCAACAAATAGAAATGTTTAACATGTCAGAAACCATGGAAAAAACTTGAAGGACTCGTGTAATGCAAAAGAGAATAAAAAAAGAATTGTCATTCGATAAAGAAAAAATAAATAAGATTCAAAATATAATAATATTTCAAGATAACATAAAGCAAATACTTAACAGATATTCTAAGCCATTTTAGAGATGCTTGACCGTCCAAAGGCCAAATTTTATTGTTATGTATCGTTCAATAATTACTATAATGAAAATGTGTAAATTCCCCTCTTGACGATAATCATTTTGCAGTCATAATAAAAGAAAGTAATCAGCAAATGGCTCACTAGCTGTTAAATAAATTAAGATGTTTTGTACAGTTAATAATCCTGAAACATCTGTTTTATTACAACTTGTACTAATTTTAAGCTAAATGTTAATTGTTCTGAATCCTATCTATCTATCTATCTATCTATCTATCTATCTATCTATCTATCTATCTATCTATCTATCTATCTATCTATCTATCTATCTATCTATCTATCTATCTATCTATCTATCTATCTATCTATCTATCTATCTATCTATCTATCTATCTATCTATATCTTGTTTACATACCTCCCTGGTTTATTCACATTTAGTGTATACTGTATGTGTGCAGTGACTTGTAGGGAAATTTCTCTGCTGGGCACCTTTTTTTTTTTTTTTTTTTTTTTAAATCAAATACATGACATGTCAGCTTAACAAAAGGCCTGACAAAGCCAGGCAGAGCTTGATGTCCCTCTTTGTGTATGTTCTGATCCAGCCCTGGTAATAGAGTGCCAGAGCTTACTGGATTAACATGATAAAGAGCTGCTGTGATCCTCAAAGACAGATGAGATAGTAGAGTAGTAATCCTCAAGCAGCTCACATTAACTCACCCATGTTCCTGGAGAGATGTCATGTACGGATGGTAGGAAAAAAAGTTGTGCCCTGAATCCCTACAGTGAAGAAACCTGTTGTTCCACTAAGTATGTAGCAGATCTGCATAAACTGAATTTAGCATGAAAACAGTCGTGGCCCTACAAGTTTTTCATCCTGTGATGAAGTCTTGGTGGTCAGTTAAGCATCTGTATTGAAACTTGTCAAAGTTTTTGGTGCTTTGAATTATTATTACTATTATTTTTTGCTGCTTTCCTGATCACCCCATCACAAGTCTACCTTATCTTCACATGCATTACATATCACTGAATATAAAATATCCCCATATCGTCATGGTTTGCATCTCGACCATTGCTTTGAGCATTGTTGTGCAGAAACAACTTTACTATTTTTAGCATCATTACAGAGTTGGGGTGAAAGAGCTTCCTGTACTGCAGCGACAGCACCAACTGCATTGTCATACGCACACCAGGCAGAGTCTGTGTAGGGTAAGGCTGGCACTTGGCCAGTCCTGTAGCCCTCACATGACTAGTATTGAGCTACTTCATAGATGCTCAATGTATTAATGAGGCTCCGTCACACCTTGGAGATTTTACCCATGGTCCAAAGAGTCAGGGAACTCAGGTAGAGAACGTTCAAGCAGAACCTGTGTCCCTGTGGTGTCAAAATGTACAGTATCACCATGACATGTATAGAAGTTTTTTAGATTTAACTGAATTTAACAAATTCCATCATTTGATTAATATTGATTGGTGTTAATTTTTTAATGTGGCTTACAACAATCTTGGTTTGGTTTGAGTACTAAAGTGTATTTGTTTTGCACTGCAATGCTACATTTAGTAGTACTAAGTCACATTTTGCTCCTGTTTCATGACAAATAAATGAAAATAATCCAAACAGAGCATGTCAAACTGGAGCATACATACAAATTAAGGGTTAAAAAAGTAACATTACAGCAGCTATGTTACTTTAGTTATGAATAAAACAAGAGAAAAAATACTGATATATTTAATAAACTGTTCAAAATTAAACCACTGTCTTATATCTTCTCTTTACATCTTATTGATCATATCATTAACTATGTTGGTGAATTTATTTGGATGTAAACACACTTTGATATTTGTTGTTCGCAGCTCATTGTGCACATTGACTCACTTTGTGAGAGAGAAAGCAGATTTTAGCTCTTTTTCTATCAATTTTCTAAATCCATGCTGAATCTATGTATCTATTGTATCTTTGGCTGAATATTAAATATACTTTATACTGTAATGGAAAGGTTTCTTCAGACAGATGACATTTATGGACAGAAATAAGAGAAGCAAATGAATGTAACGGCAGGGAGTCAAGCAGAGGTCTGTTTTTGTTGGATTCCAACTGGAAGGAGACAAATGTTCCCTCACATTTCCAGGGAAAAAATTCTCCCACAAAGATCTTTCAGTGCATGGCCCAGAATAAGCAAAGCACAGAAGAGACCTCTAACCCCAGAATGGGTTGGCACTAAAGTCAAGCAAATGTTTTTTTTTTTTTTTTCCATTCTAATAAGACTATAATAGCAGTCCAATGGATATTTCATGGAAATAAACTTAGTGGAGTCCAATTTCTCAGCACCAATCTGTTACCATAACAATGGAGTCATTTAGGTAAACATTTCATTTTTCCCTGCAGTCGGGTGTCTGGACTGATGCTGCTGCTGCAGGTAAGGGACTTGTCTCATCAAGAAAATGTAAGAAAGCAAAGAAAAGTTGGGAGACTCTTCCAAAGAGAATTCCAATTACTTTAAAATGTTTTTCCCTTTTCTGGATCTCCATTTTTCTCAATTCTTCATAGTCATTAATAGAACAAATACCAATAAAGGTCAGGGGATAAGTGGGTGTCCTTACCTTTGTCTCCCTGTTTTTCACTTCATCCCTTTTTTTTTTTTTTTTTTTTTTGCCTGCAGCAAGTTGCCCAGGGAACAGGTGGGTCATATCCTCCCTCCTGGCGCCAAGGGACAGGTGTGGGGTGTGCTGGCCTCAGAGTGACCTCCTCTCTGACGGGGGATAGCCAGGGTTCTCATTCTTTTGTTCCTCCGCTTACCTGTTGGCCTACCTTCCACCTGCTCAAACTACATCTGCTTCTGAAAAAAAAAAGAAAGAGGGCCACAGATCTGAAGATGGTCAACACGGGAGGCATCTAGAGAGGGCTGATTCGGGCAAATGATAAAGAGTAAGAAAAACTGAGGTAAGGGGGTTGGGAGACAAGACAAGATGCAGAGGAGTCACACATCTCCTGGAGTAAATGTGCTGAGTGTGTGAGCGAATAACAGAGCAGAGAGTCAGAAAGAGTGAGGCAGACATGTGATATGCCACAGCCCACCAGTTTTCTTTGTTCTGCTTCTCCAGATTGACAGACGGGACAATAGCACTGAGCAGTGCTCCTTCTCTCTCTTTGTATCACTCCACCCCTCAGAAAAACTGCATTCTCCTCAACTCTCTCTCTCTCTGTGTGTGTGTGTGTGTGGGTGTGTGTGTTGTGTCAATCATCTTCAATGGATTGGATGTTTAAAGTAAAGGTAACTAGACCAAAACGTAATTTATTTATTCATTTACTTATTTCAGTTTCTCTTAATATTAGGATATCCCATTCAAAAACAGATGTTTAAGAACACTATGTACATTTCTATGAACTCAATACTCAGTTGGGCCTCTTTAATGTGTTGGTGTTTTCAACTAATTAACCGATTAGTGTGACACCAGGAGTTTCCTATTGCAGACTATTTTAATTTTCAGAGACTAAATTTGAAGTTTGTATCATTTGTAATTGTGAGTCAGAATCATCAAAATTACAAGAAAAACAGGATTGAAATATATTATTTTATGTGTGATGATACTAAGGTTGCACAGAGTTGTTGTTTTGAACATTTCAAAAGCGTTTCAGTCTATTAAATTTTACTTTTAATCCTCCTCAGTTCTTCATTTTCTTGATCTCTTGATATTAACTTTTTTACCTCGGAGTTGCACCTTGGACTCAAGCTCCACAATGCTTCCCCACGCAGATTACAAGGAGTCATTCACACACTAGCACACCTAATTTGCGTTCAAACTGTCCTGGAAAGGTCTAGTTCTCAGCTGGATACACATTTGGAAGATCTGGAAATCATTTAAATACATAATCCAAGGGAGCTGGTGTGGTTTTATTACTGCATATGTTATAATAATGTCTGCACTGCTTTTGAGGGTGGAAACAAACGCTTTAAATACAGTTGAGGGAATAGTGTGTAGGGAATGCGAGGCAAGGTATGGAAGGGCCCCATTCCATACTTGCACTCCTGAGACCTATCCATTGTCCAGCCAACATCCTCTTTGTGTGTGTATGCGTGTGTGTGCGTGTGCATGTGTGTGTGTACTTTGAACAGGATGTCCCTGACATCTCTCAAAAGTAACTTTACCCCACTCTACACCCTGCACGCCCATTCCTGTGCATTGTTTCCTTCTGAGGGGGTAGAAAGAAACAGCCTGCTTGCGTTTGTGCACAGACAAGTGAGAGCGAAACAAGGCCAGGTGTTGGAAAGTAGGGCTATATGAAAAAGATGTTACAAAGCAGTCAGGCAGGCAGCAAGTAAGAAGGGGACACACTGGAAAAGAAGTGAAAGGAGGAGAAAAGAGATGTAGGAGCCGTCAGTGTTTTCATTTGTGCATCAAGTTCAAATCAGAAATTCACAACAACATCGAGGTAGCTTGAATCATATTTGCTGTCAGCACCACTGGTATATCCAGCTTAATTTGTTACTTTGGAGACAGTCAAAAACAAAAACAAAAGTCTCTAGGTTGTAGGTATCCATGCCTTGCAGCTGTGAAAAGGGAGGAACATCGTCTGGAGAAAGTGGCTTTGTACATTTCTGCTACAGATTGGAAGTGACTGACAAGTGTGAAGGATCTGTGGCAGACAGTTGTGGAAGAAGAGAAGGTATGCCAGGAGAGCAAAGGCCAAGAAACGCAGGAGGCAACATACTCGCCGCTCATCTAAGCAACTTATGTGACGTCGCACAAATCACTTGCCCTCCTGCAGCCAAGACACTGGGAAAATTTGTACTTGTCAAAGTTTGAGCTGTGCACATGTGGGCTTGCAACTCAACACGAGAAAGTTGAAAAATGTTCAGCTTTCGCTGCCGTCTCCATGGCTTCCTATGCATTGGGTTTCACCCTGAATGACGGAGACTTTCACCTGTTGCTGTTTCTCTTTGCTCTCCGTGTGTCAAGCTTATAATGCAGGTTTGGTTTTGCAGCAGCTTGAAGCTCAAAAATGTATTTCTTGGGACGTTTGAGATACAATCCAGGTAGGTTTTCTGAAAACTGGGCGAAACTGAGGAGTGCAGTTTGGAAACATAAGCATGAATCACTGCTGTTGTTGACATCAAATATGATTTCTGAAATTATTTTAGTTTTTTTATCATGTAAAGTACTTTGAACTGTCTTGTTGCTGAAATATTGACTGATTGATCAATTGATCAGTTCCGTTTTAAAGGCTGTCAGTGTTCTTTAAGGTATATGGTGTATACTCAAATTATTTACTTATATGTTTATTGTCTCTCGTTTTTGATTTATGAAAGAAGTCATTACCTCAACCTTAACTAGGCCAATCCAGTCCAATACCCTATCTTTGTGAGTTGAGGATGCTCCTGGATTATTTGAATGAAAACTGAGTGGAAATCTTTGAGGAAAAAATGCCATACAATCAGAATATCACCATTCACCAAATATTCACAGAGTGATGGAAAACACTAACAGGCTGTGAAAGACTCAGCAATTTTCCACTAAAGCTTGCAATGCTACTGACAGAAGGATAATTCTTCTTAACATCCATCCATCTGTTCATGAGAAACAGCTGGATGTTAAAAAAGCAATATGTTAAATAAATGGACGGCCCTTATAGAGGAATCATAAATCACGCCAAAGCTAGGAGTGTGTATGTGTGTCTCATTGACATTCCATATTTCTGTGGGTTAAATTGACGGGAACTTTTTGCAAAATATGCCTCCGAGGCAGAAAGGGCAAAGGTCAGTGAAACAGGGGCATGCCGCCATACTTTGGCCATGAGAACTCTCTCATGTGCACTGCAGTGTGCAGTGGCCTGTTTGTGTTGCCGAACCAATTTTTTGATGTGCGTGTGTGTGGACTGAATGCTTGTGTGTGGGCTCTGCGTACGTGTGTTCATGTTTAATCCACAGATAATGAGGGGTGTGGATGATATTTCTTGAGTTTTAGCCTTGATGACAGCAGATCTTTTCCATTAAACTACCCTGTCCCTCTCTTTTCCAGCCTCCCGCTCCACCCCCTCTTGCCGACCTACATTTTCTTCTCTCCTCATCCTCTGCTGTCTTCTGCTTGTCCACCTCACCTCTCCATCTGTCTAGGCCTTTTTCCTCAACCTCAGCCCATTTATGTACAACCTCCCCTAACACTGTACTCATGTAGTTTTGCTGTCACCCTCCCTCTTTTCTCCTCGTCTGCCCTTTTAGCTGTATGCTTTTTAAGGCCTATGTTCGTGCTGACAGCTCCAATGAGGTGCTCTGCTGACAGACATTTCAAAAATGTACTAGAGCAATTACTACCGCTCCGATGTGGACAAAGACACACGCAAAACCAAATTCCAACATTGAGAAGCATGTACTTAGAGTTTCAACACTTAACACCTGAGTGTACTAAAGAGATCACAAAGCATAGAGCGAAGTCCGATGTCAGAGAAGCAGAGTGCCTGATCTACAGTGTTGAAACAATATGACACTTAAAAATAAATAAGAAAACAAAACACAGAAATGTTTCCAACTTCAGAATTTTAGTAGTTTGCTATTAAGACTACTAATAGCAGACTACAGTCTTAACGTCCCTGATATGACTTAAGGACTACTACTACTTACTTTATTTCCAACATTAGTCATCATCCTTTTATTATTATTTTTGTGTCTAGTTATTCCTTGCGGATGAAGCGATAACTTACACTTTGTGTTTTTCAAACACACAGTTTGTGTATGAGCTTGCATCGTTCATGTCTGCAGGGCATTTCACCTGCTTTTGAGAACAGGAAACCTTTCACCGGCATAAAACTATCAACATACCAAAAATGCATCACGTTACGTATCCTTCACCCCGAGGAAGGTGTTTGATTTTTGCTTATTTGTCTGCCACAAATTTTGGCATAAATGAATGCATCCTCAACTTCTAATCCATCTAGGATCATTACCTCTATTGGTGCCAAAAGTAGGTCAGCAATTTACTGAATTGTATAGTGAGGTTTTTGTTGTTGTTTTTGTTTTCCATTTTGCTGAGGAATTTTGTTTATATATATTTTTTATTTTATTATCATGTCACAATAGAGATCAAGTAATAAAAAAGTCTTGAAAGCACCATACTATAACTAAAAATAATTTTTTATTGCAATCAGGCAAAGAAAAAAATGCATGTAGAAAATGTAAGTAATTAAAGAAACAAGGGCGTTCTAACATGAGAACTGTATAGATTTTTGAGCACCACAAAATATGTGTGTATGCGTGAGTGGGTGTGTGTGTGTCTGAGGTGGTGCAATATCCACCCTACTCAGAGGGAAAAAAAGAGAGGAAAAGATGGCATCCTAAACGGAAACGTGTGAGGATCTTATCTCTTTAACAGTACATGTGAGTGAAATAGAGAGGCAGGATATCAAATGCTGTCTTCCAGGAAGAGTCATTGTCAAGAAGGTTTATATTTTTAACTGTGCCAGCAGAACAAAATGGGGGACATCTCAGAGGAAGTGTGTATGTGTGTGCAGCTTATCTTGGTACTTAAAGTATGACTTGGTCATGAAAAAGAGAACATAAATATGAAGAAGGACTTTTTAAATTACTGTCATGTGTTGGCATCAATATTGAAATCCCCCAGCATAAAGGGCCGATTATCTATAAATATGATATAAATAGTGACATTTTGTGAATCTTTTTCACTTCAGCTTGGTCTGCATGCTGGGCCTTTCACTCGAAGTTGGAAGGGGCTCACAACAACACTTGCTGCTTTGTTGTGAGTGCTGTACAATTGGCGCTTTCATGTATTGAAAAAAGTTTCTAATTTGTCTCTTGTCAGAACGCTCTTTTTATTCGAAAAGAGGTTTCTGACAAGTTTCTAAAGTTGCTAAATTTAGTGTCAAAGTTACTAAGTTGGTAACACTGAAGAGATCCCTCTCTGCAAACAAAATGACAATTTTTTTGTCATGAGTTAACGCCAATTAGAGCTGATTTAGGCACTTTGGGTTAAATATATGTGAGCTTTTAATGAGGGCTCTTGCAGTGTTTCATGAATTGTCAAAGAAAAAGATACAGCAGTAGCAAATCATTGTTAAGCCTTATAGAGATGACCAAGACTCAAGGTTTGCTTTCCCAATAAGACAAGATAAAAAGATACTTACAATATTATCGCGTTCTCATTTGATTCATTTTTTTCAGGATCAAAAAATACATTTAGATACTTACTCTGACTGAGATTATATGTGTCTAACTTTCAGATATCCTCTGATATCCAATATAAAATGTCACAACCAGCATCCCTGTTTACGACATGAGATTGAGTTTCAACTACAGAAATGTGAGCCCCACCAAAACACAGGCATCTTTGTTAGATCCATGAGTTGTGCAAGGTCTCTGCCCCTCTGACAATAGAACCCAAGTAGCAGCTAATCATTTTTATTGGCTATAGCACACAGTCTGTGGTTTAAGCCCTTTGAGAGGCAGATCTAACATTTCAGCTGGGACTCTCATTTACTCTGAGCCTTTTCCAACTCTTTTCTCTCTCCTGTTTTCCTCCTCTCTTAACTAGCTCTGTCGTTCTTTGGCTTTAAGAAGTTTATTCCATTCAGCCACCCCATGTGAAACCAGCTAACTAATTCATCTCCAGACAAATTGCCAATCAGCTGAGGACAAAGAGAAGAGGAGAAAAGAGACTGGTCCTCAATAGAGCCAATCGCTGTTTTACTAAATGCTTCTTCAGAGTAGGAGGAGAGCAAAGTAGGGGGTGAAGCGGGGGGAAGGATGGGGGGTGCTTTTTAAATGCGCGTGTTTGTCTGGATGTCTGTGGTGTGGGTTAATTTTGGTTTGAAGGATTGTTTGTGTGTGTCAGTGGGGGAAATTGCATGTATGTGTGTGTGAGAATGTTAGGACGGTGTGTGTCCTCATCACCCCCTCCTGCCAGGGATCACGACTCTCTGTATGCAGAGGTTAATGACCTTGCCGTCCAATCACATTCTCCTGCCAGGCTCCCGTTGCTAGCAGCAACAGGTGGTCCAGCCAATTGATGTCCTGCAGAGCAGAAAAGTACGAGGCGAAAGCAACGGGAAGACCAAGGATGGCCACAAAAGAGGAAGGAAAAAAACAATTGTTTTTTTCTCATACTTATAAAACTTGTACGATGAAACACATTCAGGCTTTTCTTTCTCATTCTTCAATACATAAATCCAGCTATAGCTCCTTAACCACATTAGCTCTAGAAACATAATAAATTTATAACAGTTAAAAAAAATTAAAACGAATAAAATTGTATTTGTATTTTTATAACAATTACAGAATCCTCCTCACCTATTGGTATCCTGGTGAGTATGTGCAAAAAAACCAAAAATCATTTCAATTAAAAATTATTTTGTTTGTCCTGTCTGCCCAGTGTTGCCGTAAATTTGTTTTATACGTCAAACTCATCTGTGACCATTTCCTTTTTCTATGCTGGCTATAAAATCTTTCCAACAAGCTCGAAGGAAACCTCATAAAAATCCCACATTACAAGATTTTCTGTCAGATTCTCCAATAAAATGTGGACATATGGCATTTGTACGCAGAATGAGACGAAGTATCATGTTTTGTTTTTCTTTGTAAAACAATCAAAACAAAACAGCCTTGTGTTTGTCAGTGCTTCTCAAAGGTTTTAACGGTGACATGGCTTCAGATGGCTACCTATGGAGCAACCTTATCCCAATTATAGTCATGTTGTTGAGCTGCCACATGACTCCATGTCATCATTAATAACTACAACATGACAAATTAACTCCTCTAAGTCAAAGGAAGTAGTAATTTTTTTTTTTTTTTTTTTTTTATGTTTCAGTAATAATCTGAATTTCTAAACGGTAATATAAAATATAAAACTTCTCGAATCTGTAGATCTTCTTCACTGGGCTGCATGGCCCATTGCTATATAGCCCCTTCTGTGAGAATTATTCAATCACTATAAATGTGTATTCTTAATTTCAATCAAGTTTATGGACAGGAAGTGACCATGCACAGGAATAGAGAGGCTGGCAAGTCACATATCAGTTATTAACACCAGCTTCTTTCTTTTACTCCCTTCACTTCCCCCCTGCAACAACTCACTCTTTCTGTCTCTCTCTCTAGTCATTAATTAAGCAGCAACAGACTCTGTAAAAGAGAAGAGGAAGCTTAACAAAGAGCATTAGTTTAGGCTGAGTACCCCTAACTTGTTAGCCAAAGAGGGACCTGGCTCCAACATCTGTCTGATCATTAACTCAGTCATCTAGCGATGGCTATTAAGGCTGTCAAACCGCCTCTGTTTCTGGCTGTACTTATTCCCACTTTTTGAGCTTCATCTTCTCTGCACAGCACTGTCTGTTTGTTTGTTTTGTCCATGAACTTGTCACTCACCTCTTTTTCAGTAGAGGTCCTGAAGTCTACAGCTCTCCTGCTGCTCACTGTCCACACACATAAAAGCACAAAGAGAAACGCCACCCTCAGGATCATAATAGAAGAAGAAGGGGCAGGACTTTGTAACTTCACATTGTGTTTAGAAAGACATTCAAAAAAAGGGGATTATATGTGACCATACATTACACTTGAAAAAAAAATCAGGCAGTTCTGTACTCTTCTTAAACTGTGGTAAACATATTTATATAAAATAAATGTCTGCATCAAATTCAGACATTTAAACGAGACAAAAAAAAAAACTCCATCTGACAAAGAGAAGTGGGAGCATTTTTTCCTGCCACAAAGGTTAATCACTTGTTAACTTGCAATGCCTTCCCTATTTCTGGCGGTGAGAACTCCAGCCCTCTCCAGTCCCACTTTATTGTAACACGCAACACACTGTAGTAGTTAAATGTAGCAAAATGTGGAAAGGGTTATGAGGTATTACTAACATACGTAAGCCAGTGTCTGCTTGAAACTAGATAATAAATCTAGATTTATCATCTTGTTAAAACCTTTTTGACTGAGTATGTGGAGAGTCAGTCAAACAGACATCGGATCTGTTTACATGAAAACGATCAGTGACCACAGCTGATAATCCAAATGAAGTGTGGGGGTAAATTAGAACATCATTTAGCTTCATGCTATTACTGAAGACTTAAAACTCTTACTATCTTCACTTTTTCTGAACCACCTGTGAATGAAATGTTATGCAAACAATCAGGATAAAAACACTGATGGTTTCCAGGAAAGAAAAAAACTTTAAGTGGTGTTATCCAGCAACACAGTGTGCTCTCCTCCACGTTCCCAAATCACTCAGTTGTACTTCTTAAGAACTGACTAGGACCTTAAATGGACATTTAGTTAGCTGTTAATCTACTCTGGTCTTTGTGTTTTGAGCAGTTCTGGCCAGTGTTATGTCTTACCACAAGCACAAATATGCTTTCAGCAGCACCCTGCCAGACAACTTACACTTCTATCTTAATATTACGCACAGAACGTTCACCCATCGCTCATCCTGCATGGATCAGAACCAGGATCAACAGTGACTGTGACAAGGCCAACAGTGAGTGTTTCTGTGTGTCTCAGGTCAATAATATTATGGTATTTTAATTCTTGCCTCAAGGCAATTTTCTGAACTGAAAATCATACTGCAGATGTTTAGAAAGTGTCCCTTGCAGTGCCTTGATTCACCCTGAGCTTTTCCCACATTTTGTCATGTGTTAACTGCAATCTTCAAGGTATTTCCAAGGGGCCAAAAGTGATGGACCAACAGAAAATAATGTCTGACTGTGAAGTGGAAGTGAAAGGATAAATGGTTTAAAATTAAACTTCAACTGTGTGCAATTTTATCTCAGATTAATTGTTGTGTGAGGATCTCAGATGGTTAGGGGATAAACGGCACCAAGGACACAGCAGACAGGGCAAGAAAAGAGCTGAATAAGCTTTGCACAGCTGCAGTCCTACAAAATTATGGATCTCCATCTAACTATCAGAGTGGACATAAAGCTCATAAGTCTCAGAAGTAGAAAAGAGGCCTTTGGTCCTCCACAACATGCATCAGACATTGTGAAGTAATTGTCGAATCAATAAGAGCCAAGGCCAGGGCTGTGCCAAAGGGAACAAAGGCTGTAGAAGACGTTGGACTGGAGCAAAGGCTCATGTTTCAGTAAACAACCCTAAACATTAGCTTAAGTTGCAATGGAGACATGATGTACATTTAATATTATTGTATTAAAACAGCCTGAATAAAGTCTAGACCTAAATCAAATTGAGAATACCTTCCAAGAAATGTTTAATTTGCAATTCACAGAAGCTCTCCGTCCATTGTGACCAATTTGTTCAAAGGACGGATAAAAATGTATTTCATTAGAAGTTTGAAGATTGTATAGACTTGTACCAATACTCTTTAAATAAGTGGAAATAATTGCATAAAAATGCAACATATTAAAGCTTGACATTGTAACAAAATATTTAGAAGATCAAAATAATTCTTTTTTTTCTCACCACAAACTCACATACACACTTACCAGTTGTATTTCCTTTCTATATTCAGAACAAACCATGTGATGTCCATTAGCAGATTTATGAAGGAAAAGTGTGACAACAGAGAATAGGACCAGAGGGGGTTTTCCTCAGACTTTGTCCAATCAGGACATGGGAAACCAAACCCTTCCGTTCAAATACACTAACACAGACTTGCACACACACCCAGGAGGAAACCAGCACTGTTGAAAGCATAATTGTCAAAATTTTACTTATGCAAAGTGCTGTGTGTGTGACTCCACATGACGCTCACAGACCTCCCAATAACCAGGCATTTAAACAAACACAGAATAATGGACATTTTAGTCTAAATTTATTAATTTGCTTGCCATAAAAACATGATACACTAAGTAACACAAAGAGTCATTATTGTAGTTTTTATTGGGCAGAAATGTTCTCGTTAAAAAAAAAAGGACACACGCATGCTTGGTTTTGATGTGCTTGCTTGTGTGTATCAACACTTGTGTGCGTGCGCGCGCTTGTGAGACTTTAGTGCGCCTGTTCGTGTCAAGGGAAATGGGCTAATTTGTCTGTGTATCCTGACCATGTTCGTAAGCGCTGCTGACGCTGCTTTAATGACAAACACATTTCAGACTGATATTACTTCCACATGCTGTGGAGAAACAAAGGGGACTCTCAGAAAATACATCATTTGTTGCACACTCACAGCAGATTCATTGCCAGTAATTATTGTGCTTAATTTTTTTTTTATCTCCAGACAGAAATTAAAGGCGAAAGTAGGAAAATGTTGTCTGGCATAATTATGAGTTGACATGCTTTTCAGAGTGAAGGGTAAATTAACACTAACATGCTGTTGCTAAATTTAGAAATACTTGCTAAAACTAATTGTTTCATTCAGATTTTAGACAAGAACTCTCCGGAAAAAAGACATAGATTCACATTTAAAGTTTCATACAACAGTTCCAAAAGTGTTAAAATATAAGAGGAACAATAACAGTAATACACTGTAGATTACGACATAAAAAATACTGTTATTAGAATAGAAATGTGCAAATGAATTGGATTATGTTTTTAAAATGTTTGTGCATTAAAATAAAAAAATAAAAAAATAAAAAAAATATTTACAATAAAGTATATCAGTGCAGAAAAACACTTGAATTAAAAGCAAAATGTTGTTAAAAATGTGTAAAAGGAAATAAAATTGCACTTAGGATGCAACAGTCCTGTCACTGAAGGAGCTTTCCAGTGTAACAACAGCGTCATGCACGTGATAGGAAGCAACATCGTAGCAGAGCTGACCTTCCTGGTGAGCTTAGCTAACCACTTCGAAGCGCATGGTGGTCCGCCTTGTCCCTCTGAGGCTCTGACTGGATGGTGTTGAAAGCACTGGCGTAATCAAAGAACCTGCTTCATAAGTAACTACAAACAGTGATGACGGTTTTTGGATAAAATGTTCAATGATGTATTCCAAATCTATTTTGAATAATCAATGTTTACGTGAAATGCTAAGCATAAGTGGAAAAAAATGTGTTGGGGGGCTTTTGCATGCGGAAAGATGAAATCTGGATTTATTTTGAAAGAGCTGTCCCAGCTAAAACGACAAAGAATCACTAATCCGCACATAATTTTACAGTCAGCACAAGAGACAGTTATTAAAACAGTGCCCATATGTTACATTTTGTGTGAATAGAAGCTTACCTCTAAAATCTTGGCACAAACAAATCTTTAGTATCATTGAAAGTGGAAAGTTTGCTTTTCTTGGGTGACTCGCCCTCCAACAACTAATCAATCATATTCAACATTATTTCAGAGCAACTGTCAGCTGAGAGCCTGAATCTGTGTCTTGTGGGATGTTGGGACATAAAAAAAAAGCATGGATGAATGTGATATTGTGACAAATTGTTACTTTCTTTTAGTGAGTGATAGAAAGGAATAGCTTAAGATGGAATCCAGTGAATTTATTTAAAACAAACCTGCTTAGTAGGCGTCAACGTGGGAGTTAGAGTGGTGGATGCAGAATGAATGAAGAAAACCAGATAGCGTAAAAGGAATGAAGTGAGTCAGGCTTTTTTTGTTATCTGAGAAAACACAGACGATAGTTCTCCAAGACATTTGAAGTAGTGCAGACCTAAAGGCTCCCAACCAGTTCCCTTCCTCTGCAGCAGATATCAGAAGAGGGTGAGGAAGCAACAAGTAAAAAGTCAAGGAGATACAAAGGTATCTTGGAAAGAGGGAACAATAATTTTCATTTTTTGATAAATTCCTTGAAAGGAGACAGAAATGGATCAGACGTACATATACATGTAAGTGTAAGGAGAAGAAATGTCTCAGAATGTCATGCAGAGAGGTAATGCATACCAAAAGGGGAAGGAAGGGAGATGAAAATAGAGGAGAATATGAAGGAGGATGAGGAGGAGGGGCTCATTAAAGAGCTCTAATGACCTGCTGATTGACGAGGGGCCCAAACCATGACCCCAAATTACTGCAGAGCCTGAGAACCAGTCCTGTGCTCTGGAAGTGTTAGGAGGTGGCATCTGCATAGAAAAACACAGTCAATTGTATCCATGATCAAACATCAGTTTTTATGGGCACACGTTCCTCTTTTTAAGCAAAAAGGCTTCGGTTTATGCTCAATGTGAATGTTAACATTTGACACCAATAAGTCTGTTTTTAGTAAATACATGGGATCTCTGAGCTTTAATGGAAAGGGATGTATTGGTTATTAGTTAAAGCATTGATGAAGACGTGCAACTTTTCGCTAGTAATTATTTAATCATTTAGAAAGAATCTGTTCAAATAACCGATTACCAATAAGCACTAAGATGCTGTGGAAAATGTTTCTAAAGAGCTCAGGTTACTATATAAAGGTGCATTGTTTATATGCTGTCATGGTAAAGAGATTTAGTTTGTCAGGAACTAAATCTCTCAAGAGATTCAGCAACTAGAGATTAAGTTTCATCTTATATTCATCAGAAAAGTCAACTGATGGATGAAAGATGAAGTGTCGACAGCACATTTTCCACACAAAACGTTTTGAATAAGAATGTGTATCTAAAGTTTTGGCAGGTAGTTTGTCTTGGAAAATAAAAGCTTTCAGTGCATGGTCTAAATACACTCTTGTATCCCAATGTGACTTTCTGAATCTGTTTTAGCTGCGTGTGTTTTACTTCAGTGATGTTCACCTGGAGTTAATTTGCCCTTCTCCCAGAAGAATATTTTTTCAGTGATGTAACAATTTACTTATTTGTTCCAGTCTTGCTCTTTGATCAAATAAAGTTTTGCACAAGATTAGTGACCTCAAAGCATTTCGATTTTGAGCATTTGTCTAACTTCTTGACTACATGCAAAGTGATATTTACTCTTTAAAATGTCTTACTAAGAATTAAAGTTCTCTTTGCACTAATGCAGTTTGGTTGCATTTAATTAATTAATTGATTTATGTCTGGATTTATTTAGACATAGTTGTCTGAATCAAGATTAAGCTAGAAAATAATATCGTAGATGACACAAAGATCACATACAGAACTAAAACAACTGCAGAAGCAGGATCTTCGTTGTTAATAAGGCATTAGGAACATCGGACACAGAATGAAGAACACCAGACAACCTATATAAGGAATGGAGTCAATTGAGCTTTTGTGTTATCTGAGAAAATGCTGAAAACGCAGACATGTCAGTGTGCTACTTCATGCTGACATGTGAAGTAGCACAGAAAGCATTGTGGGATATCATAAATCACAAGCTAACAAGTTTCAAAAAAATATCCTGTATCTCTAAAATATTCAGAAACCAGCAATGAACAAAGCATCTCAGTTGTTCCTGCTACATACTGTAGCTATAAAATGGTGGGACACATTTTTAAAATCTACACGCGCTGATGCACTCGGCTTTGCATTTCACACATCTTAATGTCTCTTTCCAACTCATCTTGGCCTTTTGTCTGACAAACATGTGGAGGCAGTGAAGTACAGAAGCGCTGAAACATTTGTAACCAAATGAAGACCAGATGAAGAGGCTATGAGATTCAGTAAAAACATGTGCTCAGATATATAAAGCTGCACACCAGACTTAAGCCTGTGCACATGCTTCAGCCGAAGCTGCAACCACAGCTATGTTTCTCTCCATTTGCTTGTCCACAGTGCTAACACAGCAGGAGGAGCAGCACTACTCCTTCATTACGAGGCTGTAAACTTAAGAAATTTGTTAACATGCAGAAGTGTTTCCATTGTTTGTGCACATTTCCAGGGAGCATCGAGTGTGATATTGCTTACTTCTTGCTCCTGTAGGGCTCAAGTGTGCTCAAAGAACACACTTTCATTTTATTGCAGAGTTCATTCAGAGAAAGAACTCTAATAATAAAAAAAAAAACTTGAAACAAAAAGTGTTTAGTTTGAGGAACTCTGGCAATTACAAGAGACATTTAATAAATAATTACCCAAAAATGGTAAGCCTTTTTTCTCCATAAAATAATAGACAGATTAATGTGAAAAAAGACTTGTATGTATTTGAACAATAAGACCAGAACTAATATGTAATCTATTACGAACATAATGCTTCATATGAAGACAGAGGAAATGAAAGGCTGCATATTTATTTAGAAACTGGTAAAACATGGGGATCTCAAGTTAAAAAATATTGTGTGGCTATGCGTGTGCTTGCTTTAGCTTGTAACTGATATGAGAAATTTGGCCTTAAGCACATTATGACCTCACGCTTTTCCTGATTTCTCAGCATTCACAGCTTTACACAAGCGTGGATCAAGTTAACAGGAAGGCCAGCGGGCATAAAACATGCAACACAAGCACACACATTCACACACAGGAACGTATACACACACACACACACATGCACACACACACCCCCACACACACACACGCACACACACACACAGAAATCCAACACATCTTTCAGCTGCTTGAGAGAGCTCCTTTTTCCAAAACTCAGACAAAACCACAGACTAATTTGGGAATACATGTCTGCGGCTGTTGACACATAAACACACACACATTTCCAGAGCAAAAAAAAATATACATGCACAGAACTGCAAAAACACATTCCCTAAGTGCTGCCTGATAGCATCTTAAAACAGTTATTACTTGTGGTGTGCGGTGTTGGGATAAGTGCTGAGAAGTGCTGGCTAAAACCTAAAACAAACTCTCGGCAATGAACACAACACGCAGGACTGGAAACAACTAAAAGAAGAGAGGAATTAAAGTGCAACACAAAACAGTTAAATTTACTGAAGTTTTGACCTTATAAATGGTTTCTTGTTGTCCCATGCCTATATATAGGGTAATCGTGGTTAGTGGTCATAATGACCAACACCCAGCCATTTTGATAGAAACAGCATGTTTTCTAGTAAAAGTTCTAACTCGTTCGCACTGTTTCAGTCCATGGATAGCTTGTGTTGCTGGTTACCATCTTACTACTGCTAGGTGAAAAAGGACACCCGCTTAAATGTCCAATCACCATAAACAGGAAAGTTTCTTGAGACCAATTTTGGTGGGGCTCGGCGAAATTCCATTGAATTTCCATTTAACTAAATTAAATGGAAATGCACATCAAACATGTTTTTTTCCTCAGTAAGGAGCCTGCAAGGAAGTAAAACAAAAATTTGAATGTTGGTTGGATACGAGTTTTGTTCAGTCTGAATGATCTAATCTTTGCTACACCTTTACAAAAAAGCTTTAAGGAGGAACTGCTCATAATAAAATTCCTCATAAACATAGATTTTTTTATTATGGCTCCCAATACAAGTTGTGGGCTATTTACATTATAACTTGTGACGTTTCTTTATTTTTAAGCCTTTTTAGTTTCGCTATATCCTGGGTGACTGAGAACAAATAAGTAGATTTGAAAAAAGTCACAATTTAAAGGTAACACTTAAAGCACAAGAGTTTATATAGAAAGATATTCTGATTTTATTTTGCGGTTTTAAAGGCTCTATGTTGTAGAAAGTGAGAAATAAAGGCAGAACATTTTTATAGATTTCTGTCTGTTCACTCTTCTGTTCTCGGCTCCCACAGACAGAGCTGGTCCACTTGCTCAGCTTCTCCCTCGTTTCCAACGAACTGCAGCCTGATCTTTATTGTTAATGTGTTTCTATTCTGTTGTAAGTATTTACTTACTGGAAGGGTTTTTATTTGTACTGCAGAGCTACAGCTAACAGCTAACAGCTAGCTCCTCACCCTTCAGCTGCTGTTGCGCCTCCCACACTTTGAACTGAACCATTCTTCTAACAACGGTAGGGGACAGCTAAAAATTAATTCTTATTTAATTCTTAGATAAATATCAGATTTATTTTGTATTTGTTTCTTTTGCCTTTTCATATGGACATTATTTAAAAACAAATGTTTCTTCAACTACCCAGGGGTCCGGGGCCCCTGCTGGTCCCCTGGGATTTACGCCTATGGTCATGCAATGAACAGGTCACCAATCCATCACTGACTCTAAAGTGAAAGAAAGACAAAATCGTTGGCTCTCCAATACTTCCATTATTCTGTTTTACAAGTCTCCAACTTGTTTTAATTTGCTAAACAACTTATTTTTATTTTTACATCAATTATCAGAGATACACAAGTATTGAATAACTATCACCACTCAGTAAAATACACAAAAGACTCTTGCTATATAGGTCTGATCAGTTTTAGTGTGCACTAAAGTCATGATCAAGTTGCATTTTAGCTGGTAGTTTTTAAACAAGCTCAGAAAAAAAACAGGAAATAACAGAAAAAAGAAACAAAACTAGCAAAGAAAAAGTCAGTGAAGAACGGGGATCCCTCCCACAATCCATCCCGCCCATTTCTTGGCCAAGACGAAGATGGCAGTACAGAATTTCTTTTTTTCCTGTGGATAAAGTAGAAGTAGAAGGCCTACTTCTGTCCACTAATCACACTTAATGATTCAAATGGGCCTGAGACATACCTTTGAAATCAAATCCACTTACAAACTCACAAAGAACACACACGCACACACACAGCCATACAAGGATACACTTCTGCCAAAAACTGTAGACACACACATACACGCATCTAGTAGCGAACCGATGGGCTGTTGCACACAGTGTGTGACTTGAAAAATGAGGAGAGGAGAGAAGATGTAACTGAAGAAGTGTGAGTTTGCCCTGTGGATGTTTCCAATCCATCAGCAAAACTCTAACTAGCCCTGCAGTTCCAACACTAATTGCTTTTAATGACATCATAGGTAAACGTGGACACGCACACACACACACGCTCACATGCACATACATGGATGGATGGAAGTATGTTGGGGAAAATAAGAAATTTTATTTCTAAACATTCACGAGCGGGCCATATAGGGACCATAAAACATCAGTTTGTCAAACACTCTGTGGGTTGGTGTGCATCACTGAGTTTTCCCAGTATAAACAGTAAAACTGGAGGAACCAGTAGAGCAATTCTGGTCCTGATGAATTGTAATTTCTTGGATTTCTAGGATTATAAGAGGTAGGTTGAATTAAATTGTAATTAGGCTTTCAGGATTTTCTTCAAGTTCAGTAAAGCTTATTTGTATGGCACTTTTCAGCAACAAGGAAGTTCAAAGTGCTTTGAACTTCTCGTGATCAGTCATAAAAAAAGCAATAAACATTACATGTTGTCGAATGCTGACCTGTCCAGGGTGTGCCCCGCCTCTCGCCCGGAACGTTAGCTGGAGACAAGAGTGTGAGAAAATGGATGGATCTTGTCAAATGCCATCATGAAAATGATCAAGAAAATATAAGCAATGTTGATCAATGGCCCAGTTATGAATGAAAAGCAACTCTAGACAGGCGGGCTTTTAGTCTTGATTTAAAGGAATTCATTGTTTCTGCTGTTTTGTAGTTTTCTGGAAGTTTGTTCCGGATTAGTGGAGCACAGAAACTCCATGTTTGGTTCTGGGGATGCAAAGTCACCCAGTGACATCGTAATATGGAGCTGTGTATTTTCTCCATTGTTATGGTAGCTGAGCTTAGCACTTGTTTGTCAGTAAATAGGGACACATTTCTATATCAAAATAAAAAACAGCTTGTGAGATTGCATCTGCAAATATAAGTGTGTATGGACAGTGTATAACCCTGCAGCTACATCAGGCTCCTATAGCGGCATTTCCTGAAACCTCCTTGCAGAATCAGATATTCTCTTTCACTCTCATCCCCAAACAGACACACGCGTGCACACATTCAGAAATGGGCCGTAGGCTGCAGGCTTAGCTCAAGCTTTGAAGTAATTTGCAGGAGGATAAGATCAGGCTTTACTTTCCATATTGGGACTATTGTGCTTTCAGGAGGGTTTGAATATAAAAGACAATAGTGCCCATTTCATAAAGCATTTACAAAGATAAAAAAGGAAATAACAGGAAACCAGTTAAATACTGAAGAACACTAATTGATGTAGAAAACAAAAAACTGTATTATAGCTACAAAAAAAAAAAAAACAGCAGGGATTCAACACTCAGACATTCACTTTTTTTTTTTTTTTTACTCAAGGCCAGCTTTGATTTTTCTCTTGAGTAATTTTAACGTAAAATCAACAAAACCTCTGTAATGATGTTATAATTTTGGTTCGGATTTAAGTGTGCCGATTCAACATTGGTTATGAGAGTGGACTTTTGTCTCTGAGTCAAAGTACAGATACACACAATTGAGCTTCATTTTAGTCATCTGTAAAATAACGTTCGACTACTTTAACGCAATGAAATGCAAAAAATAACTAAAAATGTGTTGCGGTTTTTTTTTTGTTTTTTTGTTGCCAAAAATAGAGGATGTTCAAGACATTTTTAGTGCAATTATGTAGTGTTGTTGCAAAAACTTACAAGTTATTCAAGGGTTTAATACAAAAAGGTTGCATTTCCTGTCAGTGCAGGTATACAGACAGCAGACAAACAGAACGTCAGAACTTTAAAAAGACTGAAAAAAATATTCACTTTTTGTTGCTCATCAGTTATTAACTATTGAACAACGTAATCAGACGTCCACGTGCTGGATTAAGGGAAATGATCTATAAAACTAAAACCAAAGCACCCCTCATCCACCCTAACAGAACCTCTTTCTGGCATGCGCATGCAACTTCTTACCCTGAGAACTACACTCTTCCTTCTGGGTGGCAGAAAAAAAACACCTTTGGCATCTGCAGCTTTCTTTCTCCGACTAATCACTTCATTATGGAATTTTATGTTACCGATATCTTTGGTACAGAGAGCTTTGTTTCTTCAAAACAAGCCTCCAGGTAAATATAAACACCCTTAGTAAATTATCTAATAGATGGGTGGTATTATTCTCATTTTGCTCCAGTTGGCATTGGGGAACCCATTTTGTTGTTTTGGAAAATTCCTAAGTCCATTTAAATGCTGTTTGAGTGCTCTGATCTTTTGTAAGTATTTCACTTTATATGGATCATTTTAAAACGCTTTATTGTAGGACTGATTTATAACGCAAAGAAACAAACACATCTTTCAGACTATTTATGTGTTTTCAGTTCATGATTTCAACACTCTAACGAGCACAACCAATGTGAACAGTGGCACAATCCTACACTATTTAAATCTGATTCATTTCCATCACTTGGACAATTAAGACTCACAAAGAAAACATATTTTAAGTGGAACTAAAATGAGAAAACAAAGTCCAAAGTGTGAAATGTGACGACAGGGAGTTTAAGTTTAATGCAGAACTCAAACTCATCCTATAAAGTGCTGTTAGAATAACAGTGATTTCTCTGCTGTTTCCATATGTTGTATTAATTTGATCCAAAACCCTCAGAACAGCAAAACGGTCAGCCTTCCAGGAGCTAACTGACCCACATTGTCATGAAAAGTTTTGTTTTCCTGAGGAAGATCATTTACAAGGAGCTTTTTCTATTTTCTTTCTGAAATGCACTGGCACATTTCTCACATTGAATCAAAATGACAAAGAAATATCCAAGACTTTCAATCCCTTCTGCAGTTTCTCATTCCTTCTGCAGTTTCTCATTCCTTCCAACAAATTGCAAATCCCTTAGGACCCGCATCAATTGCCTCCTTATTTTCTTCAATTTTATATTATCACTTGCTTATGACAATCAAAATGAACTCTACTAGTTTCATTGCTTTAGTCAATACAATCAGGAATATTGAACTTGTCTTCAAAATATGTAAATTGGATACTTTTTATCATAATTTGTCCCTGAAAGTGTTTCTATGTGAACAGTTTCTTTCAGATGAACCTCATGGTGATGTTATCCTTCTAAACATGGTGTGAGAACTTTTCATTTCGATGACATTTACACTATTATTGACATCAGTGTGTGCTTTGGAGGAATGAACTACCATTCAGAACTAGTGACGCACTTTTGCAGGTGGATCTACAGTTTGCATTAATTGTTTCAGGAAATGCACAGATTTTTCAAATGATGAGAAAGTGACTGGAAAAATAACTGTGAAACCAAAAATCTTTAGACTGCAGAACCTCTTCAAATTAGATGCATGTTATTTAAGATTAAGTCACTGTAACACGGCACAAAATAATTTCTAAAGCAGGACAGATGTAACACAAGTGAGCATGTAATCATCTCTGATGTCTTGTTGCTTTTGTATCTAGCATTTTTCATGATTTTCATTTATTCAAAGCAAATTGCTTCAGTCACATGCTGAGTCTCCTGCAGCTGCTACTTTCATTTACCATGTTGCATTTCACAAAGTCAGTCTTTCCACAATCCCATTCCACCACCTACACTTCAGAGAAGTCACAGCTTCGGTGCATAATCGTGGTGAGTCAACGTTGCGTTCTGAGTTGAAAAATTACACTTCATCGCATCACATTATAACCACATAGATCATGTGACATGAGAGATGGTTCAGTAATTATTCTATATATCCTTTATATTTAATGCAAATTTATTCCAAAGGCCATTAACAAGAAAAGCTAGTATTATAATTAGATAAGAGTATGTAAAATAGCATATAAAAGGGTTTTGTTTTTTGGGCTTCTACAAGAAATGTGTGAACCAGAATGAAAAATCTTGAAACTATGTTTCTGAATACGTCTTACTCTTAACAATGCCTACTTTTATTTAATAATGAGCCAGTTTCTGGGTCTGGGCTTCATTTGAAACTGTCCATACGGCTGGACAACAGGATGGGAATTTGGGTAATAGAGTACACACACATACCTGCGCAGCAATACTGTTGAGTTCAGCGTGGCAGGCCACCTCCCAAAATGCAGTCACACAATATGGCTGCAGCGCTTCCAAATGCACTGTGGTCTGTGGAAGTGGTAATATCCAGCAAGATAAACAAACAGAACCACAGAGTGCCTCTGTGTGTTTATGCTAACATGTACTCAGATGTTTGGGTTTCTTGACATATTCAAACACAGCAATATTGCATATTATTAATGCATAAGCTTGTGTCAAAATTTCTGGGTGTGCAGGACTGCCAAGAGCCAACAATGTACACAACTTCCAGGATGGAAAAAGAGCAAAAGAAGAAGGAAAATAATAGCTGTTCACGGTTTTTTTGAAAAAAAAATAACTATTCCAATAAATCTACCCCAACCCCCAATTTGCCGGCCCTTTTTTTCATGTTGTGAGCCGCTTTTATGGGTGAAATTAGTTCTCCAAGCCCCCTGACAGCGCAATAAAATACTCTGCCAGGTACGAACACTTATACTGGGCCTCGGAGAGAACAGAGCACAGAGGGAAAGATAAAAAACAGAGACCGAGGGAAAAATTGGGCCGTTAAAAGACTAAAGGAAAACAAGTGAAACAAAGCCAGTAATAATTTAACAAATAGTTGTGGAAAGACTTTAATAGGTAGAGGTGGGTAATGGAAAGATAGGTGTGTAAAAAAAAAAGTGTATCACAGAGAAAAAGAGAAAAGCTTTATGAAACAACCCAAGAAACTCAGAAAAAGAGCATAAGAAGATGAGAAAGAAATGGGAGGTTAGGATAAGATGGATAGAGAAAAGCTCAAGAAAAAGGAGAGAAATGACGCAGAAATGACTTTTACATCTGTGGCCCAAAAATCCCTCCGGGCCGCTGCACGTCCAACAACACATACTGCATGCAAACACGCGCGCAGACTGTCTTCTCATTTTTTTCTTTTTTTTCAAAGTTGAAGACTTTACATCCTGAAATACATATGGTCGGTTTTCCTTCTTGTCCCTGGAGGGAAAAGGAGGGATGTGGAAAAATATAAAATCATGGAGCTGCTGACAGCAGACAGGAAAACAAGGCGATGACCTGCCATGAGTGACCTCACCGAGGTCAAGTGTCACAAACCCTGAGAAAATCCAAAAAAGAATAAAGGGCAGAAGAAATTGATTGAAATGTTACACTGAAACATTGTTGTTTAAGGTAAATATTTCTCTAAATCGGAACTGATGTGAAAACTTTTTGTCTTCAAGGAAATCATCTGTTATGTACATGGATTGCGCCTGTTCACATGCATGACAAATATTTTCTGACTGCGATGAAAAATCAAAAATTATGCTCTTTTTCTTGTCCATAATTTTCCAAGTAATGTCTTTTGAGGCTATTAACTTTCCCAAAAGCCAAAGAAAAACACATATCAGGTGTACAGAAAGTAGGAGTTCTTCATAAATGAACTGAACTCTTATTATGAAGTAGTTTTAAATGATAACATGATTGTTATCGCTCTTCTGGTCAGGTTGGGGATTTACCTTCCCTTTGCAACACAAACTACTAATTTAGGACAACTGAAGATCTGATAAGGCCTTCAGTCATTTTTTTTATTCTCCTCCACAGGTGTGCTACTGCCTTTTGCTTTTACTTTAAACTTAGTTTGTGTTAAATAAATTCCCATTTCAGTAACTTTGATATAATGGTGTGATTGGTTTCTGTTGGAGCCAGCGAGTTACGTCACAACAACTGCATGCTCATTGTTGTTCTACTCTGGTAATTAGTACTCATGGGCTCACATCGTTGTGTCAAGATTATGAGTGTGGTGAGCAGGAGACAAATGTTTGTGCGTGCTGATTAGATGATGTAGCGCGGTTGGGCTGAGTTGGTCAAAATATCAACTCGTGCCAGGGTTGTTAGTTTGTGCAAAATGTTCTTTATCTATGGTTATATGGCGGATACACCTTGTGCTAATGTTTGTTCTGGAAATCATCAAATGTACATAGAACTACGTCAGGCCGCGAGACATCTTTGTCCGTTTACTGTTTTGGAAGTGAGAAGTTGGTTTGGTTAGAGCAGTTGTCTCAGTGGCACAATTATAGTTTCAGTAGGGTTGCCATGAATATTGCCACTTCGCCAAACTTTTAGGATTTATCCTGTCTTTGGCAAAAGATCACAAGCCATTTCTACATCTAGAACTGGAGATGTGCTTTTGTTTTGGTTTTACTGATCCAGAATGTCCTGTGCTATAGTCTACATCCTGCTTTTGGAGAGATCTTGAGTTCGCTTGACATTTGCATTTGAACCACACCAGAATTCGCTTCAACCCAATCAAGACCAAGATTTTTAGGCGGACCAGAATTTGGTCCGCGTCAGAGTTTGATTGTGTGGTCTCCAAACAAACCAGACTTTCTAGGGAATCATGCTGGAGTTCAATTAAAGCAGACTAAACAGGGCCAATGTGAATGCACTCAGAGCAGCTCCTGCTCTTTCCAACACTCTCCCTTCAGCACATCATCACAACAATGCTCCTCATTATGCCATTAACATACGTTCTTAGAAGCATAAGACAGAAAGGGTTTAGGCACTCCGAATGGTTGCAAGAGGACATTCAAGGATTCAAGGAAATATCCTTGAATACCTGAAGTTCAGACTATTTTACATAATACTAACTAGAACTGTTACATATTGAGACAATTACGGAAACCATAATTGAAAAACTGCTCAAACTTGGACCGAATTGTTTTATATCTATTAGAGATTCTTTCTTTATTTATTAAAACCTTATTGTTTTGGCTTTTTTTTTAATAAACCCCATATTTTGCATTATAACTCATGGCCTAAATTAATTATTGCAATCCTTATCATTACAAGTTTTTGTCTTACTTTGGGATGTCAAAGATAAGGCTATTTTGGACTGCAAACACCAAAAGCAATACTTTGCAGTCAAAGTATGCAGTGTGACATTTACACCTGTACTCACCAAATATCCATCAGAAGGGTCCCAACTAAGCAGACAGTGGCAGGTTAAAGTACAAACAGAGTCTCTTCTCAATCACTAGCTTTATCTCCAGAGTTGTGTCTTTGGTGCAAGATTTCATGGCAGTTCTTTTGTGCTTTTTAGCATAAAACAGATTATTCATCATAGCTGAAAGCCTCACAGCTTTGTGCAGAAAAACAACCATTCAAGCCTGGCATTTTGAAAACGAAGCCTTATTTGCACTCTTCATGTAACACTGTTGTGAAATCTGGGTTTAACCACTGATCCCCGTGGTGAGCTTTTAACTTTTGGTCTGAAAACCTAAATAGTTTAGCCTTAAAATTTTCTTTAATACATTTGTAAACAGATTTTTTTGTTTGTTGGGTCCATTCAAAGGTTCATCTCGGTCCATAGAGGTATATTACTGAACAGATTAACAGATGTAATCAATAAACCTACAAATGCATATCACAATAATGCATAAAAACAATGTTTTTTAGCACAATATAATTATCATTTATGATTGGAGAAAAATACAGCAACTTTGAGTTTCATCTCCATTTTCTTCACATCTTTATTAATTGTATGATTCATCTAAAAATGGTTCTTTGATATTTATACCTGCAATGTTTTCTCTTTTACAAGCCACATTTATTTCCAAACAGAGTTTGTTGAGCAGTTGCTTTGTTTTTTGAGCAATAGCATGCATGCACAGAATTCAAGTTCCCGCTGTCTATCATCGTCATTCTGCATCAGAGTGAGTACACAGAGCGCTATCTCTGGTGCAGTCAAACAGACAGGGACAAGTGTAATTGTGGCTTGCGGTTTGGCTGAGCATTCAAACGGAAAAGCAGCTTGTCCACATCTCTGTCTGTGTGTCAGTAAGGTCCATTTGTCTTCCAGCCCTTGCTTGTGTGCGTGCGTGTATTATCAGTGTGCACATTCATCGTGCCTGTCAACCACTGTGTGTGACTCGGGGCTAGCAATTGTGAGACGCCACACGCATGAACACGCACGCACACACACACGCACGCAAGTTGAGCCAGAACTTGGCTACAAGTACATACCTGGTATGGTGAAAATGCTTTCTGCAGGCTCTCACTGCAGCAACAAGCAATAGTATGAAACATTTTCAAGGCAAACTTTCACTCGAATATAGGGTGACATATTTTCCATAAACTTCTTATCATGTGTTAAACCCAGATTGATTGAACTATGACGTTTGAGAATGATGTACTGGAAATAAAGTACTTTTCCATGTGTTTGCGAATGCATGAGTATTCTTTTGAGGTTATTCTCGTCCACAAATTCTGAATGAGCAGCAAGAAAACAGGAACTTGACTATTGAATGAAAGGTTTTTGTGTGTCTGAGCAGTAAACTGAGGAAAAGACTGTGAATTTTTGTACTAGAAAAAAACAAACATATTTTGCAGACATTTTTGTACATTTCACATAAACATGTTAAAAGCAGCAGTGTGCACAGAGTATACAAATGTTTATGCTCAATAAACTTGACAAGTGGTGGCATTTTGTCCTGAGCACTGATTGTTTATTAAAGTTTTGCCAAGACTCTCTGTGATACCTGCCAGTTTTTTACAGCATCTGAAAACTACAACCAATCAAAGACTGTAAAGGTATGTGCAGAATAAAACAAAAAAAAAACTGAAATGCTGGTTTTATTGAGTAATGCCAGCACCCAAGTTTATAGTTTGCATTAGTTTGCAAACTCATATAAATATAAAACCTCAACATCCAAATAAACATCTATGACATAAAGAGACATGAAGAATCAGTAACCAGTTTAGCCAGCCTTCTTTTCAATAGCAATGACCATCATTTCATTCACTGAGTCAGTTTGTTGATCTGTTAACAATCATCTTTTCAATTCAGCAGCAACTTCAGACTCTGTGCAGAAAGGTGGACGGTTTTCCTTCACTGGAAAACTCTCATTTAAGAACTGCCTGCAAGTTCTCAGTTGGGTTCATGTGAGGTGAGGAAGGGGGCCAGGCCACAAGTTTTTCATCTTTAAGTTCTGTACTGGATATTAATACAGAGGAGTACGGTACTTGGATTCATGTGATGGAGCATTTGTCCTGCAGAAAACCTTTTGAGAGATGCTGACTTCTTCCTGAAACTCCATTTGAAGAAAGTATCTTCTAAAAACTGTCAATCGGTGTTGAAGTTCATTTTGAGTTTTTAATCTTCAACCCAGGAAGGTCCAACCAGCTCATCTTCATTATTATTAGCCCATACAAATACTCCATCTCTTCTGTGCCTGTTACTGATCCACCTACCCACATCTACTGATGTCCACCCATCTGGTCCACCAAGATTCATTCTCATTTCATCGGTCCATGAAACCTTTGAAAAATCAGCGTCAAATATTTCTTGCTTCAGCTTATGAGTCTTGTTCAGTGGTGGTCGGAGGTCAGCCTTCCTTACCTCCTTGGCTAAATGTCTGAGCTCTGAACATCTTATACTTCTAGATTCTCCAGGTACGTTCCACTTATCTGAATGAAGAATCTGAAAAATAATGGCTTCTGACCCTGTTGAACATTTGCACCAGAATGTTTGATGGTTCTGTGATCACCCAAAATCTTAAATTTCAGGAATTGTCTTTCCCTCTGAGAGGCTTTTGTCATTTTTGACTCTCCAGAGTCGGTAAGAAATGCCCAATAATTATGCCCACTTCAATATAGAGTGCTGAACTCCTTTGGCTATACCCTCCATCATCACACACATATACATTACCTGCATACTTAAGTTCATTAAGCAGTCAACTTTATAGAGCTTGGATTCAGAAAATATGGCTAAAAATTATGTGGTCAAAATATCTCTTGCTGAAAAATTGTGCACATAGTGTATATCATAAATAGATATTTTATGGCAGTATCACTATAACTGCTTACATATAATTTGCTACAACTTGCATTACTTTCTCTATAAGCTATAGGCTTTTTAAATAAACTACATCTGACCTTTCTTGTCAAAAATCTGACAGTAGAGGTAATTTATCATGTATTTCCAGCTGGACATGTAGAAATCTGAGGTTTCTAGACAAAAAGTGGGCTTGTCATGTTTTGAGGACCCAAAGGGCAAACACATACCTTGGAAAGATGAACAAGGAAATGTGGAATCATGAATTTAATACTTGGAAACTTACAAAAACAAAAGGCACAAGGAAGGCATCAGTACCAATGTAAGTGCAACAGTAGAAACTGGCAGAGAATGATAGAAACTGGGAGATTTAAATACTGGAATGAGCACAGATAGATCTTATTAGCAGAATAATTGTCAGCTGTGAGGGAACATGTAAAAATAGCAGAGGTAAAACGGAGGAAATAAGGAAGGGAAATGGCTTGGTGTACACAAGGAATTAAGGAAGGAAAAACACAGAAACCAGGAAAAATGTAAACCAGCAATGAATTATGACCTAAGACAAGAATTGGGCAAGATTATAAAGATATTAAGAAACATGGTAAAATATGATAAAGAAATTAAGACACACAAGCAACAGGAAACATGGAGGGCAGGTTTTAAAATAAAGCATAAGCCAAGATCTACAGAGAATAACCATACTCAAAAACTGCAACTCAAAACAGAAATTAAAGATCTAAATAATCCATATCAGCAAAAAAAAAATCTAAAATTACAAAGCTCATGAAAAAACCAAAAGTGTGTTCTTCATTAATTTCATGTATTTAATTTAAAGTGTTATTTCTTTTCATTTGTTTCAGTGGGAATATAAAACTGCACAATCACAAATTTCTATTTAAAGGCTATGTTAACATGTACTATAGTTCACTTACAAAACAAAACTATCTTTATTTTTATCTATCTTTAAGCCTGCAGTAGAGGAACTTTCTTAAACTGTGAAGAATAACTGCTGAAAATTATTTCAAAACCAGTTGCTCAAAACCACACACCGCAGATTCTACCACACCATAATTTGTGTTATTTGTACAGATTTAATGGTACGGAATACTTTGTGAAAATAAGTACACACTAGGCATATACAAAATAAGTAAAACCCTTATAATTTTCTACCATTACCGAACAAGTCTGAGGGTTTTTACGTCAATTTACTCTGTTCACTTATGCTTCTTTCATTTGATGGTTTCCCAAATCATATGTAATGACGAGCAGCTGTAAAAGCTTTATTCGTGCAACCTGATATGCTTCGGACATGTCCTGTATGGTGAAATATTAAGTGCATCACCATAGAGATATCCCTGTGTGTGTATATGTGTGGTTGTCCGTATTCCCACGGCATGGCCAGTGTTTACTCTTTCTCTGGAGACATGAGTTCTATTTAAAGGAGTTGAGCAACAAGACGGGGAAAAGACAGGTGCCAAGGAAGTCGGCGCAGAGGTCTATGAATAACAAGCTCTAGGAGAATTAGATGATGGTGGGGTTGCAGTGGAAAGTAGCACACACAGACCACACAACATGGAAACTCTTTGATCACTTTGTGACTTTTGCAGTAAAATAAAGAACGGCTTATTGATTCAATCTCCTTCTGGCCCACTGAAGGAGCAAAGTCTCCTCTTTGCAGTAAGGAAATCTGGACAGAGACCAACTCCCCTCTCAAAGTACAGTAGATCATTCCTCACTTTCCTCTTTCGTTCTTTCCTAATGCACAGCTGCATGTTGGATGTCAGTCGCTCCACATTTTTATCACAGCAGTTAGCAAAACATTTCCACTTCATTGTCTCTAAGTGCTCACCCACCGACCTGTCAGGCATTTCCCTGACTCTTGATTTTGTATGTCGTTTCTCAAACGATATCAGATCAGTATATCGATATGCTGACCAGTGTATCAGACCCATAGTCACTTATACCCCTGATAGATTTAGGGGTGTCTACTAAGAGAACATGATATCAGTGTTTTTGGAGCAGCCCAGACTGAGTCGCAACCTGAATATGATAGTGAATCTGTGGTAGGAGTCAAAGATCAGAGTGATTACCGTACTTGGAGCATATCACCAAAGACTATAAATCAAAATACCAGTGGAAACATGCAAAAGGATAGTCTGGAATGAGGAGAGTTTAATTCCTGTAATGCCAGCAAAGATTTTTACACTCATTATTATTTAAATTTGTGTATTTGTTTGTTTGTTGTACGCAGGATCCCCAACACTGAGTAGACTTGTGCGAGCTGTTACGTTAGTTACTTCTGTACACATTTCAAGATAACAGCCCTTGCTGCTAAATAGAAGACAACCTGCAAGCAAACATTAGACACACAATCTGATACAGAATGCATGTACACCCACGCAGGGAAATAAATCAGTCTGTGAGCAGGGATACAGAGATCCATATTATGTGGTTACTTAGTTACAGCACATTAATAAAACCCGTCCCAGTCACCAGTCAGCCGAGAGGAGAAACAGCTGTGAATGCAGAAGGTCAGCAGAAGGAGGAGAGCTACTCCCTAATTCTCTGAGAGCAAGCAAGCATGTGTGCTCTCTCAGTCAGCCTGCAGGTTTTCCACCATATACTAGTGATTAATTGGAATAATGACCACCCAAAGCACAGTCATAACACAGAGAAACATTCAGCAGCTCCAACAGCTCCCTAAGTGGTCAGCCTACATAGCTGACCTTTACTAAAACTCTGCTCAGATATCTTTATTTCATTCATTATGCATGCCATTATAATCACAGGAAGCTGGCTTCAGCTGGCGGAGCAGATGTTCGCGGGATGAGAGATGCATTTATTTTTCAGTTTTTCCTTTTGTGATCCAAATTCTCACCCACGCAGTCACACAAAGCCAAAAGGGAACATGGTTTGCGGAGCAAGCAAATTTGTCTGCTTCCCAACCGGACTGCCATACCACCTGCTCATCAGTTTTCTGGGAACAGCTCATCAGCTGCCCTAGGCAGCGATAGAGGAGTCTGCTAGCTGTTAGACGTTTCTGGGGGTTACAGGGGTTAACTCTCAACAAGAGGCCGATTTACAACCAGGAACAGGAACCATCTATCAGCACTCTGTTGCTTGTCACCGAACAGGCCAGACAGAGGCGCCTGGAGCCAAATCCACTACTCATAGAAGTGGCTTATAGAATTTTAAATGAATTGACAGGACACTTCTTGGTGCATAGCGGTATCCTGCAGATGACAGGTCACTATGCATGACTGAAGTAAAGAAAGATTTTTGGGTTGTGAAAGCAAAATTTGTCTTGGGAGACTTTTCCATTAGCTTTAAGCAAAAATGTTATTTTAAATGGTCAAGCATTAAATGGGCTTTCAGTTTACATTATATTTTACTTAAAAAGTTGTGTAGAAAAGAAAAAACATCCAGAATCTAGATTTTTGAAATTATACGACGCCACATAATCGTCATGTTCATGAATAACTTTTAGGTAAGAATCGTAATAAAGTGTAGAAGTTGGCATTCATTTAAATTTATGCTAATCACCACAAGGACTAAACCAGAGGTCTCCAACTCCGATCCTGGAGTTGTAACTTTTAGAGGGATCCCTTCTCCAAAACCTATGAATCAAGTGAACGACTTGCTATCAGGCCTCTACAGAACTTTATGAGTTGAAGGTAAGTCATTTGATTCTGGCTGGACTACTCCTATCAGATATTGTAGAGGCCATTTCATTTGGTCGGTTTCTTTGCAAAATCTGGCTTTCCAACACAATTTCAAAAGAACAAGGTCAAAATTAACCAGTGCTTAAGGTCTGGTGTTCAGTTACTTTTAGATGTCTTGCCTTTTCCAACACACTTGAATCAAATGGCTGACTCATCTCCTTAGCATGCAGTCAAATTCTCCTGCTAAGGACCTGATTATTTGACTCAGGTGTGATGAAGTTGAGACGCTTCTAAAAGCTGCAGGACACCAGACCTTGAAGCCTGGATTTGAAGACGTCGAGCTGGACGCTAAACAAAACTGGTCTAAAACTGGCCTATTACGGTCAAAAATTTGAAGGATGTTCATCTCCTCCTTCTTTCTCATCTTGTAAAGCAGGAAGACCAACATCATGTGATGCTTAGCCTTTATCTCAATTAGTGAAGGCAGAAACACCTCAACAGTTCAAACCAGGCACATGTCCTTTCTGGGAACTTCAAAGACACAGGATTTTCTTTTTGCCTATGTAAACAAAGCTAGCATGTATATTTCTTACTCTTTGTGCATTCGACAACATTCACCGTGAATATAAGCTTGGTTTTAATGGAAAACTCATTCCACCCCGACAACAAACGGTTCAAATGCATCATTTAAAGTCTGAGGTTAAAATGTCAGCCATGTCTATTTTGTATGTATTCTCTGTTTCTATGGCTCTCTGTGGATGGAAAGAGGTAGACAGGGAGAAAGAGAAGGGTTTCCAGCTTCGTTAGCATTTAAATCTGCAAGTGAAAACAGTGGAGAATAGGAAAGGAGGTTCAGTTGAATCTGTGAAACGTCAATGCATTACTGCAGAATTAAATATAAGCAAAAGCAACACAAAACATTGTACAGTTAGGGTCTTCTTAGTCACACTGAGGCAGCTGTTAGTATGACTGTCCAAAAATGGAAACTCGTTGCTGCAGAGTAACACAGTGGAAGGAACAATGTTTTAGAAGACGGATAAACAAAGTGACATAGAAATATTTTGATCATTTAAAGTCCAGATAATCAGACCATACTATGTTACTCTTGTCGAGACCTTGATTGTTGGTGAATCTGAAGACAGAATGGACATTGGCACAAACCCACTCTACAGTCCTTATATATTTATCTAACACTCTGTGACCGATGTGGGTCTTATGTATTGCGAATATATAAGCCTGCAGCAGAGCATGAGTAGGCAGAAAAAGAAATGGAGCAAGAACACAAAATCATGCATCCACAGCAGCTGAGATTTCTCAAACAAATGAGAAACTCTATAATGCATTTTGACAGTCATACATAAAAATGAAGATCTTGTCCTCACAGATAAAAAGGAGCAAAATGCCACTTGCATGGACAGGACTGCTCCAGCGTTTATCTGATAGAACTGGAAGACAGAACTTCAATGTATTTATGACATTTTGAGAATTTCCTCAGGGAATAATAAAAACAATGCAAAGCATCCTCATGCAATGTGATGTTATTTCATCTAAAAACGTCAAGCCAATATAAAAATAAGACATAAGCATCATTTACCAAGGCACTCTCAAGATAAAGCTTTAAGCAGCATCATTCTGTTGTTAACCAGAAGACATGATGATTTGTTGCCTATTAATTTGATTTTGAACAAAAAGTACCAGAACATATAAACATGTACTTACGTAATGTCATTAATTTCACCCAAATCCTATTTTATGTAGCACACAAATTCTAAATGGAATAAGCGTCTGTAAAACCATAGTATTTTATGCAGGATATTTCCTGATGAGCTGAACACATGGGGAATGATGAATGACAGAGAAAATCGAAGGTTTCCTGCTCTCGAGGTGGATCCAACAATAAAAATAGTAAAAGCAGCAAAAGTTTAAGATTTTTCAACTTCCCTGTGTCACACAGCTAGTGTACGTGTGCACGTCTACGTGAACAAGCTCGAAATATCTCATGCATAAATTTCACTGGTTGCCAGGCTGGAGGAGCGATGTCACCTCATCACAGAAATTACGTAGGAAATGAATTAAATTAAATCTATGAAAGCGAAGCACCTCCATGCCTGTTACAATGTGGTGAACCATTGTCATTCATGAAAAAGTGCATCATGTAGGAAGTGAAAAACTTACAAGCACTTTGTACATAATTCTAAACAAAACTTCCTCAGTTGCCCATGATTGGTGCTTGCTTTAGAGTTTGCTTTCCAAACAAACAGAAACAGAAACCTACAGAAAATGGCAAACAGAGATTGTGGGCAAAGACAGAAATACAACTGGATCATCTTGAAATCAAGGGCGTAAATCCCATCTGATTTTTGGGGGGACAATAAACAGAAAAATTTCTGTTTATTCTTTTAAGTAGAAGTGAATTTTAAGTAAAATTCAAATGTTGCTTAGATATGAGTTTTATTCAGTCTCATTGATCTAATCTTTGCTACACCTTTACAAAAATTTAAGGTTCTAAAAAAAGCTTTAATGAGTAACACCTCTTAATAAGATTCTTCACAAACATCGATTTTTTGAAATGGCTTCCAATACAAGTTGTGGGCTATTTAAAATGTAACTTGTCAAGTTTTCAAGCCTTTTTTAGTTTCTCTATGTCCTGGGTGACTGAGAACAAATAAGTAGATAGAGATTAACATCTGAGGACTATCATAATTCACACGTAACATTTAAAGCACGAGCGTTTGTATAGAAAAACATTCAGATTTTATTTTGTGCTTTTAGAGGCTCTATGTTGAAGAAGGTGAGAATTAAAGGCATAACTTTCTGTTTTTTCTATCTGTTCTCACTTCCTCAGCATCTCCCTCCTGTTTCAAACTCTTCTTATTGACAAAAAGTTAAAGAGTTAAATATGAATGAGATGTTTTCTACCTTTGTAGATTCTAGACTTTTCCGGGCCCCCAGACCCCAAGGACCCCCCTGACCCCACTGACCCCTCGGGATTAACGCCTATGCTTGAAATACAACATACCCCAGAACAAAACTGATGATACCTGATAAGTGGTCGATCGTTATGCTGCAGTAAGCTTGAGATGTTTCTGAACTACCAAACCTCAACTGTTGAGACTATATTGAAAATTAACCCATAGATGTGTGGACCTCAGATTATCATAGCAGGTACTATGGTGTTTCATCTGTGTAGAATCACCTGGTATTTTAACAAGACTGCCTACATTTCATTTTGCTTTCCATGAAAGCAGTTCTTGTACCAAACCAGGACTGGCACAAGCTGGTTCTCTATTACTATTCCAGACAGCAGATAGGCTGGCATTCAGGTGGCAAGAGGTACACTACATCCTGCATCCTGGATCCTCTCTGTACCCAAGACAACATGGAGGGGAAAGGAGGAAACCAGAGTACCCAACAAGAAACCACTCTTTCACAGGGAGAACATGTGATGTACAAACTCATAATTCTCTTTCTGTGAGATAACAGCCTTAACAACTCAGATGAGCAGTCCTGCTGCTCAGCTAGTTTTGTTGAAAAACTTTTGGCACAGATTAATAGGTTAGGTCTATAAACCCTGTTTTAAACAACAGATTTACCTTTCAGCACCCTTCTAGGAAAGCATGATTAGAAAACAGTAGGGAAGAAACAAGATGGAGCAGCTTCTTGGTCACTTCTTGAGTGACAAAGAAATTGTAAGAGATAGAGTCAGAGATCATAACGTGATGGATAGCAGATACACAAGTGTGGTTTCTTGTATTTCTATTTGGGCTCCACTGTGCAGTGATGTGACCCCAGCATAAGGAAAAAATAACTCCTATAAACTTGGGCTCAAGTTATTCTCACTTCACAAACTCCATAAAGGCATCTTCTTACGCCTATTTGTGAATTGAACGGTTTCTCAAAACTTACTTCCATCCTAAACTTTTAAAATACCAAATTCAGTCAAGTTAAGCCTTCAGACATCAGTAACACAGTGGTGTATGCACAGCATTCGCAGTTATGCATACTCACGCCATTCCAAGGAGTTGGCAGGCCTATTAATACCTACACTTCAAGGATAGGGGATTGGGCACGAAGCCATAAGATGCTATCTGGTGACGGATACACACTTGTGTCTCTGGAAGTGTGTGTGTGCGTATGTGTGTCATTAGAACCCGGCCTTTCACTTTTCTTGCCAAGCTGAAAGATTAGAATGGTTAAAATTATCCCAGCAAGAACAAGTCTGTCTGAGCAAGGCGGTGGCCAACCTACTGATTATTTTTCATTGAAAAAAAAAAAGAAGTTCACATTCAGTAAATGCTCTCCTATGCCAGTTAGTATTAAAAAAAAGGAACACACGTCAGGACAATACAAAAAACATTTGGTCCAAAATCAGGAAAGTACATCTGTCAAACATTAAGATACAGATTATGTCATTATTCTTAAAAAGAAACACCTGAAAAAATATTTCTTAAAATCACACATGAGGTCAGTGTGACCCTGCCAGACCGCGTACAGATTAAAATCTCATGGGGTCTAAATGACCCTGTCTCCTAAACCTGTGGGAGGTCTAAGTGAACATCATAAAAATGACCACTAAGAACTTGATTGTGTGTTAAGAAAATAAATCACCAAAAATATTGCAAAAGAAGTTGCTAGTGCTCATTAATTCAATGTGTTTTGCAAAAAAAAAAAAAATAGAAAACACAAGCATGTTTTTATTGCATTGTTGATGTCACAGTGTTTATTAGTATTTGAAAAAGTATAATGATCAGCTGAAACAGTTGTGAGTTTTGACAAAAGATATTGTGTCCAGCTCATAGTGACGTAAGAGAGCACAATTCTCAAAGACACTTACAAAGAAATACCAAAACCTGCAGGTCAAATTCTGCCAATAAACTCTGCTAAATCTACATAACTCTCTTGACAATAGGAACTTGTAAAAGTTGACTGAGCAAGTCAGACTCGTTTTGAACGTGTCAGAAAATCTTTTCTCTGAGATGGCTGCATGGTTTTGGGCTTTTAAAGCCATACCTTTAAAAAGGATATGGCACAAAACACATAAAATGTTTTTCAAGTGCTTTGTGTCAATGTTTCAAAGCAAATTCCCCAACAATGAAAACCAAGCAAGTGATATGGGTACAAAACTCTTTTGTAGCCACTATAAGGTTGAAATATATGTTGTATTTGCAGGCATAAGATATTAAAGTTAACCTCAGACGTTTTTGGTGTACTCAAGTATTGTGGGATTTAATCCCCTCTCTATTTCTAATGCCGTCCTGGGCATCTGCCTGTATGGCCTCATGTCTGTGTATTTCTTCTGTTACATTTTCAGCTGGATTTGCAATGAGTTCTTTGTGAACTATCAGAAAAATGAGGTTGCTTAAGGATTAATGGGGGTAATTGGGATCTATTTCACCTTTCTACAGAGTGAAAGGTTGCCGAGAAAGATTGCTTCTTATTAAAACCAGCTGGCTACATAAATAGTGTGGTCATGTAATCTTTGTTATATTTTAACTTAAGGATGTCACAGACATCTCATTAATATTGCAAGAAATGATATCAGCTTATAATAAACACCAGATACATAGGAATTTAGTGGACAAAATACAACTAATAATGATTTCTGGTTGACTAATGTTCAATGCATGTGCCATTGTTTTGGCTGCTTAGTCAACTACATCTATATATTTTGGTTGTTTGCCATTCTTTTATTTCCACTGTTAATGGATTTTTCCTATAATTTTATACATGTGGATGTTGCAATTGTGCAGATCATCCTGGGCAGTCACGGTCTGAGACCAAGCAGAGCACAGGTCTCTCTAAAAGCAGTGCTCACAAGCATTAAACCATCAAAATGTTAGCAGGAGATTGTAATTTGGAATGGACACCACCCCAATGAGTACTTTCTGTTGGCAGCACCGTGCCAAGAAATCACATGAACTCTGTGTTTGAAAACTTTGCCGCATAGATAATTGGAAAGCTTTGGCTTATTTTCTGGCCTACAGCAGTGAAAATAAGCTATAAACTGTACTGCAAAACAGTCACTTACAAAACCCAGGCACTGGGCTGCATGTATCAGAATATAAAATATGTCATTTTTGGTAACATTATAAGTTGAAAAAAATAAAATAAAATAGAACACAGCCCTCCAGGTCCAACCTCTGCAGCATGCGCACTCTTTCCATAGAGTCAATATCAAATAACTACGTTGTGTAAATGTTTACTTTATGCCTGGGCTAACTCAATATTGGCAGCCTCATTTCCTTACTTCTGATTGCTGGTTTGGTCATAAAGTGGTTTGCACACTGAAGTGAGTTGGGCAAAAAATGCCCAGCATTAAAGTGCTAAAAATAATTCATCATGAATAATCATACATATATTTCACTTCAAAATGTTGTGCCGCATGACAGATGTATTCATATTTATACATCGGTAGCCTCAAAGAGATATAAAAGGAGCAGATGAGTGGCTAATTAAAAGGCACATATTGTGTTTACTGTGATTTATTATGCTGTTTCTCATCTAGTACTCATGTTTGTGTCATATGGTCAGCTTAAGCTTTTCAGGTGTTTTTTTTCCGTTCAAACAAATCCAGTCAAATGGGGGACATTAAATATTTTTTTTATCTCATTCGAAAGCAGAAACCGTGACTCATGAGATACCCTGGTGCTTCCAGCATTAGCACTAGTTTTTTAAAAGGTCTTTTAGGAAATGTATGGAGAAATTCTTCCCCCATCTAATTAAAATATTGATTCATATGTGTAAAATCCGGTTTGTTTTGTTTTTCATCTGCATAATGTAACATACACACACACAAAAAAAACACTGAAACACCAGCATTAATAAAGTCAGAGTTGCACAAAGTTTAAATAGGTCAGTTTAAATCAGTTCTTAGAGCGACTGGACTGTCAGCAGAACTGTGAACTGTCCACAAACACCACTTTGTGGACGTTGTTAATTAATAATAGTGTGTTGATAACAGCCACCTGCTCTAGGATGTGACTTGTACCTGGCTCTTTGATTGTCGAAAGAGCCAGTTAAGATCTGGTTCTGACAAGATCCCAGGTTGTCAGGAGGACAGTCACATCCTTTGTGGTATAGAGGACCATAAACTCTAGAAAGCCTTAGACGTTGTTTTAAAATATGCTCAAAGGCAATGTTCGCTTGAGAAAATGGGAAGTTATACTGCTTTTATCACAACTGAGCTACACAAAAGATTAAAAAGTTATTAAATCTTGGTTTAGCTCAAAGCTTTTGAAGATAAGCTACTGTATATTATTGGATTTTGGCAGATGATGTGTTCATTGGGTAAGGCTTTCAAATGATCTACCTTCTTGCTGTTCATCAGTTTGCCACCATTATGAACTCACAAGCGAATTTAGAAGCTGATAACTTTATCATCTTTTCTTAGTATCCAGCTGTCGGCCCAGAAATAAAGATCTGAATCCAAACAGCCAGTTGCTTTCTGTGTTTATTAACTCAGCGGTTTTATGGCTCAAACATCAGCTTTGGTCATTATCTGCTCAGTGTGATGAGTGTTTCTCTGTCAGTGTAAACACTTTTTTTCATTCTACTAGGCCCTTCACACTACTGTTGAAATAAACAGGGGAGAACGGAGTGTGCCAATGGCTGATAAATACAACAGAAACTTATAAGCCTTTAAATCTTAACCGTCAACTGACCTTCTCCCTTGGTCTGCATGTGTACACACACAAACCTCTCATCTGATAACGGTCAGCTCCAAAGCATACTCTATTGTCTCAGCTACGCGCTAATTACTCCAGGTCTTGACCTCAGGTTCAACAGAAGAGCCAAGGGAGGGTGGAGGGAACGAGGGGACTGTACACAAGTATGTGTATGCTGAAAGATGATGCGATGGGGTGGAGGTGTTGCTGTTGCCAATCAATAATCGATCAATTAACCCAATCTGGGTTTTGTCTAAACATCATAATATAATGCATTAACTGTATTCTCACTAAAACTAGGAAAATCAAACACAAAGCCTGTCTTCTGAAATCTGAAATCCTTACAGTAGCACTCTGAGGCTCAGAGAACAGACTTTAAAATCCTTTTGTTCGTTTATAAACTAGGGCTGTGGTGGTCTGCAGGTTTACCAAAGTCCCTACAGAGGATTATGGGAGTCTTTATTGCTCATCCCCATCGGCTTGAATGTTTGGATAAATCACTGAGTACATCTCCAGAATCAGAACCAAACCCAGAGAAGTAGTTCTAATCTAGAACAAACTTCCAGAAAACTGCAAAAATGCAGAAGAATATTTATTTTTCTTGTTGCTTAAGCTTTCTAACAAACTGTTACTTTTACTGGAAATCATAACATGTTCACTCTTTTACTCAGAAAGATTATGGGCATAAATTGCTTAGATATTTTAAGGTGCATATTGTTTAAAGATGGTAGTAGTCTGCTTTGACCCCGCCTCAGATGGATTAACCATTAACCAGCTAACCTGTTTAAACTAAATGAAGAAACCAAGGCAGGTGTCTTCTACAAGTAATTCATTCACTTTGTGTAACCTTTTAAATGAACTTAATTTAATAGTGTCAAATGTTCCTTTTATGTAGCCTGGAGAGTGAAATAATGACTTTATTACTTCATGCCTCCAGCCTATCTGAATACCTGAGTTTCAACTCATTTGAAACTCAGGTATTCAGAGCATTTTGAAATCTGCTGAGTTCTCAAGTTCAATTTCATTCAGTCTGTCACATTCTTTTAGAGTTTCTAAACTGTACAAAACACTTGGAGGAAAGCACAAATCAAGTTCCCCTTCTGCCTCTCCAGCCTTACAAAACAAGCCCCTGGCATTTTCTCATCCAAGTCCACTTACAACACTGAAAAGCCAAAACAACACTCTTCAATGCAAGTTTCATGCTGTAAAAAAAGAGAGAGGCCTTCTCCCAGGTTGCCACAACCAAACAAAACCTGTCCCGTATGTGCATTCATTGCAATGCAAAGCAGACTTCCAATGCTTCAGCATCACTTAAGGTCCTACTTTCAATTACAATGTCAGGAACACTTAGAGCTGATGGGCCTATTGGAGAGGGGGAGTGGAGCCTGTGGTGAGCTTCCAGACTGCCCAAAAGGACAATTAGGGACTGAAATTTTAAAATAAAGTCCTGCAAATTTTGGCATCTCTATAATGCATGCTAACCTAAAAATAGTTAAACCGCACAATATGAATAACAGCTCTGGATATGTCATAATTTCCCTTTTGGAGAAGACAGGACTGTATTTTATTTCTCTCTTTGCCCCACATTTTTAGATAAATTATATTTCTGAGGGGTTTGGTGTCCTAATTGTTTGCTATTAGGTAGGGGGAGGAGAACGGAAAGAACTTTGTTGTCCTTGAAAATTGTGCTTTTCAGGGGCCACTGGGAAACAAAGGGCAAGAGGCATTGCACAATTACCATATTAAGTCGAACAAAAAAACACAGTGCTCAGTTACTTTTTTCTGTTTAAAATGAATGATCACAAGAAAATACCTTTTCTGTAGTCTGATGTAATGCCCCGGTGAGAAATAAATGCAGTATGATTTCAGATCCTAAAAATAGCCGTAGTCAGACTTATCAACAGTACTGCTCTGGATATATGATTCTGTTTTTCCTCTATCTCTTATCTGCTCACATGCACATTGGTGCGTGCCTGCATGACCATAACATATATACGACTGGCGACAGTCACACAAACAAAATGATTAAGCAACACCCCTCAGAGGGGCTATAGAATAATAATAATAAGAAAGCAGACCCCGTACTGCAATCTTTGCATCGGTTGGGTCCATGCAGTGTGCTGAGTGGAGCCCCACGCTGGATGGTTGAACGTCACTCAATTTCCGTTTGTACGACTTGCATGATTTGTAACACTTGATCATTAAAGCCCGTTTTATACTTTACCAAATCTCATTGTGTCTCAAGGTAATGACACTGAGGGGTTTTGGTCGAGTCCTGAAACTGGCAAACAGACCTGGGTGTTGCACCGAAGAGAAAATGGCTGCACCACAACATTACATTTCAAATGTAAAAAGCTCTGCGATTTTAAAACAAATAAATATGCAGCAGTTTATTGAAAATGAACCGACGCTGTCTCAGTTCGTTAAAGTCCAATGTCAGTGTTGCATGTAACTATCTGAATTGGCTGCTTGACTTTTGCTCACTGTATCAGGCATTTTAATGAAAAGCTAAGTGGAGGTATAGAACGGTAAATAAAAAAGATGTACAAACAACTGGGAGTGAGTGAGTGCATTAGTAGCCAGAATGCACTTATGCATCCAAGACAAGAGTTGCAAATGTTGGATTCTTCATGTTGAGGTATTCCTGAACCAGTGACAACATCAAATGCTTCTAACCAGGGAAAGGAGAAGAATGTTTACACTGTTGCAATATATTGTCAGATGAAAATACATTTTGCATTTCAGTTAAAAATCAATGTCCTCAAGTGCTGTGGCGGGATGGAGATTCACAGAGCAACTCATGATTCCTGATTTAATTTTCCAGCAGAACTTGGCACCTGTTCACTCTGATGATACAACCAATTAACTGCACATGATATCACAGTGCTTGATTGGCCAGCTACCTGGCCTCACATGAACCCTGCAGAGAAACAGTGGACTGTTATGGAGAGGAAGTCACAATGATTTTTAATGACCAGAAATAAACCCATGAAATGAATAACTCTACATTAGATCTACCAATTATAAGTGTTTAGCTGTTTTTTAGTGAATTAGGGAAATTTTTCACTTATATTTTATATTATTGAGATGCGCTTGCATGCTTCCAGTGACAATTGATGCTGCACCCACTCCCATTTCAGTAAAATGTTTGAACCACTACCTGAAATAAGAGCCATGGGGTGGGAGTAAAGGGGTTTGAGTATGAGTGGGATTCTGACTAAGTGGAATGAAAGAAGATCAGGATCATTTAAACGAGACAAAATAGGGAAAGAAAGGAGAGACTGGGGATATAGGAGGAGGCTGGCTGCAGGTCCCGCCTTTCTGGCCGTGGGTTGGTCAGGAAAACCCAAATCCAGCGCTGTGATTGGACTGGTGTCCTCCGGGACGGGTGAAGCCAGTCTCCCCTCATAGACACGGCAAAGTTTAGCACTGGACGCTTAAAGGCAGCGGGCGCAAAGTAGGTCCTGCAGCGCGTTCCTCCCTGACGAGAAGTTATCGCTGTAACCAACCGGGAACACATCAGACATGTAGAGGGACCTTCAAGCTGCGGGAACCCAACCAATTCCTCCAAGGCGCAGCTCTGGGAATGCTTCGCCACCTATATTTTCTGGATATCTGACCGCGGAGGACCGCTCAGGGTGGGATGTTGTGACCTCAAAAGACGCACGGGGACGACACGCGCTGCGCTCCTGCTGGACTAACCTGAAACCCACGTGCCCCGGTGTCCAAGGCGACCCGCCTTACCGGAGTCTGTGGAGACAATATTATTCACTCGGTCGGTTCCGGTGTTTTTTTTTTTTTTTTTGAATTTCTTTGTCAACATGCATGGGACAATGAGGATGATGATGATGATGGTGTCGCTCGCGCTCCTCTTGGTCTGTCCGCTCTTCTTGGCCATTGACGCGTTCGGCGGCGCCGGCGACGACGAGGAGGAGATGACCTGCGACCCGATCCGGATCGGCATGTGCCAGGGTCTGGGCTACAACGTCACCAAGATGCCCAACCTGGTGGGCAACGTGCTGCAGTCGGACGCCGAGCTGCAGCTGACCACGTTCACGCCGCTCATCCAGTACGGCTGCTCCAGTCAGCTCAAGGTACGGCGGACCAAGCGCGGCGACGCGTTAGGTTAGATTGAGATCAAGCGGAGCGCACGGAACCGGAGCCACGCTCAAACTTCGGAGCAGCCGCCCTGGCTCTTAAAAAAAAAAAAAAAAAAAAAAAAAAGCCTGGCTCCTGCTGAAAGTGTGCTATATTTGTGTGTACGCAAAGGGAAACAGTGTGGTCCCAGAGCACATGACAGGGAGCCAGACCACTCGCAATAACTGCCTGTTCTGTGCGCGGCTCAGACTGACGGTGCCAGAAATAATCAGCATGTTATAGGTTGATTCCCGGGCGGTTTGAAGGGTCTCTCCCGCTGATTCTCTCCCTCCCGATGTCTTTTTCTTCGCCAAAAACTGTCACGTTAATTTCGCTGAAAATGCCCCCCACTGTCTGTTGACATTCTGAGTCCATCCACTGCCCCACACAGCAGCAGCTGGATCTTCTGCTATATACTGTACAGTCTTCCTGTTAACAATGGTGCCCTTAGTGTCCTAAGACAAATGCTGCTTGTTTGACTCATGCACCATGCAGAAGGGGAAAAATAGTCTGGGCCCATAATGCATCTCTCAAATTGGGGGGAAAAAAAATTAAGGATTGATTAAGAGGTTTTTTGATTATCGTCTTATTAAAACCAGGTCAGTGCACTAAACCAAAAACGTTTTCAACGTATAAACACATGAACAAACTTTTGATGTGCTTTTAAATCTGACAAAAATCTGACAAGGGATCACCTTACCTTCTCGTTCAGTTGGGTTCAAACCCTCAATCAATGAATTCCAGCAGGGATTTGTTTTACCCCTTATGTGTTACAGTTCTTAGGGGGGGAAAAGAGCCTAAAATCAGAAGCAGAACAGCCAACCTCAAAAACCCCAGAATTTGGTATTGGTCATGGAAAAGGCGATCAGTTTATTTATAATGATAAGCTTGAGCAAAAAAGTGCCACATTTAGCACAGAAATGTACAACGTCATCTGTTTGCCGAAATTGTCAGCTGTAGTTTTAAACCAGGATTTAAAAAGTGATAGGTATCGTTTGTCTTTTTGGTCACTGTAAATATTTTTTACAACAGTCTTTTTTTTTTTTCTTTTTCTCATAGGAGTCTTTTTTTTTCAGACAGCATACCAGTATTGCACAGAAACAGGTGTGGGAGGGGCAGCATTTCGTTACTCTGAGCTCCGTGGCTTTGGAGATAACTGAAGTCATTATGGCCCTTCCTTTGAATAGTATTAAAGTGGACAATAACCCAAAGGAAGAGTTATGAAGGAAAATGTCATACCTTGAAATCAGTCAGGCTCACATGTCTGATGTATAGCAGGGTGAAAACTTTCCCTGACTCTCTCCTGCCAAAGCATGCACATCTAGACTTAAATACGAACCCTTTTCTTAGGTTTTGCCGTAAATTATTTGTATCTGCTGCTATGTGAAATTACCCGCAAAACGCATCTGGATCTGCTGCATTATTGCAGCGCCTCAAGATGCATGAATGAGGAGCAACTGCAGCATAAAATCAACCTGTCTGCCTCCAGTTGTAAATTGTCCTGCAGGTTTAGCTGACACACACACACACACACACCCTTCCTCCTATCTCTCCCTTTCCCACACACACATACACACACAGAGATGAACACAGATACCACCACCCAAAGACTGAGGAAGGGGAGGGAGAAACCGTATCGCCTAACATTTGCTCTAATGGGAGGCTTCCTGACTGGTAACCCGAGCAGCTTTTAGCATTAACGTGGCAGCACTCGGGTTACAGACGGTCTGTGGAAAACACCCAGAAAGTGTTACGTTACTGTCACCGGTTGAGCATATATAGCCCACTGCAGGAAGGATCTCCAAATGTCTGTAATTTCACACTCTCCCTCCCCACCGATTGTGCACACTTTTTGCAATTGAATTGAGTCTACATACAGAGTTGTTCATAATTATGGCATGTTTTATTTACAGCGTATTAGAGGAATCCAAATTCTGCTCGGCTTAAAAATTAGAGGCCATTCCAGATCACGAAACAGTAACAAATTAGGTATTTGAGTCATACTAGGATTTTTATAGCATATCTTATTTTTCTTTTCTTTTTTACATCTGAAACAACTTTTTTTCTTTTCTTTTGCATTTTTTTTTTTTTTTTTTTTGGAGGGGGAACTCACAAATAAATTTTTCCTTGTTGATTACCTTCAGGTCCGGAGACCTGAGTGAAACATACCTTCCGATTCTATAAATTTTCATTTCGCGAGCCTAGTCCAATTTTACACTTTGACTGGCAGGAGCTTTCACAGTAGATGCGTGAAATCGCTTAAAATTTCTGACTTCTGAGACCCTGGAGTTACTCTTCCTTTGCATCACTATCTCCACAGTCGAATCTGGCAGCTCTGTGTCTTCATAAGCATATCTTAAGGATCTATTTTAAAGTTGGTGTTGGTAATCCTTTTTTTTGGTTTGTTTTTTAAGAAGATGCAAAAAGACTTACCTCAAACCACATTGCTGGGGTGGGTGATGGGGTTTCTTAAAAATGGAGATTCTGCCAATATTAAGGGTGTTGGAATATTTCAGAAAATTACAGTGAAAGCAAGAAGCAAAGGCAGTTTGATGAAAGAGCCATGTGGGAGAGCAGGGTGTTGCCACCCTCTGCTTCTTATCCAGGCAATATAAACAAACTGAGCCCTGCAACATATTTTACTTGCTACCTCATGGGTTAATTTAAGCTGTTTTTTTAGTTTATCTTTGTGATTTAGTCATGTTAAATTAATGTTTCATTCTGTCATCTCTCTAGTAGAACCTTTTATTGCTTATTTTTAAACCTCTGCTACTTGATTTTGCTGTGATTTGCCAGACAATAATGTTTTTTGTTTTTTTTCTTATTTAGAACCTTACAACCCATGCAAATAAGATGTTAAACAAATAACTTTCTTTTTCTTCTAGTTCTTCCTTTGCTCAGTTTATGTGCCCATGTGCACAGACAAGGTTCCCATCCCTATTGGGCCGTGTAAGAGCATGTGTTTGTCCGTCAAGAGAAAATGCCTCCCTGTTCTTCATGAGTTTGGCTTCATTTGGCCTGAGGTGAGTCGCATTGTCATGAGGAAAGCATGCATATTTTTTTTTTCACAGAAAAAGGGGGGGTGGGGAGGAACAAGTTTTCGGGGTATAGTTAAAGTTTCATTGCCACTTTTACAGCCGACTGATTTTTTTCTCTTACAACAATTTCCCATGACGAGCTTAACACCAGCCGCTTGAAACGCGCAGAAATATCGCCTTCATTTTTTCCAACTGAGATCCCCAGTTTAAATATCATTCTTCTTGACTTCACATGCAGATGGTTTTCATAAGAACAAAAGAGAAGTGCTACTTTAAGTGCATTTTGTATACTTTACTGCAAAAAGTGATTGAAAAACTGTAATGGATAACATGTTCCTCTCTCTACACAACATGAAAATTTGAAGGTGAAAATGGTGAAAAGGTCTAAACAGAAAAATGTCTCTTGTTGCCTATAAGTTGTAGAAGAGTTTTTATGGGTGGCAAAGTAGATTAAAGTTGGAGAACACCATTCTGACAACAAAGTTAAACTTCTGCATATTTTTGCAGGGTCAAACTAAAATTAGTCATCAAGAACTTGCCATTGATGTCCAGAGATTGGAGGGTTAGAAACACATTTTGAGAAATTATGATATAGAGTAATATAGATTAGGTTGAGGAGTGATAAAAACTAGTAAACAGTGTCAAAGACAATAGAAGCCAGAAATATGGTCAAATCATGAGTTCTTATCAGTGTTCTTATCCTGATGTGTTGTTTAATGTTAAAACTAATGACACTGGCAATTACATTTTTAGTTGCATTTATCGATCAATTTTCAACTTAGTTTTGCTTACTGTTACTTTGTAATCTGGTAACCTTGTAAAAGTGAGTGGGATAAAGTATTTTTTTTGTGTGTAATGTCTCTCCAGGTGCTTAATTGCAGCCTCTTCCCACCTTTAAATGACCACAACCACATGTGCATGGAGGGTCCAGGTGATGAAGACCCCCCTTACCAGCCGGTCCGCCACCCTCCTCATCAGGAGGAATGTCAGGCCCTCGGATCGACACCTGAGCAGTATACTTGGCTCAAGCAAACCGAAACCTGTACCCTCCAGTGTGGCTACGAGAGCGGCCTTTACCGACGGGGGGCCAAAGTCTTCACAGATGCCTGGATGGCGGTGTGGGCCGTTCTGTGCTTCTTGTCGACCACTCTGACAGTCTTGACCTTCCTCCTGGACTCGCAGCGTTTCTCCTATCCTGAGAGGCCAATCATCTTTCTTTCAATGTGCTGCAATCTGTACAGTGTTGCTTACCTGGTGAGTAATGGAATAAAGGCACCATTGTTCAAGTGGAGATGACTCAGAGAACTTTCTATTTCTGTTATTAAGTTAACCGCCTTTTCTTGGTACATTTGACTTTTCCTGCCTCCTTAGGTACGACTGACTCTTGGAAGAGAGCGAGTTTCCTGTGACTTGGACGCCACTGCCGTTCCGATTCTGGTCCAGGAAGGATTAAAGAGCACCGGCTGTGCCATAGTCTTCCTTCTCCTCTATTTCTTTGGCATGGCGTCCTCACTGTGGTTAGTTCAAACACTCTCTCCTCCTTCTGTTCGTCCCAGTTTCCCCATTGTCATCAGCTGCTGTGAATGGCCCTTGTGGTGGAACAATTGGAACACGAGACTTGCATCCTGTTTCCCTTAAAAAAAATCAAACTATCCTGTCTCATAACCTCTGCACTAGTTGGATTCATTTCCACACACACACACAGAGTTGGGGTAGCCTTGGTAAAACCACCACTTTTCAAGTGCATGCTGCCCTGAAGCTGCAGTGGAAACCCACATTGCTGTCACAGCTATTTTTCTTCCCTCGCACTCAGTTCTTGTTTTCCTGTTTTTTATTTGCCATTTGGAAACGGCAGCAGGCCAGAAACTCCAAACTCCAGAGCTACGATCACTGCACTCTGTTATATAACTGGCGAGTGGCTTCCTTTGTGACCTAATTACCACTGAAATGGCACATGGTCAATTGATTTGTCATGAGAATGTTTTGAGTCGGCACCTGAGCAGTATACTTGGCTCCTGAAACATATGACTCTTACCTATCACAAATACAAAAGCACCAATGGAATTTAATGCAGCGTTCCAATTTTTTACTAACATCATTTGAAATAATTCCTCTAAGCCCTTCTGCCCTGAACGGTATGTGTGAGAAAGTACATGCTATAAAACAGGGATTTAATATTTTAAAACAAAGGCAGTATGTGAAGTTCACATTTTTAAACTGTTTTCTGTACATTGTGATTACAATTAGCCGATCAGTGCCATTAACTTTAAGTGGTGCATTCGTTTGAGAATGCACCTTTTAGACTTATTTCTAAATTGTTTCCAAACCCAGCATGTTGCATAGTAAACAGAAACTAAAAGCAAAAATTAAATGAAGCACAAAATAGTTGTAATACTTGAAGTCTCCTTGGCAACTGCTGCAGGCTGTTTCAGGTCAAATATCACAAATTTCCCAAGACAAAAATAAATTGCCGTCCTGCATCAGACGCCACTTTTTCATATGCAAGAAGGTTGCTTACAAATAATCTGCTAGACAACAAACACCTCAGTAGCAGCTGCCACAGTAAAGAGTGTTGCTGTCAGCTCTTAAATGATGGTTGGTTGGCTGCTCTGAAATAAATCAGTGTTTTGAGTCTCCAACCACCTGGCTACCAGCTGGGGTGGGTTAAGCTAAAAATAGGACGATTCTAGTCATGATCCACGAATGAAAACATAATTTGCTTTTTTTGTTTTTTTCTTTCTGCCAGAAGGGCTCAGTTGTGGGACACTTCTGTCTCTCCTTGTGCTTCCTGTGCAAGAAACAACTGCCAATAACACAAAGTGTCAGTAAAAGTAAACATGACATTAAAGTTGGATAAACTCTAAAATGCTGCATGTGAACCAAAAAAGGGCCACTATAAATTTGCAGAAGGAATTGTTTGCCTCAATTGTGACTTTTATGAGTGTTTACAAAAGGCACTTACAGTTTCCCTTATTCTGTCTTCCTTGTTTTCTTCCAGGTGGGTGATCCTTACCCTCACCTGGTTTTTGGCTGCTGGACTGAAGTGGGGTCATGAAGCAATTGAAATGCACAGTTCTTACTTCCACATAGCAGCCTGGGCCATCCCAGCTGTTAAAACCATCGTCATCCTTATAATGCGACTGGTAGACGCTGATGACCTTACTGGACTGTGCTATGTTGGTAACCAGCAGCAAGAGGCTCTCACAGGCTTTGTGGTTGCACCATTAGCAACGTACCTTCTCATAGGTAGGTACAGGGTTGGGAAAGAAATCATTTATGAACAAATTTTATCACTCTGCTGTGGCTGTTCTCTTTATTTTTCTGTTCTTTCATGTATGAATTCTTGTGGCCCCACAGGCACTCTGTTCATCTGCGCAGGCCTGGTTGCTCTCTTCAAGATCCGCTCTAATCTGCAAAAGGATGGAGCTAAAACAGACAAACTGGAACGTCTAATGGTGAAGATCGGAGTGTTCTCTGTTCTTTACACTGTTCCAGCATCCACAGTCATCGGATGTTATCTCTACAAGCTGTCTAACTGGGAGGAGTTCAAGACAAGCCCCCAGGACTCATATGTGGCGTCGGAGATGCTTCGGATCTTCATGTCGCTGCTCGTGGGCATCACATCAGGGATGTGGATTTGGTCGGCGAAGACCCTCCACACCTGGCAGCGCTGCTCCGCTCGACTGCTGAGGGACAGCCGGGCAAGCCGAGGCGGCAAGAGGGCGCCGGTTGAAAGCTGGATCAAACCGGGAAAAGGCAACGAGACAGTGGTGTGACAAGATGCAGAGGAAATAGACGGGACATAAGTTTTGCGTTGTTTTTTTTCTCATAAAGAAACTTGCTCTGCCAAATGAAGGACGAAGAGAGTGAGCAACCCAGTTAGAAATGGGACAGAGGATTGTAGCCAGACTTTCTCAGAGAAGCCACTGGATATAACGCCATTGCATGAACTCCCTGCCTATGATAGGAGTTATGAAGGAGAAAATAGGAAGATTGAGTCATTCATGTTGTTGCAAGAGTAGCCTCTGTACCTCTCATTAGATATCTGTTGCATTGAGAGGTGGGAGAAAGCAAAAAAAATGAATCAAAAAGAAGACATGCTGAAAAGGCAGAAAAGATGCACATAAGCAATGATTCTACCTTTCTGTCTTTTTTTTTAAGTAATCAGCAGAAGAGACCTACTCTGCTGAATACAGTGAAGCCGTGTGCTATTGTGACTTTTAAAGGGCTTTTAAATTGTACACTTTGACACTGGAGCAGATTTACAGATATTTGGCTTCCCAGAAATATCTGATGTCACCTGGGCAATGTTAATGTTGCAGGTTAATCAACATTAAAATACCAGACCAACTGTAGAAAACACCCAAAATACTGCCTTAAATCTACAATTTGTTTACAGACAAACAGTCTGCATTTCTGTCAGGTTATGACTTTTTTTTTTTTTTATCAGATACTAGTGCAGGTGGATTTTATTGCTTTGGATTTGTGGGAACGAGTCTCCATGCTGTAATTATTGCACTATAAATGTGTGAAATGTGAAGACAAAAGTGTAAAGTATGAGAGCAAACTATTAAAATTCAGTTATGTCTACAGAGGCATTGTTTTATAGCTAGATGAGGTGTTACCGGAAGGTTATGAGCAGTTATCATCTTGCTTTCAGTAGATATTTTGTTTAGTCTTCTCATTCTGTATAAATTTAGATTGGATGTTTCCTGAGGCTGAAGCTATCGGCTAATCGGGACGAGATCAGTAAAGTCCCAATCTATAATCTAAAAGCAAATTTAACCTCGACAGCATCACAGTGGTTTATGTGAAATCAAGTTATAAACCTTTTTACACCATTGTCACTTCACGATGCTTTAAATGTTCCATTCTCAGAGTGTTTGATAGAGGAAGGTCATTGGTTCCAAATTCAGTAATGCTATAAATATTCCTAGATTTCTATTTAAATATCCCCCCGAAAATGTGATGATGGTTTGAAGGTTTATAAATTAGCATTAGCATAAACTGCATTTTCTTGAGGCAAGAGCATGTTCTGGTTCAACAGACTTGTAAATAATAAGGCTTCTGGGGAAACTAATCTAAATCTATTCAATATAAGAGAGAGAGAGAGCTATCACTTATAAAATAACAGAACCTTACTTCTAAATTAGTAAGGTTTGATGGCATGTGAAAGCAGATGGTGCAGAAGGTCAGAAAATTTCCACCAATGCTTCAGAATCAGGACAAACAAAATTTGTAACTTGAAGTATCTGTTTTGACTTTCTTTATCAGGTGTAAATTGCAGAGAAATACGCCTTTGTGGGTCACTTGGGCAGTCTGTGAGAAACTCAGCTAGTGTCCAATCATGTTTAGTCTTCCTGCAAACCCTGCACTCTATATGCTCTTTGGGTCACCATACAATTCAGGAAATTTAATTATTAACCCTGCCCTTTTCCAAACATTGGAACCCAGGAAGGTTTCAGAGCAAGAAGTTATGGGACAATCAGCTGCCAAAACACACATTAGGCAACAGCAATATCAGTCAGAGAATATGCTCTTCTTCGTGAAATGAGATAGTTGTACTTAAGTTGGGACTGGATCAGAGCAAAATGTTCATCAGATGCTAAAACCTTTTGCAGAACTCTGAGGTCAGAATACTAAAGGTCATCTATTGCAAGATTACAATGCCAAAGTATTTTTGTAACTGTTCTTACAGATGCATCATTCAAGATTCAACAAATCCAAAAGCCCTCCTCTTCAGTAACAATAAGCTTTTTTATGAATGTTTATTTGTACAGAGACAGCACATTGCAACTGGTTCTCCCCCTGATGCTGTTATTGGTCACCTTCCCACGTGTCTTATTGGCTTCAGTTGATATGTCTCAGCTCACGGCCTCAGACAATCAGAGTTCCTTTCTGGAACACAGTCCCGTACATTTCAAAATGTCATGGATGATGTCAAAGAGTTTCAGGTTGTTTCTCTCCTACCATTTTCTCTATTTTTGTCTTTTCTGCAGATTGTAGCTGAAGCCAATCTAGTCCTTTAGTTACGATACTCAGAAACTGACTCTTTATCTGCCACGCTGTATACATTCATTCTTGTCACATCCTCAGTGTTTCGGACTTATTTTCAAGCAGTTGTGTTTTTTTTTTTTGTTTTTTTTTTTAATGTTGATAACCAGACAGTGCCTCACACAGCCTGTCCAATAAGAACCATGCATTTCTTGGCTGCGTGTTTCCTCAAAGATGTTTTCAGGATCAATTGTTGTGGTGAAACAGACACCGTTTACACAAACCTCCTTCATCAGACCAGCATACCTCGGTACACTTATTGAATTTCCAAAGTCAAACAAACATTACTTTCACTTAAAGTGAATTAAATTAACCTGTGACCACCTCCCCTCTGAGCTAATGTAGTTTCCCTTTTAAAACGTCTAAATTTTTGACAGCACTCCCCCCTCCTCCTATTTTATGACCACTCTGAGCTTAAGGTGACTTTTCTAAACAGTCACTGAATGTGCCTTAACCCCCCGTGCAGTGAATGTTTGTGCAGGACTTAAACCACTGGCAGTGCCGATTTGTAAATTCTTTTAGAAACCCCGTTGTGAATCACCAGCGAGCTCGATTAGCCAGCTCAGATAGTAAACCTTCAAGGTTTATAATGCTCCCTGTTGTGTTGAACACTTGTGTTCTTTGCAATGTCATCAATGTATTATAGAATGCTAATTTATCCTTGTAAAAATAATGTGACAAATTTTAAAAACTTGTTTATTTAAAAAACGCTTTTGTATCAGAAGAAGATGAATAAAAGTTTTTTTGGTTTCTAAGTGGCCTGTGCTTTACATCTGCAAGTTTGGGTGTGTGTTTGTGTTTAATTAATTTCTCAAACGGATTAATTCATGGAATATTTGATTTTGTGTTTACACTGGTACAGAAAATGTAAAGATGTGAGCTGAGATCTTCGATCCTCCTAAAACCCACACTGTGACACTTTTGCACAGAAAACAATTTAGTGAAAGGATTTATGTTTTGCACATTTGATGAACTTTGTCCACTTTTTTAGGTTGGACAATGCTGCCACCTCTTGTCTCAGAAGACAAATTAAGTTTTGATGCTTCACTTTGAAGCAATTTCCTCTCTCCCAAACTTATCAGTAAACCTTTCCATTTTCTCTTTGGAAATAATATACTGGACCAATAAAAATTAGTTTTAATACAGATATCTTAGCCCATCGTGTACTGTGCAGCATGTGCTTTCAATGATTGGTGAACTGTTTGTGAAATTATTACATCAGAGTTGTGTGCTGCTTTAAAAGTACCACTGTACCATAGTGACATATTGGCAGTGTGGTCAGGTGTAAAGTCCTGCTGAAAAATTAAATCTTTGTCTACATTGAGCTTGTCAGATCATTTAGTATGAAGTGTTCCACAATTTAACAAGTAGATAAAACTACTGATTTTCAAAATATCCCTTACTGACAAAATTTCCACCTTTGGCCATTTGGGAGACACAAAATACAATTGTATGTGTCCTGCTTTCTATCTTGGCCAGTATTTGGTTATACAGTGCTTCACCAAAGTGTTCATACATCCAGTAACTAATAGTTCCTTAGATGTTCAGAGTTTAGGATTATCTTTTATAATCTAATCCTGCTTTAAGCCTCTTCATAATTCCCAAACTATCTGCTGTGTTCATCCATTTTCATAATGCACTTTATTTGCTAATGTTGTCTCACGGAACAGTTGTATGCATCCTGAGATGAAATTACACACAAGTGTCATTTGACCATTGTTGATGGTCTTAGAGTTTATTCAACCTTATCATAAAAGCAAACATGTTTTAGATTCTTATTTACTTATAAAAAAACTGAAACTTGTGCATCATCTCCTTCCACTTCTGAGTTATGTGCTACTTTGTGTTAGTCTATCTGATAGACTCTATTACATACAAATTAATTAAAATACAATGACATTTGTGAATGTGACATAAAAATATGTTAATGTTTACATAAAGGCATAAAACAAAGAAACTTGTTTGATCAAACCTGCATTAACAAAAACATTTTCAATCTTGATTTAGAAGAACGAATCAATTCTGGTACGTTTGAGGTTTGAAGGGAGTTTGATCTGAACCGGAGGAGCATAAAAACTAAATGCTGACCTCAACTAGTTTACATCTGGTCCAAGGAATGCTGAGTAAGCAGGTCTCTGATGACCTGAGGGATCTGAATCGTTCGTACTTCAGAAGTATCTCAGCAATACGTGTGTCCGTCTTCCTTCAAGGCTGCAGGACCAATCGGCTCTGTCCAACTCCAAAGAACTTCTATTGTGAAATTTGAGTTGTTAAAATGTTTCACTGTAATTTTCAATTAATGCCCAGTACACTTGCAATAAATATGCTGTTGAAATCTGTTGGTGCACAAGCTGTTACTGTGTCTCCATGAGTAACTGAGCAATAGACTTTCATCCTCAAATGCACACTGTAGCATACACAGTAATATTTGTAACAAATGAAATATGCTAAACATTCAAAGTTAGGTCTCATTTTTTGCAGAAATGCTTTGTAAAAGTTAGGAGGTGCAGGTATTTTTAACTGGAAAAAATGAACTAATTTGTATTTTTGCCTGCATATTTGTGTGTGTGCGCGTGTATGTGTGTGTGCATCTGTACGCATGTGTAAGCAGAGAAGATGAGGCAAAGCGTCCAAATATGTAACCGTGCAGCTCCAGTTGCCTTCCTGTAATTTTCGGAGTGAATTGAGTGTTTGTTTAAGAGCACGCTCAAAAGCCTGAGGTAAAGGGAAAGTGACAGCATCTACGGCTTTATTGTTTCCACATGTGGCCACATTAACACACACACGCACGCGTTCTCATAGTTCTCTAACACACGCATGCAGATAGAGCTGTAAAATTTCCAAACTGCACAGCCTGCATCGTGTTGCTTCTATTTCAGCTTTATGTGTCTGCTTTTATTAATGTGGCCTCAAAAACATTTTCCAGCAAATGCCACAGGTCATTTCCATGCCCAGGCTTCTCCACCGAGGCAGCCATTTGTACATTTATGTGGTTAGCTACACACACACACACACACACAGATACACACACACAGACACACACACACAAATCTTTAACAGCTAACAGCTCAAACTAAATGCTGATTTTCCACCCCAGAAATGAAATAAAAATTACACTTAAACATACCCATAAGTGACAGCTTTACATTACAACCTCTGGTTATTAGCTTCTTGTGGCCAAATTTGGACACATCAAGTTCATACGCAATAAAAACACAGAAATATACACACAGAAATACTCATTCTCTCTTGTATATTTTTTGCCTTTTAGTGGTATTTTGGTGTCACTTAGGATGAAATGTGTAACACCACATTTTCAGCATTGCATTTTCAGACCTGGACCTCTTGTGTGTGAACTTGTGTGCATGCTAAGGATACACAGCCAGGTGTGTGTGTGTGCATGTGTGTAAAAGGACTGCTTAGAGATTTGGGCACATAGTTTTTAAGACGGAGAGAAAAAGTAATGAGCCCCCAAGGACAAAAAAAAGTGAAGTGAATACAAGAGCTGAAGAGAAAAAATGTATGGGGTAAAGGGAAATGAATTGAGTGAGAAAAGGAGGGTGTAAAGGAAATCTCTCATCATCCAGCAGCAGAATGTTGCAGCTGTTCCCTCTTAGAAATGTTGAAATCGTTTCTCCCCGTTCTGCTCAGTGAATATGTTGTACGGCTATTCTGAAGCAACGGTCACCACTGGGGGATTCTGGGTGACGTAGTTGTCTTGGCCAGAGAGCCAGTGCGTTGGAAGACGGATTTAAAAATGTTGGTTCTCAGGCCAAACATGTTAACGAGCTGAGACCGACCTCCAAAAAGCCTGGCCAACAGAGAGATTAGAGAATTAGTCGCCATAAAGTTAAAACAAAGAGGGTCTTTCTGCTTGGCAGGGCGCGTGAAGGACTGAGATTATTCTGTCAAAGACAAAAAGGCTCAGTTTTTAGGGTCAGGCTGGATATTTGAAAAGGTTTTGATGTGTTTTGGTGAGAGGAGTGAAATGATCGTTAATTGTTATGTTAAAATCTATGAAATATGAGCTTTGATTGGTCAGATACATTTCAAACATACATTCAACCTGAGTTGTCTGTAATCTTTAAGGGTTTGTTCTTTTGGTTCATTGGTGAAGAAAATGGTATTCAATATATGTTTTATTCTAATGTCAGGTTTTGTTTTTCCTCCTCCAATTATAAGCTTTGAGTCGCTTAACGATTTGAATCCTTTTTTACTCATTATCCCTCATTCTGAGATCTAACCTCACATTTCCAATGGATAAAGTGTCCTAATTGTGTCCAGTGGTCAATAGGAGGTATTAAAGAACATATATTTCCAAACCAGAGATTTAACAATGAAACCCTTGGAGATTAAGTACTAGTAAATGCACTTGCAAATGTGTTCACAAAAAATATTGTTTTCTCAATGTACACTTTTTTACAGTCCAAAACTACTTTAGTGTTAAACACTGATGCATTATTGATACTGCTGGTAAAAGACCCAATAGGCAAAAACTTCCTGTTTTTTGTTTTGTTTTCCAACAGTAAAAAAAAAAAAAAATTACAAATGATTTGACTATTTCTTGGGCCAATTGCATAATACAGTGTTTTTTCACATGAACATAATATTGTTTGCTTTAAAGTATATATTCACAAAAGCAGAAGAGAGAGATTACTGAATGCTATTGCACTTAGTTGTGGTTATTTTCTGTTAGGTATTTTGCTTTTAAGTCTTTTGCTTTCCATGTAAAATACTCTGTCGTATTGACACAGTAACTATATATAAATAATAACAATACTACTAATAATACTAATAATAATTACTTATTCTATTTCTTATTATATCAAATATGATTGCACTAATAACAAAAAGTCAATGACACATTTAAAGAAGGAATGGGTTAACACCATAAACTGAATTAATTCTGCATTTGTGTGATTCAAATGTTTTGAATCACACAAATGAAGCCTAATGCATTTTGCAGCATTAGGAAACCCTGAGCCTCTTTCACCACTAGATGGCACTCGTTGTCCAATCTATACTCTTTCTGCGGGCATAATTTCAGTTTTTAAAGCTTCTAATGAGATTGGGAGGTAGACGATTTATCATTTGGTCTAATCTCCAGAGACATCAAGCTCCACTTTGAGTTCAGGAGGCACAGGTTCAGGTTGTATCCATAACACTGATGCATGCGGTAAATACAGACACTTTCTCTCATCGTCCACTCAGAACCCAAGATCAACACGGTGCATTAACTGCATTGTTAATTGCTTTTAATAATTCTGCTCTACCAACAATGAGCATCTCAACACTTAGCTTTTAAACTATCAGTCCCATAGGATCACACAGATAGAGATGGTTTCAATGTGCTCATGTAATCATCATCAGCAGTAAAATCGTCATAAATTCAACCATCTTAACGTATTTCAATACAAATATTCCTACAGTACCAATATTTTCTAGCGATAACGTTACAGTAGTGATATGTAGCCTCATGTGGCTAAGAAGCTAACAGAATTTCAGCAAGACATTTGTCATCTATAGAAACATCTGCACTTCAATACAGTCACTGACGTTCATTAAAGGACATTAGAGGGGCGAGCTTACAAAACAAGACAGAGAAAAGATTAAGAGTAAAGCACAGTTTCAACATCAAGCGTCATCTAGTATCTCATAACTAAGTCCTAGCTTGCTGTTTTTCCACAAACTGTACTGGCAAATACATTTCAGAATGTAATCAGAATATAATTGAAAAGTTTAAATTATGTTTGTCTCTAATATTCCACGTAATTTAGCAAACTAAGTTAAGCTTCATTATGATGTTTGTGTAGTTCATATATTGTAGCTAGCGGTTAGCTCGCTAAGCTACGTCTTTTCTCACCTTGATAGCGGTGGATATATTTTTCGTGGAAGAACTTGTATCCTTTCACACGTTTGTTGGTGGATGAATTAGCCGCTGCGATTTCCTCCGCATCAGCGAAAGAAAGGGCTGGCAAATTAAGCAAGGACGATGAAAAGTTACCGGAGGAGGAGAGCCATTTTCAGAGTACTTGAATTACAATAACCAAAACAGGAAGTGTCACAGCCCTATTAGATACAGCTTCCGGTTGCCCTGAAAAAGGTCTATTGTCATTTTGGACAGGGAGCAGGAGGGATACAAACAATTACACAACCAAACCCATTATAAAAAATTTGATTCTCCAATTTACACTGATACAGCCCCCCTGATAACCAAAATTTTAGAAAGTTTACACAAAAAGAAATTTATTAACGCAAAACAAAAATCTTGCTTGTGTGGTTCCCCTGAACCCAGGGCCAGGAGGTTCTACTTGCTCCCCAAAATCCATAAGGAACCTGAAAAATGGAGCAAACCTCATAAAATCCCTCCCGGTAGGCCCATTGTCTCTGATTGTGGCAGTGAGACCTATCACACAGCAGAATTAATTGATCATTATTAATTGATCATTATTTATATCCCCTATCAATTTGGCACCAAAGTTATATTAAAGACACCTATGATTTCGTTGACAAAATCAAATTAATTTCTTTACCTCAGGACTCTATTTTATTTACAATTGACATTGACAGTTTGTACACAAATATTGATATAGATGAAGGAAAAACCTATTTTTGAAATATCCAAATTTGAGGAGGTCAGATTGAGAACTCATATAGTTGTTAGAAATTAATTTAAAAAGAAATGATTTTGTATTTGATGGCCAATTTTTCCTCCAGATAAAAGGCACAGCCATTGGCAAAAAGTTTGCACCGGCCTATGCAAATATTTTCATGGCCGAGTGGGAGGCTGGGGCCCTTAGTACGTGCAGAATGGCCCCTCTGCACTACTACTGGTACCTGGATGACATCTGGGGGGTCTGGACTCATTCGGAAGCAGAATTTCAGGAATTCCTCCAGCACCTGAACATACATAACCCATCTATCACAGTGAAGTCCACTACCAGCGTTAAAACGGTCGACTTCCTGGACACCATCACATATAATGGAGAAAATTTTGACACGATACACAAATTGGATATTTGGGTCTTTTTCAAACCTACGGACACACATGCTCTATTGTTTAAGACCAGCTACCATCCGAGACACACTTATGCTGGTCTTATCAAATCACAGCTCCTCAGATTCCACAGGATTTGCTCACAGGAAACAGACATTGAGGAGGCAACTAGGACTCTGTTTTCTGTTTTAAGTAAGAGAGGATATTCCAGATCTTTCCTGAGAGCATGCAGGAAGAAGTTTCTTGAGTCCAGACCTCCCGATTCCTCCCTCTCTCTCTCGCACATTACAAACGGTTAACTACTGTTGTTCCTTTCACATCTGAACCGCTAACAGATAACTGTCTGAATTTTCCGTTGACATTCCAATTTCTTACCAAGCAGGTAAGTAAAACAGATGATTCTACCTGATTAATAAAGACCAAATACAATATCAACAAAATGTATTTTACACTAAATCAACTTAATTGGAAATAGAACCCGGCCCCGGGACTTGATCACCCTGGGGTGCCACCACCGGCGAGGGCGTCTGGTAGTAACGGTCGAAACGCCCATTGACCCAGTGGTTCACCACTGACGAGCGGGTTCTGAAATTAGCTACACCTATTTGTACGTCTTAACACCGGGGCGGCTCATCTGAACCGGGGTTAACGTTTTTTAATAGATATACATACACCATTGATTAAAAAAGAACTTCATCTTTAACCCTACCCTAACCCTAAATACAGTATTTAGAGCTGTACATTTTTGTACAGCTCGACATTAGGTTGCTTAATATTAACTATATGCCTATAAAGAAGTGTCTCTTCTAAAGCAAAGAGACATTCACATGCATCTGTCCCTCCATCGGTCAGCCACTTCACTGTCAGATTTAAACTTTGTTGCAATCCTGAATAGGAATGAGACAATTAGCTGAAGCCTGTGATCCAGGGCTCACCGTGTGCTGCTTATTAAGGCCGATCCAAAACACCCTGGCTGCACACCTGTCACACTTACATGGAAATCAAATGGCACCTGCATGAAAATAAGGAGCATAGAGACAGAGATGTCCATGCATGCACGTACACACACACACATAAACCACTACACACACACAAAAGTAAACAAGCAAAGTAATTAAATAAGCAACAAAATGTCATCAGATAAGAAATAGGAAAGCAGATAGTTCCAGGAACAGCAGAGGACTGCAGAGTGATGTTTTTTTTTTTTTTTTCATTTGATGCTTCACACCTTCCATCAAGAACAATCAAAACATGTTTTAATGTGAGTTTTTGTACAGTTACATTAAGGTGTGCCTTAGAGTGGCAGTTTGTATTTCCAGCAGATTATCTTAATTTATTCCGGTTAAAAGGTTTTATTGAGCAGATGACAGTAAATGTGATAATTGCAAAGCAAATTAACCCCTGACCACTAATTTGTAACTTAGAGAGATGTAAATGAATAAGCAAAAAGCTGAACTAATCAGATGAAGTCTCATCTATGTCCACGAGGCATATTCAAGCCCAACGCACAAATACTGTATAGAATACAGCATCTGCTGATGTCTACAGCAGCATTTGCTTTGAAAATATTTATTTAGTCATTCGCACGTTTTGTTACCAAGATGCAAACATCTACTTAGCGAAGTCATCTGTGTACTCCAATGTCCAGCTAGAGTTGTAAGAATGAGCTGTGAAGTGTAAGTGTTGTAAAATAATTCATGTTTCTATATTTCAGTGGGTTTTTTTTCTGTGTTTATATAATTTACCCCTTTGTGTTTGGACAAATGTGAAAAGAAAAAAACATTTTCCTCATTTTTACAACCAGTATCCGTTTCCCGAGAAGGACACTATTTTCCAAGGCTATTCTGGGAAATGATTTTTATTTAAAGATATTCTCTGTGTTATTTTTTTATTTTTGCATGCATTTTATTTGTATTTAAAATATAGTCAACAAAATCAACCAGAAGCTTGAAACTTGATTTGACTTGATTTTATACAATGAAATAAGTAGCACAAGGCTAACGTCAGCTTCAACTTTGTTACATAAACATTTACAAATGCTTGTGATTACAATTAGTGATTGAGGCAATCACATGGCAGCAATTTGACGTATTTAGGTATCTAGACATGGTGAAAGAGTCCAACCCGATTACTGACTGGCACCAGATAAAGTGCCCATTAAGGTTATTTTGCTGTGTGATGAGTCTGATGAGTCTAACATTTGACTTTCAAGGAATGGAGAGCTCCATCTCAGTGAACATAAAGGGAGAAAGTCAGACAGGAAAGGCAGACAAAAAGGAAAGAAAAGTACAAAAAGACAGCAAGGTAGACAAGCTGAGCTTCCACATCAAACTATGACAAGTATCCTCCAAGCTGAAAATATCTTAGCACCTGCTTCATACACGTAGACAAGGGGATTTTTCTGGGCCACAACTACAGAATAATATGTCATCCTCTGTTGCCAAGTCGTGTGTTGTATGGCATCTGTATCACTGGTTGTGATTGCAGAGAAACAGGCAGAGGGAAGGATACACCTGCTCCTCCCCTTTGTTCAGCCAGCTGCCACCTGTCGCCTGGCTGCTCTGTAGTGGTCTGTGGTGCAACCTACATCTATTTTTGTTTTTCCATTTGTTGGTGTGCCTTAAATCTGTGATCCCTGAAGCTGACAGTCATGCAAGAAAAACTAGATTTTTATGTTTCCTGTGCTGATGTGTTGCCCTCAGGTGTTTTGGTTACCCACTAGTTATTACTATGTTACAACACACCTTTGAGCAATGGCAATATCTCAGGACACAGTAACACTGATAGATTGGTGTTCCTAAATAAAAAAAATCTCATGCATTCAGCATAAGCTGGCCACAGTGAGGTGAGTGATCCATCTTGCTCTACAGCCAGAAGGTAACTTTCTGCAAAAACTAATGGGTGATTCAAATGTCAGACACACAAGTTTAATGTCACTATTACTGCAATGTCAAGAAAGCAACATCTACAGGGTTCCTTTACTGATGGACAGATAGATGTATACAAATATGAAAAACTATTTGGTTCGCTTTTTTATTTTCATTGCCAGGCCTATGATACGATAAACAACAGTTGTTTTTGTTTCGTTTTGCTTTACTTCTTATTGTCTTTGTGTCATTCTTTATTTTATGGGGGAAAAAGTGTGATGTTGAAAAATAATTTCTCTGTTTCTCTGGTGACCAATTCAGGCTATACTCCACAATGATTGTTGGAGATACACACCAGCCCCTCTCCAACCCTGTGTGAACAAGTAGATATAGAAGATAGATGAATGTCGTCTCTCACTCTCCTACCTGCTCTTATGGTCTTTCATTAGTAGGTTTATTTACCATTTTTTCACTTCATCCTGTGTCCTTCTCAAACACTCACCCCACTTCACAATCACCCTCCACTTCCCACAAACACAACCTTTTCTTCCACCTCAGGTTAAGTCCCCATCGTCCTGTCCATGACTGTTCTTTCCTCCACAGAGAAATTGCAGCAAAGGATTCACTGGACAAAGAGGTATGGCCAAGAGAAAGAAAGCAACAGAACAAACAAAAGCGTTGGAAAGCATCTGAACAAGTTAACAGAAACAATCCATTTCACCAGACCACTGTGTAGGATTTTATGATAAAACTGCAAAGTTTCAGAGTTCACCAAATAATTCTACTTGTCTCACCCTCTTTTCAACCTTTATGTTCATAACAAATCTGTTTTGTGGTACTAAACTGCATGACCCATTTCTACTTCATTATGTTACTACTTGAGACTGATGCCTGAAAATCCTTAAACTTCTGAGATTGAGAATATTGTTGTGTTGTTTCCTTATGTTTCTTCAAACCATTGCCAATACTCACTGAGACCTCATTAACACCAGGTGTAGACCAAACCATAATCTAAAGCAATCAGAGAGAACATAAGTGGTCTCTCTGGGTTTCTGGACTAAGAAAGTGAATTGCATGATTTATGAGAGCTTCCTGACTGTTTTCAGTCATGAGTGTTTCATGGTGGGTTCTACATGGAAGAGTTTAATCGCAGAAGTGCCAATGAATCCACGTTGATGCAAATGCGTGCAAGCATTTGCACATCAATTTAACATTTTTAAGTCTGGCCAGTGATCAGATAGCAGTCCTGTATTGGACTCGTACAGAAGAAATTTCTTGCCTCTTAGAACTACGGCGACAGTGTACAAAGCTACACTGACAGCAACACAAAACACAGGTTCTTTAACACAGATTACCTAGAAATGGAGCTATATGAAACTTCTTATCTCATTATGTGAGGCTGTTCTTTAAAACAACCGCACACACAGTGGGACACACACGTACCCTCACTTTCCGATAACCAAAAATTGGTTGCATGGCTTATGAATGAATGTGAATAGGCAAACCCACAGACAGGTTGTGTGTGTAGGTGTGTATGATGTGCACCGGGCAGTGCAGCATGACAGACAGGCTGTAGATGCTCAGTCTAAATCCTCTGGTGGGCAGGTGCATGGCTTAAATGGATTCCTAAGATAGAGAAATATGAAAGCCCAAGCCACATCTGTGGCTCTGTCTTCATTCTGTCTGTGAATAAAGAATCTGTGTTTGGTAATAATTGGGCATCTGCTTGTTCGGTCAGATGTTTGTGATCCAATTTGCTTTTAGAAACTCATTTTGATATCAGTAATGTAATCGTAATGAAGTTCTCTGTATGAAAGTTGCTCTGTTTTTCAGGATGACATTAATTACATTTTATAAATTTAGGTATTATGGAAGGATTGAGGCATAGAGGTTCACACAAAGACAAAGTTATTTAAGAAATATACAAAAAGCAACCATCTGGTATGAACTTACCATATTATTACATGAAGAGCACTAATCTGGCTCTCCGCTCCTTCAGGTAGCTCCGCAGACCTCCGACTGGCTGTTCAAGCTACACTGTTAAACATCACCTTAGTTCACTTCAACAGCTTTGTTCCTTAAAGGTCCATGAGTACAAAAGAAAAACATAAAATACCCTCAAAAAATAAGTGATTTTTCAAAAAATTCAGAAGCTCGTACGAGAACAAACAAGTCAACAGTAATGTTTAAATCAATGTGAAGTAGGCTCAGCTCGGTTATGGATTTTATGTCACATACACCCGTTCAGTTAACCACAGTAATGATGTGCAGAACCGTTGAAGCATGGATGATAACCCTACATAAAAGAAGAAGTATAATACTGGTGCTCGCTGTGTTGACATCATGACAGGTCCAGTCTCACAATTGATTTCAAAGGTACAATGAAGGAATAGAGCTTGCTGATTGGTAGAAATTCACATCTGATTTTGGTGACATAAACTTTGGATCATAAGGAATGTGCTGTTTAATAATGTACATCTGTGTGTGTGTGTGTGTGTGTCTGTGTGCATAAACTGGTCCAGAGTGGACAGCATCCGCATGAAGCCCTGGAGCAGGAACTTTTGCCAGCTTCTGGCACTACATCAAAGACAGCAAGATGGGCGACAGAAAGAGAAAAAGACATGAAAGTGAAACAAGGGGATGGAGACTAGAGAGACCTTGCGTTACACAGCATATGGCTTGTGTGGGGAGACAGATGTCTCTGTTTTGAGGGGAGAGGTGAGCTCACAACATGCCCTGTTGCATCTGCAATTGTGGAACCCCAGTGGGAGCAAAAGACAGCTGTAGTTCCTCACTGGGACTTTAAGAACTCATCCAACCTTTCTCTAATGATATTTTCTGCTTTCCCCCCAATCATTTTTGTCATTATGTCCTCATCAGAGCTTAATCTAATAAGTCCGGCTAAGTTCCTCAGGCTCTGGCATCTTTTTTGCTAAGTAGCAGACGGAAAAACTCTGTCTTATAAAGCTTTCCTATATATAAGCCATCTCAGTTTACATGACAAGGTTTTAACAACCAAGTTTTTATTGGGATGTTGCTCATCAATCACAATACCTTATGAGATATAAATTATTTACCTGCTCTGTGCCCTTGCATTCTGCCTTCTATCTACATGCCCTCGCAGTAAATAAAGACAGATGACTATTGTTCCCAGGGGGTCTGATGTGTTTGCCCCATTTTTCCTTATTCCCTCTCCCTGGGCCTGAGATTGTTGCTGATGTAGCTGTAAATTACACCACTTGCGTTTATGTTTGTGTCTGCATTGATGGAAACGTGTGTGCAAGAGAGCCCTTATTTAGCAGAAAATGAGGGAATTACAACAAATTGTGTGCTGAAACAGTAACAGCAGCTGCACATTCAACTCTTCTTTGGCATTTGACAGCATTGAGGACGAGATCACCTGCGATAAAATTCACAGTCCCGTGTTGAAGAACAGAAAACATTTTTGCACATTTGCTTCCTGACAACTCATTTGTCATGCTTTGACAAGTTTTTTTTTTCTTGTTAAAAGACAATGGAATTATTGTCAAAAAACATTAGTCACAACATACTAATATGGGAAAAAGATGCAAGTTTTTTTGTTTTTATTTATTTAATTCGTGTTTCTTTACCTATTTGTTAGTATTCAATTTGGATTTTGTTTAAGAGAACAAACATGTGGATTCTAAAGGTTTAATAATTTGATCAAGACCTAAAAAATTACTTTAGCAAAAAAAATTAGATTTTTTTTAAAAGTGTTATTTTGTATGCTTTATTTTTTTCCTGAGGAAAGAAGGAACATGAAATCAGAGAAATGTAACAATTAAAAAGCATAAGACCTAACAAAAAATGGGTAAAACCTTTCCCATGTTGATAAAATCTAACCTCTTACATAGTATACTGCTGTTGCTGAACTCTTTTCAGACTGGATCTTTCAGGATCCAGTCTCTGGTTTGCCTTCATCCAGCTTTCAGTATCAGTGGGATACCAGGAATGCTTAGACCGAATTAACTTGCTGCAATATTTGCAGCCGTTAAACTAGGAATTAATGGGTCGTGTGTGTAACATTAAAGATGGGGCTTTAAAGCTTCCCCATGTATCGTTGCTTTGGAACGTAAAATCCATTAAAGCAGAAACATCTAAGCGCACATACAAAGACAGAAATATACGTCCTGGCAGCTTGATTCCAATTTCTTTCCCTCAGGTGTGCAACACATGAAAAGAAGTGGGAGAATGTGAGCAAGATGCAAAGGATGAGTGAAAGAATGAATGAAAGAGAGAAAAAAGGAGGAATAAAAACAAGGGAGCACACGTTTTATTTTTATGGAAACAAAATCCCAGCAAGAGATAAATAAAGACAGTCGGCAAGAGAAAGGTCTGTAGGATTGTGGGACAGCCAAGGACCGGTGGAATGAGACGACATCCTCTGTTGCCATGACAACTGCCTCCTTGTGAGCCATCACTCGGTCCCATGCTTGTTCGCCCACATAGAGGAGAATCACACAAACACACACGAGCCTTCACTCAACAGGACAACACGTAAACATGCCCCGAAACTCCCACACTGGCTGGAAACTTACCCATCCGCCCACCTCCCGCCTCCTCATCTTCCCTCTCGCTCTGCAGCCGTCCATCCATGGAGTCTGCATCCAACACATCAGCCATGTGCGTCACTGTGGTTCCAGTCAAAAGTTGTGCTTGTCACATGATACTCTGAGGTTTCCCCTTTTTATGTCTTAACACAAAGACATATTGTCGCAGCTGTTTCTTTATTTTTTAATGTGATGGGAGACGCAGTGAGAAACAAGAAGGGACTTGTTGGTATGCAGCGTCTGCAGCGCCAGATATGTATTACCAGATAGTGCTGCTAGGCACAGTCGCAGCTGCTCAGCCTAGTCCGCAGTCACTGATTCCAAAAGTACAAATTCGCACTCTGCATTTCAAGTGAATAACAGAAAAGATGACCAGCTAAATGCATCTGCATAAACCTGGGAGGATACAGCACGGATACACACAAACACACAGAAATACACAAGGTCACATCACTGCAGAGATTCTGTGTGGACTAGGTTTTCTATGGATGCGTAAGAGGCTGAGCGTACTGCTGACCAATATCCCGTGTTGCCTTTTCCCTGCCAAGGCAAAGTGTGCCAGGAAACACACTCCCACAACCTCACAATGACACATGCTGTTGGTTCTACGATAAGATCTGTCCTAGGGACAAACGCACTGCAGAGGCAATTAACTTCCCAAGCAGAGAGAGACTTGATATAAAGACAGAGCAATTAGATTTTTACTGAATTACTCCGACAAGTCCTCCCTCGGTTTTCTGGAGTGGAAAGAGGACTGAACGTACACATTAGAAAAGTGTGATTGTGTGATGATGTGATAGGTAAACATCCAGGTCGTTTCTACAGATGGCAGTGCAGCATCAGACATACAGAATAAAATTGCTTCATCAAAAAAGACCAAGCAACAGCAGAAGACGGTGGAAGACAGCAGAGGGGTGAAATTCAATGTGAGTTGTGCAATCGGAAGAAAAAAAAAACCTTGCAAGATATGAGCCTATCTTAAAATATATTTGACTCCGCACTGCCCTCAGTTTGAGGATGAATTCATCCTAGGCGTTTTTGTCCTCCAGAGAATAATGCACAGCAGGTATTTGGATGACAGGATAAGATGCATTATGCATATCTTCAAAATTCACTCACCAATGTCCTTGAATGTTTTCCTTTCTAGTGTTTGCAAGTTGCAAGGTCAATGTTTTCCCAGCAAGTACTGTGAGAAACCCAGAGATCGCCCTAAGATGTCAGTAATCCTCAGTGGTAACGTACACACAAATCTGTGGGACAACATAAGCATCGCTTCTACCTGACTTTGATCTTGGAAGAGCCTTCGGTGAAAGTAGAGGAAGGGAAGGGTTGTGAGGAAGCCTTGGGAATCAGCATTAACCCAAGGTTCATGTCCCCTCTAACTCTGCAATGTTGATATTTGAGCCTTAGTCTTGACTTCTTGCCACAGAGACAGTGTTTGTAAATTGAAAAGTTGTTGGAAAATTATCAGAAAAAGTAGACCTTCTTGGAAGAATGTGAACGTGACAGTACGAGAATGTACACTTTTTTAACTGGTTTACGTACCAGTCAAAAATTCTGACTTTGGAAAACATTTTAAATAATGGCACTTTTTTCATATCAACGAAAGAAAACGTCTTGCTATCACTCTGTTGAGGAGATAACACACAATTCATTTTTCAGTCTCATCTGGTTAGAGTGGCAGCTAAGATTCTTTGAAGTCAATATTCTGTATGATTCAAGATTAAAAATGAGCTTAGCAGAATAAAGACTTGGCATGGAGATTTTTTTTCCCATGATAAATATTGAGATCTGAATTGTTTGCTTGTTGTGTCATTAAATCAATCAGTTTGCCCTGAAGAAAGGTTTAATGACCTCTGGCTCTCTGCCTGGCAGGCTCCATCATCATCTAAAAAACTGACTTGAGCATCAGAAACATGCTTTCAATTGATGCACAAAGAAAATGTTGAAATCTTCACCTCCGTCCTCATGTCTGCCTTTTGCACTGGTCATTTTTGTAATATGCAGCCCAATATCATCGGTGATATAAGAAACTTGCAGATCTTTTGAAGCACAATCTTACATAGCTCTTCATATAAAGAGTCACAGGGAAGGATAATGTTATATTTGATTACTCAAATCACACTATTTACTGATTTGCTTTTACCTTCTCCACAATTTAGATAAAGTTGACCAAGACCAACTAATAAGAGCAGCGACTATTGTTGTTTTAAGCAACTATCAGTCGTTTAAGAAAGGATGAAAAGAATAGATCTTTCATGAGACAGATATGCTGAGTCATATATAACAAAATTTGAAGTAATTCAAAAGTCGCATAAGTATGAATGTAAAAGGGTCAGTTTGTTTGTGACAGGGATCTAGTAGTCTTTTCTTAAAGGCAAGAATTTAGACGTTTCCACAAAAACAGGCAGAAAGAAACTGGTATGTGTATAACCCTACTAACACACCATGGCTCATGCATCTTCAATAACCTTACTTCATTTCATTAACAAAAACATCCTATTGAGAACAGAATATAGAATGTCATTTTACTTAATTCCCTTTCTATGACTTTTTACTGAGGTCACAGAAAAAATAAGTTGAAAATTACTTTTTCCTTGGATGAAAACATCAGCAATTTTGTCTTCGCATACTGATGTGGACTAATCATAAGTTTCACAAGCAGGTGAGTAACACTACAAGCCCATCGAGCTAAAGGAACAACACACTAAAAACTCACAAACATACAGGCCTATATGCAGGCCTCTTCCGCTAGCTTTTTAAAACATTTATTTACAGATCAAACTTGACACCAACCACTGCACAAATAATTGTGTTCACAACACACTATGATCATTGTTGTTGGAAAAATGCTCCAGTAATTGCATCCTACAAGAATTTGAAGGTTCATTACATCCATGATGATGATGATTTATCATCATCATCATCATCATCATCATCATCATCATCATCATCACCATCATCATCATCAACAACATAACAGAAATTTACAGCTTTCCTGTAATCGGATTGCTGTCACAACTGTCCGATCTGCAACACTCAGACCATTCTCTCCGAACCAGCCCCTGACTTTTTCAGCCAGACATAACTATTCTAAGTCATGTGAGAAGTAAATACTCTCCAGCAAGTGTCATCAAGAAGATAGCAGATACCTAATCTATTTGAGCAGGCTCCCTTTTAATGTGGAGGAGTCCACATTAGAATCCTCTGGGACTCTGTCAAAAGTCGAACATGCTGATCCTGTCCTCAAAGACGAGCCAGACGCCATTCAGAGGGAGCTCATCTAAAAACAAATCTAAAAACAAATCTTAAAGTGTAATCACTGTCAGGTGTGCATGTGTGTATGTATGAGGGAGAATAACTGATGATGAGTTTGTCCTTAATCACGAACCAACTCAAAATTCTGCTTATATTTTTCAATATGAAAAAGCTTGAGGGTTATTTTTTTCATTTTTATTTTTCATGTGTATGTGTCTCATTTTTTTTCTCTTCATGACTGATAGTCTCCTCACTTTGTTGCCCCCACAAAGTGCAGTTTATCATTTCCTAAAACAAGCAGTCAGTTATGCAACAGGGGAAACTGTCCTCTGCTCTCCTGTTGTAGAATTATAAAGGCAACCAGACCTATTATAATGTTTACCTCAGCAAGACAGTACATGTAGAATGAAGATACATCAATAATTTATGTTTCTCAAATTAACAGGTAGAATATCCACTTATCTTCTGTACCCAATTCTGTAGCCGATTGCAGGGCTGGTGCCAACTTCGAAGTATGACATTAAGTTTAAAAAACAAGGAAAAACTAAGTGACACCAGTTTAAGAACAACAGTAACACTCTTCAGTTACAGAAGTCTTCAAAAGAGCTTTAAAACGCTCCCAGAGACAAAGGCACTAGGTTTTCATGTACTCTGAGCACTGTTTCATAAACAATTTTAAAGAGAAGTCTAACTATGAACTGCAATTCATAGGAAGTGTTTGAAGGTGCTAAGACAGTTCCTGAAAAACAGGCAAGTTTTCCCAGCATACTTTGTAGATGAAAATATTCACTAGTGCTGTAGCCTCATTAGGCTTAATGAGGGTTACAGATTATAACATATGCAGGAATGAGCACTCTGCAATCAGTTTTAAAACCGACTGAGCAATGGTACACAGCTTTGAGGTGGCTCAAAGACAAAAAATTAAGCTGAATCAGAACTGCATTATGCAACATAACAGTGACCCAAAACTACCAGTAAAACCAGCAATGATTTATTGAGAATTAAGAAAATTAAAAGTTTTGGGCATATTCAAAGCCCAGAACTCAAAAAGCACCTTTTTGAGATGCTTTTCATTGATTCCAAACACATGCATTGCACATTTGGTGATTCTGTATCGAGATTAAGAATTCTGTAGTCCCTTTGAAGGCTAAATGCACCGCAAATGCTTAACCACAGTCTCAGCCTGAGGGCTACGTTAAACTTATTCTTAATATCCCTCTAATGGCAAATGTTGGCACTGAAAGTGTTCACAATTACGCGTTCTGTATTTTCCAAAAGACACAAAGAAAAACAAGTGGGCGCACAGCAGCATTTATACACACACATTTATCGATCAAAGCTCAAGATGCAGACGCTATTTTCATTCGTCCTGCTAAGTGTCTCCAGGCTCCTGCTATCGATTCTCTTTTACTGCGTATTCATTTCAGAGGCAGGGAAAACCTGCCACAGCCTCCCCTTTCAACACTACTCTCCAAATTTATCGACTGTGTAGTAAGTCTCGTTCTAGCCTCAGTCTGTATTTATACTGCAGCTGGTTTATCGAAATGGTTATAATATTTCATTATTCAGATGGATGTATTTAACTATCGTTGAATTTTATCTCAAGGGTGAATCTGTTGAGGAAAGTGTTCATGCTTTTTTTTTTTTAACCCTTTATGAATAATAATTTAAAAAACTCTTAACCTATATACAACCTCATCTTTTTTTTTTTTTTTAATGAAATTTATTCGAACATGATACAAATATAAAAATAAAATAGTGCACAGTAACAAGAAGTGCATAAGAAAGAAGAGAAATACAGATTTTTTGTTTCAGTTGACATATCATGCTCAAAATGGGGTAGAAAGAAGTGAGAACTTATAAACTCTTACCCCTAAACACTTGAGACTGTAGAATCCTACTGTCATTAAAAAAATCAAAATCAAAGTGTCAGTCAGAAGTAACAGTTACTAATATTTACCTATTCATTTTCCCATTTTTATACTGGTTTGTCTTTCTTAACCCTTACACCAAATTATCTGCAATTCACACCTTATTGCTTTCTATTACACGTATGTGTATCTATTGAAAATTACCTCTTTGTACTTTCTTTTGAATTGCATTAAACTGTTGCTTTGTTTTAAATCTAAATGTAACTTATTCCATAACTTTACACCTGTAATTGAAATACAGAAGCTTTTCCTTGTTGTTCTGAATTTGCGGATCTTGAAGTTTGAGTGACCCCTCAAGTTATACCCCCCTTCTCTTTCAGAAAACGTGCTCTGTATGTGCTCAGGTAACAGCTGTTTAGATATTTTGAACATAATTGAGCCATTTTAAATTCTACAAGTTCGTCGAATTTGAGAATTCTGGATTTTATGAAGAGCAGATTCGTATGGTCATAATAACCGACATTATGGATGATTCTAATGGCTCTTTTCTGTAGGACGGTTACCGGATGTAAAGAGCTCTTGTAATTAACTCCCCACACTTCACAGCAATATGATAGGTATGGTAAAATCAGGGAGTTATATAGAATATGAAGTGATTTAGCATTCAATACATGTCTAGCTCTAGCCAATATGGATATACTTCTACTGAGTTTACTCTGTAAATGTTTAATATGAGGTTTCCAACTGATTTTGTCATCTATTATTAAACCGAGGAACTTATTAGCAAAAACCCTTTGTAGAGTTACGTCCTCTATTTGAACTTGGATTTCAGTATTTTTATAACAGTTCCCAAAGACCATGATTTTCATCTTGTCCAAATTTAGGGATAATTTGTTATGGTCAAACCATATCTTTAACTTACTAATCTCTGAAGTGACTGTTGAGAGAAGACGTTCTAAATTGTCGCCAGAGGCTAGAATATTTGTGTCATCAGCGAATAAGATAAATTTTAATACATTGGACACTTTACTGATATCATTTATATAAAGATTAAATAAAACTGGTCCCAATACTGATCCTTGTGGTACTCCACAGACAGTCTCCTGCCAATCAGATTCCACCTCTCCCAATTTCACAAATTGTTTCCGGCTCTTTAAGTAACTCCTCATCCAGTCAGAAATACTCCCCTAATTCCATAGCGTTCTAATTTTTTAAGTAAGATTTCATGATTTAATGTATCGAAAGCTTTCTTTAGATCTATAAATATCCCTACTGCCAGTTTTTTACTATCTGTTGCGTTGGTTATTTCTTCTATTAAGTCAGTTACGGCCAGTGATTTGACCGGTTTGCTCTGAATCCATATTGACTGCTGATAAGTAGTGAATGTTTTTCTATGAATTGTTCCAGTCTTTTCTTACATAGTTTTTCCAGGATTTTAGAAAATTGTGGGAGAAGAGACACAGGCCTGTAGTTAGTGAAGAGGTGTTTGTCGCCAGTTTTATACATTGGTTTGACCTTAGCTATTTTCATTTTGTTGGGAAATAATCCTGTTTGAAATGATAAATTGCAATATAAGTTAGTGGTTTAGAGATACCTTTAATTACTATTTTAATAGTTTTCATGTCCAGATCATCACAGTCAGTGGAAGTCTTATTTTTACCGTTATTCACAATGTTTATGATTTCTTCTTCTTGTACAGGGCTGAGATATGAGGAGCTGGGATTATTCTCAATTAGATATTGCTGAGTATTAGTAGTGGAAATAAAAACTGGATGAATGTAAAATAATGTTTATATTTTATTACTTAGTGCTGGAAGAGGTAAAGAAACAGGGTAAAAATGTCATCCTGAAATCATGTGCAGTATATTCACTTCTTATTCTGTGTTACTGAGAAGTCTTGTGATCATGTCCCTTGTTGGTGTTGCTCCATCACTCGTTTTCCCTTTTACACGCCAACACAAAAAAACCAAGAAAAAGGGACAGAGTATGTACAAAGAGTAACTGTTTCTCTGCTGGTAGTGGGTTGCCTTAGAGACCAAAAAAGAGTGATATGAATCTGTAAACTGCTCTGATGATTGGTGTATGTTTTTCTTTCTTTTTGTCTGTGTGGGTGTTCAGAAGAGGGTTTTGACTAAGATGACAGCAGAGGAAAATCCCCACACAACTCTAGCCTTTGCCTAACCTTGCTGTCCAATTACATTCACACTGTGATTGATCAAAAATGGGGACATCAATGTCAAAAAATGTCTCATCCAGTCACTAATGACTAATAATCAACAGGCATGGCAAACTGTACAGCCGTGTCTAATTGACTCTAATATTTTACCTAACAAGAAGAGAAGCAAACCACAAAGTTAAATCAAGCACAAAATGCAGAGGGAGATCTGGTAATTAGTGTCTGTAGCTATTTCAATCTAAAAGCCTGAAAGCGCTTTTCTAATTAGTCATCAGTAATAATAAAGTCTACTTAAAGTTTTTGGGAGGGATAAAATGAAAGAAGAGACAGATTTAAGTAAGCGTATTTTCCTGAATGCAGTCCTGTCCTAAGCTAAGGGCAGGTCAATAAAGAACAAATAGTCTCTGTGGAATCTGGGAATATAGAGGGGGGAGGATTGTTATTTTTTTTAAACGTTATTCGTGGATACACTGTATAACAACAGCGTGAAACATTTGTCATGCCTCAAGAAAAACCAATACAGATCAATACAGATATATATAATACAGTATTCAAGAAAAAGCTAAGGGGCTTCGGTTCCCAACAGGACATTCAAAGAAGGACAGATTTTAATTGTAATAGCTATTTTTAGTGAGTTTTATATCACTCTTTGATATAAAACTGAACTTCATTGTAAAATGCAGAAGATTAAGTTGAGCTTTATTCAATTTATTTTATTTGTAACTGGCTTTATGACCCTGTCCCTATATTTTGAAATATTTTAGTTTAATAACTTTTTTATTAAATAACCCCGTTTTAGACAAACTCAGAACTCAAAATGAAATGTGGCAATAAACACAGGAAAAGATAAATGGTTCCTCCCTTAAATATAAAAAAAAGATAGGATATTCTCATAAAGGGATTGGTGCAAACATTAGCGTTAGCTTTTCATTTTAAACGGGTAGGATATTCTGAAGAAGGAAGTGATATTTTTGTGGTTTTGTCGTGTATATAAATTGTTCTAATGCTAAGCTAAGCATAACACTTAAGCTTCCACTTCAAAGTCCAGTCACTCAAAGATTGTTATTGTTCAGTAGGAAAATCTGCGACCGTCATGTTTACAAACAGAAAACTATAGCGGGTTGTGTTAATTGTAAATAAATTAACATTATTATCATTACAGTAGCTACTCCTAGTATCTGCTCTAAGCTATTTTCTCAGCAATTGCCGACTTCTTCAGCCTGCCAGTGCGAACCGCTGTTGCATATGGTGCTCAGTGCCCTCTGACAATGTATGAATATCTAGCAATTCATACATTGTGAGATATAATAGATTATTACTCTAGTTTCTCGCTGGAAGTAACCTTTAACATAAAAAATAAAATGGGGGGGCTACTATTTTCATGCCTTGTTCTCTGTCATAGTGCCTCACATTTCTCAACAAAAAACTTTATTGAGGGCAAACAGTAAAGGGGTTGAATCCAAACGCCGTTTGGATTTCTGCTTATAGCAATTTGCATGATTTCTATTTATGTTGGAAGAGAAATTAGAAATTAAAAAGTTCAATCCAGCAAAGTTTTATTTCGTGTGAACAGCTTGATAATTACAAATACATCTTCAGTTCTACCATCTGTCTTAGCTTGTTGTATATACTATATACATAAGTATTTGCATCTGAAAGTTACAACCATTTCACCGTGGGAAAGGCATTTTATGTAAAACCATCAAATACAGATAACAGTTTTTGATGTAGCACAGATCGCTTTATCACACAGAACTTTACATATTTCCTTATAATAATGCTTGAAAGTATGTCTCTGTGAGAAAAACATAAAAAGTGCAACATCAGTGCACTTATAAATAAAGTGACGACTATCTGTTGAAAACATTAAATAGATGCGTTGGGAAAAGCATTTTAGTTACATTCATTTAATATGCTATACAAGGCATTGCTGGTGCCACCATTTCTGCTGGAACATGGATAAAAAAGACATAAACCAAATGAAAAGATTACTGTGTAAGGATGCTGGCTTTTGTGCACTTTGAAGTAATTTTGCTTTTGCTAGATGGTGAAAATTGTCCCACATTTTAATGGATAGGAAAAATAGATGAAGAGAAAACGAGGGTGGAAGGAGGGAGAGCAGAAGAGAGTCACCACAGTCTGCATGAAATGATTGGCTCCACAGATCTTTAGAACAAATATCCTGTGATTTACCGAAACCTCACTGGGCATCTGCTTGTTAAATGTGTCACCATGATAACCAAAGAGTTCGTGCCAATGCTTGAAGACACTCCGGGGGTGACCCTGCCTCTGACAAGTGGACACAGCTGCAGCTATCTGTCTTTTTCAGCCGATCCAGATCATGAGCCAACTGGCTCTCTGTCACCCCGCCACACTCCCCCAGGAACCCAGACAAGAAAAGAGTTGGTACCAGTATCCTCCACCTGCAAAGACAGTCCACATGCATACAGGTTTGTGTGAAACTACTCTCAAAACAGGGACATCCCACAGCTGAATGTTTTTATTACTGAGATCGAAAGCAAGAGGAGCAAGTCCCGCCTTTATCCTTCTCTAACTGAGGGGTGATCGTGTCGGGAACTTCTGATTGCAGCATGTCATTTTCGTTCGCGATGATGTGTTTCACCAAGCAGTTCGCTGCCTCATCGATGTTGATATTCTCCTGAAAACAACATGGAAAAGAGACAGCGATGTGAGGGAAAACAACAACAATGTGGTTTACAAAGTGATGGCTACAGGGAGACGACTAATTGTTATCGTGAGGCTATGAACGATTCACAGATTGTAAATCTTTACAGAAAGCAAGCTAATGAATGAGAGGGCTGACAGAGAGCCAGTTAGCAGCAATAATACATAAAACAATCTGACCTTTCCATTCTGTAAGTGATCTGTTTGCAAACTCATCCATTTACACGTGACCGTAAAAATAAACAAGTGAAGCAAAAACAAAAAGATGTAACAGGTATGTGAAGGAAAAGGTTATTTTATGTTAACTGAATTGTGCATTGGCTTCCTTAAGGTTACAATACCCTGAAAAATGATTTGCCCCCTTTTGTCACATTGGAATGCACTCATTTGTTCTGTGCTATGCTATATTATCCTATGTTGTACAACACACTGCTACATTATTCAGTGAGATATACTACACAATGTCACAGAATGCTACCCTACTCTATACAGTACTGTACTCAGAAATATCCCAACAATACCACTGAAAACATAACAAGTGAAATAAAAAGACAAGGTTAATTCAGGTGCTCTCCTGCATGCTTGTGTGCTACATTACTGAAATATTTACTGTAATTAATATGCAATATTGCCAATTTCAAAACCATCCCAATGATTAATTTTAGCATTTCAATATAAAATGTTTGATTAATAATTATGAAGGTGATTTAAGCATAGAATTAAGCATGTGTTAGCCATTATAATCATTCAGATAAAGTCATACCGATGTAATTAAACATTACTGTAATGAGTGGCTTAAATTTCAAGCTTAATAAATACTTTTGTAATGAAAATACTCAAGTACAAAGTTGGCAAAATTCAAACCAGAGATGGGAATATAATTTTGACCCTGAACTCATGATGGTTCACTGCTTGCACCATCATGAGTTTGGATCATCATGAGCTGCCATGCACTCAGGCAGCTGATTGCATCCCTGCAATCCATGCACAACATCTCTGTTGTCCACTCAGACTTTACATCCATGGACCATTAATTCTTGGTCCATGAATTCAAGGTCCAATAAGAACAGATCAGACACAGCAATACATGTTCAGATTTTTCTGACAAAACCATTGACTTGCAGACATATAGACTGGTCATAGACCGGTAATATTTATACTGACTTTCTGTCAATGTTTGCTTGGACTTTATTCTCCATGCTAATGTGAATTTTTCCTTTTCCCAAGTTATGTGTCATATTATTGGCCTTTCATTTTTAGCATATTACACATATTTCAAAGGTTCCACATCAGGTTTGGTCACTTATAATTTTGCGTTAAAATGTATTTGCATGAGACAAATTTTGGACAGTCAGAAAGTAGATAGTACTCATATGTTATTAATCAAACTTAATTTCTGCATGACTGACTCACAAAATGTGAAACTACTGCTTCACAGTTTGTGTAGCCGCTAGAGAATAGAGCTAATGTATTCCAACTGCATTCGTGGACAACCCTTTCTGGAAGACAAAGCACCTGATGCAAGTGCAGCTGACCTGGAAAAACACATATGTAGTGTTTGCTGAGAGTCTCTGTGGAAAAGGAGCGTTGCACCATTACTGAGGATTTATTCAAATACAAATAGAAGACTAAAAGTCTGTGAAGTTCAGCTCATCCCATTTTGAATGTGTTGTTTTAGTGGTGTCCTCACAAGATAATTGGTTGTTGGGTCAGAGTCAAGGATGTCAGCTGCCTCTTCAGGACATTTTTATAAAACAGTCCTTGAAACAGGGGCTGCAACCACTGAGCCCGCCTTTAATGTTTCTGCGTGTACACACGTCTCTGTTTCTCTCACCTTAGCAGAGGTCTCGAACCATCCAACGAAGCCGTTCTCCTGGCAGAACTGCTCCATCTTTATTCCATTGTTGGTCAGTACTTCCCGACCCTGGTCACATTTGTTAGCCAGAAGCACAGTGGCTACATTTTTCCCATTGGATAGTGTGAGCTTGGAATCCAAGTCCTCCTTCCATTTGGTGACGGCCTCGAAGGAGGCTGGCCGAGTCACATCAAAGACGATGAAGGCGCCCATAGCTTCACGGTAATACACGCGGGTCATGTTACCAAACCTCTCCTGACCTGAAAAAATACACACATAGACACAAAAAGAGAGGAAAGAGTGATGAGATCAGAGATGAGAGAATAGACTAAACTTCTAAGCGTTTTCATACAGCAGTTGGGCAAATTCATGCAATAATTCATTCATAGCTCTTTTCTACTCAGTACGGTTAGAAAAGCTCCGTCTTCATTCCATTATTGGTCAGTACTTCCCGACCAATAATGGAAGCCTCAAACGGGTGAAGAAGAAAAGATTGGTGGTTCATTTGATGAGTCCTGCCGTGGTGTATCTGACATGAACAGGTGGATAAAAGCACAGTATTAGCTAGAGAACAGCTGGCAGCATGTCAGTTTAACTCAAGGACAAATCAGACAAGCAGGTTGTCTTCAAAGCACTTCCCTACGCTGTTAAGTTCAATAGTGCTGATTCAAAGCAGAAAGTTGCACCTTAAGTTACAGGAGACCTTGGTGTCACACTTTTTGGTGATAACCACTTTTTAAATGAGTGAGGAATTTAATATATTATTAGTCTTTTAAGAGTCCAAGTGTCTGTCCAAAAATAGAGACTATATTACCTAACGATCTCTTATAATAACCACAAAAAATGTATACAGTTGTTACAATAATTATTTTCATTGAGATATTTATAAAAGGATAAGATGAGGTGCAAAATGAGAAAAATACAAATCAAAGTTTTAACAATAACATTAAGGTTTAAAAAAAGCAGTTTTAAAAACTACGTGCATATATAAGTATTAATTAAAGTAGAAATCAAAACATGTCTTGTGGACAACGCAAATTAAAATAATCATCTGAAGATGGAATCTGGAGGTTTATTTCCAAAGGGTTATAAAGAAGAAAACGGCCAACAGATTTTTTTAGAGAATATTAATGAACTTTTGAAAAAAAAAAAAAAACACATTTCAGGTGGGATAAACAAAACTTATACTTTGTGTTTTAAAGCCAAGCTCCAAATTCTTAATGCATTTGCATCACTTTGAAAGACATAAACTTATCTGATTTTATTTTACATGCCAGAGAAACTAGCTTTGCCATCCTATGAGCCCCAATATTTTGAAAGATGGCCGACCAAAATAGCACAGTCAAAGCTGTTTATCCTGGGAAAATACACAGAAACAGCGAGTGATTCATCATGCCACTGACTGGAGAAACTGAAGTTTATCATCAACCACAAAACCTTTTCCCACAAAGGGAAAGCCTTCTGATGTGACAGCTACATTTTCAGTTTTAAATTATGATTTTAAGAACAGATTTATGAACAGTGCATATTATTTAAAAAAAAGCTTTATGTTCCAAACTGAATGGGGAAACAATGCACAACAAATGAGGTTTTCCCACCTCTGGAAACCTTCATACGACTTTGCAATTCTTCCTCTGAAGGAGAAGGTTTTCAGTTCATAATGAAAGCTCTCTGTACACGAAATCTTGGGCCTCAAATCTCCCTCACGAGTCTGAACCACATGACTGCTTGCGCTTACTGGAGAGAGCAAACAGGAGGGGAGAAAGCAGCAGGTCAGAGGATTCTTCTAAACCTCAGCCGACACTCATGTGATATTGGAACCGTTGTAGCCTTCAGGTTTGTCATCATGCCCACTGGCGTTCAATCGCAAATGAAAAGAGGCTGAATTATTACTCATTTCTGTGGGCAACAAAAGTGTGAAAATATTATAAACTCTATCAGGATGTATGAATAGCGTTGCTGTAAGAACAGTCATCGCCAGTCGACCGTCTAAATATCAACATGCTTCCGTTTCACGGTGAAGCAACTACGATGTGATGGCAAAAATGAGCATGTAGCAATGCACTGGCTGATCCCACATGAAGAATTATCACGTTTTTCTTCTGCCTACATATATATGTGGACTTCATGAATCACAACTCTGTGTTTTAAAGAAGCTGCAAGGTAGAATGATTTACTCAGATCAGTTTCTACATTTCAGTTTTTATGTCTGTTTTAAGCTAAGGTTATTCTGATGCACAAATGTTTTTTTTAAAAATAGCTTTATATGTCTTTTACATCATATTTTCTTACTAAACATGTATAAAAATGAAATAAAAAATGGAAAACTCATCTGAAACGCAGCTGACTGATAATTCTCTTTTTTTCGTTATTATTATCTTTCTGACTGCTTGCATCTAATTCCATCAGAATGCCGCCCTGGGTGGTGAGCCACATCATCCATATTAACAGCTGTCACTGTCCTGAAGACCTAGCATGTGTTGAACCTGAACTGAAGAGCCTCCTTCATTAAAATCACTTGAAATGTTGTTTTTTTATGACATGAAATGTTTCTCGTCAAATGCATGCTTAAAAATTGACTCTAGAGTCATTTGATTTATGTGAGGCCTTCACCAAAATATATATATATATATATATATATATATATATATATATATATATATATATATATATATATATATATATATATATATATATATATATGATATAGTGAGATATAGTGCCCATAAAGCAGGTTCACTTAGTTGCTGGTGGAGATACAGACAAAATTAAAGTCATGCTTCAAACGCAACAACTTTTTTTTTTCCAGAGATAAAAAGATGACTTGTTCCTCAGTGTGCAGCTTCTCCTCCACCACATTTTAATAGTTAGTTTGTTAAAAGCCAAGTTGAGACGTTAAAACAAGTTTGACTCCTGCTGGCCTCCACTGGGTGTTCCTCCCGTTCCGCATACTTTGTGCGTAAAAGCGGGCACCGTACCTGCGATGTCCCACAGCTGCAGTCGCACCGTCTCCTGGTCCCAGCTGAGGACTTTGAGGGCGAAGTCCACTCCGATGGTGGCGCGGTAGTTGGGGCTGAAGTTGTGATGCACATACCGCTTGATGATGCTGGTCTTCCCGACCCCGAGGTCTCCTATAACGAGAATCTTGTAGAGGTGCTCCTTGTGGTGGTTATTTTGCATGGCGACCGAGGAGGGCGAGAGCTCAGCATGAATCCACCGTAATGGAGAGGACTCGGAATATGGCAAATAAATAAATAAAATAAAACACTCAGGGAAGAATGCAGAGACAAACGCGGAGAATGAAAGGAGGAGGTAAGGTAGTAAACGCCCTGGCCCCTCGGAGAGAAGTGGAAACGTATGGACCTTGTGACTGAGGAAGGGCCGCTGCTGCTGCTGCTGCTGGCGCTGCTGCTGCTGCCTGGGAGTGACCCTTTCCACTACACTAGAAACACGCAAAACCGGGATTTACGGAAGTCCTCCTGGATGATCGAGGATAAACGATTATCTCCACACGAAACAGGGTGGGAAAAGTACCAAGAGCATTTCCACAAGTTAAAGTAGCAAGCGAAACAATTGAATTCAAAAGTAAACAGATTAGATGTCTTGACCTTTAGGATTCTGGTTTTGTATTGTACTGTAAAAAAATATGATCATTGTTATTCCGGTTTTCAATTATGCTCCACTCTGTGTTGGTTTGTAAATAGATTATGCAAAAACGTTATGGCTGCAACGTGACAAAATGGAAAAAAAACAAAAACAAAAACAAAACAAAACCAAGGAGTTAGTATGTAAACTGCATTCCTTTATCACCTTTTGCAAGTTAAAACCCAAAAGCGTATGACATAATAAATCAATTAATTACAGTGGTTAGCATGGAACTGTAACTTCATCTAATTAAGTTCCCTTCAGGATTTTGGCAATGAAATAGCTTCAAAAACAAGCCCATCAAAAAACAAGAATCACCAAAACCCAAACAAAAAAAAAGTTACACGTCAAGGGTATAATGATCAGTCAAGCACAGGGTTATATACTATAAAATACATGTGAACTCTCTTAAATCCCTGAATGCTAGTGAACTCTGAATGCTAGTGAACTCTACCCAGTTTGAATGAGGAGAAGCAGATAAAACTCTCAGACATCTTGTTGTTAAATGCACTCTCCCACATCAGTCAAAATTAGCTTCTTGAAAGTGCCTGCACTGATTACTAAAGCATGTGAAAAATGCATACATAACAGTTTTCTTTGTCTTATCCTTTTTAAAAATAAACACATCAGAACTTCAAAGCTTTTTTTTTACTTGCGCATACGACTAAAAGGAAAGGTATTAAAAAGGAGAAAGTAATGGATCCCCACTGCACTGATCACAGAATATTTACTTGCTTTTTTGCCTTTTACCAAATTTGTGCTTAAACTGATCAACATAAAGCCCTTGCAAAAACAATTAGTGGCAAATCACTTAAAAGGATTTCTAAACAAAGTCAAGCATTTTACTTCAACCGAACAAAAACAAACATATCAATACAAAAAAAAGGACAAAATAAACACATATTGTTTTTTGCAAAGTGATGCATCCCTTTATTTTGAGAAATTATCTTTGCATGCTCCACGGGGAGCAATCCACCGTGAAACATGGCAGCAATGATGTCAAATTGGAAGCAAGGACAAAAGACACATCGATTCTCTGCAATGCTTTCCTGAGACAGAGAAAAAAGTCCTGTGCCGGACAACTGACAAAACACACACTGATAAATCATTTCCCTTTTAAATGTTCAATGTAGAATTTACAATCCGTTACAGGACAATCAATCCATTCTGGCTTGTGTTGGCAGTAACAGCATGGATTTAGGAACAGCATAAAAATTAGCAAACATAATTGGAGAAAAGGAGGAACACTGGATTAAAAAAATAATAATAATAATCACATTCAACATCAAGATACAAATCTGCTCTATCCATGTCATTAAAATCTAGAATAAGAAGACATAAGGTAAGAGTGTGTGGTGAAACTTTTAAGAATGATACGAATCAAATACAGTGGTTGTATTTTTCAGTTTTTTATACATCCATGTTTCAATATCAGTTTAATTTATTCATAGGTATCAATCTTATAGTTTTAGACTTCAGTAAGCATTTCAGATTTTGAAAACTGGTGGACAATCCTACCCTTTTCAGTTTCAGTATTTTTAAAACTCTAAAAACACTAAAAGGAAGTAGCAAGGAAATGTTTCCATTAAAACTTCAATCAGTGACTTTTCATGCATTTATGCATGTGCTGGGTCAATCTTTTTATACATCCATGTTTCAATATCAGTTTAATCAGTACAAGGAAGCCGGACCACAGCGTTCCATGTGATCAATTGCAGTTTCATATTTTTAAGTCAAGATTGAAACTAAAGACATTCCATTTATAGAAATTGTGATCAAGGCACTCATTTGTTTTGATTTTGAATTAAAAGCATCTACAATTTGGGGATGGGGTTAGCTGCGACTGCGATGCTCTCGATAGCGCACTCGTCGCTTCCCCGGCGAATTCGGAAGTAGCCGTCCTCGCCCCATTGGGCACCCCAGCTGTTCTTCACAATCCAGTACTTCTGTCCGGTCTTATGGCAGCGGCCGTAGCCCACCAGCAGCACTGCGTGGTTGGTCAGCTCGAAGGGATTGATGGAGTCTGCAAGGCCCGTGTGGTGGTAGATGCCTCCTTTGTAGTTCATGAAGTCAGGGTACACCTGTAGACAAACACTAATCAATAGTAGTTCACCTTTTTCTACCATTTTGTTGTGTTGTATGAGGTTAATGTTATCTTTTTGTTTAGGTTAATATCAAAGTCCACAGTCATGCCTATTTTAAAATGAAACTTTTGGCATAGATCGCCTTTCAAAAGTTTATTTATAGTAAGACCTCCATCTTGCAGAGACACACGTAATGCATTTTGCAGCAGAGCTAAGATTTGCATCTGAACATCAGACATTAAGCAGCTGTCGTACCTCCAAAGCAACACCTATCGGTCCATTCTTGACCAGTTCCAACATCATGGCCGTCTCACTGCAGCCACCGTAGAATCCGCCTACGTATCCATACTCTGCGGTGTACATTCGACCGCAGTTTGCAGGCACGCCACAGGGAGTGTCCTTTGCCGTGTACGGAAAGCAAGACTCATCCACAATGCCAAAATCCTGTACATATTTCCCAATCAGGTAAGGGAAGCCCCCATCGCAACCTTACAAGGGTGAAAAAAGTAGAAATCTTTAAGTAAATAAAACACTTTTTAAATGTTTGCTTATCTCACAATAGACTGCAGATATTACTCTACCAACAGAAAAATCTGCTTTAGCAGAAAATGTTTTCATTTGTATTGGAAATAATGTCAATCGTTTAGAGCATGAGTTTACCTTGCGAGTATTCAGAGCAGGAGACCACTTGTTGAGGACTAAAGACAGGGCCATCGCTGTTGTTGGTGAGGATCCGAACCCGAGCTTCCAGCATTCCCATGGTGGCGAAGGAGTAGCAGCTGCCGCAGGATGCTTAACCACAACAAAGATGGAGAGAAAACACTGCTATGAGAAACAACATGGAACAGTGAAAAGGCAGCTTTTTAAAAGACGCTTTGTCCCTTTACATGCAATAGTTGACAACATATAATATATAAAATATAATAACAATAATAAAGTATTTTTTGGACTAAATTCAGCGCTGAATGTTTTTCAATAGTCTTTCCCACAATATACTTAAGGCAAGTGTGTTGTGGCGATGGGTGCATGCCAATAGAATGAGGCAGTCACAGAGAACAGATTAAATAAAGTTTGTATACATGAGTCAGGCGTTAGGTCGCTAATAAAATGATCTAAGGAACCAATTAGGAAAGGAGCAGACGCCACAGGGATGTGCTGGGCGATTTAATTGCAGTAATGATTCAGGGTGAGACAGTAGAGAGTATATTTGGGACTAAAGACTTCAGCTTATTAGTAGCAACAAAGTAAAACAGACTTTCGTTTTGAACCAAAGGTTCGAAAAGTTCTGCAGTTTATGAGAAGACTCGAAGCAAGAACAAAAAGAAATAAAAAATCCATTTAACCTACAAGATAGAGCGTTACAGAGGGTTCATAGAACATGATAAAATTTTGATTAGATAAAAATCACAAATATGTTTCTTTTTTCAATATGTCAATACTGTCTTTTAGTCCAGAGCCGTCACATTACAGGAAACACATCCATGTGTCTCTAATCTGTTATCAGCAGGGCGTGCTCATCATAAGACCGTTTCATATTCCTCCTGATTGCTGCTCAAACTGATGTGATTGATTCGGATTTGGTCACAGATTCCTCTGTGTTCTTTTACCTCTTTGACAAGTGTCACATTCAGACTTTTATTTCCTCAGGCAGAGGAGATTTTCAAAGAGGCCCATCTTCCAGTGATGCACACAGGCACAGCCTATAGATCACACACTTAGACATCTGTGTGGCTGTTTTTTTTTATGATGCTTTGCAGAACAAAGAGATTCTTCAAGCGATGAAATTCCTGGAAAGTTCTAAACAGTTGCCCTTCAAATCCAGATCATTGTAGAGATAAATTATTTACAAAGCAAGTTAACCCCGAGGTGAAGCGCTGTCAGGAGTTGGGTAGAGAGAAGGATTTTCAGACCGTAGATTTTTCAAGCAGAGCTCACAACAGCTAACAAGAAAAAGAGGAAGAAGAATGCTTTATAAAAACAGAGCAGCAGGGATTCAGTAGATTTCAAGCTCGATTATGCAGGAACATTTCTCATCCATCTCATTATAGATATATCTACAAGGTAAAACGCTTCTTCTCGAACTGTTAATGCTCAATGTTTTCGTGTTGATGTAAATGCTTCATATCTGAAATCCCCCTATCTTACTTAAAAGACAGGGGGAACAGAAGGGAAGAGAATTTAGTCAATACTTTGATCAGAAAGAGCAACTGTTTTTACTAAACGAGTTATCACTGGGCTGCGTAAAGTCCTCAGGAGAACATTGCAGAATGTTCTTTTTAGCAACCCTGCTGCAACATGCAATTTCTCTTCTCCAGCTGGAAACACTTCACCGAAGTATCTGCTCATTTAAAAGACACAGCAAAGCAGGAAATAAATGTCTCATGTAATTTGTTCAGATAACTAAAGCGCAAGAACTTTAGATCACATTTGGTATGTAGCTACGTCAAACTTTCTGTGAAAAACTGGACTCGACTCATGCAATAAAAGTAAAATAAGCTCCATAGCCCTCCACAGTACCTTGAAGGGCTATTCCATTGAAGCACCTTGGATTTCTCTAGATGCTTAAACCCCACCCTATAGAGGCTCTCTCAGACACTCGAAGCACTCTGCTTCTGCAATCTCTCCACTCACACTCAGCAGTGTGCAGAAAACAGGAAGAGAGCAGCAAGCAGACCCAGAAGGGCAAAGAGGAAAGGAGGCAAAGCGAGTGGTGAAATGATTCTGAGTGGAAACTATTACTGGCAGCTGTCAAACGTAAACCTGCATCTGATCCGTCCGGCCATTCTAATATTAGTGCTAAAAATTTTAAGTTCCTTTGAATTAAAACAAAAAGATTTGAGTTTCTCACTTAGACTAGGTTAAAAAAAGTTAGATTTAAAACTTCATAAAAATATATATATAATTTTAAAAAGGAAATGAATTGATCAAAAGAGCACCTTTTCAAAATTATTATATGACTGTAATGAAAGGTCACCTTGATTTCTCACAGGGCTAACAAAGTTGACGCCATCAACGTTTCTCCAGTCCCAGTGATCGGGGAGGGCTGCCGCCATCTTGGCTAAACCAGCTTCCACAGGAGCAGGGCGAACACGTCTGAAGAAGACATCAAGACGCAGTTTTAAAGGGGAAAACCTGCGCCACACGTCTGTGGCAAGCCAACGGCAATTCAATCAACAAAGATCATCATAAATTGATGTTATTTAGCAGGAAATCAGATTTATACATTGTCTATCACGCAAAAAGGATGAAATGAGGAATGGACCAAAGCGCTCACACAGGGATACGAGAGGCAGGGCCGCCTGCTCTGTAATGCAGCTCCCGCAAAGTGTACATCTCATGCTCAGGATACGCCACAGCCTTCCAGGAGCTCTGAACGGTGTTGATTAAATCAATGAAGTCCCCGTTGTTTTTATACGGCTTCGGGATCAGTCTGGGGAAAGAGTAATGAAAGAGCTGATGCAGATTTTATCCACGGAAACAAACTTCAGAAAAAGCAATCACTTTGAGGACATACTGGACATTTCACTGGACAGAAAATCTACAATTAAATTAAAAAACATAACATATAGGATCCATTTAGGCTTGTCTCTCATATTAAAATAACATTCTAGCAGATATTCATCATTTTCAGTAAGCCCACAGTTCTGTAGTAAGTGTTATTGATATCCTGTAATACTCTAATCCCTACCATATTGTTTCTTTACTAGCTATAAGCGGACAATCATCTAAATTACCAGAAATAAAGACTTTCAAATGTCATTTTGAGTGCAATTGAGAATGCATGTGAGAAAAAGATGGCAAGAAAAAATTCAGTTAGAAGAACAAAAGAATGTAGACATTTTACTAAACTTTCTGCAAACAAAACTCTTTCCTTGAATCATGTTATCACAGAAAGCAGTTTCATGTGACCAGAAACTGTATGCTCAGGCTTTCATAGCAAAAGTCAGATAGCTAGATAAGGTTTCCTCACACTCACGAGGGGTACTACTGAAGTAGAGAAAATCTAATATGAAGCAGAAATGTAAGAATTGCACATTAGTTCTTTTCATATTCCTCTGGATCCCTTGATCACCAGTTCAAGTTCCTATCGTTTGTACTTTGCCAAAATAGTCCCAACTGTTCGTAATTTAGGTACCCGCTGCTGAAGACCGGCTTAGAATCTGCTCTGGGCGGCACAGGCGTCACCCTCTTGCCCACAAAACAGGCCCAGTTGCGCCCCAGCACATCGTGGACCCATCCTGGCAGGGTTTGGTCACAGTAGCTGGTCACCTTGGAGCCTTCCTGGGTGTACTGCAAGAGTCAGCAGACAAATTAGGACTTCTAGTCTTATACACACAAACACACGCTATATTTTTCTGAAAAAAATATAACACTTTTCAAGGTCAATTATTTACAGTAACTTCTTTAAATGATGTTCTTTATATGCAAACTCAGTGCCAGTAACAACTTCACATATACTCAAAAATTGGGCTTTTTGTGAAGCATTTAAGAAGCAGCAAACTTCTTAAAATAATTTTATACATAACATGGTGCAAAACTTTGACTTTATTAAAAATGTTGCATATATATGTATATGAATTTACTTAAATTAGATGGTTTGCTGCTACAAACCCTACTTTTAAACAAGGTCTATATATTTTTCATTTTCTAGGGTAAATCTTGCAGTTTTATTCACTTGATTTATCTACTTCAAAACCAGTTTATGTGTTTCGGATCAACCTGCCTTAAGGATAGTTTTCTCATCTTTCAAAAACCGTTAGCTCACATGAAAGGAAATTAGATACAACATTCAAAACAGTTTTATGGTCAGAGAAGCCAAAGATTAAGTTACTTGGCCACAATGATAAGAAAGCAAAGAACATTAAAGCTCTCTGGAATGGTAGAAGCAGTGTCATGCTGAGGCTACAGTTGGTTGCCAGCGTTGGTGCTGTACCATAAAATTTATAAGAACAATATAAGAAGAAAACCCATCAAACTGGGTTAAGAACTCATAAAGCAGGCTAACATTAAACCTTCAGAATAGCTACAGACCTCAAGTCTTCTGAAACTTTCTGGACTATGCTAAATGCCAGGTACATGACTGGACCCACTAAATTTAAAAGAGCTCTGTTGTGTCTCCAAATCCACCATGATGATAGTGACAAATATTTGTGAAAGTATTGTATGTACATGTGTGAGAATGTATAAAAATTGCAACCCTAGCTGGATAAGATAAAATGCACAGTAAATGTTTGCGCATTTAAATAGTCACTGAAGTTGTTGCGTATGCCTTTAACCCAAAAAGAATGACTCATAATTAATTGAAAACCCACAATCAGGTCTATGACAAGAATGCATGTATGTTCTGAACACTTGTTACTGGCACTGATGAAGAGTTAAAAAAAAACAAAAACCCAATCAGGTGTTTACTGAGTCAGAGGTTCCAGAAGACAGTATGATACCAAAAAACTTGCAAGTCATAACAAATAATGAGGAAGTTAAATCAGAACAGAGGCTGGAAAATAAAATGGCTGGGAAACTTCCCAAATTTCAATGTCATGTGAGTGACAGGAAAATAGCACATGACCAGGGACTTAACTTTAACTCTACTGCTTTTTACACCGTCCACCAATCTTTACACACTATCAGAGTGCATGAAAATAGGAAATGAGAAAGGGTGAAAGCACAGAGAGTTAAAAATAAAATATTCAACAGCAAAGCCAACAAATTCCATTTACCAGTATCTAAATGACAGATTTGACTATGAGTGAATCAGCAGAGCAAAACATGCACTATCAGATGTGTTTGATTATTAAAGCTAAAATGCTGAATTTGTTTCACTGTTACCTTGAAAAAGGCAAACCATTTGTAGCCACCGAGCACCACCTCAAAGCCCTGGTTGTAGATGAGGGTGAAGAAGCCCGTGGTTCCCAGCTCATTTGTGGCGATGGACAGTTTCTCCAGGGTCACAGTCACTGTGCTCTCACCTGTGGCTGAAGAGAAAACATGAAATCACATGACTTCATAACAATCTAGATAACCTCTCAACTATCAGAGCGTCTAATATAGTTTCAATATTTCATTTTCTGTCTTATTACTGAATCATAACAATCATAAGCAAAGAAATGTAACACTGAGCCAACAGCTTATAATGACACATTCAGCTTTCTTGATCTGAAAAAGGCCTCAATGTGTCACATGATGTCAAAAATCAATCAAGTGCTATTTCCTTCTTAGCTTCTTACCCTCAACAGAGCAGTTGACGGTCTTGTCGTGTCCCCCTTTGGACACCTGGAACACCCATGTCCCCAGCAGGTCTTCATAGGTGCAGTTAGCCGGTGTGTCCCCCAACGACCCCTCCACCCAAAGCAGGGTCACACACACGAGAACAGCGCTGAACCTCATGTTCACTCGCTGCCAGCTCACCTGCACAGACAAACACTGGGAAACCCACGCAGGTGTAAAGACAACAGCGCTCACCCTGACTGTCAGGCACCTGTCCTGCTATTCTGCCCCTTTTCACGGGCAGCAAGTGGCGTAAACTCAAAGTTTACCCTCAATTTAACTTGTTCCGTCAAGATGGTTCGCTACAGCTCGCGTCACAATACGCATGCGCGGCAAACGGCTTCCTGTGGATCCCAGATGCTACGTGAAACCCAAAATGCTAACTTCTGTTTCATACTTTATAGATACTTCATTGATAAATAGCCTGAGTAAACTCTGTGTAAACTCAATAATGACCTTGTGAGTGCAAGACATCATACACTCACGGTAACCAAGACGCAATAAAACCCAATCAATCACATTTCCTACCAAAATAAACGCGCATGACAGCAATCCTCTTGCTGCCGTGTGTTCTTCGTTTCTTCTTCCCCTTTTTAGTTTCGCTTTAACCAGAGTGGTTTTACGTAGTCATATGACCGCTGACGCTGCTTGAGGAAACAAACAGGAAAGGTATTGTGAAGTATACCTTTTCTGTTTGATCAAAGGTAATCAATGTGTGACCTCAGTTACAGACACAAATTAATCAGCCATTTACAAACACAGTTGTTCTGCATCGCAGAGAATAACAGATTCAGCAACAGCATTTTCATGATGCACTTCATCATTTTAGTTATGTAACACTTTTGTTATTTAGATTGTGCAAGGTCTGCATTTTAATGAAAAGCTTCTTTTCTAAAAGACTTTTCACAATATTTTCTATTGTCTATTTTTTTTTATTCCAATTTAATTTCACTATGCAATGAAGGAAATATGGACACTGGCTAGAAAGATCAATATTGATAGTTTTAGACCCAAAGGAATATTGTTCATAGTATATGTTAATTGAATTAACCCTCTGATGTGTGAGTGACTGACTATACAGTCTTCTGTGACCCGGGTTTTTTGACCCGGGTTACAATCAATGTTTTTTGGGGGAGCGTTTTTTTTTTTTTTTTTTTTTTTGCTTCTTTTGTCATTTTGATTCAAAATTATGTTTTGTATCATACTTTGTACTGTGTTTTATTTTCACACAACAATAATTTCATGTTTGAAATATTTTCATTTTTCACTTAAGCATTTTCAGAACAATCTGTAGAACGTTTTTGACAATTTGTTGAACATTTTTAAAACAAAATGGCAACAACAGCAATTTTACAACAGCATTGATGAAATGTCAATAATTGACGATGTCAATATCCATTATGTGGATGTGTGGACATGGGGGAGAGCAAAAGAGCATGTTTATTGAAACTGGGTGGCTAACCAAGCTAGCTAACATTACTGTCTATATTCTTTTATGCTATGTGTATCATGCATGTGAGTGTATGTGTGTGTGTGCATCTATCCATCAATCTTCTTCTGTTTGTCCGGGGTAAGGTCGATGGGAAGCAGCCTAAGTAAAGAGGCCCACGGTTTGCTTTCCCCAGCCACTTGTTCCAACTCCTCTGGGGGAAACCTAAGGGGTTCCCAGGCCAGCCGAGAAACATACTCCCTCCAGTGTGTACTGGGTCTTCCTCTGGGTCTCCTTCCAGTGGGACGTGTCCAGACCACCTCACCAGAGAGGCGTCTAGGAGGCATCCTAACCATATGCTCCTCTTGACGTGAAGGAGCAGCGGCTCTGCTCTGAGGCCCTCCTGGATATCTGAGCTTTTCAGTATCTCTCAGGGAGAGCCCAGACACCATATGGGGAAAAATAATTTAGGCCGCTTGTATCCGTGACCTCGTTCTTTTGGTCGTGACCCAAAGTTAATGACCATAAATGACAGTAGGAATGTTGATTGAAATCTAATCTAATTGAACTGAAAGTAATTAAGCTGTACATAGGGCTGCACAATTACATAATTAGGATTATTGCCTTGTTTTTGAAGGGTCCTAGATCTAATCTTTTCAAATATAAGGAAGCCTAATTCTGATGTATTTCATCTCTTGTCATTTGCTAACATATATGCAATAAGAAGCAATGAAATCTGATATTGAGCGTATTATATCAATTAACAGCTAGTCAGAAACAGGCCTTGAAGTGTCACAAGATATCAAATATTATCTCCAACAAAGGAGCTGACTGTCATGACTGATTTTTGGGGTGTATAACATCACCCCAACATGTCCACATGTATGCATTGCATGCAAAAAATGCCCATAGATCACCAATAAATGACATTGTATTTAACTGTGTTGTAATGTGTTAAATTCACAGTTAGGCAGAATGACAAGTGTCAGCAACTAAATGTTTTAATTTTCTATACAGACATTTTTAATCCTGTAAAAAGTATGTTTTCAAAAAGTGGTTTGAGTGCAAGTCTGTGTTTTATGTGCTGCTGTTATGGTTAAAAGAGACCATGATGCCTTATGCAATGAGAATACAAGGCAACATGATCTGATGATGCTTCGAGATCTAAGCATCATCATTAGATCGTTAGATCTCGAAGCAACAGAAAGTCAGACGTCAAGTGAGATTCTGAGACGCTGCTCAGACCATGTTTGCTGTCTTTGTCCATCACAACCAAAACTGTGTATTCTAACAAGCTCTGTGGGAGAATTTTCTCCTCACTTGTCCGCTGAAAGAGGTCAGAGAGTCAGCCTGCCTCTTATCATGTTTGTGTGTGGGTGTCAATGGCTGCTGATGGCTCTGTTATTAAAGGGGTTAAAGAGCTTATTTTAGCTGGCGGGCACTTAAGGGAAGTGCTGGAGGCTTTTATCACCATGGTAACCATGACATGGACTGACTCATCTCCTTGACAGACCATAATAAGCACTCATCTGAAGAAGGGACTGAAGAGGAATTAGTCACGCAGTCTCATTAGTGCCATTACGCTGGGTTTGCACGGAGGTGCGAATGCATGTGATTGCACTGCTTTTGGGACCATGTGTATGTTATTGCATTTATGGGATTTTATGCCTGCAGGCGAGCACATACATGCGTGCAATAAAGCTAAGAGAAGAGAGGGAAGCTCGGGGGGTGATGTTTCGAATGTTAACGGGCTGAACCCACTAAGCCTCAGTGAGTGACTCATTGAAAGTCGTGTTTCAATCTTGATACAGTTCTCGCTTTCACAGGCAGGAAATTAAAACTTCAGCAACTCTGGGTTCGCCTTTATTGGCAGCCAGAGATTTGTTCTCTGCCTGCTCTGATTCCTCTCTGCCACTTTTACATGCTTTCTTCTTCATTGAAGCTGTTTTTTTTATTCCTCAATTTCCGTTCACTGAAGTGTTCTTCTTTGTTAGTTATTTCCTCGTGTATGTAATAGTTGCTTCATTTACAGCTTATACAAACACTACGAATAATATTTTGAATATTGAGTAAATTATTTCTACCCATCCCCAACAAAATGCTTTTATGGACATTAATCACATTGTGGATGTTTTCTATCCTGGTTTTGAGTGAAACGTTAACATTGCACTAAAACAGCACTGTTTTAGCCTCAGGATATTTAATGCTATTCTTTTAGTAATCAACTCAGAGTTCTGTGATTCTTGTACTTTGAGCTCTTTTTCTTGTTTGAAACACTGGGTTGGGATTAAAGGTGCTGCACTGTATTGGCTTTATTCCTATTTAAATGATCGAATGCTTAGTATAAACATCCAACATTTCTTGTCCCATTCGATTCTTCGTTCTAGAAGGGTTCCCCAGAGTTCAATTCTTGATCCTCTTCTTTTTTATTTGTACCTGGTTCCTTTGGAGTCTATTTCTAGAAAGCATGGCATTTTCTTCCACTGCAACTACCTGATTTACCTACTTCTAGCACCTAATAATCTATGTTTTCAACCCCTGATAAACTGCCTTGAAGGTATCAAGTCTTGGATGGGCTCTACATATTTTGGGCTTCAATGAAAGAAATATAGAAATTGTTTTAACAAAGACCCCGCTTATTCATTTTTTGTTCCCTCAAGTCATTCATCAAACAGCATGTAAGAAACTATGGACTCAGATTTTAGATGTAATAAACAGATTAGCTTTGTTTAGCGAAAAGGTTATTCGTTTTGAGGTAAATAGCAAAACTTAAGCACCAAAGTATGACTTGAAGAGAATAATTTATGCTTTTATGTCAACTTGTCTCAACTATTACAATGCATGCAATGATGGTGTCAGTCAAGAAAACTGTTTTACACCGTAGGCTTATTAAAATTGCTGCTGCCCCCGTCTTTCAACTGGTTCACTAAGATATGAGCCCATCTTACCAGTCACCTCCTTCCTTGATTGTCTCCCTGTGAATCACACAATTAATTTCAAAATCCTAATGTTGACTTATTAATGCTGAAATGGTCTTGCTCCTTCATTCCTCTCTGGTTTGCTTCAGCCTCATCTTCCATCACAGGTCCTTGAATCAGCCGACCTGCTGGTTTTAATTGTTCCAAAAAGTAGGCAGAAAATTAGAGAAGATCAAGTTTTTTTCTGTTGTGGCTCCCAAACTTTGGAAATAAAATAAGGAATAAAGGGAGACAAAGTGTTCATTAAAAGGTTCTGAAACTACCAGCAGGGTCAATAAAAAGGGTCAGACTGGTAATTAAACATCTGACAGTCTGAGGAAGGAGTGTTATAGATGGGCAAAAATGACTTCTACAGGAGTTTGCCTCCACCTACACACCCTGAACCCTGGCAAGTAACATAGATCTCCATTAAATTGATATATCAGCTCTACAGGGAAGTTACAAAATAGAAAATGAAAGAAGTGTTGGCCTGAAAACTGATAGATTTTGAATATTAGACAGGCATATTCACCTCCTGCTTTTAAGTCTCTTAAAAACACATTTTTTCAATACCATTTGCCCCATTATATTATTGTTGTACAACACTGAGTGAACATGCATGCGGTTTTTAAAATATGCTTCATAAATAAATTGTATTGTTACCTAAATAACAGTATTATTTATGCATTTGTACTGATTTGTAAAAGCTTTCATATCTGATATTTTGATACATTCCAATCACAAATTTACGTTTTTTGACATAAAGTAGGACGAGTTTTTTTTGTTTTTGATTTTTAAAAACTAATTTAGAATTATTGAAATTGGATGGAGAGTTTTTATGGGCATGTGTTTTCAAGTCCTGTCACAGTTTCTCAATTGATTTTTTGTCTGAACTTTGATTGAACCAAAAACAAGAACATGCTTTCTTCTAAATTAAGTTAAGATGTTAATATAGGTTGAGGGGAAAAGTCGTGTCTCAACCACACAACTGATCACTCACCATTCTGCAAACAAATACTATATGAAAAAAATGTCTCTGCTGCATTATTTCCTTTCCATTTCACTATTATGTACTCATTTGTGTTGGTTGACAACATTAAATGCCTAGTAAATGAATTCAATTTAGTTTTAGTGATGATGATAGTTGGGAAGAAATTGCCATGATGCCTTCTCGGTTCATTTTATGAAATGGGGTCTGGCCCTGTCTGCATTTAATTTAATTTATTACTGCATTTATGCAAGAATAAGTAATTTATGAAGCAGTCAACAGTTCAAAGTGGTTGAGTCATCATCAGCGCTGTTACATACTTGATGAGATTTGACTGAATATACTTTAGCATGATGTCTGAAAGGCATCAGCCTACTCATTTTGGAGTTGTTTTAGCATGCCTTAATGGGAGTTTTATGATCATTTTAGTACTTAAGGGTTTTTAATTGTCCGAAGCGTGTCTGATGTTATCTCTCAGCAGCAACACTGCCTCCCTCTGTTGTTTGGTGTCCGTGCCGATTGATCAGAATGAAGAAAATCAAGAACAAGTTTGTGTTTTATGTGGGAGAAACTCAAGTTAAGTCACTTTAATCTTACATTGTTACGTGGACTCATCTGGTGGAGCATCATGGCTGGTTATCCATGCAGTACATCCACAACTGAACGAAGTGCAACAAAAGGTTTTCACCTTGACAAAATATATGTTCTTGCCCCATTAACATGATGATTCCCTTATACTTTTGAAATACTGCACAAATATCTTTACACAAAAAAAAAGAAAAATAAATCTTAACCTTAGCCATATTTTAACTCTGAACCAAATCCTTACATATTAAAAACAGGAAATACCTGATTTTATTTGAGCTCAGGTTCATCACCATGGTGATGGGAGGTCTCCATCAATTGGTGTGCAATCAGTTAAGAATCCTCACAGGAATAGAAAAACAAAAACACAGCCTGACACTCACTGTTAACCACATGCTGTCATGACACCCCTTTGCCCACTCAGACTTTATATATAGGCCCCACCTGATTGCACTAAACCAATCTCATTCCATTTGCATACAACTGGTAGCAGTAAATGGAGGCTGTCAGACACTTTGTGAGGATTACTCACTGCATCACAGGGTTCATCCAACCAGAAAGAAGGACACAACGAAGTGGAAGAATTGTTTTATGGGCAAACTAAAGTTCAAAAACTTTTCAGTATCTGTAACTGTACTGTTACTGTAGACAATAACTGATACTGTGTTACCAGATCTAATAATCTAAAAAAACACCAATGTGTGAATTACAGAGACTTTTGTTGTTACAATGGTAAATGTTAAAGGAAGGATGTGATCACGACATCACCCAGACTCATACATCTTCATAGTGGGATCATAAAAAATGAACTGGACCTCTGCACTATTATGTCAGTCATAAAACTGACAGTGGGAGTCCCAATTTTGTGAAATTCATTTTTTGCACGTTTAGAGTAAAATAAGGAACAAAGGGAGATGAAGTGTTAATTAAAAGGTTCTGAAAGTACCAGCAGGGTCAATAAAAAGGGTCAGACTGGTAATTAAGTGTCTGACAGTCTGAGGAAGGAGTGTTATAGATGGGCAAAAATGACTTCTGCAGGAGTTTGCCTCCACCTACACACCCTGTACCCTGGCAAGTAACATAGACCTCCATTAAATTTATATATCAGCTCTACGGGGAAGTTACAAAATAGGAAATGAAAGAAATGTTGGCCTGAAAACTGATACACTTTCCAGTGTCATAATGTTGCTCAAGTTGGGAATCCTCCCATAGTCTATAGTGATAATAACTGGCTGACCCAGTATTTAATAGCATGAGAGGAAACATTTTAACCCTTTTTGTACAAATGTAGTTCATGTTTCCCAATGCAAGATGCAACTTTATTTATTTTGTTTGCATCAGTGGTTCCTGAACCTGATTCTCAGAGCACACATCATTTTTACTTCTACATTATTTTGCATAAATCCTAAAAATAAATGATGGCTTTTGAGCAGGCCTCTGCTGAATGAGAATGTAATTTGTCCATTTGAAACAGGATACAGAACCATCTCAAACCTGCTACACAGCATAATGTGAGGACAAAGGCTGATTTAGACATGATCTAAATCAGATATATCTCCATTTCTCCAGCTGTCGTCCCCGATTTCATCACTCTGGAGAAACTCACCAACATAGCATTTTGTCAAAATGTTCATGTTTGAGTGAAACACATTACTCATAGATGGTAACTTGTTCAGTTTTGTTTTCAGGTTGAAAAGATAAAACTGAATGTACTTAATAGACTATGATATATAGAGGGAACTTTCCAGGGACTCATAAGGCTCATATTGAAAAATGGATAGTCCCTCAAATAATCTGTTATTGACACAGATCTGGCAAATGAGCCCGTTACTACATTACAAGTAAAGCACATCACGCCCAGATAACTTCAAAAGTAAAAAATAGCCTCAATTTGCATTCTTGTTTGCTTAGTTGCATGTCAGGCTTTCCATCTACATGAATCATTTGCTCACTTGCAACAATTCTGTGGTTTCAGAGCAATTTCTCCGCAAAAGGCACAAAAGATGGAAAAAGATAAGTGTGGAACTGAGTGACAGAAGGACATAAAAGAGGTTGAAGTAGGTAAATCAGATGATGTGGAGAATGAATAAACTGTAACAGGATGATTTTGCTGTCTTGACCTGTACACCTGAAGATAAATGAATGCAATGTGTTTTGGGGGTGGCTGTTTTCAGGATATATACTTATATATCCTGTCATGATTTCGATATGACGTGGAAGGAAATGGAGGGGGAAGTAAATATCACAGAGGGTGTTGCGGTGCTGTCAAGCAGCCTTCACTGACTGTGTCCAGCAAATTGGCCAGAAAACTGACAGACAACTCTCTCCAAGTCGTCAGCGATAAATCTGAGAGGTTTTCTTTCTTTTTTGACATTAATAAATAATGGATGAGCAGAGCGTTAGTAATGATCAATGCCATCTGAATGTGGGACTGAAGATATTTAAAATGCGTTCAGAAGAGCTGATAAAGTTAAATCATGTTTTCCATCAATTCTGTGTGGTACAAATATAGACAGAATGTGAAAAGTTTAAGTTCATTTGATTTACAAAAAACATATTTTCAAACAAAAATGTTTCAATCGGCTTTAGTAAAATTTTCAAATGTTAAGACGTCACAAAAACTACATGAAATTAAGTTTATTACTTTAGCATGGACGGCTTAATAAGCCACATCACATCTGAAAGTGCATCTTAAAATCCTCTTTTATCTGTGTTGAAGATGAATGTTCTATATGCTTTCGCTCGGCACTATAAACAATCAAAAATCTGACAAAACAGCGAGTCAAACATAGATTTTTTTTTAATAACAATAATAATATTAATTCAAATGTACTTTGTTGTTCACTTACACAATGATCATCAGTGGCAACAAAAATAAATCTAAAAGGCCGGACATTAATTTTACTCTCCCCACCACAAAAAGCCACATCCCAGTTCTTTTCCCCAGGACCGCTCCATACTGGTCACACAAGAAGAGGTAAAAGAAAACGGTAACCATAGTTTTCACAGTTGTTTGTTAAAAATACAGAGGTTTCTCTGAGCTTTCTTCCATTTCAAGTCGGCTGTCTTTTACTGCCCAGCGGGGGGGGTGTCGGACTGTGGGGAGTCAAACTGCGGTGACTTTTGTTAGTGCCACACTACAAAAGCAGCACACTGTGAGCAAAAAGTGCCCCACACAAGACTGAATTTACTTGTCCTTCCACTACAACATTTTAATGCTTTTTCTGGTTCACCAAGTTTAATTTTGCACAGGCTTCTGATCCTCATAGATTCTAACTCTATATTTTTAGCACAGAGCTACTCGTGAGAAAAGAGCAGATTAGATGATGGCTGAAGCAGAGCAGAGAGGATGCAACATTTAGTGCCTTGCATAACTGTTCACACCCATTGGTTTTTCCCCACATTTTCTTATGTCTTAAACATTAATGTATGTTATCTTATGAGACAGAACAGCAGAAAGGACAGCACAATGGTGTTGTCGAAGGGAAAGTAAATAAATTTCAAAATAAATAAAATTGAAAAACTGATAGGTGTGACAAACATTTGTATTTAGTCTTAATCTGATATCACTGAGTAAAATCCAGCCCAAGTAACTGCCTTAAAAACTTGTTTCATTAGTAAGCAGAGAATACCTGTGTGTAATTTAATCATAAGAAATTACAAGATTTGAAAATGTTCAAAGGTATGTGAATTTTTTACACAAATAAGCATGTATGAGACCAAATTATATTGCACAGCTATTAAGGAGAAAATAAGATAAAAAGAAAGAGAATATAAATGATTAAATAATCTCTCATGTCCCTAGAAAAACGAGTAATATGAGCTAACTTGTAACATTTTAAGGATTTTGGAATTGTAATACAATTTGCACAAGATTTTTTCTAATTTCTCACTGTCCTCTTTATATGTAATTGGGAGTTTAATTAATTCTCTGGTTACTGCTTACATAAAAACATAGCACTTTAAAGGCTTCACTGAAGAGAGGCACTGATGATAAAACTGCATTAATGGAACACCAGCAGAGTCAGAGGAAAGCCTTAAATGAAAGACATTTATCGTAAAAGAAAAAATAAATAAAAATTCTGCAGCAACCATTTTCTGTCTGGAGTGAATTAAGTACTTTCAAATAAAATCCTTAGTAACACAGACTAATAAATCCAGCCCACTTAGCAGAGAGAATTTAACTCATTCCAATTCTCTCTCAATAAGTTTATGATAACTCATCATCACTTTCCTTTGATCAAATGAAAGCCTGAGTACTGCCACTCTGATGAGCGTTGGTTCAATTAGGTTTTTGAAGATAAATCTGAGCTGCAAACAGATTGGAACACAGCATTCGGCGGTAATTTATATGTTGATGAGCTGCTGTTGTGACTGGAATTTGATTTTGTGCTCAGGTCATCTGCACTGGAAAAAAAAGAAGAAGTAAACAAGCACATTTGCTCATAAGTGTGTACAATCTCGCTGTAGCTGAAGTCGGTAATGAAAGTGGACAGTTTCGATTATCTCAGAGGAGCAGCGAGAGGATAAGCATTCCTTCTACAGGCAACGTTATTTTATTTATTTAGCTAATACTCTGCTATTTAAAAGACTCTGATCAGGGATATTAATGAGGATTTTTCATTCATATCTTTTCCATGGCATTAATCTTCAGCAGAGCATCTGTGTGTGAGGAATGTACAACAGCCAAACTGGTGTTTCTTTAATGTTAAGGTTTACTTTTCCATTTAAATGGGAAGAAAAAATAATAAAAGGCAAATTTTATAAACCATACACACACCATTTTGACATAATTCTGCAACCATCTGCTATATAATCTCACAAAATAACTCAACAGAAGCTCATTAAATAACATATCACTTTCTTACATATGTTGAAGATAAATTAATAAATATAGCTTCCTTTCTTGTTCCTAATATACCACACAGGCTAAACTGCTTGTTCTTTTCTTTATGCGCTTCATCATTTCCATTGTACATCATAATAAACGTTTGCTTTGCTGGAACAAAATTAGCACTTAAATAAATTAGCAGCTTTAGACACACATACAAAAATACTTTTTAGTGGTTTGTAAGATGCCTCTCGCCACCCTCAAGGCTTTGGGTTTCTTTATTCTTACTAAATGCAGCAACTTCATCCACAGACTACAAACAAAGCAACATTCTGGACGTTTATGTGTATCTCATAATGTATTTTAGAGTACAACTTTACAGTGAAAGTGCCTTGAAACCAGTATTTTTCTTATGGTGATATTAAAATCTGATTTGTTGATTTGCAAGTTTGGAAAATTGGAATATTATTGAAAAGTTATTTTAGATTAATATGTGGAACATAATTAAGTTTTAATATTGTGTATGTGAATAATCCAGCTAATTTATGAGTGTTATTTTTTGAATAGCATTTCAATAACATTCCAATTTATTTGCTGCACCTGTAGTCCTGTGAATTATTTTCCAAATGTTTGTGCACTTTGTGATGTGCTTTAAAAATAGGACTTTTTTTCATTTATGTTTTGTGTGTAGAGAACATAAACAAAACCCACAGTAAATTTGAGAAAATGAGAATATCATCGGGTTGATCTGCATTAATCAACAATAACAGTCTAACACAAACAATAACAATATAATGACCGAATTACCCTCATAAGAATGTTCATTATCATAATTACATGACAGTATTTAATGGAACATTCAAAACAAGTCTCTCCGGGTGTGTCCTGACAAAGTGCACAACCAGATGTCTAAGTGGTGTCTGGGCAATAAATGCAAATATATTTATTCTGAAAAATAATAAGCAAGCAGGGCATTACTGTTCTAAAGCAGGAGTCCTCAAGGCGCGTCGGAGTCAAACCTGCGCTGGACACACTTCACATTGAGTCTCCGAAGCACAGTTTGAAATGTATTAAACTTTTATTTAATGCTTTCAGTGCTTTTTGGCTTAAGGGACACTTGAGATTGTTGCTGGGGCCCTAAAGAAAACCATTCACTGTGGGCCTTGTTAAAATGAGGGCTGACTCTGGCAACAGCTGAAACAAACAAACAAACAAAAAAAATCTTTTCTTTTTTAAGCAGTCAACAATTTACTTTAGAAAATATTTTTATTAAAAAAAAAAATCCTGACTAGATTTGGAATGCAATCATCTAAGTTTAACCTAGACACAAACTTCAGACTCCTACATTGAAAACATATGTATAAATACAAGCTCACTTCTTCCAATGCAACTGCTTCCATAATGTTTTGCTGGCTTTTCAAAGGTCGTGTTTTAAAATGGTTAACAGCGAGAAAAGATAGCAGACTTGATACGCATGATGAACAACTGATGGCTTGCAGATCAAGCAAAAAAGAAACAAAAACACTTTAAAACTACAAATTCCATCATTGATCTTTATGAAATTTGGTTTAATCATATGTTTGTTTCTCCTTTGTGGAGAAGTCATAATCGTTAAGTGCACTAGTGTCAGACCTTACAAAAAGTCTCATGTTTTATGCAACAGCAATTCAACAAGATCCTCTCTTCGTGACAAAACCTCTGTCATCACCATATCATCAAATAAACCTAAAAGCCTAAACCTTGTTGAAATGATGCTGGGGGGAGGCAAAGGGCATGACATCAGGATCGGCTGACTTTTTAGCGTGAGACAGGAAAGATGTTTTGATAACCACTGAAATGGTTTTAAATGTTCAGAAAAGGGCTTCAAAATATCTGAATCTATTTTTTTCACCAACTAAACAGACGGAGTATGTCCGGATTAAAGAAATGTTAAAGCTCAGGGATTATGTGTTCAATTTATTAGAGTGTATTTATGAAAGTGAGTTAGAAAACAACATTTTGAGAGGAAAAACAAAAATTAAAAAACCGTTTAGACTTATGACTTTATCATGAGCGCAGAATTAATTTGCTCGATAATCACCATTTTTAAGCAGTCTGTATGAAAGAGACAATAAATTAAACCAAGTTGCCAGAGAGTGAGATACATCTTAGCTTTCTGCAGAGGCTGCGCTTCACCCAGGAGGCTCCTACACGCAGCAGAAGTGCTACAGTAAGCTTTTTGTTTGTTTGTGAACCCAATCTGACAGCAGCAAGCAAACCATTTTCTCCAGATCGGTTTGACATCAATGCAGGTGCAGAATTCCTACACAATTTCTATCTAAAAGGTTAATTCTTCTCCAGACTTGTATTTTCCTGTTTCTTAAGAACAATTTTTCACATCTGAGTAAAAACCTTCACTTCAAATGTACAGCTATTGATTGGATAGCAATGTACTTGCATTGCCTGCATGCTTTAAAAATAATATGAAATAAAAAAAAACAAAAGTAAAAAACAAAACAAAAAAAAAACAGTATAATTTTAAATTCTATTCATTCAATTAAAGATGATTACAGCCAGGGATGAACAGTAAAAATGTGGTTGAAGTATAAACAAAGAGTAAGAAAATAATGAATTTCAACAAATACAGATTCAATACAAAGCAAAGCAAAGTTTCAAGCTATCAATCCTCTATCCTTACAGAGTTATCCAAAGAGGGCTTGTAATAAGAGTGGCAATTTTGGATGATTTATAAAACCTCAGGTGTGGACTTTGTATACATATAGATAATATTGCTTCTACACGGAAAAATATGAAATATTTATCTAAAATGTATCCAAAACAATAGAAACAATTTACTTTTTTTTTTACATTTTTTTTATGAAACCACACATTTTAACCCACAATCTAGTAAACTAGACACCTCTTACCCCTTTGGCACAATAATCATATTAATAGCAAGTATCATAATATTGTTCAATTACGAGACATTTGAATATGATTTGTCACTCACACATTCAGCATAGGAACACAGTTTCTCTAGTCGTAACACATATTTGTACTGTATAACAGCTTAAAAGCATCAGATTTTTTTCTCTTTTTTAACATTGGTTGATATGTAAATAAATTGTCTTTCATCTCGATTCAATTAATTTAAACAAAACAGGTCTGTCTTTGCATGCCCTTGTTATTTACAAGATCACTTTGTCTGAGTTTGTTCTTGCCGGCTACAGTGGAGCGCAAATGTTAAGCAAACATCAGACAGCTTCTCCCTCGCGGCAGACGAATGCACATGGTGCAGAAAATACATGGAGACGGTAGTGGACGATATGTCACAGGAAAGACTTTGAAGCACTTATTTTTGTTTTGAGAATTGCTTTGAAATTTCTTTTAAATTGAGTCATACATAACGCAGTTAACCGAACTAAGGTAAAAATGCATGTATTGTGCATCTGAACCGATGGATGTTTGGTATTGTGTTTTTTTTTTTTTTTTTGTTGACGCTGAAACAAGCAAAGGCCTCGTCTCTCAGAGGGGTTGTGTGGAATGCATTCAGCTGCACATCTCTTCTGCTGCAACCCAGAAAGCAAGCGTTGGCACATGTAAATACATTCGCTTTAAAGGCATCCCCAGTTCTCTACAAAGCCAGTTTGCTCAGACATCTACAAAAATGTGTCCGATTATGAGACAGTTAACTCTTCAGGATGTATCACACAGGACCAGGCCTGAGTTGAAAGCAACTGACATAAAATCTGAATGTAAGAGAAGAGATTTGCTTTTTCGCTGAGAGTGAGATGATAATAATTACACTACTCGGATCTATGTTCCCTCAATATAAGCATCCTGAAAATGTCCTCATGTATTTACCAGACAGAAATTCGGAAGGTACTTACTGTCCGCTGAAAAATGCTGCAAGAAGATAACTTTTATTTTGAAGAACTTCATAAGCAAACTGGGCCAAGTTTTTTCAATGTTATCTTTGTCGGTAAATTCAATTAACTCACAAAGAAACCCGCACATTCTTTAGGCACAATCGACTGAAACAGAATTTAAGCTGTAAGTCAAAGGGATTACAACTACAACCTATTAATTTATGTTCCACTCAACATCTGAAGAGGTTCCCTGACAGAGCAAGAGAGAGAACAGCAGCTGATATACACAGAATACTGTGTGATGACTGGAGGGGTCGTCAGAAGACTGAAAACAAATCGTCTAAATTTCGTATTGGTATATGATTAGGAATGGGCTGGTATGATGAAAAGCTCGAACAAAAAAAACTATGGTTTAAAGTAGTAATGTGAACGTTACGGTTAGGGTTGTCTAATTATTCCTTTAGTTCTGATTTATTCAAGTGATTTCACAGTAATATCACGTATTGTTATGCTATTAATTAATACAAACGACTGAACAATACATTTCTTTTACAACTGATGAAACTTTGATGGACAAATAAATAAGTATTTACTCAAGGTTGCAATTGTTACCCATGTTGTAGGGGTCAGAATCACAGACTAAACTTGGCTTTGAAAACTCATAAAGTGTTAACTACTGGTAGTCAGAAGTTTTTGTTTGTTTGTTTTGAGTTCCCCGTTGGAGAAAAAAACAAAACAAAAAGCATTTTCCCAAAGAAGCAAAATCGGACATTGTGTTTCCAAATATCCATTTGTGAACATAGCGTTTTGTGTCAGAGCAAATAAAATGTCAATAAATAAACTCGCAACTTATACAGTTAATAACAATTAGAGCCGAACCAAATGAGCAAATCTATGTCCAAATGGCAACCGAGCCTTAACTCTCCCTCACTTTCAGCAAGATAGCTGTTTCTCCCCCCAAAAAGAAAATATATATCATGGTTTCAGATGATATTCATGTCAGTGTTTTTACTCTTGATTGTGAACATTTGCCCATGCCAGTCATTTTTCACTGCTTTTTATTGAACTTGTGATAAAATATATCATTTCAATGGATAAATGGAAAAATGCATAATTTGTCTTTTAAAATTTAAAAGGTTGTTCAACAAATGACCTTTTATAAGACTGAAACCGCCAGCTAAACCGTCAATTTGTACTCCACTGCAAATGTTAATGACTTTTATTCTAATTCAATCTAAAGCACTGTTTTAGATTAAACAGGTTACTGCCACCTACTGGCTTATTGTATCTGGAAAATGTCATAACTGGACTCCAGCTAAGCCTTTTAGAATGTATTTTTGAATGCCACATATTAGCAGAAAAGCTTCAAGGACAGATCCTTCCCAATGATCCACCTGAGTGAGAGCTAAATACTGGAAATGTTCACAGGAAAAACGAGGCCTGGTCTCGCCACACCTCCTTCGTTCTCCCTGTCTCAAGTTGCAGGCGTAGAGCTACAAAAGATTTGGTCCCAACTGCCTCAGGAATAATGTAGAAAATATACATTCAGACTTACTGGAAGAGTAGAAAATATAAAAACACACTGATGTCATGAAAGCTGAACAAAATAAACTAAGCTTTTGGAACAAAATGTTCTAGATTAACACTGTTTTAGAATGTTAACACTGTTCACACAATGCACTTTCATTAGACACTAGTTGGATTTTATCACTGAAGACAAAATTCATGTGTCCTATAAATCCACTGCTATTCCTCACACGCTTTATTTATAATCGTGTCCTCACACTTTTGTGATTTGTGTTAGCAAATATATTTCGGTTTGTGCCCTTTGTCCCTTTGTAGTTCTTACAGGCACTCTCTGCTGCCGTATTCCTGTCACCTCTCCTTCTCTAAGTTAGAGCAAAAACACACTCAGGCCCATTGAAGCGCACACACAGAATCTGTAATTAGTTGTAAGCCAAGTTACCTTACGGCCACTAGCCCAATCGAAATGACAGAGAACCTCCAGGAAGAGTTTCTGCTGTTACTGAAACACATCCGAGTCAGAGCGGCCGTTTTCAATTCTCACCCAATAAAGACGGAGAGAAGATACGACATCCTCTAGAACACGCATCTCACTGTAAACATGTAAACACAAACACAGCTTGGTGTCTTCACCAACCAGCCCTCGATGATGACGTCTCCTCGGGTTTTGACTCCAAACGGTGATCAAACGGTTCTGCTTGATCTACTTTATCCAGATTATCGCCTCTCCCTCACAGTGAGGAGGAACTCTGACTGTAGTTTCTGAGAGTCAGTCTGGTGTACCTAGGTGAGGGAGGAGAAGGGGGTGGGTGGTTGGGGACAGGAGGGACAAACAAACCAGTCTCTGAGATCTGGGAGCCACTGCTGGATCCCAAAGAGTCACGGAAGGGAGAAGGAGGAGTAAGAGCAATGAGCTCCTCTTCCAGCTCAACCCTCCTGAGTGGGGAGTCGGGGATGCAGGCGACTAGGCTTCCTCTTATGGGGGAGAGCGACGGGGACGTGTGGGGATGAGGCAGAGGCTGAAGTGGGTAGGGCGAGCGAGGAATGGAGTGAACCGGACAGCCGCCCCGGTTGCCCAGACTGGGCTCAATGTGGGGAAGGGGCTGGACGTCAGCATAAGTGGTGAGGGTCGGGGGCATCGGGATCTCCCGGGGTAGCAGGTAGGGATCAGGGGGATGAGCGGCAGGGGGAGTGTGTTTGTGCGTGTGCGTTGGCGAGGTGGAGAGCATCATGCTGTTGAGCTCAGAAATGTTGGCGGTGAAGCGGTTCACCACGCAGCTGATCTGGTCCATCAGCGAATTCTGGCGCGGCGGTGGACGGTTGTCCACGGCCACCAGACGCCCATCACTCCCACCGGCAACGGAGCCACTGCTTGGAGGCCCGCAGCTGCTGCTGCTGCCGCCGCTGCAGACGCTGCTGGAGTACTTAGAAATGCAGGCTACCTGGGACTCCTCCCCCAAACTGGCTCCTATCCTCTGGCTGACGGTACTGATCGGCGACGGCGTCTGCGGCCGATAGGTGATTGAGTAGTGCTCTTCTGCTTCTGAGAGCTCATAGAGAGTCTTGTCTGTGCCGTAGTCAGGATGAGTGGGCAGGGAGGACATGGAAGAGAGGGAGGGCAGAGGTACATGCGGAGGCAGGTCGGATCCCCCGGAGTACCGCTCCTCAGAGGTTTTGGAGAAGGGTTTAATGACCGCTGTCTGATTGTTCTCTTTCTTCTTGATGTGGAAGGACAGCCGCTGCCATAGGTGGTTGCCTCGGGAACTGCTGCGCTCTGTCTGCGCCCAAGACACCGATTTACCATTGGAGCTGCGAAAAATGACAAAAGCCGAGAAAAGGAAGAGGAAAAAGTGTTTAGCGCTGGGATCTAGATGAGCAAATTCAATATTCTGTTCATTAGCCTTTCAAGCCTATTTAATAATTGTGCAAAGTAATTACAGATAATAAATAAAACATTCGGCTGGAGCTTTGTGCCAACCACATAAATCAGTTACACTTCATATGCTCATAAATGTTATTACTTTTCTCTGCCTTTATTTTTTCTTTACAAGATCTCATGTTTTGTTTTTGCTCTTTAATCACCTTTGCTTTTCCTCAGTTACAGAGATTCACATGTTGGTCAAAGGGCACAAATACACTCCTCATTGGCATGGATTTCATGTTAATTTTGGACTTTTATTGATGCATTTGAGTAACTTGAATGATAAGATAGCTTGCAATTTGTATGGATTTTTGAAATAATAAAGTTCTTTGCAACTTTGAATAAAAAAAACGTATCTATATATTACACATAGACATAATACACATAGTTATATCGATTTTAATTTCCTGCCTTTCTAAATTTCCTTTTAACGTTTACTTGCCAGTCCCTATGGTTGTTGTTGTTTTTTTCAGTCCTCCCTGTTTCACCTGAGTTCAAGAGATCTGTCCTTCGTTGCTCCTCTGTCTTTTTGTCAGGTTAATTAGTGCGATTAATCTAAAAAGGAACTCCTGATTAAACCGCGTACCATCATGGTAGGGGTAGAGACGATAGAACTCAAATCCCCTTTCAATGAACATGCAGGACGGGGCTTATGGAGATACATGCTGCATACTGATCTGGACGATCGATTTGCTGTGGCATCTGCAGTGTTTAGCTCAAAGTTGGACTTTAACGTCTGGTGAAGGTAAGCCAACGTCTTTTCAGCTGTTCAAACATTTGGTATAAACATTGATCAAACATGTCTTATTCCTCCAGTCTGCAAAATTATTTTCCGTCTATGTCTGTTCTGCCTGCTCTGACAACGACAGCATCTCAAACACAACAGTTTCCAGCCCTTTTCTGAGGAGACAGACAGCCCTGCCAATTACCACCACCCACAGAGGACGATAGGACCAAAAGAGACGTGCAGGGGAAGAGAGGAAAGAGAGGAACATAGACATTTTTTTACAGGGGTGTGATTGAGATCTTGCTTGCCAAGCAGGGTGAGCTGGAGCAACCTGCTGACAAATGAAAACGTGTCCCAGTCTTTTCTCTAAGACAGGGGGTGATGCGTCACTCCTTTTTGAGTCCTTTGATCGGTTCCCTGGCCGGAAGAGTGCGAAGAGGAATAATGTCCTCCTTTTCTTCCCATCACCTCAGCTCTTCATTTTCTTCACCATCCATCTTTTCCACTGTTTATATTCCCTTTTCTACTCCGCTCCCTCTCAGTGGGATGTCTCTCCTTCTTTGTCATGCCTTCATGAGGCAATTTTTCAAAGTTCACAATGAGGTCAGAAGAAAAGGTAAGCAGATTCAGGTGAATACAGGTAATCAATCTCTCACACAGCAGGAAAGCTATAAGTGGGCCTATTATGCACCTTGGACTGTAACTCACAAGTACCGTGGCGTTAAACTGAGCAGAAAAGCTCTGGGTGGGGGTGGGAAGCAGACTCTTACACACAGTTATACCTGAGGGTCTCTCCAGTAGAGCCTCTACGCTTAAACAGGTTGACCAGACTGGAAGAGCGGCTAGCAGCGGAGGATGACTTCCCATCTCCCACATGCATCCGGACCACGGTGCTGGTGGTGAAGGCACTGCGCACGTTACGCTCTGGCTTGGCCAGAATGATGTACACCTAAAATGGAACAGAGCAATCCATTCATAACTCTCTATTTTTTTGTTATTTTCACATAAATATTGAGAAGTCTCAAGTCTTACTTTCCCGAAACAAAAACAAATGAGAAGGCTAAATTAAATGAGCAGATTTTCTTTTCATTTATTTAAGGTTCGTAATATTTAGCTAATGCAATGCTAACCTGTTATGTCTTTCCTGTCACAGTCACCATTAAAAACTGCAGACACATTTACACATCAATAAGCAGACTGGTAAGCAGACCTGTGAAATTGTTGGGAGAGAACGGGATTTTACTCTGCCAACATTATACTCTGGTATTTCAATAAATTTATTGAAACACCAGGAAGGTTTTTTTAAATAAATATCTGATACCTGCCAGAAAACTGAACTGGGTCATAATTGGGTCTTGTGACATGAAAATGATGGTGGCCAAGTTAACAGAAAAACCGAGGAATCCATGACTGAACAACTTGGAGAGATTAAGCAGGAAATCTATGACAGAGCTCCCTCTCTATTATGCAACTGCGAAGCTTTTATATAAATGTTTACCAGTGGCAACAGTAGCTGTGGGTGGCACAACTAAACCAAAAATGTATCCATTAAAATGGTGAAATGCTATTTTCATTTTAACCTTACCTTGGGTACAAACATGCAGCACAGAGCCACAGTGGCACTGAGGCTGACACTGAAGCACATGGTGATGATTTTATAGTTGGAGCCAAAGTAGATGGGAACAAACGCCAACCAGATGATGCAGGTGGTGTACATGGTAAAAGCAATGTACTTGGCCTCGTTGAAATTAGCTGGGACATTGCGGGTCTTTTAAAGAGAGAGAAAAAAATTAAGAATCAGTCAAAATGTTGTAACTATTTATGATCAGGGTTTATTTTTGTATTGCCTTCTTTAATGCAGATGTGTAATAGTCACTGTTAGCTTTTGTCAACAAGCTTTAGAGCTGGAATGAATATTGATGCAAGATGTTTGCCCAATGACTTGGTAGTAAAGGTAATGGGCTCTGAGACTTAATGAACATCTATAAAACTCTTTATAGGAGAGAGAGGTTAATCAAGTGGCAGTAAACTTAAAACACTTATCACAATAATGTATTCTGTTTCTTACAGAAAAATGTAAAACTCTGCTCACATAAACAGCATAGTAAAATTAAATGTATTCACTGCTGTTGATAAAGTTTTCACACCAAACGTTCAGAGTGCTTCACCATTTCTGTTCACTTTTTATGTGAGGGGATAAACTTAATATATGTGAATGAAGGTCTTATTGAAAAGCCAATTCAAATTCACAGACTTCTGCAGAAAAATATGTCAATTAGATTAATATCTACCTGATAACACATTCCATAATTTTTCTGCATTACAAAAATATAAATAAACATCAAAGTAAACTTAAATGCAAACAGAAAAAAGACACACAAAAAATAATAATTACAAAATTATCCATTAAAAGAATTTTTTTTTCCCCCACGTGGCATTAGAAATTCAAAATGTTTTGTCACTGTACTCCCTGAAAATGGGAGTTAATTTATTCCAGAACCATGCTGCATAATCTACTGCATATGCTTACTGGCCTTAAAGAGAGAATGCATCTGGAAAGAATGTAATTAGAATAAAAAATGTGTCCATCTGTGATTTTATATAGTTTATAAGATTTATTCACAACATGGTTTGGTGCAAATAAGACAGATTTTCAATAAGAAGTGTCCTATTTTCTACCAGAGCATGACATTTTATGACGGTATCCACGAGCAACACTAGTTCAGACTGTTGGCTGTTGTAACTTGTCAATGCATTGACTCTATAAACCAAAATATTCACAATATTTTGGGTCAACAAATAGTTCTGCGAGAGCAAAGTCTGCCGATATACAAGTGTTGCCGATGTGCAACTTATTATTCGCCTCTGTCTGAGCTACAGTTTTGAAACCAACATAAATATTCATAACTATTCCTCTGAATGAATAGTCACAACAGAGATATTTTTGTTAATTAAAGAAACAGACAGGAAACATCAAAGACATACCTTGAAGGCATAAAAGGTACAGCTCAGGATCAGCAGGCCATTGTATCCCAGGGGGGCTACCACTCCGAGGTTAGTGGTGTTGCAGATAAGGTTGACCTGGCGGATGCTAGGGTAGTCGTTGATCACCTGGAGATAGTGAGAGGACAGAGACGGGACTAAGCTATGCCTGGGTTGTATCTTAAGATCCCGAGGTTGGTTTCTTTAATCATGTTACCGTGCTCTTAGTTCACACATCTGCAACCTGAAAACTTACATTTGGTGGCTCCATGAGGAAAAGGGCCACAATGATGCCCAACTGCAGCAGTATGAGGAGGAAGGCAATGATGAGCTGGGCGCAGGCTGACATGAAGCGAGGTTTCTTTGTACAGATCTTCTTTTTGCTCCCTGCCAGGATCCGAGCAATGCGGTTCGTCTGCAGTCGGATCCCGCACATCATTAATACATACATCACTTACTGTACTGGAGCTATTTTTAAGCTATCTGCTTTCAGTATTTCTACACAACTGCCTCAGTTTCAATGGGAGGAGTGGTGGCTCCATCCTATTTCTCACCTTGGTAACAAGTGCAGAGTAACTCATGGCAGGTGACAGACCGATTCCTAGTCGCTGGAGGTAGCAGTGGATCATGTGGGGCTTTGCAATGAGGCTGAAGGTGCACAGATATCCGAGGCAAATCCCTGCTAGTATAATGTAGCACAGCTCCCGGCTGGAGGACTTCACAACAGGGGTGTCCCGAAAACTTATAGACACAGTCAAACAAACATTAGATATGATGATGGAGACATTGAATCAAAACCCTACAACAATTAAAATATACAAAGATACACAATAACAAAGTTTAAAGAAAAAAATCTTTAGGTTTGAAATATTTCTTCATTGAAAAAGTTTCTTACTAGATAAAAACTGCAGTGACAAAGAAGGTAGACATTAGTCCGAGGCAAGCAAACACCACAGCAGCTATTGGTTCTGGATCCCCCCATCGCAGGTACTCCACAGGGATCGGGTCGCAGCCTGGAGAGAAAGGGTGAAAGCATGTGAAGAAGGAATATTAGAAGCAAACTTTAAATTGTTGTATGAATAACTTCAAAGCTTTTTCTGTGTTCACATTTGGCTTGATATTTCTCGTCATGTAGATCAACTATTGCTTGACCTACATGCAAAAATTATAATGAAGCAAAACCACCACTTTACATTACCCTGAACATAATTAAACTAATGGTGACTTGGCAATGCTGGAAAAAAAAAAAGTTAGATGTTGCCTCTTCCCTAGTCTTGAGACAAGGGAAGAGGTTCGTCTTCCAGGAGGACAAACACCAGCGATATGCAGCCGGAGCGAAGATGAAGTGATTTAGATCCAAGCATTTGCATATGTTAGAATGACCCAGAAAAACTCGAGACCAAAATCGAATTAACAACCTGTGGCAAGAATTAAACATTGGTGCTCACCGATGCTCTCCTGTCAATCTGAATGAGCTTCAGCTACTTTGCAAAGATAAATTAACAAATATATTTGTCTCCAGATGTGCTGGTGGTTGATGTTCGCAAAGCACGTCCCCTAACTTTCTTCCTCTTGCTTATCAGTGTTGAAACCAATCTGTGCCTGATTAAAATTCAGCAAAATTCTTGGTGTTAAGACTGTTCAACCAGCTGACCAACAAGCAGAAAAGACTCAACAAATATTTCTACAAACACAGCTGTGTCATAAATATGACATTCCTATAAGTTTGAATTAGTATAAAAATAATGATAAACAATATAATTGAATAGAGCAGCTCTTTGTCACATACAAATATATCTTAGTAATAGAACTTTAATCTCCTTACTCCTGAAGACTCATCATGAATTTTTCTTCCTCCATTTATTCTCTTATTCCTCCATAAATTATTCTGGCCTTTAAATATCCCCTAATATCTCCCTTATCTCTCCACTTCCTCTTCCATCCCACCTAGTTACCTAATTCTTTTCCTCTTTATCGCTGTCTTCTCCATTCGTGATGAGATAAAGGTGCATTAATTAAAGAGACAGCTCTAATTATATTCCGTATTTATGCTGGTGGACTTTATCTGGGTACTTTTTGGCCACGAGTAGAAAACCAACTTTCTTTCCTTGACTTTCAAGCCAGTCTTGCTTTTTCTTTCTGGAAACACGACACAATTTCTACAGAGGCAGATTTTTTTTTTTTTTGTATTAGGTTCAATGTTTTCAACATGATAAACAATGCTCATGAAATCAATAATGAAATGATGAAAGCAAGGGAGTGATAAAAAAAGTAAGTCTTCTGAAAAGTTGTATAAAAGCATAAGTTTCGATTTTATTTTAACAGTCAAGCACACACATAAAAATGAATGTATCTAAGTTCTGTCTCAAAAATACTCTGGAAGACGGCAACATTTTATATGTGACAAAAATTATGTAGCTTTGAATCCAAGGCTGAAAGTCCTCTGACATGCCCTCACACCTTTAGCTATGTCAATTGCCACATTATTTAGTTCATAGAGTTGCAGGAAATTGTGAACTGCGATATTCGACCAGAAGCTGAACTGGTTTGGGGTTCATTGAATCAAAAGTTTTGATATAAACTCAATCAAACAGTCTAAAGGGCTTAGCTATGATTGGTGAGACTCAAGTCTCACAGCAAATCCTCATTTTTTCTGTTCCTTTTCCTGCAATGGGTTCTTCTTATGTCACAGCCTCCATTCACTTCACTTTACCCTCATTTCATCTTTCTAAATTGTTATTTCTCTCCCTCAGCCGTTGTATCAAAACCTATTCTCCACCTCTCCGTGGTTTCAAATGTGTCTGACCTCTCTCGCTGTTTCTGGTGGTTCATCCTTGCTCTACCTTGTCTCTTTGCTCTGCCTTTTGATTTCTGAGTCTTTTGGATTTATTTTCCATTGGTCTGAGTTTGAAGGATCAAAATGTGTGGAGTTAAAACTAGATTTGCTTGAAGTGCTCCTGTTTATAGTCATGGGAAAAATAACATTTCCACCACTGTTAAGACATTTATTTGAAAAAGTCCATCCTTGTTGCTTCCAGGATGTAAGAGCAATTAACTGTAAAATCAGGCATTTTGACCTTTTGGTGATACGAAGCATATAGCTCCGTAGCCCCTTCTAGCAATCAGTGCAGGGTTATAAGGCTACTTTCAACCTATCTGAGTAAATGATTTCATATTGAGAAACATTACTCACATAATAAAACATCTAATAGCCTGTAGGATCTGAAATATTTCTTTTCGGATCCCACAGGCTTCAGCTACCATGTTGAATATTAAAGGTCAAGGGAGGACAATAAGAAAAGACCGCCCTCCGTCTACAGGACGAACTCCGACCACCGTTGTCAACGTCACCCCACAAGAGTTGAGGAAATGTGACATCAAATAAATTGGCAAGTGTCATATTTCTCTTTCCTACTCTCAATTTTGGTTCAGGATTTGAGTTTTAGGATGCTTCTTTTTGTGACAGTGATCCTTCATTTGAATTTTCAGCAGGGCTTGATTCATGTTTTAATCATCAAGCTCAGTGAGGGACATTATAATGAGCAGCTGAGAGCACAACAAGACAATCCCAGTGCTTCCAACGCAATAAAGGTGGAGTAAAATTCACGAGGTCTGTAGTGTTTTTGAATAAAAAATTTAAAGCCTCTCTTAATACAGAATAATTAAAACACTCATGACAATGTCTGTGACATGTAAAGCGGATGAGAGAGGCAGAGGTGAGTCAAAAAAGAAGGGTTGTCTAATGTGTAGTTGGTGCAGAACTTTTCAATTTACTGTAACAGCACCCTAGATGAGAGAACGCTCATCTCAGCGTAATTCTAATTTAAATTGCTTAATCTTTTCTGCATTCCCACAAGGAGTCACCCACTTTGAACAAGAACTTCTTTGTTACAACATTTTAGCATCTTCAAGAACTGAGCAAATGCAGAACCACAAACATACAGATGCTGACCTGTGAGGCCATCATTAGGCCAGGAGCCAAGACTACAGGCTTGACAGGTGTATTCATCAAACACAAACTCGTTTTCTTTGCACAGGGTGCACGTCCAGCAGCAGCTCACCTCACCCTTGCGGATCACCTGAAACAGAGACCATAAGCATTTTATTTTTTTTTACTGCTGAACAAGTGGCCGTTAAAATGCAGGGATTGAATTGGAATTGTATTTGATGACATTGCAGCTCGTATGCAGCGGCCTCAGTATATTTATGTAAAATTGAGCTTGTGTCAAGTCAAGCAGAAAATATCATATTTCTTTGAATAGGGGAATCTGGGAATGAGGAGCACACATAGGAACCAGTAAGGATGCAAGCATAGTGTAAGTTACATAAACCACAGGCTTGCATAGAATTATAAATCATTTGCTTTGTTGATTATAGAAATAGAAATTTGCACGAGACAGTTTGAAAATCACTTTTATGACATAAGATTTTGTGACGTACATTGGAAATTACTTTTGCTTGCCTTTTAATATTGCCAGGGGAAGAGCAACCACTGCAAACCATGCAAAATGAACACTTCATTTACAATATTGTTTTTGTGGCATTTAAATCTTTCAAAAAAAACATTTAAAGCATATCTGCCATCTTACCTTAATTTGCCCTTTGTCACAGGGTTCACTGCAGACCGATTTAATGATGGCATCTTTGCTGGACCAGATTTCATCATCAGCTATCTTCAGTCCACTGTTGTCCCAACTACCAACATTGACGTAGTCATAGTAGTCCCTCCCCATCTTCTTGAAATTCATTATTTCATACCTATTTAAAACAATAAAAATGTGCAGTGAACATATGGCACTAAGTTCCCATTGAGAGATCAAAGAGGTGGGTTATGGGAATTATGCTGGATATAAATCACCCAGCAACTTTGCCTACCTGCCAGGTGAGTCTCCATTTTCATCAAATAAAATTCCCTCCCCAGACACACCAGTGAAGTTGGTCTTCATCAGGAAGTCCAGCAGAGTAGCACCATCTATAGGCCGCATAGCATCACAAAGGCCCTGTGGAAATGTTAGCCATTAGCCTTAAGTATGCAAATGAATTCAAATTAATGCTCAAAATAACCATGGTGGTATGTAATTATTCAACTTTTTGGAACGATTTCCAAAGAAACATAAACATATTCTAATATAGTGTTTAATAAATGTGAAAAAGATAAACTTCATTGTCCCCAAGAGGCAACTTGTTTTACACCCAGCAAAGAACAAACACAAAAAATTACAAATACAACTGACAGAAATACAGAAATCATGGCAACACAGGTTCCTACAATTTCTGTTTAGGCTTTTCAGGTCAAATTACAATGAGGCTGGCACAAACATGCTATTTTAAACTAAGTCAAATAATAGAGCATTATTAACTGATTAGTTAAGAAATAAAATAAAATCAGAGGTGCGATCATTGATCTCACCAGAGGTCAATAATCTCAAAGATCAATGATCTCAATAAAATTGTGGGCTTTTTCATAAACATTCAAAGGACAACATTCAGATAGACGTTTCATTGCCGTTGGTCTGATGTTGCATCTTCACCTATTTGTCCATAAAACTTATTTAAAGTTAAAAATCGTTGACAATGCTGTCTGTAGTCAAGCAGTTTAACTAAGGGGATCTAAAGGGAAATAAACATTTTATCTGTGACACTCAACCAGATTTTCTGTGACTTACTGGAGGCTTGTTTGAATTCAATCAACAGGCAGTGAGTGATCACTTGTTAAAAATCCACCAGCACATTTTCCCAGCAAAAAGATTATTTACAAAAAGACATTATGAGGCTGGTAAACATGTTTCCTTCTACCCTATTGCCTTTCTGCTTTATGTTTAAATGATGTATTAAGTTCATGCAAACAACATTCCACCATAGCTGTTCTATACATCTAATACTGCAACACGTTTAATTTTATAAGCATTAAATCTTGAGCATGAGATGTGCAGGTTAAAGATGCTACAGGAATAGATATTTTTAGGAAATGCAATTAGTAGCGATGTAAGAGAGAGTGACAACAGCTCCCGTAACCATAAAGGAGAGAGTAGCACTTTTAGATGTTTAAAAAACATTATTGTAATGAGGTGAGCAGAAGAAGTAACCTATGTCGACAGCAATTTACTAAATGAAGAACAGGAAACTCAAAGTGCAACTCAACTAACCTAAATCACAAGAAAAAGAAAACAGAAACAACTTTCAGTTGTCAATCATCACTTCTAAGCTTCTCCTATGTAGGAAAGTGAACCAAACTCCGGTGGTGCACAAAGAAAAGGCCACTTTTAGAATGATTGCAGAAGAGATCCAGTTTAATTAGATGCAAATGGAGATTTTTGGCCTGTGTATGTAAAACGTCTGATGATATTAGACAGTGCATGAAAGCCAAACTCAAATTGGCAGGAAGAACACTCTCTGATGGAGTTGAATCACTTCACTCTTCACAGTCATGGTTTACAATCTGAAAAGCTCTTCCTCGTTCAATTGGGATACTTTCTGACTTTTTGTCCGACATGACAAAAAAATCAAAAATGGGAGTAAAGTCTGCTGAAACATAGGGACAGTGGAACATAGGGACAGTCCCCAGAGAGACTTTTGCACGGTCTATTCAAGTAATGACTGATGAGTCCACTTTGCGCAACAATGCAAGGTAGCGAGGCAAAGGAGACACTGCTGGACTCTCTGCATGAACTAAATGTAGTTGCACAGCCAAATTGGAATTTGAGAAAGAGCTTAGACAGTGAAACACAATTATCGACCCACTCAGCTTTTTCTGTACTGCTGCCGTGGTCCCTCGTGTATTTCTTTTTCGACTGGACCTACCTGATAGCCTGGACATAGAGAACGCTGCATGTTATGCAGGCCGAATGCCATTGAGTAAATAGCATTAATGACAAATCCCATCTTGGTGTCCTGTGCGTAATGAGTCTGCAGGGAATCCCTTCCTGTGAAGGTGAACAGATAAATAGATAAATGAAGCAGAAGAGGGCTGACAATTGTATTGATGAGTGTGGTTGGGGAAAAAAAACTAAATAATTTATTTGTAACATCAAAGGGCCCTTTTTCCTCTTCCTCTTCAGTCACTCCCCACCTCCACATTGCATTTCTGCATCTTTCTTGTGTCCTGTTCTTTTGTAATTCCTGTCCCATTTCATTAGAATAAATAAGAAATGACTCCCTTTGATGCAGCTCTGGAGTACTGCTTAGCCTATGAATGAAGTGAATGAAACAGACAGAGAAGGGGAGGGCATTGAATCATAATATGAAAATCAAGGGAGGGTTCATTCTCAAGATGAACCTAAAGGTCGTGTGCGTCCATGTGGTCTGTTTGTAGGTGTGTGTCCAGCCTTTCAAAACGTTTCCCCTCACAGCTATTTTGAATGCAGGACAAAGGTGACCTGAGTTTTCATCAATTCCTTTTTTATGGATAAAAGTTCTCCAGCCTAATCTGCATGAAAGTAATTGTTCGCATTGGGTGAAATTGACTCATCTTAACAGTACTAAATAACAAAGCTTCATTTCTCTTGCCACACCTGCGCCTGAGTACAATCCAACCTGTAGAATCAATAAATCACTTAAATAGAACATTTCTGACAACATAAAGTAGGATAAAAGATCTTAAGCAACACATCATCTGCCAAAAATCCAAAGAGAAGCAGACATCTATTAGAAATGGACTAGAAATATTTACAAAACCATATTGAAGGCTTTGAGACTCCACAATGAATCAATATGAACCACTGGAGAAACTGTGGACCTGCTCCACCAGATGAAAACTACTGGATGCTCACACATTTGCCAAACCGTATCTTGACATTTCCTCAAATTATTTCATATGTGACATCAACCATGACTATTACACTGAAGGACATTTACGTGGTTCAGCATTATTGAATGAATTCTTGGTCTGACCTTCAGTGGGTGACTTTACACTCCACTGCGCTTAGATCGTGGCGGCATGGCCTTAAACAAGCTGCTCCAAAAAAAACCCTCCAAAACCAGTGAAATTAAAACTAGTCTGCAGAGAAGAGTGGACCAAAAATCTCCACAGAAATATAAAAGGCTCATAGCAAGTTATCACAAGCACTTGATGGCAGCTGCTGATGCCAAGGATAGTGTTAGTGTTTTAGTTTAGGGACCAATTACTGTTTCACAAAGCAAAAGATGTGGTTTGGAATGTTTTATTAACATAGCATCAAAATTACAGTCTTTTGTTTTTACCTAGTGTAGGAGCAGATGATAAATGAATATATGATCCACCTGCTGTACAGGTGGAAACTGAGGAGATGTAAATAATAAATAGATGACCTTCACAATGATCAAGAGGTAGCTCTGACTTTAATTCATCTGACAAGGTAGCAATCAGTGTGTCAAAACTACCCTGGTCTATCACCTCAAAGTCACTAAAAACAGAACATAAATATGCTAGTGGTAGTCTAAAGTATTAGCTTGGCCAACACACTGAGCAATATTCTGAAATCAGAATTTTTTTGATGGCCTTAAACATTCAAGTGTTTTCTGTTTTGGTTATTTATCTGTGTCTCTCCACTTACTCTCACAGGTGCGGTTGTACTTGTTGCTCTCCTGTGGATGACCTTTCAGTCTGCAGTGAAACCGATGCTGCCAGAACTCCGGAAACCAAGGATTCCTGTGGTTGTTTTCAGGACGGAGCTTAAGGTAGTAATCGTCAAACCATTTCACGTCCGCTGACTGCAGCTTGATGGTAATACCCCCGGCTGCTTCCTCGGCATAGCCTTCTGTCACGTCGTACCTGTCTGCCCATCCATCGCTGGAACAAAAGGAAAGGAGAGAAAAGTGGTCATGTTTACCAAGTTTGAGCATTCAAATGAGTGCAATCTGTATGCCAATGAGGATACAAACATACAGTGCCTTACAGAGGTATTCAAATTATTTAAAATCCATATTTTGTAATGCTACATCTTCATATTTTAATGTATTTTAGTTTTATCTTATGATACAGACCAACACAGTGTAGAACATACTTGGGAACAGGAAATAATAGGATTGATTATTTCCAAATTATTTACAAATAAAAATTTTGAACATATGGCACGTAGAATATTTGTATTTATCCATCTTTATTTTATTACTGCAACATAGAATCCTTTGCAGAAACCAATTGTCTTCTGAGGTTGTCTAAGTAAAGAGAGCCCACCTGCTATGTACGATTTAATCGTTCAGCTTAACAAAATCTACCGGTTCTGTGGACATCATAAAGGTTTGTTAGAGCAAAGTAGTGAACAAACAGCATCACAAAGACTAAGAAACATAACCAGACATAGAGTGAAAGGAAACAAAAATAGAGCCATCACTAGTCAGAAGACACGTAGGAGGAAGAGATTACATCCTGACGGGCCATGTCCAAAATCCAACGGATCGTTTACAAGAGGGTTAAAACCACTAGGCACATACACACCCACACATAGCCAGACTCTCGAGATGATCTAGGTCAAACTGAGTTTGTCTGACTCTGTTGATAAACGGCAGCTATATGCATGTCAGCGCCTCACAATTCACCCCCACAACACATCTAGACACTGTAGTTTACATCTTTAGAAAGACACCTGGGGTTGCCACTCCTTTACAACGAACAGATGGCAACGTGGATGTGTCTGCATGTGAAAGGCAGCGATAAAGGGAGGGAAGTGAATTGAATGACAAATGTCTTCTCCTTCCACAATTATCACCAGCCTGTCACAACCAAAACAATGATCCTCAGTTCCTCCACTGAAAGTTAGTTTCTTTCAGCATAATTTTTGTTTATTTTAGCCTTTTCTGCCAGTGTTTCTTTTCTCGCTCTTCTCTCTGTCTCAGAGCCTCCAGAGTACAGAACTAATTTTCTCCTTCAGGAGTCCCTGCACCCTGAGTCACGTTGGAGATCCAGAGTGGAAGTGAACTGCTTCCCCTACCCTGCCTACCACAAAGTTCACCTCTGTCAATTTGTCCCTTCTTCTTGTCACAGTTACTGTCACCCTCTGTCACTGAGCTGTGGTCAGAAATCATAGTGAAATCATTTTTCAATTACCATAAATCGATGTAGCATGAGTAAATGTTTAGCCTCTTATTTGTATGGTGCAAAAGGTCAGTGCAATTAATAAGAGACTACAATCTTGTCACTGATACTCGCTTAGCTCTTTTTAAAGTTTCTATGAAAATTTGTTCTTTTAATCCAATTAATGGGGGCATATTGTGTTAAATTGAGTTTTTTGATTATTCCTTCATCTAAAACACACCTGGATTGTTGTTAACTGTTTAGCACATCTTTCCATCCCATTTTATCCCAGGATGCTTTTATTATCATGCCAAGGGATGAAATGAAATCAATTTGCAAAACCTTTGCTCAACCAACTACTTTGGGTGTGGGGAATAGCCTCAGGTGGTTAGCATTTAGTTGAAATTGACACCAGTACACAGGGCCAGCTTAGGTGAGATAATCATTGTCAATAAAGTGGACGGGCTGAGATTTTTGGCAGAAAAGCATGAGCAGACCCTTGGGAGGCACTTTATCTCTGCACCTGATTCCAGCTCATACTGAAGCTCTATGCTCAGCTGCCATATTCTGCTTGGCTTCTAACATCCCCGTGCTTTAGTTTTGTGATGTACTCAATGTACAACACTAGTAAAGTTCAAATGTCGACAAAGAAACTTTGAGATGGATGAAACACGACACAAACTTTAGTTTTCTTCCTCCAGTACCTCTACCTTACCAGCCAAATGTGCATATTGCATTACTAGAAAGATCCACTACTAGTGAAAGACAGGGTCTTATGTCTAAACATAAAAAAAAAAACTACTGGTATTCCGCATAGAAATACCATCAAAACAGCAAAAAGGATAAAAAAAGAGAAAAAAACAAAAACAAAACAACTTTATTGTTTATAGCCTGTAAATATCACTCTTTAGTGGTAATTCTAAGCTGAAAAGTGCTGATTTATTTATTTATTTTCGAAGGGATGCATTTGGTTTGCTGTCATTTTGAAGTTCACAACAATTAAATTACTTTCCTCAAGGACAAAAATACGAAAAATACAACCTTACTTTTATCAGTGAAAGTGATTATCAGAGTTTTTGCTGTACAACCCGTAGAATGTTCTATGAAATACATTTCCTGAATTTTAAGTCAAACACACAAACAAACGGGTTGTTACAGATTAAAGATTAACACTTGAGATATGCAGCTGTGTGGGTAATGATGCAAAAAAAGAGGAGGAGGGTACAGTATATGAGGATAAGCTGAGTGTGCGGACAGAAAAAAGGCTGCAGTTGTTTACCTATTATTTCATCAGAGAGTAGACAGATCAATCGTTTTCTATTCTGGATCAAAATAAGTGTTATAAATGACATTCCATCTATTTCTCTCTTTCAGTCTCCTTCCACATGTCTGGAAACGCAAGGCCGTTGTCATGGTTTTCAGCCCACGCTCAATCTGCTGTCTGTACTTTGTGTCTCATTAGAGGCACACTGGATCGTAAGTGTATGCACATACACCCACACACTCTCTCCACCCCTGTCACACACACGCACACACACACTTCCGCTCTTACTTTTCTATTCACTATTCAATTAACATCTGATGCCCTGCACCAATGTCACAAATGCTATTTGAGTAACCGTACAATATTCCAGTGTTGTAGGCCACCAAAATACCTTAAGCGTAACTTAAGCGTAACTTAAGCAAATCAATTCTAAAAAGCTGGGCCCGAGGCACCTGCCTTTCCTTTCTGTTCATTCAGGGTATAAATAGAAACTAGAACTCATTTGCAAATGGTTATTAATTTGTAGCTGGCTGTTTCTTGGTTATAAAATCTATCACAAGACTGAAGTTTCTGACTGTCTGGATTCCAGAAAAAGGCTTAACAAAGCCTTGGGTTTCTTACTTTATATGTCAGTATTACATAATATTACATGCAGAGTTACTTTGTACAGACGAATTTGCCTCACTAAATGTAGATGCTAAAAAATAAGTAGATTACAGCAATGTTGACTGTTCTAAATTCAATAAAAGATATTTGATCCTTCTACTTTAAAATGATTTATTCTGCTCACAGATGCAGCAATTTGAAAAGAATTGAACATGTCTTCAATATCAAACAGACAAATTAATATTTTAAATCATTTATTGATCAGTTAACACCTTCAACAGGCCACCAGTTCATCACAAGACACCATAAGACACACAAAAGGTAACCAACCATGGTCCTAAAAAGGTAAAGAAAGAGGCAAATTAATCAAATCAAGAACAGTGGCAACATGCAAACTCTGTGGAGAAGAAAACTGTACCATGCATCCTTACTGAGAAAGATCCACATATAAATTTCTATGTACCTTAAATCGACCAAATATGTGACTTATGGGCATGAAACAGTTTGAGGTTTTCAGTCTGGTATCCTTAACTCAAAATAAATGTCACAAATTGCACAATTAACAATTAAAGCAATTGTAGAGTAACAATTATTCCAGCATCTTCTACAATGATATAACTTTAATTAGTCGATCTAATAATATTACTATATCATCCATTTATTGTAATTTTGACTGCAAACAAAGACTTTAAGCAAAATTCCAGATTAAGCCCTCGTCAATTCTTTAGTAGTTTAATTTTTTAACCTTTAACCTTCTGCGCTTTAGAGTTTCACAGGTATAACAAGCTCAAGCAAAGAAACTCACGAGTTTCTTTTATCTCTTATCATGTTTGCATTATTCTCTAATTACCATATCAAAAGTCACCAGTTGAGTAAAAAGAGGTCATCATCTGTAAAAATATTTGACTGGATCTGAAGCCGTGCTGCCAACAGGTCACTTTAGTAATTATTGCCCATGTTCAATGATAACATGCCACTCGATCCCAACACACTCTGACAACATGCCACTCGATCCCAACACACTCTGACAACATGCCACTCGATCCCAACACACTCTGATAACATGCCACTCGATCCCAACACACTCTGATAACATGCCACTCGATCCCAACACACTCTGACAACATGCCACTCGATCCCAACACACTCTGATAACATGCCACTCGATCCCAACACACTCGATCCCAACACACTCGATCCCAACACACTCGATCCCAACACACTCGATCCCAACACACTCGATCCCAACACACTCGATCCCAACACACTCGATCCCAACACACTCTGATAACATGCCACTCGATCCCAACACACTCGATCCCAACACACTTGATCCCAACACACTCTGATAACATGCCACTCGATCCCAACACACTCGATCCCAACACACTCGATCCCAACACACTCCATCCCAACACACTCTGATAACATGCCACTCCATCCCAACACACTCTGATAACACACTCGATCCCAACACACTCGATCCCAACACACTCTGATAACATGCCACTCGATCCCAACACACTCGATCCCAGCACACTTGATCCCAACACACTCTGATAACATGCCACTCGATCCCAACACACTCCATCCCAACACTCCATCCCAACACACTCCATCCCAACACACTCTGATAACATGCCACTCGATCCAACACACTCGATCCCAGCACACTTGATCCCAACACACTCTGATAACATGCCACTCGATCCCAACACACTCGATCCCAACACACTCGCTCTGTCACTGCCATGGTAACCTGGCACAGATTCCACATCAGCATCTGCTGCTTACAACCAAAAACACTGCAAACACACAGACGCACACAATCGTCTACACATTACAAACAGCACAGTAAAAAAAACCTTAAGCCCTTAATTAGCTGGACATAAAAGCTTAAACACTATGTGCACAAAGTATCATGTATACATAAGTGTGAGTCGTTCAACAAATCAACTTTACATGTCAGATGGCATTTAAGCTAATAACATATAAAACACAGGTGCCAACATGATCACAAAATTTTATTTCCTCCATAATAAATGCTGCAGCGTTGTGTCTAATCCTTTTCAGTTCATCAGTGCATGAACTAAAGAGACGTGATGATGAGGGAGTTAGAAGAAAGGTCGATCAAACTGTATTTTGGGGCTTTAATAACTAATAAAACAAACATGATGCCACCACTTTCATGCGTCTGGTGTACTCAATCACAATAATAATTTAGTGTCAAAAACACAAGAATTCTCATTTCTCTGCTTTTCTCGCTTCCACAAAAGGTTTTTATGACAAAGTTGTGTTTTAAGAAATCTGTAATCATCTTAGGAAAAGCCAGTCCAGTCTATCTTTGTAGAAGTTAATTCTTGGAGGAAATAGAGACATCAATAATAACAATATATGCTGTTGTTGTTCATTTATCATGCAAAGAGAACTAAAATTATTTTTTTTCGTAATAAATTGCAGCAGTTTCCCTACAACACAGATTAAAAATGCGTCTTCAGTTGTGTCTGATTCAAATTGACTTATCACAAAGGTTTTCTATCAAATAACAGATTCTCTGATGTTCGTTTGCCTTTAGACAATTTTCTGCATTGTAGCCTGCTGGAAAATTAAGTTTGTTCTTCAAAACATGAGCATTGTCTCCTTGTGTCTCAGTTCTTTTGTCTTTATTGTTTTTCTTATTTATGCCGGAGACCATGACTCTGTCACTTGAATAGACTTTTTGTAGTTTCTTGGTTTTGTAAGTCGCTGACTTCAATGTAAGTGAAACTTGCAGCATACACACACATGCCCTTTAAACTGTTGTTACATTAAAAAAATAAAAAATCTAGCTCCATGTTTGGTCATTTTCTGTATGAAGGTCTCTGACATGTGGTCTTCCAGTATTATTCTGTAATTAGCATGAATTATATAAGAATAATTATAAACATATAATGATATACTACTTAAAAAAATCTTGATTTAAGTGCAACTTTCACTTTAGCAAAAATAATAATAATTAAAAAAAAGTGAATTACATTTATATTAGCAAACACTGTGACTTCTGATAGTAACAACTTCATTATTGGAGGGTTGGACAGAAAACATCAGCTACATAAGAAAGGATAACAAGCTTTTTGACATGCAGATTGATGAAGAGATGTTGAAGCTGATCTGAGGTCTCGCTGCAAACAGTAACTGTGGAGATGAACTGACTACTACTGAGCGATGACGGCTCATCTGTCATGGACCCCAGCCAAATAGAGGTCAGGGGTCACTGTGACAACAGCAAAACTCATTTAGCCAAATGTCAGAACTGCATCGCACACAAACACTCTCTCTGTGTGTGTGTGTGTGTGTGTGTGTGTTGTGTGTGTGTGTGTGTGTGTGTGTGTGTGTGTGTGCGTGTGCGTGTGTGTGTGTGTGTGTGTGTGTGTGTGCGTGTGTGTGTGCGTGTGCGTGTGTGTGTGTGTGTGTGTGTGTGTGTGTGTGTGCCATGGAGGCAGAGATACAAGACTCTGCCTCCATAGGTATGTGTGTATTCAAGGGTGTAATTCAGTGAGTGATCGGACCACTTTACACGCCTATCATTCAATAACGCACAGAGACAGAGAGTAGAACAGCCTGAGCCTGCTTATCGTGGCGGCAGGTTCATTTTTACCTATCTATCAATATCAGACCTCATTACCCTCTGGCTCTGTTTCTGGCTGCTCTCAGCTGCTCTCAGCCCTGCTTAGTTTCCTGTTTGTCTTTTCTTCCCACATCTGGATCCACTTCCCTGCTTTTTGTTTTTTTTTCTGTTTTTTTCTCACATTTCTCAGCCATGCTGATTGCCTTCTTTTTTCTTTCACACCACTAACAACTACATTATGTAGCTGCTTTTGTGCAAATTTTGTTTTTATTTGAAGAAATCTTTAAGGAGAAAGGTGTGTGTCGATTTAAATAAAGCTCATGAAAGTGGTGGCAAGGCAATGCTGAGTGCTTCCTGCTGGCGTTTCATCAGCAGGACATTTGTTTCTATGACAATTTCTTGAAAATGTAGCTAGTTTATAATGAGATGTGATTAACTCTTTGCTTATTTTCATACATTAAAGTAAATTTGTATGTGCTTAGCACTGAAAAACAAAATTTTTTGCCATTAGGAGAAACAAACGGTGGATGTTTCCACTTTTTGCATCATTTCTCACAGTGGAAATGCAAATAGGTCGTCTGTGTTTATAGTGAAGATTATTACATTGAGATTGAACACAATTCCAAGTCCATTTGGGTTAAACAAGGAACAATATTTGCTGATACAGAATCAGACCTTAGAAGGCTGGTGCTATCCTTGGGACAATCCATGTTTTCTGTCGGTGGCCCAGAAAAAGCTCCAAAAATATCGCGACATATTAATTGTAGTAGTTTTAATCTTCCTCCATCGCTGTAGTTCTGAAGGGGAGCTCAGACAAAATTATATCTCTATATGACATGTTTCGTGCCAGTCAGACTCAAGGCATTGTAAGGCATTTCACTGCTCCCCTATGTATTGCTATGACAGGCCCTAGTCATAAAATCAAATTTTGGCAATGAATGGTTTATGCGAGTTATCAGGAAAGAAAAAATTATTTACCAAATCCAAGAAAAAAAAGAACTGTGCTGAGAAAATGTGTCCTCTGCCAAGATCAATGCTTCATGTAAACAGATAATAACAGTAATCACTTTGAAATCTAACAAGTGCAATTTCTGCCAATTCCCTAAATTTATCAAGACTGATTGTGAAATATGATGCAGACGTTTCTGTTTGACCTTGTTAACGAAAACACCAACAAGTGAAGAATACCTTCTCCAAACTATGTCTACAGACGCTGCATACAGAGAAGATAGAAGGGGAAAAAAAGATTATTTACAGAACAAGCTCTAATAGAGAAAAATGTGACCTCAGTAATAAGAATTAGGATGATAAAATTCCCATTAGTGTTGCTTGTCCTTGTCTGTAAAATAAAGATATTAAATGAAGAGTTTTTTGATAAATAAGAGCGGTCTACTCTACACTAAGGGTTCAGAGGTGAGTCTGTTAGACCTTATTCAAGTTGACTGATTAGAAAATATTTTCACAAGATCTTTTCTCAAAACAGTGTCTACTGTACTTTTACCTTGAGCCGACATTTTCCATCTTTGCCACTTGTCTTTTATTTTTTTAAGAAAAAAAAAACGTGTTCTTCAAAAAAGGACATAGAACATTATTCTCTATATTTCTCTCTTCATTTAGGTCATAATTAGGTTTAATTCCTAAAGCAAAAACACCAAAATCAGTTTTAGAGAAAAACATTTAGTGGCGAAGTAAAGTGAAGGGACCCATTTATTTGATGACCTAAAACTGAAATAAATTGTTATTAGCATGTTTGTTGAGTGTCAGTCGGGTGATTTTGGGTGGTGACAAAATGACACTACTGTCATTACTAATAGAAATGGATGAAATTTCTTCTAATTCAATTAGTAATTCTTAGTAACCCTTCTTACTTTTGTGAAGAAAAGAAAGAAGATTATATGGGAGTAAATGATCTAAACTCATATCAACTTTATGTTCAAAATCGAGTGAAATCAGATTCTTCTGCTTTATAAAATTAATGAACTAAACTTTATTTAAATATAAAGTTAGATTCAGAAATTGTAGGAATGAGCAAACAGATGTTTTCTCATTATTAGAAGTGCAGCAGAATTACCCGTCTTCACTCTACCTAAAAGACACGCTGAAGAAAAATAACTAAATAGAAGGAAGCAGGAGGTGCAATAAAATAAATAGATGTAAGAGGAGAAGCAGATGAATGAGTGCAGATAACAGACATTATTTCCCTTCCAGCTGGGGTCTTTATCTGGATGCAGTCAGGTGTGGGAGTTTTACACACAAACTCAAGACACTAGTTCACAAAAAAAAAGAGCAATATGAAAGTAACAGGTTTTACTTGCTCATCAATTTTAAGCCACGGATAACCAGGCAAAATGTATTGTCTGCTGAAGATGAAGAGAAAACAAGACAGCAATATTGAAGAGCAGCAACAAAATACAGGTCAACACGGAAAGGAAAACTGAGGAGAGAGGAGGATGAAGGAAACAGCTGAAAGAGCAATCGGGTCACAGAAGAGGCAATTAGACGTATGAATGAAAGACTAAAGGAGGTGAAGAGGTTAAAGACAAAATCTTCTCTGGGATATGTCAAGGCGGAGAAGGTATAAAGTGACACAGATAACATCTCCAGGGAAGAGATCGAATTACAGGCGGAGAGGAAAGAAGATCAAAAAGGGATCTCAGTTTTTTACACAATTTGGAGTATGTTTGCAATGTTGAGAAACAAAGACCAATATGTTTGAGGAGAAGATTTGAGTTGAGCCATAGCAAAGCACACACACACACACACACACACACACACGCTCACACACACGCTCACAGTGGGACAAATGTTGAAAATCTGATGTTAGAATGAAAGAGTTGGCGGGAAACACAGACTTTGTATTTCATCTTTTCCTTCAGGTCTGGCCTCATTACATTTTATTGCTTCACACATAAAAGTGTGGTCTCTCGTATGCGACACAGCAGACACTGTAATATCACCTGCTGGGGTTATACACCTCCAGCGTACCATTACTCTTCCTCCCTGAGTTTTTTTATTTCGGCCTCATCTTTATCACCATGGTGGCCTTCTGGTCTTTTTCTTCCCTGATCCTTTTCTCAATCTGAGCCTTTTGAACCCCTGTGCTATCATTTTATTTTTTCTCTCTGTTTCCCATCATGCTCTGAGGTTTCTATTTGAATATTCCTATGCCAAACCCAAGCCCTTGTAAGCGTGGAGCCACATGACGGCAAATTTGCACTATTTAGATGATATTTAGGTGGCATTTCCAGTGATACATGATGAGACACTTTGACCAGAAAAAGCATCCAGAGTGTCCTGTTAAATTTGCTGTAAAATTGACAGTATTTCAGTAAAAGATCACTCATGCCTAAAATCAAACATGATGGTGGTTGTGCGATGATCTGGGCATTTTCTACTTCAACAGAACAATCACCCAAAGCACACCAGCAAGATTACGTCTTAAACTTCTCAAAAGAAACTAAATGAGGTTTTTTGAGAAGCCCAGCTAAAGTCTATACCTTGAAAGTTAAAAACAAAACACTGATACAACAATTTGTTTTAGAATCTGTGTGGGGAAAAAGCAAAACCAGAAGAAATGTGTAACACATTTTCAGAGCATTGTAAAAAATTTTAAAATCGTCATTTACCCTGAAAACCCAGAAAATATTTAGCTCTAACTTCTTCTAAGCCAGTGCTTCTCAATTATTTTCCGTTACGCCCCCCTAGCAAGAACAAAACTATTCGCGCCCCCCACTCCCCACCGTGACTATCCATCTCTGCATAACATTTTTTTCCTTATTAACATTAAAGAAAAAAAGAAAGACATATGGTCAAACTTACAAAGAATAACTTTATTAAATTGTGTTTTAAGTCTGCAACAGAAAGATTTTAAGTGCATCAATGCCTGAAATTAAAAATAAATAAATCCATGTCTACTGCTGCAGGCAGTATCAGCTCCTCTGCTATGGTGTGGGGCTTTTTGCACTGCGCAATTTGGTACGCCACCTTATATGATGCTAGCAGCGCTCGATGGTTTACTGAAGTAGCCTTCACAAAGCGGGATGACTGTTGGCAATATTCAGCACGTTTTCGCTGAAAAAACTCTAGCGGCTTATCGGCGTGATTGGGATGTAACGTATTTAAGTGACGCGCTAATTTATTTGGCTTCATGCTGTCCGCTGCGAACATTTTTAGACACAGCAAACACACCGGTCTTTCCTCTTCTCCAACATGTAGTCAGTGAAGCCAAGCGCTAAATACGCTTCGTCGTATTTCCTCTTCTTAGCTTTCGGTTCACTTTCTGTTGTCTCATTATCTTTGTCTCTCTCCGCTTTTCTTTTCATCCCTGTTAAAAACTTTTTCATGTTGGGGGTTGTTGAATAACGGAGGCCAGAGACAGAACGCAGTCGGAGCTCTTTGTTGACTTAACACTGCTAACCAGGGCAACCTGTTGTCTTGTAAGTCGTAAAATGTTGCACTGTCGCAAACGTGACAGAAGTAACAATGAGAGCGCCACTGCCGTCTACTGTGCGCAATTACACTTTATACTAGTACGGCCAAAAAAAAGCCTGTTCCCCAGGATCACACGCGCCCCCAGGTATCGCACCGCGCCCCCCAAAGGGGGCCCGCCCCACTATTTGAGAAGCACTGTTCTAAGCCAAGAGATTTTCTGCTGGACTTTCTGCTGGTGGCAACATATTTTATGGAAATGTCTAGACTAAGATCCATGTAAAACATCATGTCCTGGTACACGCTTCCTGACATATGGAAATGCACATCCGTCAGTAAACAATTTTACGTAACATAATGATACGCCTGTGGCTTAGAAACAGGAGTCAGAACTATTTCCTGCTTTGCAATAATTATACTGGTTGGCCCCTTCACACAAGGACGCACACACATACTGCTAGTCAGTCTGTTTGACAGTAGGGATTAGTGAGCAGAGCAGCTAATGCCCGATAATGAGCATCCAGCTTATCGCCCACAGAATCATGTTTGCATCTGGGAGAGTGTGCTTATCAGAAAAAGAGGAAAGGGAGGAACAGACAGGTCTGCAGTAAATTAACTGTTTCATTAAGAGCTTTAATGAATTCCCCACTTCTGATTTGCAAAACATGTTTCAGTGTTTTTTTTTTCACTATTAGCGTAACTAAAGGACTTCATTTACTTCTCAGTTATTATTATTAAAGTCATCACAATTATTCTTGATTAATTTTAGCCCAAGCTAATATTATCACAAAGCTTTGATTGTTGAAGATGTTTTGAGACCAACATGGCTGTGACTCAGATGTTTCTATGAATCCACAAACAGTTAGACATGAAATTAATTTCAAAAGCATGGAACAGTGAAGATATAAAATGATGATCATCCAGTCAAAGAGATTATTGTCAATGTTAATTACAAAGTATATGCACTGAAATCATCCAGTGAAACAAAATCAAAATTTCGAGCCTGTTCATGATTATGAATCAAGTGCAAGAAAATGTTTATCAGTATCAATATTTTATAAATAAATACCAGTAAATTGAAAGGCTAAGTGAAAGATGTCAACATTTTGGTGAAAGACCAAACTTCATGCTTTCATGGAAAGAGTTGTTATCCAGTTGTTTAAATTTAAATTAAATCCCCAAGTTAAAGCATTATAATTATTTAATAAAAGAGTGAATTACTTTAGTAACTACTAGGAAAAAATGTATTTTCACCACTGAGAGGGGTTTTTGCTTTAACATCGCCTCTTCCACCACTCTGTCGAGGACAAACTTTGTCTGGCAGCAGTGAAAAGGCAGATTTCACTGCACTGCTGGTATTATTAATAGGATTTATTTATTGCATCAATTTCAAAATCTATAGTTTGAGTACTTTGAAAACGGAAAACAAGTGAAAATAATGTCACAGATTTTGAATACATTTTCATGGGTCACAGCAGAAAAGTTGAAAGGGCTTCATCGACTCGTGCTGTTCTGCTTAGGCAGCATAATTCTGCCTGAGAGGCGTCAGCCGAAGGATCTCCCATTACTGCACAAGGACACAGCTGGAAGAACACTTATAGCACACAAGTAAACCTCTCGATCCCTTTTTTTTCTGCAAACTTCCTCTCTTTTATACACTCTGCCTCTGTCTTTCCATCATTTTTTATCGCCCTCCGTCCCAGTCGTTGCTATGGTAACAAGCTATGCGGGGGCAGCGGTGCAGCACACAACCCCGTCCTCCAAATTCCCTGGAAGACGGGGAGAGCATGGGAGACAAATGGATAATAGGTCTCTGGCATGCATTTGAAGCATTTTGAAGAGAATAAATGTCACTCGACCCCCAGGTGAAAGGAAATATTCTCCACACTTAAGTGGCAATGCAAAGTCAGATCGTTTGATCGAATAGTCCACAACTCCGAGGTGAATTTTAGTCTTACGCCTCTTTCGGTGGACGCTGCACCTGCCCGACACCTGCAGACTGCAGTCTGTCTGCGGCTTCAAAGCTACTAATGCGATTTGACACTTTCAGGATTTCACCAAATGATTGTGAATTCCAGACTGGCAGCTCTTATGCAATATGCACCTAAACAAAGTGAGCTACACTGTTAAGAAGTGAACTTCAGAAGTCCTTCTTTTCAAGTCAAACAGCAAGTGTTAAATCACTAAAAGTAACCCTGGAAAAAACTGCATTGTTTTTCAAATCTTAAATGCTAAAATTACCAAAACTCCTTACCCAAAAATGTTCAGAAACTGAAAAAAGAGCATATCATTTAAGAGGACATTTTAATATAAATCAACAAGGTTCTGTAACCATATTGAAGCATTACAAGGTATGGAATAACCTTGGTAAGAAAGGAAAGCCAGTACAATTTCAAATAAAGTCAATTTAAAATAAACTTAACATCCAATATATTTAAAAAATATTCTGTTGAAAATTATGTATATTTCAGTCAAAAGGATATAATTCAATGGAATAAGTAATGTACTATAAACATAAAGGTCGGGGAAAGACAGAATCACACATCACATCTCATTCAGCATAATCTGTTGGCAGGTCAACTATGACCTCTGAGCGTCCAATTCTGGCGTTTTTAGATGTTAAGATGGAAGCCATTGTTTGGAGAAAGCCACAAGTCCTGTTCACAGTTTACCACAGAGCTGAACCTTGAACCTTGAAAACTCCTTACAGCATGCCATGTGAATCAGAGAACTATCGGTTTCAACAACAACACAAAATGTGTCTTATGTAACCCAACAAACCTTGTACTGTTTCATTCTAACATAAGATAAGAACATAATTTTATTAGTCTCCCATAGGAACACAATGACCAGCTTCTTTAAGTCGATTCATCACATGACATACCAATAATGTTCAAATTAGTTAGTGGTAGTAACACAACTACAGATGACTCAAGAGGTTTTTAGTACTTTCCATTTGTCCACAGAAAACCTAAATGCACCCACACATTACATGAACCAATATGTGGATGTCTTAGATAAATGCAAACAGTTCTAATAAAATTATGTGGTGAAGATTTTCCTCAGTTACTTTTAATGCTCCTCACACTGAATCAATAGACTGGTCCTGTAATATGATATCAGACATAAAACTCTGCTGTTCCACTTTCTCAATGTTCATATGTTTTCCTTGGACTGTGGAGTTCTGCGGTCAATCCTCAAATGAATTAAAGTTCACATTTCTTTTAATTAACTCCAAGCAGAGCTAAATTGAGGAGCCATTTATTTCCTGTCCAGGCACTTCAGGAGATAGCCGAGCAGCTTACAGATAGCCTTTCAAATGTGTGATGGATGAAGTGTATTGTGCAGAGGAGACAAAGCATCTGTAAAGGTTATGAAATAAAGTAGTAGGAGAAAAAAAGTCAAGTGTTGATATGGGATGGGAGTGAAGCGGGGGCAATGAGCACAAAATGCAAAGGTTATTTCCTTCTTAAAAGGTTTGCATGCACAAGAACATTCAAGTATCAAACATGAAACAGGGAAATTTATTATGGTGTGGATTACTGGGACAACAACCATTAAAGGGATTATGATGTGTGTAAGGATGTGTGTGAATGTGTTAATGTACTTGAGCACGCAGAACCACTGATGTAACCGTCAGATTAATCCCTCTGAAAAATGAGCAACAGCGTGCCAAACAAGAATTTTAAAACAAACAGTGCAAACAATCTGCTCAAATAAATGATCAGTCATTTATTTGATTGATCAAAGCAATCAAATAAATGCAACGTCTCAAAGTGAAATATATATATTTACTCTGCACTACCGTCTCTTTGCTCCGCATCCCTGTATCTCGTCCCCTGACTCTCTAATTCCAAGCACTTTTCCCATTGGAGTGCCGTAAGAGGATAAGACCATTCGCTGGGAGAGCAATAAGAGGATAAATCATGTGTGTATTTGTGTGTCTCCCCATATCAAAGCCTGCCTGTATGTACAAATGCCTGCTCTTATCCAGGTGATGCAAAAGTTGGTCAGTTTGAAAGCAACAGTGTTTTTAGTAGAAATGTCTCTGCATGTTAGAGACCATTGACAGTTCTATGTTATTTGGGTTAAGTGTTATGTGGAGGTTCGTTAGCAGGTCCACTTGCCTCTGGCTCTGCCCTACATACTAAAAAAACAATTAATTCCCTGTCAAGAGACTCATTGTTCTGCGTTTCATTTTTCCAAAATTTTTCTGTGATTTTTTTTTTGTTGTTGTTGCAAGCATGAGATCTGTGCAAAGACACAATAAAGGTAAAAGAGCCCATAGGCTCTTTTACTTTTTGGGTAACATTCATACCTACTAACCCAATACAAACACACAAAATTGGATGCACACCCATGCACACAACCCATAGAGAGTGTAAAGCGTGTACTTTACACTGTCAGGTCCCGGTAGCATTTCCCCAGAGGAGCAAACCATCGCTGGTCCCAAGAGGTGCTGCCCTTCATTCCGGCGTGAAGAAAAGCAGACAACACAACCCTCCGCAGCAGTGGAGCAGCCCCTCAGGCCAGATGAGGGCTGGTCGCCATCTGAACGACCCCAACCCAGACCCTGAACCCCAACACCATCCAGTGATGGGACCAAAAAAATCCATGTGCTCAAACAAACCAGCCTTCCAGAGCAGCTTCATGAGAAAACAGCTGCAACATTCCATCGGGACATGAACACACGTCAGAAATTCACCATCCACAGGGGGGAGCTCTGCCCAAAATGCCAATGAACTGAGCGCAGCGCAACAGCAAGGCAGTGGCTCTGCATGATACCACCCTTTCCCCAAAACTTGAATGCAACAGACCAGACACCATCAAACCCCATGACAACACTGGACTCACGTTCCAAACTGTTTAATGCTTTCTAATGTTGAAATTTAAAAAGACTAGCAAACTGCATGTGTTTTGCCCATGTTTGTTTAATAGCAAAAGCATTGCACCTTATTCGCAGACTTTTTTTTGTCTCTGTATGAAGGAATCAGGAAGTGGAATAAAGCAAAAACATGAAGAGAGAAAAGCAAAGTGTCAAAAAGTCAAGAGTGTGCAAAAACAAAAAGGAAATAGAGGCCAAAAGACAAAGACAGGTACTGACAGAAAACAGGGAAGTACTGGTGAGTTGAATAAAAAAAAATCTTTGATATATACGGGAGTTTCAGTTCAACAGCTTTTTGAAGTCAACCTAGACTTTTATTGAGGTTTAAAATGTGAAGACATACACTTCCTGTGAGAGTTTTTTGATATGCTTTTGACACATTTGACACAGAGGATCAGAGAGATCCCAGATACTTTCATAAAATATTTCTTTTATCAAACTCAGAAAAAAGGGCATCATGTGAAACAATAAAACAAATTCCAACACAGTCAATGCCAGGGCAATGTATCAGCCTATGAAAGATGAAGGGCCTTTGTCTAACAAAATGATCCAACTGAGCGCTGTGGGACCTATTATATTTCAGAAATCCATTTCCCTAAAAGCTAAAATTCAATATGACCAGGATTAAAATGTCACTGTTTGGATTACTAAGGCAGGTGTGCCTGGAGCAATTTTGTGGAACAATTTACCAATACAGATAGAAAATTGGCATCCCACTGATTACAGGACAAACGTCTGTCTCCTGAGCCACCGTCCACCTCCTTCCAATGCTGCTACTGTCGTCTGCAAAAATGCACCAGTCTATGATCCACCATTGACAGCCATGAGGAGTGTCTTTGTGCTGTCAGTCATGCTCATGCACAACGTGCTAATGAAGTGACTTTCCATCCCAGCAAAACCACTTTTCTGCAGTCATCAGTGCCTATATGCTGAATAGTCTGAGGACTCATGGCAGGTTATGTTGTGGTGAACCAGCTGCAGCATAGCAGAAAGCAAGGGGAAGAGTGTGATGAGGATGACTGACAGCACTAAGGCCTTCCTCCTGGCTCTGATTGGTTGTTTTCTAACTGAGTGGTGTATTTCTGCAGTTTGTGGGCATACTGAGAGAAGGCAGAGGAGCTTAATTTTTTCACAGATTATACTGTCACAACACAATGATAATTTTAACCAATATGTAAAAAACATGTTTTTAGAAAAGTCACATACAGCAGCCAGTGCCAACTTTAAAATAAGTTGGCATTGGCAAGAAAGTAAGTGCAAACTGCTGAAATTGTCAACAGATGACTTGTATTTCAAGTCATGTCAGAAATAATTATATTGCATAGTTTTAAAAAAAGTATTATCCAACTCATGAAACAATGAAAAAAATATTGTGCTCCAACCTGACCCTCGGAACAACAAGGTTCACCAGACATCCGTGATTATTGTGGGAAAGTGTTGAGTTGTCCCTTCGCTTATTGCTGTGAATTTGTCTCTGACCACATCTGGTCCTAATGTTGTCAAGATGCTGTATTTATCCCCCTAATGCGGGTTAATGCATATTCCACAAATGCAAAGGATTGAATTGGAAGCACTTTGCGTCCATCATGCAGTCAAAATTATGCCCAATTATACTTAATTTTGCTAATCTGCATAATAAACACCCACATTTATAAGAGAGGACAGAGTAGTGGAACAAAAACGTCCAGCTGTAAACATGGCAGCTTTCTGCAATATAAATAGCAACGAGGAGAATCACAGCCAGAATAGTGCGAAAGGTGTCAAATTCTACATTTTAAAACAAATACTGTATGCAGCACTTTCACATAACTCAAACAAACCCAACTTGAAATATTCGTATGAGACTACAGAATCACTCCTGTAATAGAACAACATTCTCTTTATCTTCACCCTCCCCTCTTAAGCATCCATCATTCATTACAGCAAATTTGTCAGTGTTTAATTAGCAATGCTTTTTCACAAACATATGAAAAATGGAGCAGGATTTATTTCCCTAATTTCTCCTATTAAATGACATGGGCAAATTACCATAACCCCAGCAAACATAACAAAGACTCAAATCCACTCACAACCAGAAACAGACTCTGTAGGGACACACAGTAGGTGCATTGTCGAACTCTGATGATCACGTTTCACAGTCCAGTATTTTGTGTTTAGACGGGTAACTTTAAGGAAAACAATAATCCCTCAGTGGAAACCATCCTCTTCGTTCTGATTTGAGACCCTCAAATCTCTCCTCCTATTTGTTCCCTGACTGAAAACCTCGAGAATGCAAAAACTGAGTCATTTGGGAAGGTGGAAGGCTGTGACCTTGAGTAAACAATCATACTGCACTGGACACAATTAAAGTCTGACAGAATCCAGGCAGGTGGGTTCAATGAGGGACAGAGAAATGATGATGTAACGATAAAGCCCTGAGAAAGTGGAGAAGAAAGAAAACACAGGGGGAAAAAAATCTGCCCATGAAGGTCAAAAAATGTATCATAATCATATTATCAATAAGTGTGTTTTCAGTCGTTTATCTAATTTCAAGCAAAATACGTTTATGGATCCAGTCATGCAGACTTAGACACACAGATCACCCACGCATGCACAAACCCATTCACATAAACACATGCGCATGCGCCGCATGTAGCATCACCCTGCTGCTATGCTGGATTCATCCAAATATGGTGGAGGATATTTCCATGGCAACAGCAGACAGAAGGGGTGCAGACTTATGTGGGATGATCTCCATAGAGAGTCTGCTTGACTTCTGATTCAAACTACTGTTGTATTCGATTCATTCACCAAGGCAGCCGTTCTTTCACTACAGTTCCTAAATGCAAAAAATTTGGCCTTGGTTATATTCTGGCTGCCATGGCAATTCACCCACACAGCAAAAACTGCAGGGCATGATGCAAAGCATGTGAGCTGTGATTTTTTTAAGTCATTCTCCAATCACTTTTGACAAGCCAACGCTGAGATTGTTCTCCTTTTTTGTCAATGCTAATATTATGTGCAGTATAGATGACATCAGGAGAACATGTGATGCAGAGCTGCTGCAAATTATAAAAAGCTGCTGCAAATTATAAAAAAACAACAGATCATAAATTGCAGAAATGGAGATGACACATACCAATGGGTCAGGGGGTGCAGGCTGGGCTTGGAAGCAACACCCATATATATATCACACTGTAATAACAGTCCAGATCATAAAAAAAAAGAATGTCCCTGTTATGTCACCACGTAAGTCACAGATATTATACCAAACTCCAAACCAGCTAAAAGATATGGGTGGAAGAGACACTGAAAGAGATCTGTGCCAACCATTGGTAAGACCTCACTGTTCAGTGAGCGGAGAACATTTTCCATAAAGGAAAATAGCAGATCGTTTCGTAACTTGACATGATCGAATGCTAGTTTGTGCTCTCAAACGCCATGCATGTTAATGTGTGTAAAGTCCAGGCAGTGAGTCATGTATGCCGACAGTCATATATCTCAACCCAGCCACTCTTTAATGAGGATGCAGCCCTGTGGCACCACAAGGAATTATAGGACTAAAACAATCAATAGACTGGAGCAGATAGATGTGCCTGTGCGTCTGCACTGCTAAGAGTGCATGTAAGTCTGCTGGTGATGTGTTAGCTGGGTGCTTTAATTCAGTATTTATTATTTATTTAGCCAACTGTATGGGAGAAATAAATCCGTGATGCTGTTATAACACTGTGGCATTTCTACTTTCACTGAATTGAGAAAAAAATGTAGAAATTAAACATTACTTTGGCATTTAGAGTCATAGGTAAAACACAATCACTCGATCAGTACGGATTTTAATGCTGAATAGAACTGATGATTTTTTAAATATAACATCACGAATACTAAACAACACACTTCCTACTCCATTACTGCTGCATTTTTTTAGGTTCAATAAGAAATCCAAAATTTCAGAAAAACTCGGAACTCAAAAGAAAATCCAGACATGTAGAATTAAATATCTTTTGTTCATAATAGTAGAAAAAGAGACAGGTCACAGAACTGACTGGCCAGAAAATTTTAAGACATTTTAAATCCTTGCAAAAAAAAAAAAAAAAAGACGTCATCAAGTATTTTCAAACTGTATGCTCTTTTGGTACTGTAATTATCCGATGGTAAATGAACATCTGCTCAAATTGCTTAATCAGAACTTCACGCCGCAGACCCCCAATGAGTGGGTACCCCACCCATGACCGTGTCTAATTTATAAGTGCAGTGTGTTTATGATACAGATGCTAATGGAGGCTAATATTCAATTAACTGGACTGATTTCGTTAGATTTGACTGAATCAATTCTAACTGGCCAGACACAGAGGACTTCCAGACATGAAGTGTAAATGCTCTATTTCAAGGAAACTTTCACGTTTACTTTCAGGAGAAGAAATGCCAAATTTTGAAAAGCTTCTGTGAGTCTGACTTAAAGTCCCACACTTTAGCAAGTGTGTCATCATAACTTTATGTAGTTAAAATGTTGTTCAACAAATTAATCTGATTCTGATCAATTATCCCCTTGTAAGTGTAAACAGAAAGCTTTGGGTAAGTTTTAGATGTCTGTTGAGCAAAATTCAGTCCGTCCAAGATGTTTTGATGTTTTGTTGTATCCTTAAATTACTGATTTTGCACCAAAAGGCAATTTTAAGACATAAATAATTGGTCGCTATTCTGCACAGAATGCTTATTCTATGTAGTAAATCATTTTGCAGGTGAAGTTTTAGGAAGCAACTGTGTACGAATGTCTTGGCTCATCATTTGATCATTTTTCTAATTGCATTTTTTATAAATACAGTCAACTTAAAAGCTTTTGTTTATCAAAGTTGCGCATAAACCTCTTTAACTTTATGAGAACAGAATGCTTATCTCTATTTTAGAGTCTCTGTCTATCATCTCCTAGACAAACAACAGATTCATTGCGGTCCATGGCTTTACCTCAGTTGCCAGAGAAAGACGATGATGAGGATGCTGACGATGGGGACAGTGATGAGTGCAGGATGAGTGAGATGATAATGAGCATCATGCTGGCGATGACAACACAAATGATGCTGCGATCTACGATGACTGAAACACACAACACTGATATCTGGGGGAGAAGTAGAATTGAAAAGAATTATGTTTTTGGTATTTAATGCAAATAAATCACAGAATACTGTTCCCATTCTATCATAGACTTGTTTTGCTGTCTACAAATAGGGCAACTAAAGGTGTTGAAATAATTATTCATGCTTTGTTAATTAACAGTTGGCATGACAACTAAACCTGAAGCTGCTACAGTGGAGCTTTCAGAAATACAAATGCACAGATCAACATGTAATGAATGTCCTTTTTCAATGTTTCTATTACTAAGAAATTGACCAGGTGACATTTCTGAGTTACACAAAAGCATTATGTCTGATTAATTTGCAAAATCAACAAGAATGTATCTTTGGCATATGAGTGCATACTGATGAAACTACGTGTTTATGTCCCACAAACCATCATTTGCACATCTGTCAAATTCTCATACTAAAAGCAAAAGAAGATCGAGTCACTGAGCAAATTGCTTCTCAAAACAGAGGAGAAAATGTAATTTTAGTCTTGCACTGCAATCTGATTCAAAGAAAGGATGTCAACAGGAGTAAAGTGTGAATTTATTGAAAACTGAATCTGTATTTGTTGACATGGCTGTTGATGTGGAGAAAAATTGATACTGCACAATCTAAAACATCTTTAGGGAGTGAGTCGAGCTGGATTTAAAACAGATTAAGCTGATCGTGTTACTTTGCTGTGATTTACACCTACTGAGTTTTTAAGATGAATGACATTGTTTTTATAAAATACTTGGCTGGGATTCAGACTCTCCAAATGGCCATTCTTTGCAAGTGAGATTGCCTGATAGACATGTATTCATTAGTTTAGTGCAACTTTCATTGTAAATCTGAAGCAGAAGTAGTGAATGCAAGACATGAAGCAAATTGTGTTGCTTTTTGAATTCCTCCCATATTATTTTTGGCCAGTTTTCTTATGTCTGTATTGCTTCAGTGACATGCTTTTTTTTTTTTTTTTCTTTTTGCCTTTTTTATGCGTTTCATTTTCAGTGGACTCGGTGTCATTTGAGAAGGAGAGCCTTTTTCTTAGGGGACAAGAAATCAAACATCAATCAACACAACCGAAAGTCGCTTTACAGTCAAACTGACCTGCCGACAAGAAGAAACTCTCCCACCACTTTCTTGCGCTTCATCGCCATGAGAATGTTGCGAACGGTCATGCCTTCACAAAAACATGCCACTACTCTGGCCTTGGGCAGGTGTGCCTTCAGTCTCAACAGCAGACGATCAAAGCTCTGCTCTCCAGCGTTGCTCCAGATTTTACCTAGAGGAAAAATGTGTGAAAAAGAAATACGTCTCTGACCCTTATAATGTGCTTGTTTTTATTCCCTTGGCTAAAAAGAAGATCCTGGGAATTTGTTGTGGCAAAATGTCTTTCCTTCACAAATAAAAAGTGGAAATATTTGGTGAATGTTTTATTTTATTATATATGATTGAAGTACAGAGCATCTTTCTTTTTTGTTGGATGTCTACCTTGAGCGTTAGGAAGTAATGTGCTGTCTTATTGGCGTTGACAAAATAAAAGGTAGCAAATAAACAAAAACAATAACTGACAGAAGTGCTCTTTCACATGCATAAACAGCACTTAGTGGGAATTCAATCTCTTGCAGATGTATTCTCCTTTATTATCTTTGTGTCTGAACAAACACTAAATTTGAGATTTAAAATGATTAAATTAATCCCAATTTAAATATTAAGTCAATATAATTTAATGATAGATTTTGTCTGGTTACATAATCTGTGGTTATTTTGTCCTCCATCATCTTTACCTGAGTGGGCGATACAGATGCCCTCCTTGGCCGCCATGTCTTTGAATGCTTCCATGCCACTCTCACCATAGTTCCCTGAACAAATGAGAAAAGGACAGCCAAGACAGCTTCAGTGTCGGGGTAAAGTTGCTTTCACAGCAGCAGAGAAAATGCAACTATTCAGATATATGTAGAGTATACGTAGTTCATCAGTAGAACTTTTCAACATTTTCATGGTACAATTACAACCCTATTTTCATTCTATATGATATGCCAAAAAAACAAGTCATAATTCGGAAGAAAAAAGAAAAAAAGGTACCTGCTTTTTCAAGTTCTTTTAAAATGAAACTATAGCAAGTGTGGTGTGAATACAAATTGAGCTATCTTGAGTAAACATTGCTTTAGTTGCAATTTACAGCTTCGCGGATCCAGAGATAAACCTTCTTCTCGAAATCTGTTTGCAAATAAATACACTGGGATTATAAGATATAAATACATCTTTTCTTTTTCACAAATATAAAAAAAGTACTTTGTGTTGTTGAACTACATAAAATAAAAAAATATACATATTTTGAAATTTGTGGTTTTGATTTGAAACTGTGAAATTATTTAAGAGGGAGGAATACTTTTGCATACTGACAGCAACAACTTGATTTCTTCTCGACCACCCTGAGCAGTTTGACTTCATGCCAATGAAAGCATATCCCCATCGTTGCTCCCCTTTCTTTGCCAGAGAAAGTGGGTGACCTGAAATTTATGCTAATGAAGGGTTGTGCACACTGGCAACGAATGTGATAGGATTCCCCTCTCTGGTTTCTAATTCTAACTCTCCCCACTTCATTGAAGGAAATATCAAAGCTCTCCAATCTATCTCTGTTTTTAAACCTCTAACATGTTCAAAACAACAACTACTTCCTAACTGGGCATTACTGATAGCAGTTTATTTCAACATAAACTGATATTTAAAAAAACAAACAAACAAATCCAGAGGAGAAATATGAAATGATATAGATGAAAAAAGGAAGACCTGGATCATTATGTGAAAAAAAGAGAACAGAGAGAAAAGACAATGGAACCGTGGGAAATGAAGGCTCCAGATCCCAAACCACCGTACAGCTCACTGTGTGTGTAGTTAGACCAATGATGAGGGTGGTGGAGTGAAGTGTAAAGTCCTGTAATTAGTGTCTCAGTGAGAGGAGTGGGAGACAGATGGCAGAGACCATCCTTTCCATGTGTACTTTGAGACGTGCACTCACATTCTCGCTCACACATCCACTGTGGCACAATTACCCCAATCTATAGAGCTTGTAACCTACTTCATTCTGGAGTCAGGATTTCTGTGGAAGACCTTCTTTTTTCAGACTCTCTCCATTCCTCTGTTTCTGTCCTTCAGATACATATGCCTGGGTGCTATTAAACACTCCCACAAATACACTGAACACACACGCATATCCATTCATCAATCTGAAACAGGTCAGAACCACAAAGAAGACAGCGTGGGCCGAGCAGTCCCATCACTACTGCATCAAAAATGTCTTCCATTTGTGGGATTATTTCCACAAAATCCACTTTTTTATGATGTAGATGTCCAAATTGGATCCCAAGTGTTGCATCCAGCTTTGGCAGCAGAAAGGTGGCAGTAGAAAATTATTATTATTATTATTATTATTATTATTATTATTATTATTATTATTATTATTATTATTACTACTACTACTACTATTGTTACAAACACAGAATGTACAGTTCTATCTGTTAATGCAAAACATGTTCTGGAAACAGAGAAACCATATCAGGCGTCACTCTTGTTATTAATATGAGAAATGTGGAAATAAAAGAGTTGCATAGAAACTGGTCTAACTTTCACATTTCAGTAACCAGCTGAGGTTCTACTGTAACTTATACACAAAGAATTGAGTCTTTTAGGCCTTCAGTTCCCCCGCTGCCTGTAGCTCACCCTGAAATCCGTCCTCATTTTCTGCTTCCCCTCTCCTTCTTGTCAAAGCTTGACTCTGAGAAAAACATGTAGTGATTCTTTTCTCTTTTTTTACTGCATTAAGGGCCCCAGCTGTCTCACATTCTTCTTGATCTTTCTCCTTCCCTCCGTCTTCTCCCAGACTTCCTCAAAGGGTTCATCACATCAGTGGAGGTGTTCAAAACAGCATTAAAGTTTCCTCAGACGTATGTAAAATTATTTAATCAAAAAAGAAATAGCCAATCAACAGAATAGGTCATTAATTTCGTATCTTTTTTTCTACTCATTTGCCCACAGTTTTGTTTTTAAAATCCTTCTTTTACTGGTCATACATGTAACTTAGCAAGAGACAAGCTTCAATCAAAATTGATCTAAATGGGTTTCACTTGGTGAATTTAAGAGCTAAAAGAGTGCAGTGACATCACAGAGATATGCCTGGTGTTGGCAAAAGATTATCGAAATGTGCAAAGGTTACAGTGGAAGTTATGGATATCATGGAGACTTTCTGTGATTAACTGCTTAATTACACTGAGTGTTACACTGTTTCCCAGGCGGGGATGGGTTTGGGAGTTTTATGGTTCTAAATGGATTCCCTAACTTAATCATTTGTCATAAATGATTCCAAAGTAGCTTCAAACCCTTTAAATTTGCTAACAGAGTTGGATTTTCTTAACATAAATCCTGAAGTGGTTATCTATTCCAGTCACCAGTGATCAATGAGACACAAAGGTAATGAGGTGTCTCAGAATCTGCCTGAATCTTTTTACGAGCCTCTTTGAATCCTCACATCTCAGGATGTTTTACTACCAGCATGACAAATTATTTGGCAGAAGGCTTTCTTCTTCTCCATGCACTATGTCCTTTTCTACACTGTCCTCCCATACCAACATTACCTTCACTTACAGACCACAATGTGATGCAAGGTAAAGTGACAGGAAAACAAAAATGATTCATGGACAACAGAAACAGACAGAGAGATAAAGCCAGGAGATCACCAGGACCCGAACCAAAAGATTGAGAAACAAGAGACAGAAATGAGAAAAAGTGAAAAAGACTAAAAGAGCACACTTGAGCAGAGACATAGGTGGAGAGAAGCCTGGCATCTTGATTAATTGAGAGATTGATCAATTGCGGTTAGAGTGAGGGTGGGTGACACATGAAGTTTCAGGTCAATGAGCTCAATTGAGCAGAACTCAGCAGAGCCAAGCAGAAAAAGTCGAGGAAAAAAGACAACATGCTGACCTTATTGTTGGATTGTGAGTAATTATTGGTGCTTTATCATTAAACTAACAACTATTTAAGACAGATTAAGGTAATAAAATATATTTATTTACTGGAAACCAAAGGAACATTCTCCACTCTTATAAAGGTAATTCTGGAAGCAGCATGTCTGTTAAATAGATAAGGTCCCTTTGCAAAATGTGAAATATTTTCCAGTTAGTATCTGAAAACTACTGTGTATCAAAACAGCTGCAAGAAAAAATGATTAATCTGTTTGAAACAAAAGCCTTACTGTATATTTTGTAACATCCGTGACAGAAGTTTGCTTTGAATGTTTGTGTAAATACGATGAAGCAGATATATTTTTACTGACTCTCATCACACTTTAACCATTTCACAATTTAGAAATCAGAGTTGTAAAACCTGTAAAACAGTCAGAGCAAGTTTCCCCCGTTGCTAATTTCTGAATTCTCTGGTTGTAAAAACACATTGACACTTTTGCAAATTGCACGTATCTAATTAGGGAATTTGTTTCACTTATTTGTTCAAATGTTTCTGACATTCTGTTGTTAATAACTGTTAATGCACTGAAATTTGAAATAGTAAAACTCTGCATCTCTTTCATTGCGCATCCCGTTACAAATAAATTTTAATCTTAATCAGTAGGAGGCGCTATTTCAGGTGACCATATATGGAGAACTAACAAACTTCAGTCCTTAAATAAAGATAAAGAAAGAAAGAAAAAAAATATGATTTTATGATTCTACTCATCTGACTAACGATGTCCCACAGAGCTCATTGGAAATCTATTCATGCAGCAATGTGTTTTATGTCATTTCATACATGCCCAGAACTTAAAAGCCCTTTGTTGTTTTTTTATGATTGTTTTACATCTTACTTGTGCTTTGCGATTCATCTAAGAACTTTGCTTTAGCGACTTCTACTTGGTTTATATCAAATGTTTAAAGTGTCTTATTGGTCATTCATTGATGAATGACGCATCAATAAAAATCATACTCAACTCAACTTTCTTAGTGAAGGTGTGAAAGTAAAAAAATAAGCTTTGAGTCTCTGCAGATTACTAGAACAACCACAAACTGTTTTGTTTTGCAGACTTTAAATGGATACGTGAAACAAACAGAATGCACTCACACTTTTGCATGCATATACTACACAAAATTTTCAAGCAACACAAATTTATTCTCTCAAATATTCCACCCTTGTCCAGGAGTGTTTCATTACTTCAGTGTAATCATTGTGCTAATATTACATGTATTATTCAGCTTCAGGTACATCAGTGTCCCCTGTCTTTGGCTCCCAGATGTGAAATAGTAATAGAAATTAATGAGCCTCTCACACGCATGCACACACACACACACACATACTGATCTTTCTCTCGTTTGGTATCTTCTGAATGCTGATTGATCTCCTACCCTAAGCTTTCCACTCATTTCCTTTCCTCTCTTTCCTTCCTAATCCTTTCAGTCTTCTTCATCTTCCTTCTCTCTTTTTGCTTGTGTATTTTTTTCTTCTTTTTTTTCAAACAACGGCGATGCCTGCCATTGAATGTCACACCAAGGTTATACCAGCTTGTCTGTGTGAGTACAAAATCCAGCACTTTTATGGCAAACATACACATTTGTACACAGTGCAACAAGCACTCCTGAAATTCCCACACAGCAACACCACATTCTTCTCGTCTTGTTGCTAAAATTAAAAGCCAAGCTCCCAGAAACGCGTTCGTATGGAGATTAGTCACAGTGAAGGAAAAATGGTAACGTCACACACGAGACAAATGTTATTCCTTACTCCTTATGCAGGGGGATAAATATACCACAACATCTTTTAAACGCAAGTTGGTTTTCAGGTAAGACTGTTTAAGAGAATATACACAGCCGTGCATACATATTGATGTGTTGTGATGGGTTATGAGATCTCACATACTCCTGTTTGCTTTTTTGTTGATGAATGGCAATAAGAAACTGACTGTTAAAAGGAAGCCGCAAGAAAAGAGCACAGATATCAACTGGCAGTGGGAGGAAACATAACAAACATGCGGAAGAGGCCAAAATTAAACATTTTTTGACATACAAAAAATGCAAAACACAAGGGATGGGCATTCCTGGAAGACACGGAAAACCATCTTGCAAACGAATGGCTCAGATTAAAGCCTATTAATGTGATAAAATGGCACAGTCAAAGTTTTGATCTAAATCCATACAAGAAACTGAGGTAAAAGTTGAATGATTATTTATAGATTATTTCTAGATTATTTATAACTGTGACTTCAATATTAAGGAAGTCACAGTTACATTCAGTTGAAAACACATGTGTCTAATTCAGCCCCATATCAGAAGTTGTCATATAAAGGCTGTCAGTCATGACCAGCTCTTTTTTTGTCTTTTTTTTTTACTGTTGTGGTGCAGACTGGTGATTTTGAAATGGGTCTTTTTCATTTAAGAGAGTGTGGATGTGTGTTTTGCCCAAAAGGGGCTTAAAATATGATAGTGGTCCCCATTTTTAATAGCACTAATATGTTAGTATAAACCACTTGACAGCTTGTCTCTACTAACTTCAATATGAAAAACAATTTTCTCAGTGGGCAAAGTTAATATGACAGCAGTCGTGCATAACAAGGTCAACCCTGCTTCTTTGACAACACTCCGGTCACTGGAAATCACATGAATATACTGGAGTGTGATTCTTCTGAGTGAAGCCTTGGAAACAATTGCCTCAATAAAGTTATTTTCTTTCCCAATAGAGACTCTAATCACCACCTAATCAGTCTGAAACATGGAAATGTTGTGATTCCTTCAGGATGAGTCTGAACTACCTGAAATCCTCCCTGATCAGAGCAGTCGCTCAGACGCAGCTTCTGTCTGCCTGCATTTGGTATTTCTCCCACACGTCGAATAACGTACAAATTTGCGAACATAGCAGCCATTAGTAAATAAATAAGTTACTCTATCTCTGTGGCAATCATATTTATGTATAACAACAAAACTGAGCATGGAAGACACAATAGTGAGACATTCTTTAGTCCTTCATCCCCACACTAAAGAATGTCTTGGTGCAACAAAGACAGTCTTTGTCACACAATAGATAGGCATCTATTGTGTCTATTTGAATGGACACAATATATGTCTATTTCAAAGCCATCATAAGATGTCTTGCATAATGTCAAGAACAAAAGGGAGACCTATGGCAGGGGGAAAATATTCACATCATTGCAGATTTATTCTGTTTTTTTTTTTTTTGTTTCACTTCAAACAATTCAGATCAAAAAGCAAATTTGAAATTTAGACAAAACTAACCAATTTAAATACAGGAATGATTTTGATATATAGTAAGAGAAAAACGCCATCAATATATATGACTGTTGTTACATCGGCTTGCTTTGGAAAGATGTTTTTCCTTTGCTGAATGAAATCATTATTCGTAAACTACATTTTGTACTTATTCTGGTTGGTCTGATGTTAACATTAGTCTCAGGATCTGAACATTTAGGTAAGACAAAAAGCAAAGCAAAACAAACAAACATTGAGAGAGTAAATACTTTTTACACAGTATATTTGAAATGATTGTGATGGATTAGATGTTTAATTCGCTGATTCCAAACATCCTACTGCTTAATTAGTTTGCTGAGTACTTGAGGAGTGTTTCACTTTTATCTCTTCTCATCTCCTCATGAACACCAAGCAGGCAATTACTCAGGATTGTAAGTCCCCCCAACAAATTTTGTGACATCTTTTATTTCTACTTTTCCTTTTACAAACTTGTATTGAATAACAACTAAACTAAAGCAGTTTTGTCCTCATACAGGAAAACTGATCTAGGGCTAAGAATGAAATGAACAATCTTTGAAATCTAAGATTCTTCATAAATCTTACATAAATCAAAGTATTTTCGATGTGTGAGCTGCAGTTTTACATGCAAACCCAATCATGCTTGTTAAATACATTTTTATAAAGTTCAGCATCAGCTATTTTTCCTCATTTATATTATAAATGATACACTCTGCTTCCATCCCCCCATTATCTGAAAGCTCACACCATATGTTGTTTGAACATACTGTGCCTTCATAGAGACATGCCACCCTTACACACATGGCAACTCCAGCAAAATAGACATCTGAAAAGCCTGATGACAAAATCTTGTACGTGAAAAGGTGTATCTCTCTGTGAATGTCTGTCCTTATCGCTGTTTGTGGACATCCGCAGAGATTGGATTGCTTTGTCCTCCACCTCAGCCAGTAGCCGCACTATCTCCACCATTTCCCAGCAGTAAACTGGGTGACTGAGTAACTCAACATCCCAGCATGTCAAACAATGAAGCGCAACTGAAGGATTATTTCTTTTCCTTCAAAAAAAAAAATAGTCATAGCATAAAATTAACCTGTAGGTCTCTACATGTTTCTCCGAAACCTTCCTCTAGAGTTTTGGGTGTTTATTCATGGCGATTCTTTCTCAATCAAAATCACCAAGCACTCCATCTACTCTGGCATAGCTGCTGCTCTGCTTCCCCTGACCTTTTTGTTCAGACTGTCCTGCAGGCATCACCTACTAATCTACTTCCCTAGTTTTGGACACAACTGCTTTATCAGCTTTCTGGCAGGCTTCAACCTAGCCAATGCAATTCAATTTCTACCATCCTCACCTTCGTAAAGTGAAAACGTCAGCCTTAAGCGACTCTGCTGCAGTGGCAGTGCTGCAAACTATTCGCTTTATCCTTTTCTTTCAGCTGGCAAAATATAACCCTATTTTATTTTTTAAGCTTGTTTTACTTTCCTTTTCTCTTTGGTTAAATAAGAACCTTCTAATATAATATTATATAGTTCACATTGCTCCTCGGACATTGTGCATATACTGGAGCAAAGAAATGTGACATCGGTCAGATTGTAGGATCAAAGTGGAAAAAAAGGCCCAGTTTCAAAACCACAAGTTTAGAAATCACTAAATAAAACTGAAGTTTAATATATGTTTTTTTTTCTTTGTGTTCGAAAAATGCAGTAATAACAATAAACAAATATTATGATAAAAATAACTTCAACAAACGTGTTAGAAGGCTTTCGAAGCCATAAGTTTAATTGTTGCTTTTCAGGTTTAAATAAAGAAAATCTTGGAATCATGCAACTGCAGTATTATCACACTTTAGGATTCTTTTAAGGGTTTAGTTTTACCTTCAGTGTGGATAGCAGACACGTAGCTCCAGTTGTATCTTTTGACAATGTCCACCATGGCTCGTGCTTGCTGAGCATCTGAAGGGACCACTCGCATAAAATATTTATAAAGGCTCTGAAATAAAGCAAAGAACGAGTGAATAGAGAATAAATTAGCAATTAACTGAGATGAAATTTTATTAACTAATTCGTATTTCAATTTATAACCAATTTCTTCTGAGATAGACTGGCTCACCTTATCACTGAGGTCCATACTGGTGGCAGAGTAGGCGATCTGCGGTATGTTGAAAAGCTGCAGCAGGTTCTGTACCTGGATGGCCACAGAGCTCGACCCCGGTCCAATTAAGCCCACAATGGGTTTCTTTCCCCGCATCGGAGTAGCAGATGGGTCTGCACACTTCATTGTCGCTCCTCCTCCTCCTCCTCCTGCACCTCCTCCTCCCCACGAGGTCACACCGCCCCACTCCTCAGCCTCATCGGAGGACACAAGAGAATCCCGTATGAACTCGATGCTCTGCTCCAGAGCCACAGCCGAGTGCCAACACGAGTCCCGGATCTCGCAGCCCAGAGTGATGTTGGGAAGGATGTTTTGGTCGGCGTTGATCCGGTCCAATGTATGCATCATGGCCTCCACCCTCTGGATGCCATACTGCTCACGAACCGCGCCACACTTGCGCTCATGAACCTGAGCAGACAGAATTCAAAAACAAATTCAGAGTCATAGCACTGTGCTTTACTTTTATCAGAAAAAATGACCAGATTAAGAAAAGACAACAATTAGTGCTTCACCAATTTGAACTGTATTGTAACTTGGCTGCATTGCTTAATGGGCTGTTGTTTATGAGGTTTCTTTTGCTTTCTTCTTTTTGTCCAATTATTCATAATGGGATGAAGAAAGACAAAATTTCAATGGGTGAGTGTATTGGTTACTGAAGCAACTAATGGAAATTAAATGCTCCTAGTGCTCCAGAAAAAAAAGGTTTCCATTGTCCTTTCTTTTGTAAGTTGGACAGCAATGTTAAGATTCTCTCTAAAGTAATATCTAAGTATCTGGCCAGAAAAATAACTGGTAAATGGACTGATAATAATTTAATTTTTATTTCATTATTAAGGGAACGGTTCAGAATTTTTAAAATAAGGTTTGATTAAAATATTGTGAGCAGTTATCGTCTCTCCAGTGGGTAACCTTCTACTGTTTTCCTTTAGTGTAAATCTGGATTAGTTGTTTCTGAAGGTTAATGCTAATGGATAATCTGAGGCCAAAGTAGAGGCTAACACTATTTTAAAACTTTGCTAACCACAAAACCACAAATGCGTTATAACCAACCATTAAATTTATGATTATTGACACAGAAAATGGAGGTGGTAGTTGTTGCACCACCACTAAACAACCTGACAGGACAAGGTTTAAACCATTTTAGTCTCTGGGACCAATTGATCTAGATTTATACTAACTGAAGATGCAGAGAGAGTTATTTAGTTTATATAAGACATTACCTGCTCCTTTCCTTCTAAATTTGCATTACTCTGAGAATTGTAGTAAAATTCAGGCAAGGACAAAATTTCAGGGTTTCAAGTTTAGAAAACTGACATCAGGTTGCAGACACACACACACACACACAAAAAAAACAATTCACCTTATCAGCAGGAGGCTGGTGATGGACAGAGAACAAAGCTCCAATGATGATGTCTCCAGGCATGTGAGCCACGACTCTGCGTTCACTGGGGTCAGCTCCTTCACACCACGCCCAAACTGACGAAAGCAGCAGAAGCCACAGCATCATCATGGTCCAGCGAGGTAATGAAGCACAGGCAGCTCTCAGATTGTATGTGCACAAGTGTCACAAGGTACTAGTGTTCATTGAACAGCCGGGGTGACCATCTCAGGCGCTGATGGCACGGTGGAAGGCTTGAAATAAAACTCATCTCAGTATTATCCATTTCCAACTTGCTTTTCGGGGTATTTTTGTATGTCAAGGGGGTAGCATTAGTGGGACAGCTGAGACAGTTGCTTCAATGCAACCTGGAAGATTCAGGAGAGAATTTGACAAAGATTTTACTGATGGTTGAAGCAACTCCACAATCCCCCAGTTACCAGGCTGAGACGGTTTCCACTGGAACCGGTCAATGAAAGACATGTTCCCAGAAAACTGTAGGAAGAAAGAACTCAATTAGTCTTAAAGCAAGTAACCACAAAGTTTTGTTAGATACATAATCAACCGATTATATGTTTAAGAAAAACATACTGAATCACTTAATAGAACTTGAGATGAACAGAATCTCGTTTGGTTCTGCATAGGGTGGACTGTGGCAGTGACGGTGAAAGTTGGTGGTTGCTGGTTTGAAGCCTGTTCTGCCAAGCTCAGTCTGGGACTGCTGTATAGTAGTGACATGTGACTTGCAATGAGCTAGAATATTTAAATTATTTATTTATTTAAGTTGTGCTGAATCCAGCAGAATTTCTGTTTAGAGAATTTCTAAACAGTGTCAGTCAAAAGATATTAAATATCTGATTCTGGAGTTGCAGCATCTGTGGAAATAGGTCAGAAACTTTTGTTTCTAATGCAATTTTGTCATGTTTACTCTTTTGACTTGACAAGCAAAGTTGTAAATGCAAATATTCCTCGTAATTTCTTCTGTTAAGGCATAGGAGAAGGCAAGATGTTTGCTGAACAGCTGAGACAGTTGGGGAATTGCTGTGTTTGGCATATTAAATAAGTGGAATATTTTGCATTAGGAAACCTTAGTATGCCAAATCTTGGTTAGTTGTTGATTAAAGTCCGAAGAGATTTATATCACTTAGCATTAAGTTTCCTTGAGCCAAATACCAGGAGAAATTATTATGTAAATATTACAAGATAAGATAATATCCATAGCAATATGGCTGACCCTGGATAGGTCAGCTATACATCATACACTCATGAAATATATCTAATCTGAAAATAATATTTAGCATCAGTGTGTCTGAGTAACATTTTTCTTTTTTGACAACATGAATATATATTTGCATGGGGAAAGGAGTTAGAAGCAAATGGAAATACAAGGCAAGTGGATTTGTCTCAGACAAAATATGTGACAGTAAAACCTTCAGATTTTGCACATGGTCTCTTTGCTAGAGAGGCACCCTGTCCAGCCATTTTTGCAGCTTAATGTGATGACTAGAGCATTGGCTGTAGACCAGCTCTCTACATGCCTAAGGTATTGATGCCTGACAAACACTGGCCCAGCTCGTGCACTATGCTTCCTGGGGAATAGTTCTACATCACTGTGAACGAGCAGAGTCGCCACTGACTGTGTCAACATGATATCAATATCTCAAACACCACAGCATTTCACACCAGAAGCAGCTGTGAAAAACTGCTGCCTTTCTGAAAAGATTTCTGTAACATTCTAATGTCACTAACGAGGTCCAATACGTGTACACTCTGCATCTCTAATTTGTCTCGCTAATATCTTTAGGCTTTGCCCTTTTGTGACTAGACACAAAAGTTAAGAACCAAAATATTTCTTAAACTCATGGGATTAGATTGTTCCTGATGGCTCCAAATAAATGTTGAGCTAATATAAATCCTTAGGCCAAAACTTTGCCAAGGCTGTTGCTTGTGCACTTCGATAAATCAGAGGTCATGCAGCCTCTGATTTGTATCATTTAAAGACGCATTATTATGTAAGTTCCAGGCATATAATGCCATTTTGTAGCACAATCGGTTGTTTAAAAAATGCTGTGCATGTCAAACATGACTTAAACAAAACTTGACTTTGCATCTGAATTGGGCTTCTGTCTCTGTAAGATGCTCCTGCTAATTGCTGCCGCTAGTCTGATGGGGATCAGCTGGAGACTGCTGCTCTGAGGTGGAGTTTTGTGGAAAAGGCGGTGCTTGGCAAGAGCAACCCGCCAAATGGCTTCCACAGGAGATTAAAGGATTTCTCAAACATGCATGAAACATTTAAAACAGAACTCCAGGTATGTTTTTGAAGAGGGAATAACATTACAACACAAAGTAAAGATAAAATAAGTCAATTTTAATTAGCAACCCACTTAAAAAAAGCTGAAAACTGAGATTTCATGCTCTGTCAGTTTTGATAGACCGAAGTGGATCTGAATTAATCAGAAGAAGCAAATAGCTGAGGAGAGTAAATCGATGTTAGCGCAGACAGAACGGCTTATCGGGTCATTGCTATAACAGTTAGCAGTCACATAAATTTTGCTACATTAGTATCTATGTGTGATAAATGAATTGAAACTGAAATTTTTAAACTTGCCCGAAAAATCTGAGTGGGAAATAATAGTCCATTAAATTTTGGGAACAGAAGTGACATCCATTCAGCGAACCTTTAACCAGCCATCTGCCTGCATGTCTCCAGCATTCGGTTTGACATCACTACGTCACCAATGCTTCACTTCAATCAGCCGATTTAGAAAAGCAGAAAGAAACGCTGAGTTACAGACCAAGGTAGCATGAGTCGGAATGCGAACACAGAGATATTGTTTGCCGAAAACTGTAGATAAAAGTCAGAGTAAGACAAAAGAAATGAAAAAGCGTGAGCTGTAACTAATAGATATCACCAGATGTAGTCTGTTTGAATCAAAATGGGCGTGTCAAGCTGGCGGGAAGACTCACTTCTGCTCCAATAATGAATGAAAAAAACTAAGCTGTGCTGTGCATGTACTCCCAGTTAATTATGATGCAATTGCATGTCAGTCTCTGGTTCTCTCTCTCTCTGCTTTCCATTCGCCCTGTCTGCTGGTGAAACACATGAGCAAGCCAGTGCTGAGGTTTAAAAAGGTGCCTCCGGTCTCGGTGCGGTTTCATAGTGGTGGCATGTTGCTTGTTCATGACATTCAGATTTTCATTTTGGCTCTAATATCAGCATATTAGACCATGCAGGCCTGCTGTGTGTCACTCTTGTCTCAGCAGCGGCTCTAGCCATCCCAGAGTCATCTAGAGTTTCGGCATGTTGATTGTTAATAATGTGCGGGATGCCAGAGCGTCAGAGCCGTAGTTTTCATCTGAATACACGGGTAATGATGTAACATCGTCACAGCTTTATATTAGAAAAGCAACAAATATTTTCATGTAGTGTATGTGTTCAAGAATTCATAATTTTTTTCAGTTTGACGCAGTCTTGTGGATGCTTAGATCCTTCCAAGTTTGCAGCAAGATGTTGTACATCTCTATAAGTCTGTTGTTAAGAGTTTGATCTCCTCTGCCATTTTCTGTGGCGGAAGCATCATCAGAACCAGGGACTTCAATAGGCGAAGCCACTTCATAAAGAAGGCTAGTTCTGTTGTAGGGATTACTGTGACACCTCTGGAGAGGATAGTGTAAAGAAGGATTCTTCAGAAAATCAAGACAATTGTGGAGAACCATGAAGCTGTTACAGAAAAACAGAGTCTACAACAAATTCACCATTATACAGACTGCTCTAGGAGATACTTCCTACTCACCGCCATCTCCATCTGCAACAACTATTTGGAGAACCTTGAATAATATGAGTTACAACAACATTTAATTGTCCTTTAAGTATTTTTCCATTTCAATTTTAATGCTGGTTGTTAGCTGCAATTCAACCGTGAAGACGGCATACAGGCCTCCCTAAGAGAAATCATAGGAATGAAACTGCAGTCCATCATGTTTACTCATATATATTACAATTTCTGCAAACTCCATCCAGTTGGATTAAACTTGGATTTAAATATAAAGGAGACACAAACAGTGTCATGATGAGGCCAGGTCTTCTCCTCGGGATTTTGGCAAAACTGTTTCCAATCACCACCTTCCTTAAATATCCTTTTCTACATCAACTCATCACCAGACCTTCAGATTCAGTGACAGTACTGGTCCTGACCTCTGAATAACTTCAGGCTTGTTGAGGTGATTCTAATTGTTGAATTCTCTGTCCTCAGCTCCAGCTCGGCCAGCTCCCAAACCTTCGTCTGCTTCGACGCTTCATCTCCATCGTCTCCTCGACTTCAGCTTCGAGTTTCCTCTTGCTTTCCATTAAACCTCAATAATCTGGCCTTTGACTCCAACTCTGCTTTTGGTTCCCTCTTTCCAAGCACTTAAGAGCAGCACAAGTCAGGATTATAACCTGACCGAGTTTAAACTAGGATGACTGAAACATAATGGCAAGCGTTTTTTTTATTTTTTATTTGAAATGACTCCCTTTCCACTGGGCTTCCCTCTGAAATTTCAGGGTAAAATCAAACGCATCACCTCCATGCCTGCGTTAAAGGTTTGCTGTGAAATGAAGTGGATTATAGCAATCTCTCCCAACAAAACTCCCCGTTTTTATCTGAGTCACTTACTGGGTTCCCGTATCATTCTCTTCCATGTTGCTGCCTCGTTGTTAAGGCTTAATGGGCAACTCATTCCCTAAAGAAACGTTTCTTGCACAGCATTAAGCAGTTATACCTTTAGTTCTACCTAAATTACTCACAAGTGTACAATAAACCTCAATGAAATAACTTCTACACCAACATAAAGCGGGATGCAAAAAATCTTCCCCTATTTTGCAGCCTTACTTTTTATTACAGTGCATCTTATTAGTCCTGATATGCTGTTCTCTGTGTTGAGAAAACCTTTATTTTATGTGGCAAGAAGAAGACATTACCTTCCACAAGATATGAAGAAATGAAGTTCTTTTTTCCTCTCTGTTCTGCGTGGTTAAGGTAGTTGTGTTTGTAATTAAAACAAGTGCAGCAGTGGTCTGGAGAATTTATCTAAACCGGAGTAGCTCTTTTCATCATATGCAGCATTTCAATGCAAATCCCATTGTGCTCTTTCCTATCAGCAGATCAGAGGGAAGGGGATCATCAAAAGGTGAATATACATCAATAAGCTGCGTGCAATTATTCACCTAACCAAAGTGGGAAACAAACACAGGATGGAAAAAGCGCAAGCACCCAACATACCATTCACAAATGGATGCATGTCCACCCACATGAATTTAAAAGAGGTCCATTCTGTTATCACCCTGCTGGACTGAGCACTTCACTCTCCTGCTGCACAGAATCATTCTCTGAGGGCAAACGCGTATGCTGCTATGTGGCTGCATACATTTCACAGGAACCCTTAAAAAATAAAAAAAGACAATACCGACACTGAATCATGTTTTTTCTGGAATTAAGCTGTAAAACGTAAATAGGTCACTCTGATTTTTTCTGTTGTTCCCCATTCAAGGAAGGCTTCTGCTCTTATGCTGAGTGGGCGTTTGGCAGTGTCTCTGTGTTCTTATTCCTGAGTGAGGGGGCTATCTTCTCCAGAGATCCAGAGAAAGCAATATTTTTCACAGTCTTATTATTTTTTTAAGGGGTTGTCAGTAAAGGTCATCACTTAATTTCTGGGATTACCTTTGTGACATTTTAGGAGTGATTTCCAAAGCGCAGATTAAAAATACTGCCTACAGAAGTTAGACTTTTTTTGTTTGTCTGGTTTCAGGTGTGCACTTTGTTCTAAATAGGGAATGTCTGGTACAAATTAGTTATTATCAGGCATTAAAGGCTGAGAGCAGACACCTGTACGGCTGCTGCACAGTTTGACAGGCTTACATGGTTGTTACACAATCTCAGTAATATGACCACATGTGTCAACAGCCAGGTGGCACCGCTACCTGACGCAAACATCACAAAAGGTGTGCAAGAACAGAGAATGCATAACTCACCGGAAAAGCATTGACCTTTTGTCGCCTCTCCTGCAAGCCGTTCAGACTTTCCTCTGATAGTCGCTATGCAGATACCTGTTTTAATCTTTTTTTTTCTTTCTTTCTGTTGTTTTTTTTTTTTTTTTTTTTTTTTTTTTTTTTTTGCAAGCATGCATGCATGTATTCTGAGTTTAATTACCAGACTAAGCTGACATTTGGCAAGCCCTCAATTAATCACCGACGAGCAGCGTCTGGTCAAAGTGCCTGGCTCTCCAAGGAGAAGCACTGGCGCAGCGCTGCAACAGCACCTACCGCAAAATACGATGAGAGCCCAACGTTTGCACCCAGTCTAACTAAGCACGATTTAGAACGACCGCAGGACGCAAAAACCTGACAGAGACACCGTCTGAAATGAAGGCTGCTGCAGCGTGCACAGATGAAACGCGGGGTTCAGTCCCCCCGTCTGTCTCACGGATAACGACTGTGTCCCCCACTCACACCGGAGGAACGGGATGTTTTCTTAAACTGGGTTACCTTCTGAGTGAGTCGCGGCAAAAAAAAAAAAAAAAAAAAAAAATGTTACTGCAAGTTAATGCAAGAAAAGTGCGACAAAATATTTCTTCCAGTCAGAGAACAGAACACTGAGTATATATACCCTTAGTGGATAAATTACGCGTATCTTTCATTGCAGGCATGTTTCTCTCAAATCTTAACTCAGATCTTTACCTCACATGGTCCTCCATGTCTCTCTGAAATCACCCTCGCGGTCCCGCTTCACAATTCAGATGCATGCTGGCACCACAGACGAAAGAGACTGCCGACACCCCAATGTCAAACAGCCCGAAAGCAGCAGCAGCAGCAGCAGCAGATCGCTGTGCAGCTTCCGAAGCTTCCTCGGTTTTCCAGTCACGCACACCTGAGCCTCTTCTCCAAACACCTCTCTCCTCCAACACACCCCTCTGCTCCTCCTCTTTTCAGCACATCTCCCCTCATTTCATCCTCCCCCCCTCCTCTCTCTTCACCCTGCTGCCTCCCCCTCTCCTCAAGCCCCTCTGCTGCTGCTCAAATTCATTCAGCAGAGCCACTTGTCTGAAGCATTCTTCTCCAATTTTCACAGTCAGCTTTCAGCTTGCACCACTTTCCTGTCCCGTACAGACCCAATGAGGTGTGAGTATTCAACGTTTTAGTGTACCTGAGGCTTTCAGCTGGAGTACAGTCTGGGCACTTTTTATGAAACATTGGGTCAATTTTTCAGTCCACAGGGTAACAAGGTTTTGAAACAGTTGCTGATGATTCTGTTTTCTATGTGAATGTGTGGGTTATCTCTGGGTACTCTGTAGCTTCACAGCCCAAAAACATGTCTTCGTCACCTCAAACTGTCTTCAGGTGAGAGTGGCTCTATGTCCTTGCCTTACATTGTCCCATTGTCTCAGTCCTGTTGCATTAAATACACCTACACCTGGATACATGTAGCATGTCTGGTCACCAAGATAATCCTATATGTGTTGCTTTTAGCCAAGCAGATTTTAGAGTGTGTATTGATATAATGCATCCTACCTTATTTGGTACTGATTGTAAGGTAAGGAAATAGTCATGGTGTATTTGAAAAAAACCTGAACTTACCAAAATATTCCGATGCGGTTGAAGCTTTTTCATCTAACCAAACTACACAATCTAATATGACACCTGCCAATAGTCTAAACAATAAACTGCTTATTAGCACTTCAGATTGTTTTTATAGTGTTAAATCAGACTTCATGTTCTTCAAGTGTTAGAAATGCGCCTGAGTACATATTGAATTGCAATGGTCATCTCATTATCAATATAACCAATGGACCACTTCAATTGAATATTTGGTAGGCTATAATATTTCAACAGATATGCCATAAAAATTTGCTCTCTGATAATTAATGAATAAGCTTTCACCATCCATTATAACCACAACTGATATTTCTTAGCAGTCAAGTTCAGACAAAGTGGAGGGGATTCTGTGATGTTAGAAAAGAGACTAGAGAGGAACATTTTGTTTGCAACAATATCCAACAACAACATTGGTATCCAATGTTATCCTTGTTGTAAGGTACCTTAAGTTGGTCCATTCAGTCTAGTTAATCCTTGCTGCGTTGTAAGAGAGCCGGTGCCTTACAACCGAATAGTCCAACAGTCTTGTTTTTGGACTGTGGGAGGATGTACATGGACAGAACCCACACATGCACGAGGAGAACATGCAAACTCCAGGTCAGGTTTTGAACCCAGGGCCTTCTTGCTGCAAGCCAATACCGGGCAACAGCTGAGTACAGAGTTTAATTAGCTAATTTCACAGTTTTTCAAGTTTGAAGCTGGAGCATAGTTCAGGCCAGCCACGCAACTACATTTCAAGTCTGTCTTCTGAAGTATATGCAACAAACTCTATTCATCATGAGCTTGATTGTACAGCAAGCAGCATTGGTTTTCTAATTTACTACTGGAACACTGATGATGTTCGGTGGGATGTTTTTGCAACTTTATTCAAGTTAAAGTTGAATTAAGGCCGATGAACAGCATAAATAATTTTGTCCTTTTTTGCCTCTTCTATAGTAACTTTATTCATTATTATGAAGGAGAACATTGATAAACTGAAACTCTTCCTTGACACCATGGGCAGACTGAAAAGATTGACTTTCCTGACATTTGCTGCACCATAACCATGGTTTGATTTCTGAACTAAATGGTACCCAGCAGTACCTCAAGTAAACCATAACATTACTATAGTAATCATCAGACGACTAAAAACAATGCAGACACTTTTGAAAATTACAAGTCGACAGTTTTTCACTAATAAAATCAGTGAAACTGAAATGTTGATGTTGTTTTAGATACGTTGGCCGAGTAAGATATTAAAAAACTCCTTTACCCCATAAGCAATGCAAATAGTGACAAATATAAATAAAATAAAATATTTTGGAATTGAATTGATTGTGGTTTTAGAAAGGCAGCGAAAAAGAGAGTTTTTTCACTAAACTCTCAGTGCTGGGATATCTAGTAAGTTCATATGTCAGTGTTGGCAAGGACCAAGTCAATGCTCAAGGTTAACTCCTTACTACAACATTGCACTGTCTACAGGATTGTAATAGTGAGTGTTTCAAAAGGCAAGTTGTCTTCAGAGCTGGATGATGTGAGTTGTTTGAAGAATCCACTGAACAAATCAACAGGTTTGGCTTTCCAACATGATGCCACCACTCCAAGTGAATTTTTGTATTGTTAAAAAAAATAAGGATGCAGGTGAGATGTTAGACTTCATATACAGAGCTCCTTGTCTCTCTGTACTTTGCCACTTATGGTTCTGCCGTCTCCTCTTCGTTTTCAAAAACTCTCAGGCTGAGCCTCCTCTGTTGGTGATTTGTCAAGGGCCAGAGGCAGATTACACAGGGACTCATCTTTGTATCTTGATCACAGTATTTATCTGCAGTTTAGACTGTTGGCTCTCCATAGCAAACTGGTTAACTCACATCTAACCATGTGTGTTAACCAGGCACTTTATGGCACATTTAAATGCATAATTGTGCCAATCAGAGCAGCTAATTTGATTTCTTTAATAGGCTGTGTTAAATTTTGTTATACAAGATATCAGTCGATATTAGGACACCAGCAAGCAGAACAAAAATCAAAGCCTTCATTGTTTCTTTTTCTCAGCTGTGTCTTTTGCTTGTTTCCTGATTTCTCAGTTTTTTTAATGCTTCTATAAAAAGGTGGATGTCAGCTTATTATGTTGTAATTGCCCATTTATGTGCGTTTAATCAATGTTTCAGATCAAGATAGACTGGGTGTATCTCTTTTTCTCCTCACAGATCAGACAGCCACCAGAGGTGACTCCAGGAGATGACGATGCAGAGGAGGAGATCAATTAACATTTGAAGTTTCAATGCGGTCGCATGAGAGTAAAAGAGCCATTAACCTGTACGGATTTGTTTGGCATCCTGCTACAGAGCCACAGGGATTAAATCATTAGTGATAAAAAGTCAATATAAATCTAATGGAAGCACCTCACTAAGGTCTCCATTATGCAATGAAAACACAGAGGCTGCCAGACACAACAAGTTTCTTAATACTCTACAAAAATTTGTATTTCAAATATATTCTTTTCAGATCCTTTGAATGCAAAATATGACTGTTACTATAAAATTTTTTAAAATATTTTTCTTTCTTTTTGTGTGAAAGAAAGCCAGAAGTGTGGCTTTTCCTCCACTGTGGCTAAGCAGACAATAAGATTTCAGAAACAGTTTTGTCTGGAAGTACAATAACAAACTGCACCTTAATGTAGCTCAGAAATTTATGGATCAGGCATCAGGTATTGATTCTAAACAACATTTTCAAATTGTTGAGGCTTTTTTTTTTTTCTTTAGATTTTTGTTTTTCTTTTGCAAAGGAATATCCCCAAAGGTGTCCAAGAAACAGAGAGTTATCTGGAAATACTTCTATCTCTGAAATGCGTGACAGGTTGCTTGGACTAGGTCACCTAAACGCGTGCAAAATGTTTTCAACTGTGCGTACCAAATAAAAGAAGTTAAGAGTCACATACCTCAGCTTGCAGGGGTGCATACTCCCACAGAAACACAGCAGTCCTCACCAGTGCATCACGGCATCATGCTCACTGTGGTTAATCTACTTTTTCACTATGGCAACAAATGAACACCCTCCTCTCTCTCTCTCTCTCTCTCGCTATAACTCTCTCTGTCTGTCTCTATCTTGTCTGTCTCGCTTCCTCTCTGCTCCAATGAGGAGGCTTTGTCCGTCACAGGTCTCCCACCATCTCTCTGTTTGTTGTCTGTCTCTCTTTCTCTATCTCACTTCACACCTACCTCCACGATACCATCTGGAGATGCATACTGGTACAGTAAAGCCTGGGGAGAGATCCAAAGAGAGATGGAGATGGGTCTACGGGATACATGCGGGGGGCAGGTTTAGAGCTTGGCTATGACGAGGCTTGGATTAATTTGTCTGCCAAATGCACTTGGGATTAGTGAACCATTAAAAGAGCATGACATATATGCATACACATACACAGCTGTACATTTTTAGACTGCCGTGTCGTGCAAACACATGAAGGTTGGACTCAGTGGTAACCTTAATCTGTTTTCTATTCTATGTTTTCTTACAATTATGGGCTCGTTTTAAAACAGGAAAGCCATCAGACTATCAATAGTTGAATAGAAATTGACATTAACAGGATCAGAATAATAACTTTGGATTCAAGGAGGTTTCTATGGTACTTGAATTTAAACACTGACACAATCTCAATGGAGCTGAACAGAACATAAAAAGGCTGGAAGATGCAGAGATCTAAGCACAAATTGAAATGATTTTGAGTGACAGTGTCTATAACTTTCAGGTCCAGTGAAAATTGTCCGGATTATTCTTGGAATTTAAGTAAAATGTATATCAGAACTTGGATCAGATGAAGAAAAGTGATATACAAGCATACTGAGTGACTGTTAAGGGATTGTGCTCAACAGAATCAGCCATCAATTTCCACACCTGTTTAATCCTTGCAGGATTATAAGGAGTAAATGCTCATCTCCAGCAGTCATTGGATGAAAGCTTGGGCACACCCCGAACAGGTTTTCAAAAAGAAACACAAAGACACACAACCAGGTACATATCACTGAGAACTTAGGACAATTTAGAGTGGTCAATGTCCTTTACCTGCATGTTCTTTCATTTCTCGTCCTCAGGGTCCAATGACCTGCATGTTTTAGGTGCTTCCCTTCTGCCACACACCTGACTTGTATAAGTGGGTGATTAACAGCCTTCTGCAGCATTTGATGGCATGCCAAGGACGTCATGATTTCTTTTGAATCAGGGTGTTCTGGAACAGACACATTTAAAACACGTCAGACAGTGGTTCCTTGTTAATTCAGAACACATTTAAGTTTGATACTAACTCATTCTCATAATTAGAAATGATTTCTGAGTCTTCTTCGTGCTTTCAAACCTTGCTGGTCACACAAACCAAACATCATTCCTTTAACCGGTGAAGCTAACTTGCCCTTGTAAGAATACAGAGAGGTAGGACTGTCTCTACCCCACTTGGCAAATGGAAACAGCAAAAAGACAACCCCAGAATTGTGAAAATAATGACAACACAGCTCTTGATTAGGTCAAACAATGACTGGATAATCCTTGAAAGCTTCCTTGGCACCCAAGAGCACCTCCACCAAATGTCTCAGGAGACACATAAATCTTCTCCAGACATAAGATTTATTGCTGTCTATTTCTGTAATTCAAACTGTTTTATGTTGAAGTGCTTGTGCTGCCTCCATCATCTGCGCCAATGGGTTGTGAGCCACTGCTTTCCTATCAAAACCAGAAACTGGTCAAGTATTTACTTTGTGAATCATTTAGCTTCACTCCTTCTGATCTGGATTTAATTTTTTTTTTTTTTTTTTTTTTTTTTTGGAATGGTTGAATTATGAGCCTGTTGTAAGGAAAAACACAGACTCCAAGCAGATACATCTTGCAGCGGCCACCATCATCCATTGATCCAAATTATGTCATGCATTAAGAGGTGACTGATGACCAACAGACCACAACAGGGTTAGTGATCACTTGAATGCGCTATTTAAAAAGGAATCGACTGCCAGTAATGGCTTACAGGATCACTGTAAATCATAAATCACTGCATACCAGATGTGAGCTGCAGACTAAGCTGTTCCTAAAACACATTTGGACTTAAAATGTGAGCTTCTGGACGCTCCATCCTCTAATTTTAGGATGCAACTTAATCCCCCTGTACATTTTTATGCCTTTTACCATAAAGTAATACTGGCCTTTAGGACCAGGCCTTCACAAAGCAAAAATAAAAAAATAAAAAAATCATATTTTCACTTATATTTTTCACTTGCAGGTTCATGCAAACCTTAAAGAACTCTCTGCAAATCACCTTAGGATCACTTTTTATGGTAAACATTTATTGGTTTTGTAAAGCAGAAAAATCAGCAATCAAGTTGCCTGTGTTCATAAGCAGACATAAGCACACACTCTCACACACACACACACACACACACACACACAAACAAAATGGTAAGCAGAGGACCCAAAAAGGGACTCTTGAGACTTTAGTAGTACAAATTAGTCTCAATAATTTAATTACAATTGATCAAACTGAGACAATTCAATCTCATGTTATAGAGTGTAGCATGTCAAATGATGTGGGGATTTGATTTAATGATAGAGCTGAAGGAAATCATCCTATTATAACAGAATATGAGTGTAATCTGACACTGTTGGGCAGAGTTTATGGGGCATGTGGGAGAGGAGAAAATAGCAACAGTTCCCCCTGGTTGGAGGAAAATGAGATGTCAGTGACAGAATAAACTCTACAAGAGGTAACCCAACACCTGCAGTCCTTATGTTTGCATAATCATAATCAGAGTATACATCAGAGTGTACTCAGCAGATGTGTAACATCCATCGGATAAAATATTCTTATTTCCACATTCCTCCACAAATCACAGAACAAGAGACTCCGTGTCATTCAGCAAATCGATTATTCAATGGCATTTCTGAATAACAGTGGATGCCCACGCTTGCCATAGACACACAGCTGATCTACAGGTTTGACACTTTTCTGTGATATTTTCCCTCTAAGTGGGACAAATAGGGAATTAAAAACATCAGCTTAACGCCAGCGGAGAAATGAGGACGTCAATTATAAAAGACTCACTCTAATTTAAACGCTTCCTGCCTCACAGACCGCATGAAGATTGGGTTTTAATGATGCCCATTTATTTCATGGTAACTAGACAGGTTTGTGATATTGTGATGAAGACTATCACATTGATTTCCTGTTTCCAATAGGATAAGACTGAGGTAGAAGTCAAACAAACACATCCCCTGTTACATTTTTTACAAGAATCTGGTTGCCTTCTTACACACCACAGCTCAAAATAAGATAACTTATGGAAATTAATTTATTATAAAATTACTGACAGGTTTTTTCCTTGCAGGCTACATATGCAGAATACCACGTGGATTGTTATTACTAGTGGTATTTTTGGCAACTTTTTAAGAGTTTAAAAGAGCTTGTCCTCAAATCACTGCAGGCTGCTGTGAAGTCTGGGTGCATCCAAACAAAAAGCAGCCCTGGTGTTAACTGTCAGCACCGGCTGACAAGCTGTCACAGTGTCTCTGACTACCTGAACGCTCCGATAACACGCTCAGCACATAGACTGGGGACGCTGCAGCTGTGTATTAATTCTCCCCAGCAGGAAGAAAGCGATAACCTGGGGAAAAAGTAGTTTTTTTTGTTTTTTGGGGGGTGATCGGCTATTGCTTTATTTCTTATCAAGAAATATGTGGTGTGTGGAGTTAACTAGAAATTTATTTCTTAAAAGATTAAATCACCACTGGATGTTTTTCTAAATACAAATGAAGCACATAAACGAGAGCAGATCATGACCTTTAAACTCTTTTAAGAGAGTATGGACACAAGCACTTTAACCTGAGTCAGCCCATTCAGTGGTCGAAGTGCTTAATGAATAAAAATAAACCAACATATACATGGATGAAAGAGCAACGTATGCCTCACTATTGACTGTGGAATGTGTTTTGTGTTAACAGTAAGGAACAAGTTCAGTACTTTAAATATAAAAGAGATAATATTATGTTGTAATATAATACAACAACATAATGTTAATATAATGTTCTAGATAATGTCATTAGAAAAGTCTATAAGGACCGTGTTTACATGCCCGGATACACAACTACTTACCGATCTAAAAAAGGTAATCTTAAAATAGAAACTTTGGTCCTTTAAGGTTCTAGCATCCTGACTATGAAAATAACTATTAACTGAGCTGTTATGTCGGGAGAATGAAAGGAAAAAGGCAGAAATCATACCGTTTTTTTTTTTTTTATCCCAACTACCAAACGTAACAAAACAATGAATCCAACAGTAAAAACTGGAATAATCATATAGGTACAGTAGGGGTGGAGGAATTAGTAAAATTGAGATTTTTGGACTTTACATCATGTTATATTGTTATTTCCTTGTCAAAAACATACTTGTAGTGTTGCTTTGACTTTGTTTTATACATGTTAGAGAAATCCTTGAATCTTCCACAGCAGCCATTCAGGGATGCCTAAACATTTCTCACGGTTTCAACAAGAGCAGGAGCTTCATAAAGAGACAGATACCAATTTCAAGGCATTAAATAGCAAAGTAATATATATATATATATATATATATATATATATATATATAATATATATATATATATATATATATATATATATATATATATATATATATATATATATATATATATATATATATATATATATGTAAGTTATTTCTCCATATGCAGCATTTTCATAACTGAAGATAGCATTTGATTTTTGTGCTATAATATGGGCGCAAATAATTCCCTCCATACAAACAGCTCACACTGCCCTCTTGTGTCTGGTTGAAGAATGGGATGTTGAAATATTAACTTCACTGGCATCATCTGGAACATTCAGGAGTCGCTGCTCTGAACTGCAGCAAAACTCCACGGGCTTTACATAAGGTGAAATTCCTTGCAAGTTCAAAGAAATGCACGGCGTATCTGAACTCGACTCACTCATAGGAACCCCGAGGGCGGGTGTTCATCCTGTGACGGTCATTCCTGCGCGCTCCACTGGGTTCCTGCAGCCAGTTAAGCTGCATCCCGTGCCTGACCGCAGCAGCATGTGAGCGACTTGTGATCCTGGAGTTTGCGCAGATAATTCAGGGGTCTGTGGTGGGCTGTGGGACCTGAGGAGTTGGAGCATGTGGGGAGGAAATATGTCAGACTCTCTCCTCCTAGAAGTTTCTACCCATGGTGCGTTGATTCGTCACGTACCATAGGTGGAAGAGATGCGGAGAGGATCTCTGAGTTTTTCATTACACAACTTTCTCTCTTGTCTTATGTAACGCTGGAAAATTGACCTGATATTTTAATACTTATGTTGAGAGTGTAAATTTTACCTAACAAAAATGTTTTTTCCTCTATTTGTCAAAAATTTGTTGATTAAAGTTGCACAGTTGCAGAAGCGGATGAAGCAGGGATTGATTATGAACGTTTTAAAGAAAATATTAACAAAACTTAATGTCACAGGGAGCGACAGTCAAACAAAAACAGGGACGTTTTTGTTTGACTGTGAATAACAAAAAGGTTATTCACTACCTTAATATACATACTTGTTGAACTTATAGCTGTTGTAAAAGCAGAAAAACAAAAAGGTTTCTGTGCAACAAGAACATCTATTCAGAAAGTACAACTAAATTTAGCAAGTGTTGGTTTCGCTTTTACGGCTGTATGAAAAAGGTTGTGAATAACATTAGTGGCTGCATTTACTAAATCAGAAAATGTTTACTTCACTGAAGTGCCACAGCATTTATTTATGTATTAAACTTAATGTTTAATACGTAAAGTTTAATGTGTTCTTGTCTTTCAAGTGCATTTTCTGTTCCACAGTCAAAGCTTGTGTTTTTATTTCCCTCACTGTAAAATACCAATGGCATTAACATTCTGTAACGCGTCTGTCTGAATTGCTGTTGTCATTTTCAATAAGACCATTTGTCACAGTGCAGAGGAATATCAAGCCTCGGTATCTGTTTGCTTCATTTATTCGACAAGAAATGCTATTTCATCGAATCACTGCAGAAGATGAAGCATCCAGAGGAAAATGGAGTTGTACTTAAACAGATTTGATTTGGAAAGGGATTGTTGGTGATAGGCTAACTTGAATGACACTAAAATTTCGCCTTGCATTTTCATGTTGCTTTCTTTGCTTTTGATGAAGATGAATGAAAACTGAGCATTTTTCATGAGGAGTTTGGGAGAGAAAGCATGAGATGAAAAAGACATTTTGACTGTTTCATCTACAAATTTCAGAACAAACATTCCACAAAGCCTGCAATCAGAACTGTTTTAAAAAACAAAAATGTTAATATTTGGATCAAACAGGAGATTATGTTTTCCCTTTGCAAATGTTCAATTGCATCAATTCTTGGAAATATAGCATAACTATTTTTGAGCCAGCACGCGTTCTAATTCTGATTAGTGTAAAACATCAATTTTCCACTTTCATATCTTTATTCAGTTTTTTTCCTCTCACTTTCAGAGGAAGACATTGATTTTGTCATGTGTAAATTTCTGCCTCAGAGTGTTGCAGTTTGGAGGGTGACTGATGGGACCTGCTATTGTGCATGCATAACCACAAAACCTCCCTCTTCTGCCTGAGGTAGGAAAGGGTGAGGTCAGCTGGTCTCGAGACAAAGTGAAAAAAGGAATCAAGAGTATTATCCTGAGCATGTGATGCTCATATTATTCTGTATGTGAGTGAATGCAGGAAATTGCGCACTTTTCTCTGAGGACGGCCCCCAAAACGGCTGATTGAGTCGGCAGAGACCGGGGGAGAGCTGCCTGGGTGTGTGAAAGAGAAAGTTGACGAATGTTTAGAAGCTGCTTAGATGGTAGGTTACCAGATCCAAAATTAATATAATGATTCTAAAATATTCTGCATTTGTACAATTGATTGCTAATGCTGAGGTATTCTATTGACTTGGGATTCTTTTAATTGCAATAAAATAAAATTTTCTGAACAGGTTCTGTTTCTGTGAAACGTCGCCACGGTGTTTGGAGTTTGGAGTGACTTTTCAACATGAAGAACCTGTTTGGGTCTGTCGTTCTTTTTCACCTGATGGGGGTTTGTTCGTCCCAGTTTCCTCGCCCCTGTGCCAACTCCGAGGGGCTTCGAACTAAAGAATGCTGTCCAGTTTGGGAAGGAGACGGCTCGGCTTGCGGAGCTCTGTCAGGCCGTGGGTTTTGCACCGAGGTGCTGGTCTCGGATGAGCCCAACGGGCCACAGTACCCGCACAGTGGGATTGATGACAGAGAGCGCTGGCCTTTGGCTTTCTTCAACCGTACGTGTCGCTGTGCTGGAAACTACGGAGGGTTTAACTGTGGAGAATGCAGGTTTGGGTACTGGGGTGGGAACTGTGCTCAATACAGGGAATCAGTGCGCAGGAACATCATGACTATGTCAACTGCAGAGCAGCAGAAATTCATCTCTTACCTCAACCTGGCTAAAAACACCATCAGCTCTGACTATGTCATTTCCACAGCAACAAGAGCAGAGATGGGAGAAAATGGTGAGAACCCCATGTTCTCTGACATCAACACCTACGATCTGTTTGTCTGGATTCACTATTATGTCTCCAGAGACGCCTTCCTGGGAGGACCGGGGAACGTCTGGAGAGACATTGACTTTGCCCATGAATCTGCAGGGTTTCTGCCCTGGCACAGAGTCTTCCTGCTTCACTGGGAGAACGAGATAAGGAAAATTACAGGGGATTTTAACTTCACCATCCCATACTGGGACTGGAGAAATGCCCAGTCCTGTGAAGTGTGCACCGACGCCCTCATGGGCGGACGCAACTCCCTCAATCCCAACCTCATCAGCCCTGCTTCTGTCTTCTCCTCATGGAAGGTAGGAAAAGCTCTGGCTCCATTTCTATTGAAACAACTACAGATTTAAAGTCTTTTTCATTTTTATGTCACACAGATTTGTTTTTGTTTTGTTTTTAAGAACTGATAATGATACAGTTTATTGAGTTTTATGCTCAATTACTCAGTGAAGCCTAGGACTGCTGAATTCAAAACATTTGATGCTGCAGCTGACATTGGATCGAAGCCTCATTCATTTCTTGTCTTGAAGAATTTTGCTTTCTGCTTGCTTTGCTATTAATAAAATCATAAACACTTTGTTGCTGCTACTCTTAACCTGACAACTCCGATTTTTGGATTTAAAAACTCTTCATTGACATTGTTTTAAGAAGCCTTTGTGTTTGTGTATTTTGTGGTGAAGGTAATCTGCTCGCAGCCCGAGGAGTACAACAACCGAGAAGTCCTGTGCAACGCCACTGGAGAGGGTCCACTGTTGCGTAATCCTGGCAACCACGATAGAAACCGCGTGCCGAGGCTTCCTACAACAGCCGATGTGGACTTTGCTGTAGGCCTACCTGAGTATGAGACGGGGAACATGGACCGTTTTGCCAACATGAGCTTTAGAAACGTCCTGGAGGGTAAACATACAAAAAAAAACTGTTGCTTGTACTCCTGTGAGTTAAACACCTACTCTAAACGCCTGCTACATTACTTATTGTGAAAAGGCAGAGCCACGTTTCTAAGATTCAACCACAACATATTTGTCTTCATACAGCGAAAGAGCTGTAAAAACAAACCAGTAGACATGGATGCACAGCTTAAAACAAAAATGTTAAGAAATACACTGTGTGTAATATGAAGCAGATGTTAAAATACATACTTAACTGAAAAGCATTTTTTTTGTCTTGTTGCACTGTGGTCAAGTTTAAATATTATGCCAATTCAAATGACATCTGGCTTTGAAAGAGTATGACCATCGAGCATCAATTTGATTTTGACATTATAATTTACGTTCCAAATTCCCTTAGACGTTGTGTTTATGTTTATATCTTGATCTTCACTGGGCATTTTATTTTGTTCCTGTGTGTTTTTTGTTAAATGAAGTTATTGTGGGGAAAACAAGAAAGAACATGAGGAGAGGAAACAAAACTACATGGTTTCCACCCACCTCAAAAATAAAAGCAATAATTTAGGTGAAACTAAGTACCTGAACATTATCAAAAATAGCAAAAGTGCTAAAGCATCAAGCTAAAAATGACCCTATTAGTGAATGTGTGCCCAGTCCACCATTGCCACTCAGACATCCCACTCTGTACTCAGGTTAACTGTTTGCTGTAGAGGAGAAAAAGCCTCTATGTCACTACAATGTGTGTCTTTGCATACCTTTTTCATGCAAAACCAATTAATCTACTTTCCTAAAATGTACGAATATAATTTAAACTCTCCTCATTTGTTTTCTCATCTTTCTTTCTGTGAATCAATGTGGCCCATTCTGTTCTATCTTGCCTACACTGCTTGGTATTTTCTCATTATTTACCTTTGCTATATTTGGCTCTGTGTTCCACCTGCGTTGTCTCCTGCAGGATTTGCCAGCCCAGAGACTGGCCAAGCAGTACCAGGCCAGAGCACCATGCACAACTCCCTGCATGTCTTTATGAACGGGTCCATGTCCAATGTCCAGGGTTCAGCCAATGACCCCATATTTCTGTTGCACCACGCTTTCATTGACAGGTAATCCATGGTGTTTACATACAAACTGGATGTAAAATTGCTCACAATAACCTAATTAAACAATCCATCACATTTTCTTCATTTAGTGTCTTACTTTTCATCCTTCACAGCATCTTTGAGCGCTGGCTTAGGACCCACCAGCCTCTCAGGAGCAGCTACCCTCGAGCAAATGCCCCTATTGGACACAACGACGGATACTACATGATACCTTTCATTCCACTCTACAGAAACGGAGACTACTTCCTGTCCAACAAGGTGCTAGGATATGAGTATGCTTATCTATTAGATCCAGGTCAGTACATAATTTCAAACAAGTTCAGTAAATGTGTTTTCCTGTAGTTATTTGTTCTCTAGTTGCATCTTGTCCTCTTTCCATCTCCACAGGCCAGAGGTTTGTGCAAGAGTTTGTGACCCCCTACCTGCAGCAGGCCAAAGAAATCTGGCAGTGGCTGCTTGGGGCCGGGATCCTGGGGGCTTTGATTGCTTCGATCTTTGCCGTACTTATCGTCTTCGCAAGGAGGAGGTGGAAGAGGAGCCAGAGAAAGAAGAGGACATCGAGTTATGGAGAGAGGCAGCCACTACTACAGAGCAGCTCAGAGGAAGGATCATCGTCGTATCAAACCACTCTTTAACAAAAACAGACAGCGCAGAAACAGCTGCATATGAATGTTCAAACTATGTTCTTGTACTTCCATTTCTAAAAGGCCAATGGGACGCAAAACAAAGCAAATAATTACAATGAATCAGGCAATAGATGCAGTTACAGATCAACCAGTGAAGCCTCACCAAGAACAAAACATGTTTTTCACATCACCTGAAGTATGTGAGCACTGTTTGATTTCCAGAACATTTATTTATCTACACTTTAAGAGTGATTCTAATTACATGGAACATGTCGGGTGTTAAGCCTTAAATTCGCCAAATTAGGCAGAGTTTAAATACTGTAAATTTCCACTGCTGTTAAACTCGTGAACTTGAAGCGTCTCAGAGAAACTCAGTTACTCCTGGTCAAAATTATTTCCTTCCAGAGACAGTGAGTGTGTGGAAGTAAACAGAGACTCACTGTTGCCTTCCAGTGATGAGAGCATTCATCAGATGCACTCATCTCATGAATAAATATTAACCCATGTTTGGTGAGTTCACAATGGTGCTTAAATACTCCAGTGTAATTCTGCAAAAGCAAATAAAGTGTTACATTAATACTCAGTTGTGTGAGTCTGAATGAGTGGTAGTAACATTAGACTTGATTGTTCTAATTTTGTGTTGAAAATGCAGCAAAGTTGATTTAAAAAGTTTTTCCAGGTACGATTGCTTATTTGAAATAGTAAAAAGGTCTGATTTTTTGAAAGTAGGAATCTGACTGTAATTTCATTAAGTACTGTTAAATCCTTTACTGGTAGCAGAATGATCTGCCTTATGAGATTTTAAAGTTTCTTTCAACTGATGTCACTCAGTTTCACAAACACACGTCTGTTTCATACTCAATTCATTTTAATTTGGTTTTGCATGTAAGATGACAGATTCACTGTCATCAGTAGGTGTTATTGCAAAAGGAACTCTCTCAAACTGTGGTCTCAGGTTACATAACAATAGATAATACATTTATTAAAACTACAATAAATTAAAAAAAAATCTCTCATTCCATACTTTGCATTATTCTTGAAAATAAAAGTCATATCAGTGTGGAAATTAATTTGATATTTTACATATATTTCATGAATTGCAAATGTTTTGAGAGACTAATTGCAAAAAAAATTTACTTTTTAGCTGCAGCTGAAACCAGAACTCCAACAGGGCGTTGTGTCCCAGGCTGAGAGAAACGGCAGATTAAAAGCGGACAATCTTAGAATGAGGCTTTTGCTTCATATTGAACCGATCACATGCTGAAGCTGGGGCACAAATGAAGTGTTTAACTGGAGGTCAGGCTGATCTTTATCGTGGGAGTGTTTTAGACGTTTCCTTAATGCCAAATGACATCTGACAAGAACAGATTCCAAAGGTATTGAGAAATGTAGTTCAGATTAAAAGCTTAAAGGTTGAATGAAAATCCAGTCAAGATGTTCCATCAACTGAATGACTCCTTGTTGAATTCAAATGTTGTCCCGCGTGATCGGGCTGAGTTGCAGAGCCTGTGGAGAGTCCTGGAGATGCCTTTTGGTCCACAACAGAAAACCCCAACTCGCTTGCTGTAGCCAAAGAAAAAGGCTTGAAGGTTGAATTATGTTACTTTTTAGGAGAACAAATCAACTCTTCTGCTAAAGTTGCTTCTATACTCACTGTTTGTTGCTTTTTCCAATCTCATCAAGAAGGTGCTTCCACCTGGGTCGACCAACCAGCATCCTCGAAGAAAGCGGGCGAAATCGCTCCTCAGAAATGCTCTGCAAAAAAAAATAAAAAATCGTAAAGCAAGACAAATTGAGCAGATTTTTCTTCTCAAGGTGCTGAACAAATGTTCATATTACTGAAAGAAAGCTACAAGTAGTTAAACTTACAGTTTAAAACAATCCATTTAGAAAACAAGGAACAAACATGTGGATCATAGAGCTCATAACTTAACGATCTACATTTAAAACATTTATTTTATGGCCTAAAACTAACACCCTCTACCTAACCTTAAACACAGTAAAACATTATGAAGGCACCAACATGCTTTTGATCATTGAGACTGAAACTGGTCAGTTTATGGGTGGATGAAATTCTTTGGGGAGAGACTGTGGCTCTTAGTTTGTAATCCACACATCCTAGATTTATATATTTCACCCCAACCTGTCTAACTCAGTTTTATTTGCCTGTGACCACCTGATTGTATCGACAAATGTCTTATTGGAGTATCATTCTTTCAAAGATATTTTAAAGATATCACAGAAGGGTGTCCAATTTGCAGCCCCAACAATTTTGTGCAGCACCAAATTGCAGTTCAAAAACTGTAATATGACTGATTTTGTCGTTTTTGACACTTCCTGTTATTCTTTTCTACTTTGTTTGGACAAACGATAGCATGTATAATTGGTTTGGACACCACTGTGTTAAAGAACTTATAACTGTTATCCAAAGATCACAGCACCCTCTTGTGGTCACTAACATTTATATTTTTGTTTGGTGAACCTATAATTTATATTGAGCAAACACAAATATTTGCAGTCTTAAAAAGCTCAAACTCCTGGACCATTTTTTGAGAAATTATTCTTCAAAGTTTCTTTTTGAAGTGAAGCTCTAAAAAGATCAATCTGTCAAAATGATGGCTTCTATTACACTAACGAATTGACCCTAACCTTTGCCGAAGTATGTCTTAGTCTTTGTATGTCTGTGGGCAATTAGAGGAGCCGAAACCCACTGCTGTGTAACTCAGCTTGAATTCATTTGCACAAGATAAAGCTATGGGCCACATGTCTTTGTCCTCAGCACTGCAGTGCCTTTTTTCTTCACTTTGCAACCCGACCTCGAGAAGGGTCACATACACCCCCTGTTACAGGTCAAGAGCTCTGTGTCAACACGGTTTAATGTTGCAAACAAAAGTATTATCTGATTGGGCATCTCTTCAAAAAACATAAAGTTGCACATATAATCCAGGAATAATGCTTTTGTTGAAAATAACTCAGTAAAACTAAGCAGTACTTAACCTTTCATTTAGTAACTATTTGTATCTGCTTAGTACTGTTAGGGTCTCTTAAATTCACTCGACCATTGAAACAGGCCATTGTGGGGAAAAACAAAGTCTTCCCATCGGGGAATCGAACCTATACAGGATGTAATGCACGGTTTGGCCATCAGCGGCAATTCGGGGGCGCTGTTTCTCTAAATTAAACTCAGTTTGAGTGAAAAAAGTTTGGAGTTTTGCTGCAACTTGTTTCTCTGTGCGCCACTGCCCTCTGGTGGACAATTTCAAAAATGCACATTTTAATAACAAAATAAATAAAAGTGTCCAACAAAAAAAAAACACTTAAATGACGTCATTATCTAAAAAGTAAAATGTGCAGCAGTGTGTCATGCTTACCTGAAGGTTGTTCACCTGACTGACATACAGTTTCAGATTAAAGTAGTCTGGTCTGTTCTCTTCCCAAAGCTGGTTAACAAACAAACATGGACAATACTGAATAAAACAAAACACTCACAAGTACATTTTCATTATTACATGCCGCGTGAGAAATATCAGTGCTTTAATATTGTTGTATTAATTGTGGTTTTATTGTGACAAGATCTTGAGATTCACACTCACCACAATATTTTATTATTATTAATCATATTAATCCAGACTTGGCCCTGACCTTTTGATGAAGGGCACATAGCAGCTCTGCAAACCAGTAGAACGACTGAAGCTCTCTGCAGACCCACACAAAGTACAACCTCTGTAACCTGAAGCCCCTCCAGCCATCACTGGGTAGACCACCACAGCAAGAAAGATGGACACATTAACAATTGCGAACATTCGATGTTTGCAACAGTTTTTTTTCCCAACAACTCACAGCAGAGCATGCAGTACACACGCAAATGGTGTGACACCAATTCCACCAGCAACACAAAGGCTGACATCGTAGTTGAAGACCTCCTCAGATGGACTTCCAAATGGACCGTCAATGTAAAGCCTAAACATGAACATACAAAGTCAGCCACAAATATTCAAAGGAAATGTTTTAATATTTTTTATTTACCTTCTAAGAAGCTACACTTTTTCATAATCTTTGAAAGGTGCCATTTTTAAAGAATCTTTAAAGTGTTTCACTTGTACCTACCTCATAGTGACAGTGTGTTGTGTCTTGTGTGCTTAAAAAGAGAACTGCAGCAACTACTCAATGTAATCAATGTCGATTGCTCTTATTTACAGAAATGCATAATTCAAACGGAGAGAGCAGGCCAGCAAATTGCCTACATCTCAAATCAAACCAAAGACAAGGACTACAAGCTCTGCACATCTTGCACATACTATCCCAAAGTAAGCAACGAACACCTCTAGAGGCATGTACGATTAGATCATTTGTACAATCAAGTCATTGTGTGCCACTATGTGTCTCTATTTGGCTGTCAATTTGCTGTTCATACCAATAAATGTCATGACTGGACTGACTGAAGAACAAATAATGGATCATTCAATGCGGAAATAAATTATATTTCAAAACAAAACATAAAATTTTTGCTGATTTTTGTCTTATGTGATCAACTACAGCAAGAGGATAGGTTGCACTTTTCTTTGCTCTTCTAACTAGTTAACATATTAGCATATGTAATGAATATGCCAATATGTTAACTAGTTAGCCCCCCACCACACACACACACACACACACACACACCCCCATACACACACACACACACACACACACACACACACACACACACACGCACACACACGCACACACACACACACACACGCACACACACGCACGCACACACTTCTACTGTATATACATTTCAACACACAAACCAATACACTTATTTTTTGATCATTAGTGCAGTGAAATACAGAAATATTAAAGTTAATGAGTTAATCTCTTCATTCAGCTCTTCCACTTTCAGGACAATCCCAGTCGGGATTGTGTATAGTTTAGTTGAAAATATTCCAATGAGATCATGTAAAAAGGGTATTAGAGGAATTAAAAAGCATGCTCTTATATTTGTTATTTTCTTAACACGTCTAGCAGATTAGATCTGCTAGCAGCCTGGATCATTTTAAATCGCTTCTCAAAACTCATTTTAATTCGTTGGCTTTTAACTGAAGCAATTTTTGATATTCTGTTTTTATCTATTTGTGCTACTGTCGTTCTTGTGCAGCACTTTGGTGCAGTTTTATACCTGTTTTAAAGTGCTATATAAATAAATTTGACATTGACATTGACATTATAGATTTTTCCCCACTTCTTATATATACTTGCTGTAACATTAAATGGCTTTTTGGTAATTGAGTAAAGCTGGACCTGAATGTAAAAAAAACCCAAAAAACTACAAGAAATATTGGTACATATATTTACCCTACATATACTTTTTTCACATTTTACAAACACAATTTTTTTATTTAGGTTTCATTCAGATACTACATAACAAACCAACCCAAGGCAGCAGAAACATGGCTTGCAATTTCTTTTAAATACAAAGAAATAGCTCCCACTATGTTTAATACTGGGAGAAGATTTAAGAGTTTGTATGCTGTTGCTTAGCTTTGATTGGGTATCACTGTGACCCCAAGTCCCATTTGTTTCCTCTGAGCTCTCATCTGACTCTTTAACTAGACCCAAACAAACAGTAGGATAACTGGCCAACCACATTTCATTCTCACAGCCCCTGACACTCAAAGAAACCTACTTGGGGTACATTCTCTGTTGGACCATGGGAAGAATCTCCAAGTCCATCCTTGACTGGGGCAGCAGCTGCTGAGTGAAGCGCTCTGAGGAGGTGAAAGGAGAGAATGTGTTTTCAACACATCCCGATTTATTGCTCTTCACTTTCTTTACAGCACATCGTCATGGCACATTGAGGGGCCAACACAAACAAAACATCCTTCCTATCTTCTGGAAGGATGTAGGCCCGGCTGCGAACAGGAGCAAGTGACCCATTTTGAAATTTCAACTCAAGAATAAAAAACGAATCCCTGTAACATTTAATTGTAAGGGTTTGTGACTATGCCCCTAATCAAGTTTTCTAGCAGGACAACAAAACCTACTTGAAAACATTGCTGAGGCAAACTAAGGTTCCAACATGTGCATGCACATAAAAGGCCATTTCTCAGAAATGCATCCTCCCTAGAGAAAAGTGGAAATCAGTGGGGGTAACATAAACTAAGCTCCATCCTGTCTGCGTGCGTGTGCATGTGTGTGTGTTGCTGTCAGATAGTACCAGTCCAGTCTCCCACGACTCGCAGATGGATGCCGAAAGTTTCCTTGTTCACTGAGGGACACTGTAAGGAGTAAAAGAGGAAGTTACAGTGACAATCACACACTGTCAGATACTGTGAAGTACAAGGCAGCACACACAAAATAATATGCAGCTGCCATGTGAGATTTAAATCTGCACACAGTCCACAAAAAGGTATGCAGTGCGGAGCAGCAACTCTTTTCATTAAATTTAACAATTCACATGAGCGCGCACTCGCCGCCCTATTGTTGGCAGACAGCATTACCAGCCTCAGGGGTCTGTCTGCTCTCTGTCAGAGGGAGTCTCTAACCTCCTGCCTCACCAATGCAGGTATTCATATTCACCGAGCCTTTCCACGTTTTGTTATTTTATAACACCTACAAAACCTACTATGTGTTTTAGTGGGATTTTATGTGGTGTGTTACAATCATCACATCTAAACATCAAAATCTTTGCCAAATCTTTTGAGCAAAATCATTCCAGCTCAGCAGGTTTCAATCTTTGTCACCAATTCTTAATTTGATTAAGATCTAAACTTTGATTCAAAGACATAAAACTTTGATCTAAACCATTTCTTTGCAGCTCTTCCTGTGTTGTTTCTTACTGAAAGGTGAACTCTGGCTCTGCTTTGCAGGTTTGCAGCTGTACTATACTACTTTAATTATGGGATGGTGGTTTAAACAGTATTCCATCTGGTCTATTTCCTCCATTTGATCAAAATCTCATACATGCAGGTTTATGGTTATAAAGTGGCACAGTGTGAAAAGGTGAAAAGAATCCTTTTGCTAATCACTTTGAGTGTAAACACAGAAACCATCAGTCTCCCAGTGTGTTTGTATCGGTGTATGCATATGCAGAAAGCTATGTCTTTATCCTGAACTTATGTTATGGTTTTCTTGCAATGCAGAGCAAATCTTAAATATCAACAAGCAGAGTGAAACATAATATTCCTGAGCAACCCTGCTCCCAATCGAGAGTCACAGCTCGATGAGGTGGGCGGGACGATGGCTGAGACCAAAATGCCTGATCTTTGTGAAGAAACGGAAAGATTAGGTACTTGTGAAAACAAGATCTATGCAGACATGTCTGTGGGCTGCTGTCACGAGTGAGGAATGCATCAGGGTTAGTTGGTCTTACCTTTGTCAGTGTGAAGGGGTGGTTCTCAAAGGAAGATACACTTGGACAGTTAAGAACAATGTACTGGAAAAAAGATGAGGATAAAGATATAGCAAAGAGGGAGCTGGTGAAATGTAAGTTCAAGAGTTAGGGATGCAGAGATAATAGATACGTCACAGTAACAATTAAGAGAAAAGCTTGAATCAATGAATCAAATGGAAATTGATCTGAGAAGCAATAAAAGCAAACATCTAGCCTCACCTGTCCCGGTCGAGCTTTGAAGTCCTTCTTCAGCATGCGCAATTCTATCACATCACAAGGATGCTTGATTACAGTCACTATAGTGACAGGGGCACTACTTCGGATGCAGCGGTATAAACGTTCAACGCAGTAGAGACAGAGGGGACCAGACACCCAGAGCCAAGTCTATACACAAAAACACACACATATAATGACCCTTTACTGCAGGCAAGTGCAACATTATTAAGCAATGAGACTAAACTTGTAGTTAACATTTTCTTTCTCATTTCTATAACCATGTTTTAGAACCAATTACATAAATTTAGATTTTCTTCTACCTCGCTGTCTGCAACAAACTTATTATGGTACATAAGCCCAATAAACAGATGGATATTTTAAATTCTCTTAAACATTATTTTCTAGAATAGCGAGCAGCGATAAGCATCTTCCCTGCAGCCTACACACTCGGTTTTAGCTCACCACTAAAAGTTGAGCCGGACAGTGTTATTCCCAGACCAAACTTATAAAAACTTAAAAAAGTGGATCCCAGTTGTTTTGGTCATAAAATGCCAAGTGAGAAGAGTTTTGAGATTAACCACAAAAATTCAAATTAAACTTCAAAATCTTGCTAATAGTATATTTTCACCCATAAATGACTAAATGGCAGGCATAGCATATCGTCATAGCATCCTTCATCCTGACTATGTTTGCGTCATATTTAATAAACCTCAACAATTTGTTTCCTTTATTTCTGTCCCTGTTGATTTAAGTAGTTTCTCTTTGTTACAGGTAGACATTATAGTTTCAAACAAGGTGGATGTGGTCATGAAATAACTAAGTACCATACAAAGTGTTTCTCTGTTGAGTTACCTAACATAGTAATTGCTCACAGCTTAGGTAAAGCCAGGGGAGTACATTCAACTTTACAGGGGATTTTATGGCACCAGTACGTTGCCTAGCGAACACAGGCAAACACATAATCACCCACACAAACAGGCGTTGATGCACAGAGCTCCTCCCTGCCCCCCTCCAACTCTCAGAACACGTGCAGAGCTCTAAGGTATTTACACACAGACACGCACAGACCTGGGGGTAATGAGGTTCAAAATGAGCTTCCTCTTTACATCTGCTATCATCATCTTCATGCTGTTCCAGGTCATCGACATGTTGCTCTGTGCTGCTCTGATTGGGCCTGAGGCAGCCAGGTGGGTGGGCCTCGACGTTGGTCTGATACTTCAGTACTCCACTGGTGTCAGGCAGAGAAGAGCACAGGTGATATTTGGTTCACGAAGACAAAAAAAGACACGACATAACAGAGGGAAAAAACGCAGACAGCGCCCTCCTAAAAGATTCATAGCTACAATTGTGAGAGACCAATAAAAAGTAGCACATAAATATGAAGTGGAGAAATAATATATGATATGAAAATTGTATTCAGTCTCCTCCTGTATAATTTGTAGAGCCATCTCAGTGAAAGTTGCATGATGGGATATATCTCTACTGGACATGTTGGAACTTTAACTGGCCCATTCTAAAACTGGAATATGTTCTTTATCTAAATCAGTGGTTCACACATTTTAAGTGTTTCCCTGATACGACATATTTCCCCAGCTTGTCTGTTGAACAGCCGTGTCTTGCTTTACGTGTCTTTATAGTTGTGCCATTTCACTGTTCAAGTGATAAATTAAACGATTATTCAGAAGAATATTGTTTTATTTCTCCATTAGACCTCTCCAAAACGTTACATCTGACCTGTTTGCTGTGTTCCTTGATCTTTATGATGTTGTTTGTTCACTTTTGTTCTCTAACAATCCTCTAAAGGCCTTCAGAGAACCGCTAGATTTATAATGAGACTACATGAAGCACAAGTTAACTATTCTGCATTGTGACTGCAAAGGTTTTTATTTATGACTGTCTGAGTAAAGTGGAAGTGAATATAACTGTATACTATGTATTAATATTTATAGTAAATACTTCAGGTTTGTCTTGATGATATAGAATAATTTCAAAAGTGATGGTGGTATGGATATTTTTGCAAGATTAAAACAAATATTGACTCCTAGAATGTGTTTAAAAATTATCAAAAGAATGAAGAAGACAAGGCACAAAATTCAAAAGGCATAGTCTGGATATAATGGAAATGTTAAATAAACGGCCTTCAAAAATGACTTCACATGAAAACTCCAGGTATTTTATTCAGAAAAAAACATAATAACAGCAGAATTCAAATAAAAAAAGATAAAAACTACAACAGTTAGGTTTAAGCTGTTACAGGTCGTCTAAAAATATGTGTTGACATTTTTGTCTTTTAGAGCAGAAAAAAAACAAACTGTTAAAACATTTCGGAAAAAAAATCTCAACTAATAAGAGAACAGAAACAGAAACTCTCATTCTTTCAGTGCTGCTTACCCGACCATGTGCATCATTAGGATGATGTAGAAGATAATGAAGAGGTTGTGTGTGTACCAGAAGATCTCATAGTTGGACATCCTGAAAAAGCCAAAATTAAGCAAAGTCACAACAAAAATCTAAATTTTTACTTGAGCATTCTCTGATTTATTGGTGTCGTACTAAAAAAATACAGATTTAACTAACCCTGTTCAGGAATCAAAGAGGCACCAATATCTCATTATCAAGTTCTAACTCAAAATATTAAAATTTTACATAAAATAAGTGAATCCTTCTATATATTTCATTTTTTTAAGACATGCACTGGTTGAATTTGACTATTACTGAAACCATTTACAAAGATTCAGATCAACTGTGATGCTTTCCACCAGGAAAAGAAGAGCTTTTTCAAATCAAACAGATGTCTGTAATTAAGTTAGAAGTTTTCCCAAGTGTGCTTTTTGTCAGACTGTTTTGTCTCACAAAAGGAGATTATCCTGAAGTCTAAAGACTAAAGCAAAAATGTTCAAAAGAATCTGACTTAAAAGCTAAATATAAATCTTGGGAGTTTTAACCCAGAACCTTGAGATTTTATACTGAAGAACATCTTAATATAATATATAATTTATAAACACATGGTTTTTCATACTACAAAATGCAAAAATGAATCCTTATTACAACTCCAATCTCTCAGCTGCTCATATAAATGTCTAATATGACTAGATGCTTTTAGGAAACTACGTATTATTCACTATATAAAGTTGTTTAATAAAGTATATATTTTAGCAATAGGAGCATTAAAGTAAATATATGATGTTGTCCATCATATGGCTGGCTGGGCCTTTTCTAAGCACATCAAACAAACATGTACAGAAGTCTAGTTTATAGTTTAGTTTGATGAAAACTATAAAACTGGGAATAACGGAGAAGGTTTGGATGTCTGCTGATATCACGATGTCTCTGTGATGTTTGCAGCAGTCATCAATCCAACACTCCAACCAGTTTGCCAGACTCTTATCTTCAGCCTTGCATAGTCTGGAAACGTGCCTTATTGTCTATGCACTTACTGAAATGAGCAGGAAGCTCCACAAACACACATTCACACTGTGTCCTCCTCACACAAACAGGATGACCCACAGTGACCTGAGTAATGACAGGGCAGTGGGGTCCATTAGCATGTCGGCATGTCCAGCAGACACAATTAAATTTGTTTACATGTTGAATTTAAAAAAAAAAAACTCGCACTCCTCTTCTTTTGGTACGCAAGAATCATCTCTGATAATTACAGAAATTATGGTTTAGTTGAGCATACCGAACGCAGTAGGAGGAGGATATGAGCATCAGAAGGAGGATAAGGACCAGCAGGACACCAGTGACGCCCGGGACTGAATGTTATATAGAGGAGACAAAACAAACAATGTTAACATCCTGCCATCTGCAACAAGAATTGTCTTGTTTGCATTGGCCATCTTTCTATGCTAAAGCAAACAATTATCTGATCGCTAACATGAATCGAAATGTCATGGCAGCGTAACAGTTTTATTCAGTTGTGTTTAGGATATCCTGTTAATATTTCTATCGCAGACTTTCACATGAAGTCGCCCAACAACATTGTTAGTCTTATTTAAACTAACGTTTTTAGCAAAAGCCTTAATTCTTCAATTTGAAATTAGCAAGTACAAAACTATTCATACCCCTTACAGTTTCAGGTTTAAATGAATCTTTTAATTTTACAGACTCATTTATTTTAACCAGAAGTAATGTTGACATTGAGCTTCGGTCGTAGTTTGGCAGTGGCATCGAGCGAACAAAGCCATTCTGTCTGTTTTGGCAAAGCTAGCAACTATTGAGCAAGTCAGAGCAAGAGCATGAGACATTTTATAGAAGAAATATTTTATTTCTTCTGGCAAGGATGTCGTTTGGATTGTCCAGCACATAAAGTGACCCAAGAACATGGTAAAGTCATGCAACAAAACGACATAAGAATAAAAGAGAAACACAGACAGTAGAAGAGAGAGACAAAAGCACCTTGACATTGGGTGGCAAACTTTAATAGAAAGATTTGTTCTCCTTACTTGTTGTTAAAATTATCCACTTGGGGTCCTGGGAATAAAACAAAAATGAAAGGGGTCTGTAGTCTTCATCATTCTGTTATCTACATTAATGCTTGTGCGAGCCATCTTGAATTACAACAGAGCAACATCAGCACTTTGAGGAGAAGACAGTCTGCAGACTTTACTCCAAAACTCAATGTCAGAGTTACATTTCTTTCTCTGGGTGCAAGTTAAACTAGGTAGACTTCAATTAAAACAATAAAAACATCAAACTGGCTTTGACAAACATGTAGTAAGTAAATTAGACTTAAATACACCAATAACTCACCAATTTAAATTATATATTACAAATAATATTTTTCATATTTATTATTATTTTTTCTGAAGATACCTTAAATAGGGTAAAAAGTTGTGTAGCAATATCTTGATTCTTTGATCACATATGTAAATGTCATGCTGAGGCACATCTGCTTTCAGATTTAATGCTGCAACACATGTAAGTGGAGACACACGATGAGTAAATCGCACGACTTGACTGGAAATTTTCCGGGGGTATTTTTTTCCCCCCTCTAATATTTGCAGTGCTCAAACTAGGGCCAAATCTGTCTGAGGAGGTTAAAAATCTACCCCAAAAATTGCAGCTAGAAGATTCTGTCTCCAGCTCGCAGCAGCACTCCTGCACAAGAACCTGATTTGTATCAGGAGCATAATCTATCTGATTGGGCACAGTTTACTCACCTCATGAGGGAAACACAGAAAAACAGCGTAAGTGGATAAAAAGGTTTGGAAAAGTTACGTTTCCAGAGAAAAAAATGTTCAGGAACCAGAAGTTCTTTTTTTGTCGTTTTGGAAAATATTGGCAGTAAAATCTTTAACTATCTCACATCACAGTAAATTACAGAGAATTTGTTTTTGTTTGTTTTCCAAAAGACACAAGCTGTTATCTATTTTCAAATGATGACATAGAAAAAAAACTGATGTGTTCTGGAATAAAACACACACTAAATTTTGATAAAAGAATTTATTGTTACGACTACATATGTAGAAGATAGAATAAAATATATTTAGATTTTACCTACAGCCCATAAAAGAGGAAATTGGCTTCACCCAGGAAGTGATATCAACATGTCAAAAATAGTGTTTGCTAATTGCTTAACAAATGTGCAGAATCTACACATTTAAGTAACTCTACCTCTCCTCTGTAGCGAGCCAAGTTGAGAGCTGGAAAATCATCTGAGTACCTCGAACTGAAGTTGACCACATTTACCATGTGGGCCGACACGTGCACAACTGCAGATGAAGAGAAAGTATAAAAGATAAAACATATTTTAGTGATGGGACCAAGTTGCACATGTAGGATTTTTTTTTCCCCTCTTCAAAACTCAATCAGAGGAAATGCTAGAGGTCCATTCAGCAAAAAGGCCGAGCAGCTTAAACACACACTTCTTCCTGACATCACAGGCTAAGTACGCAGCCATTGAACAGCTGATGGAATTAGAGACTGTAATCATGACACACAAGGGCCCTTTTCCTCTCCCCTATATCCTCTCCCACTCCCACTGCCTTCCACCCACTCTTTCTGTCTGTTCTCACAGTCAGTCTCTCCTCCATCCTGCTGACTCTCTGTCCACAGTGTCATTTGTCAACTGAGAATACAGAGCTTATGTGAATGTGTGTGTTATTACAATAAGTGAAGAGGTGTATGGTTTTGATTGAGGGAAAAGCTTACAAATGATGTAACAGCAAAAAAAAAAAAGAAGAAAAAACAGATTCACTTTTTTGAAGCATCGATTGTTAGCTGGAGGTCAAAGGTCAATTGTTCAGACAGAAACATTCAGTACTGCACAGCTCGTGTGAGTCATTTACTGACTTCTACGTTGGGCTGCATGATAGCAGGAAACGTGTAATTGTGATCCTATTGCTGAATATTTCCATGATGATGTCAAATCTTGATTAGCAGTATTTCTGTGGCTCTTTTCTTTCTTTACTTTTTTGTCCTTCAGCATCAGCCACCACTAAAAAACATATAGGACTCCAACCAACAGACTAATTATGTTATTTTGTTAACTTGATGTATTGTACAGCTCTGATTCTCACTGTGGGATTAATATTTTTGGTAAATGAATAAATTGTTATGAATATTACTTTTAACTGTGCTTGAAGTGAAATGCTCCCTTGCATGTATGTTTACGACCTAAGAATAAGTCATATCATTCAAAGACTCTCTTCTGGTACTTTGCTTAAATTTGTACGCCTGAACCGGAAATTCCAACCATTTTCATTTGACTACTGTTGAGAAATAAAAGTTCCTGAATCAGCAACACCATTCTCACCTGTCAGACATATGTGTAAACACAGCTTGAAACGTAATAAATATCTTCGTACATATCAGTTACAATCAACGGTGCAAAAACTGCACTGCTCAACAGAATGCAAGTAGCTGCTTCCCGTCATGTCAGCGAAAAGAAACACAGCAGTTATGGAACCGCATGATTATAGTAAGTAACAATTAAGAGTTTTGATCATCATTTTAAATGTTTTGGGTTTGAAAACATAATAATTTAGTTTATTATTGTCGCCACATCACTAATCACTGTTTTCTTCCATGACGTTGACATTTGTTAATTAATTAAGTAATTACTTTAATTACTGAACTTAAAAAACTGCCAGTAATTTATGTTGGCATGTGACTGTTTTAACTGCAAAGCTGTTTTTATTATTATTAGTTCTATATTACATATGTATGTGCAGAGACTAATTTGTGACATCTACATCACATGAGTTATGAGATAATCTGTGAAAAGATTGAGATCCTGCACCTGCTCCAAGTTTGGCTATTTCCATCTGAAGAAATGCACCACTCCCAATCACAAACAATCATTTAGAGCTATGAGTTAGGTCTTAGCGCTGTCAATCATTCTTGTGTACAAGCTGCTAAGTGTGGAACTGGTGCAGAAACAACTCACCATTAAAGCAAAACCATTTATCCACTATCATGATAACATGTCTGAGTATCCATGGCAAGCTCTACTCTCAGAAAGAGTAGCAGAGAACAAGAGGGGGAGAGGTGGAGCAGCACGTGTATGAGAATGTTTGACAGGACTAAGACCCTCCTCCTGGCTCTGATTGGTTGTTAGCACTGGAAGCACTTGGAGAGGACAGAGGAGCTTTTTTTTCACAAGCTGTCTCATACTGTCATGACACAACAACTTTAACAAATACGTTAAAAATATTTTTTGTAAAAGTTACATACTGCATGTTCTTTTTAAATTTAGTCAGGTTTACCAAATTTGCTGTACTTTTCACTAGAACTCCAAAGAACTGTGTCAGCTTTGGGTTGAACCCTATAAACCGCTCTCCTTCATAGATCAAGCTCCCCATGTTTACTTCCAGTTTGGTGACGGCGGATCACTCCACCCAGCCGCTTGCCGAAATCGATTTAAGCTTGAGTAAGCATGAAAAATGTGCAATCCACATGTAACTTTTCAACTTCATAATTCCAACATGAAGCCCATAAAGTGGTTGAATGGGTTTGAAAGATCTGCCTGAATCTGCAAAGGAAGAGCATATGCAAAACACTCTAGAGGCTGCATGTTGGAGCATAAGGTCTGATTCTGATTAAAATATTTCTCACATGAATCACCCGCTTTCAGGGAAGAGTAATACATCATGAGGAAGGCGAGAATGAAGTTTGCTCACCTCATAGTAATTATGTCCATTTCACTTTTAAAATGTTTTTTGACAAGTTTTTAGTTTCTTATGCCAGTTTTATGTTTTTAATCTAATAATGTAAGCAGCTATTATCCAATACCAGAGTAGAAATGTTGCCTTTATTAACTGAATTATCATTAAGTTATAAATTATCTTACAATTATCAAGAGTTGAGTCATATCCATTACATTTTGCAACAAAGATCTACCAAAATCAAATTGTCTTCAGTCAACAGATGTTTAAACAAAATCAAGACAGCAGAGAAAACCCTCACAGCAGGCAGCTTTCAATTCAGAATGCTGAATTTAGTCACTGTTTATGCTTAAGATCTAGATAAATTAATGCCAGCTTCTCAAAAAAAAAAAAAGAAAACCCTGCAGCAAAACATGGATGAGTCAGAGGGAGAAGTCTGAAAAACCTGCATCCTGGTAAATGCACAGCTGTCTGAGGCTCGCACAATGTCATAAGAGCAGAGAAAAAATACAAACAGACGAAATAATCTCCCATATGGTTTTCCAGAAATGCAAAACCACTATGGATCAATTTATGCACACTATACATACGCACAGAACATAGCAGAGATGCAGTAAGGAATGAAGGAACGCTCACTGGGAAAGAGTGGACTTTTTACCTGAGAAGAGGCAGACAGCGATGCCACATGCAACATGAAAGGTCTTGCTCTTGTCCAGCAGCCGGCGTGTTTTCCTGCTCGATACCTGCGTTATTGTGCAACACAAACAAAAATCACTGTGGAAAGAAAACAAGACTAGGCCCAGAACTAATGGTTACCAGGACATTTGATGTGCTTCAGAAACCAACTGCAATTTTAGATTTGAATTCTGATCCCCTTATGACTGCAATCATTCATCTCCTGCGTGAGTCTTACCACGTGCGTTCCGCGTATGAAGGTGAGCGCAGAGCGGCACATAGTCAGCAGCACCAAACTGCAGTTCAGGTTGAGCACAGAGGCAGATGCCCGACTGATGCACACTCCGACCTCAGGGAGACACACACAAGCGATCACGGTAAGACAAACGGGGCTTATGTAATTAAAGGCAGCTGAGAGCCTGAGGCATGACTGCAACACAGGGGTTTACAGCAAACCACCTTTGTCTTTCACAATGTGGAGGTCTGAGCCCACTAATAATTAGGTTGTGAATCAGCTGAGACCATACTGGTATGAATCAGTAACTCCAGGACTAAGACACAAGTAAGGAGGTTTGGTCCTAGTTTGTCTCATTAAGACAGAAATGACAGAAATTTGATTTTTTTTTTTGTTTCACCATCAGATTATAAACACAAACTGAAATTTTACTGTGTGTTGTGTACCAACACAATGAAGTGATGCAAATATACATTGTTCTTTTTTAGAAATAAAACTCAATGTGCATCTGTATTAAGCTTCCCCGAGTCAATAATTAGCATCTTTTACAAAGATCAGATTTGTTTGTCTTTTTTTCTTTGCAAAAATAGTTTCTATGAAGATTTTGGCAAACAATGACACATATTCTGAATTAGGCTTTGACTTAATAGACACGCCACTGTTGCTCCAGCTGTACATTTAGGGTTGTTGTCCTGCATCTACATAAGCTTTTTTTCAAACTCTATCTCTGCAGCTCCTCCAGAGTTGCCACTACATTACTCAGACTGGTTTTTGAGTAATGACCCCTTTGGTCGTCCTGTCAGTGTAGGTGGACGGACACGTAGTTTATTTACAATTCTGCCATAAATCCTCCCATTTTTAGATGATAGATTGAACAGTGCTCTGAGGGATGCTCCAGGTCCAACTGCTCTAAGCATCACAACAAACACACTGAAGGTGTTTGTACTTCACAGAACAGATGCATTGTAACGACATAAAACTACACACAAGAGAAGGTTGAGCTCTGAAGGCAATTGGTGAACTTGATTTTATTTTCAATACATCTGCCAATGCAAATGCATGTCAAGATATTGGGCAAAGAAAAACATTTTTCTCCCAGCTTATAATTACACTCGACTTTGTGTTTGGGCATCACAAGAAAAATCCAAATAAAATAGAAGCGGTAAACATAATTTTGCAGGGCCAAGCATAAAGATTTTACAGTAACTTATCTATGCTTTGGAGGTTAAATGAGGCGCAACATCTCAGAACACCAACACGTGATGCAGGGAAACACAGCTGGAGTAATGTGTGAGTAAGACGGATAATCTAACCCAATACGTCTCAGTCTGTAGCTCAATAATCAAATTAAAGTCAGAAACGCTGAGCGCACTCCAGCATCTGATAAACTCAGCACGTTTGTTAGGAGCTTTGTGCTCTGCAGGTGCTGCCACTTCTGGTTATCTCTGAGTTTACTGAAGAGTGTGTGGAGAACAAGGCGAAGCTGTGAAGATCAAAGAAAACGAGAAAGCGAGACTGGAACCCATCCTGTGAAGATGTTCTGGTCTAAGACATCCGACAAAGTCAAGGAGGTTTGCTTAAAAAAATTTTAAAAAAAACAGGCACAACCAGAGCTCTAATCTGCAGTCTATTGAGAAAAAGTTTGGTGGTAGAAAAAAGCACATGTTGGACATGAGGAATCAGAATTGTCTGCACAGCTTGACTGAAGTCGGTGTAGAAATGTAAGAATGATGTGGAGAACAGAGCAACGCTTGAACCTAAATATAACTTAAGGGTAACCTCCCCAAACTCTTTCCTGATCCTTTAATTCTTAAAAACTTCATACACACACACATACACAAACAGATGCACACACACAATCTCTCTGCAGAGCCTCTTAAAGAAAGGCAGCTGATGTCAAAAACCACCAGACGGAGATCCGATACCTTCCTTTCTGACGCCCCATACAGTCCTGCCTAGCAGGTGAATAAAATAAGAGGCTATTTGAAGTATTGCTGCTCTGGAAACACATCGCACTCAAACACATAAAGATAGACATAAACTTAAGCCCTCCGGTGAGGCATTCGGTGGAACAAGCGGCGTGCCCACACTTGCCCCTTTTCTCCCCTTTTGCCTCCCACTGTACAGGCAGTGCAATAGTTCACACATGCTGTTTGCTGCCATTTCTCATTGCTTCTTGTTGCTCTGAGGAAATGCACTTTACTCTGTGTAGGTTTTCTACAACTGTGCTGCCTTTCTGATGGTTTGAAAACTGACATTTACAAATATTCTAAATATTTACGGTTTCTCATTAGCAACATAGCCTTTTCATAGATCCAGTCTTAGTGCAAACATTACTGGTCGTGAAATACATGTAAAAATGAAATCGGTATTTCAGCTCTCATTTTGTGAGAAATAAATGGATGCAAACTAAAGTCACACTAGGTACATACAGGATTTATGTGCAAGTAGTTCCAAACCCTTCCACACAGCATGTTTTAACACTTTGAGATGCACAGTGCTGCTTTTTCCCTAAACGTAAAATTTTGCCTGTATACCATCCGACCAGAAGAACTTCTTCCACATGTTTACCGTGTCTCCATTTGATAACTTTTTAGTTTCTCGTTTACAAAAACAGACTTACACAATACCACCAACTGTCGTCCTGTCAACAGATTTCCCCCCCCCAGAGCTTTAATCCCTGCAGCTCCTCCAGAGTAATCACAGGCATCCTGACTGCTTCTCTGAATCATGTTCACCTAATGTTTGTGAGTTGAGGTGGAAAGTCACACTGTTGGTCAATTAGCAATTGCGCCATTCTACAACAAAAGATGTTGAAACCTCGGCATAGGTCTATATTTTTATCATGTAATTTATAAAGGTCCTAATAAAATCTATTAAATTTTGTGATTGTAAAATAACCAAATGTGGAAAAGTCAAAGGCAAAATTAAACCAGGGGACAAAAGCAACTTTTTTTTTTACATTAATTTAATTCTGGATCTGGATAAAATAACTTAAGGGTCTATTTTTCTATATTCTTTGTTGCTCTCGTGAAAACTAAGCCAAAGATGATCTATCATATTAAACCCAAATGGCACACAGAGAAAGCATTGACATCAGAAGTCGCCTCACCATTGAGCATTTCGGTCTATCAAAAGTAAATCAGCCACAAAAGGCTTTTGTATTTCATGCAGCCTCCACATCATCACACTCAAACCTCTGTGTCTAAATGCTTCCATCTTCTCTGTTGCAGTCCAACAGACTGCAACTTTTGTGATTCAGCTTGCTGGGCTTAGATTAAATAACTGTAGTGACTCGTTTCAAAAAGATCATTTCAAAAATCTCATGTACTACCACAATCCGTCACGGTGCGTTTCTCACCCCCAGCATCTTGTAGAGGTAGTGGTACTGCTGCCCTGTTGAGAACCGCAGGAAAGTGTTGAGGAACAGCCAGGCGTTTGCTCCCAGCCACAGCATCTAGGCACACATAATGCACAGATTACATAGAGTTTATACTTACATTATTATCTTAAATTCACTTTCAGAAAGAAAATGATGATGGCAGCGCTTCTTAGAAAATGACTCGTCCTGACTGTTTTGCCTCATTGATGCTCTAAATGTTATGTGACAAGTAAAGGACACATGATGAATCACAATCACTATGGTTTTGTCCACCAGCTGGACAAGAAACGCATCTAAAAGTGAACATCAGCCATGCAAATCAAAAGACAAGCAGAAGAACAGACATTTGTTTTAAAAGTTTGTCCCAAAGGTTCCCCCACCAGGACCAAGTGCTTCCCTCCCTCGTTGGCGGCCCAGCTCCGCAGCGACACAGCCATGGTGCCTTCAGGGTCTCCGCCGCTGCCTGCTGGAGCTGCCCCAGGTTTTCCCGAACGGCTCCGGTCCGGTGAAGAGGTCGGAGTTCGGTCCTGCCTGCAGCTCTGTCTGTGTCTGTCTGACCGGTGTCTGCTCCGATACGGACAGACCGTGCTCTGCCCCCTCCCCTCCTCCCCGCTCTGAACGCGTTGTGACTTTTCATCCCCCTCTCTCTATAAAAAAAAAAAACTCCCAGCGGCTGAAACCCCCACACTGCCGCCTCTGCACATCATGATCTCAGTTTATCTTTCTGCACGACTGAGCAACAAGGATGAGAAAATTAAAATGAGAAACTACTCAATTCAGAAACTGACAAAGTTAATCAGCAGGCAGAACAATGAACGTCGCTTCATTGCTCCTCACCTCTTCTTTCCGCCACAAGAGGGAGCCACAGACCAAAATGTTTATTTACGATTTTGGTCATATAAACATCCATCATGGACATGAAGTCCTTGCTGATTTGGGGCTCTAACAGTTTATTAAAACCGTTCATTTTGAGGGGGAGGAGTGGCCCCTCAGGCTATTTTGATGTCAAACAGAAATGACAATAGTTGATTCATTGCTTTATATTTTTATCAGGCAGAAAATCACTGGGACTTGTAATAATATGTCATCATATGTTCCATCAGACGGTTTTTGTCCAAAGCTGCCCTGATTTGGTAAATCACTCTCAGGTGAATCCAGAGTTTCTCCACAGAAGGTAAAGGGTGAATCACTAGATCAACCATTTCATTTCTGACCATGGAAGGACAAGGATTTGGACAAGGTCAACAGGCAGCATGAGGAGGAAGAGGAGTGAGGTTGCGATGAAGGAATAGGTAATGATTTGTGACCCATAACAAGATGCTTATGGAGTTCTTTTCACTCTACTCCTCATTCTTAACCCCACTGACTAAATTATCTCTGTAAAAGAAAGAAAGCTGGAAGATTTACTTTATTTTCTACAGAACTGCATGTACAAATTTCCTTAAATTCTTATATTCCCGTTTTTTCCTTACTTGTTTTTTTCCTTTGTCCTCTGCAGTGATGTCTGTTCATTTCTGTATCACAATATGTGATTCATTGTAATTTCCCAACAAATTGTGTTATGAATCTTGTCTAGTCTCTTGCCATTGAGCTCCCACAATTATAGCTTATTCTTGTCAAAAAACTTTAGAAAATGTTTACAACAGAAAATCCCTGAAGAGTTATATTGACAGCATGACAAAACATGTTGTCACTATGTAATGTAACATCTGGCACTGACATGTTCATTAACTATTAAGGATTTTGAGGAAAAGACTGGCTTTTGTAGGTAATCAATATTTTGCTGTTTGTACTGATTGTTTTGAAAATGCATTTGCTGCTTTGCAACTGTCAAGGATTATTCAAGAAATGCACCAAAGTGATTGCAAAAAACTCTAAAGGGGCCTTCAAGAGACTATTCTTATGAAATCAAGCGTGCAGAGACGGTTTTTCACAGGCTGCCGTGAAAAACCAGGATGCGTCTGCAGAAAACTGATCACAGTGACAGTAACTGACTTACAGATCAGCAAGGATCCTCACTGAGCACATGTGCTTTTTTATGATTCAGTCAAATAGCATTTTAATCTGTTTTTATAGTGATTATAAAAATTCTTGAAAAGACATAGTGAGTAATTTCACCATAACAAACTGCCATCCTGTTATGTTTTACTGCATGCATACAAACATAAACTGTGATGTCACACACTCTGGAAACTGTGCTTGAATGAACTCGCTACCTGAGAGTAAATAGTCAACTGCTGTATTTCCAACAGTAGCAAAGGCTTGGCTCAAAAACCGTTGAAGTGGAATAAAATCAGCCATTCCACACAATGTAAAGCAGCGGTTTCAATAAAAGCCTCAGATAAGAAGCACCCAGAGGACAAGTATAGCTGTGACCTGTGTTGACTTCCCGCATTCCTGGGAGCAGAGCCTCACCAATTCACGCACCGGTCCATCAGATGAAAGGGAGGTCCTTCACAGCACACAGCTGTTCGAAGACCCAGGAGAGGCTGCAGCAGAACAACGGAGGACACATGCTGCAGTGTGGGAAACCAACACTCTGACAGCAGCGTGCACGAGAGGTCCAGCATAAATCTTCAAGTGAACCCTAACAGAAATTGCTGCAAACCAAGTTCTCATTGCGAGTTAGGCTGACTTTAAAGATGAAAATTTCTATTTTTCCAGAAATACTCAAACCAAATTTTGGTTATTTTTTTTATCCATTTTAAAAATAAGGTTTTTTATTGTTTAAGATCTTAAAATACATTTAATCTGGCTTTTTTTTTCTTCCTATGGTCTTTTCTGCAACTTTTTGAACTTTACAGTTAGTTCTGCAACACTTCCTCAAGAGGAACATGAGTCAAGTTAATCTTGTCGGGAGTCTCTCCTCTCCTTCCCTAATTTGAAAGTATTGCATGTCCTGATATTAGAAAGCCTCCTCAGAGTGGCCCTGTGTGCTCATACTGACAAATCCTGAGTCAGCACATGAATGGCCAAGGTGCACATCAAATGCCCTAACAAAGAACAGCACTAATGAGCTCCCTCTCCCAACTTCTCTTTCACCGCCTCTAACAGACAGACTTTCAGCTCCTCCCTGCTCGCTTTGCCTCACTCCATCTCACTCTGCCTTTCTCCCACTGTGCACTTCTAAGCAAATTACTCTCTTTATCTGAGCCTCTGCAGAGCCAGCGCCGTGTGGATCTCAGGGCCGTAGAGCTGCTTGGAAATGAAGAGGGAGAGCAGGTTGGTTCGTTGGATCTGGTGGACTGTGGTTGTGACAGCTTTGTTCCTGCTGGGCTTCTGCATTGGTGAGGCACAGAAACGCAGCGTATGTTTGGGGCTGTTTGCTTTTGACTCAATGTCAGTATTACAGAGACATTTAGCTTAATCACATGGTCTTTGCTCAGTAACCACTGTAATTGCATTAACAATCTTGATACGAAGATGTTATGTTTTGTGTAGGATTTGTGATGCTGTTTATCCCCAGTGTGACTGTCACCACTTTGACTCATTCAGTATCTCAGCGCTAACAGCAGGGTAACACTCACTGCCTATAACCACAGCTGTGTTAAAAATATAAGGCTGGCTAAGGCTCGTAATTGTCCGCAGCAGAAAATTTGACCAAAATACATGTGACCATCCCCCACTTTGAAGGATTGAGCAACTTAACTCCCAATGAAACACAAGCAAACTCAAACAATGAATCACTGTGGCATTGTAGCAATCTTTGGAAAGATACCAACGGAGTTATCTGTAGCAGTGTTGTGTACGTTAGATATCAAACATAAAGATTAAACTTAAAGCAAGCTCGAGCTTATTAAGTTAGGACTGCAGGGCAGCAAACTGCTGCAGGAAGTTAGAAAAGTAGCAGTGGTGGCGTTATTTATGATCTATTTATTGAAATGTTTTACTTTGTCCTTTGCCACTATCTATTTCACTGAATCGCTAATGTACTGTTCAATGTGTTTTCACTGGAAAATGTAATGCTAGCAACAATTAGCCAAGCTACCAGTGTTTGAAGTGTTCACTGGAAGATAAAAGCCTGAAAGCGAAATAATCTTCTTTATGACCTATTAAAATCAGAGTAAAAGCAGAAGTTTGTACTTTTAATTTTTTTTGTTTCCTTTTGAGATGGAAGGATGTGAATAATCTGAACCTTTTTTTTTTTTTTTTTTATTGTTTTACTGTTATCTTCAAAGTAGCTAGTCATAATAAATAATTATTTATCTACATGAAAACTGCTAATTTTTCAAACATCCCGACTGAATGCTTTGTACGTTTTGTGTTTTAGGGTGGTTCGCAAAGCGTTCAAAGGTACCTGCAAACAACCACAAGACCTCAAGCAAATACCTGCTGGAGTTTTTGGATGAAATGCGGTCAGACCTGATCAGAGACCACCTCCGGTAAACAAAAAACCAATTTCAAACGATTATTTTCAAAACTGCCTCTGCGCCTCAAGAATTAAAGGAATGCGCCGGCTTCTAATTTCGTTCCGTCCTGCACAGTACCAACAGGCAGAGAAAGACACAACTCGGAGACCAAGTTCAAAATCAGATATGAAAGAACAGCTGACATGAGCCTTAAGACCACGAGTGTCACAGTTACTGTCCTCTTTGCAGGAAGTTCACCCGTCTCCCCCATCTGGCTGGAACGGAGCAGAACCTGAAATATGCAGAGGAGATCATGAAGGAGTGGCAGGACTTTGGATTGGACTCAGTGGAGTTGGTGCCCTATGACATCCTGCTGTCCTATCCCAATAAATCACAGCCAAACTACATCTCCGTAGTGGATCACAATGGGAAAGAGGTAAGGAAGCTGTCAGCAAGATGTGCAGCAAGACTGACTTGTATAGCAGAAGACTGCATTTGTTTTCTTGCATTTTGCATTCAGAATAACCTTCCCTATGTCTGGCGCTCACATTTACAAACTAATTTGACAGCATTCCTTGTGCATGACTGGAAAACATTTAGTGTAACGAACCTAATTTGCTGTTTTTAGCACTGTGAAGGAAGATTCTCTACAGTCACTTCATTTATAGGGTGAAAAGATGTAGATTTTCTCACAAATTTTCAATGATAAGGCTAATTCAATCCAAAACCTACCTCTGAGTGTGTTAGTGAAGAGCATGTGGAGATCACATACCACTCCAGGCAGTTTCTCCTCCTTCCCTCTGCAAGTTTTCGCTCAGGTCCAAGGTCCTTTTATAGTTTCACTGTGAGATAAACCTCTGCTTGTGTCTCATGACACAGACAATGAAACAGCACAAAAACAACAAAGAACTGTGACTGTTGTTGCTGCGTGCAGGGACGCATTAAGGAATTTTGACAAAATTTGGATTTACATACAAGATAATTTGTTTCAGCCGACAAACGTCCAGCTGGACAACAATCATGTCCACAATCAAAAATTTACAGCTGCAGTGCTGTAAAATTTGTTCTTAGATCTATATTTCTTTTAAAATGTAAATTTAAAGTGGCATTTCATTTTGAAGGAAAAATAACTAAAGTGATTTGCCTCTAAATCGAATAACAGCAACAATTGCCACCAAGCGTTTTCCCATAACATCAATGTAGATGATGTAGATGCCTGATGCAGCAAAGCAGACCATCACACTATCAACATTTCACTTTAGTCAGTATGATTAATCATATTAATCACAGTTTACTTATGTTTTCACGCCAGGAGTAATTACTTTCCCTCACTAATAGCTGGAATCATTGTATTTACAAACAATGTAGAAAATTGTGAATAAAACAGAAAAACAACAAGCCTTCTAGTCAGATGCAAATGAGACAAAATGGACAGTGAAATTTAGTTAAATGAACTCTCATGACCCAACAGCTGAACATAAAATTAGGTCCAAAAATATACCAGAACTGATTGACTAATTGAACACAAGTGACGCTAAAAACACACAAGGGAAAACACAAAGACAGAGTGAAAATAGAGTAACCAAGTGAACAAAAAAATGCAACCACAAACCCAGTAAACTTAAAAAATATTGTCTAAATAAGTTGGTCTGCTTATTATCTCCTGAAATTAGTAAATTAATAATTCTATGTAAAAGCAAACTAAAATTATTTTGATTATATATTTGTTATAAGTTGGTTCTGCTGTTAGAAATCATTTTTTATTATTGCTATGTTTGTTGCGATTAACAAAATGGAGAATCATAAAAAAAACTCATTCATTTAATTTGTGTATGTGAATCAAAGTACAAATACCAGTGTCCTTTATTTGTGTGATGTTTTGGACAGTGGAGTTCAAAATGTATATTTACTTGGAGACTATAAAGTTCATTGTACTGAATCTTTGCACATTAAACAACTTAGTAAAGCAGGGCTGCAACAATTCCTTACATTAATCATGAACAGTAACTAAGGCAAAACTGTAGCATAATATACACATTTTGCATTTAAGATGAAACCCTTTATTTGTCTGTATATGCAATCTACATGCATTATTAGAAGTACATTTAGCTGCAAATGCATCCTTTTCTACAAATGATAAAGCAATGCTATGTCATTGCATTTTAGGCAATAAAATGTATATTTTCTTATTTTAAAAAATAAATTAACCATTTATTTGTATTTTTGGCATTGTGTGAACTAAACTCAGTGACTAAAATAAGATATCTGCAGTTGTTTTTATCTCATTACTTGATTACGATTACTAATCATCAGAAAATTGGCTCCTAAGACAATATTTAACTGCATCCCTATTTATTTTTATATTGTATCATGCATGTATTGCATGAAATTATGTAATGTATTATGTAGTGTTGCTTTGTATCAAATTGTATTAGATTGTTATTGCATCAAAGTCAAAATGAGTCAAAAGCACACAATGTGTTGCATCATATTTTTGTTTGACCGTGTTGCATCAGATTGTATTACTGTGTAACTGATTGTATCTTTACAGGTTTGTTGTGTCAAATGTTTCTTGTCAAATCCAAAAATAATGATAATATGAAGCGCAAGGAACTTCAAAAAGCTGGCAACAGATTCAATTATTCATCTTCATGTCATTCTGGTCTCACTATGTCAGGTCTTCAACACCAGCTTGGCTGAACCAGTTCCACACGGCTATGAGGACGTCGGCAACATTGTGCCTCCGTACAGCGCTTACTCTCCCAAGGGACATCCAGAGGTGCATTCAGATCCACTCAGACACATTCACGATGAAGCAGAAAGCAGTGCAGCTAAATCTTTATTTCATGTTCCTCCAGGGAGACTTGGTGTACGTGAACTACGGTCGAACAGAGGACTTTTTCCAGTTGGAGAGAGAGATGAACATCAGTGTGACAGGGAAGATTGTAATAGTCAGATATGGGAAAATATTCAGAGGCAATAAGGTATTTAAAGATGTGATCAGCGGACTCACCTTGCACTTTTGTCTCTGAACATTTCATTCGCCTTGTCGGTTCTCATGACATGACCAACATTAATAAGCATTTTCTCTTGTGCTCATTTTGTCTCAAAGGTGAAGAACGCCATGTCAGCAGGAGCAAAGGGAGTCATTATGTTCTCTGATCCTGCTGATTATTGGGCTGCAGGAGTCAAGGTAACCTGATACAAAGTTTAAAAAAATAATTAAAAAACACATTCCAGGCTAAAAAAAAGTAAGAAATGTAGCATTCATTCCTAGTTTTTTACCATCTGGAACATTGTGAGTGGTGGGAAATAGACACAAGACAATTTCTGTCGCTGACCATGGCTTTGTGCAGCCGTACCCTGACGGCTGGAACCTGCCTGGTGGAGGAGCTCAGAGAGGAAATGTTCTCAACCTGAATGGCGCAGGAGATCCCCTCACACCAGGATACCCAGCTAAAGGTGCGTTAAAAAAAATAAATTAAACTTTCTATAGCCTGCATGAGGGCATAAAATGTTTAGCAAAAGTGTTGATGTCCCTTGAACTTTTCCATATTTTGTCACAGTCACAGAGAAAGCCACAAGAATTTCATACTCGCTGCACGCCAGTGGAATAACAGCACAGATGTTATTCTAAAGCGCTTGTTATGCTTTGGCTTAACAGGCATGTTATTCTACAGCTCACCTAAACATTGTCTGTTTAGATATGACCTATTTGTGTTTTATAAACTGCAAACAAAATTATTTAAGTGGTTGAAAAGCACAAAGCATAAACCTGAACCTGAACACAACCCTTCACCATAAAACATGGAGGTGTCTGGATAATGCTGTGGAGATCAGGTCTTTATCAATAGGATTAATCAATGGATTAAACCTTAAAAAATGAACCCTGGGTAGAAAGCTTGGAGAGGACTTGAGGTTACAGCTGAGGTTTATGTTTTAGCAAGAGAGCTAGCCTGAACACAGACAGAGCTGCAAAAAGAGTTTAGGTCAAAGCATTTCCATGTGTTCAAATGGCTTAGTCAAAGGGACCTAAATGAGCTGATGAATGGAAAATCATAAAAGCTTTCCCATCAATTTAAACTGACAAAAGGTTATGGATGTATTAGCAAAGAAAAGTAGATAAGACAGTTTGTCACACCTGTGTGTTTCCGTCCAGAATACACCTACAGACTCAACCCGGAGGAAGGAGTCGGACTTCCCAAGATTCCAGTTCATCCAATCGGCTTCCACGACGCAATTCACCTCTTAAAGTACATGCTTTCTCTACTAGATGTTGACAATGATATGTCTCCAAATTATCATCTAACATGCAAAGTACTGTTTCCATATTTGCTGTTAATTGTGTGAAATGTTTACGATGTATTTGAAATATAACAGAAACATGGGGGGACAGATTCCACCCAACAACTGGAAAGGAGCTCTGAATGTCTCCTATAAGACTGGACCGGGCTTCACAGAAGACTTCAAGAGCCAGTAAGTGTTCCTGATGCCAAAGTTAGCATTCTGCAATAAGGTGATAGTCACACTCCCTCATTTGTTAAAATCAACATCTCTTCTGTTAAACTGTCCTTCTGCCACTTCAGTTCGGTCTTCACTCTGTTTTGATTTATTAGGTGCCTCGCCTTGTCCTTTTTTTCTTGTTGCTCTCTTCCAAACCTGTGACCCTTTGGTGGCAAGCAGCCAGTGGAAGCACAATGAGGCCTCTTGTGCCTCCTGTCTGTGACACATTCATTTTCACACATAACCCTGCATGGAAACAGCATGCTGCACAGCAAACACTCTTAGAAACTAGAATAAATGTTTTTTCTTGCAGCAGTCATTTAATGTTGAGCTAAATTTGACATTGGCTCCTTTTGGTGTTTATTTCTCATCTTTGTTTGGATCCTGTTTTGCTGCAGAAAGGTACGAATGAACATCTACAGCAACAACCAGGTAACCAGGATCTACAACGTCATTGGAAAGATCAGAGGAGCTTTGGAGCCAGGTACCTATTTATTTAAAGTCAACTCATGAAACATACCTGCTGTCTATTATTACACCTGGTTGCAACCAGAATAGTCTGATCCCTGCAGGTAGGGTCATAGACAGGCTAGTTTTGTGCCTATTATTAAAAATTACAAAGCGGTTTATTAAAATCGAATCGTTACATTCCTAAAAATAAGGGCCTAAATAATATTTTTTTGCAAAAGTGATTGTGAAAAACTTAAAAACTTAACCACGTTTTGTAGTCGAAAGATGTTTTAAGCAAAATGAAAATCCTTTTTGGCATAAAAGGCAGTAACTCTAAGAAGGTGAGGATTGAATTGCTGTTTTCTAGACAGATATGTGATCCTGGGAGGGCACCGGGACGCCTGGGTGTTTGGAGGAATTGACCCGATGTCTGGAGCAGCAGTGGTTCATGAAACAGTGAGGGGTGCTGGCAGGCTGCTCAAAAAAGGTGCAACTTCTCAAATGAGTAAAACGGACAATGACAGATTCAGTAATCAGTTTTTCGGCATCTCTGTCTGATCGTGGTTTAGGTTGGAGGCCGAGGAGGACGGTGATATTCGCCAGCTGGGATGCAGAAGAGTTTGGTCTTTTGGGATCGACAGAATGGGCCGAGGTACCACAGAAGCAATCATGTATGCAGGCTTATTGACACGTAGACGCACTGATTGAACCTCATCGATCCCAACAGGACAATGCCAGGCTGCTGCAGGAGAGAGCTGTGGCCTACATCAATGCAGACTCTGCCATAGAAGGTGAACAAAACAGAGCCCGACTTTGTCCTCTCCGTCAGAAATAGTGGATTTGATTGGCTTTAATTTGTCTGTTAAAATCCCAGGTATGTACACGCTGAGGGTTGACTGCACTCCGTCTCTGCACACGTTAGTCTACGACCTCACCAAGCAGGTGAGCACACCCTGTCTGATACATGTGGTTCTGGTACATGTTCACTTATGAGGTTCATTAATATCATTCATATCCTTCTTGGGTATCAACTACACAGTCACAATTATAATAGGACAGTGGAGGCTGAAAAGCTATTATCAAGCCACAGCTTGTTGAGGTTCTTTTAACTAAAACAAACAGAGAAACATTTGAATATTAGATTTTTTTTTTTTAAAGTACAATTTTATGCTTCTAAAATGCATTGAAGTTGGTTGTTTTTATAATGTCTAAGCCTTCAAAAAGGAACAGTTTCCATGATGGAAGTGTATAAACGTTTGTCCAAAATCCGTTTAAATGTCCCATCTTCTTGTTTTGTTTTTTAAATCTTGTCCAGGTTTGATTCTCTGTCCACATTTCTGTATAGATATCAAGTCCAGAGGAAGGAGAGGAGGGAGTCTCTCTGTACGAGAGCTGGCATAAGAGGGACAACTGGACAAATGACCGTGATGCTCCCCGGTATAAAACCTTTATATAAATAATTACAAACTAATATGCAAACAAGTGAAGAAAGAAAACCATTCTCTAAATGTTTATATATTTGTTAACAAAGATAGTCCAAATTTCTCTCTGCCTGATTTGAAATAGTAGGGTATAATGTGTTTCCTCCAAATCTAAAAACCTTCATTTGTTACCATACATTTACTGTTTTCATAATGCAGCTTACACAGAAGCGCAGCGGTAAATAATTGTTGTTTCCAACCAGTGAGAAAGTTCCACACTTATACTGAGTGTATGTTCAAACTGCAGCATAAAATAGTGCCACCTACTGGTTCAATTAAGGTAAAAAAACAAATGCTCCTATATTTTTGGTATTAGCCTCTGCCTGTGGATTTTATATGTTTCTCTAATGTTATTTTCAGAAATGTTTTTCCTTAAGGTTGCATGAAGACTTAGGCTGTGGCCAATCAATTCAGATGACAGACCTCAAGTTTTTGTTTCTTAATATCATTCGTGTTTTGTGAACTTTATAGAGTTTTGATTCAAAATTCTAAGGCATTTCTTAAAACAGCAGATTTCAATTTCCTCAGTGTTGGATAGTCTCCTCCAATCTCTCTGACAAAATGAAATGATGATGCAATCATCACTATCTGACCATGTGAGGCTGGTCAGTAGTAACAATGATCTTTTTTGTGTTTGACTTTTCTCATGTATCCCTTTTTTTTTGTTACGTTGTATTTTTTCAAAGTACTTTTAAACGCTTTGTAAAGTCTTGTTTAGCCAGATAAGAAGATTTTGCTTCTTGTTTTCCAAGAGTCGCTAACATATAATTTGATTAATTTTTAACCAGCTGTCATAAGTCTTCACAGCTTTTATTGCACCAAAGACTGTTGTAAAAGTTCATGTTTCGAATGCTTCCAGATGGAGAAATGAAATAATGTAATCTACATTAAGATCAACGGAAAAACAATGAAGTGAGATTTTACAAGAAAAGAAGTAAATGTGATGCCAGTTGCAAACTATTAAATTTATAACTTCTCAGATGAAAAATAGGCAACTATTTAAAACATGTTGTCTATTCTTAGCTAATTATTTGGAAGGAAATATACATAAATCCAAAACTCACTAAGTCAGTATGTCTTCCTTCCTGGTTTGATTCAGGATCAGTAAACTTGGGTCAGGCAGTGATTTTGAGGCCTATTTTATCCGGCTGGGAATCGCGGCAGGCAGAGCCAGATACACGAAGAACAAGGTGAGACTCCTCAGAGCGCTGGATCTGCATACATGTCCAACATATTCAACAATCTTCTGCCACGTTGTGTATTGTAAATTCATAAAGTGCGAACCTGTAGAGGTGTGTTTGGTTTGACTGACGTAGCGCTTTCTAATCTTTTCTTACTCTGCTGAAGCTGCAATGAAAAATCTCTTTGACGTGGCAACTTTAAAAATTTAGCAAATTTCTAATAGTTAGTTATATTTAAGAATAGCCTTGCACTACAGTTTGGCTCTGATCTATAGAAGATAATTGTATTGAGAACTAATTGAAACGTCCTGTTCTCTGTATGTCTGTGTGTCCATTCAGAAGACAGAGCGATACAGTAGCTACCCTGTCTATCACAGTGTGTATGAAACCTTTGAGATAGTGGAGAAGTTTTACGACCCAACCTTCAGGAGGCTCCGGGCGGTGGCTCAAGTGAGAGGAGGGCTGATCTTCCTGTTGGCAGATTCCCAGGTGCTTCCTCTCAATGCTAATGAGTACGCAGACTCCCTGAGGAAGTACGCAGACAGCATCGCGCGTCTGGCACAGACACACACAGAACTAATGGAGACGCACAATGTGTCATTCGGTGAGCTCATGTTCACCTTTACCTGTTGATATTGTTTAGGCTCTACTGCTGACCGCAAGATGATGATGTATTTTTGCAGCTGGAGTTAAATATTTCTTGAGCTTTTCATATTTTTATTTCTAGAGTCGCTGTTTTCTGCAGTGGAGAACTTTACGAATGCAGCTAAAGGTTTCCATGAGCGTCTGCAGACTCTCAACATAGAGGAGTAAGAAACCTTTTACATCTGTGGTTGAACAGAAAATAACAATAAATAATAAATAATTTGTGCAAACATAGAAACTGTTGTTCCTTTCAACAGTAATACCAGTGCAATGGTATTTTGTTTTAGTCCTTTACAGGTGCGAATCATAAATGACCAACTCATGTACCTTGAGAGAGCCTTCATCGACCCTCTCGGCCTGCCAGGGAGACCCTTTTACAGGTTCATGCTCTTCACACTTAGACAACACTACTACGGAATAAATACAAGTCTTAATTACTCTGACTATTTCTTACCATTGTGCATGAGAATGGTTTTGGGTTTTTTATATGTTTGCTCCATTTTTTCTTGTATTTTTCTTGCAGAGAAGAGCCCCGGTTTAATCTGCCAGACAAAGTTTTAGATGAGAGTGTTCGTCAGTAGGAATGAAAATCAGGACACTGATTGCATGACGAAATGTTTGACATTTACAGAGAGGGCTTTAAAACATTTTAAATCTAAAACATTCATTTTTACATATTATTATTTTCATTTGACCTATTTTCATATGACTTTGATCTACAACAAACTGGCTCAAAAATACAAATTTTAAAAAACATTGAGTGGATCAACTTACCAGCTTTTTCAGGTGCAAAGTTGATTTATTGAGTTATTTCAATAATTATTTTAAATAATCCTTGTGCTACACTCGACAATTAAGTAATTTTAACTGTTGCTGCTTCCAAAGAAAACCCTCACATCGTACATATTTCTTTAATGTTTTCTTTAGTTTGGGTTTTTGCAAACATAGCCTTCCATAAATTCATACACAGAGGATCAGCAGCTTTTCTCCTGTCTAATTTAAGTATGTTTTCAATGAATACACTAATATGTTTGTGTATCTCGGCTCCTGTAACACAATGCTGTCTTTTCTCCCCCGTCTCTACTCTGTGTTTCAGGCATGTGATTTTCGCTCCCAGCAGCCATAACAAATATGCAGGGGAGTCTTTTCCTGGGATATACGACGCACTGTTTGACATTGAGAACTCAGCTGACCCAGAGAAGGCCTGGCGGGAAGTTAAGCGACAAATCAGCATCGCAGCATTCACAGTTCATGCTGCTGCCATGACTCTGACGCCACCTGCATGAAAGCACAGCCTGAAGCACAGAAATCAGAGAACTTTAATATCACGATGTGATGAGACTGGATTTTTTAAAATTTTATCTTCAACACACTTAGACAAATCAAGCTCCGCAGCTTATCAGGTCAGTTTTCCAGACCGTGGTGAGTGCTGTGAATGTAATCAAAATGCTAATTTCTTTGTTTACCATGAATTGTTTGCTACAAGAAATGACAATAAAAACACTGGAAGCAAGAAATTATTTATCTTTTTCTTTAACACAGAATAAGGAGAAATTGATGTGACATTTCAATATCTGAGTTTTACAGATGAACCTCCTACAGTCACAATAAACTATGAATCAATGTGTAGAAACATAAAAGCATTTATTTATATATACTGTAAACACAAGCAGTTCATGTCAGTGGTGTAGGGAAGTACTTTAAATTAATCAAAGGACCATTATCAAAGTGGTGCTATGAAATTCTTTAACCGTTTCACTTCAAAGTCTGGTTCACAGTCTTGCCTGAATAGACCAGCTGTGGGACCATTGATGAACTAATGTTCAACACACGAGGGCTCCAGAGTCACAACCTCAGTATTTCCAGCACTGACACTTTCTAATAGTATTTCATGTAATTATCTGTTCAAAGAATGTTGGTAAATATCAACATGTCACAATTTATTTATCTTCCTCAAAAGACATTTTTTTAGTCATAGTAATACTGTATATTTATGTTGTTTTGGGTTTGTTAATGTACATAAGTGAAATGTTTTGGGATACCTGATATGTTAACATGTTTAAAAAAAACAATAATAATAGTTTGAATTCACATTTTTAACAGGGAATTTGTATTTGTATTAATTCTGCAGAGATAAAGTCTCTTTTCATAACAACTGTAATGATGACAGCTAAACATAATAAGCTCCCAGTTGTGGTGGAGGTTTATCAAGTCAAATTACACGATGAGCAACTCCTGCATATATTTTTATCACATTTTGTAAATTCAGAGCTTGTTCTCTTCTTATATGTTGGGCAATTTGTGGAGGGAAGTACTTCAATGCAAACATTATGTTATCGTTCACTAAAGCTATAATAATAAGCTGTAAAATTAAATGGGATTTAAAAGTCATGACAAATTTATGGTTTATATTTATCACTATGTACAAGGTCAAATTTCTTTTAAGTCATATTTGATTTAAACATTTTTATGACAACTGAAGGAAACATAGTTACTAGATTGTGCTATAAAATGGCACAATGTGGCTGGAAAACACTTCATACTGCCCCTAAAAAAGACATTGATCCCATCATATTGCACAGAAAGACACAAATCCAAATACGCAAAATAGAAACAAATAAACAAACAGAACTGAGACAAGGAATAAACTAATGTGGCAATAAATAAAAACAATAAAGAAATGATCAAAATGAGAAAATAACTAACTAAAAGTCCAGTCAACATGGGATCACAACATGTAGTTGAGTTTCAGTCTATATTCTCACTATATGCTTTTGTATGTCTATCATCTGAGAACTCAAAATGGTCAAAAGAACCTTAAAGATCTAGGAAAAAGCTCCCTCAAATACCGAGCGCCAGATTGTCTTGCTGAATACAGAGAAATATTACATTGAAAAGTATTGACCATTATCAGGAAATACTAGAAAAAAAACCCTACGAGAATTTATTACCATGTATCATGACGCTTCCTTCTAACCTGAATTTGTATTAAGTTTTATTCCTTTGTGTAAAGCAACTTTTAAGCCCATGAAAAGTTTCATATTTGCATGGGCCACTGTGTTGTTGGCCTCGACGTCGGAGAGCTCTGGTACAGTGTTTTGCATAAATACAAACATAATCTTACTTCCCTTTTTGTAAAAGACAAGTTCATAAATGTGAAACGTTCTTTCACACGTCACAGTTTCACCATTTAGGTACGAAGGGACACCTTCCTAAAAGTCACCTTCCAAAAATAATGGCCTTTGGGGTAACAAGAATGTCCTTAAGTGGCCCATCCTGACCCCAGACTTAAATATCAACTAAGATCCTTGAACACATCTGAAAACAGCTGTGCACTGACGCTTGACATTTTACATCTGAGAGTTGGAAACTGTAGATTCTGAGGCTACAATTCCTGTTAAAATTGTTACGGAAAAGTATTTAGAAGGGTCTGTGAAAACATATGTACATGTAATTTTTGTTTTGTTTTATATCTCAACAGTCGGGGCGCCAGGAAAGCTACAAAAAATATAAACATTTCTCAAATACAAGGCATTACAGTAACTGGGACACAAGGCTGCTTTATTACACTGGCGAAGCTGCTTTCCATGATAGGGCTGATCTTTGAAGAAGATGCAAATAGATGTTTTCCTTCTGAAAAAATGGATCATGTAGGTGTGGTCAGTCACATAAAAAGAGAATAAATGTTTTTAAAGTTCATTCTCAATGGTCTATTCTTCTGTGACAGCTTTGGTCTGAAACAGCAAACTTACCTGCTGCTTCACCAGGTAAGTTTACAATAAAGCCAAAGAGCATTGAAAAAATACTAGATATTATCTAAATTTAAGATCTTGAATAATTACCCTGTAATTTATAAATAGATGTAGAAAAGCAAAATATATTGAATCACAATCATGTTTAAAACATCAGTGTGTGCAATATCGCAATTTCAATGCAATATTTGGTAGTATATTACATTTTAAGTATTATGCATTCATATCCTGCATATGAACAAGTTTAAAAAGTTTGATGGACTCTTAGCTATCCTTGACGTTTACCCAAAAATATAGTTTTCATGTCTGAGACACTTTTGAATCTCAAACCAGGAAAAGAAGACATTACATGGGTAGTGGAGCTCCTGGAGAGGAGTGGGGGGATTTATGCATTGGCAGAGAAAAAAATCTGGATTAACAGTAATCAATACGATCCTTGCAATTTTCAGTTCAATAAAAGTTGTTAAGCTGCAGCAGAAATTCTGTTTATGCAAAAAAAAAAAAAAAAAACAACAATAGCCATCCTTGTGACAATCATTGTTCAATCATTTGCTTAAACTTACTTTTAATTTCTAAAAGGTTAAAGGCCATGGATCATCAGATCATTCTTCTAATGTTGCTGGGTATGTTCCTATATTTTGCAATTTTGTGTTTGTAATTAACTTGCTTTGTTCTTTTTATTGAAAATATATAATTATTTGTATATTTACTCACATTTATTGGTTCTCTAAACCTACTATTCATATAAATTTTGTGTTGAAAGTGTGTGGCTTCATTTATCTGTCCACCATTTTATCAGAAGTCCAGAAGTGTTGGCATCAACAAAAAGGAATAAATATTTACATTGACTTGTATAAACTTTAATCAAGCAGTTTGACATTTAGCAAGCTACCCAATACATTTGGACTGTAATTTCAACTTGTGAAAGTTTCACAAGTTGAAAGTCACACATTATGTATTCTTCTTTATTTATATAATTTGGCATAGTTTATAAAAACAAAATAAAGCTTATCTTAAGATTTTGTTGGAAAGAAGTCTACATCCAGCCATCTATTTCAAGTATTTTGAAACCAGTAAAGTTTCCTTGTTTAATTTCCAAATATGACACCCAGCTTTAATAGTTAACCTTTGGTTATTATATTCAGAAAGTCGTAACACCAAACGGTTGTACTCTGTTGTTTTATATGGTGGATCCATGAAAATATATACATAAATATATAACCTCTGACATTATTTCCCTGTGTTTTAGCAACTGTCCAGCCACTCTCTACTACAGCAACATCCTGTAAAAAGAACATCATCATTGATGAGTGTCCAAAGGCATGGATTATCAAGAACATGAATGACAGAAATGTTTTGAAAGTATGTTGTTCTCGCCTTGACACAAACAAATTCAGGCTGGTATTAAGAGCTTTCCCAGAGCTTTGTTCTTGGCCAGATGCCGATACCTTCCCGTGTCTTGAAGTTGTGGTGAAAGGTGATATGTTTTACAAGCCTTAGTTTTTGTCATGACTATAAATAAACTAAACCTTGAATTATGTGCCTAAAGGAAAATGTTTTTTAAATTCTCTATATTTTCAGATTGTATAACTCAGATGTTTGTTTTCATGCTCTAGGAAAAACTTACAAAATGTGTAAAAAATGCTGCAAAAAACATTCATGCTCTGCTCCAAAAGTTTGCAAGGAATGTGAGGAGAGGTAATTATGTGGTGATTATTTTTAAACATATATATAGGGGAAATAAGCTTTGAACAAGTTAATGTCAGAAAATATGCTTCTAATTGGGCCACTCACATATAATTCATAGTAAATGTTTGTAACAATCTACATAGTACTCTCAAAGATGATATTATGAATTTTAAGTTGAATAACTAGGAGCACAATCTGACAATTTCTTCCTCACAAGCCATCTTCACGTCTAAAAAACTTTGGGGGGAAATTATGCAGCAGTAAGGAAAATGATCTTTTCTTCTTTCCATATTTCATTTGGGTGAATGACTGGGCTATTCTAACAGTTCTGTTTCTCCATAAAACTAAGTAAAGGTTTTCTTGGCTGAGCTTGGATTGATGAGCATATTAAAACAATCTAGCGTTATTTCATATTCAGATGTTTATCAGTAATGTCATGGGATATTTGTGGTTTCATCTTTCTTTTGGTGATATGAGATTGTCTTGCAGCATCTGCTCAAGAACAGCCCCAAACTGTGATGTGTTAGAATTTGAACCAACCATTTCTTCAGTTGAAGTAGAATTAAAAGATTTTACCTGTACACTGTCTGAAACGTCTGATGAAACCAGTAAGTACTTTAGCACAAAACAATTACACTGTCATACAGATTTTAATATATTTTCTTTGCTAGTTTTGGTTTTGCCTGTATATTTTGCAAATATTTGCAAATGGGGCTACAGGTGCTTTTCCACAGGTCTTTTTTATGTTATTTTTGCAAATGAGCTACAATGAGTGCAATGCTTGCTGTATGAAAGTGTTTCTAGAACAATGTTCTTTTCTGCTTCAGTAAAAAAGTAATGAATAAGATTTTTTTGATTTAAGGTTCATCTTTGGAGTTGTTTGGAGAAAAAAAAAGTTGGATTGAAGCCTTGCAATACTGTGACCAACTGAGTTCCTCTCTGGTTGAAATAACTAACCAGACAGTTTGGGACGAGCTAAAGGAAACCTTGGTAAACGAGATAGGATTGCAGAAAGGGATCTGGGTCGGCCTGGAGCGGTCCATTTTTGGCACCGACATAAAGTGGCAGTGGACATCGGGAGCCAAAGTTGACCAGTCTCGGTGGATCAGCAGTTTTCCGGCTGATCGTTTCAACAATCACTGTGGAAAGATTGTCCGGAGTAATCAGACAGAAAACATCTACCTGCTTGATGCCAACTGCCATGATGAGTTACCCTTCATCTGCCAAGGTGAGCTGTTCACAGTCCAGTTTGACATAACATTGATGTAGATTGCAAATATGTTTTAATGAGGAGCCTTATATACACAACGGACACCAAATTTGACTAAAAAACAAATTTTTAGTCAAATTTGTTTTGACAAATTTGACTAAACAAAATACATTAAAAAATAACCATGTCTTCCCTTTACAGATGTGACTGTGATGCCTGAAGACTAAATTAATTTTACTCTGGAGGATTATTTTGAATCACTGCTGGTGTGTTTCTTGCATTACTTTCAAATTAAGTTTTGTGTTTTGCCTTTCTTAAATATTTTCTTTCTTTTGTACAGCATAATACATACTGTAGGTTATGACAATGTATTACAATTTGTTATTTATCTATCAGTTCTGTTAAAGAATAGCTGACTTAAAATAAATGTTTCATTCCTTGTCTTGGTTTAGAGAATGTATTTACACTTTCATAATAAACTGAACCCAATTTTACCTGACATTGAAGGCGTCCTGTCTCACTGGGTCATGATTTCTCTAGAGGTGATTTTTAAGGACAACCTTACCGAGGCTGAAATAAACAGTCTGCATCAGCATGAGCGTTGCCTGCGCATGGTGTGTGTGGGACATGTCCCCCCGTCCCTTTTTTTATCTGTGCTCTCCAGTGTCCCCCATACATGCTACATGCGCTACAACTGTTTCCCACTTCTAGCTGCAGAAACCAAGAAAGCAGCTAAGCAGCCAAAAGTAACATCAACTCTCAATAAACAGCAATGGGAAGTTAGAGAAACTATAACTGTAACAATTAAACAATGTAGAAACAGTGAGTTTACATCTGCAGTTTAGGCTCCAAGTCCCCACAATAGAAAACTTGAAAAAAAATTAAATGGAAGTATTTCCAATTTTTTAAATTGTCAGGACCAAATGTGTATTTTATCAGGGTTTCTTGTGCATAATTTAATTGAGAAACTTGAGTTTCCTGGTAGGATCTGAATCTCTGATGCAAATGGAGCTTGACTATATTTGTTGATTTCATGAAAGTACAAATTGAAGATGGGGAAAAAGAACAACCATAAAAACAACACTAAGTAAACGTAGTCAAGTCCCATTTGAAAATAGGAACCTTATAGTGAGAGTCAAATCTCACATTGATGTTCATTCTCTGGTACGTAGGAGAAGCAGAAAAACTCATGTAAAAGAATCTTTCTCTAGAAAACATCCACAGCTGTGTCAACACCACAGAAACTTTGTGTTTGGATCTTATTGTTACTGACAATTTTAATCAGGAGGATTAAAACTGGCAGGAGTGAAACCAAAAAATGCAGATTCAGACAATCAAATGTTATATTAAAGTAGGAAAAACTCTTTATATGCCCCCTTACATTCACCAAGCATAATCAATAACAATGTTTGAAAAAGTCAACACAACTAGAAGAAAAATATTCAAACAAGCAAAAAAAAAAAAACAAAATACCTTTTATCAAGTTTAAGGAAATGTGAAAGAGAAGGAAAGCAGATGATCTCAACTTAGTTTTGGAGTCTTGTTTCTCCATTTTGCTTTCTTCTGCAAAAACTCTAAAGCCTGTTCGTTTCTATGTCGTTTGGTTTATTATCTAAACCAGAGATTGTCACATCAAATCCCCAAAGGCTGGGATTCCACACACCACAATCAGATGGACTGGATTTGAGGATCCCTAACTTTCACCTTAACTAATAGTGTCATTTCTCTCTCCTTAGGCAAATAAAGTTATCCAGTGACTGGACGTAAATAAAATAACGGTATACTGAAATAAGAAAAAACAAAAAAAAATGTATTTTAAAGGTAAATACACAGGTTACCACAGTGCTGTAAAAAGTCTACTTAGAATGTATAAAAAAAAACATTTTATGCCATCAGATGCAGCTAAAACACTATAGACTATTCTTTGTTTCATCATAATAAGAGCCAGTACTGCTTCAATTATTGTCACTTAATGTTATTTCCAACATCACCTTATTTAAAACATAGTTGAATGACAAATCAAAACAGTCTTCATCCATGATATGCTCTAATCTCAGCTCATTCATCTTCCTGGGTCATCTCTCGAAGACACTCTCTAAGATTCCGCTTCCTGTCTTCCGGCGCGGCCTCGATGGTCTGATCCAGTAACTGCTCCACCTCCCCCAGTCCTTCTACCTTCGGGACGCCGTGTGAATACAGGAAGCCCTTGAGCAGGTTGTCGTGGCAGTGCAGGGAGAACAGGCCACACAAGTAACGCAGGAACATGTCGTAATGTCCCGGCTTGGAGCTCAGGGTCCGGGTGACAGCGCACTGCACAAGGCCTGCAGCTGATTTGCCATTGATTTTATATGACAAGACTCTGGGCAGGAAGCTACTCTCCAGAACGTTCTTAGAGTCGAGGTGGAACGCTAAGAAGACGTACAGAGCAGCCATGAACTCCTAGGAGAGGAAACAGCGAATGTTAAAGGATTGGTTAGGAGTACTGTAAATAGCTACAGTTTTTACAAATGTAGCAGGCAGGTTTAATGTCACACTGCTTTCCATTTCTCTTAAGCAGCTCCGCCACCTAGTGGGGGAAAGTAGAAACTACAATGTGATTAGGGTTAAAAGCAACTTCTGGGGTATTTGGTGCAATAAAATGAGACAAACATTTTATTGCACCAAATAAAATGTTTATTGTGGCAGGGAAGAAAAACTTTTATTTGACATTGCTGCTCATCACTCTGCCTCCACCGAAAAGGATAAACAACCTTAGACTTTCCAAGTGATCGATAATGATTGAAAATATTGTGAATTTAAGTTATAAAACAGCTATTTTTCTAAAATAAGTCCAGCTCTTACAGTGACTAAGCCAGAGACGATCACAGAGCTGCCACATATCTGTGGAGATACAGCCGGGCTCGAGCTGAAGACGACCGCACGCATCGGGCTCAAATGTCTCTTGGATCTTGCTCTGAGTGAATGTTAATTTGACATCAGCTGATTTTCCTCACATAGTTTAAAAATAGCTCATAAAAGTCCAAATTAGACCATCAAAATAACATTCCTCTTGACACCTGTGTCTCAAACAGCATGAATTTATTTGTATAGAACCTGGTTGTTTTAGTCTAAGGTTATCTAAAAAATGATTTAGGACCAACTTTCTCATATTTTAAAGCCTAGATTAATTCTTACAAATCTCCAATAAAATTCTCACAGAACGGCTTCAGTTTTGAAAAATGCTTCAATTTCACATTTTTTATCAAGAGTGAACTGCAGACTCATTAGCAAGGAGTTAAATTCTCCCTAAATCATTAGTTGGGTGTAATATACAGACACGACATAGTGGTTTACCTGAATGGTGTAGTGAGAGAAGCAGAAAGTCCTTTTCCCAGTGATGAATGTAGGAACGAGCTCAGTACAAAGGCCCGAGAACACAACCACCTCGTTCAACTCCAGAGACACATCCTTCACATCCTCCTCGGTGAACACGTTGGTGTTCTTCTCCAGCATCTTGAAGGACATCTTCCCTAACATTCTCAGCAAGTTAACCTCGACGTCGGTCCATTTCTACATGAAAACAAGCCAGAAACAAATCATTTCAAATGCTCACACTGAAATTAAGAGATGGAGAGACAACATTTATGCAGGGAAAAGCAGCACACACCTCATTATCCCTCTTTCTGAAGTAGAACTTCAGCATGCGATTCGTCTGAATGATAATAAAGTGGATGAGAAACGGCGTCACTCTGGGCTTGTTGCTTCCGTAGTTCGCCTGCTTAAAGCAGCTCTTGATTATTTTTGCCACCATCCAGGTGAAAAATGGCTGGCGAGCAAGAATCTGAAGTATCGGCACGCGCTTGTAGTGTCTCACAATATTCGCTGCTAACTGAGGGTTATCAAAGCGTTTGGTCAGGTACTCGTCTTTCATCTCATCACTGGAAAACACAGAGAAGAGGGTAAAGAAAAAGCAAACCGATAGAAAGAGAGACTTTTAACAAATAAAAGAAATCACCTACCTGAAACCCTGCAGCTCAGCAATAACATCTACAAACTTAGCGGGTATCTCGGTGATCGCTGCTCGTCTTCCCAGGATCCAGAGTCGAGCATTCGGAAGCAAATTTCTTCGTATGAGGTTAACAATTAGATTATTTATGTGTGTTTTGGTGTTCTTGTCAGTAATCTCTGGAGCTTTCTGAATATAAGAACAGAACATAAAACCTTTTAGAAAAAAAAAAAACATTTGTTTTTCCAACAAGACATTTTTTTATTTCTGAGATTGTTTTTATTTTCCTAGATTTATTTTTATTTATTTACTTCTTTATTATTTTCAACAGATCCATGTCAGTTAAACAGAACATCAGCAAAACGTTAATTTATTTAGATGACTTTTGAAGATTCTCCCAAATGTGTTCATAGTGGATACCTTAAAGTCCAGAGGCGCCTCGTAGCAATCATAACAGTCCATTATGATGACATATTTGGCGTTCTCTTCCTCCAGTATATTCAGACCCTTTATAGGAGAGTGGTGATACTCCAATAAATCTTGCATTGAAATGCCTTCTTCCTCATACTCTTTCTGCAGGAAATGCCGCAGGGTCTGGAACGAAAGCTTCAAGATGTACTGAATATCCTGAGCAGAAATTAAAAGGAATGAAAAAGTTTAATTTCCAAAATATAAAAATATGCAAGCAAACAAACAAAATTGTGTTTCAAAGATATCTACAGAAAAATAAACTACATCTGTAGTGTGGAAAATTAATATCAAATTTCAATGACAATAATGACACATTACATTAATGACAATGTTACCAAATGGTGCACACTGCTGTAGTAACGAATGAAGAAAAACAGGCAGAAATGGAAAAAGAAATCAAAATAAGAGGAAAGTTGATGAGATATTCAAATAAAAGCTGTCTGTTTTAAGGATTCAAGAAATTCATTTTCATTTCAAACATGTTAAAAACATGAGGTGGAATGAAATTAGTTACTCTGGTCCCACTGCAAACCTAAAATAGCTAATTAATATGAGTTTAAAAGATAACTGGATCAGTTGTGAAAAAATTAAAGAAGGGCAATGATGGCTCTTTTCTCTCAATTCTTCCATAAAACTCAGATTCATTGAGACCACTTATAATTGCCCTAACAACAGATTCACCCATGCTCCCCACAAGTTACCTTGAACCTCTTGACTTCGTCCATATCACGGGATGGATTGACTTCAACCATCCCGCGTCCTGCACATACTACTGATTACCAAAAGAAAGCTTGTGTCAGTTCTCACCCTGTTGGCCTTTTCCTCACACCAGTCTAGACAGAACTTTGCCACAGAGACAGACATCCCGACTCCTGGGATCCCCGTGGTCACGACCGTCTTCACGGGTGAGCCATCTTCTTTCTGCAGTCGGAACAGATCGTTCAAGGCAACGAACGAGTCCTCACTGGGGACTTGGAGAGGTTTCGGGGTTTGTGCCAAGATCTCATGAGACGGGTCAACTCCTCCAAAGCCACGGATGGAAATCTGAGGCTCCACATACACGGCATTCAGAAACTGCTGCTTTCCGGGTTGAGGCACACCCTCGTGTATGATTTGACTTTTACGAAATATATACTCTTTCAGGTAAAAACGAAACATAGCTGTTGGAGGAGAAAAGGAAAAAATTAATGGAGTCCTGAATAAAGAGTTAATTAAGCCAATTTCAAACATATGTTTCATTTAATAAAGTACTAGATGTTTCACTATGAATGGGTTAAATCTGGTTTTTAAAGAGCTGCTTGCAATACAATTTGTGTACTGTGGTCTTTCTTCAAAATGCCCCGGCTTTGTCTCACCTTTCGCGCACTTTGTTTTCAGGTCATTAATCTCCTCTGTCTTCTCCAATTTTTCAAGTGTGCTTATTGTCTTTGACAGGGCTTTATCCTGGCCTGGACATGAAAAGCAAAATCAGACAAGTTAGCAGCTGATGGAAAAGTAACAGGAAGCACACGCTGCACAATGATCCATCCAAATACTATGTGAACACTACCTCTAATGACACAACAACAGAATCACAGAAATCTGCTTTATTCCCAGTTTTGAGCTCCACCAGACTGACACATCCTGGCAGTTTTCTTACCAAACTGTTCAATGATCTTATCCACAAAATCGAGAACATCTCCATCCAGGACTTCCTGCAAGACGGGAAGCGGCTCCCATTTTTTAAACCATATCTTAAACTTGAACAGCTCATCTTTGTTGAGCCGGGACAGAACTTCCTGGATACTCTTCAGACACAGAGAAATGGACAAATGTTAACTTTTTAGTTACAAGGAGTACAAATAATTTAACTCTCAAATGGAAAAATTTGTTAACCCCTCGTACAAAGATTAACTGATAAAAAGATGCAAGGAAGGCGTAAATCATCAGCTGGTAAATTAATTTAAAATGCAACCTTATCTTAGACAGATAAGGCTAAGATAAGGCTAAGATATCTTAGCCTTATCTAAGATATGTTATCTTAGATAAGATATCTTATCTAAGATAATGTTAATTGTTTGATAGCAAAAACAACAATAGAAAAGGTGTGTACGAACTTTGAATACATGAGGCAAATCCAATTCTGGGTCTAGTTTTCCTGGCTGGCTGTTCTCATCCTCCTGAGGTAAACCTTCCATTTCTAGAGGCTCGGGTGGTTCAGGAGAACAAGTTGTCAGAAGTTCGTCGTCATCATCCAATTCTGCATCTTCGAGCTCATCTAGTTCTTCAGAGCTGAGAGAGAAAATTAACTTATTTAAAACTTTTTTGGTATGTGTAAAATAGAAATACATTTATTCTGATTAATACACTTGAAAGTCAAATTATAGATAACTCCACATGATAGTAGTGTGTCTGTGTTTTCTTTACCCTGCATCAATCACCATCCCTTCTGGTGGCCTGGTCAGCTCAGTGGCTTCAGTGTAGAGTGTCTCTGTATACCGAGAGCGGCCCATCTGAGACCTGCAAAATATTTATCTGATTAACACAAAACTCTTATAAGGACCAAAAAAAAAACCTGAGGTTTCTTAAACATTAAAAAAGCAAACCCTTTGTTATTCAAAAGTTTTAAATCAATTTACTGGTACATTTTGCTTGAAAGTATCAAGGCTGAATCTAGTAATCCAGTCAGTAGTTTGTCTGACTTTCTGGAGGTCATTTGCTGCTTTTATAGATAAAATCTATGCTTTTTGAGGAAAACAATACTGATCAATATCATAGGATCGATAAATTTACACAGCCCTGAAAAGACAAGCACATTTGTTTTCTCATTGTCTGAAGTTAAATAAGACCTGACTTCTCTTGTTCTCAGTCAGTTAGAATGACAGAAATTATTCATGTCCGCTAAATGCAAGAATTTTTTTTTCTTGAAGCTTTCTTTGAATTCTGGCATTTACATGCATTTCGTCAGTAACAGAGACAAAGATGAAGGGATTTCAGTGAGCCCATTTAATAGGAGGAAAGCTTCTTAATGTCAAACTCAACAATAAACTTTGGACTGACAACAGATCCAAGAGAGAGCACAAACCACAAAAAAAGAAATCACCACTGAGTTCTCATATCCTGAAGAAATGAATGTCTACACAACTCTGCTGGATCAGAGGATTTATATGTAATTGCTTAAATGTTTCACCTTTGCTAAAATGTTAATTTTATGCATGTGTTTTAGAAAAAGTATGATAGAAATGTATTAACTTTACACACCGATCAGTGTGACTACTTGCTAATAATGTGTATCTCTTTAACATAGAGCCTAGAAGGAGTAAAAATATTCAAGCATAAAGATTTGAGTGAGTTTTGTAAGAGGCAAATTGTGATGATGAGTTGCCAGTTAGAGCACATCCGAAAGCTCTGAAGGGATGCTCTCAGCCTCCAGGGGTTATCCTACACAATCAATGACAGGTCTAGCAGTAAAACAAATCAGAGGGCTTTACGTAGCCAACGCTCACTGATGTAAATGGGAAAAATCAAGGCTGCAATGTGTGATCTGACACAACAGGTAATCTACTGCACCTCACACTGCTGTTAGAAAGGGGTCAGATAAAGATCAGTGAATAGCTTAAAACAAGTCTCAGCTCCCAGTTTGAGTTCAGGGATTTGCTGTAAACATATTTCTCCAAGACTCCACAACACTTCTTTGAGGGTCTAGTGGAGCTAATTTGGGGGCCAAAGCAAAGAAGCCATGTAGTCATAGTCAGAATGTCATGATACATCTGATCGGTGTATATTATTAACTTTAAAAGTAAAAGCCATCAAAAGAAATAAGAACGGTGTGTACTAGTTTCTGTAAATATGGCAAATATTTTTTTCCATGTAGTGATACAATCAGAGGGTATAATATAACTTCACACCATAGTAATGCGATATGAGGTGAAACCAGCCCAAACACATAGCAAAGCAAAGGTCAGTACAGATCGAATCTGATTCTAAAGCACCAAAATGCATAGAAGACACAGGGAAGTTGGGACAATGTGTAATTGTGTGAAAAATTACCCAACAACTGGAGGAGCAGGAGGATTAGGTGCTGCAAAACACACCACTTCAGCGATTCCTGCCCCTTCGTCCTCTTCCTCATTGCTCCTCTTCTCCATCTCATCACATTCGCTCTTCATCGAACCATAACTGGATGGGGGCCTCTCATAGGTCTCATTGTCCGATTCCACATCACTTCCTGCAGCTTGGTTGCTGTGGAAATCAAAAGAAAAGATTTAGTTGACTTAATTTATGGCTGTCAGAGGAAGGAGCCATGGAAAAAAAGCACACCACACATTTCAGTTTTTAGTATGTGAACATGTAATATCTGTGCTACAATACTGTAACTAATGCGCTAACATTTATGCAACCATAATAACAACTATAAAATTATTCCAAATCATCAAGTATTTGTAGCCAAATCCGCTAAAATGGTTTTTTTTTGTTAGCATAAGCTAAAACTGTGTCACAGTGGTGCTTACAAGTAGAACTACGTTACATGCAAGAAATGTTTCATACCAAAAAATTAAAAACAAACATCGACATTTGCTTTATACAAAAAACACAACCTACTTTTCTGGGTCCATGGTTCTTGGCGGTGATATTTGCCAGGTGAGATTAAGACACGCGGAAATGAAACTGAAAACACCTGGTTTACGTGACTTTATAGCCTGGAAACCTCTCTGCTGTATTTACATCAACACCCAGCAGTGCTAAGGCGACGAGGTGTAAAACAAATGTACTTCCACTAGCTAATGATACAAGCAAAACAGGGTAAAACTTAAAAGGTTCTGAATAGAGCCGTGTCTAACTTTCAGTTCCTGATCATTTTTCATCTAAACAACTTCCGGCTCTTTATTTTCAGAGTAAGAGCTTCAGTTTTTACGATCATTTCAACCTGGTGCAGTTTTGTTAATTTTCTTGTCTTATTATTGTATGCTGTTACATTATCCTCCTCCTGGCGGAATTATGCTGTAATCTTTAAGTTTACCGTCAATTTTTTCTTTTAAAAGGAATAAATAACGCTTTTGACAGGCCCCGTCAGAATCCTAACTTGAATCTGTAGATGAAGACATTCCTCTTGTCTGTAATTATTTAATTCCTAGCTTATATTAAAGTACATAGTTGCTTGGTTTTTTTAAAAAAAAAAACTCAGTCAGATCCACCACGTTGATTTTCAGGGCACATTATTAACACGCTATTAACATTTAGCTTATTCTGAAGGTTTAGGCTCCATACCGGAAGTGCACTGACAGTTTATGATCCAAGAATGTCCTAACTGGCCTGTAGGAATGTGCCGTATTGCTTCACCAGTAATGCTCGCCTCTGAACAGTGCAGACGAAGTAAACATGATTTAATCCAATGCAGTTTTGTCAGTTGTTAAGCTGCTGGTAAACAGTAAAACTAACTGCCGTCCTGTGACGTAGGTGGAAGATCTTCCCATAAAGTAAAATCTGCAGTTTATGGTGAATGAATGACAGAAGTGATTGACATTAATTTGTCTTAGTAGTCATCAGCACCTTCACAGAAAACAGCTTCCATAACGTTATGGAACAATTGTAAATATTAGAGATGAAATCATTTATTTTAAGAAGTATTCATGTGAGCAATGCATTTGTTTTTGATTGTGTCATTTCAACAAGTCTTTCCAGATGAATTTGTAGAGTACAGTACAATATGTTTGATTTTCCATTTCAAACATACTCACTGACATGAAAGAGATTCCGACCTGAACCCCAAATCTACACCTGGTGAAATAAGGACACTGCAACTTTTACTTCATTTTATTATATTTTATTTTACAGGCATTTTAATGGTCTTTTAAATCAGATCAGAAAAGGTAACTTTTTAAAAAAAAATCCTAACGGACAAAATTGAAATATTTTAGCGAAAAGCAAGAGCAAAACAAAAATGAAGAAAAAATAGTAGGTGATAATGAATGTCACTCTTGAAGCCTTTAAACCTTCATCCTTCTCATAACCTGTGGAGAAAGGAGAAGAAAAAAAGTTTTAGTTTGTTTTTACAAAAGAAGAAAATTTCCATGAATACATTACGTTACTACAATTCAAACACCTATGCAACAGAGTTCCTGCAAGTTTCAGCCAGACTTCAACTTTTTCGATAGTAATGATTTAAAAGAAAAATCTACCTAAATACTGAAAATATATTTAACTTTGTTAAGCATAAGGTAAACTAATGTTTGTTAAATTGAATTGGTGTTTTGCAGAATGTGACCCAAGTATTTCAACATCTTGATCACCAAACTTTAACTACTGTCTTGGACGGTAATTGGCAAATTTCAGCCAATTCCCAAAAACCCCTTTATTCAAATACTTGTTAAATATATTCCCAAAACGACAAAAAAAAGATATAGGATAACAAAAATGTCATTACATAAGTAATCTAACCATACTCCAAGTAAGGTTCAAGAACAGATATACTTTGGAGTTTTGCAGAAAAGTAAAAGTGTAAAAGTATGAATTAATTTCAATGGGGTTCATTTCTTCAATACATCATGAAGTTTTGTAAAATAAATAAAATCTTGAACAAGAAATACAATTCAGAATACAACACTTAAGAAAAAAGAAAAAAAACAGCTCAACTTTTTAAAGAAACAATAACATTTTTATATTTCATTTCAGATATATAAACATTTCAAAGGCTGTATATTAAGATTAAGATCTTGCAGAAACCCTGTGTTAGCAAAATAACAGTAAGAGAAGTGTGGACCCCTGTTAGATAGCATCCCATTTAAGCCAAGTGTGAGAGCCACCCATGAGAAAAACTAAATATATATTTGAACCTTCTTGGGTCTCAGAAAACTTTCTCTTCCTTTACAGAGACTTTCTTCTGAAAAAAAGTTTTAAATTTGCAATTACTGAAAATTGGTGACAAAACTTGCTCTATGGTACTTTCTTTCAGTAGTAGTTAATGTAATTCATCAACTCAGTGAACAGAATACAACATGCATTAATTACAAAGAATAAAGCAGATTGTTTTGCTTTGTTGAAAAGTAAAACCGTTTGAAAACAGCAGAGAAAGCTTGTTTGAGAGGAATGCAGCTCTTAAACCAGTTAGACAAGACATCAATCCTGAGGTAAAGTTCTTGCTGTACTTGTTGCAACAGTAGATATGATTTTCTCATTAAAGTAAGATGAATCTACCTTATAAATGTTAGTATGTGATTGTCTCAAAATTATTCAGCCTGTTAAACAGAATTATTCTCCACAGCAAACATTTTCAAATCAGCTGCGTCTTCATCCACGCCTCGTGTAATAAATCAGAGGGCTATATATATTTTTGCTCAAACACGTAAAATGATACAAAAACAAAACACAATCAAGGCCCAATACATTACAGAAGATAAAGTTGTAAGCACAGTTAACAAGTTTCTAGCAGAAACAGTGATTACGCCACCTGATGGAAGAAAGATGCTAGAGCAGATTCTTGATGTGGCAGGAATAAAACACACTTTGTAGTAAAGCTCCAACATATTATATATTAATATATTTTAAATGTCTTCCAATTCAGGTGTTAAGTAATTTAAAAAAAAATAATAAATTTTGATATTTGAGAGGCCAAACTTGCTTTATCATGGCATTATTTAAAAATGATCTCAAAATTGTTTATTGCAATAATTTCTGGGACAATTTATCGCCCAGCAGAATTTATATATTTTTTTAAACTTAAAGAATTAACTCAAATTTCCACATGTGGACAACGTGTGCAATATTAATGTTTGATTAGTTGGTTTATTTACTTATTTATGACACTGTTTCATTGGTCAGATTTAACATTTTACAACTGCAACAGTAGCTGTCTGAGCAGATGGTGGTTTTATGTCTTGAGTTTGTGCATGTTTACCTTGCGAGCACTAGCAGTGAGTCCAGGAGACTTTGCAGACCTGTTAGTGGCTTGAGATCCTCTCTGTGCCTGAGCTGCAGCCTGTGGGGCCTTAAAGCTGCCGGTTTTCGCAGATCGTCCCACTGAGGCTTTAGAATTTACTGAAGGGGAGTTTTCCAGATCCCTTCGAGCATTTTTGTGGGACGGCGACTTTCTCAGACCTTTTCCAGGAGATTTTCGAGTGGAATTGCGCAGTTTGTTCAGCCCTTTCTTTAGGTAGTTGTTGCTCTTTGGCGTGTTGTCAATCGTGAACATCATAGACTGCCGACGATCAGCCTGAAATGAATTTAAAGATAACAGTCACCATACTCTATAAAAATAGGACACATGACGGTTCCACTCACGTTTCTACTTACAGGACTAAGTATGGGCTGAAGATTAGCGCTGGATGGCCCACTGCTCACATTTTTGTTCTTGGGAGTGAGTGGACGAGGGAAGCAGCTAGCTCTTGTCTTTTTCTTCAGATTAAAAGTAAAGAAATCAATTTTTGGTTTTAGTAACAAAACAATATTTTTTATAGTTCACTTAATCTTTGCAATTTTAAATACACTCAAAATTGGCAAGAATAGAGACAGTGTCTTATAGGATAACACCAATAGGTTAAAGACAATGTTAATAGATAAATCTGTATTTCGGTCACTAACCCAGAGATCTAAATGCAACAATTTTCACTTCTGCAGGGTTCCTTGTAATTTATAACATAACACAAGGATTTGGATCTAATTAAAAAAATAAATAAATAAATCAAGCAAAGATCAATGGCATCCAGTTTGATGCATTAATTGGATCAACCTGGTTATTCCAACATTTCCTGTTTAATTCAAAACAACCATCCATCAAAGAAAAACTGCATCACATTTTTCCAAGATTTATTCTTTAAAATAAATCTTGAAAGATTTGTTTTATAATCCATCAAGATAAACAGTGAAGATCTGACATTCCAGGTCAGAGTTCAAAATAAAGTTGAAATTAAACAAGAAAATCCTGTTCGCTGCACCCATACATGTACCCAATAGCATTTAATCTTATTTTCATGTAAAACAAGCAGATTTGAGGTCTACAGAACCCCACTAATTGGATTTAAGTGTGTTGGGTCAGGGAAACATATTAAACTTGCAGAATACTAGCCCTGACTTTAAACAATACTACTCTTGATCATTAATTGAGAAGACATTACTGCGCATTCTGCTGCACACCCACCTCAGGTGAAATCTGGTGAACAGATAAGGTGGATGATGACTGCTTGGAATTCTTTGGGCTTCTCAGCTGAGAGGAGAGAGCTGGTCTTGATGGCATCTGGCCTGGAATCAAGGACAGATGATGGGACCGAGTACCAACCCCAACCCCCGTGTGGCCCGCCATGAGGGAGTGACGATGGGAGAGCAGGGAGTCCTGCAGTTGGCCAGGCCTCATGGATGCCCGTCGGATTGTGTCTGATGGGTCCCCAGTGCGAAGCTCTTCGTCCGTGAAAATTAAGGCACTGCCCTGGCCAGTCTACAGGAACACAACAAGAGGAATCTCATAAAAAATCTACTTGCTTCAAAAGCGCATTTTACTTCTCATACTATTTCAGAATCTACTGCAGGAAGGTCGTTTGATTTTCCACACCTCTGACTCCACAGGGTAGCTACTTTTCAGATGTGGGAGGCAGGCCTTGTTCCTGGCCTGCAGCTCTGCGATCCTCAGCCAGTCCTCAGGCCCACCTTCAGGTTCGTTCTCTGCTCCCCCACAGAATGTACTGGTACCTGGAAGAAAGGCGACATCGGACAACTGCTTAGGTGCTGCAGCATGTTCAAGAAAGTTGGAAGATAACATTTTATCAAATTTTGTTTCAAACTGAGGACCTTCACCATGTAGATCTGATAGATATGAACTTACTATGAGAATGGATGGTGCTCCGTCTGTAGCCTGGAAGGCCAATGAGCTGATCACTGGCAGCTTTCGTCTTGTCAGCTGGTGTATTAAACAAAGACATGGGTTGTGCAGCATGAGCACCGGTGAGGTTTGGTTGGGAGCGAGCTGAATGCAGGCTGTAAAAGGTCTCATCTTCACTGCAACCTGGAGTTTTCTAGAGATGGAAAACAAGCAAGAGACTCAAAACTAGAGCAGAATCTCAGAGTGGACATAATATTTAAGAGCAAAGACTTTTCCTCTACCTTGGACATAGTGATATTTATGACCTGTGTGGTTCTGCGCCTCTTTACAGATGAAGTTGGATTTTTTCGGGTCGAGTCCTGCTCCATATCAGAATCATCACTTTGTTTGTCATTCCTAGGAATGAAACATGCATTCATTTCTCCTCCCATTTATTCAGGCATGGAGATTAACACCAGTTAAATCATGCAAGTCCTCCAAATTTCTTCAAATGAAAACATGGATGTTACAAAAACTGTCTTGTGTGTTCAGGCAAAGAGAAGCGGCAGTGAATGGTTTCTCCCTGAAAAGCTCAAATAACTGGTGCAAACCTTCTGACTCTGCTGTTGCTTTTAATGTAAATAAAGTGATAAAGAATAAGCTAATATACTTTCAAATAAGTTGTAAACTAAATTATATTTTCTGAAAATTTCTCATGCAGAAAACAGTTTAGGGCCAATTAATGAAAGCACTGTAGTGTTCATTACAGCTTGAACCTACCTTCTTGTTCGTTTGGTGTTAATGGGTGTGAAATACAGAGTTTCCAGCGACTCTGCCTGAAGGCCCCGACGTTTGGCTGCCAAACGTTCTGAACTTCGAACTAGCGGAGTGCTTGATTCACCAGGTCCAGACAGTTTCCTGTAAAAAAAAAAAAGAAAAACAGAAGTGAAAATCATGGAATCTGATCCCTTGATATTCTCGTAGGATGAGTCACACAGTCTAAAGTACAGGATACTAAAATACAACAGGAAGACCTATTGCATTATTTTTCTAATTGGTTGTATATTTCTAACCAATTTTTGCCACTTTCTTTTCAGAAAACCCTAAAAAAGAAAAAAGGAATATTTTTATTGAAAACATTTCTATAATCTGATTTCTAGTTGTTTTTTTTCCCCATATTTTCTATAATGTCCTGACAGCTTGAGAATAACATGTTGCTGTAATTCTTGATTAGTAGATTGCCCCAACTTTGATCCCCTTTATTTTAAAGTCTAACCTTGGTCTTACTAAATAAGATATGAAACATCCATACCAAAAGTGATTATTCAAAGCAAAATTTGCAAACTTTATTTTTGTTTAATAAAGTAGTTCCAATACTCATTAGGCATTTTATATCTAGTGTAAGTACAGTTCAACTTAAATTTAAAGCCATCTGTAGAGACTAAATGTGTGGTGAAATAGATTTTCTAGATTCTTTAATTAGTGTTTATTCAATAAGTCAAAGTGTTATTAGGCAAACCAAAGAATAAATGCCATATCAATAAATCAGAATGAATACAACTGCATTTATTCAGTAATATAAAAAACAATGTGGAAAACCAAAACATTTTTTCAAATTTTGTGTTATTACCCAATCATTTCCATTTACTGGAAGACAGTGAAACTACATTTCATAGTATCAGACATTTTAGGACGGCAATGGACCCAACATCTATAACATTTACACTCTGTTTAAGGTTTACAATAATTGTCTCATAATTTAGAGGTTACCTTGTAGTGTTAAGAGAGTCCTCTAGTGAGCTTTGGTCCAGACTGTCCGAGCTCACGGACCTCTTCGCTTGTGCTGTAGTGCTAAAACCCAAGTGCGTCCTCCTGGGAACCTCTAGGTAAGCAGACTCTGTCGGACCACCTCCGTCCCCATGAATCTTATTCTGTGTTCTCAGGACTTGGTCAGCATAAGCCAGCTACAGATGAAAAGTTGATGCTGTCACAAGTGCATAAGGTGCGATTGTTTTGTATCTCAACTTAATGTGTAATACCAACCTGTGCCTCTAAACTGGCGACATGACCCTGGAGTTTTTTCTCATTGGTTTGGGCTTTCTCCAAGTCAAGATGGAGTATCTGATTTTCCTGGAGAATTGCTTTGAGTTTGTTGTCTTTATCCTCTAGAGCCTGTTTAAGCTCAATGTTTCCCTCTTCGCTTTTCTGGAGGAGCTGCTTCTTGCTGTTGTAATGGCTTACAGCTTTCTCCATCTGTGGGATTGAGATGACCAAACAGACACTTTGTATGACACAAACAGCAAAACAAAACAACTGAGACATCCAACTTGAAATTTTTAAGGAGTAAGATTGAACCAACCTGAGCCTTGTAGTGTTCAACAGCCTCAGTTTTTGCTGCAAGTTGTTGCTTCAGCTCTCCATTGATGAGCTCAAGTTCTTCTGCTGTTTCTCGCCGCTTCAAAAGTTGCTCTTTTGCCATTTTCAGAATTTCAAGTTCTTTTTGCAAATCAGCCTCCACTTTACAAGAGGCAACATTCTTCCTCTCCATGGCCTGATTGACTTGAGCAAGCCTGTCTTTCTCAATGACTGCATCTTCAACCCGTTTCTCCAGAGCTCTTTGGTCTGTCTCTAATTGAATTATCTTGGACATGAGTGCTTCTTTTTCTTGTAAAAGAACCTCCTTTTCCTTCAGCGTGGTTAACTGTAAGGCCTGAGCAGCGTCTTTTGTTTGAAGACTTTCAGACACGGCCTCTTTTTGGCAGTCAAGCTCGGCTTTTACCAAAAGAAGCTGCTGCTGGAGATTGTTCACCAGCTCTGCAGATTCCTGCTGAGTTTCAAATAATTTCTGCTCTTTGGCACAAAGTCTTTGAGAAATTGTTTCCAACTCTTCTTTGAGCTCCTGTATCTGATCTTGAAGAACATCTTTCTGCTTGGAGTTCTCCAGCTTTAGCTCAGCCACAATTTTCTCACTAGCCTCAGCCTCTTCTTTTGCTTTTTGCAACAAATTAACTTGAAGCACAACCTCCTGACTCAAGGTGTTCAGATTTTGATCTTTGTCAGCAATGAGCATCCTTGCTTCGGACACCTCTGCCTGCAGATCCTGGAGTTTCCTTTCAGCTTCCAGGAGGTTGTTTTCTTTCTCAGCCTGGGAGCCTTTTAATTTTTCAATCTCCTCTTCGTGTGAGTGAAGTTGTTCCAGCTGTTTATTTAACTGTTGGACACTCTCACGCAAGCTCTCAAGTTCTTGACTTTGTTCTGCGTTTTCTTTTTGTTGCTTAGCCAAAAGATCTTCACGGGACTGGATTTCTTCTTCCATCTTTCTCATCGAGGCGCTGAGAGTTTCCACCCGTTTGTTTAAACTTTCGATCTCTTGATTTAGCGAATTCGACTGCTTTGCGTTTTCAGCCTTCAGCAGCTCCATCTGTTCTTCCTTGGATTGACTCTCACTTCTCAGTTTCCTCAGTTCTTCCTCAGACGCAGAAAGTTGTTGCTGAAGAACCTCCTTCTGAGCCTGCAGGTCTTCTTCACTGATTTTCATTGTTGTGGCCATAGCATCCAGTTGTGTTTGCAAACTTTTAATTTCCTGCTGAAGCATATCTGACTGTGTGGCACCTTCTTCTTTAAGGTTGACAAGTTGCTCTTGTTTAGATTGGATCTCCTCCCTCAGCCTTGATGCTTCTTCTTCTGAAGCAGCCCTCAAGTTTTGAAGTGAATCGTTCTGCTGGGAAATTTCAGTGTCTTTCTGAGCTAAGAGGTTTTCTTTAGCCAAGACTTGGTCTGTTGCAGACTGGAGAGATTCATTCAAACATTCTATCTGATTCTTTAGAGTTTGCATCTCGCTGTTCAAGGCCTCCGATTCCTTCCAGTGATCAGCCTTCACTGTTTGGACTTCATCCTCTTTAGATTTAATATCCTGCTTCAGTTGATTCACTTCCTGCTCAAGAACTGTTCTGTGTTTTCTCAATTCTTCAATCTGCAAAGAACTTTCCTGTCCTCGTTTGGCCAAGAGATCTTCCTTGGCTTTAATTTTGTTTTCAGCAATCTCCAGAGAACTAGAGAGGTTTTTCATCTGCTCATTTAAAGCTTCAATCTCCTGCTGCAGTGACGCCGATTTTGTAGACGTCTCGGTCTTTAGCTGAACCATCTGCTCCTCTTTAGCATCAACCTCGACTTTCAGCTTCTTTAGCTCATTTTGAGATTCTTTCATCTCCATTTGAAGGGTTTCTATTTGCAGAGTGCTTTGTTGTTGCTGTTCAGCAAACTCATTTTCCTTCGACTGCACGTTCTCTTCAGCTGCCCTCAATGAGGAACTAAGATGTTCAACCTGAGACTTCAAATCATTTATCTCCTGATGTAAAACATCTGTCTGCTCAGCATTATGACTTTTTAAGAGTCTCATCTCTTCTTCTTTGGCCTGTATCACTTCCTTAAGTCTTTGCTTCTCCTCTTCTGAAGTGGCCATAATGTTCTGATGTAAATCCTTCAGCTGAGAAATTTCTATTTCATTCTGAACCAACAGCTTCTCTTTAGCCAGCAGTTGGTCTGTTGTAGACTTGAGGGATTCATTCAAATATTGGACTTGATGTTTCAGAGTTTGGATCTCATTGTTTAAGACACCCGACTCTTTGCAGTGATCATCTTTTAGCACTTTGACTTCATCCTCTTTGATTTGAATGTCTTGCTTCAATTGACTCACCTCATGCTCAAGAACTGTTCTGTGTTTTCCTAATTCTTCGATCTGCACAGCACTTTCCTGTTTTTGCTTTGCAAAGAGATCTTCCCTAGCTTTAACTTCATTTTCAGCAGTCTCCAGAGAACTAGAGATCCTTTTTATATGTTCATTTAGAGAGTCAATCTCCTGCTGCAGGGACTTTGATTTATTTGACGTTTCGGTCTTCAGCTGAACCATCTGCTCCTCCTTAGCATCAATTTCTGCTTTTAGCTTTTTCACCTCATCTTGAGATGCATTCATCTGCATCTTCAGAGTTTCTATTTGCCGATTGCACTGTTCTTGTTGCTCTGAAAACTGATTCTCTTTTGACTGCAAGTTCTCCTCAGCTCCTCTCAATGAAGACATAAGACATTCAACTTGGGACTTTAAATCATTTATCTCATTATGAAATGACTCCTTTTGCTCTGAACTTTGATTTTTTAAGAAACACATCTCCTTCTCTTTATCCTGAATCTCCTCCCTCAGCCTTGATGCTTCTTCTTCTGAAGCAGCCCTCAAGTTTTGAAGTGAATCTTTCTGCTGGGAAATTTCAGTTTCCTTCTGAGCTAGCAGGTTTTCTTTAGCCAAGACTTGGTCTGTTGCAGACTGGAGAGATTCATTCAAACATTCTATCTGATTCTTTAGAGTTTGCATCTCTCTGTGTAGGGCCTCTGATTCCTTGCAGTGATCAGTCTTCAATGTTTGGACTTCATCCTCTTTGGATTTAATACCTTGCATCAGCTGATTCAAATCATTCTCAAGAACAGTTTTGCTTATTCTTAATTCTTCAATCTGCAAAGAACTTTCCTGTTCTTGTTTGACTAAAAGGTCTTCCTTGGCTTTAATTTGGTTTTCAGCAATCTGCAAAGAACTGGAGATGCTTTTCAAATGCTCATTTAGAGCATCAATCTCCTGCTGCAGACACTCTGATTTTGAAGACATCTCTGTCTTTAGCTGAACCATCTGCTCCTCTTTAGCCTCAATTTCTCCTTTTAACTTCTTTATCTCACCTTGAGATACATTCATCTGCATTTGAAGGGTTTCTATTTGCTGAGTGTTCTGCTGTTGCTGTTCTGCAAACTGATTTTCCTTGCACTGCAAGTTCTCTTCAGCTGCTTTCAGTGAGGAATCAAGACATTCAACCTGAGACTTCAAATCATTCATCTCTTGATGTAAACAGTTAGCCTTTTCCAAACTTTCGATTTCCATCAGCCGCATCTGATCTTCCTTAGCTTGGATTGACTTGCTTAGGTTTTTTACCTCCTCTTCAGAAGCAGACAGCTGTTGCTGCAGAAGCTCTGTTTGGAGAGACTTTTCTTCTTGCAGTTTTGTAAGCAAGCCCTGCTGGGTCTGAACTATTTCCTCAGCTTTTCTCAAGGCATCATTAAGACTTTCTATTTGAACTTTTAGACTGTTGATCTCTTGCTGAAGACACTGAGAATGTTGAGTGCTGGCATTCTTTAGAGCGACCATTTCCTCATTTTTTTGCCAAATCTCTCCTTTTAGCCTCTGCACCTCCTCCTGACAGCTTAAAATCTCCTGCTGAAGTATTTTCTTTTCCTCGGCATTCTCTTGCTGGGTTTTATCCAGCAGATCCTGCTTAAAATGGATTTCCTCCTGAGCTCGTTTCAGGGATGAATTAAGGCCTTCCGTACAAACTGTTAAGGTTTGGATCTTATTGTGAAGAATCTCTTCTTCGTGTGATTTTTCCTCTAGTAATTTATCAAGTTTGTCTTGTTTGGACTGAATTTCATCTTTGCTTAATTTACTTTCTTCTGCAAACAAGTTGACTTCTTCTTTGAGGTTGGAAATTTGTTGGTCCCTGTCGGCTAACAGAGTGGTAGCAGCCACCAGCTTCGTCTCCAGATCCTTCATCTTTACGTCAGTCTGATGCAGAAGATCTTCGTGCTCTCTCTTTAGGTCTTTTAGAGTTGTTATTTCCTGTTCACAAGCTGCAATGTGTTGTTGCAGTTTGGTCATCTGCTCAGTTTTCTGGTGCGCAACTTGCTCAAGCTGAAGTTTCAAATCACTGATTTCTTGTTCAAGAACCGTTCTCTGTTCATCCAGATCGTTTCTTAGCTTGTCCACAATTTCATCCTTGGCTTGAACCATTTGTTCAGTTTGTGCCTTTTGTTGTTGAAGTAGCTCTTTATACAGAGTTATTTCTTTCTCACATTCAGCCAACTTGTGAGTTATGGTAAGAATCTGTTCTTCTGCCTTTCTTAGGGAACAAAGTGTGCCCTCAAGTTCGTTCTTCAGACTGATAATTTCAGTCTCCAACATTTCTCTCTGTTAATACAAGAAGAGGAGACACCTAATGAACATTTCTATCATGGGATAAAAGTTTATTTCTATAGCCCAAGGGTAATAAATTGCAAACTATTACCCTCACATGGTCCCTGCACACTTTGCCAGAAAAAAAGCAAACACACTCCCAACTTTTTTCAGACTACAATTTACAGAATTATGCATTTTCTTTCATTATCATCTTAAAATAAAATATCCAAATTTATGGCAAACATTTCTGCAGAGAATACTTTTCAAATATGGTAACTGCAGAAAAGAGACAGAAAGCAAAGAAAGAAGGGCTCAAAAGAGAATGCAAGGAGGAAATGACAGACAACAAAGAAAGGATGTAAAGAATTAAAGTTAAGACAATCGGAGAGGGAATAAAGTTTGGAATACAAATATATTTTCATATTCTTATTTTATTCTTCCACTCTTAATCCAGAATTGGAAGATACTAAAATAAAACTAAACCTTTCCACAGGACCTTGCTTACCTCCATTACAGGACCCATATTTTCCCCAACTTCCTCTTTGTTGGCTTTGTTTAGTTCTTCCTCTAAACAGGAGATTTTTCCTTGGAGGATCTGAACTTGGTCATACAAGAGTTCCTGAAGAATAAGGAACCAAAACTAAAAATAGTAACAGTAAAATAGAAATGGTGCTGCACAGTTTTCTTGTGACATTATTGCCCACCTTTTGTGTGGTTGCTTGGTTGAGTTCTGATTGCAAATGGCTTGTTTTGTTTCTCCACTCCTCCTCAGCAGACGCTTGAGCTTGTGCCAGCTGGCCGTTTTCTGCTTCAAAGACGGCCAACTTGGAACATAAAGCTCTCATCTGACAATGATTCAAACATCTTTTAGAATTAGGCCCACAATAAATACTTAATTTTCTACTTTAAGGGCTAAAAGACAAAATCTATATGTACTATGTGGTTGTGCCTAAGCCTTTTTACAATGAAAGCAATGGCATTACACTGGCATACACACAGAGCATGTTAAGCACTAATAAATTTAACAGAAAGTAGAAAAGTTTACTCATAATTACCTGGAAGGAAAGATCACCATTTTCTCCTGTAAGCTCATCCACTTTCCGCTCCATATAAATAGAAGTACTCTTCAAATCTTTGTTTTCCTTTAGCAGCTCATTAAGGCGCAATTGTAACCTAAGAAAATTAATCACAGGTTTGTTCGTTTTTTTTCCTCTTGACCTTATATAAAAATAATCCATCAAGATAAACTTCTCTCACCTCTTATTTCAGATTGTACTGAATTGCATTAGATAGGTTTAGACAATTATTTAAATCATATTTGCACTTACGAGTTGTTTTTGGCCTCAAGCTCAGTGATTTGTTCGGTGATTGTCTGCTCCTGATTTCTTTGTTCCTTTTTCACCTTATCTAGGCGGTACTGCAACTGGTTGATATGAGATTCTAAAAAAAATAATAATAAATAAAATAGAAAAAAATTATGGAGCAAAAGTAGAGTTAAAAAAAGACGACAACAAGAAAAGAGAAATAAACCTTGCATAACGAGTTATTTGTCCTACCTTTCTGGGTAATTAGTGTAACTGTGCTGGCTAGCTGCTTCTCCAAATCATCTCTGTATTCTCTCTCTTTGATCATCTGTCTTCGCATTTTTCTCATCTGAAACTTGGGTGTATTCATGACCTCAGCCAGAGGGGATTTGCTGCAGAAATAAATGTTAAAGAACAAGATTCTTACATCTAAATATAAATAGGCTTAATTTGAGTTACAATAAACAGAAGGTCCAACTAAAACTCAAGCTGGATTTAACTGAAATTTTCATCAATACCTGACAGAGGAGGAAGCCACCGTTTCCAGATCAACAAAGGTGACCTTCTGTGTACGCAGAAAGACTGGAGACTCACTGTCTGAGACCGAGGAGGTGGTGGACAGATTGGAGGTGGAAGTGGAGTTGGATGACGAATTGTGAAAGATTTGTCGAGATACAGGCAGATCTGAACAGGTTAGCAGTTTCTGTGTCAGTCCAAACCAGTAGCTCACACACATTGGTATTTATGGGTTGAAGGTTTAGACTTACATCTCCTTGTCAAGTATTTGTCCAGTGTTTTGTTCAGATAAACACAACCTTCTTTCTCACTCACATAACAGTCGGTCATGTTGGCAAGCTCACGCTAACAGACAGAAACATACATGTATGGACGTTCAATTCCAATTACATGTCATGATATTAGAAGCACTGTAAAGAACAAAATACTATACTTCTGCTTACCTCTGCATCACAATCCAGTTCACTAAGAGTGTGGCGATCATTCATCATGTCATGATAAAACAGCAACAAAAGCACCTGAGAACAATGTAAAATCTAATCAGAATGGGTTTTAATTCATCATTCCTTTCACCACATTTGATCTCCTTTGTTTTTAACCTTTGAAATTTCCACCGTTAGGTTCTGTCCATCTTTTATGCTGTCCCATGATATAGAGGTGCCTTCAGTTGGGTTAAATTTGCAGTCTCCTGATGGAAAAAAAAGACAGAAAATTACTTCCCAAGTTAAGCTAGTTTCTATAGCAGTTTCCAGTCAGCTGCTTTACAGTCATAGCTTGGCATCTGTAATTTCGTAACACATTAAACACATTTCAGTTATAAGTTCATAGTACCTAAAAGTATAGAAATCCCACTCATTTTATTATTTTTTTAAATTTATTTTGAAGTTGGGTCAGTTCCTTCACACACTTGCAATTTTTTGTTCCAACTAAGTATGCCAGTTGTCCAGCAAAAGTAGGCTGGCTCATACCATTTCTAACTGGGAAATAAGAGCAATTCCCAGTTAGAATTGCTAACATTTGGGTCCACTGGATCCACAGGGGCTGGTTTCAACTGGCAGGACTCTGAAGATCTTGTCTGCATGCCGAGTGTGTGAAATAATGACTTGATTCTTGCAAGTTGGAATAGGTAACATACTAAACATATTATGCATATTTTAAAGTAATAAATAAAGTTCACCTTCCAGGAACTCTGTGATGAAACGAACACGATCCTCAAAAGAATCACTGAAACAGGGGATTTCCCTCTTTTTCCTGTTACAACACAAAAATGCCTAAATCAATTATCAAGAATGTAACACAAAGCTTGAATCCCTTTTATAAGAAGCTGATACTTCATGAGTTCTCTCCAATTTTTACATTTGACTTATAGTTTCCACATGTGTACTATAAACACATATCAGTCCTGCACAAGAAAACATCCAGTATCATCTATGCATCAAAAAAGAACCCAAAAGGAACACTATTAAAAATAAGCAGCTCTAATGTCATTACAATTGAAGTAAAAAGGTAATCAGTTGTTCAAATAAACCAGATTGGCTGTGCCAACACACTTTGTATGACGATAAGTGGATTTAAATTTATGAAAATTTAATATACCTTGAAAATATATTTTACACTGGGAATCAAAATACAATACACTAGATGTTGCAGTGGTTTTTGCATATTATGTTTTGTTCTTGATATTATATTTTAAATTAAGAAATACTATGTTGCTTTTCACCTTATTTTGCTTGATAGAAATTTCTAAATATTTAACTATATTAAGTTACAGAGTTTAATATTTAGACTTAGTATATTTCTGGTTATAAATACTTCCTTGCATATTCAGTTGTTGGAAAAACAGTGATCAATAACACAATATTACATACAGCATAAGCCAGATTTCACAGTGGATGTAGCTATAAAAATATGTAGAAAATAGTTATATTCATGACTCTATGTCAAACACAGATCTTTGTTCAAAGACAGAAAGTATCTTAGTTTTTAAGAACTGTGAAAACATTATCCAAACACTTAAGGTTAATTAAATGAATATTTCAATGTTTATACCAACAAACCCAGAACTTCAACGCTCCAACTTACAGTATATGAATCAGTTTCACCAGGACCGCCCCATCCTGTAAATCATCGATCTGTATCTCGCTCTTCAATGCAGTGATACTATTGACCTGTGCAACAATAATTTGAAATAACATTAGTAAATTTTAAAAAAAAGTATTCTATAATGATATGGACACCCGATATTAGCTTAAACTTACCCAACTGAGAAGAGCTTTAGTCCCCAAGTTTGTCATCTTGGTTGACCCTTTATGTCAAAGGGATTTTAAACTACGAGGAAAAAACATTCACAGTTCACTACTAAGAACCTGAGCAAGCAATATGTGAAAACCTTTCAGTCCATATGAGTTTTTGTGCAGTGATCATATGTAATGACGCTTTTTTTTCCTGCAGTATTTCTTAGTTTTTAAATTGCAACAATGCCAACTCGTTTTTTAAGCTAAGCCATAAATACAGCAACGTTTCTCAATTAACGTTCCCCGACAACTCGGGCAAGATAAAATGTTCCCTTCAAGCAGGTACTCACGCAAATTGCCAAGTCTTCCTTATTAGATAGTATCTTCTTGTGCTACATCAACTTCTAACACAAACAGCAACAGATACGAGTTTCACCAGGTGAAACGCAACAAAAATTCAAACTGCCTTTAGAGATTGAACCAACCAATCGGTGTACTCGTATTGACGCATGCGGAAACGGAGGAAGGCGATTGGATTAAAAGCCGGAAACTGTAGGTACGTAAATACTGTGACGTTACCACGCCTTGTTTTCTTTTTTTTTGAGGGGGTGAGAGGGGTTCGCCATGTTGGAAGTGGCAAACCATCACGGCATGTTTACGTCAAAAAGTATGGGAGGACGTGAACATTCTTGATATAATTTTTTGTGTGGCAGTGGTAGCAGTGGTCGTAGTATCACAACGACCACCATTATTACACCATGCGCTATCATCTAAAAAATGCCACCCATTTTTGAGATAACAGTGTCTCTTAATTCTGCAGGTTATTAAACATTGACATATTTGAACAGGAAATATCTTATCTGCAATAAGTAAATGGTTTAACAGAAAAGAGTAAACGGGAGGAATTCGTACAAAAGTTAATATTTGACACGCCGATTTAATTCTGTTTTCAATCTGACTTGTTTTATGTAGTCAACTGAGACTTGGCGCCTGGAAAGTAAAATGGAATAAAAATTTGGTAATTTAATATCAGGTTGCACACGCAGGTTTTATTAATAGGCTAAAATATAATTTCAACCTGTAAAGTCAGCATTTATTTGTTTACGGGAATGACGTATTAACGAGTCCGCCAGTCATCTTCACTTCAAATCCCAGAATGCATGTGTTGGTTACCTTGGTATCAAGTTGTTGTGTGTAAAGACTGCTTCAGCAAAGAAGGGCCCCACCGAAACGTCCATTTGAACAGCGAGTACACGGTTAGTTTAGGATTTACATCACTGATTGACTACTTGTCAAAAATATGAAGACATCTACGCTAAATGTATCACAAAAATGATGCAGACTTATGTCTCTTAATTCTGCAGGTTATACGTGTTCATGGATAAGATTATGCGTGGAGCTCCGGTGGATTTATCTTTCAGAAGCCTCAGCAGATTGACAGGTTCTGATCTTCATCGAGGTTTCTCTAAATGTTCGCACTTTCTGATGATCAGCTTGATTACTGAGCTTCATTTCTGTCGATCCTGATTGAAAATAGAAAATCAACAACAGGTCTTATAGGGCTTCAGTGTCATTCGGCTGAGTTATATTTTTAAAAATGAAAGGACGATGAAGCACATGTGTTTCCTTAAATGAAAAGAATTGAAATGTTTATTTTAAAAAAATATTCAGACCCTTTTTACTATACAATCAATCTCTTCAATTCCTTGGACTTGTAAGACATAAGATTGTTTTGTTTTTATTTTTCATTTGTCATCATGCTTCTGGAACATAACACAATTGGAGTGGTACCCTCAATGATAAATAAATAAGTCTCAATCAGTCCTTAGACTGCAGCAAATAGGAGTAAGTGTGTTTGCAAAGGGGCAGAAGAGGTTGGAAGGTGAACGAGGTTATTATGAGTTACATACCTTCAGTTGCATAGGTTTATTTGCATCATTTATTTATTTTTTATTTAATTATCAATGTATTTTTATATATTTTTTGTGTGTGTATGTATGTTAAAAATTTCTTAATCTGGACCTGAGTACAAACTTCAATAAAATGACAATAAAAAATCCTTGAATAGGTTAGGTAGTACGGTTGCCCATGCAAGTGATGCAGTCAGTAACAAAAAATGAACATGTCTGTTTTTGATTTCTACTGCTTTTTGTAGCAAAATAATATTTGCATGACAAAAGCTTTAATAACCTACATAGTTTGTGTCTGTAATAAAAATAAATAGCCAGTATTTTAAATTCTCTACCTTTCTTGTATTTTCTGTTTCAGATGCTTGGACGGAGACTCCTCACAGCAGTCTTCGACCTTTAAAAAAAAATTCAGAAAGTAAATATCTTAGCTGCTCCCTCCGTCTCAGTAACAACAGCATCAGTGACCTGTGTGACCTCCATCAGACAGTGAGCCACTTCCTGGCTGAACCCTCAAGTCTCGCCTGGCTGGACCTCTCCTTCAACAAACTCTCACATATAGATAAGGTAAGTTTCATTTGACCATTTCCTTGCAAAAATGGTTCATACACCTTTGTCATTTTTACATCGCAAATTTAATTAGTTCCCTGGAATTATATCATTCACTTTATATGTGAAACCAACACAAAGGGATGCATCATAATTGTGAACGAGAATTCAATTAATATAAGATTTTCAAAACTTTTTTCAAAAATATCCGATAAGTTTTGATGGCACATATGTGAATTTGTCCTTTGCTACTCTGATAAACCCACATGAAATCCTATGTACTCAATTTTTTAAAGAATGAAGATAAAGAAACACAGCAGAAGGTCAGGGACAACATATTTTATGGCTTTGGTCATAAAATATTATCTCAACCTTTCATCATTTCACTAACCATTTCACAAGTCCTTCCAAATCTGGCCCTTTATGGCAGAGGAGAGAATCAGTTATTAAAAGAGAACCATAAGAAGTCATATTTTCAATCCACAGCAAGCAGGACAAAGGCAAGCACACACATGGAAGGAAGTGCTTTGATATAACCTTAATGCTATCATCTGTGGAAAATTAGCACACCCAATCCCCACAGTGAAACATAGTTGTGTCAGTATCATCCGTCTTGAGCAGGAAAAGGGAAGCCAATGAGTGTTAATGTGACGAAGGACAAAATCAATGGAAATTGTAAAGACTTGCTACTGGTGACAGCCATAAACAGGCAGCCAGAGCTGCAATGCAGTGACTTATCAATGCACAGTGGCATATTCATGGACCATATTGGAATGGCTCTGTCAAAGTCCAGTCCTAATCGCAATGAACAATCTGACGCAATACTTGAAAATGTCTGTTTATATTCTCTCCATCAGTCTGATGTGGCTTAAGCAGTTTTTTGTTGTTGCTTTTTTTTAAGAAAATGTCCAAAAATGTAACTCTCATCCTTATTCTGATAACAACATATGGACTCAAAAAACCCAGAGCTCTAATTGCTGCACAAAAATGTCCTTCAAAGTGTTGATTCCGGGAGGCTGAAGGCAAATGTACACCTTATATATATTTTTTTCTATAAAAGTTTGTAAAATCATGTATTATGCTCCTTCCACTTTATAGTTATGAGCTACTTTATGTTGGCATGTCAGAATATTCCAGTCACTGCTTTGTGATTTGTAGGCTGCCACATTAATAAAGCTTGAACACAAATATGTTGCAGGTTTTGTGTGAGTTGCATGGACTCCGTGTGTTATATCTTCATGGAAACAACATTTCTACTCTGTCAGAGGTGGACAGGTTGGGTGTGCTCCCCCATCTTCACTCCGTCACTCTACATGGAAACCCTATAGAGGCAAACAAGACTTACAGGTTGAGACATTTCTCTGACACACACATCTTACAGAGTTGAGGCAATATTACAGCGAGGTCCTTTACTTGTAACATTTTGTTTTATATGACTGCAGAAATGCAGTCATCTACTGTTGTCATTTGTTGCTATGTACAACACACATATGTGCAGAGAGTAGGTACGTGCTTTTGATTCATAAATACAGAGAGCAGAAGAGAGGGATTACTCTAGACCCAAATGCTTTGCAGGCACGTATGTGCACAACATTGCAACAGGTGCTAAAACACGGATCAAATTCCTGTCCTGGTCTGCACAGCAACAGCTCTTACACACACACACATACACACACATATAATTCAAGGTTAAGAAACTATGATGTCTTTTTTACGTCTGCTAATTAAAACAGTGATCGCTTTTTAAACAGTCCATTTTTTTATGTTTGATTTTCAACACAAAATGCAACACTTGTAAGAATAGCTTTACCGCTTTCAGACGTGGCACAGCTAGAAACTCTTAAAAGTTAAAATAAGTGCAATATTCTGTGTGTGGTTTTCTGTGTGCAGGAATCGTGTGATTTCTGCATTGCCACAGTTAAAAACGATGGACTTCAGTGGTGTGACGCACCAGGAGCGAGTCCTGGCAAAGCTGTGGCATCAAAGCAACTCCCGCTGCAGAAGCACCAGGAAGAGCCTTCACTGAATGCTAGTGTGTGAAAATCATAACTCAGTTCAAAAGCTTCACTGCCAGAAAACAGATTTTTAAATATGCACATTTGCCACCAGTATTTGAACTGAAATTAGTGTTGCTGTAAATATGTTTTTGCAATTTAATGTCACAATTTGAGGTTTCTGTGGTGGAAATAGAACAATTCGTTGTTTGTTTGAGAACATCACTGAAACCTACTCATTTCACAATTAACTTGCAATTTTTTTCAAATCTAATCATGGCATGAGTTTAGCCAAGTTCAAGCAACAAAGACTCAAGGTGATCAATCAAACGTCTCTGAACTTACAGGTGCATCCCACCTGTAAGTTGAATAATATTGAACAGTTATACTATGTCAACAATCCTAATTCTCCTGATATAAACTCACATACAGTCCATGAAGAATTATTAGCCTTAGGCCATAATCACCAAATACCAAATCCTAGAAATATATCAATATATGTATACAATATCATAATTACTTCTTGAGTGACTGAAATAAAGTAACATCTCAATGTTGTATTAATATACAAATTTGTACCTGTAGAAATGTTTGATTCTTGATGTAAATTATCTGTTAAAACTCTGTAACATCACCAAATAAACTACTTCTCAGAAGTCAACATGTGGTCACTACAATAAGACACAATTGTTTTCTTGAAACTTTTTAATGAACTGATTAAACCCCAAAAAAAATAAAATAAATCTATTTAACTTTTTGGTACTAGCCTAGGATAGTACAAACATACAGTCTTCCATGTATTACACATTTAAGTAACAAAAAAAAAAATGCCAAGAATCCATTGCATAACAAAAGCTCTAATCAATTGTGTGGTATAAATAGTCTTGCAGGCTCCCTTTAGCAACTTGAGATCATCTCATGTTGCGCCCTCCCTTAAAGAGCACATGTACAGTTAGAAACAAAAACACATAAATAATCGGCAAAAGATCTGAGGTTATTTAATCTGATCGGGTATATAGATTAACACTCTTCCATGCTGCAACAAGTTAGTTTCTGATTAATATGAAAACCTCAATTCGGGGGTGGGGGAAAAGGCTTTAAGTAAAAAGCTAACAATCGCAGACCTGAAAAGCATTTCTGTTTCATAAAAAACTGTCATCCCTCAGGACCTTCATACGATCCACCGGCTACAGATGTAGTCGATCGGAAAATTCTGTACAAAGGTAACGATCATACCGCGAGTCTTTGCATCCTCCACAGGCCGCTCGCTTCACCCTTGATTTTCTAACCCTGTCATTTAAAATGTTAAGTTCGTGCCCAATTCATCAGGAGGGCAGGATACTTGAACATCTGTCTGTAAACTCGTCCGTTAAGCTAAAACATTTCAGGACGTCCAACCAGCCCACACCTCTGCTTGTGTTTGAATCCTTATCCTCCGGAAATGAACGTGTTAATCATGATATGGTCTGATGAAAGACTGAACCATCAGGAGCTGAAATGAAAACTGAAACTAAAGGTTTTGTCTTGATTGAGAGTGACAGCAGATGAGCTGCATTTATTCACCAGGCCTGCTGTTCAATGCAGGGTGAAACAACAACTTAATTTCTCAGGGGAGAAAGATGATAACTACTCTTTTCAAGATGAAATTTACTTCTTTTTTTTTTTACTTTTTTGAGAAAACTAACTGAAAAAATACTTTAGATTTAAACTTATATGATGTACAAATATGAAGTCATGTCCCAAGTTATTTGCAAGTAAAAAACTACGACTGTCAATCACATCCACTGCACTGTAAAAATGTGAAATGTCTCACACAATATGACTTATTGATCACAGCTAGCGTGTGAACCATGAGCCAAACATCCTGCAGCGGTCTCATTTGATAGCACGGTGTGACTACAGTGTGCCCATCTCAAAATAAAGTCAAAAGACACTGAAAGGACCCTGAAAACCTAAAATATTATGAATATTGATTTATTTTACATCTTTTGGACAAAGCCTAACGCATGTGTGACACACAGAGGAGGCCTCGCTGACACATCGGACAAAAACTCGAAATCCACCTCCATAGACCTCTGCCAATAACGCTAGATAATTTTACTAAGACGGTGGGAGGTGATTCACTTCCTGTCTTCACAAAAGTTTGTGGCAGAGCTACGAAGCAGGACGACCAAAATGCTTTAATAAAAAAAAAAAGGTGGGCTGGAGTACGATGAAGCAGGAGTGACACAGAGCGAGTGGGGCGGGAGGAACAATATGCAGGGGACAGTCAAGGAATGGCAAACTGGACGACCAGTTCCTCTTTAGCATCCACTTTGATTTGAGAGATTGCACTGTAAGCGTAAGCCGCTATCTTGGATACCTGCAAATACACAAGAAAACAGAGAATGTATGCAAAATAAGAAATATTATGTAAGGAAAAAAAAGGAAAACTAGTGTGCATTTTATTTTGCTTAAAAACCTCTGTGAGCTCTTTTGAAACAACACAGCTTACCTGCTGAACATCTGAGTATGGCACCAGGTCACTAGCAAGCACTTGGTGGGGCTGACTAGTTAGGGAGGGAAGAGTGAGGGCTTTCTTCTGAGGCAAGCTGGTGCTCAACATAGCCAGTTTTGTACTGAAAGAGGGGAGAAAAAAAAGCTTGTAATTCCTACTGGGTTTAGAAATAAAGACACATTTAGTCTGGAACAGACCATCCATTATCTATGAAAGGAAGTCTGTGTTTTAAGAACCAACATTTTTATCTACACCTGTATGTTATTCTAAACCATCCAACCACAGCAAGATGACACGGCATAAGATTTTCATTCTTAGTTCTTACATTTTGTCAGGGTCCAACTTTTGCGTGTCAAAATCAAAAAAAATTTCTGACTCAAATTTCTCAGTTCTCCTATTTTTGGCCTCATTTAATCTAATTATGGTAGATATTTCCATAGTGGTCTGGCTCCAAAGTATTAAATCTGCTAAAAGCAGAGACAGACAGAGGGAAGAATGGGAATAATGCACAAACGAATAGAGAAATTGATCCACAGATGGATAACATATAGACAAAACGGATTTATTTTGTAAATAATGGAATAAACATGGCATAAAAAAATATTACATAGTTGTACCATAGCAGTTTCTATCTCAGTGATCACTCTGCCAATAAGCTTCAGGGGAAAACAGTGAAGGATCTTATCTTATGATAAAGTGATTTTTTTGTCTATAAGCAAAACTTTCAACATACCTGTACTGCCTAGCTTTGTCCATGATTTCATGTTGCTCCATTACAACAGAGTCAGCTGCTGAGACGTCAATTATGTTCCTAAAAGAAATAGGAAAATTATCTTTTTTTTCCCCCTCAACACAAATAAATTGGGTTTCAATGTCATTTTGTGTAAACTCATAATGATTACTGCGCAGTCTTTGTCAAGATGGATGTAAGGAGGGCTTGTCCATCTGTCGGTGGAGAGGGGACACCAGGGATGGGCCACTCTGTCCCATTTGGAGGTTTGCTCACAGGGTTCGGATGGGGGATCAGCGGGTCTGTTTCCTCAGGCTTCTAGAGCAAAGTAAGAAGGGAAATGAAATAACATTTTGTGTTCTGTTATTAATGTGAAAAAGTGGCTTTTTCACTGGATACAAAATTAAAGCTGAAGGAAAGTTTGATGCATCCATCTCTTTAGTTTACCTCGCACCCGTACCCCGAGCAGCACACACTGTGACTGAAAAATAAAGAAATTCTGAAGCAAAAATCTAAGAACTTACTATGCCTTCATCATGTTTTTATATTTAAAGTACTAAAGAGGTGGAATATGGTCTTTTTCTTCCCATTTCTTTTCAGGTATTCAAATTAAATCAATGAAGGAGGACTGTAATTGTTTTGTATTTTGTTTTATTTGCTTTCATTGTATAAATGTGAACATGTATTTATATATGAACATATCATGTACATGTTCCAAATAGAAATAGTAGTTTGCGTAGCTAAACAGTAACAGATCTTCAAAGATCCCATGTTTGTCGCCATTTTATTCCATTCATAAAAATAATGGAAAAAGGAAAAAGTTTCATATTGTATTAAATTGTATACAGAACAATGTGTTCATCAAAATGTTTGATTTTTATGCTGGATTGTATCATTTGCTAAAGCTTGCCTAAAAAAAATCCAGCCATTAATCACTGTGTCCTCATCATTCTAATATTTTCAATATGTCACTCAGTTAAATGCAAACATCCATAAAGTTTAGGGGAAAGTTGCAGTGCATCTTGTTATATGACCATAAACGCTTCAAGAGAAAACTTCCAGCTCACAGACAGGCCTCGTTTCCTTAAACTATAAACAGCAGAGGACGTTAACAGTCATGTGACATTCAGATGTCAAATCAACGATGTTCCTGCTGGTAAACATTGATTGATTATTTAAGCCAACATCTAGTGAAGGAATCAGTACTTTTCAGATGACGGATACCCCTCTGCTCATGAACATCCAAACTATGTAAGGCATTAATATATATATATAGATCTACATACATACAAATATCCACAAATGTTTACATTTAGTGTTTTATATTGTACCGTTTTAAGTTATATAAACTTTCATGAGCAACTTAGCTTTTGCTGGGCCTGTCCCAGTTAGCTTGCTTAAAGTAGCAAGCTAACGCCACTTTCCGGCTTCCCATCACAAACAACCTCAAAGCGACTTCTTCATAGCAACACATTGCTCATATTACTCGCTATACATCAACCAAAAGACTGGAAACGCGTCGAGTCTCAGTTCTTTCTTAATAGGCAAGAAATCGGTGATGAATTTCGGCTAGCGGCTAGCTACCTCTCTGGAGTTGCCGTCCTCGCCACTGTAACAGCACCCCATGGCTGCGTCCGAGGGTCAAACTACACAACCCCGGCTGCCCTGCTCTCCTTCACAAACGAGCCGTGTGGTTCTTCCGCAACGAACATAAAGCTGCTCGCCCGCCTGCTTTTAATTCACTCCCGGACAAAGGTAAAAAGAAAAAGCCACTGATCACAGCAGCTTGCTCAGACAGGCTATCACATGACAGCAGCTGTGGTGCAACAACAACACAACAACTACTTCCGGTATTTGAGAAGCAGCAATGACCTCAGTCACGTGAGAGTGGAAAATTCAAACAAAGGTGTGGACAGAGGTCATACGGGTTTATCTATCTATCTATCTATCTATCTATCTATCTATCTATCTATCTATCTATCTATCTATCTATCTATCTATCTATCTATCTATCTATCTATCTATCTATCTATCTATCTATCTATCTGTCTATATGTCTGTCTATCTGTCTATCTGTCTGTCTGTCTGTCTGTCTGTCTGTCTATCTGTCTATGAAAAATCACCTTTAAAGAAGAATGCAACAATTGAGAAGGGGCATAATGACTTTGGGACTTTATTGGTTGTTCAGGTAGCCAGTGGCGGTCAGGGAAATGCCTGGACCTTCCCCTGGGGCTTTAACATGCACAAAGTCATCTCGAAGTATGACGCTTAATCAGTCAAGAAGTGGTTTGTATGATACAAAATACTATGCTGGAATATTGTCCCGAGTCCCCTTTACAAAATTGTTTCAGTTTATTGAGGTTTATTCAACATATAACTGTAAATGCTATTTTAACAATGCAACATACATTTTTATAATATGGGGGATTTAACAGCATTCGACCCAATTTGAATGGTACCAAGCATCAAAGTGCAAGAGCAGTGCAGAACAGGACAAGACATGTCAGTGAACCTGACGGCTTCACTGACATGAAAGGGCCTCTTAACACCCTTTGAGTGAGTAGATGATGACAGAATGCCACAAACTGTGTTTTTATAACACACATCATTACATTTTATTTGCAGACCCTTAATTCTATTTACAACTTACATTGCTGACAGCATATCTCATAATCTAAAAAGCTTGAAAATGTATTGTTAGACAAACATGTAACAGTTAAACTAACAAATGTCCAGAAACAGAAATAGAAAACACTCCATGAAAGACGTAAACAGGCCACACACAATCAGTTACTTTAATTGACAACAGAGTCAATTAGATTCATAAGAAATGAATCTATTTTTAATTACATATTTACATATTTAGGTGGTTGATGCATTATTATTGTTGTTGGCATTAAGAGTTTTAAGAATCTTTTGTTTTAACGATTAAAAATAACAATTAGGCTTACTTTTTGTCATTATGAAAGCTTCTTCGCTTCATTTGAGAACATTAGAGGAGAAAAAAGCGTTACGGAGAACCAGAAACACACCAGGCAGGTCCGGGATGAAGAAGCGGAGAAATATTGAGTAAGACGATATCCCAAGCCAAAATCTCAGGACCCCTGTTCAGCCCCATCATTTGAAAATGAACAATAGTTTGACAGCCTGCCTAACGCTGACAGAGCTGCAGACATCCACAGCTCGAGTGAGAGAATGTTTAGTCAGGGCAACTATTTCTATTTCATACTGGAAACCACTTGTTCATATTGTTTTAAAATCCTGCTCTGTCACTTGAAATCCCCAATAAAACACATTGAAGTTTGTAACTGCAACATGGCCAAATGTAAGATAAGATTTGGGAATATTCCCAAGGCACGGTGTTTGCAGCATTTATAGTGAGTGTGATGCTGAGGGTTTACTGATCCAGTCGAACTGGTCCTGTGAAGTTTGAGTCAGTTGGTCTGATGGGGTGGGATGATGACTGGGAGGCGCCTGCCCTCTAATTACCCCCTGTTTCTACCAAACACCTCTTTGTTTACACCCAAAGGAGAGAGTCAAGTCCAGGCAGTGCTGCTCGCTGGGAACATTTCCCTGCAGTACCAGAACCATGTCTGTTTTTGTGCTCAGCTCTCTTGTGCTCTTCAGCGGAGTTTGTGCCTCCGACCCTGCGGATCCGGTTCTGCTCGGACCTCCGACCATCGGGTTCAGCTCCTCGTTGCGCTCGGTCTGTAAGCCCGTCCCCAGCACCCTGTCCCTGTGCCACGGCATCGGCTACCGGCGTATGTGGATGCCCAACCTGCTCGGCCACGACTCCCTGAGAGAGGCCCAGCAGCAGTCAGCCGCCTGGCTGCCGCTCGTCTCCAAGCTGTGCCACCAGGACACCAAGAAGTTCCTGTGCTCGCTGTTCGCCCCGGTGTGCCTGCCGGAGGTCGGCGGGCCCGTGAGCCCCTGCAGGAGCCTGTGCGAGGCCGTGCGGGACGGCTGCGTGCCCGTGATGAGCGCCTTCGGGTTCCCCTGGCCCGAGATGTTTAACTGCTCTCGGTTCCCGAGCGGGACCGAGCTCTGTATCCCAGCAACAGGACAGCTGGAGGAGCGGAGGGAGGAGGAGGAGGAGCCGAAAGGTCCAGAGTCTTTATCTTACTCCTACTATTTCACACAACACATCACACAATCTGCCGCAGTCTGAGTTTCCGTGGCACCGTTCTGTAGGCTTTATTTGTTCACCGGCTGCGTTTCATTTAATGCAAATTTAGCCGAAGCCAGTGGTTCCCAACATCAGGTTCGGGTCCCCTCTGGGTGTCGCGAATCAACAAGAGTGGGGCCTTGGCATCTTTCTTACAAGCCAAATTAACAGATATAGACATAAACGAATGACACTTTTCTTGTTATTACGTTAATGGTGTTTATTTGTTGCTGCTGTTTCTATTTAGGGTTTCTTCTGTCAGGTTCAGATGTTTGCAGGTGACATTTGGCTGAAATGTACATGCTAAACAAGCCCTGACAACGACTGTGATCATTGTAATCTGTACAGATGGTAGGGATTAACGATAAGACACTTCAAACCTCTGGATGATTATGTCTCCTTCCTGAAGTGGCTGTGTTGGTCTGTGTTCGGATTCTGAATAAAAGGATGAGATTTCTGATCACTGTGACGAAATTTACATCTCACTTTTCATTCAATATTAATTAGACAGTTTATTTCTTATATTTATATAAAATTGGTCATTCGCAGATTGGGCATATTTTGAGCGGTTGAGTGTCTACAACCTCTTATTTCAACAGGAGAAGCTAAAAAGGACTAAAACAAGTTACTTAAAATTCCATCTAAAATGTTATCATAACATGATTGTATATTTGTTTCCTTCCTAGATATTTTTTTTAACTTTTCATTTAATTACATGTTTTTACAAAGAGTTTTTCTTATAGTTGCATTTTTTTCTTAATGTTTTTTCATGTTTCTTTGCCTGTTTTATTGATGTGACCACTGAATGCATTGCTCTGGAGACGAGGTTTATGTTTTCATCCTCTGTTCTCCACCCCCACAGAATTACAATCCTGTTTCTCTTCCACAGGGAGTATCATCTGCGACGCCTGCACTCTGACAGCTGAAGGAGAGTCTGACATCCAGAAAAACTTCTGCCACAGTCCATATGGTGAGGAACCAACGCCGCCTTTCAGAGCATTCCTCTCCTTTTTTTTTCATCCAGGAAGACTCAAATTGATGCTTCTGCAAAAACATGATACATTTTTAGATCAGAAAGTTGTCTGAAGTGACTCTTCAGGAACGGCATTAAAACCTCTCCTTCTGTGTCACAGCTTTAAAGATGCGTCTGGACAGTGTCTCAACAGTAGGAGGCGACCGGCAGTTGGTGCCTGTGGCCCGCAGCCGCATCCTGAGGTGGGCAGGGGGAGGTGCAGAGAGGGCGCAGGAGTTTGGAGGTGCAATGACCCACAGGGCTCTGTGGCTGCAGGGAGGAGGCAGCTGTACTTGTCCCGGCTTAGACTTGGCAGAGACAAACAACAAGCAAGAGCAAAATGAAGAGCCGGTTGACAAAAAGAAGGCAAAGAGAGGAGGAAGACTGGAGAATAGACCCCAAAATGGATGGTTCCTGGCCCTAGCTCAGGCTGAAGAAGGAAGACTTGTTTTGACTCGACTCGTTAAGTGGACCAGAGAAGACAAAGAGCTGAAGAAGTTCATCAGAAGTCTTCTGAAAAAGCCTTGTCCAGAGCTGTAAACAATTAGCCGTTTTAGTCCACTGCAGAATGGAGCCTATATGCTAGTAGCTGTAACATTTTGTATTTATTCACCTAAATATAACATACACAACAATTCCTAAATACTACGGGTGAGAAAAATAGAAATATCACAAAAATATTCACCCTTAAAGACAGAGTAGATACTCCCACCTAACCACCCGGCATAAGTTGTATGACGCCCTTAAAATTTATGCAATTTAACTGCTAGGGATCATTAAAATTGTAAAAAATCAGAATTGGTTTTATATTCTGATGAAATTGCAATTAACTCATTTTCCATTACAGTGGACATTATACATTAGTAGTCTTTTAATTGATTTTGAGAATATTTCAACTATAGTGACTATTTCTGTAGAAAAAGATTATTTTGATGATAACCCATAGTTTTTTGAAACTAAAACAATTTATTTTATTAATTAGTTTGCTATTTTTTGTTGTTGTTTGCATTACCACATTTTTTATAACAAGGTAAACACATATTTACATGACAAAAAGACTTGTTTTTGTGTTTGTGCTGACAAATGTGTCTGATAAATGAGTTCACTGATGATTTCTATTTAGTGCAATAAGCAAAATATCTGCTGGTTTTGTTAGAAACGTTAATTATTAAAAGGCATAGCTCAACAGGCTCTGAACTAAATGGGTGAGGGGACAGAAACATCAACAGAGGAGAATTTTTTTTTGTGACACTGAACATTAGAAAATTGTAAACTGAGGCTGCTTTCATCATGGTATTAGTTCTTTTTCACATACACATTTCCAGGTCTAAATGCATGTTTCCCATGTTTTCAAAGTATGAAATAATAATAAAAAAAATTATCTGCCGTAATCAGTTTTTAGTTCAAGTGGTCCACAGCCTGATTGTTACAATGTCCGTGCTTGCCAGTTGCTAATTTATTTAATTTGTGTTAAGAATTAAAAAGATGAAGTACTTGATTTAGCTCGTTAATTAATTCTTAGTCCCGAATTCCTGTGTCTGTGTAAGTGTGGAGAGAGAAAAGAGCAATCATACGACGTCAGACTTCAGATATTCAGAGTTTTATCCAGAGAAATTCAATCCAAGAAGAACTTTACAATAAGCATCTCACCTAGAGCAAAAGTCCAAGACATTACAAAACAGAGACAAAGAACTGAGTAAAAAAAGACAAAAGAATAACAGAAGATGCATCCTCCGGGAAACTCTCACTCAGCACAAAGAGATTCCAACTTCTGCTGTGAAACAAACCATTTTTATAGACTGCATATTCTCCTCATTTAAATGTATGCATTAGGAGGTGTGTTCTTTTCCTTTGTGTGGGCTGTCTCAATGTTAATTTTATTACCTCCTGCTAAAGAGCCCCAAAAGCAGATATACGGCAAACCCTTCTCGTACCAGAAGCTGTCCAGTTTGATATATGAGTGCAGCTGCAGCGTTATCTCTGCCTCAAAATGATTCCACAAGAAAGTAGTTTGTATTTTTAACCAAGCTTGCACAAAATGTAATGCTAAATAATGACTATAAGTTTGGATCTAATAAGTAACTAATTAAAAACATGCTTAAAGAAATATAGTTAATTCTAATATAGATAAAATTATTTATAAAAAGTTTTAAGATCCTAGTGAACTTTTGAACCATGCTAAGGAATTTGTTAATTGCCTGGCAGACAGGCTCTGTCTAAAGAGATTCTAGGCCTGTTTTCTGTAGAATCCTCCCTATGAATTTATATAAGTTCAGAGATTCAGCAGTTGTTTTAGTTTGGATCTTTATCTAAATTTATGTGAATGTAGAGTGTACTTTAACTTTCTATGGTATATTTCATATGTATCAAAACTATCCTGTGCAGTATTGTGCTAATTTAAAATATTATTTCAACATTTGTCATTATTTTTTTTAGAAAACCTTTCAACTCTGAAGAATGAGAGAGAGAGCTGTGTTCTGGTTGTTGGCCATTTCAACATATTTGTGGTGAAGTTACACAGGCAGTGATGGTGATGCAATGTTTGGAAAGTGACTATTTCACATCAAGTGTAACCCTTCAACGACAATGTCTGTGGAGTTTTACTTGCATGCATGAAGAAAATATCCACATCATAAAGAAATTCTCAAGTTATACTAATTAACTTTTTCCATCCAATGTGTATGTATTTCACATAGTTTTGCTATGTTTGAATATTTCCCTCTATATTTAATTAAACCTATCAGTGTATTTACGTTTTGTGTGGAAGTGTTGCATACATTTTCTGATCAGTCTTTTCTTGATCTTTCCACCATGACTCAGTGAAGACAGAAATTGGACTCCACAGAGACACACCTGTTGCAGTTAACTTGATGTATCGGTTTCACGCCGCCTCCATCAGTATCACTGTCTGCTCCTTCACTTATAATTTGCTCTGGTTTAGATATTGACAGATGGAGACTAATATGTCTCATTATAAAAGCAGACAAACCGATGTTTTAACTTCATGCCTCTTTCATTAAAATAACTGTCAATAATCCATGTTGTCAGTCACATGACGGATAAATTATTCAAACTGCAAAGTGTTCGAGCTTCTCGGATACAGGCGCATTCCTCTCATGCTCTGGTCTCAGCTGGACTGCTTCTTTTCACTTCTGTTTAGTAAAGAGTCACCGTTCATTAGAAAACAGGTGAGTCTTTCTTACTATTTTCATTTGAACAGTTGGTATTTGCATCTGATCCACAGTAGAGAGCTTATTGAGCACTTTATTCTCACGGACTTAAGAATGAAAACGTATGATGATGTGTCTCAAAAGTTTATAGAGCTTTGTAAGTTAAGCCACCAAGTTCAGAAAAGGCAAGTAAGTGGAAAGTATTTCAACATCATTGTTTATTCATATGAATAGTCTTGTCATTTAAAGACCACAATAAGAAATCATCTCGCTTCTGTAAAATGAATATATTGTGGAAATAATTGTTTTAATGGCTCAAACAACTGAATCAAATATTTAGGTCAATAGCAAGACTCTGGAAAGCTTGACTACACTGAGCAGGTGAGTCGACCGTTTAAATGTGAATGAAATGTGTGGGACCAGCGACATGTCCAAAACTTGGACAGTTGCTCTAGAGGCCTCGAGTTGAAGACCGCTGTGAAAGAATAAATGAGATTCCATGTCACTTCTAATAAAATGTATCTGCCGTTTTCTTTCTATTCAAAGATGGCTTCCCCTGCTATTGCTTTGGCCTTTGTTCCCCTTCTGCTGACACTGATAATCAGGTACCGCTACTACTTTGTGCTGTTCTATCGGGCGGTTCTGGTTAGGATTTGGAAGGACTGTGTAACTGGTTTGAGCCGAGAAGAGCGTGCGTTCCAGTACGTTCTGACTAACTCCACACCTGGGGACCCAGACAGCATCCTGGACGCTTTTGATTACTGGTGCAGCAAGGTGGAGTTCATCAGCAACATTGGGCCTAAAAAAGGCAGGGAATCAGTTTACTTTAGTGTGCAAAAAGTGTTGATGTGGAGAACATTCTGAATTCATATCTGCTAGAGCTTGTGCGTGTTGTTTTTAGGTAAGATCCTGGACCGCCTTCTGATGGAGCAAAACCCTTTAACAGTGCTGGAACTGGGAGCTCATTGTGGATACAGCACCGTGAGAATCGCCCGGGCTCTTCCTCTTGGGGCCCGACTCTACAGCATCGAGATGGATCAAGGGAACGCAGCCATTGCTGAGAAAATCATCCGTCTGGCAGGATTTGACGATGACACGGTGAGACAGCAGGAAATGGTCATACTCACAAAATCCCCCTTAATGCAAACTTTTTGTTCTGTCATCTTTTTGTTTCTTCAGGTGGAGCTCATTGTGAATCCATCTGATGAAGTAATACCTCGGCTGCGGTCCGACTACAACCTGGATAAGCTGGATTTTGTATTTATGGATCACTGGAAGAAATGCTACCTGCCTGACCTACAGGTAGTAGATTAACAAAGACACAACTAGTAGATCAATAAAGAAACATTTACATTGTTCTATGATTTATTCTGTTTGTTCCAGTTACTGGAGGAATATGGTCTGCTGGGAAAAGGGTCTATGATTGTGGCTGACAACGTGCTGTTTCCTGGGGCTCCGAAGTTCCTCCGATACCTCCGGAAGTGCGGCTTGTATGAATGGAAGATCCACCGAGCCACACTGGAGTACAGCAGGGGCATCAGGGATGGGATGGCTGAGCTCATCTACCAGGGAATTAAATAAGACACCTTTACTATTGAAATACATGTTAATAATGACAGAATAATTTTATAGCAATTTTGTTAAGAAAACTGTGACAAAGTAAAAAATTATCTGATTTTAAACTAACATTTAAGCACGGAGTGTGTTATTGGGATTGTGCGTGACAGACAAAGCAGTAACTGGTGAAAAAAGGTGATTAGTGGTTCTAAAATACTTTAAAAGTGTTATTTCAAAATTGAGTTGTGCCATTGCATTCAGCCATGTTTGCTCTCATAATTTGAAATAAAATCCACTGCAAGTAAATGTCTGAAGGGATAACCTAGGCTAGTAGCTAAGAGAAGGGACCAGTAGAAACCGTGCTTATGGGACACAGACAAAATGTTGAAGAAGATGTCCTGGTCAGATGAGTCTAAAATTCTTAATGACATACATGCAAAACTAACTTTGCACATCAACCAGACCACCATATTCACAGGGAGACATGGTAGTGCAAGCATCATGCTGTGGGAAATCTTTTTGACAAGGAATTAATTAAGCTGATACTTCTGGAAGGAAACTTTTGACGATGTGACATAGCTTCATAGCCAATAAGATATCGACCATAAATATGCTGCTAGAGTTCCAAAGAAATCATATCAAAGCATGTTTTAAGTTGAAATTTAAATTCAAAATTTAAATTCAAAAAACTACATTGCATTTAGAAAATGCAATGTAGTTTTTTCTAGGTAAATGAGGAAGGCATTTTATTTTATACCTAAGATTTTATTAAAGCCGTGAAACAGCGTTAATAAGTGAAGCTTTATGTAGCTACCCAAATAATCTGCAATGAGTAATGAGTTGTTGGGGAGTTATATAATTTCCTAATGTAATTAGAAAATTATATTTCAATCTGTCGATCACATTTTTATGAGACTAATGTAAACTGTAGGAAATTATTTTGATTTAACTCTAGCATTGAAAGCAGGATCGAAAATACTGATCAGAGATATGATAAATAAAATCTTTCAAATAACGTGCATTGCAATTGTTATTTAAATGTACTTTGACATCTCCTGTAAAACTTCAGTTCACTGGCCCAGCTCCAGAAAATAAACTAATTTAATGTTGGACTCTCACCAGAGAAGTACAATTCCATTATTCCAGCCCTTAAACAGGATTTACATTATCCTGACCCAATATTAAACAATAAACAACAAGAAAGCACAAATAAAATATGTAGCTGTTTAATTTATAGCAAACAAAATCAAAAATACAAATAGAACAAAAATAATCTCTCAAAAACTGAATCTTTGTGATGACTTGTAACTCAGACTTATAACTTTAATCAGAGCATTTGTACCCAGCTGCAAACCATAAAGATAAGAGAGCTGACAAGCAGAGGCCTTTTAACTGTCTGAACACATTATTATTTTACAATGTCTTTAAAAAAAAAATCTACTGAAGGAAAGTTTATATCCACAATTCAGTAGCACTGCAATCAAAATGAAGTGGACTTTTTCTTTTTTGTTTTTTAAGATGGGCTGTTTTAACAGGTAACAAATTATTTTGCTGACCAAAGCAATATTCCCTTAATCAGCAAGTCAGCACATCTCCATAGCACATGACTTAAGATATGGCCAGGTCAAAGTTTAAATGGCAGATTGCTGGGTTGAGTGTACAAAACAGCCCCTGGGCCTATGTCTGGGCCCCTGGCAGGTTTGGAGCAGCTTTAACCGGATGTATTGGTTAAATAAGCCTGCAGTTGAAAACAAGAAATGCGGACCAATGGCAGTGTTTATACACAAATCTCCCATCTCTAAGTGTGTTCCAGGCAGCAAACTTCACAGCAATGTCCAACCATGTCTGCAGCTTTAAAGACTGATGGATCACAGAGTAATATTCACCTGAACTCTCCTCTGAAAGAGGAGGGGAACACATTAGATTTTCCAATTGAAAATCTAATGCATTTCAATTACATTTTCATCCCAGGTACACAAATATTAAAACATATCTGAGTCACAGAGTGGTTAGGCATCAGTCACATTTTTGATAGCAAGTGTAAATCCAGACGCCGATTGCGACAAAAAAATAGCTTTAAATCATCCACTGGTCCTGGTCTTGGTCCGCTCCTTCCATGTCCACCTGATTCAGGGAAACAAAGGCAGATTTATCTATTTTGGGTTTGATCAGAACAAGTGCTGCCGATAGCTACATCAAAAGGTTCAATGAAGGTACCTCATTGATCTCGCCGTCATCAGGCGACTCGTTGTAGTCATTCATCTCATCCATGTCCTGCATGTCTTCTTCATCTTCCGAGTCCTCCTCACTGTCTTCCTCATCCTCGTCATCCTCTTCCTCCTCCTCCTCATAACCTGCCTGCATTCAGCAAAGAAAAACTACAATGAACTTAACAATTTATGTTGCTTCTTGGACAGTTTTCAAAAATATCTAACACCAAGAGATCTGAAAAGTGTTGCATGCATGTGCATGGAGCCCCTCTGATTTGAGCCATCCTTCACCCAAATCACAACTTCAAGCCTTTTGGGGTGCATATCTAGCATCTGTGAGCATCTACAGAATGAATTTGTTGCTCCTTCTTCTCTGCAGAAAACAGCTCAAGTTCAGACAGTCCCAAGGAAGAGCCACTGTGAGCTACTGCAACAAAGACAACCAACTTTTGTGTAAACTTTTATTTAAAATCTTCCCATATGATCTCAATTTGATTCTGGTCTGCACTAACATGTGGACATGCTTAATCTAATTAATGGCTTTGTAGCTCTGGCTGCACATTTAAGGACCAAGTTTCCTCTGCCACATTTTTAGCATTGCATGGCTCGGTGGAAAAGAACTTGGCTCATGTATAGGAACAATGGTCCTCTGTACAGGTGTGCTGGGGTCTATTCCCGATCTATTTTGTGTGAATCCACCCAATTCCTGCCAAGCTACTAATAATGAAAGCCATTAGTGCCATAAAATATATATGAAAAAAAGAGCAGTTTTTAAAATTGGTATCATTCCTTCATTTCAGTTCTCAAACAAACCTCTTGGGCTGCCACAGGTCAACTATATTTATACCAAGAGTAAAATACACAGATGTGGAATCTATTTACTAATAAGTGGCTTTAAAAGTTAAATGGTTGCACCGGATTCTATTTAGGGGCTTCATAATTTCCTTCCACTTAACAGTTACAGGTAATTACAACCTGATCTCGGTCTGCCACAGAAAATCCCAATAAAAACACATCGAAGTTGTGGTTGTAACATGATGTTTTTTAAAATGAGACTATTTTATCCAATCGAGGAAACCTGCACGCCAAAAGTTTTCTTCTCAGCCTGCTGTTACCTCAAAAACAGGTTTCCCGATGGGCATCAGGTTGTTGTCCTTCTCCGCGATGCTCTGCAGCTGAAGTGACCAGAGATGACAGGTTTAAAAACACGGGGATGGGGAGCAGGGGAGACACGGAGCAGCAGAGTGTGACGGGATACCCAAGTCTGATGTTGCTGCTCCTGCTGCTGCAGCTCCGTCTCGTCCACACAAGGTCTGTCCAGGTTGAACCACAGAGACTCGGTGACCCGCGGGAGCAGGGACGGAAACAGGGTCGACATAATGTTCTGTCAAGAGAATGAGTCCAAAAATAAGTCGAAGTGGCTCTGAGCTCGAGCTTTAAACCCAGAGCTCAGCCTGAAACTCCTTAAGTTCGAGAATATATTATTCTGTTTTAAATAAAAGCTTTAAAGAGTTATTAAAATACATTCAAAAACCATAAAGGATAACATTTTCAAGGACATCAAACTCTGTACCTGTCAGTATCTCGTTGCTGCTTTGAAATAATTCAAAACAACGAAAACCGGAAACACGTGGTGTTCATCTATAAACTCTCCCCTCACAAGGGTTCCGCTTTCGGAAACAATGATTAGTTGAAGCATACATGCCGAAAATAGCAATATGCTACAGTTAGTTTAAATCGATTTAGACGAATTTTACATTGTTCTTCAAAAAATGGATGATATCTTTGACTCAATGACCCTAAGAAAACGTGAATGTAGTACTGTGCATGTTTTGGTAGCTTGAAATGGAAATATAAGAAAACTGGGAACCAGGGCCGTGCAGAGACCTTTGGAGGGGCAGGGGCTCAAAGTTAAAAAAGGGGCACATTGAACAAGATCTTAAAAACCGCACAACAACATAGCAACAACCCATATTAATCAAGAATCTAATTAGATCCTACTATGTCACTGCCATCATTGCAAAGACTGGGATGTCAAAGCAAAGAAAACTCATGAGCTGCTGGTAGAGTCCATTCAGACATAAGTTTAAAGAGTCATCTTGGTAGTTTGACTGTTGTGGCTACAATATGGCATATTACAATATGTTAATCTTTGTGTTTGAATTGGGTTTGTTCACAAATTCATCACAGCAAATAACCAATAATCAGTGATTGATTTTAAACGTGGCCAATAAACCTGGTCTCTCTCTCACAGACGTCACCTTATCTATATTTAAACATGTTAGTGATGCTGAGGTTCTTCGTAGGAAGAGTTTCTGGGTGTGGTGGTATTCTGTCTAAGGCCCTGTATTACTTTGGTCCTGCCCAGCATGAAGAGCCGCTGCGATGCGCATCTCTGGAATCTACCTGCACCCCCTGCACATGCCTGCTGGGGACATTAACAAACTTTTTTCTTCTTTCATTATTTGAACATAATCATAAATTCAGACTTCATATGTACTCATCTGTTATCAACCAGAAAAAGAAAGAAAAGAACAGTTCAACAATCAAAATTTCAAATATCCACGCCCAAATACAAAACAATCCACAGAGTTTTGGTTCAGTCTAGTTTGGTGTTGATGGCTGACAGCAAACAGAAGCTCATGAACTTTCAGAAGAAATTACTGTAATTGGGTAGCACAAAGATATCTGCAATACATATTTTTTCTTCTAATGACTCACAATGTTATTTTCTGTAAATTTTTCAATCACATGGCGGTAGGAGGGGGAAGATGAACAACCTTGAGGTTGACAAAACTACCACATGTAATAAAAACCCAGATTATCACACACTTCAGTGAAGGAATTTGCACTTTTTTTGTCTGTTCTTGCAATTTCCAACAACTGTGACCTAGACTTTGAACTTTGGAAATAAATTACTTCACAGTCATGAAGGGATTTGTCTTCATCCACACTCCCCTCGGGAAGCTTGTAAGAGGAGTGTTCAATGTGTGCGCTTTGAATTTCCTGTTTTGTCTTGAGAAGTGTGCTCAAGGTTGACTGGGGATAAAGATTTACTTGATAATTTCGTCAAGACAGAATCTGAAAAGGTAAAAGGGATTTATTCTTTATTTCTTTTGACTCCAAGTCTAAACGCAAGACTTTTTGACGCTATGAAAGAAACTGTGATATGTTTAGTCTATGGTAAAAGTTTTGACTTTGTGTACAGAGAAAAGACTGAACTGTGTGTGTGGTCTCCATATGTAGCAAATATCCTATTTCTCGATAAATAGGGGCTAATTCAGCATAACAACATTTTTTATGTCCTGATTGTTTTTTATTGCTAGAAATATCACCCACAGTACGTTTGTAAAAGGTGATTCTACAAAGTTTTGGCATTAGTATGAATGCACATTAATATCACGCTTTGTAAAAAAATGTTTAAAAACCATTTATAATTTCCCTTCAACTTCATAATTATGGAATAGTAATAAACAGCAACGTCTTGCACTCTAGAAAGAAACAGATAGACACTTTTGTACTTAGTATCAGTGGCAGGTTCAGAGGCTTGAAACAACTCAGTTACATTACATAGAAGATAATGTATTTCTATTAGTTTGATAGTGATCAAAAACTTACAAATCTCTGCCTGCTATTGTGCATAGCAGTCTGAATTCAACTCAGTAGGTGATTCCCTTATTGGTTTTTAATATTTAGTCACAACTGTACTTCTAATAAAGCTTTAACTTGTAGTCTAATATTTTTTTACTTTATTGCCAAAGATGTAATGATGTGGCCTTGAGCAATGACAGAGCCACTTGTTCCAGCAGTGAGAATATTTAAACAGCAAGGTCTTACACTCTAGAAAGAAAGAGATAGCTACCTCTGTATAGCAGTAGTAAGGGCAGACCCTTGACAGGACTCAGTTACAGGTGTGCAGGTGGAAGATTTTGATTGAAAGTAAAATATGAATGCAATGACTAAAAGAGACAAATGAAGGCAATCTAAATAATTTACATAATCTTAACATTACTAAATAAAAAAGGAGGGAATCAAAGAGGAACTAAGTTCTCTTGAAGTTAATAATGGATTCAAATTTCAATTCTTTCTTTTGATGATTTAAAACTGGGTAGTGTTAAGAATTAAAAAGAGGAATAACTTGATTTAGCTCGTTAATTAATTCTTAGTCCCGAATTCCTGTGTCTGTGAAAGTGTGCAGAGAGAAAAGAGCAATCATACGACGTCAGACTTCAGATATTCAGAGTTTTATCCAGAGAAATTCAATCCAAGAAGAACTTTACAATAAGCATCTCACCTAGAGCAAAAGTCCAAGACATTACAAAACAGAGACAAAGAACTGAGTAAAAAAAGACAAAAGAATAACAGAAGATGCATCCTCTGGGAAACTCTCACTCAGCACAAAGAGATTCCAACTTCTGCTGTGAAACAAACCATTTTTTATAGACTGCGTATTCTCCTCATTTAAATATATGCATTAGGAGGTGGGCTGTCTTAATGTTAATTTTATTACCTCCTGCTAAAGAGCCCCAAAAGCAGATATATGGCAAACCCTTCTCGTACCAGCCGCTGTCCAGTTTGATATATAAGTGCAGCTGCAGCGCTATCTCTGCCTCAAAATGATTCCACAAGAAAGTAGTTTGTATTTTTAACCAAGCTTGCACAAAATGTAATGCTAAATAATGACTATAAGTTTGGATCTAATAAGTAACTAATCAAAAACATACTTAAAGAAATATAGTTAATTCTAATATAGATAAAATTATTTATAAAAAGTTTTAAGATTCTAGTGAACTTTTGAACCATGCTCAGGAATTTGTTAATTGCCTGGCAGACAGGCTCCCTATGTAAAGAGATTCAAGGAGTCTAAGACTGTTTTCTGATTAGGAATTTCTGTAAGTTCTGAGAGTCACCAGCTGTCCCAGTTTGGATCTGTATCTAAGTTTATCTTAACCTAAAAGTTAACTTACGTACTATTGTGCTACTTTAAAATTCGTATTTCAACAGTAGACATACCTTCAGATTAAGTTGGAATTTTGAAAAGTACTATCAGCGAATGGCTGTTGTTTTTTGGGTTTTCTGATCCACGTGATAACAAACCTCCACAGGTTGTTTTTCTCTCCAGCCATGCTGTTGTTCCTGGGCTGTCTGCTCACCCTTTCCAGTGGCGCTCTGTGTCTGGACCAACTCAACATGTGCATGAACGCCAAACATCACAAAGTGGAGCCTGGCCCTGAGGGAGCGCTGTATCGTCAGGTAGGAAACACATGCAGGGTGTTATTGACGTTGAACAGCAAAGAATCAGTAACTACAAGTCATGATGTAACATTCTCTTTGCAGTGTGATCCCTGGCGTGAGAATGCATGTTGCACTGCTAACACCAGCGAAGAGGCCCACAATGACAACTCTTACCTGTATAATTTCAACTGGAACCACTGCGGTGCGATGAGCAGCAAGTGCAAGAGACATTTCATCCAGGACACTTGCTTCTATGAGTGTTCCCCACACTTGGGACCCTGGATACAATCGGTGTGTATTGTCGAAGTGTGTCTGTGAGACACTAACACTAGATGGCAGCAAAAGTATTTGACCAAAAATGATCAACTGAAGTTCATTTCAATTTTCTTGTTGGTTCAAAATAGATTTATGGAAATACTTTACAAATTAATTGGATGATGGTGAATGTCAAGTTCATTTAGAAAAAAAATTAAGACAGTCTACTTTTAAAAAGTTCAGGGTTATGCATATAAAATGAGAAAATGATCCAAGAGTGGAAAAAAAGCAGCACAAAATAAAGATTAACATGGTTCAACCCAGTCAACCCAGTTTGATATGAATGATAATGGATGAAAAAAAAAATTTAACCACCCAGATCCTGGCCTTATTACTGCCAGGCATTTAGAATCAACAATTATTTAAATAGAAATTGTGTGACAATATAAAGTAGGCTAATGAATCTAAAAAAACGCAGCGTTAAGCCCCAAATTGAAGAAATTCAGAAACAGATGAGTAGCAAAGTTATTGACATCTGTCAGTCAAGAAAATTGTATTATATTATTTCTTAGGCCTTGAAACTCTAAGAAAGTAGTGAGTTGATATCAACAAAAGAAGAAAACATGGAAATGTGGTAGACCATCCCAGGAGTGGCCGACATACAACAATTATTCCAATAATCAGAAGGACATAGGAAAGCCCACCTCTCAATGACTCAGAAAAAAGAGTGGCTTAGTCAAAGTCTAGGCCTTAGATTTAAATAGGCAAGACAGGTTATGGTATCCAGTAAACAGGCTATTCGTGTTCACAAAACAAAAGCAAACGATAATAGAAATGCCCTTTTCTTCTGATAAGTGAAATAATTGTTTGGGGATATTAACTTATATGTGTATTGGAAAACGTTTTCCTGATTGTTTCTAAAGGATTGAGATTATAACTGTGATAGGAATGGTCAGAGGATACTGACAGCATTGCATTGGTTTTGGTAATTTGTTCATGTAGATTCAGAAAGTTAAGAGCAATCAGTGATTTCAAATAATTCATTCAATCAAGGAAGGCAATAAGGTTGGCTGCTTTGTTTTATTCACAGGAGATCATATATCCAAGAACCACCTATGAGATGAAATTGGAGGTTTCATTAAAATGTATTCAAATGCAAGATATGTTGGCAAGAACCGAAGTTGACCAGGATTTAATCTTCACAAAAAGCTCAAATACTAATTGTGAAAACTACTTAGTTTGTGATTTATAAAAGAAAACTTGAGCTGACTCCAGGGTGGGCTTTAAGACCAGACATATTTCACTTATGTAAATTTAGTTTAAAAAAAATCTAATTTACCAGAGTAGACTGCTTTATTTGCTAAACATAAGTGTTGTGAAGAATTATGTTATAAAACAAGTTGTCCCTTGTGTTTAGGCAGAAGAGAGCTGGCGAAAGGAGCGGATCTTGAACGTGCCTCTTTGTAAAGAGGATTGTGAACAGTGGTGGGACGACTGCAAGGATGATTTTACTTGCAAGACAAATTGGCACAAGGGATGGGACTGGCGCTCTGGTAAGATACACAAGAAGCAAAAAGCGCAGACATAGAACAATATAGATTTTAGTGGGTTAAATGTTTGACCATGTGTACAAATGAGTAACTTCTTTATATTCCTTTATGTAAGATTTATGTTATTCTCCACATTTCTCTCACAGGTACCAACAAGTGTCCAGCAAACAGTCAATGCAGAAAATGGACTGATGTCTATGCAACACCCAAATCCATGTGTGAACAAATCTGGTCCAACTCTTATCTTTACACCACCCACACCAAAGACTCTGGTCGCTGCATGCAGCTTTGGTTCACAGGATCAAACCCCAACAAGAAGGTGGCTGAGTACTACCTCAACACCGCTCAGCGGGGCCAAAGTTTTCCTGTAACAATGCTACTCTTCCTGACTGCCACGTCGTTTTTTGTAACCATCTTCTAGCATGACCCCATTGCCATATCTTTCATCGCAATGGATTCAGTAATTAAAGCGTTTTCAAACACATTTTTCTAAGTGTTTTTTTTTTAGATTGAGCATGCTTTTCTTCTTTTTCAGTTGTAAAGGGGATTGGCAAAAAGCAAAACATTCGATTCGCAAATGTGACCCAAACACCTATATGCTATTTATTAAGCTAGAATGTTTGACTAAATAAAATAAATTGCTTCATAGCATGATATTCCAGGCTTTCAGTTGTAGTGTTTAATTCAGTTCAATTCAAATCAATTAAAAATACTTCATTAATCCCAAAGGAAAATTACTTTATGTAACTTATAAGAGTTGTAGATGCTGATGGCAGTGGGCAGGAAAATTGCCTGCAGCAGAGTGTGTGACAGCAAAACAGAAGACGCCTCTGACTGAAGACACCGTTGTTGTGTGACAAACTTAGGGGAGAATGCTTAGGGTTCTACACAATTTTATTTTATGTAAAATCCTGCTTTGTACCTTAATCTCCAATGGTTCCACAGTAGTCCCCAGTAGAGAACCAGCCGTCTTTCTCAGCTTGTCGAGTCTTTTATGTTGAGTCTAGTTATGATTCTGCTACCCCAACAGATGATGGCAGTAGAGATTACACCCTCAACAACAGCATATTGCTGCAAACACTGAATGATCTAAGCTTTCAGAAGAAGTACAGTCTGCTCTGTCCCTTCTTGAGGACAACTTCACAGTTGATTTGCCAGGCCAGTCTCTTGTCCAGATGAAACACATGGTATTTATTTTCCTCATCCACCTCAACTTTTTCTCCCATGATGGAAATAGTTCAATCTAGAATTGTGTTAATTCTGACATGAATGTTTTTGAGCCTCCCAACTAAAGGCAAAACATCTAAGTCTTCCGTCCTTTTTCAATAACTCAGCTTGGTTCATCACTGATCATTTTCTTTCCTGTTTTAAAGTCTTAGGGATATGCTAGGCCTTTTTATATGGAGTTTGAACACTCCTGGTTCTTGGAGGGTACTCCCGCTTCTTCCCACAATCTATAAACAAGCATGCTATTTTAATTGGCCCATTCTTTGTGGTTGTGTGTCTCTGTTAGCATTGTGACACACTAATGACATAACAGGATGTGCTTTACCGCTCACCTATTGACCACAAACCCCCCTCTGTTGCTTTGTGGAGTCCCAGTGCCAAACACCACACCAGCATGAGTTTGTCTGAGCAATACACCAAACTGTGGATTTTTAAATCACTTACTCTGAAACTGAAAGTTTTGTTGATGTTCATAATGAATGAAAATCAGAGAACCAAGAACCAATACAGGTGCTTACGATTAAATGCAGGGTTTTTTGTGAAGTGGTGTGGACAACTTCACAGATGAAGTTGTCCACACCACTGCTGTCAACTTGGAACAAAAAGCTTTCACGTTCAAATGTTAAGAAGGCTTTGTGTTGGGGTTTGCATGTGTGGTCATTTTGTATTGTCTTTAGGTTTGACTGTGCACACGATTCTGTGTATCCCTACCATCATCAAACATTTCAAATATGTAAAGAATTCCAGTGCTAAATGTTTTTAGAATTGATAGTTTATTGATCTTTGAGAATGAGTTGTTGCATTATGATGCCATCACTATTATATTACTTGAAAATGGTCTCAAAAAAACAATACTATTGTTTATCGTGATAACATATGGGACAATTTATCATCCAGAATTTTTTTTTATTGTGACAGACCTATTAAAAATTAAAAAGAATGCCTGGCACAACATGTGACACTCCTTTAGTCTGATACTTAAGATAAATAGCAATTAAAAACATCTGACAGTTTTCAATTAAAAGAATTTTAGGCAGAAAGCTGTTAGGAATAATGGTGAAAACATTACCCAGATTGATTTCTGTTCCGGTAGGAACTATACTATATAACTACATATTCACTATAGTGAATGGATATCCCATGTTTACAAGTCACAAATGAAAAGAAATTACTTCTTTGTCTTTTGTATCAAACCAAATGCACACAACAGCAGCTATGTAACAATTTTTCTTTGTGTAGCATGTGCAGAAGCTGTACAGTTGTGGACGCTGTCAGTTTGTCATGATGTTTGCATAGCTTGGGATTTCAATTTTGCAACAAAAAACAAAGACAGATACAATAAGGAAGCAAAAAACTGACTAAACTAGCTTAAGTATATCTAATATTTTGTTAATTTTGTTGCTTTCTATTTGCAGATTTAGCTATTGTTCTAATATTTTGTTAATTTTGTTGCTTTCTATTTGCAAATTTAGCTGTTGTTCTAATATTTTGTTAATTTTGTTGCTTTCTATTTGCAAATTTAGCTGTTGTTCTAATATTTTGTTAATTTTGTTGCTTTCTATTTGCATATTTAGCTATTGTTCTAGGTCACAAAAAGCCTTTCTAACTGAGCCACCATACTTTGTTCACATTCAGACAGATACACAGAGTGATCCTATAGCCAGAAATAACCCGGCTGTTATTAATACTTAGCTTCTATGAGATCATCGGTCACACTTAAGACACACACACACACACCTCTCACGCATGTTGACCTCTTTGTGTGCGTGACTATTCGAACCATCCATTTAAGTGACCAGTTTTTTTTTGTTGTCCTTGTGGTGTGTCAGTCTAGCCCTTAGATTGGCAGCTACGTCTTCTGTGTGTAAATGTGTGTGGTCTGGGAAAGAATAGAATTGCATAACGGGATTACAGTGCATGTTGAGAAACTGCCAGAGCTTGGTCTTCCCACCGGCTGCAGGGACCCACAGAGGAAATCCCTCAGGCATTAGTGAAGGGTTTGCCAATGTAGGCAACAACATAGATTAAGTAAATTCCTTAAGATCTCTCTGTTAACTTCTTTCTACATGACTAAAAGAGGATTTGACTTAGAGATCAATCTAATATTGGACTATATCTAGCATTTAAATGAAACAGAAACTTATCCAGATTAACATCATGCAGTAAATTGAAAAGTACTTTTAAACTTGTAACAAGTTTAAAAATATGAAGTAGCGAGTTTAAAAATACTTGCATGGACACTCATGCAAAAGAGAATCATTTTTTTATCTTCCTATCTCCCTTTTTAGAAAAAATAGCATGGTGCCAGCTTGTGCCAACATACAACCAAAAGCACCATCGTGAAGAAAACGTGTGCCATTTGAATTAATGCACTAAAAAGAAGACTACACATAGGGATAATTTTCACATAGGGAATCGAACCCCGGACAACCTTGCAGCCTCTGCACATGATGCATGAACCCTGAGCCACCGAGCACTGCATTGACAGGTTAACTGAATGTGACGTAGACTGTGTCCTGGCCTGTGCGTCGTCTCCTGTCTTCCTCTCCTCCTCCATCATCCCTCCAGGCTCATTTTTGCGTCAAGCCGACCAGAAATAAACTCGCGTGACTTCCAAAATAAAACGTTTCCTCCCACCAGGAAGCGGTTTATTTTGACAGGCCACGGCTGCTGACTGTGTCGGCGCCCCGCTGTTTCTGCCCTGTGTCCTGCGTGGATTTGCATACCCTGATTTCCGTGGGACTGGGAAGCGAAAGAGGAGGGAGGTGCGCCTTTCAGGAACCGAGGCGAGCAGCCGCGAAGAGTCCTAACAAACTTCCCAGACGAACAGCTCGCAGTCCCGCCGCTGCCTCCGCCCGGACAACGTTAACTTTTCCTCCGCTTCCTCCGACCCTCCCAGCCTCCCTCTGCGGACGTGTGTCGTTGTCGCTGGTCTCTGTCGGAGAAGACGGGAAGCGGCTCGAGCTGAGCCCGGTTTGAAGGGCTGTGGCCATGGCCGGGGGAGGAGGCGGAGGGGTGTCTCCGCTGGGGCCCGCTCCGCCGATGTGGTACCACCGGGACCTGAGCCGCGCGGCGGCCGAGGAGCTGCTGGCCCGAGCGGGGAGAGACGGCAGCTTTCTGGTGCGGGACAGCGAGAGCGTGAGCGGCGCCTACGCTCTGTGTGTGCTGTGAGTAACTTCTTTTTGCTTTGTTTATCTCTGCGCTAGCTCAAAGTTGTGTGTGGAGCTCTCAGCCGGATCACACATGCTCCCAGAGAGCCTGGTTTTTAAGAGAGCACTCCTCGGTCTGTTATTACTCTGCAGAGCTCGGCTTGTATAAGTTATAAATAAACCCGCTCTGCTGCAGAAAATGCGATGAAATTGTCGGTGAAGCCTGTGTTTACTTTCTCCTTGAAGGGAAATGAGTGGGAGAGAGGCACAGCCTGTCTGGGGCAGCAGTGAAACTCTGGCATGACCCAAACCTCTGGGCTGTCCCACTCTGTCTCTGTGTGATGTGGTTCCCTGCAGCGCCCTTTTTATTTTTACAGGATCCTTTGCTGCAGGCGGCTTCGGGCTCTGGGGATGGTTGGAGATGGGAAGGAAAGGGTGGCATGCTTTCACGAATGACTGCAATCTCTCGGAAGAGTTTTACATGCATAGGCACTGAGTTTTGGCATTTATGTTTTTAGCTCAATGAGCTGTCTTGTTCGGTCCACAAACAAGTCAGCCCAAAATGGAGCCTCCAGATGCCCCACACACTAGATCTACAGAATCTGACATGATGCTCACACAGGGCATCATGAGGATACTGTTTGAAAAGCAAGATAAGTAAAACCTACAGAGTTTTACTGCTCTTTGTAGCTATAAGTTAAGTCAGATGCTAAAGAGTTACACATAGCCTTATGTCATATTAAGATACCAGACTGTGAAGGACTGAAACTTGTTGACAGTCTGTCCCAACAGAGCATTTGTGATACTTGTTGTTATGCAACATTGTAGTTCTGAGCTTTTCAGCATTCAGCAGTTTTCAAGCCTTTTTTTTGAATTTGCACAACTAGCTTTTATTTTGCAGTAGTACTTTGCCCGAATCTTTTTGTTAGCTACCTATTTGAATTAAAGTAAAGTTGCTAAATTAGCAACTGAAGTCAGTTGTACTTGAATTGCGAAGTGCTTAAGTACTGAAGTGCATCAGGTCTGAGAACCGATGCGCTTCAATGCAGAGCTGATTGTGAAACGACAAAACATCTGTTAAGTTGGACTTTGGCAGCATGCTTACTCAAGAAAGGGATGACATTTTTTAACTTTCATGACATAAAAGAAAGTTATTCAGGCAGGAATTCATGACGTGCAGATGAATCTTAAATTGGCCGTCTTGTTAACTGCAGAAAATAACCCAACTGGGATAAATAAAGTGTAGAAAGGTCATAAATTATAGAGTTTAATATGATGCTCTGTATGCAAGCAAAGTCTTTTAAAAATGCAGAAACACAAAGCCATGTGACTCACTTTTCTGACATTGGCTTGACCTACATCTCCTATCAGATAGTTTACACCATGCTCTGTGGGGCGTTGCGTGTTTGGACACCAGCAGGGCATCATTTTGTGCCATACTTTCATGGATCTATGCAAACGCATCGGCAGGGCTTTTCATTTGTCTGATTGAGCCAAACGTGTTTGCGGCAAGAAATGTTGTAAAGATATGTTTCTAAAAGTGCATTTTCACATTTTAGTCATAAATTCTGTTTTTCAAATCATCACTTTTTAGATTAGATGTACGTAGGCTAAAGCAAACTGCTGAATATTATAATGTGATTTTGTACAGTACAATTTTTCCTTCACACGAATCTCTTGTGCTATACAAAAAGGATTGTTACTTTGGATCTCTTTCGTTTCTCTTGTAGATCATAAAACACTGAAAAGAAAAAAATAAATTTCCTGGAAGGATGTGGTGGCGCATCATTTTTTTCACCAACAGCATTCCTGGCATTTATCATGTGTTCCTAGATGTCTTCCTTCCTCTCTCTTACTGTCTACTTTTTGTTTTAATGTAAGTGAAAGTAAAAGTAGAACAACATTTCTTTACCTTTCTTTCACTTCCTGTGATAATTCAATGATATGAATGATAAATGTCTTGAGAATAAGGATTTTATGTAGCCATTCATAAACGCATGATATTTTAAAAGCTAAATAGAAGCCAGTGTTATGCAGATGACTGAAAAGAGTATAAATCTAAACTCAATTAGAAATATCGCTTCTAAAATTGAAAAAAGTCACTAAAAAAATCTAATGTGGAATATGTAGCATCTTCATATTCTGCTGTGTATACCACTGTTGTGTTATTCAGGAAATAATCAACCACACAAAAATGTTTAAATGTCATTTAAATAAATTATTACTGAAGTACTTCTGCACAGTTCTGAGGCAAAAGGGAAAATATGATCTTATCAGACGCCTTGTTTCTCACCTTTTAATTCCTTGTGTCGCAATAAGAGAAAGGAAAGAACCTTTTTATCACCAGTGGGGTGTGAAAAACCTCCAAGTTCATCACCGAGCTACATGCTCTGGTATCTGAACTGATTTTTACTCATGCTGAAAATTTCTCACCCTCCTCACGTCACTCTAACCCTCTGAAATGCTTAAAAGATTTAATTGATTGTAACAAAAGAGAGGTCAAAGTGACACATAAGCACGAGGGAAAGGACATGGGGTTAAGCATCAGAAGGTACACAGTAAAGACCAGCCCTCACAGATACACAGCAGCTATCATGACTTGGTCTCTTCACTTTCATATTGCTGATGCAGATCGTTCTTTCACTGCCAGAACGGTTAGAGAATCACAACTAATTCGTGCTTTGTGATGATTTTTCTTTTTCAATGATAAGAACATATTTTTATGAAGCTGTTTGTTTCCTGAATGATACACAATGGTCTGCATTGCCTGCAACAGGATAATAAGATATATCTGAGTCCCATGTCCCTGCATTTTTTCAGTTCTTATTATTTGTACTTTTTCTCTTATTGTGCTTGCTATTATTAATATTATTATTTCTTTGGGTCTGAAACCATCAAGTGAAAGCGTCAGTCAACTGCACGTTATCTGTTTCATTTAGCCACAGAAACTACTTTCACTTTTGCTAATGTCTTGGGGAAAGAGAAATTATATTTGATTTACAGTCATTTTTATGATGAATAAAGGATTTTTTAATAAGAAGATTCCAAAAAAGCTAAAGTTTGATATGTCGAGCACTAAAAAGTTTATTTTACAGTTCAGTTTCTGACTTCTTTCTTTGTCTCCTGAAGTAAACTGACTGACTGAATGACAACTTTTTATCTTCACGTTTACTGTTCTTGCAAACTCATTCTTAACACTGGAACCTTTAAGGTTTTTCATAATGTTTGTTCACTCATGCTTTGTTTGTGAAGAATGTGACATGGCATCATGAAGCATTGCCAATGTTTTATTTACTAATTAATTGACTCCTGCAGTTAATTGATACACTGGATTATATTTAGGGTATCAGAGTAGAGATGGCTGAATACAGAAGCGCAATGCCAAGCTTTCAACTTTTGATTTTTAAAAATATAGAAAACTAAATATAATTTACCTTCTAGGTCCTACTTTAAAAAAAAAAAAAAAAGCTCAAATTTGTGTACTTTCTGAGTCAATAAAAAGTAAAAAGTTAATTTTCAGTTAAGCTAGCAGCTGAAATGACCATGAAGAAAGTTGCTAAAGACAGTATTCAGCCATCCCTACATTATTATCTGACTGATTATTTTATTTTCATAGCATATTTAAAGCACAGTGACAGTCCAACTTTAAATAGAATAAGTATTTTATTAAATGATGTCAGCAGAGCAGTAGCTGCATCAGGAGGAACTAAGAGCCTTTGTGTGGTTAACATGTGGTTAAATACTTCATAACCTTTTAGCTGTATGACAACCAAAACAGAAAACTAAAAAGAAAAAAAAAGCGAAAGCATCATTGGGTTGAATCAAAGTAATCCGATGGGACTTCAGTTCCCTAGAATTGGTGATGCATGAAGACTGCTCTCACAGCCAACCTCAGAGTTTTTAATAGTTGACAGAAACCGCTCAGTAGTGAGGAAACAAAACTAACAGGCTGATACTTTACTTTCTTATCACTTTACTTTCTGTATTTGCCAAAAACTGGTGTAGCCTTGAGCTTCGAGGTAGTGGATACAGATGGGTGTTTGGTTACCCAGATTAATGCCGTCACTATTGATAACCCAGTTTAATCACTGAAACTTGATGATAGCCAAACTTCAGTGTTCATACTATGAAGTAGGATTTAACTTTTTGAAACAAAGACAAAATAATAGAGTTGACATTTTAAACAGTCTTTAAAATTGCATAGTAGCACCAAGTATTAAAATGTTTGTATGTTCCTTAAAGAGGTCAGTTCCTTACCATAACGTTTGAAATTTTCAAAAGGCTGCCAACACTTCAAACCCATCATGCCCCAGAGTGATGATAAATACTGAAATAGATAAGACACAGCAAGACTGCTCAAATCGACATATAGACTTCTTGTTATCACGTGGAAGTCTTGCTCTCTCTCTCTCTGTCTCTTGCAACCTGAATTGAACATAGACATCTGACAGACTAGATCTCCTCACTTCCACTTAAACAGCTAAATTAAATGCTTCTTCCCTCTCTAACCACATCCACATTGAAGAGTGTTGTCCTTTTTGCAGTCTGTTTGTGGCACATACACCGGTTCTAACTTTCCAAACCGGAAAGATAATCAACTATACCTGTGAGAGGGTGGGTCCTGGACTCTCAGGTTTGTTTTTTCATTGACTTGAGTAATAGAAGGACAAAACAATCAAAATCCCATGACCCTGCTTCTTCTCTGCTGTACAAATGTTTTAATTTTAATCTAGTCCAGTTTTAGGAGAGTTCAGCACTGAACTCTGCCAACAGAGTTCAGCTGAAGAGCTTTTGTCCTGACATGGTGCTGACTCTGAGGTCTGCCTGAAGGCCTTTGCCTTTCACTTCCTCTTGCAATGCATTTAAATCTGCAAATCTTTGTCTCCACATGGATGATTGTCTAGTTAATGAACAGAGGAAACATCATAAAGTTCCTTGAATCTGATGCATGTATCTGTAAGTGTTTTGTTTATTTTATTATAGTCTATCAACAATCCTTATGAAATCTTTTCTGTAACATTTAAATCTCTGTCACTACAATGTAATATAGCAAGTAATTTTGTAAATCTATTTCTAGCTTTTAACAAGAGATATTGCAGCTAGCAGTTAAACTGCACAGCAAAGAAATGTCTGTGCCAGACACATTGGATTTTCTATTTTTACAGCCAGGGTTGTGGTTTTCAATATAACTACAGCACGTCTTAACGTGTCAGAACTCTGTGTGTGTGTTTCAAACGTGGATGTGCCTGTTAAAGCATTCCTCACCAAGAAGGTAAGGCCAGTCTTGTGGAGGTTTAATTCAGTTGTATTTATTATATCATGCACTGATATAGTGTTTTAACCTTGTCGTTATAAGTATTTCTGCAAAACTGCGTCGATATTCCACATTTGTAAAAAAGGGTGCAGGATCTTGTAAGCATTTCTTCGCTATAACTTTGTTTCCTCTGGCATCTGCTGCTATCCTGCTGCTCTAACTTATTTAGTCACGATTCTCTGTTGGATGATTCTAATCCAGTTAGGTTTTCCGCAGTTGGGTGTTGCATGAAACTGAACGCAGGAGCAAGGAAATCTATGTGAATTCTGAGTTTTGTAATTGACTTGGTGACTAGATTACATTAGTGAGACTCAAATGTATTCATGGGTAAATATGAATAGATGCAGTATTCAAATAGGTAAATATTTCAAACCAGCACAATAAATAAAAATGTTATTTTCTTTGTAAATTTGATATGACATACATTGGGATGGTGAAAAACTACTTCAGGTACCAAGCATATAAACTCTGCCTTCATATTTTGGTTGTTTTTGGATGGACTTTATCTGTATTTCATAGCCACACCTGATCTAGATCTTAATCACTAAGAGGCCAAACTCAAGGTGAGTGAGGATTGATCAGATTGCTACCTCTAGTTTTTCAACCCATCACACTACCACCAAAATTATGCTCGTTTCCTGTCACACTGTTTGTTTTATGCTGTTGTTGTGACCCACACAACTTCCTGATTTTTCCATATTTCTTTGAGAACCACTGAGATGTTTTTATGTGAGACATGGTACCTTTGTGTTCTCTTCAAACAGAAGTGGGTCTTAAAGTCAAACACTCCCATTGATATGATTTTTGGCTAGTCTCTTATTCATTATTATTGCATTATGATCACTGACAAGTGAGGCAAGTGAGGATTTTAGATGTTCATGGTTCATTTGTGACTTCCTAGATGAGTCATCGTTGCCCTTTTGGTGTAATTTTGGTAAGCCGGCCACTCCTGAGATGGTTTGCCATTGTAACTCCTTTCATGTCAATGATTTGCTTGAAATTGGAGCATGATGTGTTGTTTCAGAGATTTCATAACCTACCTCTAGTTGTTCAAGAGATTAAAAGTAATCAAGTGTGTGTGGGTTTCAAAACTTTGCTTCATAAAAATGTGTTTAATTAAAGTTAATTCCAGAATTAAAAGTGGGGGACAACCACTTATTTTGCGCAGGGTCTTGTTGTTTTTCCCTTAATAAATGAAATCGTCATTAGAAGACAGCTTTTGATATCTCAGGGTTGTTGTTTTTTTTTTTATTTCACAACATATTTGGTGAGCTAAGACAATGAAACAAAAAAGAAAATATGTATGGAACAAATCCTCTTTTACAACACTGTACAGTCATGATGGTGAAGATGGAGGAGGCCTCTGTGTGTATGAGCAGGGCATAAAGCGTGAGTACCAGAGGGAACCAGTAGGACAATTACAGCCAATGACACAAACCTATTGTTGACAGGAACCACGCACAGTAAACTCACACAGTGAAGTGTCCAACCCATAATAATAAACCTTGCTCTCTTTCTCCGTCTCCCTCCCCATGTTAACTCTGCAGCTACAGAAACAATAGCATTCACTCCGCAGAGCTGCAGAGGATCTCATCCACTGCCAGCAGGAAAGCACACACACAACCCCCACTGTATACAGCTGTAACGGCAAAGTGTGGATTCACTGCCAGGGGACCTCCAGCACATTGTGCTGTTGAATGTAGTGCCAACATTTGTCTTGTTTACAGTGTTGGTCTGAGCTCATACATGGAAGTGTTGTAGGCAGCAGTCTGACAAAAAGCTGCTGTGTATAAAAATCAGTTCAATAAAGGAACTTCTGGTCTAAGTTCCACATTAGGTCCCGCTGACCTCAGTTTAAGCTGCACTATCACTTCATGTACTGCAGTACACCCTTTGCAGTAACTACTTTCTAACAAGAACATATGGCAATGGTCGGTAAAGGAACAATCCGTAAATGGAAGAGAAAATTCTCTGCTAATTTGAAGATGTTAAATATTTCTGATTTTATTCTCAGAATTTGGGTAAAGTTAAAAGTGTTTTGGATTTGTGTTTTTGCATTTAGCTATTTGTATATTGCTCACTGTTGCTTAGACATAGTTATGAAAGGACTCTTTGTATACACAATGGATAATAAAAATCAAGAAAATCTATAATGGTTGGGTTTAAAGCGCTCTGGGTCACAAATTGCATCAATTGACTTCTATTATCAGACATTTCCTGGTTTCATTTAAGGCCTGCTTGCTAATAAATTTTATTGATGAATCCCTTTTTGTATCTAGAAACTAAACACATACAAAACTTCTTGTCTTCTTGTGGTTTTGTTGAAAGACCATAAAATAACAAAAATGTGTTATATTTTTTGATACAGCGTACAGTTTTGAGACCCAACACAAGATAAGGGTTATTCAACATGGGCCACTATTTAAAACAACAGCAACATTTGGCCCATTTTTCATTTACTGGGTGATTGATAACTGACTTCATGTTTTATGTATTCCTTTGGCTTTCATGAGTTGAAACCATCACAGGTTTCTGTCAAATGAAAAAATGGCAAAACCTCTCAGGTGTCAGAACTGAATAAATTATCTCCATTTCCTCCTTGTTTACTCGGCTAGGGAAAATAAGGACAATGTTGACTTGCTTGTGAAAGCTTTGCACAAGCATTTTGCATAGGGTGTTATGCTGAGCCCCAAAATTGTGAAAACATACAATCATATTTGCACCGACCGACAGCAACCACAGTGTTTGCTTGGCAAATTGGTCATATAATGTGACTGGTCAACTGAACAGACTCGAGCTGCAGACATGTAAATCATTACTCTCCAGCTCGAGGCTGGAGGCACGTTGTACTATCAGGGTATTGATCCGTGATTGGTTGAAAACATCAAAAGAGATCAGATCTGTTTTTTAGTCAGAAACACTGTGATTCAGAACATTTTCACAAATTTTTAAAATATATTTTTTTGTTTTTTCTCGTTCTGTCTCTTTAACAGTTAAATGAATAAACGCTGGGGTTCTGTTTTACTGTATCATGCTACAGTAAGAATAAAGCAGGCAGTCACAACTGTGATAGACAGCAGCAGGTTGAATCTAAACACCCCCCTCCCAACCACACACACACATAACGCATGCACACACAATCCTGTCGACTGAGTTTACGTTTTCCTTGACTGAAACAAAATAAATATCTCCTTGCTTGATTTCTTCCTATTTCTGCTTGTCCCTTCAGTCTGTTTGCGGTGTGTTTAATTGTCTGTCTGTCCCTGCAGGTTTCAGAAGCACGTCCACACCTACAGAATCCTTCCAGACGATGAGGGTTTTCTGGCCGTGCAGGTACAAAGATGACGCACACGCCTCTTTGTGGTGCTTTGGCAACAGCTGGGAGGCAGATAGATGCTTGTGTTGGCCCTGAGCTCTCTTACACAAATATATACATGTGTGGACACACACACACATGCAGACAGCAGGCGCTTTGTGCCTTCTGGCCAACAGCTGTGAACTCTCCCTCCACTGATGGGCCTCAATTACAGACGGACATGCACACGACGGCGTGGTGCTTCAAAGCCATGACAAATTTCTTTCTTTTCCACTGATTTCTCGTGGGTTATTATTATTTTTTTTTTTTAGCCCTGGCTATAGAGAAAATTTCTCTTTGCCTCTGTAGCCTCCAGTCTGCTCCTCTCTGTGTTTATCAAAATGCCGCTTCCTGTATCAAATTATATTTAGCTCCCTTGGCTGCGTTTGCTTACACAACATTAAATATGGAACAATAGGGGTCACCAGAGATTTGGCTGCCTGACCACCTGTAGCCAAGCAGTTTGGATGTTTTCATGGAGACGATTCCCCGCAGGAAATGACTGATCTGTGTGTTCGTCCTCCCATCTCTCCCTCTCAGACGTCCCAGGGCGTTCAGCCGAAGCGGTTTAAGACGCTACCGGAGCTGGTGTCTCTTTACCTGCAGCCCAACCAGGGCCTGGTCACGACCCTGCTGTACGCCGTGGACAGGGAGGAGACGGCCGTCACTGATGATAGGGACTACTCAGGTAGCCCAGACACCAATAACATACGCAGTCACTTACAACACCATACTATTATATTCATATACCCCTTGCTTTTTCCCTATTTTGTACATTTCATTTTAAACACAAATAGGAAATAGGGTCAAATTCTCCAATTGAGGAGAAATGATGCTCAAAAAAGGTTTTCAAAATGTTCCGAAGGTTTTTGAGGCACTAGTTGTCGTCATTCATTCGTAGCTAGACATGAAGAAGGCAGACAGAGAGAAGGGTAAAACATGTGCTCTTGTTATTTTTTAAATTTATTTTCATAAATAACATTTTTAAGTGTTTTTAGCACCTTTTACAATCTGACACCCTTAAATACAATTCAATGCCTCATATCTCCTCTCAAAGTGAGCTGACCAGGGAGAGAGAAATAAAACACAGAAGCAGCTTAAAGGGTTTTCCATACGTTATGTGAGAGACGTGGTGAGGATGTTTTTTGGTTAGATGAGACCAAAACTGATCTTGTTGTTCTACAAGCAAAATGCTTCTTTGGTAGAAAAAAATAACTGCCTCTGAACACAACATCCCTGGGGTAGTAAGAGATGGTGTGGGCATGACTTTGTGCAGCAGGGACAGGGAAATATTTTGTACACTGTGTGTCAGCTTCCTTTCTCTGTTGATCTATCACTTATAATCCCAATAAATATATTGATCTGTCGTTCTGAATATACAAAAGGTTTAGGATTATAAAAGGTTCCTGTAATATTTTTATCAAACTAACTATATATTTCTGTAACTTTTAGATGGAGAGGATGAGAAGCCGCCCCTCCCCCCTCGCTCTGCCTCCACCTCCACTCCCCCCGGACCTGAAACGCCTACAGAAAGGTACAAAGTCTGAGCCGCGTATCGTTTGATTTTTCTCCTGCTGACATGAATGACTGACAGAGCCATGTTTCAAATGCACACAGGTTAAGCCTGTTGCTACACATAAACACGTGGCAGAGTTTACAGGAACAGAATGTCACTTTGCATTTTTGTTTCATACTCTCTCTCATTAGCACCTCAACAAATATTTTTAGATCAAACATAATAAACTGCTGCTTCAGAGTCAGTTTTATGATGAGAGACACGCTCTTCCTCCTGTCCTCCACTCGACAACATGTCCTGTCTGCCTTTGGAAGATAAACCACTTCCTGCTGGAAACCACACAGATGATGCAGAGCTTTGAAGAATCATTAGTGCTTCTGTGACAGAGTGTTTCATACCTGCATTCATTGGCTTAGAGCTTCTGCTCAGCATTTCTGATATTTGTCAAACAGAGTCAAGTGAGCAAGCCTAAATTTGGCTGTGAAAAGTAGCTGTGACTAGTTATGACTCATGATTTTTTTCCCCTTCATTGTAGTTCCTTAATCACTGGGTTGTTGACATGACAAAATCTGAGAGGAAGCGGAAATAAATAATTTCTCAGCCTTGCAAAATGATAACAGTTGCTGTTTAAAGAATATGAATCCCTGTAGTTCTTGACCAAAACACACAAAAAATGGTAAATAAATAATAATAACATGAATGGAGTTAAATACAGGGTCAATAAAAGAGCTAAGAGCCTTGCAAATTGATTTTAAAAGATTTGACTAAGCTTGAGCTCATTTGAAAAGCACAGGTAAGTCTTTGTATGTTGTTATGCAAAGCTGGTAAAGAAATACCCCCCAAAGACTTGCAGCTCTAAGTGAGGCAAAAGGTTGATCCCAATAAAATAAATGAAGGTTTATTGGAGTACATGACAAAATATCTGAATGAATCTAAAAGGTGATGAATACCACTGTATCTGCTGTAAACATATCCAGGAATCCTTGCATGAGGATTTGTCATATATGACAGGAAATTACAAATGTTTGCTTTTAAATCTTGTGACTCACATAAACCTCCTTTGCCTTCAACCTGTTGTTTTTTTTTCAGCACTACAGCAGCTAACGGCCTGAGCACCATTTCCCACGAGTACCTGAAGGGCAGCTATGCGCTGGACCTCGAGGCCGTCAAGCAGGGAGCGTCCTCTCTGCCCCATCTCAACAAGACACTCGTGGCCTCCTGCAAACGTCTCAATGGGTGAGCTGCAGAGACTTGTTTCCTCAGATAGATACTCTGTTACCCATACAGAGTCACTTTTTATATCTCTGAATGTAATTATCCTGCAGAGCTGCCAGCTCCCCCAGCTTCTCCCTTGTTTTAGCCACAGTGATGCACGAGGCACATTGAAACATAGACAAATAAATAACATGTTTCTTTGTCATTTAGAGTTTTTAAAAAGATGTTTACCTACAAAAGAATTGAAACAAAGAAAATGATAGCATTAAAAGTCTAAAAACAATCAGAAAATCTTTTTTTTTTTTTTCTACCAGGGAGGTGGATAAGGTTCTGTCTGGTCTGGAGATCCTCTCTAAAGTGTTTGACCAGCAGAGTGCTTTTATGGTCACGAAGATGATCCAGCAGGTATGCTTCTTTATCTTTGTGTTGCTGTGGGTTCTTGTTTGATAAGAATTAAAACAACTTTCTTGTGATGACATTTTTCAGATCGTTAGCCTGCTGAAAGACTCAGGGACACCCTACTATGAGCTTCTATAAACTATCCACCATATATATATATATAGATATAGATATCTATATCTATATATATATATATAGATATAGATATAGATATATATATAGTGCTAAAATGAAGAGAAACGCCTTTCTGTGGGAGTTTTATCCTGCAATGTCAAACAAATTGCTTGTAGAGACACTTTAGTGGGTGAAATGCTGTGAGACTGAGATTTTAAATAGACAATAGACATTCTTATTAAAATAAGCGTGTCTGTATTTTCTTATACTGTCAGACATTAAATCAGTAATGACCTAAATAAAACTCTTTCTTTTTGCTAGAATCCAGAAAAATGTTTTCTTCGAATTCTAGCGTTCACACATGTTAAAGGACTAAAGAAACACCTCAGTCCTGTTGCTTCCTTGTGTGCCATTATGTAAAGAAATTAGGAAACGGATAATGAAAAGAATTACAGTTCCCTAGAATCTGGTCCATCCTTCTGTACAATTTCCAGATGCTTGAAGACAAGCACGTTTATCTGTTCAAACTGTTGTTTTGTGTTATAAAGTAGAAATGGCAATAAATTGCGGTGAAAGATCACTAGACATCTACTGACGCCTTAAGTTTGTTTAAAAGATTTTGATGCAGTGGGCTAGCCCAGTTTGACTAAACTGGGTTGAGACTTGCTGTTTGCAACGCTGGTTGTTTTGCAATATGTCTCATGAAGCTGAATTGTGACTAGTTGTTTATCAGCATCCAGTCTTTGGAGCGGTGAGTCAAACCACACACAGAGAAAGGAAAACCGGTGATGACATTACTAGCAGCCAGCACAAAAGAATAGTACAAATTTTAGCTGCAGTAAGTCAGCAAGGTCAAAGCGGTTTGCAGAAGCTCCAAGGCCTGTCGAGTGAATTAATCTCACCTTAATCTTTATTATAGCGCAATTAAGACCACAATCCACTTTTGATGTTGTGATGAAGCAATACAACCTCATAATCTGGAGTCCTAATGGTCCCCCATCAAGATTTGAACACAAGCAAACTCTGGTTGCTGATCTAACTTTTTGCCTCAGACTCACCCCTATAGATGATTTTATACAAACAAGACACATTTGTATTCTCCTGAACTAAATCATTTCTGTCTTATTTTAACAACCTCATTTCAGCAGCCACTTTAGTTACTGTCGAGGGGGATTCCCAATAAACTGTGCTGTTTTAACGTGGAGTATACTGTTTGCAGTTTAAAACGATCAACTACAAATAGTTTCACATCATCATTAGTTTGTCTCAGTTTTATGTAAAAAAATAACTGATCTCGGAGGGTTTTAATAGTTTTTGTTCTTCTTGTATCAGTCGGTGAATCAGGGAGGAGACCAGGAGCTGGAGAACTTGGTGACCAAGTTGGCCATTCTCAAAGATCTGCTGTCCTCCATAGAAAAGAAGGTAAACAGAGCAACACGGAACTTAAATGTGAGCTTTAATCTTCACACACAATAGGTCCACTTCCTCTCTTCTCCTGTGACTCTGACTTTTTTTTCCTGTCCACACACATGCTCGCACACTCATGTTGTTATTTAAAGCCGAAGGGGGGGGTTCCAGAAAACTTCATTGACATGATAGATCATCTGCTTTTAACCTCTGGCCAACTGAGTTTCAAGTGCAGCATCACAACAGCAAGGAACGCCTTTTTTAGGCTTTTAAGCTCAACACTTTGAGGACAATTTAAGATGGAGTCAGGGTTACTTGGGAAATACGGCACTTTTCTTGCAAAGCTTCCTTTAGGTTAGACATGCTCTCAGTGCCCTGAACTCTATCTGTGAGTTGTGTGTCTGAAACTTGTCTGAATACTGAGTTTCACAATGGTGCAACAGTAACCACAAGACATGAATTAAAGGCAGTGGATTACAAGGCTTCTTGTTGAACATGTCTGATGTTATCTTCAATGGGAAACCCCTTTAGTTTGTCTACTTGACAAGCAGAAAGGCTTCCTCTGTTAAATTCAGCTACAGAGGTCACTTCTGGATGAGGTTCATGCTAAGTTCATATTGAGTATATTCTTTGTAGTTCTACTGTAAGAGAGCAAACTATTATTGAGTATCACAACCTCTTCTTGGGTTCTGGCATAAGTGAGAAAATGAAACAAGAGGTGCTGAGTCTTAACTTTTATGAAACCACTTGGTAACTTTTTCTATAAAAGTTACCAAGTGAAGCTTTAAGTAACATTTTCATATGACTGTTGATGTGATTTCCGATGATATGGATATTTGTCCCTCTTGTTTGTGACAGAAGAATTCACAGTCCTGCTGTTTCCAAACTTCTTCTGTTTACTTTTGTGTGGAGGCCATTGAGGCACTGGGACATTCAAAGCAGCAGAAATGTTTCTGGATCCTGTGTTTGAGGTCTACAGACAATTTCTTTCCAAATAAAATCCAATCAACTGAATTTAATTCAGGTTTTAGGATATTCTTTTAATGAATATAACCTGACCTCTGACCTGTCTGCTGTGCTCCTTGGCCTCCATGATGCCGTTTGTTCACAAATGTTCTCCAACAAACCTCTGAAGCCTTCACAGAATAACTAGATTCACACTGAGATTAAATATTGAACTATTTAATAATTAGGTGACTTCTGAACACACTGGATTTTATTTACAAGTATCAGAGTAATGTGGGCTTAATTAGACTTCAGTCAATGGTATAAAGTCATGCGCCCCACAGTTATTCACTTTTTCATCGCTTTAAATTTTAGTAAAATACATTGATATTTACATGTAACCTAAATAAACAAAAAAAGTCCAAGGTTGTGAAACCTTTTTAGAAATAAACGCACCTGCACTTTCTAGAGCGAAGCTGTATTTCGAACTTCCTGGGTCTGGTTTCCTCTCCCTCGTGAGGAGGGGCTTCGGCTGGCGCAGGAGGAAATGGCCTCCAGTCCCGTCGAACTACATGTCCAGACTCATGTGATAATGCTGGCTCTGCCTAAATCAGCCTTTAGGGAATGGGAACGTAATCCTGCATTCACATTCACTACGGAAAAAAGCACAATGTCTAAGCACGTTTCTCCTCTTCCCCCCCCCACTTCTTATTGTTCTCCGGTCGTTTCTCTCTCGCTCTTACTTTTAATTGTTTTTCTGACTTAACCGCCTCCCTCTCTCTCTTTGTTACCTCAGGCTCTGAAAGCTCTGCAGGACATGAGTTTGTCCTCACCATGCTCCCCTCCGCCTTTCTCCATGCGCCACAGCAAAGCCATTCCTGTGCAGGCCTTTGAGGTACCACCTACACATTAGTCAACCACAAACAGATTGATCTCATTAGTTCTCATCTCACTGTATGATGATGGCGTCCAGTGTTACAACAGAGCTCCCTTAACTAATGCAATATGTGAAGGGATTAGTAGTAAAGGTTTAGTGTTTACCTAAACCTTTAAGGTCAAACTATTCTTTGGAAAATTATTAAATCTGTCACTTAACCTGTTACTTGCTGTGTTTCAGTGTTTAAGCATCTTTACGTTTGAATTTAACCATTGTGATGTGGTTTAGAGTGCCAGAAGGCAGACCGGATTTAAATTATGACTGAGCAGGACAGCTTTGGTGTTCTGTAAGTCACAAAATATGTCAGCACAGCTGGAAAGTGGGGCACCAAGAATGATCATAATGCATTGTCTCTTTGCTCATCTGTGACGTTTTGTCGCCGTTTATTATTTTTGGCACCGTTGCAATGAAGAGGATTTTCAAGGAAGTGAGAACTCGGCCCTGTTATATATATATAAGTTAAAATTTGTCAAATTTAATCGGCTTAAATCAAAAATTTGAAGAGATAACCTGAAGGGATGCAAAACCCTCTTCCTGAACAAGTCAGCAACTTCAAGTAAGATATCACTATCAGACTGGCTCACTTATTTTGAGGTTCACTGCAACAGCTGACTTAAAACTGCTGCAGATGGTGTATGACTATCAGAATCACCAATAACAGCTAATGGTTTTATCCCTGCTAAAGTTTAAAATGATGTTTGAGTGATTTGCACACAGGTGCGTTTGTTTCTTTGTAAAATGTCTCATGGTTGATCGCAGGTGAAGCTGGATGTTTACCTGGCGGAGCTGACAAAGATAGGGAAGAGTCAAAAATACACTTTGTCTGTGGATGTCGAGGGAGGGCGGCTGGTGGTGATGAAGAAGGTGAAGGACAACCAGGAGGACTGGACCACCTTCACACACGACAAAAGTAAGAATCTCTTTACATCTAAACAGCTTACTATTCGGATTACGCATATTGACTGAAGTATGTGCGTTTCTATTTGTTGGTATTGTTTCACACTTAGAGCTTCATTTGTATCTGAGATTTTTTTATTCTTATTAGCGACATAGCATGCACACAATTTAAAACTTTTGATTGGAGAAAATTGGATTTGTCTGTGTCCTCTCAGTGGAAACCAGATGTTTGCACACACCAAACAAGAGACATGTAGCCATTTTTGTCACTGTGATGTTATTTTTCTTCTAAAAGGGACAGAAAACAGTTTTGCCTGAGAGCATTTTCTGCCATAAACATGTTGGATTTTCAAATGTGGTCGATGTTTTGTCCACTAAACAAGATTTAGCTCATCTGTCTGCTTTTCCTCCTGTCTGTCTCCCACCAGTCCGTCAGCTGATCAAGTCCCAGAGGGTTCAGAACAAGCTGGGTATTGTGTTTGAGAAGGAGAAGGACAAGAGTCAGAGGAAAGACTTCATCTTTGCCAGCGCCAAGGTTTGCACATATATGCAGTGGCTAGGCATAACACTCTGTCCTCTGAAAGATGAAGTGAATAACACTAACAACGACGAAAAAAGTACATTGCACATCAAAACCCATTGAGTCGGACCATCTTTATTATGACAGGATTCACTGTGGAGTCCTTTCATTAAGCTTCCACAAAGTAACAGCAATTATATCGTCCAGAGTTCACCAAGATCTTATTGAGATTGAAAAAAGAATCAGACGTCTCCAGCACATCTCAAAGTATCTTACTTGGGGTTGAGGACTCTGTGGTGCCCAGTCCACATCTGAAGACAATGTCTTAACGCTCCCTGAACCACTGCATGCTCTCATCTTCTCACCGTGATTTGCTCGTTGCTGTGGAGCATCAGACCTTTTTTCTTTGCTCGAGAGTCCAATCTTTCTTCTTTCTCGCAAAGTTTATTGTTTGTTATTTAACCTCATTTATTAGTAGAAAAAACAATCTTTGAATTTGTATTTGACAGAGAATGATCTTAAATGATAATTTGTTAAAAACAAAGATTAACTGTAATGGCTTTAGTAAAATCAGAGTAAAATAAGATTAAATAAAGATGTGATTTGCTCATCATATTTGTCCAGCAAAAAATAGATATTCCATGTGTTGAATAACTGACTTGATAAAACTATTAAGATATTTTTTTTTCCACAATTGAATTAATCTGGATGAACTTCTGTCCTCTGATGCGTTTTTTTTTTTTCAGAAGCGGGAGGCATTTTGCCAGCTGCTGCAGCTCATGAAGAACAAACATTCCAACCAGGATGAGCCTGATATGATTTCCATCTTTATAGGCACCTGGAATATGGGTCAGGAACATAAAAGCACGCTGTAGCGCTCAGTGACATATCTATCCAAAGTGTGATGAGTTTTAATTCAACAGGCAGATTTGTTCTTTGTGTTCAGGCTCGGTACCGTCACCTAAATCTGTGGCTTCCTGGGTGCTGTGCCGCGGCCTGGGGAAAACTCTGGACGAGATGACCGTCACCATTCCCCATGACCTTTACGTGTTCGGATCGCAGGAGAACTCGGTGTGTGATCGGGAGTGGGTGGAGTCGCTGCGAGCCGTGCTGAAGGAGCAGACGGAGCTGGATTACAAACCGGTGAAGAAAATATTTATTTTCACCTCAAATCTGTTCAAATTAGGAAGTGGCTAAAAAGGAAAAAATAGAAATGTCTGAGGAGAAGTTTGAAAAGAGCTGAATTAGGACTGGGTTCTCTTAGTTTAGTCTAAATGCAGAAATTATCACCACAAGTTCCTTATTGTTGTTGCTTCTGCAGATCGCCGTGCAGACGCTGTGGAGCATAAAACTTGCTGTGTTGGTGAAACCTGAACATGAAAACAGGATCAGCCATGTGGGGATGTCCAGTGTTAAGACAGGAATCGCTAACACACTGGGTAAAAATGACATGCCTATTTTAACTGGTTATCAAGATTATGCATTATTATGTCATCAGTTTGTAAACTCAAACTTTCCAAAAGTTTTAAAAACAAGGAATTAAGCTAATTTTCTCTTCGGTCTTCCATAATATTGTGTGCCTAACGTTTTGCCCAGGCAACAAAGGCGCGGTTGGCGTGTCGTTCATGTTCAACGGGACGTCGTTTGGATTCGTCAACTGTCATCTGACGTCAGGCAATGAGAAAATTGCAAGGTGCCAAATATCACCACTCTATTTTTAAAACACATTTTCACCACATGGATGATTCTGAAAGTTGAAAACCAGAATGGGAATCAAGTTCCTGATTATTTTTTACCCCCAGATGAAGGAACTCCTAACCTAAATTCAGTCATTTATATCGTGTTTTTGTTTTGTTTCTTTTGTTTTTTTTGGTCATCCATAACTGTATTTGAATGAAACATACTTTTAGATCTGTACAATCAATGTTATTGTATATTAAAGAAATATTTTTTATATTTTTTACAAAGAAGATTTTCAAAGATATATATATATATATATATATATATATATATATATATATATATATATATATATATATATATATATATATATATATATATATATATAATGAGCCTGATACTCATTTTCATAATAAAAACACAATCAACCTTATGCAGGACAACCTTTCCTTTCATAATCATCACCATTACTGACACCTAGTGGACGAAAGTGGAATAGTTTTTCTGTTGGCTCTACGTATATGAAACAATCACAGGGTTTCAGGTTAGTTGATGAGAATTATGCTTGAAACATGAAGTCAGGCTGAATGTGATGCTTTGCTGTTTTTTTGTTGTAAGCGTGAAGCTATTATTTATGCTAGATAATATGATCTGCAGTCTAAGGTATCAAATTGCTCCTTATTTTAACTTAAAAATATTTATTTAATTTGTGAAAAAGCCAATTTTTTTCTTATTTTTTTGCTTTATTCTTTTCAATTGTAATCTAACAACTGTTTGACCTTTTCCAGGAGAAACCAGAACTATCTGGACATCCTGCGGCTGCTGTCCTTAGGAGACAAACAGCTGAGCTCCTTTGACATCTCGCTGCGCTTCACACACCTGTTTTGGCTCGGAGACCTCAACTACAGACTGGATATGGATATTCAGGTGAGTTAAAACAAAGTCCAGTTGAGTGACTGCAGCAACATTGTGTGAAACATGGTTTCTGATCCATTTCTGTCCCCATTGTTTGCGTGTTTCTGCAGGAAATTTTAAATTACATTAACAGGAAAGAGTTTGAGCCGCTGCTCAAAGTGGACCAGCTCAACCTGGAGAGAGAGAAGAATAAAGTGTTTTTACGCTTTGGTTAGTGTCTCTCATCAGAGTTTTATTGTGTGCACTGTTTTCAGGAGCTGAAATCTCATCGTCGTCAAAATGTTTCTGTCCTTGACAGAATTTCAGTGGCCTCATAAATCAGCTTACGTTATGACTCACAGTTACCAAAAGCACCTACCCATCCTTTAAATAGTTCACTCAAACCACAGGTTTCCTTTTCAGTTAGAGCAAGTGAGAGGAAAAAGAGGGATAGGCTGTAAATACACACATTTTGAAGGTTAGCTGTTTTTAAAAATATCCTCCACCCAGAAATTGTAATCTTTTTGTTAAAAAAGTTTGACAAAATACTATTAAAAGTTAGAATATCTGATTACTTGTTGTAGCCTTTTGTAAAGGAATTATGTCTAATTACATTAAGAGGCTTCGTTTACTTATTATTATTATTTTTTGTGCGTTTAAAATGCAGGAACTAAATGTTCTGCGTTGCCCCGGTTCACACATACGACGTACAAATCATGCACCATGCGTAAGCACCTTTTTAGTCAGAATCTGGATGCAAGTTTTTTGCTTTTAAATGAGAGAGCAGTTTTAAAAACAGCAGAATTTTCTGATCTTTTGGGCTACAGAGTCAGAATAATACCAGTAGATCTACTCAAATAAAAAGCATCTGTGATTTTTTTGTTTTTTCTTACATTTACAGAAAAGTAATCCTTTTTCATTTTGTGTGCAGCTGAGGAAGAGATCTCGTTCCCCCCCACCTACCGTTACGAACGAGGCTCCAGGGACACGTACGTGTGGCAGAAGCAGAAAGCTACAGGGGTGAGTTCAGGATTTAAACGTCACAGCCTTCCTCTGACCTGGACTAATCTATATTCCTCTTTATGGGAGTTCAAAGGAGAAATCAGCTTTTGTGTTGTTTTTTAGATGAGGACCAACGTGCCGTCGTGGTGTGACCGGATCCTCTGGAAGTCATATCCAGAAACACACATTGTTTGCAACTCCTATGGTAAGACAGATAAAAGATAGCAAAATGGGTTCTGGGCTTGAAAATGCTTTTGGTTGCACGTTGAATGCTAACTGTGGCCGTTTTCTAGGCTGTACAGATGATATTGTGACCAGTGACCATTCCCCAGTGTTTGGCACATTTGAGGTTGGAGTGACATCTCAGTTTGTCTCCAAGAAAGGTAAATGTTTTAACTCACATCTGTCAACAGAATCAAGGGCATGGATTTGAATTTTCTTTTTTACAGTACCTTGCAAAAGGATTTATACATTCTAGTGTGGGGTTAGGACATATGGGAAACTTCAAACATGACTTAAGTGCTTAACTCATCAAATTTTTACAGTTTCTCTCACCTGAGTTGCTTGACACCTAATAATCATGTTAAAGCACTTGGTTGCACTCAGTTTTGTGCAGGGAGATCAGAGGGACAGAAACTGAATACAAAGACACGCCATACTTTTCAGATTGCACTTTGCAGCACACTATAAAAACCAGGGAAGTTTTGCATTTCCTTGTTGTGGTTTGTCATGATTCCACTAAAACAAAGTTTCTCATAACATGACAAAATGTTACATTTAAGGACCATACATGTGTTTGCATGGTGATATAGATTGCTAATTTCATGCCTGCTGCAGTTTCCTTACAATCATCGCCTCTGTACTCGTGTTTTTAATCTCGCTCTTTCTGCCCTGGCTCACCTCCTCTGCCCCCTTCTCTCGTCTCCATTTCTGACTTCCTCTGTAGGTCTACCAAAGTCTTCAGAGCAGGCCTACATCGAGTTTGAGAGCATTGAGGCCATTGTTAAGACGGCAAGCCGGACTAAGTTCTTCATAGAGTTTTACTCCACCTGTCTGGAAGGTGAGTCAGAGGTTTCCGGATCCTCTCAGTGACTCTAAAACCTACACTCAACTGCAGCTCGGACCTTCTTTTTGCACAAAAAAAAAATATCTGAATGTATGAAAACTCACCATTGTTCTTTTTGCACCCCTATCCTGCCCTCTTTCCTCCCCTCCCTGTATTTAGACAGTCAGTATTCCTCTGAGCCAGCATCCATTTATTGACTGCATGCTCACCGTGTCACATGTAAATGAAACTTCTCGCTCCTCTTTCTTCCTCCCCACCTCGTCCCCTCCTCCGTCCTTCTCCACGTTCCTCTGCGTTTTTAGAGTTCAAGAAGAGCTACGAGAACGACAGCCAGAGCAGCGACAACGTGAACTTCCTGCGTGTGGGCTGGTCCAACAAGCAGCTCACCACGCTCAAACCGCTCCTGTCGGAAATCGAGTACCTGCAGGACCAACACCTGCTGCTGACCGTCAAATCGGTGGACGGATACGAGTCCTATGGTAGGAGCAGGACTCTGCGGTGTTAAATAAGAAGGGGACTGTATCGCAGCCCTAATGATCGTCTGTATGTGTTTGTTGGTAGGAGAGTGTGTGTTGGCCCTTAAATCAATGATTGGCAGCACAGCCCAGCAGTTCCACACCTACCTGTCCCACCGAGGGGAAGAAACAGGAAACATCCGGGGCTCCATGAGGGTCAGGGTTCCAGCTGAACGGATGGGCACCAGGGAGCGACTGTATGGTAATGGAACAGTGTTTGGATCAGAGGCAGATGTAGGCAGGGAGATCAAATATAAGCTAATAAAAATCTCGTAATATTTCAACTTTTTAAGCTCTAGAAGTTAATCTAGATTTACCAAAGACTTTGCAGCGTCTCAGGTTTAATTGAACTCTTTTGTTTCAGAGTGGATCAGCGTGGACCAAGACGAGACAAGCGGACCCAAAGGGAAATCCACCACGGTGTCCAGAGTGGGACACGAGTATGTGAAGTCAGTACAACTCAACCTGCCATTTCCTCCTGCTTACCGATACTGAAACTAACAGGGCTAACTCATAAAACCCACACAGACGTCTCTCTGTGACCCGAGCGGAGTGTTTTCTGTGCGAGGAGACCAACACGAATTGTTGAGCTCAGTGACCAGGCTGCCTGTTATTAGCAATAGTAACCTGGAAACAATGTACCTAGGCAGGAGAGTGGCTTCTTTTGAAGCCTTTTGACTGGAAAGGAACACCGTCACAAAGAGATGAAGTGTTTACCACTGGTTTAAACCGTTTATTCCTGCAGGTTTCATATGGTATATAGATGCCGTCAAAGTTAAGATACATAATGATGGACTAAATACCACACCAATATTCAACACTTCTGAAAAAATCTGTACTCCTATCACTTGCTTTTTAATGTTAGGAGTTGGACATTCTTGTAATTTTAACGTAGATCTTTTAGTTGATGATTGATCGGGAGTTTTATAGTCCTGCGGGAATGAAAACAGTTTCAGGAGTTTGAAACCGATTATCAGCCAATCAGAGCTGAGGATTTATGATGAGAAAGGGAACAAATCCAGCAAAATGGCTGAAATTCAAATATTTGACTGAATGTTTTTTAACAGAGTTATTAAATCATTTGGTATTTTGAAATTAAGTTTGACATGTAGAACATGTTTTTATTATATATTTTGATTTCTGAATGGCTTGGTCAGCATCTTTTTGGAGCTGCATGTTAAATTGTTTTGACTGGCTTGTGGTGCAGACAGTCTGTGGTTCGTAAACAGCTGGGAGAGCTGGGGAAGGTCAACGAGGAGGGAGAAAAAAACTGCAAGGAGGAAAATGCTGCAAGGTACGAACTCATGACAGACTCTTGTATTCATAAACCAATCAGATAAACCATATCCAGCTAAAAACAGATTACAATGTTGGATGTTTTGATTCTGTCTGTATTGTAAAGATCCAAACAGGACACGCCAGACGGTGATTCCTCGATCGGCAAAAACAGCTTCAACAACCCGGCCTACTACATCCTGGAGGGCGTTCCCCATCCATCAGCTGCTGAGCTCCTCTCCTCTCCTACCTCTCCGACCGCCCCGCCCGTTAAAGCCCCACCTTCCTCAGCTGGGGCTCGAACCAAACCTCCTCCTGCAGCCTCTGGACCCACTCACTCCCGCAGAACTGTGTCAGGACACCCAGCCCGCGGAGTCAGTGAGGAGAGCTCCTCGGAGGATGACGGAGGCGCTGCCCTGGCTGGCGCTGCCCTGGCTGGCGCTCAAAGTGGAGGCATCGGAGGAACAGTTGGCAGCACCCTGAATCGCCCCCCTCCCGACTTCCCTCCTCCTCCTCTCCCTAAGGGAGCCCTGGAGACGGCGGCGGAGGCCCAACTCAGCAAGCCTCGCGCTCTCTACCCGGACCTGGCCGAGGTCAGGATCCCGCCGGCCGGACCCGCGGGGCCTCTGGCCTTGGGAGACGGTTTCAGGCGAGGGGCGGCCGGGGCGTTGGACGATCAGTCGTGCTCTGTGCTGCAGATGGCAAAGACTCTGAGTGAGAGTGAGTTTCCCGGACAACCGCCTCGCGCTCCCTCAGCGCCACCCCCAGTTCGAGTGCCAACGATCGGTATCCTGGATGCCTGCCGCACCTTCCCACCCAGGAACCCCATCCCAGAGAGCATAGCAGAGGACATGCCAGAGGAGGTGAGACAGTCTAGCCTAAAATTATTCAGACCCATGTTGTGGCATATCCACAGCACAATGGATATGCTGTGATATAAACCAGTCCATTGAAGCTCTGTCTGAATATTTAGAGCTGAAGGTGAACCGTCGCTCCAGTTTCTAGTGTTTTCCAGCCGCTTAACAGATTTGCCTGTTAAGAGGCTCCACCTAAATCTGATTAAAGAAAACTGATCTTCCCATCAGCTTCCCTGTCCCTGGCAAAGAAAGGCATCCCCACAGCATGATGCTTCCGCCACCCTTTCTTCACGTGTCACATTTAACCAGATCAGCTTCTTCATATTTGCTGTGTTCAGTCATCTTTCAGCAATGATTATCTTTGCTTGGTTCATCACATAAAGAGAAACATGGATGTTTGTAACTTTGAGTACTTTTCAAGGAGTCGTTAACTGGGGGTAGGCATTTGTCGTATTGTTTATCATTTGTCGTGATAGATTTCTCATCATAAATTCATTAATGTTTAAAAATAAAACTGTCCCTATTGTCAGGATTGTTAGTTAAACTACTTTCGCCGATGCTTGTTCAATAGCCGCATCAACAAATATGAATATATTTGATCATATGATTAAATGCAGTTACTGTGTGCCGTTTAATGATGTAAATCTTACTTCTTCTTAATGTGACTAGTATCCTAGAGAGGCGCATGTTTTGTGTGTCACTTATTCACATTCATTCAGTTGCCTAAAAAAGAAGTAATAAATGGTTATCGTCAGATGTGCTTTGCTGATGCTGCATTTCTCCTGTCCAGGCACTGTGGGGCAGCAGTAGCTCATCTTTGTCTGTGGGAGAGTCGTCGGTGGGGGAGTGGCTGCAGAGACTGGGACTGGAGCGATACGAGCAGGGGCTTCTGCACAACGGCTGGGACGATCTGGAGTTCCTCAGGTAGCCGTCGTCACAAACACACACCGCCTGTGTTTGTGTTAATGCTGTGGTGAACTGGAATGAAAGACCCGGGCAGCAAGTGACCACTTAGTTTGCAGGAAAAGCCCCTGAAATATGAGCTCCATGTATTTGACTGTTTTCTTTAATCTTTGCATATTTTTACTGATGACAGTAATAACAAAAGTACATGACACTTTCGTATCATAACTGCAAATTAATGGTTTGAAAAGTGAAAAACTATGAATATATCATTAATGTTTGGCTTTTAATGATATATTTGATGTATTTTAGGGTGATTTAACAATACGATGTGAAACTTTATAACATTTTAAAGCATGTGCAGTAATTTTCAAACATACACATGCACTTTCAGCAGGTTGCAATGGGACCTAAAATGGTTTTCAGAAAACTTGTGGTTGATTATTTAGCTTTTCTGATTACGAGAAACAGTTATGTTTATTTAAATGTCTGTTTTTAATCTGTAACATTCTGATTCAAACACAATGATGAACGGAAGCTGGAAGGGAAGTTTGTGATGTTTATCAGTGATGCCCAAAGTCGGTCCTCGAGGGCCGACTTTGGGCATCACTGACGTTTCTGCTCAAACCGTTTATGAACTGGAAGCAACTGGCTGAAATGTATTGACTTCACATAAAACATGGATCTGTTGGAGAAAACTCATTTTATTCAGGTTAACTAAACACTTCTACATATTGAAAATTGTGCACTCATTCCTGTGTTGTTTTTATTTTGTTGTGATTTTCCACTCTTGTCATTTTCTCTGTTTCCAGTGACATCACAGAGGAGGACCTGGAGGAGGCCGGGGTCCTGGATCCCGCTCACAAGCAGATCCTGCTGGAGAGCCTCAGGCAGCAGCAGCAGCAGAAATGAGCTGCTGCAGACTGGATTTTTTGACCCGTCCAAACCGGCGGCTCTCAGCTGAACCGACCCGATCCGAGCTGGAACCCGCTAACTGATGCCAGACAGTGCCTTCTGAGAGAAAATTGCACTCCATTTGTACTTTCAAGAACATTTGCTGATCCAACGTCCTCTTTCATTTGTACTGTATGTGTGTTGTTATTGTCATAGATGTGGCCTTATTTAATCATTTCAGTCCTCGGAGCATCACTATAGAACCCCTCACTGTAAATCCAATGTTTTTTTTGAGTTACAAAGGTAAAACTGATGCGTGGGGAGGTGCAATCGGTGCTGTGACATCAGATCTGACCTGTAATTGCAAGATATTTAAAGCACATTTCTTTTTCCTTTCATTTTTTTTTTTTTTTTTGAGAACTGAATTCTTTGAGGATTCATTCAAATTGGGCACATTTGAGGATTTCTAAGCCTAATTTTTGGAAATTATTGTTTGATGAGTGTGCAGCGGCAGAAAGGAAGCTAGGCGGGTGAATTTTGATAGATCTGAGTTAACTTTTTCAAATCAGATTGTGTATTTTGTTGTAATGATGTCTGGGCTGCAGTTTATTTGGTTTATGGCTGGTAGTGAGTGTCGCTGCATGTATTTATATGTTTATGTTTTATTATAAAGGGAATTTTCAGCTAACCAAATTGATCCATATAAAGCTGGAACTGTGTATTTTCACCTTGATGCAGCATTTTTGTCATACCATTCTTGCACGACTGATGCCGTCATTTTGACAGTACTGGAAAGAAGATCCTTGTAGCGTAAATGTTTTATTTTCCCACGGACGCCAATATGCCAGCTCTGAACAATTCCTGTAAAAGTGAGCAAGGCTGTGCATTTCAAGTCATGAATGCTGCACCGAGCTCTGATGAGACTGAATATTACATCTTTTATTTAAGCCTCAAATTTCTGAGCCTGCACTTGTGTCATTAGTGTTCAATTTTTATTTGTTCAATTTCACGTTTGAAATGCCACAGCGTTCAGGGAGTCGGTTAACATAGCCGGGTGTAATTACAGGAACAGATTTAATAAACCATCACACTGCTGATTGTGTCATACTATGGTTAAGACATAGATTTATTCTCATAATTTCAGATGTTTCTGTATTTTAGGGCCATATGTTGTGCTCATGGGAATTGTTCCCCCTCGAACACTTTGCACATATTGTGCTCCCTAATTTGCCCAGCAGGTGGTGCTATTTCGCTGAAACGGCCTCTGCAGACGCTCGCCCTTGAAATAAGTTCCTACCAGAGGTTTTCCATTGACCTCTTTAGTTTTAAATAACGAGCTATACTATTTTAATTTTTTATAGAATCACACTATGCTATTTATGGTCATTTTAACAGCTTAGAGTGAAAGAATGTTTGAAGGAAAACTTTAAATGAGTCCTCTGATGTAGAAATCAATCATTTGTTTGTAGAAAAAGTTTCCCAGTCCGTTGATCCCAGTGTTGTTCGCCACACACTTATTTCAAATTGCAAAGCAAATATGTCATTTCAATGTGTCTAATCTTTTCAGGCCTTTCAGTGTTCTCAGAGATGTGTTTCATATTTGTGTGTGTGCGTGAAATGGAGACTTACCCGTGTTAATTTTCTCCTCCTACACTCCAATTATATGTAGCCTTGAGTTTTGCTCGTATTAAGTTAATGTAAATTGTCACCCGTTGTTTTTTTCAATAAAAGTCTAATAGTTTTCCTTTTGTTCACGGGGTTACCGCTTTTTCTTGTCCGTTGGACTGTACATGTTTTTAACTTCAGGAGATTCGGTCAAATAAAATGTCGTAACACCTTATTCTGTCACATGCAAGAAACCAGATCATGAGATGTTGTCAGGTAGTGCCTTCATTATGTAGATTTATTAGAATATTCATAGTGCTGTAACTTCTCATTCAACAGAGCTTCACATGTTCCTGTGAGACAGACGCTCTGCAGTGAAGTAGGACTGTAAAGCCAGAAAAAAAAGTGGGACGACTATCTAATATTTATATTACTATCTACAGAATTTACAGCCATTCAAAGATGTGTGAAAAATATTAATAAATACATGTTGGGGTTTTTTTTGTTGTTTTTTTTTTTTTCATTCTGAGGAATGCATGAAAAAGCCCAAAACTGAGGCATTAAGGGACAAAACAGGACATTTTATGTAGGTTTAGAACAAGTAATTCTGGTTTGGTCTGAAAAGTTGATTAAAGCAGGTGGAGGGAAGGGGAAGCAACCTCTTCAGTCTTAAGTGAGGGACGGATTGCATTGCTTTACCATCAGCAGAACAGATCCATTATGCAGTCAGACCCACAAATTTCCAAGCTTAAACTACAAGTTTGACTCAAAAACCGTCTCCCTTTTGAGATTCGCCAAAAGTGGCAACTGTTTTCTAAGACGTCACATTCGGACGAGGGAATGAGCCGATCTGGGGAGGCGTCTAGTCTGAACCCACCAGCTCTAATTGGATTTTGAGGCACCCCCGTTCCGCTCAGCAAAGAGAGATTTGGGGCCATTTAAAAAAAAAAAAAGTCTGTGTATCTAGTTGTGCTTGAGGGTAAAGGTTTGCTTTGTTTCCTCAGCAAAGATGAGCGATGTTTGGATTTCTGCTTTTAGGTCGTACCTGACCTCCATACTTCATCAGAGCTGCTGCACAGAGTGTGGGAATGTGAGTACGCAACAAAAACAGAGAAGATGCTAGGAAGTGTTCAGGAGACAACTTGAACGCCTGTAATGCAGAGTTCAAAGTCATTAAATAGAGAAAGTTTTAGGAATCTGTAATCTGTCCACATCCAAGCTGATTCTGTACAGCTTCATAACACGCCTGGACTACCAGACCTGGTATTTTCTGGCCTCTGACCAGAACTTGATGGGCATCTTTTGTTTCTCCACTTAAAAAAAAAAAACAAAGAAAAAAAGTTTGAAGCTCTCATCTATTCCTGATTGGTCCTCGTCTTCTCCCCCTCTCTACCTCAGAACAGATTTGTCTTGATGCCAGGATTGGGTTTTCTGTGGAAGGACGACAGGACTCCGGCGAAAGGCCCGGTCATACTGTCCGCCGGCTGCCAGGCCTTCAGAATCTCCTGAGTCTGAGCAGCCGGCTGGGCCACAGCTGGGTTGGACGGCCCCAGGCTGGACCAGCTGGGGGGCTTCAGCCCCTGCAGGACCGGGGAGCTGGAGGCGTTGGTGTAGCCGCTGTTGGCGGGGGCCGGGCTGGGGCTCAGGCTGGCGGGGCTCCCCAGGTTCCCGTTGGCCGAGCCGGGCAGGGAAGCGGTGCTGTCGGGTGTGGGGCTGCAGGTGGACTCCTTGGACTCGTCGTCATCCGACGAAGATCTCGTTTCTCCACCTTTCTTCCCCCCAGAGCTGCTGCTGCTGCTGCTCCCCGTGTTGCCACCAGAGCTGTTGGCCTTGGCATTGGCTGCCCTCTCCTGCTTGCGGAACTTGGCACGCCTGTTCTGGAACCACACCTGTAGGCACAAACACAGGAACCTTTAGGGTGGACGGACCATAGCAGGTGGACATGCAGTAGCAGCCACCAAGTGAGGACAAGGAGAGGCCAACCCTCCATCCACACACACTTATGTATAGAAATATTTATTAACATGAAAACAAAGGAGATGCAGTTTTAGTGAGGCGCATAACTTTTCTCTAATTACCATAAAACTCCTCGTTTTTAGTAATCATTTGTTGTGTCTCACAATCTTTAGAGGCCCCAATAAGCCAACCAAAGAGCTTTCTGGAGGTGCACCATGCAGAAGGACACACAGAAAAGACTATTGCCCTCACCTGGACCCGGGCCTCGGTCAGATCTATTTTCAGCGCCAGCTCCTCTCGGGTGTAGATGTCCGGGTAGTGCGTCTCGGCGAAGACTCGCTCCAGCTCCTTCAGCTGGGAGCTGGTGAAGGTGGTCCTGATGCGCCGCTGCTTCCTCTTCTCGTTCAGTCCGGAAGGGTCCGAGAAGAACTTGTAGGGAACTGAAAGAGAGTGACAATTGTTTCTTTTTTTTTTTTTTTTTTTTTCTTTTTTTTTGATGGAGCAAACAACGATTGGCGTGTGATTGGAATCTCAATGCGCGGTGCGTAAAAACGGCAGAGTCGCTTCGAATCCGGATATTTTTAATTCATAAAAATTGCATTAAATATACAAAAAATATATTTTTTCTAAATTGAAAAATAGTCGGCCTTATTATTCGGAAAAAGTAAAATATATTAATACTTTTTAATCTCAATGAAAATCGGTTTTATTTAACTCAGCAATTGTTCGTTGAGATTTGAGAATGAACAAATTCATAAATATTTGAGAGTTTAGAGTATTTCATGATATTCATTCAGACACAGTGCAAAATACCGTCATTTTTGTTTATGCATTAATTCAATTAAATTAGGCATTTTAATAACAACAGAATTGTTGTTAATAAACGGATGAAATAATATTTGTATTGCCTCGTTATTCTTGCACATCTCGTGCTGAGAACGGAATCATTTATGACATTAAGATAAATTATAGTTATAATTTGTGTCATAGCGTTTACGGTTGAGAAAGTCCAGTTCTTGAGTTCTTTAAAAAATAGCTTTTGGTTATTTTTATTTATTTTATTTTTTTTTACATTGTTCGAATCAAGTGAACCATTAAAACAGCTGCAGCTCTCTAAGTCTAACTCGTCCCTCTTGGCTGTGCAGCCAGTAAGACCTCAGAGCAGAGCGAAGGCGGGCGGCCGCGTCCTACCGGAGGAGTACGGTGTGGGCTGGTGCTCTCGCAGGGCCCCCAGCGTGCAGCTGGCCGTGCTCAGCGGCGTGCAGCCCGGGTTGGAGAACGGCCCGCTCCGGATCGGGTTGTACTGGAAGGAGCTGGCCTGGCTGCAGGAGCTGAAGTCCGCGTAGGCCGACGCTTCCATGGCCGCCATGCAGGAGTCGTAGGAGTTCAGGTAGGAGTAATCCATCTTATACATGGAGGAGAGCCGGCGCAGACCCCGGTCCGCGGCTTTTTCACGCAGCTGCTGCTCGTCTCTCGACGGTGACGGCGCGTCGGAGTCGGGCTTCTTCTCTCCAGGTTCTCCAAACTTTCCCCTCCCTCAAACTCTTTTGGTTTGTATATCTCTGTGTGGAGGGGCTCCCTGCGGTAATCCAGATGTGTTCTTTGCACTCTCTCTCTCTCTCTCTCTCTCTCTCTCTCTCTCTCTCTCTCTCTCTCTCTCTCTCTCTCTCTCTCTCTTCTCTTTCACCTCCTCTGTCTGTGCGTGTCTTCAGCTCTCCTCTCCTCTCCGCGCTGCGCTCCGTTTGACAGCGCGCTGCGGCTCGCGCGGCGCTTATAATAAACTCGGCAGGGCGCGAGACAATGGCGAAGCGGTGGTCTTGTTTCCATGACAATGCCGCCAGCGAGTGAGCGCGGAAACAGACTGTGCCCCCCCCCCCCCCCCCCCCAAAAGATCATCGCACCGCCCACGCGGTCCACGGCGTTAGTTAAAACCACCGAACCTCCCCCCCCCATCAAATCACTTAAAAAGCCCCTGCTTCCTTTACCGGACGCATCTATTACTAATTCTCCAGCTCAGCCCAGATGTGACGAGAATCGACCATCATTCTCACGCTTCCATAAACTCGCGTTCATTGAACGGGTTCAGTTCGGTTCAGTTCGGTTCAGTTCATCTGTGTCCTGATTTCAGTTCATTCGACGCAGACAAACAGATTCAACTCGTTTGCTGGAGAAATATATATTTACGTTGAATCACTTCAGCGTCATCGAACCACACAGGAAGATTTCACTTCAAGTTGGATGATCCAAGTTATAATGGAATTTAGTCAAATTCAATTTAGTTAATGCTGTTTGTAGTGAATCATACAGCTGGAAGCCATTGGGACTGTTGGATTGAGATACTGATATATGAAAAAGTCCATGAGGATTTCATTAAAAAAAAGATAGAAAACTTTACATTTTTTCGCTAAAATGATGTTAGGATTTTTTTTTAAATGTCATTTTTCATTATAAACTTGGTCTTGAGGCCTTTTCACAAATTCATTGTCAGTCGGGGCAGACTTTGCATAAATATTAATGCTTATTATTATTGTTTTTTTACAATCGCTTCTTTTTCTTTTCTTTCTTTTTTTTTTTTTAAAGACTATTATAATTACTATTATAATGTGCGCATAATTCCTGTTAGACGGCGCTCCAGCAGCGAGGCCCCGCGCATCTCGAAAAGCCGGCCAGTTCCTCTGCGTCTCCAACTGACGCGCCGCAGCTCCTCCGCCGAGTCCTTATGTGCGGGGAAAACGTCCAGATGTGACGGTGATTGGCGAGATTAAAAGCTCTGATTTGATTCCGATCACTTTTTACCGACATGTCACCAGAGTGCGCGTCAGTTTGATGTATCGGACCGGAGAGGAGGAGGGGTGGGGGTCGGGGGGAGCGCGGCGCGGCGCGGCGCGACGCGTCGGGCTAACCATAAACGCATTGACGCGTCATAAATTGGTTTAAGTTTATTGTACGGTGTCATGCAACGCGATAAGTCATATCCCACGCGGCCCCTCCGTGACACAGAGGCTCCGAAACCGGGAGGCATCGCAAGAGCGCAAAGCTTCCCAAACACGAACGGATGCTTCGTTTTTCACTCTGCTGCTCCCCTGCTTTATGTGCGCCCTTGGTGGAATTAACAGGCTTTTTATTAGAGGGTAAACTTCACCGAATAATACGATCCACAAACCAAAAATTACGTTGCGCTCGTACGGGGAGGGAATTAATTGAGTTTGGCCTGCGCGCCCGCGCGGAAAATGTCATAATAAAGGCTCAAAAGTGCGCACTCTTATCTCCGCTTGACCAGAGGCTGCGTGATGATGCCCCTTAATGGCATTAACCCACCACTCTGCGTTCACTTTAGTAATAATAAGATCTGTTTACAGCAGTGGTGGCGTGGTTGGTGCAGAGTCGGAGGATGAATGAAGCATGGGAGGCTCCTGGTGCTCAGTTTATACTGCAGAGTGGAGCAAAAATAAATAAATTAAAAAACAACAACAACAACAAAACAGAATAGAATTGAAAAGAATCAACTTCTTGCACATAACAATATGTATAGATATTGTTTGTTTTTTTAATATGAGTAAAATCATAATCTAAAGTGATAAACTGTGTTGAGACAAGATATAACCAAACTGAGCTGCTGTGCTAAGGACCTCCAGGCCAGTAGTGGGAGCTATAGGGGTGTTTGAGATCTCACAAAGATCAGATGTCAAAACCTAGAGATTGCTAGTCACATATGTGAAGAGTAGACTACTTTTCGATTTGCTTCAACAGTTTCTGGGCAGCAAATTTAAAGTAAACACATAACAAAAAAGTTTTTAAAAAAAAAAGCAAATTTACTTAGAAAACTGACAAATTACCAGTAGTCGTCAAATATTTGAAGGGGTGAAGCAAACATCTTTAGTGCTGCACTCAATTTTTTTAAAATTATTTAACTGTTGGCTATTAATCAAATGATGGAATTTGAGGTTTTCAAATGCAGAAGACACAAACAGTCAAACTTGGGCACCCAAATCTATTTCTGCTTAAGGCCCCACAAAATCTTTGACCAGCCTCGGTCAAACATTTCCTGCACAAGGACAGAGTTTTGCACCTTTCCTGAGAAAAAAAAAAGAAGCAGACTCAGCTCTATTGTTTAAACATAAAATGCTCATAAAAGGTCTGATTATATGTTGCAAAGATAAGCAATAATCTACTGAACCAAAACAAACATTGGACTACAAATCGTTTCTAATGAATCTGAAGCTAGCCAAATTGCATTTCATGATGTTCTTCTTATTTTTTTATGTGATACTAGAAGCAAAGTCGATGGGCAAACATGTTACCTTAGATATTTGAATATTGGACTCTATGCCAATCGCTGCTCTCATAAAAACTGTCCAAATAGTTTTGGATTCAGACGCGGAGATGGATGGGAAATAAACTATTTACCATATTTTACCAGAGCAGTTTTGGTGCTCACACCACAGTGTCGTCAGCGTACATTTGGCGTCATCAGCAGTGATCCTAAAACAAAACCTAGAGGGACTCCATACTCCTGTTTTGATAAAACCTGGGGGAGTGTGTTGTTTTTTTTTTAAGAAATCTGACTGCAGGCTTGGGGAAATCTGGGCTCTCGATGGGATTATGTTGACAGACACAGTCAGAGATATGTTAACAGAGTCGTAATTCAAAAGTGATTCAATCATTTATGTTGTTTATGTCTGAGCTGAGAACACATTGGATGCATGTAACTGTATGAGAGTGAGCCGGGGAGTAAGAATTTATTTATTTTTCTAGCTGTATATGGCACTGAATAAATAAATACATTGTTAAAAGAAATAAAAAATTTTGAAATGCTAAGAAAATTTGAAAAAGCGACAAATAAAAAGTAAAATCAACAACAACCACAAAAAAACTTTAAAAAAACCTCAAAGCAAAGACAAAAAAAAAAAAAAGAAGCAACAAATAAATAAGCAGGGGTCAAAGAGTTCAGTGCTGCTGTGGTAGATGGTGGGCTTCACTAGAATTGGGTCCAAAATTAAATTTAGCTTATATGACCTTATTTAGGTGATAATCACTGTAATTCAGAATTTAATCCCAGCCCCATCTGTTTAGAAAAACAGGTGAGTAAAATATTTAGTGGAGCAGAATGAGGAGGCCGCTGGATGCGCGCATTTCAACAAAACGAGGTTTCATTCTTCCATCCAGGCGCCAGCCGTCTGTTGCGCATCTCCGTCCACAGGGTTCAGAGGTGAGTTTACCGAGAAACTTAAAAACTGTTTCAAAGTTAGACTCGTCTCCACATCCCCCCCTTAAAAAAAAAAAAAAAAAAAAAAAAAGCATCCAGGAGCGAATCTCGCTCTCCCGCTTTCAAGCAAACTAATCCCTTCAAAAGGAGGAACCGGTCCCTTCCAGGCCACTAATCCGCCCCATAGTGATCCACGCCGCGCAGTCAGGGGTGGGAGAGGCGGGGGGGGGGGGCGGGGACCTTTCCTCCGCTGAGGTTTTAACTTTGGACTTTTACATTCATGGGGCCGATGGGACGGAAACAGTAACGGAGAGCTTTGGCATTCATTGCGTCTGAGTCAACACGGGGCGACACAATGGTCCCCTAGAGACTCCTGAGGGACCCTGAGAGAGGAACCCTGACTTTAGGGATTATGGCCCCGCTGGTCATTAGGGAAAACAGTGTGGAGGACAGAAACGTGCAGGTTGTCTCTAATAGAGAACACCTATTATTAATCATTGAATAATATGGTCTCCGATTAAACTACTCGGTGCATTTAATATATCACAAACTATGACAAATAACAAATGGCTCCTCTCTCATTTTGGACGCAAATTGTCCTGAGCGTTCACCGAACCCTCCCAGCCTGTAACGGTTTGGGATGGTGGTCCATCCGAGCGCAGGTTATCTGCACGACGCATGGCTGCGCGCTCCTGATGAAGACGCGCAGAGGTGGAAAAGGGACAGAGACGTGCGGATAAAGGCTTAAATGAGGGATGAGACAAAGCCACGCGGGAGGCCCGGCCCGGTTCGTGTCCCCTCCCTGAGAATCCGAGTGAAGCTGTCAGTCAGAGAGGAAGGCTGCCAGCTCCATCCATCACCACCACCAACAACAAAAAAAACTCCGACAAAAACATCTCCCGTCAGCCCAAAGCAGTTTTTTTCCCGTTTCAACCATCGGGCATGATCGATTCTGGATATTAACCCTGTTGTTGTGGAGTTTGTTAAAAAAGCACGCAAAAGCGTAAAAGATCACCATGATGCAGATTTATTAGGAAGAGTAATTAAATACAAAAACGGACAAATTAATGTAATTAAATGTTTGTTTAAATATTTAGATAGACAAGCTCACGGTGCAGACCTTCCTCCTCTGCGCTCATCTAAAATGAAGCTGCACATTCATTTCCCATCAGCCTGTTTTAGAATAGATTAAGCGTTGGTTGCATTATTACATCATTTAATTATCATGAGCAGGAAAAAAAATGTGGGCCATGAAGAACAAAGAGAACTTTAATTTTCCTTTGCCGAGATTTAGTTTTGCAACATTTACAGCTGAAATAATGAAATATTCGAACGATGAAGTTTCTCCGTGCGTAAATACGCACGTGTCGAATGAAAGATCACGTTTCATTCGATATGAATAACAATAAATACATCTTTTATTTTATTTTATTTTTTGTTGTTGTTGTTGTTTGCTTATTTGGAAATAATCGTTTTGATTCATTTTTCTCAGGACTCTCCCGCTCTGCCTGCAGTGTGACTAAAATGTGTCATGTCATCGCCCCTGTTGAAGACCCTCTTCCCTCCAGAGGTGGATTTGATGGCGCATAAAATAAATTCAGAGCTCGCAGATCCCGCCGTTAACATCGGCCCGCGTCTTTTGTTTTTTTTCTTTTTCTTTTTTTATTATCCAGCTACAGCGACAGCAGAGGCTGGCGGCGCGCATTTGATTTGCTCAATGATGGATGACAGACGAGGAGGAGAAGGCTGAAGGGCCCCGGAGGTCCCAGCGGTACCGCCTGCACGTCCCCGCACATCAGCCCCCCCAATTACCGTGACATCCACGCGGGTTAGAGACGGAGGCGAACCGCGTCCTCCTCTAAAACAACTGTAAAATAAACCACTCGATTTTTATTTTTACTTTTTGACTAGACTGATTAAATTTGTTTTCAGGATATTTCTGGAGAGCTCGTCTGAGCGTCGCAGACGGAGTGTGGGGCGTTTCGAGCCCTCGCCTTTTCGTACTCTATAGATTCATTTGTTCCATTTCTAACTTTTCCCGGTAGGTAACGGAGACCCTCGCAGCGGGGCGTTTCATTTCACAACAGCTTATTTAAGGTCGTTTTCCATAATGTACTCATAATTTACTATCAGAGATTATGGGTATTTTATATTCCCCAATAAATATCTGTATATATTCTTGCAGGACGTATCTGAACCAGTCGACTGCAAAAATGAATTGAAATGCACTAAGTTCGATTTTATGTTTTTATTTATAGCTACATGTGGCGATGTTTCGAATAAATAGGTACGAGATGGAAGTAGGAGGGGAAAAACACACAAAACAAACAGAGGCACGATAAGGACATGGCAAACTGACCAGCGGCCATCATAGCACCATCCGTATTATGGTTGAGATTTATATACATGAAAATCAACATAACTCACCATCAAAACATTGAGAATAAAGGCGCAGGTGGCCGTTTTCTGTTTCGATTTACATTTTTGATTCTTTATGACTAGGAAGTCATTTCATTCTCTCCCTGTTTCGTGCCACGGAGAGGATCTTTTGTTTTTGTTTGTTTTGTTTTTTCATACATAGGAAATGGAGTGACGTAAAGTATTTACCTTGTACAGGGAAAAGGTTCTTCATGTCCAGTGAGAGAGGCAGTTCGCGTGTTTTTGAATTTCTGCGCTTTGACATTTCGTAACGTCCCGTTTCTTCTGTGAATATTCAACGAATATTTCCATACACATTAACCATTACATAATTCCTCATTTTCACGAATTATGACGAGAAATTGTCACATTTATCAAATCAGATGTAGCCTATCTTTTTTTTTTATTTAGCTGTATTTTCTAAAGGCTCTTTCAACCAGCCACACCCCATTTGCATGGATTGTTCTCTCCCTGCCAGTTGACTTGTATGAAACAGATCGTGGCCTCCGATCAAACCAGCATGAGATGAAAGTCTGTGCTGTTAATTATTATCAGTCATGTGGGCACAATGGCTAACAGCAAAAAAAAAAAAAAAAAAAAAAAAAAAAAATGCGATTGAACCAGGTACGAAACGACCAGTTGGTAGTTAATGTCGACATGCTCGGTACAAAAATGTCTTGCCGCAGACGGGTACGAAACGACAAAATCAGGACGAATTCCCGGGTTTCATAACCCAGAATCATTTTCTTTTTCGCAACCAGATGCACACACTCCTCTCCTCGTGCACGTGGGTGCGAGTGTGAGTCCACTCTTAGGTTGAGTCGGACGCGCATCCGTCAGATGGAACATGACGCAGAGCAGCTGCGGTTATTCAACATGCTGCGTCCATCTCTCCTGCGGCACCGGGCCTGTATTATCCTAATGGACACCGGCATGTTACTTAAAAAAAGAGAGAAAAAAAGAAGCTTTTTTGGGATAAGAAGAAAAAGCAAAACATCTCCCGGGAGACCACGATGTCACACACACACACACACACACACACACACCACACACACACACACACACCACACACACACACACACACACACACACACACACACACACACACACACACACGCGCGCGCGCGCGCCGTGGAGCAGCAGCACAGCTGGAGGAGCGAGGCGCGGCCGCGCGCAGGAGAGCTTCTCCAAACACGCTAATTAGATCTGGAGCTCTGGCCTCGCGCTCTGAAAGCAGCCCAGCGGCGGGGCGCGCGGAGCTGTGGAAAGTTAATTGAATTAAATTCCCTCTAAACTAATTAGGCTGCAATCTGCCACGCGAGCTGTCCCTGTGCAAGGTTCGAATTAGGCAGAATGGATTTGTTCCTTTTCTTTAAAAGAATAGGGGAGGACGGGCGGGTGTGGAGCAACAACCCACCCAGCCTCTCTCATTTCTTTTTTCTTATGAAAATGTGCCTTTCATGCGGGTTTTCCCAGTCATCATAACGGAGCAGAAATAAAGTCAGTCTCCAGAACGAGAAGGGTCGAGAGGTTGTGTTTTTGTAGCAACATGTGCGCCCATAGGGAGTGCTGCTCGGTGATAAACTGCGGCGCTCTGCAGGCTGCATGAATAAGGCGCATCTTTGGAGCGAGAGCTGAGAGGTATAATGGAGGCGGGGGGGAGGAATCGATCGCCTTCCTGGGGGAGCACAATGAGAGAGGGAGCGCGGAGGAACATGGATGAAAATGCTCCGTTAAGAGCGGAGACAGATATGATAATGGGGGAGCCGCTGGTAGTCGTTCATCATTCAGCACCTCCACCTGGGCCGCTGCGTCCTCCGCGAGGCCGCTCCAACACAGACCACCGCAGCCGCGTCCAGGAAAACGGAGGGAGAGCGAGCAGATCTGATGAGCCGATACTCCCGTCCCGTTTCCGCATCCTCCTTTTGCATTTAACTCTCATCCAGCAGCAGGAGGAGGAGACAGACAGATGGACCGCAGAGAGAGAGAGAGAGAGGAGGAAAGGAAGGATGCAGGGGAAGAGAGATGCAGCAGAAGGCAAAATGAGGGGAGATAGAGGGAGGTTATAGGACGATGGAGGGGCCAGGTTTCTGTTTCTCTATAATCTAATCAGAGAAATGGCAGCAGTCAGAAATAGCCTGACGGACAGACTAAGAGCCTCTCTTCTTTCTCCTCCTCTTCTTCTTATTCCTGTCTTCCTCCGCAGGGAAAGGTAAATGGATACACGCGCACACGCACAAACCCAGAGCACTCCAACTTCCTAAAACCAGAAAGTGAAGATGCATATGAGGGTTGGAGGAGAAAGATGGGAAAAGCCTGGAGGTATCAGAGCAAAAGAAAAAAAAAAAAGAACAAACAACTGATCTATTGTCCACATACAGCCTTCTGCTGGCCTGTTGCTCCTCATCTCTGGCTGTTTATCCTCATCCTTTCCATGCAGATGGGCTCTCAGCAACTTCACGGGTTCTTCAATACCTTTTGCTAAAAACAAACAAACAAACAACAACATACAAATTAATGGTGTTGAAATGTGAAAGTTTTCTGTAAGATCAAACTCACATGTCTTTTAATGTATGAAGTGACACATCACTGTCAGTTTGCAGCTAAATTTTGCTGCAGGTTAATTTAGCAGCAAAATGAACTGAACTGGTTAAATGATCTGGGTTTATCATTTAACCCAGATGAAATTGACCCTCCCAAGTGACGTCACATAAGTGCTTTTGAATAGCTCCGATGTTTTTAATCTTTAATCTTTTAATCTAAATGAGTTTACATGAATCTTGGTGGAGCACAGCAACATGCTTAAACTGTGACCACTCTGCATGCATGTACTTCTGGAAGTTTTGGTGATGAGAAAACACTTGTCCGTCTAGTGGACCAGGCATTGGCTGTAATGAACAGATTTCATTTTATTTATTTTTTTAAGCCCTGCAATGATTATATCAGAGTTGTTTAATAAAACGACACAAGGCCCATTTGGCGAAAGGTGGTTAGGGTTCTGTAGAACTTCCACATACCCCACTACTTCTGCTGAGCATGCTTACTCTACTGGGCCCAGTCTGACCAGTAACATTCCCTGTCCTTGCCTCAGCCTGCAGTACTCATGCACTGGGAAAATCCCTGGACTATTTAGTGTGGCACAAGCAGGATGCCATTTTCTATCGCTTTTTACTGTCAGAGTGGTAATATGCACACAAAAGCAATCGGATGGGAACTTTTCAACAGGAAGGTAAATAGATTCCTGTTTGCAAACAGTCACTACCATTGTCACATTTCAACATCTCCATCCCCGGCCGTTTCCACCAAGTCTTAGTCAAACCGACTGAAAGATTTAAGGTTGAACCTGTTGCAACTTCGCAACGTTACTGCTTCAGAGCCAAGATGTTATAAATTCAACTACAAGAAGAGATTTAGAATTTTTTTCTGGCTTTAAAAAAAACATAGGCCGACATACACCTTAATACTTTAGATAAAAAGTTTCTTCTGGCTGGCAGGTAAAGTGAATGTAGATGAAGAAAACACTTTTCTTTGATTTCCAAATCCATATAAAATATCTATAAAAAAAAGACTAAAACAAACATTGTCTGAAAGTACATTCATGCTTGTGCGTTCTGACATTTTATTCAGGTTGACATTTTCCAAAATGTCCTTTATGTTAAATGTAAACAAAAAATTGCCTTGCAGTCACCATTTCCAAAATTTTACCAGCATAAGATTGTTTCAAAAGTTGCCATAGTCCTTGCATATTACAAGAAGCCAGATGATTTGTTTCAAAAGTGAATGAATTACATTTCCTCTTGAAACACAGTGTAAATGGCAGTAAAACCAGCTGTGTGTTTGTTGGGAGTTGGGGGGGTCCAGGCACTGTAAAAGAGGCAGTGTCCATCCCCGACGCGCTAATTACTCCCTCTGGTCAACACATTCCTGCAGGCTGTTGTGTGTCTGTATGTGTGAGGTGCTTTCAACGCGCCGCTTCCCTTCCCAGAGTCCAACTCGGACCCCCACATGGAGCAGAATCCCTACAAAATTCCCCTGTCACGTCGATTCACAAGGTGGACAAGCGTTATTGTTGTAGCAGGACTCTCATCCATCCATCCATCAGGAGTGTCAGCGCGAGTCAAACAGAACAACCCCCCCAAAAAAACAAAACAACAAGAGAAAGAAAGAGAGGAATTCCCTTTTTTGTTGTGACGGTTTTATTTACACGGTGTAGGTTGGGATACGAGGAGCAGAAATGGGGCTCGCTTACATTTGGCTGTTTGTCAACAAGATGTTCAACATTTATGGTGTTTTTATTTCAAGTTCCTACATTAACATGCATCAACAGACAACTTGTCATTTGATCTACTGCTAGTTTATCCAACATTATTACATCTTTTTTTTTTTATGAGTGCAGTTCAGTGGTGGGCCTGTTCACCACTGATATGTGATAAACAACTGAAGTGTCCTCTCCATGGAAAACTGGAAAAATTAACTATAAGAATAAATAATAAAACTATATTGTCACTGAAACTGACACATGTGTTCCATTCCTTCACAGAAACCAAATGTTTCTGTAAACTGAGAAGAAAGTATGTCAGTTTTCTTCTCAGCTAAAGTCAAACTGCTGGTTTCGCTGCATAAATCATATCAACTAACCTTATAATATACATATTTAATGAATATTGTTTGATTTGACTTTTAGTCTGCATTACGTAGTAAACAGAACATTATCACTCTGTAACTACAGCTATACTGAAGAACAATGCAGAGCGTGATACAATGATGATGTATGGTCATGATGCTGATGCTCCACCTAAACATCTCTGAATAAACATGTTAAACAGAAACACTGCTAGTCTGGGTTTTCCTATCTGAAAAATTGCTTATATTGTACTGCATGTTGTGGACACTTTGGCATGATGAATGAGAAGCAGTGAAGTTTCTCAGATGTGCTTTTATTAAGAACATCCATTGGTTACCATCCATCCTCTCTGGCTGCTGCTGCTGCTGCTGAGGTTTAGTCTTTCTTGTGTTAGTGTTCAGGATTCAGCGGGGGACGGATATCCAGCATTCTCGACGAACTGTCCTCTCCCACCACTTCCAGCCGCAGCCTGGGCAAGCTGCGCTCCTCCTGGCCTTCTGATTGGACGGACAGACGCAGCGTGCAGCCCTTGGGCAGCAGCTCCTGTTCGTACGCTGCAGCTAATTGATTGACGACCCGTCGCTCAACCTGAGAGATCAGTAATGGAGTTAAGTAGAAAACAGCAACGTTACAGATTGATTTGACATCCTGAGAAGTCTTAAGTGTTTTTAGTCAGCAACTACATCTTCATATTTTTATTTTCAATCATTTGTTGCCTTTTAAGTAATTCTTTACCAAAAAAAACATGTTTCTACTTTACATTTTAGAATTGACAGATCAATACAGTCAGAAACTTATAGTATGTGTTAAGATACACCCTGGACAGCTTTACCAATCCATCAACACAGAGAGCAGGACAGTTTTCAGTTTTTTACCAACAACAAAATTCAACATAAACTGTTGAGAGTTTATGTCACACCAAATCCAAGAATTGCATAACTATAAAGTAGAAACAATATGGTAATTGTTTGGATTTCTGTTTTACAAATATTAACCTGAAAAGTGTGCATGGTGTTTGTATTTAGCCTCCCTGAGTCAAATCTTCCAGGAACCGACGACAAAAGTAAATTATTTTGCAACTTCAAACAGATTTTGTTCTAGGATAGATGATAAATGGAGTATTTCACTCCATCTATCTTCCCAACAATTGACTAGTTTTGCTGTCCCTCCTGCCAAAAATAAAGCACTCCGCAGCATGACACTGCCACCACCATGTTGCACTGTGGGGTTTGTGTGCTAATAATCAGGGTTTCAGCAGATATGATGTTCTTACAGCCTTTTCTTACCTATCTTCTACAAACGGCAGATTTGTGATATGCACAACAAATACTCCAACCTGAGCAGTGAATATCTGCTCCCAGTGGATCTTGACTGCTTTTCTGATTCTCTTCAGTCTGAGTTTGAGAGGTTTAAAAATGTGCCACGCTTTTCTGATGTTAAGGTGATGAATGGAACAATTTTCCATGAGATGTTCAAAGTTTATTTTGTTTGGTAATCCTGGGTTAGACCTTATCCCTGACCTGTCTGGACCTTTATGATGCTGTTTGTTCACCAATGTCCTTTAACAAACATCAGAGGCCTTCACTGAACAGCTGGACTTACACTGAGATTAAATTACACTCAGGTGGAGTCTGTTCACTAACAGGGTGACATCTGAGGGAAATTAGTTAGACTGAATTCTATTTAAAGACACGAGAATAAAGAGAATTGACTATAACTGTCTTGGACTATCATATGAAATCACAGTAACATACACAGAGTTGGTAGTTGTAATGTGACAAAATGTGAAAAAGGTTAAAGCTAAACGATTACTTTAAACCTTTAAGGGCACATTATGTACGTTCCAAGATGTCTCAGTCTACATACCTCATGTTTGATGGATCGCGCTCCGTAGTGCAGGTTATATCCACCTGCCAGTAGGTCCAGGACTGGGTGATCCCACTGAAGAGTGATGTCATGGCGCTGCTTAGCCTGATAGAGAGAGAGAGGTGAGGTAATGTTAGGTTGAGGGAGAGGATTACACCTGGAGTGCACACAGCAACACACACACACAAAAAGCACACAATCAAAGAGTAAAGGAGTAAACAAGACAAATGCAGCATCAGAGGGGAGATACTGTCAGGCAGAATGTCTGCCAGCGCTAATCAACAGGCCCTTAATGCGCTTTAATCAAACACCAGTCAATAATAGTGATCAGAGCAGCTCATTTAGCTACTGATGTTAACACTTCATTCAATAAATAAGACACCATGTTTCATTGCAGATGCACAGTTAGACAATAACGGCAACACTAAACATTTAATTCTCCTAATATGAGTGAACGACAAACAAATGGCGATTAGAAGATAATCAAATTTCTGTTGTTAGAAGGTCTGCCAGACACGGACAAGTTGCTGTGAGACTTAGACTAAAAAAATAATAAGGAACAGACAAGCAACTTTCAGAAGACGGATACAGTGAAGAGACGCATGAATCAGGCTTCGATCAGTCCCTTGTGGGGACCATGTTGTCAGGACATCAGCCATAATATTAATAATTAAATATTGATGAAGCCTCCACATGTTAAACACTGTAATCATGTTAAAGTGAGCAGCAGAGGCACACAATATTGATCTGCGCATTTTTTCCTGCACAGCTCAGCGGCTGCAGAATGAAGTGGGTGAAGCTGTGCAGTCCGACAGGAGGAGGAAAATACAGAAACTTCCTGGGTGGAGCAAATGGTGTGAAACATTTTCTACATGACACCTTGAGGAGTGACAGACTATAAATATATTTACATTATTTGTCAGAAACCAAATCTTGAACATAGTGTAAATAAAAAAAGTTGTTACTAAACCTTTTTGGCCCAGAAGTTGAGCTCTTTGCTGACCAGCTGCAGCAGCTCTGAATAACAAAACGGCAGGAAGTACACGATTTCATTAATCCGACCAAGAAACTCGTCCCTCCGGAAATGAGCCTGAGGATGAATCAAAGAGCAAACAATGACAGCTGGAACGTCTCCGGCCAACTGAACTTGCATCAAAATAAGGTGAGCTTCAGTTTTGCGTATTTGTGAGCGTCTCTACCTTCAGGATTGGTCGAATCACTGATTCTTTAAACTGCTGGGAGATTTGAATGTCGTCCCTTTTCTCAACATCCTCTGGGGATAAACATAACGATGACATAACTACGTTAGCATAGTTTTTAGTTTTATTACATTTACTAGATGTGCTTCATGCTAGAGTAATTCTCTCACCAAGTTTGTCGGCCAGCTTCCTGCGACTGAGCTCCTCAGCTTCCTGCCGCAGTTGCAAAGCATGCTGGGCAATGTCTTCACTTGCAACATTTGAAGTCATGATGAAAATGGCATCCTTACACTCAATAGTCTTTCCTTTGCCGTCTGTGAGACGACCCTGAGAGAAGAGCAGCATGAAATCATTCAGAGGGCCTGAGGTTTGTTCAAATACAAACTTGCAATGAGTATTTTTGTAGAGACCTCATCAAACAGCTGCAGCATGATGGTAAGAACGTCAGGATGAGCTTTATCCACTTCATCAAACAGAACAACAGCGTTGGGGCATGCCTTCAACAACTTGGTCAGCTGACCCCCTTCCTCATGCCCAATGTATCCTGGAGGAGAACCAATAAACTTTGCAACCTGAGAGAACCAGAAGATGAAAGGCCGATCAAACATCATGCAATAAACAAATCTTCTCTTTGGATGAATTTACATAACAATAGGCTTCTTTCAACATGTACAGCGCCTTGAAAAAAATTACACACACAAACTTGTATTTTCTGTGGTAAACTTGATAATTATGAAGTGGAAGAAAAAGAGTTTTAAAAATCTCTGTGGCAAGTATTTGTGTTCACTTCTCCCTACATTGCTGCCCTTAACTAAAATCAAGTGCAACCAGTTGCTTTAAAATGTCATTTACTTAGCAAAAGGAACCTCCTGTGTGTATCTTAATTAGTGCAAATCCAGATATGTGTGAAGGTCTCACATGTTTGGAGGAACACAGCAGACAGATATAAAAAAAACATCCCAAACTTTGAACATCTCATTCAAAATAGTTCAATCCAGTACCTGAAAACTAAGAGTACGGTACGATTGAAGTTCTACTTCCACTGTAATCTGTGGCAAGGATAGAAACAAAATGTTCTCATCCAATTGGATGTGCTCCATCCAATTGGACTGAGCTTGAGTTATTTAGAAAAGAGGAATAGGTTCACTGCAGCCAAAAGTGTTCCTACTACAGGGGGACTGAATACAAATGCATTGCGTACTTTTCTAATTTTATTTGGGAACAATGTGCAAACCATATTTCATTTCCCTTTCATCTCACCACTTTTACCATTTTACCCAATCAAACACTGAGGCTTGTTGTTGCAGTGTGCAAACATGGTAGATTCTAAGAGCTTCTCAATCCTTCCTTCTTCTGATGCAGAAGGAAGGACTTTAAAAAACTGTCTCAATGGAGAAATCATCTTAAGGTGCCAATGTTCATATTCATATATATTTCCCTTACAAGTGAACTTTTCACATTACCTCACATTTGTGGTCATTGAACAAACAACAATATTATCTGAGAAAACTTAAACTGTCCTTTAGTCAAGGTTTTTACTGCCACTCATTAGAGAGCTTTCTAAATGTTCAACACCAAGTCTGAACTCAAATGATAAGATGCAGTTCTTAAACACTGGAACATACTTCAATTCTGAATCACTGATTAAATGTATCCATCATCAAACCCCCATAAAGAGGCATAAACAGTCAAAGCATTCATTTTGGTTGTTGCATTAATTATGAGATCATAAACAGAATTAATCCAAAATGTCACAGCCACAGATAGCAGACACAGAGTTACAGCAGCTCTCATCTGAAATGAGCTCACTTTGGTGGAGCAACATACTCAACAAATTATATATGACGGTTTTAAAAAGACATTCTGCGTTCAGTCTTCAATTCAAGAAAACTATTCACCTCGTGTTTTTCCTGGAACTCCGACATGTCCATGCGGATGAAACCCTGCAAAAATAAAGACTCGAATAATACACGGCTCCAATACATTGTTCCTGTTCTTCACAGTCATTTTAAAATATAAAATACAAGCATCCATTATAAATGGAGGAGATATGTGCAGATTGATCTGGGTTTGCATACCAGCAAAATCCCAAAATGGAAAAGTATGGAAGTGGGAAACAGAGAAAAGAGAACGGCTTCATTCACTTCCTTCACTGCTAAAACCAAACTGCAACCATGCAAACAGTTTGTTCACTGATTAGCCTGGCTGAAATTCAACTGGAGAAATTGAGCTCACTGGGAGAAATCCCAGATAGAGCATCGAAGGGAGATAATAATTCAGTGGTCAAGTCAGGATACAATTTATTTAAACAAAAATATTCTTTTACACTCTTGTATATCCAGACCGATAAAATATGAATCTAGTTTCACACTTTTCCACAGAGTGGAGAAACACTGGTGACATATTGTGGGTTTAATGTGATCCTGGAGAGCAATCTGCTCCCACTTACACTGAGACGCTCGTGTGTTCAGGCGTTAACAAAACATACCTTCTTAATGTCTTTGTGCATGTAGCGAGCAACCTGTTTTGCCAATTCCGTCTTTCCTGTCACAGAACAGAGACATCACTTTTATTATACTTTCTGCAACAAGAACAACCTTGTCTGCCATTTAATTACTTTGAATTAGACATAAAAAGACCCCCCAAACATCTCATGTGAAGTACGGCATCTTCTAAAACATTCAGTCAAGAAAACAATTTGACTCATTTGAGACTAAAAGACAATATTTTCCTCTTTGCTAAGTGCTTTGGCCTAAATCCCAGCACCACCTCCAATAAAGCATCCGATCATATCCGCTCTGCTGAAGCACTCATTACGTTTGTCGGTGAAATATTCTGCATATAAATGCTCATATATGATATTGATGTCTTGTACTTGGCATGGGTGTGTGTGAGGGCTGTGTGTGTTTGTGCCTTGTTGCTGTGTTTAATATTGATGTCTCATGGCCAGAGTTTGTCGCTGAAGGGAATGGAGGATATGAACACTGCCTCTCCCTCATCTATCTCTCTGCCTTGTCATTTCATGATCTCTCCCTTTCTTTAGCCATCTATCTGGCCCTTAATATTCCTCTCTCTCTTCCTGCTGCCTCTCTTCAAACTAACACACATTTGCTGCTGGTAGAGGATGTTTAAGTTTCTTTGCAACAAGCCAAGCTTTGTTGCTTGATTCTAAAAATCCTCAGGGAGGATTTTATGTTCACTCAGAACTTCTTTGTCCAAAGTACTCCTAAGATGTATGTGCAGGAGTGTGGATCTGCTGCAACACAAAGGTGGAGGTCCTCTGAGTTTACGCTCGTCCCCAGTGGATATCATGTCCTGAAACCGCAGGCTGCTGGTGATTATCTCGCTCACAATAGTGTGTTACCAAGAGGTACTAGTGTTTTAATGTGCAATCAGCTGTTTTTCTGACAGCTGCTACACACACACAGCTAAGGGGGAGCTGTTCCAAACAAAGGCTACATATTGGATGGGGCTTTCTGCTGTCAATACTAATCAATTAAAAATACTGAATGCTGAGGGGAGATTTTGGCAAACACGTCCGAGGAAATCCTTCAAGCTAATAAACATTCAGAAAATTCTCAAATGTCCTGATGGCAATTCAAGTCAGCATGTGTTTAAAGAAATCAGAAACGTTTAAATTTTTTTATCTCTAGCTACAATATCTTGAATACGTATTTTTGACATATTGCATTATAGCCATAAACCTCAATCTATTGTACAAGTGATTTTATCTGACAGACCAACACAAAGTATAGCAGTAAAATGAAATGAAAGTGATACTTCTACTCCCATTTTTATAACTACAAGTCTTCTGAGGCATTCCTCCAACAGCTTTACACATTTAGATATTGAGGTTTTATCCATTCCTTGGAGTAAAATTGGTGTAACAGTGTAGATTATAACAGATGCCTTGATGTGCAGTATTAGTTTTCATCCATACATAGAATTCAGTAAGATCAAAAAGTTAAAGCTTGGTCTCTGACAAGAGCACATTTGTCCACAAGTCTGCTGCCAAATGTGTTTTAATAAACTAAAATATGATTGTCTTTTAATCACAACTGTTTGATTCAATTAGAAAGTTACAGGATGCAATGTCTCTTTTCATTTTAAAAGTGTGCAGAATAAATAGTGTGATCTTGAGTTGAGACCTAACCCTGCCCTAAGATAAAGCTAATTGCTATAAATGCTGTTTTCTTATAATTCCATAACTCAGCATGAGAAAGTCTGCATAGTTTTGAACTTCTTTAAAACTGCAAAAGAAAGAAAAGCCTGGAAGAGAAATACACTCGCTGAATGTAGATCAACAGAAACCGTTATACAATGGGTTTAACGATGCTATATCCTTTAAGTGATTCCTTTATCCACAGATGAACGGAGTTCACTTCAAATGCATTTAAAAGATTCAGAAGGAAAACAAGTGTTGTGTTTATTTCAGCTCCCCCCAGCTGTTTAATACATGAGATCAAACCAAGGTTGAAGAGAGCTGTGTGTCGAAGAAAGAAGGTACCGATTCCTGACGAGCCAAGGAAGAGAAAGACTAGAGGATGCTCTTCATCGTACCAGCCGTTCTCCTTTCTTCTGATGGCTAGACACCACACACACACACAGAGAGAGAAAGAAAATAACCCCATTATAACATTTCCATTTGTTGCATTTGCTTTCCATCAAGAATAACTGAGCTGACCTAGGGTGGAAGGATTCCTGAACTTTTGATCAAAGAGTGAAAGAGCAGGGATGAGAAAAGGGTCAGAGACATTTGGTTAAAAAAAAAGAAGAAGAAGAGGAGAGAAAACAGAGCAAGAGAGCAAGACGAGAGAGCTCCAGAAAGCTACCCACGATGCATCTCCCCCCCGCCTCTCAGTCAGTGGGGCCATTAGCCAGCAGTAATTGTGTTAGCCTCTCTGGCGCAGCCATGTTGAAATCAGTTTAGCATAGATCGCAGCCTCACACACACTCTTGCTTAAAAAGGAGTGCCTACCCTTCCCTGCCATCACCCCAGCAACCAAACACACATATACACAACGGCAGGATGATGATGTGGACGGCAGGAGAGTATTTGACTGTGGTTTGAGGCACTTAAAGAAAAAGACACCAGAAAACTCTTCCAAACGTGAACTTGCGATTCACACTGGGGTGCAAACCAGAGATGAACAGGGATGTGGCTGGGCTAATCACTGGAACCAGTGGATCCATTATTAACACATCTTGCTCCAGGGAAAAAAAAAAAAAACATGTTTCTGGTCTGGTGGTGCTGGTTTGGGTTCTAATTAGAAGTTTATCATCTTTCTCTCGACATCACAGTTTTGCTAAGAAGTCCAGCAAAAAAGGCTGAAGATAAACCAGAAATTCAAATAAAGTTATTGATGTAATGTGACATGTTGGCCTTTTGAGGATGGGAGACATTTGTGTAAATGAGCTTGAGAGTGTGGCCACAAGTCTCCCATGAGTTTTAATAACTAAACACTTCCAGTAGAGAAGAATAACATATCAAAGGCCAATCACCACAGCCATATCAATGTGGACCATATTGCTATGCCAAAGAACTATGTGGATGCAATATTTTATAGGTTACAATATTTCAAAAAGGGATGGGCTGGTTACTGGTATTGAGATACACCACTGTTATAAAAAGTCACGGGTTTAAACCAGCTAAAACAAGCCATCTCCGTATGTATTTAAAATACTTTAAAAGAGAGGATAGAGGACAGACAGTTACCCTGCGGCCCTCCCCCACATGTTGCCGTTTGAAGCAAGAAACGTTTTACACCAGTCTCTCAGTTGAGAAAGACAAATTCAGATGTTTGGAAATATTTCCTGTGAAGATTTGCATTAAGGAAACAATTTTAAAATAGCAGTCAAACTAAAGAGGACAGTGTGTATTCTGCAGGTCTGGTTAGCTCTAACATGATTACAGAGGGATGATTCTCTTCAATAAAGTTTTCATTGGAGCAGATTGTCTGACCAATTCCCTTGTTATACTTGTGTTAAACTACCATCTTCCCATGGCTGCAGGAATGTTAAAAATATTCCCATTAGGCAGATTCAACAAACCCACAGTAAACCATTTGATAGAATTACTTCATGATGCAGTAGGGCACATCCGATTTATGTTGTGTGAGAGATGCTATTCTCACAAACTGATTCTAAAATCCAAACAACAATAAATAAACAAAGATATTGTTAAAATTTTTAAGATTCTTTAGCCAATATTATTTTTTAAGCAGCTTTACAAGAAGGAACAAAGACAGAAAAGAGGGAGACGGTATCACCAGAGCTGTGGGTTTATGAATAGCACACCTGGTCTACCACTGGGCCATTATGTTACCCCAAAATAATATTTGAACTGTAATTATCAATACGACACATTTTTATTGCAGTACAAATGTTTTTTTTTTCTTTTCTTCTTAAAAAAAGGTATTTTCACTGAAATTTAGTATGAAGTGAGAATCCCATTTCAAATGCAATGTATGCGAACCCTAAGTGATAATTACTTCTGGCAGAATGGATGGACTTTATCAGTCACTGATTTTTTTTATACATGTGATACAAAACTTTAGAGAAAAGGCCCAAAATTGGCAAAGATTTACATTTTTTTAAATATACACATGAATAGAAATAATCTTCTATGTCTTTCGTTTTAAAACCTACCACCAGTATCAAGGAACCTTTTTAAAATTATAGGTCTGAGGATAAAAAAATATACTGTATTCAGTCAAAAATTATTGAAGCTCAGTATCTGTCATTAAAAGCCTGATTTGTAAATCTCTAAAAGAAGCATCATAGATCCTCGGCTCAAAATGTTGTTTTGTGCTTAACTTTCTGACTGAACAGCAATACTTTGAGCAAATCACTGCGCAATGAAGCTAAAATATGAAAACAAATGACATAAAATATGTGACACATGACATAAGTGCTAAACCGGGTACTAATAGCTGATAATCAAAGAGGAAACGTTAGGATTAAGAGGAGGAGGAGAGAGGAAGCAGAGGGAGGAACAGAGATAAGGAGAGGAAAGAGGAGTGAAGATGTGGAAGGAGATAAAGAAGGGAAAGACAGAGAAGTGATGGAGATAAGGAGCCAGAGAATGAGGCAGAGAAACAAACGAGCGTGTCAGAGATGGACCGAGAGATGAAATGTGACAAGAGGGTCTCCGAAGCTCCGTCTGGTTTATCAATGGCTGCATGAATGACAGGGTAACCTTCTGTGTTTTTGTGCGTCTTTTAGCTGATTGAGAGCGACTTTGACAGAAGGGCACACTGACATTTCTGAGAGGATCCTGACAAGAAGAGGGAAAGGAAAGGGACACAAAACAAATGAGGGCTGGCTCTCCTGCACAAACACACGCACACACACGCAGAGGACAGTGTGTATTCTGCAGGTCTGGTTGGCTCTAACATGATTACAGAGGGATGATTCTCTTCAATAACTCTTAGCCCTGAGAGCTAAACCTGGATCAATCTAACCTCCTTCCTGTGTGTGTATTTATGTGGCTTTTGTGTATTTGTACCATGTGGGTGTTTGCGTGTGCGCGTGTCTTGCTGCAGGCAAGCTGTTTGTCATGAGGAGTTATGGTGGAAACAACTGTTTTGAAGACATGACAACATAGCAAACATTTTTTTAATCTCTTGCCGTCTGGTCTGCAAAATATTTACAACAACAATCAGTTCCGCAGACTGTCTGCAAAATTCATTTCCTCACTCACACACTGCTGAGGAATTAGATGAATGTCGAAACAATAACATGATCAATCAATAAGTTGGTATAACACCATTTATCAACAACTGAAAATACAAACCGTGGTTTTTTTAAGGTAATTTATCAAGAAAAATGCCAATTATTTGCTTTGCTCTTTAGTCTTTAAATTATTGCTTTTAACCCTTTAAAGCCCGACTAAAGAAATAATTGCTTTGTTTCTTGGTTTTTTTAACAAGACCGTTTTTGGTACCATAACCGATTATCGTTTTGCAGTCCTAATACTATCATAATACAATAGCCGACTTATTCTTTTACAAAAAAAAATACAGAGATCTCTTTTGCCATTCCATACCAGACAAAAATGGATAAAATATATTTTGTAAAATTCAATCAATTAAGCTGTTTTAATAAAATGCTGACTTAAGAACTCAAACTCAATCACAAATAAATACATTTGAGACACACAAGTAAATTGTTGTTAACAGGAAAGCCATTACAGAACTTTATCTATTCATCTTTAATATTAAAATGTCAATTCTTACAAGTACATAAAATGTATTTAGAGACAGATGTTATTTCCAAAATATTGCTTTTGAAATAAGATTTTGTTTTATACATGCATTTAAATAGCTTTTGATTAAGCTCTATATAGGCAATATACAGTTGAAACAGTATATTGCCAGATGATTCTACTACCTTTTTATTACTTGACAAATAATAAACTGGCATTCTGATCAATACAGAAAAACTAACAATGCCATTTGTTGCTGTACAGTATATAGCATACATTTGAAGTTCTTATTGCAGCCCTTTCTCTCTTTTCTTATCTCTACATCCCTTTCTCATTTGTTGTCCTCTTATCTGGATCGTTTCCTTCTCTCTCTTTCCTGAACAATTTCCTCATCTGGAGATCTCCACTTCTCCACATGGACTCTCCCAGAGTTTGACTGATTGGTGTGGCCTTTGATCAAACTGATTGAAAACCGCTGACACAGATACAAAGGTTCACATGATGATGTGTAACCTCTTCTTTCTTTGCTATTCTAGATATCCAAGTTTGTAATATGTTTGTTCTAATACAGGTACCATCTTTTAAATTTATCAGAGTTTTTAAGAAGTTTTAAGCCTTCACTTCAAAATGTAGAAGACAAGAGATCATCTAATTTAAGTAAGGCCATAACTTGCATAACTCAGGATGAAGCAGGGATTTGAACTGGCAACTCTCCGGTTAAAGGACGAAACCCTTTATCCTGACACACTGCTACTTATGAGCCACTTTACAAAACTGTCTGTTTTTACAGAAGTTTCAAACCGTGGTAAAAGTTATTTTTATTGCCACTGCAGTGTCTGTCCTCACAGCAGATTAATGTCTCCATCTAGTTTTGGTAATAAGTTTATTTTCTCACAAATCTAAAGACAAAATGTACAACATCATAAAGATAAGAAATGGCTTGACTGTAAGCAGCAGAAGCATTGCTGAACATTAACTCTCACTCTCTCATCTGCAGATCAATACGCCACATGGCCTCCATGGATGTCTGCTGTAATATCAGCTCTTCACTGTCTTTGGTGTTATTGTGCTCTAACTCATCCACAGTCCTCTTTTCTCATCACAGGACTCAGCTTCTTAGTTCATGGCTCTCTATCGGTTTCAAACGTTTTTGCATCATTTTAAGTTGTTTTCCATTTCTCCATTTGTTTCTCCCATCCTGTTAACAGGATTTTACATATCTGCCACTGATACGTAAAAATGGATACTACAGTGACAGAAGTATCTATAGATAAAAAAGGTTTTTCATCTTAAATGGAAAATATATCTAAATCTAAATATTGTACATTCTTGACTTAATTACTGCTCTAAAGTTCTTTCAGCAAATGACCTTTTTTTTTTAGTCTGCATACTCCAGTTAACCATTAAATGAGTACTACATTAGTTAACGATTATTTCAATAATTAATTAATACCAAATTAACCAATTAATCATTTCAGCTCTAAGACATTTAGAAGCTACAAAGTTGAAAAGAAGGCTGAGTGAGAGCTGAATATTCATGAAAAACAGAAAAGAGAAAGCAAAGGGAAAGGAAAGAAAGATAGAATGGGGGTAAGCAGAAAGATGGAAGGAGAAAAGGAGGAGGGGTATAGTATGTATCCTCTCTTTGTAATTGTGTTAACTGGCGGCTCCAAGCCTGGCCTCTTCAGCTGTCTCACGCACACACACACACACACACACGCACAAGCACACACAACACCTGTGCACAACTGACAGACAGCTCATTCATCACAATTAACCAATTACAGCCTCCGCCGGTCTGTCTGATCCCGCCTACAGCTGGAGGGAAGAGAGGAGAGCAGGAGGGAAAACGGACAATAGTACAAAACACAAACAAGGGCATCAATGCGAAGACAGCCATGTTGTAAAGTGAAGCTCCAACATGCAACTGCAGACTTTTTCTGCATGCATTCTGTAACACCCCTTTATAACAGTCTCTATGCAAGTGTGTACCTGAAGCCACAGTATTGATGGCCCCTTCCTGACCGATGATGTGCTCCTTCAGCCTCCTCTCCAGGGGGAACCTCCTCCTTTCCTCTGCCTCTCGACGTGCTTGCAGCTCCTTAAACTAAGCAAAGATGAAAAAGATCAGCTCACAAGAGAGTCAATGAGTCTGGAAGCAGGAGGAGATGTATGAGGGAGTATTGAGGGGAAATCAAAGTGTAATAGCCTTTCAAACAGGGGCTAAAAGACTAAATAAATACTGTGCTTCTGCTGCTCAGTGCCGGTGGTGCAAGTTAGAAATGTGACTGGCTCGTCACGCAAGTCCGATATGAACACCTGTTTCTCCCTGCTGCCGATTTTTTTTATACGAATGACTGAGTCTATCCTTGTCTAGGGTGTTTACATGCTTTGCTGTTTATAAAATACCCCAAAACTGGGGACTTTAGCCATTAAAACACAATGACTGTTTTAAATTGTGTCAGATAGGAATGGAGTCTCTCCGCATAGTGAGACGAAATACCAAATTAAGGAAATATTTTGGGAAGAAACTGCAAACAGAACAAGATGAGTGAGAGGTTCTTGGAACAAAATAAAAACTCATTTTAAACATGAAAAATCTGAAATTATAAGGAATGGAATAAAGCAGTATTAGTGGTGTATTACAGCAGTGCTTTAATTTGTGATGTAAAGAAGATGTAAGAATAAAAATGGTCACTTAAGAAGTCCAAAATATTAAGTCAGTGCTATTGTGCCATACTCATGACAGTTCCTACACATTTCATTAACTTCAATTTCCCTGCCTTTCAGACTCAGATTACATGTTTCTTTCAATTATATACAGAAATATTCACAAAGGGAATTTATACTGTTTGACTTCAACTCTTAAAAATTCAAGAAACACAGAAGAGTTATGTGGATGGATGGATACAATGTTCATTAGAATGGATAGAAAATATTTATGCCTGAGCGATGCTGTAAAAACACACAGAAATCGCACAAAAATATTTTTTTTTTTCTAAGTTTGGTCCACAAAATCAAACGCAAATATTCCTTCATATATTATTAAATAAAAAGCATCTATCCGTTTATTTTATGTTTTAAATCAGAAAGCTGCAGTGATCCATTTTCTTAGCTCTTCATTTCATCACCTCTCTTTAAAACCTAACAAGTCCTCTGCTACCTGTGCTTTCCCCTCCAATGCTTTGTACTTGTTTAGTTTCTCCTTCTCTTTGTTTCTCACAGCCTCCCCATTTATCCTTCTCTTTTTTGTCTCCTTAGACGCCAGGTTTTCCCCCTGCAGTGGAGGCAAACTGTTTATTCTCTCTCTCCATCTTGCTTAGCTGCAGCCTGCTGTCAAGCTGGTGGATAACTATGGATAACTTGAGTTTTATTTTAAAAAAAAAGAAAAAAAAGGAAGAAGACAGGACCTACTTGCACTACTATATAATGATGAAGCATAAATCAACATATGGAGAAACTGAGCCAAAGAAGATAAAAACAAAAAAAGGCATATTAATTCACATTGCAAAAAATTATTAATAAAGAAGGTAAATCTGCTTTTTCAGCAGCAGGGATCATTTTGTGTTTTAAACAATGTCAAAATGTGTACCTGTTTCCCTACAAAGCAATAATAGGTATTTTCTTTGCATATAACCTTAATTAGACATTATTCTTTGCACATCAGAGCTCAACTACAGTCCAGAAAGCTTTGAAAACTATGTAGAAATGTCACAGGCTTGCCTTTTATGACATGTTTTACACAAGCTTATAAACAGCTTCAAAATCTAATAACACCTATCACTTTCACCATCTCCAGAGAGCTGTTATTGTAGAGCAGAGGTTACACATAGACAAACCAAAAAAATGATCATTCTGCAAAGGGTGAGAACAGAAAGTAGCAAACAGTATATCTTGAAACAACAAAGAAGTCAATTGTGCAAGCTTATAAAACAAATAAATGTGCAGTATGGATGTCAATATGTGACCTCAAAAGTAAATATGTGTATTTGAAAATAGAGCTAAATCTGGTAAATTAACTGAAAAGTTTTTAGATGAGAATTTACTCTTGAAATTTATCTTTATAATTTTTAATCCTTCAAACTCTGTGATCTGAAAGTTAACATATGTTTACCATATATATATTTTTTATCCCGTTGTTATAAATTCTTAAAGACCAATTGGAATCCACTGAACAGGTCAAAGCTTCATCAAAACTACCAAAACTAAAAAACTGAAGGCGGATACAAAAATTCATCTAAATACTTCCAACCCAAAACAACTTGCCCTCACCAATGACTTAGCGCTGTTCTCAATCACAGTTTTGACCCCAGTTAACCTCTACCAGCTTTTAAAACTTAAATACTCAACAGCACCTGTCAGTCAGTGACGACACAGACACAGACTCTTGAGGAGTATCGGACAGTGAGCATGATGTGAAGTCACTGAGACAGATGTCCATTGAGTGAATAGACCAGAGTATTTCAGACTAGGAAGGGGAACAATTGGAAGAATAAAAACTGTTTGGACATTGTGCAGAGTTGCAAACAAAATTAATCACTGTGCTTGCATGAAAGTGCAGTGTAGTTTATACCTTGCCCTCCCACTCCTGCAGAACTGTGTTGACTTCTCCCTCCTTTGCATAAGCCCGGGGCGTGTGTCCCAAACTATTGGTTTGCAGCGGGTTGGCACCTGTAAACGATGCAATACAAATTTACAATTGACAGTTTAGTTCCATGCTCTAATTTAGCAGCTGTTTTTCATCCTATTAAAATAATACAGACACGTCTCAGTAGGAAGAGCATTGTCTAGTGAAGATGGTGTTAAGAGGTCAAACTGATTTAATGATTATTGAAGCCCTCTGCACAGAGTTGGAAGACTCATGCAATGCCTCTGTAGGGGGTTTCATTTCTGCAACGTGTGCCAATAATTCACCCATGACCTCTCCAACCAGGCACTAAGACCCTGGACTCTTGTACCAACTAAACACACAGCAGGTTGTTTAACCTTAACAACTAGTTCAGTAAAAGAAAATAGTAGTTAATGGAGTAAGACTATGAATGCTGAATTAGTATGATGTCACAGCAGATGCAAAATGTGGCAGCCCTAGATAGAGGTTGGTCAGTAGGTTTAGTGTCTTCTGCATAGTGTCCCATCAGTTGTATCTATTTCTTAAGGATTCTATATGTTTAAGCCACAGAAAGTCATATGTAACTAAAATTGAAAGGAAAAGTACATGTGGCTTACAATTATTTTTTCTAAAAAGTTTGGCACATTTGTATTTAGCCCTTTATGAGTTCACACTTTGGAAACCACAGGTACAGCTCAAATTAGAATATGACATGATGAGACTCATTTATATTAAATGTACCATTTGAAAATAATCTTTAAGCAGGTATTAAACTTTGTAAGGAGCCGACATTTCTTTTCTTTTTTTTCTCTGAAGAGCTTTTGCGGCGCTAGTGGCTCATATTTTTGACAGTAGGCATACAGGAAAGAGGGAGAGGAGAGAGGGGAAGACATGCGGCAAAGGTCGCCGGGATCGGGAGTCGAACCCGCGACGTCCGCGTTGAGGACTAGGGCCTCCAAACGTGGGGCGTTTGTTAGGGTTTTCATTTGCTGCAAGCAGAAAGTCAACACCAGTAACAGCAATAAAGGCTGAACATCAATGCTGATGTTCAGAAAGACATATTTATATACCAAATATATCATTGCAACATCAGTGGGTGCAAGTGATTGTAAAGTAATAGTTGCCTAATGTATTTCAAATATGAACGTGCATTTTTTATGCTAATATAATGTTTAGTAAGTTGGACAGTTTCATGGCAGCAGATGCTCACAGTGGTTCCAAATGACATTGCTTAATATGCTAGAGGTCAGAGTGATAGAGGCACAGATGAGAGAAAGAGAAAAGAAGAAAGCAGGCATATGCCACAATTCATATCATCTTTGCCATAAATATATCAATAGTATTTCTAATATGTAGCCCTTAGTCTTGCCACAATTTCTCAGCTGAAATTGGATTTAGACTTTGACTGGGCCATTCAAAAATACTTACATGGAATGGCTTAAATCAAATAATATGGACGCAACAAAGTCAGATTACAGAGGGTTGAATATGTTATGCACTTTTAAGGTTTTCCTTGCTTCAAATTTTTCCCTCTAATTGAGGGATATGTTTTGTATTGGTCGCTCACAGAAATTCTCAATGAAGTAGTCCGACATTTGCTGCAATAATGTGAAAAGATTTAGGGGTAAGAATACATTTACAAACACTGGACCTTGATAGGTCACATGATCACGTGACATCATAAAAATCACACCAGGTAGAAACTACAAAATTTTAATGTCACACAGTTCATGTAGCTCAACTCTAATCAGACTCTAATCTTTGGCATTTGAATTATGAGAATTGTTTGCAAAAATAAAAATGTTTATGTATCGACACAAACCAACTGCATGTTTGATGTAATGAAGCCTATAGTTATCAATAAAATGATTTATGGATTAAAAATTAATTAAACATTTACAAGAGAGTGTAAAAACATTTGATATAAAATCTGTCATTAATGAGTAGTTCGTGATGGTTGTAGTTGATCAAAGGGATTTGGAAGCAATATTTAAAAAATTACAATACCCATCATCCAAAGTTATTCTTTGACAGAGATGGGATATAATCAATGCAGGTAATGGCTGATCTTATTACTCTGAGGCCGGACTACAGAGACTAATAATCATTGTGTTGATTATTGATAAATCCTTAAATTTCACAACCCGCTCCCAAAGCTATCGATCCTGACAACAATACACCACTAACAGTCCCCCAAACAACAAAAACATGAGGGAGCAAAGCAATAAAGCACCCCACACCGCACACACAAACACACACTGTGGACATAATAAATAGCATCATTTAGGGCTTTAATATCAGGCCAACCCTCTGGGCCATAGCACTTTATAACAGGATCAACACTAACACACAAGCAGACACACATACACACACATATCCCAGCTGAACATTGCCTTTCTTCCTGTGTCACCCACACACAATCACACATTTCCCTTCATTAGGAGTGCTTTAGTTATGCCTATTAGGATTCCCTCCTCTTTCTCATTTCCTCCTCCCTCTCTTTCTCTGCAGCTGGTGGGAGAGAGCCCCTGCTGGTCTTTATGCATATGTGTTGCTCCTCTGTCTGTTTTTGTGCATCAGTGAGCATGTGTGTGTCTCTTCTGGCCTCCCACCACCTACAGAGCTACCCATTACTCAGTGCCCCTGGCCAGAGGCCTGATGTGGAGCAGGGGGAGCAGCTAGAAAGCTGCTGCAGGTAGGGTGGGGAGACTGTAGGTCGCGGTGAAGCCTGAGGGTCGGCCTGAAGACTGTGATGGATGAAGATGGGAGCCAAGGTCCAGCTCAGGCCAAAAGAGCAAACCCACAGCTACAGGAGTAACGTGGGTGCACACAAACACAGGGGAAATAACAAGCTAAAGGAAAGGCATGAACACATACAGTGCATCAAGATAAAGACAGATAAGAAGAGCAAATGACACCTAACCCAACTTTTTCAACATGATGCAAAACTAAGGATGTAAGGCAAATCAAGGAAGAATAAAAAGAAAGACCTGAAAGGATGCAAGGTTTCTCAAAATTGTTTAACACAAATCATAAGATAACACTTTATAAAATCTCCTGTTATGCATATATTTGCAAAGGGTAACAGCAATGAGGGCGACTGAAAGCCTGCTACGTTTTTGAATGTTATTGGCCATGATGGTGGCGCCAAGAAAGCAAAAGGCCCCTGTCGTCCGGGCAACAACCAAATCTGTCATTAATCTGATTGTCTTAAAACAAATGTCCCTGCTTTGTGAAATTTCTTACCTTTTTAATTCAAAAATGTTTCTGCAGAACATTTGATCTAGTTAGACGAAGTGATTTGTTTAAGCGCACTCGCAGATGTGGGGTTGAGACGGGAGGGACGGGGGACAGAGCTTCAGATGCGCCATCAATCATAAACATAAGCAAGACATTAATACAGGCTTTTGTGTGGGTTTGAGGTGGTTAGGGGTGTTTTGTCCAAAAAGGAATGGTATTTTATTAAAGATGCAATCAGCCTAAAAAGAAACAACTGCAAGTCATTTCCAAGCTAAAAAAGAGAAAAAAAGGAAAACAATCACAGAATATATGAATATATATGTACGGTAACTGAAGTGTAAGTGTACAGACACACATGGCACATGTAATATAACATCATGTAAAAACACTTCCTGCAGTTGTGGAGATATCCCAAGGGCATGTTCTGTGTTCACAGTTCAACAAGGCATAGCTTGTTTAAGAACAGCTCAGCTGGAAGCAGAGCAAAATACGTTGCCCCAGGGTGTGTGCTTGTGTGTCTGCATGCTGGTGGAGCTGAGTCAACGACAGGTGTAAAGGGGGCTGGGAAAAATGAACAAATTATGCATTATAGATGAGTTTTGTAAACCTATTTATAGCAATTATATCAACTTATTTAACTGATAAAAGGAGTGAGATTCTATTTTATCTTTCTTCTTATTTCATAGTTATTTCTGTGACCATGGAAGCCATTCTCATAAATATCACTTTTAAGTGTTTTGTAAACACAGGAAACATTTCAGACAAGAGGACAAAATTTAAAAAATTGTTTCAGTTTTTTTAAAGCTGATGCCAGCAGTTCAAGAAAAAGCTGCTTTTTTGCCGTTAATTCCCAAGAAAGAAGATGTCTTTTTCTCAAGCAAAACATCTTGATTCAAATTTCTGCTTCAGCACATTCTTCAGTCCCGCATGTGCTGAAGCAGACTCAGGTCTCAGGTCTGCTTCAGCACATGAAGGGCAGTGTGCCTTGAAAACCAGGGTTGGAAAACACTGATCTAGAGAACACTAATGTTTCCATTTCCTCTTTTCAAAATCTATCAGGTTCAGTCAAAATTGACAGACTATGAACAGGAGTTTTATAGTCTTGCCAAAAATCCTCCTAGGTTTAGGCCTGGCCCATTTGAACCCTTAATGATTTAATATGATCTACACCAGTGTTTCTCAAGCCTGGTCCTCAGAGCCGATTCGTCACATCACATGGTTGGCATTCATTTAAGTCAGGCAAAAACAAAACACCTAAAACATACTCTGATTCCTGATGCAAGTCTTTTGACGTCACCAACAACTTTGCTTTTAGGATTTATCATCTTCTGAAGAAGAGCCTTCTGACGGAAACCATGCCCACAACATGATGCTGCCACCACAATGCTTTCTGGAGCAGATGGCGGGTTCAGTGTTTTACGTTTTGCACCAAACAGAGGACTCTGTATGTAGACATATAGTACGAATTTAGGCTGAACTGACCAGGACACTGTATATTGAACTCTTCAACACTTTCACTTTTTGGGATCTCCAGGCTGACAGGTTTTTTGAGGTTGAGAGTAGCAACCTACCAGCCTCCAGCAGCATGTGGACAGCGTGTGGGTCATCAGCCAGTGTGGCGTAGTGAAGCGCGGTGCAGCCACGGAAACCAGCCCTGCTGCTGAGCCTGCTGCTGAACTCATCCTCTCTGGATACCAACACTATATAAAACATGTATAGAGACAGAAGAGATAATGAACCCGAATCTAGAAGATCTTTCTTTATCTAGCAATTGTCCCCCCAAATTTTGTCTCTACTGTCTAACATCATAGGTTATGATTTAGGAGATTTCTTTTTCTGTTCTTTTGTAATAATAGAGATGTTTTATCACTCTGTCCTTAGTTGTGTTTCATAAAAACATTCATCTATTCTATCATCCATTTTTATTTTCTCTGCCTCTTTTCTCTCCTCTTGTGTCCATCAAAATCTTTCATCACCTTCCCCTCCCTCCATCCTTATAACTTTGCCTCATCCATTTCCAGAGTTTCTCTCCACTCCTGGTATCTTTCTCCCACTCCATTCCCTGCAACCCCCTAAACATCCACGTCTTCCTACTCCTCCATCTTTAACCTTCTTTTCATCCTTATTCTTTCAGTGCCTTCCTCTCTCCCTCCTTCCTTGCTTCATCAGTCTTCCCCATCCTCTCTGATAGTCTCCTTCTGCAGTGTGTGCATGTGTGCGTGAAACACAGGGTGGGATAATCATGGCTAACCCAATAAAGCGTCGCACAGACCCCCCTAGCCCATCCATCAGTGAGCGTCTGGGAAACGCTTCCCCATGCTACGCCGGCCCCACGTGGACCCAAACCTGACAGCCATATAAATGTCTGCAATATACATATCCCGTATAAATATGTCTGCAGAAACCCAACACAGACTGGATGGTGGGGGGTAAAGTGTCGCTGCATATGTGTGTGCGCCCTCATGCATGCATTTGTGTGAGTAACTGAGTAGCTTGGAACAAAAACAAATAAAAAATACATTAGTTGTCACTGAATATATTAAATAAATAATACAGAAGGAATCGAACATGTGCATAAATGTAAATTCTTATGCAAATTATTATGTCTCATAATATCTGCAGGTTAGCGTGTGTAATAAAACAACAACACACACACACAAGAAGGCAGCTGTGAAGTTTTTCTACCTTCCAGAGAGTGGATGCCTTTCTCCCTTGAAGTGTCATAAACATTGTTGAAGTCGTCTCCAGCATTCGGGTCGGCTCCAGCTTCAAGAAGAGCTTTCACCGCACTGAAAAAGAATCGGAGAAAAGACACATTTCTTTCCTGCTTCCTAATTTCTGAATGCAGAGATTTTGTTTTAGGCTCAGGACACAAAGACATCATTCCAGGAAGAAAGACTCCTCTACTTTCTCATTGAAAGACATAAAAACCTTGTGTAATGTAAAATCAGTCAATAACCATTCACTAAATAGGTTTGACCATTTAAAGATATTATTACTTTATTTCAGGTTGCTTGTTCTAAACACTGGATGCTCATGGATATTTGTTTTTCTTGCCTGTTTCAGTTCGGACAGACCTATCTAAATGTTTCCCTGAAGAAACACACTGAAAGACAGACTTGTTTATCCCCTTCTGGTCAGTGTCATTTTCATTTAGAGGAAACTACATTTAGACATCAAGAGGCGTGTTATTGAAGATTTCTGTTCACCTTTCATTTTTTAATCACAATTTGGAAGTTTGTTTGTTTTTTTCCATCCTTTTACAACAAAATTGTTCAAGTTGTGTTGCTTCCGCAACCTGACCAATTGAGTAAGAATGAAGCAAATAGCCTTGTATCTCCTAATCTTCTCTCAATAAAAAGACAAAAAAAACAACAAAAAACTAGTAAATGTTAAATCAGAATCCAGTTTCAACAACAATTAATGGGTTGAATTCATTATAAGAGTTATATGATTTTAAGAGTACACAATCATATTTTATGTTTTATGAGTTTTATGTCCAGAAAAATTGGGAAATTTTTCTGTGTAAACACAGTTTAAATTTTTTTTTGTTGCTATATTCATATCTTATAACACATTTACAAACAATGTGGCTTCTTTTTCCATGTTTTCTGAGGAAGGTCAGATGGAATACCTAACTACTCATCTTTTTCATCCTGACCTTTTCTTCCTCAAATATCATAACACAAAAACATGCAAATGCTCAGTTTTGTCAAACTGACCATAACACATTCGCCTGACTCACTTCCATGTATCCTATCTTGTTATGGTGAGATAGAATACAATGGGTACTTCCTCTTTTCTCTTCTTCAGTTAACATTTGTATGTCTTGTAACACATACATATGTGCAGAGTGAGGAGGCAAAGGTCAGGCCCATTTCCGGCACTGATGGGGGCCCATGTGATGAGGTGGGAATGTGTGTGTAGTAGCCCTTCACTGGAGCGGACCGCCTTTTAGAGCAAACAACCACCTCAGCAACACCACTGACTGTGACCTAGCGGATATTTCAGGTACCGTTCCTCCGTCTAAGCTCACTTTTATTCTTTACCATCAACGTGGGCATTGGCTTTGACCCTGAGACACATATTTACGCATGAGCACAGAAAAACAAAAATATTCTCAATGTGTGCTGACAGGGTTGACAGCATGAGAGGGGTGGTGGTTAACAACATCACCCCTGAATACATGTAGTATCTTCCTACACACAATAAAATTGGACTATTCTACCACAGTAAGACTTTCAACATAGAAAATGTAAGGAACCAAGCAAAAAAAAAAAGAAGACTTTTGCACCATATACATTTTTAGGAATCCTTTTATTAAGTTCTACATAACATATCTACCAAACACTATTTTAAAAACTTAGGCCAAAACCTATGTACATTTTAATATTTGTCTCTAATCAACAAGTCTACGACACGTCTTCAGATTTTAACGGCATTGAAATTTAGGTTTACAATTACTTTAAATACACAAGCATTCTGGAAGAGTTATCTGCTTGCAAGCTTAATCTTTTTTATTTTTATAAATGTTTTTCATATAATCCAGATTATAGAATGTCATAGAAGAACAAATGAAACATGCGGGGGGTGAACCTTTTTGACAGGTCTTTGTGTTTGACTTGGCTAAAGGCTTATAAAAACTATCAGGGGTCTCCTTTTGTTACTGTATCAGTGTTCCTTGGGGTGGGGTTGGGGAGAATGACCTACAGAGGGCGACTCTCTCATCCTTGCAAGCACTTCTACAAACACATGGAAGACGCCTTTTGACACAATTTCAAACTAAGTTTGGTCACACCAGGGTGAGCAGGGCTGTGTGAAGAGAGGAGATGGTCTGAAAAGGTTTAATGGTATAAGAAAGGTAAACACAGAGGAAGATAAAGAGAGGAAAACTTTAGAGAAGGATGAGGAGGGAATCAAAGGAAGAAAACAATGCTAAAGAGAAAAAGGGGATGGAGATTTAATTAAGCAGGACAGTACTAAAACTAATGAGCTTTTAAAAGCAGTTTATAGTTTTACTAATCAACTGATGATCAAGTGTCTAAGTTTATTTCAGACAGTCAGGAGAGGAGTTACAGCTGTAATTTGAGCTCAAACTAAGACATGAAAAGGTTAATTAGGTTTACCTGCAATGTTAAAGGACAGAACCTCATATAAAAGGTAAATTATCTACCAATCTTATTCTTTTAGATGTTATGTTTGATTTAGCAGTGTAGTCAAAGCCAATGTAAGAATCAGTATTTTATTAGCCTCCAGTGTACACAAGGCTGTACAATAAAATGTCCAAGCAATGACAGTTTGCCAAAGCTGAGCAAGTCACTTATGTTGTGTTTGTGCTTTTATTTTTTCATTACGTTGGAAAGAAACAGGAGATGGATCGCTCGCGTGTTGCAGTGCTACTTGATAGTTGTGGTCCATTGTGAAGATCCATTGTTACTCAAAAATCAGGAAGACGGTGTAAAGTCCTGTTGCACCTTCTATTCTCTGCCTGAGCTCTGTGGCCAGGTGAGAGGCAGCCAGACACGAGGGCTGGTGTTTGTTTTTTATCCAGCCCTGGAGGGAAGATGGGAAACAAAGGCTTCCGCCTTCCTCGTTCTATAACAAGACACCGGAGCTGAACTGACCATCCATGTATCAAACCACCTGGACCAGAAGCTGGACCTCATTTGCTCCTGCCCTCACCTAATTCATACCTGGGGTCAAAGAGTCGTAAACTGTTTCTCTGCACTTGATTAGTATTTGTTACTAAATTTCAGCAAACAATGAAGCACATCCAAACATTCACAGCATCACATTAGACAACTAGCTGACTAAATCTGAGTATGTTTTTCTGTAAATTACAGGCAGAATTGGTCAAACACATTACCTGTTTTGAAAATTGTAAAACCTATAAGAATTCAAGAAGATGCAACTTTTCTTCTGAAATCAGTTAAGAAAAATTGAGCTTTGAATAAACAATCCCAAAAGCACTATCTGCTTAATATGATAGTATAATTTCCAAACAATCTTAAGTCATAACCCCTTAAATAGTGCAGTGTTATGAGCTTTAAGAAGGTAGATTCTGAGATTATCTTCAAAATATGGTAGATGATTATGTGACAAAGCCAGACATTCTCCCAAAAGCTTAACATTTATAGCGATCAAACCTTAGTCCCAAAACCATAATTTCTCTCTCTATTCTCACAAGCCCACTCATACACTCATTCCACTATTCCTCTGCTTCGTTTTTATCCCACTCCCACCCAGTCAGTCACTTGGCCGGCTGGTTGGAATGGTCAACAGGCGTTACACTTGGCTAAGTTCTTATTGTGCACGTGAATGCAGTGAGGGAGGAACGGACGGAGGAAGAGAAAGGGAGATGGAGATGTGTATTGTGTGTTAAAGAGCGCAAACAGAGGTTCAGGCCATACGCCTCCCCGATTTAATTCTACATCAAAGCTAAGCAAACACACACACCCCCCACAGCCGATGTCTTACCCTTAACTTCTCCATAACTCCCTCCAAAAGTCACACCCAAACCCTTGGATACAAGTAAGGCTGCATTTTGGATACTACCCACTCCAACATTTTAAGTGGGAGAGCTAAGTGGTGAAATCCTGGAAATATTTAGCTCCAAAAACCACTTCAAGTCCAGAAAAATAACAACATTACAAGTGAAGAACAGAGTAACTCAAGAATGAGATAAAAACTGACATTCTGGCTACAGGCAAGACCTTGTTCATGACTAATGTTTTGAGTGTTTTCACTTAACAGCTGCAAATAAAGTTGTGTGTGGCTGAGTAATAGGCAGTTGGCCTGTAAGATATTTGGTATAACCTCCCCTTGCTTCCTTGCTTATGTGTGGCTGTTATGTGAGTGCACATAAAGTGTGCGTGGGTGTCTGTGTGTTCGATATGAGTGATGCGCGAGGACCAATGTTCTGTCTTCCCTGCAGCAGTGACGGCACACTAGGGGGTTGGAGGACTGGATTAAACACAGAGGAGTGTCTGTCTTGCTGAGTTATAGCGCTCATAACACAAACACACACACAAACACACAACCTGCAGTAAAACACAGACATTGGATGAAGAGACACAGACAATCATATTTGTATCCAAAAACATTTGACACACCAAGAGTCAATGTCATTAAACACAAAGTGACACACAATCAATATGTTATCCAGACACAAACAGCCAGCACAAGAGATCTAAATACAGGGCACAAAGACATTTTTCACCTCAAAATTCTGTCTTTTTTAGAATAAAAGAAAAGGTGGATGGGTGATATACAAACTGATGAATGTGCAGACAGATAGATGTTACAGCAGGAAAGGAAACAAAGTCTGTAACTTTAATGTTAATTTTGATTAATTACTTTGACTTTAACATGTTTTTTTTAACTCCTTTGCATTTTCTCTCTTTTTCATACAAAGTTTCCATGCATCTGCTTGTATCTGGTAAGCCCATTAATCTGATGTAAAAGCGATATCCACAAAAAACAGCAATGGATGACAAAGTTGCTTCTTTTTGCAAATTTGGTTCTTTTTCTGCTAATTTTGTACTTTAAAAGACAATCTGATGGGATCCTGGAAAAGGCTATGTTGTGTGCAAAAAGGAGTTGGCCAATCACCAAAAGCTATTCAAGCCTAAAATGTTGTGGAAAGGCCAGACCCCCCAAAACTAATGTCAGCAACCGCAGTCTACATTTCTAATGCATTTTTTTTTAAAAGAAGCTCTATCAATGATATGGGGTTCCTGAAACACTTGAAAGTTGAATGTTTTAATAGCCCTTTGCATCAATCTAATGGTCAAGTAACTAAACAACAAAAAAATAAGTATTTATGAGCTCATATGTCTGTCTATTCAATAATTTAACAGCAAAAGGGTTTTTGAATGGAAAATGTTCCTCAGTATATAGTTTTTGATTACAAACCCTGCAATTAACTCGATTAAAATGTTCATCAAGTCCCACAACTACAATATGTATATTTTTTTAAATATGTGCTTCCACTATAACAGGCATCTAATTATTTTTAATGTTAGAAAACATGAAACATGTTTTGTTTAAAATGTTTCTGAATCTCAAATCAAGGACAATATAACTAGTTACTATAGTCCATCAAAGCAAGTCCCTTTTCAGCTATTTTCATATTCAGATTTCACATAATGCTTCTCTCTCATGGAGACCCTTTAACCAGTAAAGTGACCTCAGAGTCCTGATGGAGCAAAGAAAGAAAGAAAGAAAGGCTGGTTAAATTGGATTTGGCCCGGCCTTAACCTCAGTCCCTCTCTGTGTTATGTATCTTCTGTGGGCCAGGAGGCTAATTTAATTTGCAGGGGAGCAGAATGGGGGTACGGGTAAATGCCGTCTGTCAGTCTGAAAGTTGCACTTTGCACTCCTGAAGATGTAACAGTAAAAACTGCAGCAGGAACACGCATGACATATGTTCGCACTGTAACCAACCTGGCAGCTGTCTTACTCAAAACCACTACATCACTCTTACGTGTGCAAACAAAAGGAGGCGAGTCAGAAGTTTAAAACACACAACTTATTCAGGAGCTTAAGACGACAGAAACAGTCACTGACCTGTGCTGTCTGTTCATTGCAGCCACCATGAGAGCGGTCCATCCCAGCCGGTGGCGATGATTTGGATCCACGCCTTCTTTTATTAGCCTTAGGGGAAAAAACTAAGTTTTATTTTACAATCATATCTTCCATGATAGAAGATTGTAGATGGGAGTAGACAAAGCAAAACACAACACAAACTCTTCCAATTTTAACATGTACTAAAATATTTAAAGAGAAAAATATAAAAATAAGAATAAGTTAGGCTAAATGCTTGAGTATTGTAATACAGACGGGTTGTTCATAAGGCACTCTTATCCCTGTCTTGACGAGTTAATGCATCTATGACCAGACCAGGTGTGTGTGTTTGGGGGTGGTTTAGCCTCAGGGTACACCATCAGGTTCTGCGGTGCCACTGTCCCCCTGGATGCGACTGTGTAAGGAATCCTTCTGTCACGTCTCGTGCCGGTCAGACAGGCAGAGTCGGTGTTTACAGTCAACAGGGTGGCCTCTTTCTGGTCTGCACTCAGCCCCGATTTGCTCTGGCTCCGTTTTCACTACCTGTTCTGCATGAGGTAGCAGGATTAGGATACAGAGCTAATGGTTGATGCTGCAGCTGCAGATCGGCTCCAGCCAAAATGCACAAATCTTAAAAGTTAAAGGTGGGGCCAGCATGGCAAGCAAAAACAATTTAATCTCACTGAAAAAGGAAAACGGCACTGGACCAAAATCTACTTTAGATAAATTGGACTTCTTGAAACCTAATTGGTATCACTATGCACAACTGCAGCTCTGTGGGAGAGTGGTTGTCTTGCAATTGGAAGGTTGTAAGCTTGATTCCAGCTTTCTGCTCTCATGTATTGATGTGTCTCTAGGCAACCCACTTAACCCCAGGTTGCCTACCAGTCGATGTATTTATGTGTGCATGTTGGTTAGTGTGACAGTCACTGTAGTGTAAATCACATTGAGTCGAAAGTATGATTGGTAAAGGCTCTATACAAATTCAATCCATTTACCATTTTATTTTCCCATTCAATAAATTCAATCTCACCAAAAATATACCAAGTCAAACTGAAATTGGGGTGTCAAAAAGTAGACTTCTACGTCCAGTGTCCTCCAACTTTTAGATATCTCTAGTTCAACACAGCTGAATCAAATGATTGAATTACCTCCATAGCATGCAGTCAAACTCTTAAGTTCTACTAATGACCTCATTATTCCACTCAGGTGTGTTGAAACCGAGACATTTAAGATTTACAGCACACCGGCCCTGAAGGACTGGATTTTGACACCAATGATAAAAAGTTTCTATCTATTTTTCAGATCAAAATTCCAAACTTTTTCAAAGTCAAATTTCTAGTCATCAGACCAATTTAAGCCTACTTTACCGTAAAAGTATGCTCACATTACTGTGATGATAAAGAGTGGATGTATGGAGGCAGAGACGAATGGACATATGGACTTTAATCATTTATCCATATTTATCCAGATATAGAAAATACTCAAATTCAATACTTTTCCAGACTTCACAGGAACATCTCCCATTAAATGTTGCATCAAGTTAAGCTACTGCTGAAGAATCATGTTGCATGTATCTTACCAGAACCTACCTTTTAGTCCTGCAACTACACAGTCCAAATAAAGGCAATAATTCCAATAATAAACAAACATTAAAGTATATATAAAAGGGAATATTTTTTCCATCAGCACAAATTGTATTTAAAATGTCTGTATGCAAAATGTATTTTTATAACTATGGAGTTAAGTAAGTTAAGGAACAAACCTTTATGCAGTGATGAATTTTTAAAAGCCTTTAAAAAGGAGACCTTGATTTGAAAGAGTGCCTCTCGGCAGACACACCCTGACACTCCGCCACTTCTGATAACTCAACCAAAGCACTTAACACATCTGTGACCTGCTGAATGGCTGACTCCCTGCACTCTCACCTACACCATCTGCCACATGTGGACAGGTAACCCAAGCCTGAAAGTGGAGACACACATTATGCACACACTGAGATACGGGGATTTAGATACCAACCAGAACCAGAACACACACAGCCAGCTCTAAAATAAACATTTATGGTATCCGTATATGAATATCATAACTGAATAAATTATGGAAAATCGGATTAACATGACTAGCAAATTTAAAATGTGCATTAGTTAGAATTTGTGTATATATATATATATATATATATATATATATATATATATATATATAAATGGTATTTTAAAGTAATTTTCTGTCAAATAAATAATCAGCAAAATAAATCTGACTAAGATCTATAAAAATGTTTCCAAAATACATTACAACACACTCCTTTTCACAAAAGTAAGAGGAAAAAACCCTAAAGTTTGAAATTAATGCAAAGGACATTTTCTGCAGAAACAGATGGTTCTACTCTGCCACCTGGTGGTTTGTGATAGATCTGCAACTAAGAATGGGCTTTCACAGCAGTAAATGTTCCTGACTGTTCTGGAAACTGTCCACACAGCATTTCATTTGTGACCATACAGGCTCAATGTGGCAAACACATTGTGTTGCACTGAAAAGATCACATCCAATAAACATGCTCAGAATTCAAAAAGGGGAAGTGAAATTATATGTTTGAAGTTCCTGATGAAATTAAAAATCACTTTCCCATCAAAAGAAAATGTTACAAAGCAATTGTGTCTTATTGATTATGTTTTCCCTACAAAAAAGAAGAAGCAATGAAGCAAATTAAGACCTTTGAATATGAAAGTGACAAAACTGTTTTATCAATGAGTTTGATGTACAAAGAACATGAACAGAGGTTTGAGAAAGCTATTCAAAACAAAAAAAATGCCTAAGTTTTTTACTCATTAAGCTGGAGAAATACTAACATTTCATATGATTACACCAAACAGTTATTATAATTGTTAGTAGTAGTAATAGTTTCCATTTCAACATTTATGATTTTACAGCTATTTTATACCAATACTTGAAATGCAACGTATAATTTATTTCGTTGAAATAAAACATCCCGTGAAGCATCCAAGTGATTGTGTAAGTCTAGTTTTCAAAGGTTGTATGATGCTGTCACAAAGAACTTTTCCAAGACTTAAACCATAACAAAACTTTACAAAATACTAATTTAAGAAAGACAAATAAAAGGCAAACTCTTTCAATATTTTCTAAGACAAATTACTATACTTTGATACCAGTAGCTGAAATAATGCTAATAACTTATTAATGTACAGTAAAGCAGGTGAGTGTTTGTGTGTGAACTTGTGCTGTACCTGGACACATCCTGTCCATTATTGGTTCTTGCTGCCTCAAGAAGAGAATCATCTGGTCATTTCAAAAGCACAACAATAACATTAGTACACAGTAAAGAGTGTGTATGACCAGATATTGCAGCTAATTGTATTTCTACAATATTTTTAAACTTTTCAGTTTATGTGCAGGATTGAGAACATGATGACGTGTGTACCTTTGTTATCAGAGTCTTTTTTCAGGCAGAGGGCCACTGCTGCGGCTGACAGCACACCAGCAGAGGCCAGGCCTGCTCGGCTGGCACCCCCACCTGTACCCCGGTTCTCATTCCCACCGCTCTGCCTGCTGTCCTCCCAATACTGATTATTTTGTCGCCCTCTACTGGCCAGAGCCGCCCAGGAGCTACGGCGGTTCTCCAGGTTTGACAGCCATCTTGGGGCGAGGTGGTGGTACTGCACCGATGGATTCACGCTGGTAACAGCGGTCTCTTCAGACAAAATCCCCCTCCTGGATACACGGGACGTGGATACGATAGGGTTCCGGTTGGTCTCCGCCTGTGTTTCGCGGAAACATTGACCTGCGGTGGCGCTGGTCTGGAGCACGCGACCGCACGGTGACAGGCTGCGCGACCTTCGCGTCAGCAGCCTGGTAGGAACGGATGATAACATGGCGATAAACTCACCCAAAAATTATGAGGTAGATGAAACCCTCAGCGAGAGAGAGACCCGTAATTAGCTTGACACTCTGAGTGGAAAAACGCCGCGTTGGTTCAGGTGTAGCTGCCACCGTTCTTCTGCTGCCTACAGTCTGTTTGTAAGCCGAAAATAGCCGTTTCACCTCATCCCAGCCTTTACGTTACTGGATGTTGTGCATTCTGGGAAATGTAGTTCTCCTCGAAAAGTAGCAAAGCGGCGGTTATAATGAAATGTTAGCTTACGGAGCCCTGCTTGGGCTCTGAACATTTTTTATGTTTTAAGTTTGCTTAATGGACTATCCATTTTAGAGGGAATTTTTTAGGCCTAGATAAATCTAAATTACAACAATGGGATGGAAAAAGAATCAACTAGGTGTGCGAATTACTTTTTAATAGTTAAAACTGACTGACATTGAGATTTAAATACTTCGAACATGCATTCATTTTTGTTATGTCTTAAATTAATATTACTCATTAAAATAATAATAATAATAAATACGTTTCTACATTCTATGGCATCTTTAAAACCGCATATTTTTTTGTTCTAAAGAGACAGATGGGACAGAGAAAAGTTTGTTTTGATTTTTAAGGACTCATTTCAATTACCTGATGTGATTGCTGCTTGTTTAAAAACTGAAACGAACAGTTTTGTATTACAGTGAACATTGAATACGACCACCACCAGATGGCGCCAAATTACAATTGTTAAGGTGCATCTCTGTGTTACCTGGTGACGGACTGGTGACCTGTCCAGGCTGTACGCTTCTCCTCACCACCATGACCACTGCAGATAAGCACCAGCCCCTTCACAATCCTGCAAGGATAAACTTTATGAAAAATAAAACTTGAACATCACAATTTATGTTTACTAGAACAATCAAAATGACTATTTTTCAAGCTTTATGGAATTTGCTATTATAAAAAGCTTTCGGAAAAAACAAAAGCTTTTTCCGATACAGTACCATATGCAAAGAAGACTGAGCTAAAGCGCAAAGTTAAGAGGAAATGCAGTATGTCTCTGCCACTTCCTATTATTATGAACTTGATATAAATAGCATCAATGTGCTTTCTTAGTCTTATCGATTCTTATCTGATTCTGCAAAAATTCCAACTCTGCGTGGATAAAAATGCTCTGATGAATTTACAATAAAAGCACCAAACAGATACAATTAATCAGAAACAAGTCATGCAGAGATTTCTTTTAGATATCCCAGGTTATACTGGTGGGCATTTTCTAAACCTAGCCCTCTCCAACTAAGCGCACATATTTTTTGCCTCAGAATATAAGCCTCTGTGGGCTTCCTCCTGTGGAGTATAATGTTCTAGATTGTGTGCTGGCAGTAGCCCTACTGTCCCTCAGCAGACATGAATCATTGAGAACAACATACTCTGCCAGCATAAATCTGCAGACACTTTTCAGATGTGTCAGTGTGGGTTTGCCGTCATGGATACTTGACATTCATTCCCTCCAGCAAACACATCTGTTATGACACTGTGCATCCCCACTACTGAATAGATCAGCTTCTGCAAAAGGTTGTCCCTGCGAGCCAAAACAGCATGTTCTTGAAAAGTGCTTATATGAGCAGTTGGCAGGTGTAGTAAATGGCCATTATTACATCCGTGCCTTTGGTTCTACAAGACTAAAAAGACTGACTTTGCATTTGCAATTGACATTATATGACTGGCACTGTGGTTTTATGAAGTTCTCACAAAGCAGTGGAAGTATTGAGTCAACTGTGCACTTTGTAGGATGAAGGTTGTTCTTTAAGGAAAAGTTTTTAAACAAAATCTTAAAAGGAAAGTGGATATTTGCCATCAAAACCTAAATTGTCTGGCAGATAATTCTAACAGATTGATATTTAAAAGGCCTCCCTCCCAAAATGTTAGAGGCCCAATAACAAACACAGGTGATGTCACAGAATATTTATTAAGAGAACCTCTGTTTTTAATTTTAACCTTTCCTTAATTGTCTAGTCCAGCGGACTGCAACCTGCAGCTTTGGAGCCACAAGTGCCTTTTTAATTCCTTTGGCCAAAAATTATAACTGATTGAATTATTTTCAAAAATTATAAAAGCAGCAAATAAGAGCTAGCCTTTGCAGTTTTATTTTTGGAGCAACTTTTGTAATATTCTTTGGGTAGTTTCTTTTTTGTCTTTAGGTTGAAAGCTAAGTACTATTTTTATAGTTAAGGTTGAAAATTCTTTAAAAGAAAATCCATTAGTGTAATAGTTAACATTTTTATTTTAAACCTACATCCAAAATTGAAATAGTTTTTCTTTCATTTAAGAATAATGAAAAAATCTATAATAGATATTGTAAACATAGGTATTTTTTTTGAAGGGCTATGTAGCTTCTCTGGCTCTAAACAACTTTTGGTGAGGCAGACTCAAGATAAAAATAAACCAGACATTTTGGCAAAATACTGCAGTCTTTTGCAAAATTAGCAATATTTGGTGGTACAGTATTAAAATTTCATGGAGACAGAAAACGGTGTATAAAAATGTTTTATAGTCACGCAACATTATAAAAATAGTAAATAAAGACACAAAAGACAAAATACTACATTGTATTACATTTAAATATATGAATTGTACTCCGTAGCAACAGTAAAATCCTCCCCAGAGAAGCCAACAGGGGGCAGGCTTTTCCAAAGTTAAAATGCAAACGATACGGCTAATATTGGTCTTGTATTTTTCTAAAACTTTTGTTTGCTACATATGAGTTTAATTAGACAAGATAAATTAAGTTGTTGCTTCACTAAAACAGCATTCAAATGGACGTTGAGTCAGAAAAAAATAAAGCTTCTTTCTATGGCAAATTAACTTATAATACCAAATTCCAGCTATGTGCTTCTGAAAGCAGCTTGAGCGCCACTTCAGAAGTGAGGCTGCGCTTCATGCATCTAAAACATTAAACAACTTTCAAGACCGAATAAAAAGTTTTCAGAAAAAAAGGGCATCTAAGCTAAGCTAACAAGAAGGGTTAACGTGTCACGACTGTAACTGTTTTAATTTTTGCCCTGAAGGGTTTTCCTAATCTAGTCATCTAAATGCCACACGTGTGCATGTGTAGCTCCGAGCGTTACGAGGAGCACCTGAAGGTAACACGGGGAGGTGCAATTTCAATGTAGCTTTCCCTGCGTCGCTCGGTTTCTCCTCCTCCTCTTCCTTTTATTTCTTTTGCCTGCATCTCCACCACCTGCCACAACTGTACCGCAGACATGGAGACATTCCGCTTATTGCTGTAAAGTGACGGAATAAACATTTGGAAGAAAAGGCGAAGGGGGAAACAACGAGGACAGAGGATCAGGGAGGTGGACCGTAGAGCTGGAAGGAGGCTGAAAGAAGAGGTGACAAGCTGGAAGACAGAAACATATGGTTGGACAGAGAGGCGTTTTATTTTACTGAGGACTGCCGAAGCGGACAGAAACTTCTCCAACCACCGGTATAATATTCGCCCATGTCATTTCCCCTCTAACTTGTTCGCTTTAGCTTTGTGTGCACACCTGCGCGAGGCAGCGTCAGTCACACCTCTGTTTCATTAGTTTGTTCAAGGAGGATTGCGGTGTTTGGACCTGCCTGGACGCGCGCGCACACACGCTTCACAGAGAGCATCACAAGACGCGGTGCAGCCTCACGCACGCTTCCTGCACGGGGGAGGGGGGATTTAATTGGACAACTTATTGGAGGAGGTAATAGCTTCGGTTTCTTGATTTCTCGTTGACATAAAGCTGTGTTTTCCAGTGAGAATCTTCTCCTCCCGCAGCTTCTGAAGACAACAAGCCATGTCTGGACAGACAGTGACCATCCCGGACGACAGGGCGTTCGCCAGCTTCAAGGCGGAGTGCCTGTGCGAAGAGGGCTGGACCATGACCTACAGCAAGGGGGGCATCACAGTGTGGACCCAGGTGCTGGAGGAGGGCAAATCCGTCCATAAAATTAAGGTGAGGCGACTGAGTCTGTTTATTAGAAGTGTTCAAAGGAGATTTCAGCTGCAGCAGCAGCTCGGAGAGCTACCAAATGCATACATGCCCAGAATATGGACACATTCTTGAGCTTAGCTACTCCTGAAACATAAGTGTAGTACCTGAGTAGTAAAAGGACTGGACAGTTGCTCGGTTGTCCGAAGCCCTTTTTTGAGATCAAAGTAAGTTTTGGATTTCTTATGGAAATCAAGATCACAAAGTCTGGAGGAAGAGTGGAGAATACAGAATCCTGGAAGTTTAAGGATTAGTGTGGAGTTTCAACAATCTGTGATGATTTTGGGAGCCATGTCATCTGCACTGTGCTTTATTTTAGCAAGTTTGACATCTGCTCAGCCGTCTCCCAGAAAATTTTAGATTTTACACGCAAAAAAATCTAAAATTTTCCCTCTGCTTGATGTCAGCAGACATAAGCATGTCAGCTTCCCTCTGCTGACATGCTTTATGAATAGGCTGATTTAATTTTCCAGCAGGACTTTTCACACATCCAAAAGTACCTGGTTGGATGACCATGATGTTACTGCTTGATTGACCAGAAAACTGACCAGCCCTAGATCTATAGAGAATCTCTGACATGTTGACAAGAGACACCAGAACAATGCAGATTCTGTCAGTCTCGGGCTTCCTGAACACCTCATTGGGGACCCAAGTTGATGACCTTTATGCCACATAGCATCAATGCAACAATTTGTGCAAAAGAGCCAGAACTCCCAGACGAAGTACCACCATTTCTTTAACCAAACTTATTTTTGATTGAGTTTGTGTAACATTCTACTTTTTGAAAAACTGGATAATTATTTAAATTAACACGTCAAATGGAATAATCATCTGTGTGAAATGAATTTATATGACACAAGCTTCAGTCTTTGAGCTGAATACTTAAAGTAAATTAACTTTTTGATCCACTGAGATGGACCTGTAAAGAGAAAGTAAAAGCCCATTCTAGTTCTTTATCCATAAAACATGAATAAAAGGAAAGTTGAGGCATCAGCATATCTACACTCCAGTCGTACTATCTGGATGCAGGGAAGAGCTCTGCTAAATTCCCATATGATCTAAAGTGCTGACATGCTTTAACTGCTGCTGCTGCTTTTTGCTGCATGGGCCATTGTAGTTGTTTGCCATGCTAAAGCTGACTAAGAGGAAGAGCTCCAAAACAAACAAAACTATATATCATCCATTTGCAATCATGGAAGACTAGGTTGAAGTAATTTTTTACAGAACAACTGTCAAGAAAAGCCTAGAGTGCAACATCCTGTTATAAATGTTTACAGTGGTGCTGATGCAACCCTAATGCACTCTGTGGAAAAATTCCCCTTATTTAACAGAAGCGACAGCAGGTGGGGAAACGTAAAAGGCACGTTTATTTCTCCAGAGATAAATCAACTACTGTTAGTAAAACTAGTGTGTTGCAGAAATATTTATACCCCTGGAAATGTTTCATATTTTGTCCCCTAGCAAGCAGTAGTATATAATTAAGAATCAACTGTGAAAAAGATGTAAGAGCTGAGATGGTTTTTGTTTCTTTCATGAATACAAGCCTTAAAACATGTGATATGCATCTGTTTTTGAACCTTTTGACTAAAGTTGACTTCAAAAGTGTAGTTCATTAGGAATGGAGCCTTTTTGGGTGTAACATAAGTTCAGTGTATGTACAGCTGTACCTTGGTACAGTTGTACCTTCCATAAAATGAGACTTTATGGAAGAGGTAAGGAGATCTGGTCAACATTTGCAAAGACTTGTTCATGGGAGAAAACCTAACATTGTACATCATCTTCAAAACACCAACCACATGGGGAAACATAGTGATGGCAGCATTATGCTCTGGGTAGGTTTCATTCTAGATTGACCAGAGAAATGCAGGGCATTCCTGGAAGATGACTTGTGGAAGGCTGCACAAGAATTGAGATTTCAGGTATAAGTTCATCTTTCAGCAGGATAAAAGCCCTAAACATACAGAGGTACAAGGGACTAATTTAGTTCCTGCTTTATGGTCACTATGATTCAGTGGGAATAGTCATCATCTTGCATCATATTGTAGAGTTAACTTCATATTCAAAAGCATACATTAATATTTTTTAATGCTACACTAGGTTTTCTTTTTTTATTGATGATTTTTTCAACACTATATTTGCTCAAATTCTTTATCCTTTGAACTCATCCACTCATTTTATTTGGATTATGTAGCAGCAGTGTGGGGAGTTGTATAAATAAATACATATTTGTTAGTCATAGAATGCTGATCAAGCATAATGGAACAAGAATAATCACTTTGCAGTACAGTGCAGAATCCACTACTGCATTGATAAGGTGGCATTTTTTTTTTTTTTTTTCAAATAGCTAGCGTTGGTTGTTGGTGGTGAAAAAAGAGAAACAGATTCTGTGACAGAAAAAATAATCTGGAAATGTGTTCAAATAAAGTTTGAAGTCAGCACATCTCGCACAGACACGTACATATCTCTTCTATCGTCCTCAAGAAAAAAAAGACACGGCTTGAAACTTACAAATTTTGCAGATCTGATGTAGGGTTCACACACTTGTACAAAAGATGTCACAGATGGACTGTTTTTATGATTTTCACACTATAAAGTGATCTGGATCAATAACTCGGTGCTAAAATGTTGCCTCTTTACATGTGAGAGCTGCAGGGCAGTTTTTACTCCAATCATAAAGAGAAGTTTGAAGTTTAATTTCACTACTCTCAACAGCATAACTATGCTGAAACAGGGTCTATTGTCTGTTGCAGTACTGATGACTGAGTTTTAATTTATTCACTCAGGTCATGTGGTTAGATCTACATTTCTAGAAAGAAGAGAAGCAGAAATTTACTTACATGAAAGTAACAGATTTGGCAGTTGGTCAAAAAAATTGGAATGGTTATTTATAAAAACTGAAATCTTTTTTTTTTATTTTGTCTTGGCATAACTTTTGTTCAGCAAAAGAAAATCAAGTCTTGAAGCTCATATAAAAAAGTGAAGGGTAGAAAATGGATGATGATTCATTTCTTTTGCTTGTATTGTTTAGCATTGTAACATTCATGAAACTGCTTACATTTTCACAAACTTTTTGATACCTCTTTGTGTTGTACCGATAAAATGTCTGCCTCTTCCCAGAAATGCATCTGAGTATGATAATTGTTCATTGTAACAGAAAAGGATTTTTAAATGATATGGTTAGTTAGTGTGAAGAACTTGGGCAAATATGCAATGAGCAAACTCGGTTATCTCATTCAACTGTTTCTCATTTGTCCTAGTGGTTGATGGTGCAGCATGAGGACCTTTTCTGTACTTTAACAATACTTTAATTTGAACGTTACAGCAAGACCGCAGTCCACCAGTCTTGAAAATTGGCCTGTATACCACAGTAGCTGACAGTAATGTGATCTTTCAGAACTGGTTGGGAGAGTAAGCAAACAGAATCGGTTTAGATGTATCAGCAGTCCTTTTTCCTGCTGCTGTATCCGGGTCTGAAGAGTTAACCACTAGGTGTTTACTTTGTTAAATAAATTGATGTGTGCATACATGGGTGTGTGTTATCTTCATACGCAGAGGAGGATCCAACATCATACCATAAATTGGGATCTTACCCGGGAGTCAAGCTGTTGTTGATTTTGGAGTAACATAATCAACACAGTGCAAGTCTGCTTCAATGGCGTGTCAACTCTTTGTATGTTTAAAGGCACAAATCTTCTTATTCGTACTTTTAAAATTATTTACACCAACTGTATTTCCTAATGACAGTTGTAGTTTGCAAACAGTTACACACACACGTTAGTCATTTGGGTTGGGCCTCTGTCTATAACTGCCTCTTATCTTTATGTAAATATGACAGTTACATGAGCTTGCCTTTTACATCGTATCATATTGTCTCAACTTTTGTTTCTGGGGTTGAGCAATTGATCTTCCACTCTACAATGGGCAGTACTATTATTCAGCCTTCGTCAGTTTAGTAGTCTTTGTCGTTTGTACACATTTTAGGAGGCTGGCAATCAGCTGTACAACAGATAGAGCTGTTCTATTTATAGACGGAATAAAAGGCTATAGTTTTGCTGATGCATGGGAGTGATGAGTTATCTGGAACTAAATTCTTAGATTTTGCTTTTTTTTTTACAATTAGAAATTGTAAGGAAAAAGACTATCAGGAGTTATTAGTGTGCTAACTATCATAATAACTACATTTATAATTTACCTGTTCTATTCATCAATTATGACTCTAAGGTGCAGCAGTAAGCACTGTCACCATCATCCATTCACCTCAAGTGTCTAGAAATGTGCTGATCAGAATCATGTGGCAGATTCAGATTTTTATTTCCAAATTCTGAGATTGTATAAAGTAGTAGATCAGTTTAGAGCGTGAGTAAAGCTATAAATCTTTATCAGAGATTTTATTTTCATACTGGCAAATGTAATAGATATAACAGGACCTTGCAGGTTTTGTTTTAGATGGAGAGGAAGAATTATTCTTGCACAACAAAAACAATGACCTTTTATTATCATTTATCTGTACTATTCATTTATTTTGTTACACAAACCTGAGCAAAAATTTAGAGGAAGCACCTTTTGAAATTAACTTATTGTTTTGCTTTGGATGGAGCAACACAATTAGCAGAAGCTGATTTTAGTACGTTAATTCAGTTAGGCTATCTACTTTGGTAGCTAGCCTGGAGTCTGCTGCTTTACAGACATGACTTGTAGTTTATCTGTAATATTAAAACAACTTTTATTTGGAGTTGTAGGTGGTGGTGCCTTTAGTTCCAACTGCTTGATTTGGCATGTTTTCTGGTGGTCAAAATTGTAATTATCCAAGTTTGTCTGGCTTCTAATCAGAGGTTAATTGTAGAAACCTTATTTTAGTCACTTAAACATGTAAGCTGAGAAGGTTTACAGCTCTGTTCTCAAAATCAAAACTGCGGTTGCTGTTGGTTTAGACATTTAGGTTATAAATAATAAATGTTTTATTCTGTTTGCATACACAGACTGAAGCTGTCTGAGTTGAGTGATCCCTCTTTTTTCATAACTAAAGCAGGCAGTTACTTGAAGAATATATGTTCTTGTTTTTAATACTTTTGTGCATTTAATTATTGTAACATAAATTTCAGTATAACACTACAGAAACACCGGTCTGGGCAAACACTGACACACACACACACACACACACACACACACACACGCACACACACACACGCACGCACGCACGCACGCACGCACGCACGCACGCACACGCACACACACACACACACACACACACACACACACACACACACACAAACAAAGAGCCTTCTGGGATTGTCCTTTTCTATGCAGATGCAGAGGGAAGCTCTGCATGAAGCATCCCCAGAATTGTGTTTGGCATTTTTGTATCATCTCTCAAAAGAAGATGACGAGAGCTGACAAGTTTGTAGGAGGAAGAGTAGGTATGAGAGGGCAAAGGGAAAAAAAGTGTCTCATGAAGGAACCAAAGAAAAGAAGGAAAAGTTGGTGGGTTGAGTAACAAGAGAGGGGAAAGGGATTGTTGGGTGCTTGATGTGGGTGGATGCTATACTGTGGCTAATCATAAGCAACTGGATAGATCTCTGTTTTTGGACTTTACTCTGGCCTTTCAGATCTTTCTGAACCCTGTTTCACCTACCTCTTTCCCTCCTTCATTCTGGGCTTTCTATGCTGAGTTTACTGAATTAGTATGTAATAGAATTATACAGATTTGTTCTTAGCAGGGTGTATGTCTTCATTTTCTACTGAATGCCTTTTGCCCCTTCAGCTCTTCTCTTTCACTTTTTTATTCAATTGTCCTCCTACTCCTATTTCAGTTTGCCTGTGGATTCAACACATCCTTTATTCCCACTGGGTTTTTTTTTACCTACAGCACTTTGAATTTGGCAATCCATCTCTGTGCAAGTGCTCGCACACGCATACACACGCACACAGCCATGCAAACATTCAAGATTATTTTGTTGGCTATTAAGCATAGCAAGTTGCAAGTGCATGGGCATTGTTTCTGGCATTATATTGAAGATATGTCAGACATATTTGGTTGTTCACATCAGATGAAAATGTGACTTTACACCACTTTATACATTGAAGTGTGTAAAGTTTATTAAAAAATATGGGACCTTTTTACTGGGATATTAAAGCAGGACCTTCTTGTTGCATGTCAGCAGCAATAATAATTGCTCCACTATGTCAAACCATAGGTTTTCTATCTCAGTTCAATTACCTGATGGAGCATTTAGTAGGAAAACTCTTCACCACTAATTGTTTTGGTAGTGTCATTCTTATTTTCTTATTTGACACAGACAGTAAAAGAAACTTTCTGTCACCTTTCGCTGAACGTCGCCTGCTGTGCCTAGTTATTGTCTTTAACACGTGATCACAAGTATGCCTTGTATGTGACTTGGTGTCTTGTGCTCTCTGTGGTTACTTTTGTTTCAATCTGTACTGCAGAGAATGAAGTGACCAAGTCATGTGAGGCCCCACAAAGTTTGAACAAACTTTTATCTCCTGCCCAATTCCAAACTACAACACAATTAGATCAATTTCGGATCTAAATAAGCTGATATTGCACCCTCGTAATGGAGGTGCAAGCTTATCACAGCATTTGTATGAAACACAATTGAAAAAAGTTGGATTGTTTTTATTTATTTATTAAAAAGTGACTGACCAGCTGCTGTGCTCCCCTGGGGTTTCTTTTAATATCTGAAAATATTTTCTTAGAAAACAGTTTCTAAGACATAATAATTTTTAATACATTTTGATCACCGTTCTTGGTCAGGCTTCTGAGTATCATTTAACCAGCTATCATGCATGCCTTCAAAAGTATTTACTCACACTTTCCTTTTCAAAGTTCTGAGTTGTGGTACATTCTTTTAGCAATGCTTCCTTTTAACTGAGCTTGATATTAGTATCCCTAATATTAATCACAAAAATGTATCTTAGTCTAAAGGCTGCATATTTGATGTAAACCTTGGTGGTTTGACAGTTCAAGTGAGTGCATGCGACTTCCTGTTACATTTCACACACTTCTAAAGTTATGCACGACTGTTTTATATTTTAAGCCTTGCAAAACATTTTTCAAGCTTATTCACTGCTAGCCAAAAATAACATTCACATATCATTCAATTGCTTTAGACCTTTGCATGAAGAAAAAAAAACATTTATCAAGGAAGATTATAAAGTTCTAATTTCAGTAGATATCAGCTTAATAAAAAAGATTAAAATGATTTTTTGATGTTTAAAATAAGTATTGGACTATAAGCATTTAGTAGAACAAAAAAAATTCTTAAACACTGAGGATGTTTTTGAGATTTCGGTTTAAAGTCGTACTATATGAAGGTGCTGTTCCCCATTGGGCTTTACATTCTTGCTCCCACACAAATGTTGTATTTTAAGAGAGACAAAACATTTTCTTCTGCACCAGGTTCTAGAAGTAAGGACCTGGTCCTTACATTGTTGCCTTCCAGCAATTAGGTTCCAAATCTGAATCCAACCGGATCGCTTTCTGTATGGACATTGTATGTTCTTCCCATGCATGCATGGGTTCTCCGGCTTCTTCTTACAGCTCAAAACATGACTACTGGATTTTTTGGTTGCTCTAAATTGTTCTTATGTTTAAGTGTTTTGCCCAGCCTCCAACCTGAAAACTGAAATTTAATAGCCCTGCCTGTAACCGAACAGTGTGCAATGGGTGAATTTCTGTTTTTGTGTGAGTAAAGAAACATCGCTAAAAGTAATGCCGTGGAATGATTTGTGAAAACAGCTTTTATGTGGGTACATACCCAAATGTTGCTAAAATTTAAAATGTAACAAAATGCTAAGCATTTCATGACAAGGATTATGTTGCTCACTCTGTTTAATTGTTTCTTTTAAAACATGGGGACCTTATTTAATGCACAACATGCTTTCATTTGGTGAAAGATCAAGCTGATCACAATTAATTAATCACCATTCTACTGTAATACAATATGGAGCTTGAAGCTAGTTGTCTTGCTCAGACCTTAATTGGAAAAATCTGTATCTGAAAGTCAATCTATGTTGCTGCATAACTTGTGCCTTTACACCATTATTGAGTTGTTGATATAGATTCTGAATTTCACTCTAACATTACATCCCAGAAGATGTTAAAAGATTTGCAACCACTCTGCAGTCTTTATGCTTCTGTTTACACTTCTGTTTGCAGAGTTTTGAAGGTGTTTGTACTGGTCAACAATTATAGTTGAAGTTACTTGTTCGTGTCTAAGAGAGTACTTTAGATGTTGTATTATGTCGTTACAGAACAGTTTGATATGAGTCTAAAAGTGGGGCCTATATGCTATTTTTATTGAACAATGTGAGTTCCCCTCTATTCACACAGCTTTCCTAGCAGTAATGAGAATCATTTTTCTAAATGAATCCCTCAGGGAATGGGAAGAGACAGATGGATAAAGACAGGCTGCCATCTCGACTGATTAGTATTGGGACTTTAAATCTTGTGGGACAGACTGGGTCCATTTCTTTCTCATTTGCTTGTCTTCTCTTGCTCACTTTCTGTCTGTTTCACAAGTGCTTTCCTTCATTGATCTCTTCATTTTGCGGATTCTTTCACTTGCCGTTCCTCCATTGTACTTGTTGGTATTGGGATGCGTCCCTGTGACAGTTGTAACGCCAGCAATGGCTACACTCTGGGGTTTGAGGTGTTTCTTTGCTTCTGTTTCTTTGCTTGGTTCTATTAATAATCTTTACAGCACCTGAAAAGACACAAAGAAAGAGGTAGCATGAATGGATGAATGACATTATGCTTACATATTGTGATCAATTCTGAAATGGTGCTTTTTCCAAATGGTAGAAGTTAGCTGTTCAACAATAACAGCTAAAAAAGATCTTTCACAGGTCCTGCCAGTGCTTGACTCTGCAGGCTGTCTGACATATGTCCTTGTCTCTGACTTGTGACAACAGTGGTTTTTCTGTTGGAGCTCAGGTCCAATAATGACTAATCAATGATTAGCGGCCTGTCTCACTCCTGATGTTGTGCTTTCCTTTCTCTGTGTTTCACACCCAATCTCCCTCTTTCTGACATTGACGCTCTCTAACCAGCTGATGTCTAAACACTTCCACATCACACAGGTCTGTTTGTGGAAGTTTCTCTACAACATCCTGTTCATTTGTATTCCTCTTTTCAGCAATATTGTATGTTAATGGTAAGATTTTTGCAGATAAATCTGATATTTACTCTTTTAATATTTGCCTTTTCCAAGTGGCAGGATTGGAACAAAACTTTAGATCTGAAATGAGTCTGCTTGATCTTAGGGATCCCAGTGAGAAATGAATGAGATGTACAATGCTGAACTTTTCAGGTTCAGTGTTTTGTCAAGTATTCCTACAACTTGAACTTTTTATTATTTTTTTAAGTTACAACTTCAAACTTAGTTTTAATGGGATTTTGGTGCAGATTAGTAGAGAGAAGTGCATAATTAAAACTAATGAGAAAATGTTGCATGTTTTTATATGACAGAACAAATCTGTCAAGTGTGCCTCCATCAATCCTGACCTGCTTCTCTGTCTCTAACAAAGGATATTCATACAGCATGACACTTCCTTCTCTATGTTTTCAGATGGAGGTGGAAAGAGAAGAATGTTATTTTTAAGGTCATATGCAGTGTTGGTACTAAATACCTGTAACACTTTTCAGCTTTTTACGTAGTTAAAATGGAAAACAATATGTCACTTTCTTCTACTTCACAGTTATGTAGTACTCTCTGTTGGTATATCATATGAAATTCTGTTAACAATTGAAAAGAATCAGGAAGTTTGAACAGTTTTACGAGGCACTGTAGAGTGAAGAAATAATTTGTTCCATCACTCCTATGTGTGTGTGTGTTTTTTTTATAGCTTCATGATGATTGTTCTCTTTTTTTTTTTTAGTGCCGTATGGTATGTAAGGACGTGCCAGCTGAGACGATGTACGACGTTCTCCATGACATTGAATACAGAAGAAAGTGGGACTCAAATGTCATTGAGACCTTTGATATTGGGAAGCTCACAGTGAATGCAGATGTTGGATACTACTCATGTACGTTGCACTGTTCGTTCTAAACATTGTTTTTCTTTATGTGGGTGAATTGTTTTGGGTAGTGAAGGGAAGTGGTCACATACTGAAATACATATTATTGTTCAACGGTTTGTTTTACTGGAGGTGCATTGTTTGTTTTAAAGGGAAGTGTCCGAAACCTCTCCGGAACCGGGATGTCATCACGCTTCGCTCCTGGCTGCCAATAGGGAAGGATTACATCATCATGAACTACTCTGTTAAGCATGCCGTATGTATGGACAACCATATACAGTGAACCCTGTCATAACCTTCTTGTGTTGCACATAAATGTGAATACAGCATTGTGAAATAAAAGGGACAAGGTAGATGCTTGTTAGTTCAGCTGAAAAAATATTTGCCCACTTTACCAAGGGCATTCTTGTGCATGAATGTCTTTATGTAGAGAGGAGGTGATACAAACTATTCATGGGACACTTAGAATTTCACTCATCTTGTACAGAAGCTTTCCATCCAGGAAGAAGAGACAGCTTGGCATCTGTCCAGAGAGACAAAACTCTCCACCCGTTGAAGCTTTTACTGTGGATGTATTATGTGCCAGCACTGTTTCGCTTTCCCTGCAAGATCATTAATCTGATACAGTTGAACACTGTACATTATTACTTTGGCTGCTAAACATACTTTCTAAGAACCTGACCCATTTAATATCAAGTGGTAGTAGAACAAACATAGTGAATAGATTATGTGAGTAACAAGTTTGACTTCAGCTCAAAACATTTGCTGATAAATTGGCATCTTTTTCAAAGTGAACTGAGCTCCTAATCATCTCTTTCACCAAGGCTGTTTCAACAAAAATTAAAGTGTTGATTAGAAACTACTTGGGTAACACTGATGAGGCAGTGAGCTTTGTAAAATTTGAACAAACAAATGTGTGAGATTCTCTCAAGTTTCTTCTCAGTCATGTTGAGGTCAAGTGGTTCTGCAAGCTGTTTTACTCTTTTTCTAAATAGTACATGGCCTGAACTTGTTCAGCACTTTATTTAGTCTAGATGACTCCATAGAGTTTTGCTCTACATTCAGTCATTAATCTGTTCTCACTCACATTCAGATGGTTGGTCGTGGTCACCAACAGGCAAGGCAGCTGAAGTATCTTGGCCAAGGTCACAACAATTGAGTCTGATGGGTTTCGAACCAGTTGGTTACAAGATGAACTCCTTCCACCTTGGCCCCATTCTGGTTTTGTGATTCCCTATTTTGGTGCACTGACCTATTGAGGCATAGTCTTTGCTCAACCTCTGAAGGTGAGCAGAAAATCTTGTTCCTCAGCATTTGGGGCATAGATGAGCTCTGTTTTTGTCTTTTTTTTTTGCCAATTATCCAAATGTTGCCATGAGGATAATCTCAAGGTTCTTGTGCTTCTTAAAATATTCTTAAATTATTGTCTCTCTGGATGGTAGCCAAACCAGTCCTAGTTATTAAATCTCAAAATATCGACCACCTAAATTCTTCCCAAAGTGCAGCTTGATGCCATTTGTTCCCCAAATAAACAACATGGACATACCACTCATGTAAAATAAGAGAAAACATGACTCATAAGACAAGTCCACCTTCTTCTATTGTTTCATGGTTCAACTCTGAGACTCAGATGTCCATTATTTGTTCTTTCAGGATAGCCACAGATTGATCTGTGGCTACTGGCTAAGCCAGTAGATGCTGAGCAGCAGTAAACAGTATTGTGCAGGCTGGCCTTCGATCCATATGAACGTCACCCGTTTACGACAGCTTTTGTTAACCAATGAAACCTGCAGACTGGGAACACCCACCAGGCCTGAACTTTTCACTGACTCAGTCATCTTAGTTTGACTCTAGTCAAACTCAATCAGATCTTTAACTCTTAGATTTATTTATTTATAACATATCAACTATAAGAAAAGATTTGTCAATGTTGTAAGAATGAGATGAGTTTTATGCACTTTACCCATCATTGGTCATAATGTTGTGCCTGAAATCTAACTCTAAATCTAAAAAGCTGAACAGAGATTTCTCATTGTTTGGCTTTTTATTGACTGCATGTCAGCCTTTTAGAAACTTTAAGCTGATTTCTTGAACGCCAGTGGTTACATATAACTATAGCAATTAATTTGTCAGAATGTATTATCTTTGTTATTTTATAGAGCAGGTTACTGAAATTGGTACAGAAATGTATATTTGGTTATTTTGTGATGTGACTCCAACTTAAAATAGAATCTTTGCTGTGCTTTCTGTAATGAAACAACATGGGAGCTTAGTAACTTTTTCATGCATGATTAATTTGTAAGTCAGATTTCTGGTGACTTATCAAAGAAAAACTTTTCTTTTGAGAAAGATGTGGTATTGGGCTGAAAAGCAGTCAAAGCTAGAAGAAAAACTGTTAATGCAGTTTAAAGCAGCATTGCACAGAAGGAATTGCACAGTACTCGAAGTTAGTAAGGATATATATTTAGTACCTTCCAGTTATTGGTCCTTGGGATGGTTTTATCTTTTGAGACGATCAGTAAATGTTTTAAAAATATTTAGTTTGTGGCAGTCCATAAGGAACCATTTAGTAAGACCACTTGAAAAGATTGAGAGAGTTTTACTGTTTGGCAGTGAAGCATAAAAGAAACTAGAGATGTTTGCACAGTAAAAATAATTAAAAGTTTTTAAATGAACTTTTAAAGTATTTGGTCTCCTGGTCCTTCACTCCTATCCTCTGTCTCATTCGGAGTTATACTCTCTAAAACAAAGTTTACAGGAGCATAAGTCATTTCATGTGACTGGTAACTCTGGACTTCCGGCTTGCCTTCCGCATTCCTGCCTCAATTAGAGTTTACAGACATAACAGAATCCGTGTCCGTGAATGAATGTTTGTGTTAAGCTGTGTGATTTGACAAAGTCTCTGTTGCTGTTCAGTTGAACTTCAGACTTACAGTATGGAAGACTGTTTAATCTCAATGAATATGACATTGACTTTAAAATAAACCAGTGATGTAGACAGACAAGTCTAAAACACAGTGAAATACAGAAAAATTAGCGAATGGTACTAGAAAATAATATTGAATTAATTAAATTTTCAATGGAAAAGTGAATTACTTTTATTAGATAAAAATATAAATTCCTGTCTTTGTTTCCATTCAGCTTTAACATCACATGAAGTCTGTGATGTTCAGTCCTTTATGCTACTCCTTTTGCATTCTTGTTTTAATATTACCGAGTGCAGATCTTTTTTCATTGTAATTTAACTTGAGAAAGAATTTAATGACATTCTTTGTCTTCTATATTCTACCAAATTAGACTTGTTTCTTTTTTTCCAACAAGAGCATGTTTTTTGAATTCTACAATAAAGAAAATCAAAGAAAGGAACAAACTTAATGTTTGGGGCCAACATTTTGGAAGAAATCTGAGGAATTGTCCCAAGTTTTTTTTGTTTTTTTTTTGTCTAGCCAGTATGTGATGTGTTAATTGTTAGTTGTGCTAATGGTGACGTAAACTCTTCAATGTAGTTTCAAAACCTTGATCTGAATCTTATAAAAATGAGCGAATGGATGGATTATGTCATTATCTTCTCTTTTAATCTGCAAAGTGAAATGGGGAGATGGGCTGTCAGTGTTCACTTTGAAAATGTTTGCATGTTTCATTTTGACCAAAGCATGTCAGACATTGGACTGAAATGTTCAGTGTGTTTTATAAACAGCTTGCATGTCAGGTCAAATGAGGACAAAATCAGACATGCAGCAGTCACGCAGCAGAATTGTCCCAGAAAATAACTCACAACTTGATATCTGCTCATGGTCATTTTTAGTTGTCTTCAGACTGAAGGACTGATTAAAGCTCACAACCAGAGATTTTCTGTCAGGACAAAGGTTGATTGCACAGCATGAACCTGAGACTTTAAGATTTAAAGTTTCATTTTTGCTTCCCTCGTATATAAATCGTAACTTTCGGAGACTTCTTTTAGCATTTTACATTCATTCCTCTCTAAGAATGAACTTGTACAGCCAGACTTGGCCAAGTTGGCAATTGCTTATAATGTCCTCCAGTTTTTCACTAATTTTCATACAATGAAACTCAGTTTTAAATCCTCTCCTATTGACCAAATAAAATTCAATGAATATTTTGAAATTTTTATCTTTGTAACACCAAAACTCTGCTTTCAAATAACTAATCCTGCTAATAATCAATATGCAGGATTAGTTATTGATCAATTAATCAATAGATTAAGGCATAAGATATAGAGTCTGTGTCTTCCGGATGTCAGAGAGATCTCGTTGAACTTAAGTGCCCATTAGCTCAGAACGTGATGCGGTTTGGTTTCTGAGAATCCTGGAGATGATTCATGAACTAAGCTGCTAAGGTATGCTCAGCAGAAATTCCTATGCTGTAACCTGTTAGTAGAGAAGAGGAGATGCCAAAATAAGCATCAGATTTTTGAAAAAAAGTATAAAGCAGTGATGTGAAGTTCCCCTCTGCTTAGGGTTTCCATCTCCTTCCTGCTCTGGGTGCTTCTTTAGTGCTCTGCAGTGAGCCTTTTCCAGTCAGTGCTGGCTAACCAGCTCTGTATGTCATGATAGCAAATAATTATCTCAGCTATGTAGCCAAAGAAGTTAGCAGTAAAATAATGCAGTATGCTGCAGTGTCTATAGCTTTTAGTGCTTTGTATTGCGCATTGGATTTCAAATGAATGTGAAACTATAGCATTTTAAAAAACACATTTCAATATGCCTGCTGCAAACATAACAGATTATTTTATAAGATGTCTAGAAAGGCTTTGAATAAATGTATTTTTAAACAGATATTGTACCCTCATTGAATAAAAAAATGTAGACTCCATTCTCACAGATAATAAAATGCAGGTCATCTTATCCAGCTTTGTTGCGCCCTTAACATATACATAAATTTACTGTTGTCTTCACAGAAATACCCTCCCAAAAGGGACATGGTGCGGGCTGTTTCCCTTCAGACGGGCTACATGATTCAGAGCCAGGGACCAACCAACTGTACTCTCACTTATATGGCCCAGGTAGATCCACGAGGTAAGTAATATGCACGCATACTGCAGCAAATCACCGCACAGCCTCGTTCAAAAGTGCATAGACGCTGCACATAATGATGGGAAAAAGAGATGCTCCCTCTTCCAGGTGCTAATGTAGGCTGCATAAATTATTTATTCATTTACCTTTATGTTACAACGTGTCGTCCTGGTAACCATGTCAAGAAGATTTGCGGCTCGATCCGTCTCTTTCTATATCCTTCTTTATCCCCATTCACATTTTCTCTTCATATTGTTAGTCGTGTTTTATTTTTCTTACTTCCATGCAGGTGCTTACTGCTTGGATCTCTTCTTGATGTGTTTGGGTGGACACAACAAGAATCAATTTACTAAGATTCTCTTTCATGTGTTTGATGTGAAATGCAATGCAAGAAAATCTAACATTCTTCTTCAAGCCACCTGCCCCATCCCTCATCAACCACTTTTTGTCTTATTCTGACTTACCCAACTCCTTCTTTCTTTTTACAGGCTCATTACCCAAGTGGGTTGTCAACAAATCTTCTCACTTCCTCGCTCCCCGCGTAAGTCATGCACATATTAACACGGATCCTGTGAGTGTCTTGTGCATTTCTCCAAATGGTAGACTTTCGTCTTGACAGTACATCACAGCACATGGGCTGTCACGGTGGGAATTAAATGCCTGCACAGTAAAGAACATTCTGTGCAGCTCATTTCTGAAATGTGAGTTTGAAAAGGGTGTTTAAATTTGTGTCGAAAGTAAAGAAAGAGCGGGACTGACTGCTGCCATGATCAGTGAAGAGCAGCTTAAATAGATTTGCAAAGTAGAAACGTAAAGATGAATCGAATTGATTTGCACATTCATTTCAGCTTCTGACCATAGTATCTTGCGTGAGTTTTCTTTCATTGGAAACAGTGGGAAATGAGTGAAGGTACTTTAGTAGAAGGTTCTAATTATACAAGATGCTTTAAGTAAATATTTGCAGTTTTGGAGCTCAAAACATCTCTCTGGTTAATCTGCTCATTCTTCATCACTGCACCATTTTGTAGATTTTGGACAGAATCTTTACATACTGTACTGCTTTATCTTTCAGTTTGCACTGAGTCAGTTACTATGAATCGTTATTAGATAACTTGCAATTTGCAAACTTATTCTGAATAAATTTACATGGAAGACCAACTGCCAGGAGTGTCTCAACTAAAAGATTGCATTGATGCATTTCTCAAAGCTTTTAAAATGAAGAGATGCTTATTACGAAAATTCAACAAGCAATGGAAACATCTGACAAAATATTTAGCAAATTTCTGCCTGGCACAAAATGGCTAACCACGAATGCATGTTTCACATTATCACTTCTGCTTCCAACTGAACTATTACTTAAATTGAATCTGCAGAGCTGCTTCTGTCATCAACACAAATGTATTTCATGTCTGGTGTCAATCCAGCGCACCCTGTTTTTTGATAGAAATGGCAGACTGTCAGTTTAATCTGTGGAAATATGTGTAATATTACACAAAACTGATTGTTTCCTTTTTATTTCTGTCCTAGGCAATGAAAAAGATCAGCAAAGCCTGTCTGAAGTATGCAGAGTGGAAGCAGAGACACGGGCCCAACTTCAAGCCCTGGCTGTACCCTGAACAGACCACGTTAGCTACAATCCCACTGTCAGAGCTGAGCATTCAGCGCGCGGAGAGCCTGGAGAATATCGACGAGAGCTCTTTGGCCGAGACTAATGAGAGAGAAGACAGCGACTAAACCAAACATGTTCATACAAACAGCAATGCAGGGATACATAAATGCTTAATAAACATCCCATCGTTACATGTATGTATATGTGATTCTGTCTGTACATTGGATATTGGTCATGAAATGCATATGCAAACATATCAATGAGGACAAGTATGTGGGTGCACGGACAAACTTTACCAACTCAGTCACATTTACATACAGGTTGTATGGGCACAGACACGTCATATAAACAAGGAGCACAAACAATACTATTAGAAGTAAACAAACTAACATTTGATGTGTTCAAAGTAGCAGTAAAGTTTTTTTTTTCTTTTTAAAGGGATGTCATTTTCTAATGCAGAGTTTCATACCAAATATATACATAGATTCTTGCTATAGCACTTAGGTTTTCAAAACTTTTACACATCTTGTCACCTTGTAACCACAAACAAGGTGTATTGTATTTTATTGAATCTTTGAGATTGTCCAACACACAGTAAATTCTAACAATAAAGTGGAATGGATTATTATTATTTTTTTACATTTTGGATGCCCTATCCATTTGGTGATTTTTGAAGGAATCTTGTTGGACTGGATATTCGGGATGTCAAAGAAAAGATGAGCTGACTGCAAGTCAAGCTTTCAGATTATATAGATATTTTCAAACTAAGGTGTAAAACAATTAATAATTTTCCATTCAAGTTGTAATTTTGCATCCTTTTGTATTTTCTTTGCATACAAATCCCCCCCCAAAATTTATATATATATATGCTGAATTTTGTGGTTGTAATGAGACAAAATTAAGAAGTTTATTTAGCATAAATAACTTTGCAAAGAAATATGCCTTTAATACACCATTTCCACACAAATTTTAACATGAATATTGATTCTACATATGACCTATCAAGATCCAATGTTTTCACAATGAGTTACATGATCTCTGTCCTCCAGAGATATACACCCAAACATGCTGCATGTTTGGATGTACATCTGAGTGCACTCAGACCTATAGTCTCGATCTTTAAGACTCAGTTCGCAGTGTGTCTCCATGACATTTTCTAAGCACATAATTATGCAGGTGTGCAGAAGGCAGCTGGAACCCACAACCCAACCTTCATCCCCCTTTATTTTGGTCACACACAGACAAATGCAGATTTACATTCATGCAATGACAGCTTCTTAGTTTGGGAGATGTCTGAATGTATGTAGACTTTAAATAAATACAGATTGCTACAAAGGTTTCCATCATTTCACTGGTTTCTGAGTTTATTTTCCTGTTTTCATGTACGCCCGGGCTTTGCCGTGGTTGGTCTCGCTCGCTCGTGCAGGTTTTTTTGAAAGTGCAGTGCGGTGATCAGAACAGACAAACACAATTACATGCAGCTGCGACCGGTGAACTGTTTGTACTCACAATGGGACACGAGGTGCACGTGTGTTCGTTTGATTGCATGCATCTCCAGATTCACTGCATGTGTGTGCAGTGGCCTAGATCACTGTTAGGAATCCCCCCCAATCTGTTGGCATAGCAACGCCAAGACCGACTTAGCACCAAAGAGCAACACATAATGATGAGATCTTGTGTGATCTATACTTGGGATGTTCCTTATTGCAGCATGCCTGGCTTCTGCTGATGACACCCGGCATGCAGCTACACTGAACAGAAACCGTTCCGATCTGTTTTTCTATTAAAATAGCTCAGGAAGTGAGAGGAACACAGCAGTTGCCTGTTTATGTGGTGGCTTGGCCATGAATTTTTTTTTGCATCTCTTCCTCTCTGTTTGCTTCCACATTTTTACACCAGTCTCCTCTGCATACGCACTACCTTATAAAGTATGAATGATGAAGGGAAGTGCATGCAAGAAATTCAAAAAGATCTCAAGCTCAACACTGCTGCTATTATTGCTCAATGGCAGAGGTCTCCCCGCTCTGCTGTTGTAATGTTGATACGTGTGCGTGTGAGTCAGAGTGGTTTGCACCTGCACAGTTTTGCTCTTGTCGTGTCTCAGTTGTATCCCCGTATTGTCTTCCACCCGCCTCCGCAGCGGGAGGAGACATAGAAACAGCATGTTGGCCAGGAAACCCTCTGTGGATCTGTATGTGTCACACTACCACCCCCACTGCTACCCGGCCCACCGGGGATGATAGCCTAGTGATGACTCATCGCCACCCCACCTCCTCCTTGTGCCTTCTCCCACTGCCTCTCCTGACATCTCTTGTGTTCACCTCCTCATCTTCTCTTTCTTTCTCCATCCTTTCATGCGCTCAGCCCTCCCCTCTCTCACTCCACTGTCACTCTGCTCTTTTTCTCCATATTCCTCATCTCAACCATTTGTTCTCCCTCATTTACCCCGTTCTATCTTAGCTCCTCTAAGACTATGTGCTCTTGTATTGCGTCTTGTGCTTGTCTAGCGTTTTCATCCTTTTTTTTTTATTCACCATCAGTCTTCTGCATCACTCTCCCAATTCTGCAGCTCACTTTTTGCCACCTGTTTTCTGCCCCACCCCCTCTACCCGTAGCCACCAGCTTCTGCTCCAGCTCCACCTTTGTCCTTCTCCCTGTAGGTCTGAGATGAAATGACTACAGCGCTGCCAAGTCACAGACTTGTCGCAGAGTAGATGTGTAGTTCATTCAGCCTGGAGGAGGAATAAATCTTGTGACGACTGACAAGAGTCCCTGATTGTGACGCAGGGAGGGGAGCAAATAACAGAATCACAATATGGGTGAAGTGTGAGTGACAAGACTTTGAACAATTTCTTCACAGTGATGAAAGTAGTTACGTCAGACTTACTGCAAAGGTTTCTATTATCTTGCTAACTGTCCTCCCATTTAATGAAGTAAAAGGAATCCTCAATAATTTAATGATCATTCTGGTACAAACCACCCCGGTGGTTCCTGAGTAGGTATAGATGGTAAGTGGTTGCCCTCTTCTGGTTTCACTGGGACTCTACAACAAATTGGCTACAGTCATATGATGTCTTTAGTTTAGTCCTTGGCAAAAAAAATATTAATGTCTTCATGTTTAACACTAAGTAGCAAAACAATGTCAAGTGGAAGGAAGATTTTACATGATTTTGAAATGTTTTTATGAAGAAAAATCAGAAAACTTGTGCATGCATTTGTAGTTTCTTATCAAATCTAATATAAAATCTGTATTCCACGACTCTGTGTTGATCATAAAAACATAAAATACATTAAAGAATTTGGAAGTAATACGGGAAATTGTAAAACGTTTTCTAAACGTTCAAATATGAATACAGTACTTGCAATGTGCCATAGGTTTCAGCTCTGGTAGAGTGTGCATAGCATGTACATCCTGTTAGCAATGCTGACCTGAAATAGACTGGATTAAAACTTAAATTCAAAGTAAATTCCCTCTGTTAAAACATTTCCCCCATATCTGGCACATTTCTTGGATATAAATCCAAAAGGACCTTCTGGGGCACCTCATGGGGTAAAAGCAGAGCGAACGCCCTATAAACACAGATTGCAGTCCTCAACACAACCATTCTGGATTCAGTTCCAGACCCTGAGACTGTTGCTGTATGCCTCATCAAGACCCATTGCCTTCCTGGTGACTGTGAATACGAGGCCTCTAGTGACAAAAACACATGACAAACAAAATACACACACAAATCTAAAGTTAAAAATGTCCAAGTCACGAAATTGAAAATAATTAACTTGACTTTAAGCCACAGGAATAAAAACAAACACTAAGCTGTTATAATTTGATGCAATTTATTCACTCTTATTGAAATTAATAATACAATCCCACCATTTAAACATTTCATGTCAGACAGGAGGGGGAGTGGGTAAAAGTTGAGCAAACCGTAGCTTGTGAATGGCACCAAAAATATTTTATCCCTGTTATCCTGTCATATAGTTTAAAAGGCAATTCTACTGAATACTGCAAACTTGTATTCTTCTCATTAACTTGTAGCGAATAGAAATAACTTTGGCGGAAACTTAAAACTGGTTAAATTGTTTGTAGAAAAACTCTTTTTTGATATATTGTTTTAGTATTATTTAAAACAGTCTATTTATATGTAAACAGTACTTTTAGACCAAATTTTCAGGGTTGAGTTTACCATATAAGTGAGTGAATTCTCACTTGATTGCAATTGTTTATATGTGCAAAATGATAGTCTCGCTATAAATAGTTGTGTTTGGGACTTTCCAGTTAGCACAGTTACCTGAACGTGTACTTCTAGTAATAGATGACAGCATAGCAGCACACTGGGCCGTCCACTGCTTCCCCGGAGTCACATGATGGACTTACGGAAGTTTTGTACTTTTTCCTGCATAAATTGGTCGCCAGTTAGCTAGAAATGTACTGGAGAAGTCTAAAAAGTAAAGCTCCAGACCTTCCAAATTAAACGAGATGCTCTTATTCTTAAAGGTCAACCCGGAAGCGGAATGCTTCCGCGTTTGCAGCTTGCCGTCAGAAGGCAGCGAGTTGTCGCCCGAGCTGCTACTCCGCCGTGAGAAAAATGTTAGGAGCTGTTTGGGACTGCAGTCGTGGCCGCTGAGTCCATTTCGGGGACAAAAGACCTGAATAAATTCCGCCGAGTGGGACGCCTGTTAATGCTTAAAAAGGTGAGCTGATAAAACAATTTCACACGTCTATTTTTTTAAGTTTTTTTTTGTTTTAGTCATATAAAAAGTTTAAAGATAAAAAAAAAACAAAAGCCCTTCCAGAGTCCAGTGAGCAGCGCAGTAGTTTCCTGTTACTCCGTGCCACTGACCGGTGTTTTGAACTGTTATGTGTAAACTTTAGGCTGGGCGAGCTTGGCAGAAAAGTCACAGATCATTTTATCCGTCGAGTACAGTTCTGCTTTTTGATGTCTCCTTATGAACGAAGAAGAGGAAACAATAATCAGCGTTTATTGACTTCATGGTGACTTGTTGCTGCTGGATGCAACAAGTTTCTCTCTATTGTGTCTCTGCCTGTGTGACCGGACTGTTTATCCCCAGAGGAATTCATTATCCCTAATCTGATTGCATGGGAGTTTGTGGCTGTTGGACGTTCTGGTGGATTACGCATAATGATTCATGAGTTTTTGTGTCAGCAGATGGATTGTTATTTCCAAGCTTTCATCTGCAGCTCTGAATCAAGAGTACAGCCCCATCACCCCTAACCACAGTGCATGCTTCTGGAGATCTCTCTATTAGCCCATTTCTGCTTTTTGTTGTTAAGCTGGGCCAGCATGCGCGACATGCAACCCCAGTTCATATAAACCATCAAGAGTCAGACTGTCTGAATTTATCAGTTTATCAGTTTGTGATTGGTGGAAGCTGCTGTTTTACATCCTGTTTTTTTCAGATATGCGAACTACTTTTTGTAGTTCAAGAGGCTCAATGTGGCTTAAGACATTTTTGCATGACATGCAAAATATCTCAAAAGCAAATCTGTCATGCATTCACCTTTATATAAAAATATTTATATCTTCAAATTTTGTTTTGCATTAACCACAAATTATGTGGATTTTGTGTGACATACCAAAACACAGAGCGTAATTGTGAAACTGAAGAAAATGATGAATGGTTTTCCAAACTTTTTTTATTTGCAAATAAAAATCGGAAAAAATGTGATATGCATTCATATTCAGACGCTCTTACTCTGGCACCTCAACATAAACTCGACTGCAACCAATTGCCTTTAGATGTCAAATTATGCGTGTAGTTTAACTTTTGTATAAATGTAGCTGTTCTGTAAAAATCTCAGATATTTGTTTGAAGATGAAGACCAAAGATTACACCACACAAGTCAGATATATCAGCTAATGATGGAAAAACTATGACAAGACATGTCAGTCAATCTCAATTGGCACGACGGGCAACTGACAACTAGACCCAATTTTGTCAACAGAAAGTTGACAAAACTCTGAGCACACTATCCCCGCTGATGTGTGTTTCCTCAGTGCGCTGTCAAGTGCCTGTTAATCACCTATTTATTTATGTTATGCTTTGTGACTATAGAAAAGACCTAAACATGTAGAACAGCAGGTCTTCCAGACCAGAGTCGAAAACCACCGTTGTAGGTCAAAGCATACTTGATAGAAGGCCCAGTCAAAGTCCAGACCTAAATTTAATTAGCAATCTAGGCCAAGACTATGAAGTTGCAGTGTAGTTCCATCAAGTCACCTGGAACTAACTTGTTGGGAAAAAAAGTACAAAAATTTCAGAGTAGATGTGCAAAGCTGGTAGGAACCCAAAGAGCAGCTCTGTAATCACAGAAAAAGGTGATTCTATAAAGTATTGTGTTACCAAGGCTTAATACAAATGTAGCCCCCAATTTTAAAGGTTTTTACTCATAAAAACAATCTTTACAAATCTGTGCGTCTCTTTTCCTTGTCTTTTATTCTTCTTTTTCACCACATGAGCCACTTTAGTGTGTCACACAAAACTCTAAAATAGAAAAGCTGCAACAGGACAACATGTAAAAAAGAGTAAAGATGTAGCTGACATGCAGGAAGTGAATGAAGTCTTTTCTCACTCCTTATTAATAACGCTACTTTCTGTGTAGCACATTTAATATGATTCTGCTGCTTAAAAAAACAGAAGCGGGCATAGTGAGTTTTTAAGTTTATTGCACCCGAGATAAAAATAAACATGAACTTGTGAATCGTTTTATGACAGACTTGTAATGTTAACTACCTAGCAGGATTATCACCCACTGGCTTTTTTTATTCGCTGTAACTGAAAACTGTTGATAAGGAAGGCTATGACTATCACCTGAGAGCCCCATCAAGCAGTGCTGCAGGTCATGGTGTATTAGGACATGGATTCTTTGAATGGCTTCCTCCTCCATTATTTGTTTGAGTTGAGCTCAAGTCTTGACTTCTTGTTACTCTTTAAAATATGTTATCTTTTTTTAATATTCTGTTTCCTTCTGCATCCCTCTGTCTCAAGCATCCGCATGATTACTTCCTTCTGAATTATGCATAATGAGGGGAGAGGTGAAACGTACAGGCAGCCTGCTGTGCAGATTAATAACAGAATGATATAAGTTAAAATGAGCCTGTTTGTGCACAGTGTCTCCCGAGTACAGTGTTCTCATGAGTAAGCCCGGTGTTATCCAGGAAATGAAGTCTAGTTGTTTAGTGTCTACCTCTTGCAAAACAAGGAAATTAGTTTTTGTACAACAAAAGTTGTTTTGCAAGCACTAATTTATTTTAGAAATTGATCATTCCAGAGAAATGGATCACTCTATCCAATGAAAACACCTGTTAAATGCAGATTGTTCTACGTAAATTGTACGTACCCGCTCATCATACGAAACCAAACAAAGTCAGACTCAGAATGGATTTATTCTTGTGAACAGCTGACAGGTCTGTGGCGCTGGACTGTAGGGTTGAGTGAGAAACATCTTCTGGCGTCCTGAAAAGAGAAGGACAAGTGCATTTGTTCGCGCACAAGGTTGTTCACTAGAGGATATTGTTCAGATGCGTCGCTGTACTGGCAGGACTGAGTCACTATTCACTCCTAATTGAAAGTGGGCTGAAAGCAGCAGTGTCTCTGTTGATGGATACATGAGTCACGTCCTTTGTGTGTGTGCCTGCATTCTGTAGCAGTTCTTCTTGTGGACAGCATCTTAGTAGAAATGTGAAGTAAAATGGCAAGTTGATTACTGGAACTTAGGGAGATGAAGGAGCTGAACTATGCAAAGAATTTCTAGCCAGTCAAGACTCTGTAAACATGACGTAACAAGAGAATCACTAACCAAAATACCCAGAACTGCCCAACCGGTTATTTACAGCAGCACCAGAATTGCTCTCAGTCAGGAATCTGCAGTTGCTCTATAAAGTCACCTGCAATGAAGAGAACTTCCAACGTGTTCTACTGAGAGATGCAGAGCAGAGGTCGAAAAATACCAGGATGCACAAGTGAAATGTGGGCTTTGTGAATGTTTCATGCTGCTGTGGTATGATTGGCATTAAAAGGTTTTTTTTTATAAAAGGCAAAATATGGAAGCCACATATATGAGATAGTTCAAGCCGTTTGTTGCTTGAAACTTTTGTCTTTTCCGTGTTGCTTTCCAAACAGGTGATTTTCTTGTAGGCAGGGAAGAAGAGGTAGGATGGGGTGATCAAAACTTCAGTCAACCTCCTACTTTCTCTGGTATCAATGGAAAGATTTTAAACCGTAGAAATAGAAGATTTTAGCAGTTTTGAAATTGCAACTTAATAAAAATCTTGGTGTACTTTAGTAGCAAAAAAGCAGTTGATACATATTAATCCTCTCCTTGTTCCATGAACTCTGTCCTGCAGTCCTTTTTAACTTCATCACTCTCGTTGTCAACCTGTCTTTGAGTTTCCGCTCAAACTTCCTCCTTCAAAGAAGTGAGTCTTTTGACCGGCTTTATTTTATTTGCTGTAACTGAAATAAATAAGTTCAAATTATTTTTCAACCATTGTTTTTTTTTACTAAGTTTAGTTATGTTTGTCATTTTAGTTTTGATCAAATTTTAGCTGATTTAGTCTTATGATGTTTTTGTCAACAAAATTTACGGTAAATCATATCACCTAAGGCACATTTCTATTTGTATTTCAACTATGTACAGGAAATCTTTTACTACTGCAGCTCAGCATTGATGGAAACAGAATGACTGCCAAGCTTTAGATTATCAGGTCACACAAGAAAAAAGGAAGAATGAGGAAAATGTGGGTTTAGTTAAACAAATAGTGTTGCAATTGCATGTTTTCCTAATACTGTGCAATCATGATTTGCACAAACAGTTTTTGTGCAAAAAGTTCAGTCAGTATGTTGCTCGCATTTTAAACCCACAGTGCGTGTTGAAGACTTCTATTTGAAGGCATCAATCTTTTATCTTAAGCCACTTTTTAATTTCCTGTTTATGTCATCTCTACTGTTGCACAATTGTGGAAATTGCTTAGTTTGTTAAGGTTAAAGTTATGATCTGGGAGTCATCTCCACATTTAAGGCAGTCAAACATTTAGTTAAAGATTCCACCTGTTTAATTTTTTTCTGTTTTGCACTATTCATCTGATTATTTGATAAATAATAAAAAAGCTGCACATGTTACATCATCAAAGAAACATTATTTTTTTGATTTAAGGTTAGATGCAGTAGTATTAGATTTTCTCAGAACTTAATTTTAGAAGAGGATTTTTTTGCACCTGTTTTCAAAACAGCTTATATTTTCTGTAGTTGTCTCTAGGGAAATTGGGTTTTGATGCTCACACTTGAATCATATACGAAAAAAAAAAAAGATACTTACATGGGCTGATAAGGTGTTTCATTCTCTCGATTTTTATCAGAAACCTGTAAAAAGGTTTTACAGGTTTCTGAGTATTCTCCATGCTGAAATGAAAGAAGGCTGATCTAAAAGAAATCTAGACTGAAATACAAATTAACACAATTATGAGAGGCACTAAGGTCTTTTACTACACAAAGCAAGAGATCTATTTAATCTCTGCTTCTTGTCTCTGTTTCCCTGTACTGTAACTAGTTAAGATACAGAAGGAGAAGTAACAGCAGTTCAACAGTTCAATGTATTTATTTTAGGAATCAGTTCATCACGTGAAGGAATTTGGAGCTAAAGTGAATTTTTACTTTGCACTAGCTAATATTCACCTGATTTTGAATGAATTTGTGATGTTAGATTACCGAAGAGTTTTACAAAGGAAAATCTTTTTAATTCTAAAAGTGAATCAAATGCAAACACGATCAGCTGAAGTTGTCTGACTGAATAAAACCTTTGTTCTACCTTTGCTTTGCAAACTTTTCATGCATCTGCAACAAAGTTTGCTGTCACGTTACAACAGCAAATTTTTCTTGCATTTTATTTGGATTTTATTCGCTACTGGAAAAATGACGCATTGTTTTAAAATGCAAAATAATTTTAATTAACTGTTTTTCTATTTAACTTCATTTACCGCTGCCTAAAAACAATCCTCGGGAGAGAACTACCATCGGAAGTTACCTAATTAACATGTGAATAACTTAATCTCAGTACAAACACAGCTAAATTGTGGAGGCCTTGGAGGTCTGTTTGTGAACAAACATGAACACCAAGGAACACAGCAGACTGGTCATGGAGAAAGTTGTAAAAGGTGCAACTGTGAGTTGGGTTATAAAACGTATTCCTTTTTCTCTTAGAGCAGCACCTTTCAATTTATCACTTGAACATAGAAGAAGCTTGTGAAAACCTACGGCAAATGTCATTACATATTACCCGTTTTATATTTAAAAATAAAATTGTGAACCACGTTATTCACTACTTTGTGTTGCTCGGTCACATAGCTCCCCTGAAACACTGATGCTTACGGTTTTAATGTGACAAAATGTGGAAAATGTTAAAAGTCATAAATACTATTGCCAGTTAATGTATGTTTTAGCTTTGGAATGTGAGGTAATGTTCTGATGTTTCTGCAATTGACTTAATTTTGAGTGACGTAGGACCTATTTATTATGCTTTTATTGTGTTGACAATTATGAAAGTTTTTTGTGTTATGTTTGTTTCTAGAAATATGTGACTGATTGTCTGAAGATGAAAATGCTCCTTGTATGAACATAAAGCATAATAAATATAATAAGACATGTTATTTTTTGCATAGGTTCTATAAAGAGCAAGTTCAATATTAGTCAAAGGTTTTGGGTTAACCCAGAAATCTTTAAATCTTACCATCTGTAGTGGCCAACAGATTTTTCATTAGTACCACTGCTCTATGTAGTATAAATAAACTAAGAGATGTAAATACACGTGGAACCATTGAAGGCAATGAATGAATCTGCCTTTCACAGTCTTATGAAAATGTGTAGGGTTAAAGAAATAATAAAGACAAGATTCCAGTGGTGTGTAAAAATGAAACCAGGTCAAGGGTTATTGTGGTAAAACCACACTGACACTCTGAAACCTACATTAAATGACACATAGTAAGGAGGCAGAAAAAGGGTAAAAAGTTTGAGAAAGGAAAAGTTTTTGTGATGAAGATCAGGTTTATTCACACGGTGTAGTCTTCTTTCCTTAGTGACTGGAATGTCAAAAACACCAATGCAAATAGTATCTGAACTGGTGCACTAATAAGGTAACTGAAATGGAGAAACAGAAGATAGAGCATCACAGTTGTCTTTCTTTCTGAGAATTTGAAAAAGGATATGAGACATGAACCACAATTTAATAGGAATCCTCTCTCTCACACATAGTATGATTAGGTTAGCGCTTGTTTTAGAGCGTGAGCCTAGGCAAACAGCGGACCCCCACCATGGCTCCTTCCTTCTTGTCAGTCTCGTCCTCTATCCCAGGCAACAGAACGATCCATTGTGAGGGCAGTACAGAGAGTCTGTTTATTGCCAGGTCTGTGTTGGAGGGAGAGGGAGACATGCAGAGGTGGGGAAGAGTTGAAAAATGCAAAAAAAAAAATAAAAAGAAAAAGAAAAAAAGAAAGGGGACGTTTTAAAATACTGAATAAAAGATTAAGAAATTAAAGTCAGTTTGGTTTGGCTAAAGGTTCTACAGCTACTTTAACATACCTAACATATTTAAGCAATCTATAGCAAACCCAAGTTTCTTACCTTTTGGGAAGTTAAGAAAATCAAGGTAGAATATCAAGAGTTCATACTGTTCTCTCCGACTCCCTCCGGTTTGCAAAACAGCAGTAATGGTGTATTAAGCTTGAAGTGTGTACTGTTGATTGGGTAAATAGTATACAAAATATTTGCTCACCTCATCCTTTGTCTTACTTATTTGCAAATATAAGTTTTTTAAATTGTTTATTTAGCTTAAGTGCTTCTCATTGATCCTTTTATTCAGTACACATATTGAGTTGGTTTTTAAGAGAAATATTGAGCCGTCTCATCAAATGGCAGCATACTGTGACGACTCTTTGCATCTAGCCATGGCAAAGATGATGTTTGAACATTGAAAAGGGTATTTCAATGCCATGCAACAGTTCATTTCTGACCGACATGTTGACATGTCCAATAAAATGGGCAGGAAGTGCATCTTGATGACAATGTCTCACACCTGTCTGCTTTTGAAGTTGAATAAAATGCCTAGTTTCAAAACTTTTGTCCACTTAATCAGGTTCGAATCTTTCAACTTGTTACCAACCTACCAGTGGACTGGATGGTGGCTGGTAATTTTGCTCCTCCAATTTCTTTTAACTTTTCGTATAAAAAAAAAGGAAGCTTTATGCGATTCCTGTTAAAGATTTCTAAGTTCCTGATTGCCTTGGGGCTATTTTGTACTTCGTTTAACAACTGAAGATTTAAAACAATTTTATAGTGTGTTTGTATGCTTCAATAAATCACATTGACTAGGAAGTTGCTGAGTTATTTTTTATTTGACCAGCGTTCCAAATCTGTCATATTTTATTGCAGTTGGTTGACCTAAATTTGGATTATGATAAGCAGTGGCTGTGCAGAAGATGCAATAGTATATCTTTATTGAATAATTTACAATTAAATTAAAAGCTGTGTGAGATTTGAGAAATCAGATTTCTATGGTGTGTTTTACAACTGATGTTTTTTCTCTTAAGTCATAAGTGACACAGAAGAGGGTCAGACTGCCACTTTCAATCAATAGATATAAATTGAAAGTGGGAAAAGATGAATGTATGGCACAACATCGACATGTACATGACCTAATTGACCTACAGTCACAGTGGGCATATTTAGAATCAAAATAATGCAGTAAGTCTGCAGCAAGTAAATATTTCAGAGTTTGAATGTCAGCGGCAGCGTGAATCAAAAGCCAACCAAATCTTTAGGGCAATAAAGGTAGCCGAGGTTAATTTTAAAGACTCTGTAATCGCAAACTGAAAACTTTACATGCGCTCGTATTAAATCTTGTCCATTCTTGAAGGAGATTAAATTTATTGCGTTGTTTTCTTTAATCTTCTGTAGACTTGAGATACAGGCTTCTTGTTTTGACTCTTTGCTTTGTATCTAAAGAAGAAAAAACATTGGCTGGCTGCAAACATTTAGTAAGAAGGGCCCAGGCATTTGTTGTTTAGTTTTTCTCACCTACAAGAAAAGTTCCAAGCACTTCTCAGTGCGGTTCACAGTCAACACCCACACAATAAGAACAAAACTGTAGGCTAATTAAGAACTTTAACACAGTGTCGCTGGTCTAAAACCTTTTCTGCTGCGGCCCGGGCGGGACCGTGATATAAGCCTCTTTTTATTTATTTATTTTTTTCTCCGATTTTAGATCTATCTATCGGTCACTACTGCTTCTACAGTCATCCGTATTTGATTGTTCTGAATTCACGTATGCTAATGCTATGTTTGGGGGGGGTTTACCGGATTTTCTTCTGGGATCGGGTTCGTGAGTGGAGTCGGTTCTGCCGTGTTGGCTGGACACACGAACCTGTTGGACTTTTATCGGCTCTGACATCACAGAGGTTCGGAAAATCGGCCAACAATCTTTAAATCGCGCCGAGTGAACCAGACCTAAAACTCACAAGCTGCCCTAACGGGCCCTTACTCTGGTCGCTATTGTGACGTTTACGTGTCCCTTCAAAATAAGATACAGACGCGCCGCAAAAACGGAACATTTTACTCTTGTGAAAATTTGAACTCACGATAACGACTAAAGGGAGCCTTGAGCTCGTTCCTCTGCAACTGCTCCGTTTCTTACTCGTTTTGAGTAAGAAAATGAAAGTCTTGCACCGTCTTGCAATACCGAGAGAATCTGGTTAAAGGATTTTCAAAAATAAAAGACTCAAAAATACGTCAAACGGAAATATTTAATCATTTTATGTGCATCCGGTACCAATTGGCCCTCGGACCGGTACCGGTCTTCCGGGGGTTGGGAACCACTGCTCTAACAAAGTGCTTGTGTAAAATGTCTAATTCCAGGTCAGAGATGCTGTGTGCGAAAATATTAATTGTAGACTTTGCATGCTCGGGTGATTGTGAGCAACACACCAACTGCTGAAGACCAATCATACTGTTATTGATTGCATGAACAGTTTTGAAGTTCCTCAATTTGAAGAAAATAGGAACTGCGTTTTATCAGAGAGCTGACAGCAAGAGACACTGTCCCTGCTTTAGTAGAGAAAACATGAGACAGGAGATGAAATGTTTTCATTTGACCACCGTCACACACTGACAAATGTTTATTTCTGACACTGGATAATCCTGGGCTTTTATGCTCACTCACATTTATTTTCTTCGTCGTCTGCTGTTCTAGTCCCTACTAGTCTGTTTTTAGAATCAATTCTCACCCAAGACTCTGTTAGAAATAAGGACGGTGAAAATTTGAGCTCTTTGCTCTTTCTGGGTGACATAATTTTGACTCTAGTTCAGTGCTCTTACAGATATACTCAGGTTACTGTGAGTGAGTATCCATCATAATCTAACTTATCTACCTTTCACATTATAGCAAACTAAGTTAGGTTACGTGCAACGCATTTGTGGGGGAAAATACCCACAGTTTTCCGAATAAGATCCCAAAGTTCTGCTCAAAAACGGAACTTCCCTGTGTATTGCACTGCTGATAATTATGTCGCTTTAGTCTTAACCTCAGTCTGAGCGCACAGTGTAACTAATCTTTGTGCATATATCAATGTGTACAAACAATTATTTGTGCTGCATGCAATTAAAACTCACACATGCTCGCTCTAAATGTTCATGTAATTGCACTTGGCAATTACATGAACATTTAATTGAACAATTATGAAGGCAGTAGTTTGATCAGTTTCACTAGCTAAGATGCAGAACAGCCGATACTGTGATGCACTGCATATACTGTAAAGAGTGTGGGAACATCATGGACAGCAAGAATGCATTTGTGACTGGTTCTAATGCATTCTTACTGAAAAAACGTAATGCATCTATAAAACATGCCACAGCTGCTCAGGTGACCCTATCAGCCCTGCCATTCAGTAGCACAGAATGGCAATGGCCAGGCTAACTTCAAACACTTGTTTTTCCGATTTCACTGCAAAGTGCTTAAATAGAGGGCAATTGGATTGTTTTGTTTTTCTAAAGATACATTTTTGAGCTGCCCCAAATAATTGGGGAGAAGATAATCTTGGCCTCCTTGTTTAGGCTGCCCAGCCCCCGCGACCCAGTCCCTGATTAAGCGGAAGATGATGGATGAATGTAGAATGTAATTGCTGTCTGCCATTTCAAACCCTCCATTTCAATATGCTGTTGTAAAGGTGATGAAATTCTCATTGGATTCTTTTCTACCAAATTAGTTCTCGTGCTTAGGTGATGCCAGTGTTTATCTTCCACTTTGTTGTGTTTCGGTTTTTGTGAGCTCTACCTCAGACCCTGAAAACTGATGCCAATGTAGCACCAATTTGTTGCAGGACCAGTAAAAATAACCGCCTTTGTCAGAAGCGGAACAGCAACCAATAAAAGCAGTGTGACATCCATGTTTGAAACTCCAGTTTCATGTTTAAAATAATAGAACATAAAATCACTATATTTCAAAAGTTAGTAAAATGTTGGATTAACATCAACATAACACAATCAGATTTCTATGGTGTGTCTTACAATTGCTGTTTTTCTCTTAAGTCATAAGTGACACAGAAGAGGGTCAGACTGCCACTTACTGCTGCTGTACTTGGAGGAAATTATTTTCCATTGATAATAAATATTATAAAATTACATCAGACCTACATAACACTTTTACTACAACACTTAAAGGCGCTTTACATGAAATCAGTCATTTCCATTCAGATGCTGATAATAGCAAACTACTGAATAGAAGCAAGGCTGCTATATTGTGTCTTGTCCAGGTGCATTACAACAGAGGCGGTTGGAGCAGGAATTGAACCTATCTACCACTGTTGTCACTGTCGCCCCAATAACTATTACCACCATAATAAATGAAGATGGGGATGTAGGATCATCTTTTTGCTGTAAAACTGGGGAAAATAACAATTTTTTTGCAGTTAATGTGTCTCAATGTGCAATAATCCTTCACAAAAATAAAGAATGAAACTGGGAGGACCCAACATTATCTCGGGAAAACCTTAATGACTCAACGATATTGCTGCCACTTAGCTCTCAGGTGATGGAAAAGCAAAGGAGTCCTTCTGCAGATCTACTTAAGATCTGGCTCTAGCACCAGCCCGGTTAAGGACTTGAATCACTTTGTTGGAAAAGCCCTAATTCATTGTTGAGTATCTTTGTGAACATGTATGAAATCACCAAAAACCATCCATTTGTCTTTTATACTTGTATTCAGCTAAGAGCCCTGTGTGTATGGAGGGGAAACAGTGTCTGTGGCTATGTGTGAGGAAACCAGCAGTTTCCCCTCGTTTCAGTAAGTGGCTTTCAGATAAGACACTAAAAGCATCAGGTGTTTGTTTATTGACTTGGAAAGTTTGGTATCTTTGTATTGCCATATTTATATTAAATGGGAATGTGCTGTGTAGGGCCTTTGAGCTGCCACATCAGGCTTGTTAATCAAGGTCACACTTTGATATGAGATACATCATTGATATTCCAGGACAAGGTGAGCAAAACCCCAATCGAAGAGAAAGGGAGACATAAAATGTAGAAGAGTACAAAAAGAAAAGGGCCTGTGAATCTGAGAGTCAACCAAGTGTGAGTTATAGAGGTGCATAAGGAGAAGTTACCGGGTCAGTGAGAACAGTATTTGTATGCCAGTTTTTGTGTCTTTCACACTTCCTCACGCAGTACTCTTTTGTAACAATGCCAACATGCTGAGTATGTGTTGGCTCCTCAGGGGTAATACTTTGTAAGATCACAAATTTTGATGACAGTTTATACATGCATGTGAGCAGACCAGTTTAATCTGACAACCTTATTTGTATCACAGGAAAGGAATGTAGGCGTTAGATGTGCCTTCCTCAACTGAAGACGTGCTGATAAAAATGACAGCCCCCGTCAAGGCTTTAACACAACTTCCTCTTTCACCAAAGTGAGACTTTTACTATGCCAGTTTATCAATAATCTTTCACAAGACTGCAATTGATTTTAAAGAGAATAACATCTGATGGCAGTTTTTACAATCTTCATTATCATAAATTAACGTTCTGGATTGTTTAATCAAATTAGCAACAAAGTTTGTTTACCAATGCAAAGTTTTAGGAAACGTCATTGCCATCATTTGGTTAAACATGTGATTCAGGTTTGACAAAAGAACACGGTTGAATGGAGCACCAGCTAGCATTTCCTCTAGTAGCACCTCAGCTTTAGGACAACAAAGCAAAAACCCCTGAGAGTTTTGTAAATTTATTTCTGAGAAAAAAAATGCATTGAAATGAGGCATTCATTATGGAAGTGCGATAGGAAGAAATACATCCAATGAAAAAGATAGGAACTGATAAACATTCATGGATTTGTCTCAACCTTCTATGAACATTGCTGTAGAAACCCTATTTAGGTGTCAGTCTCTCAGCATGTGGTAAGTACATGTCACCCAGATCTTGTTTTACATTGACTACAGGCTCATGTCTAGTTTTACATTACTGTACTTACCTTTTTGTGGTTTTTGCATCTTTCTAAGCTCAGTGAGAAATAAGTAAACTGATTATAAATTAACAGTTTAGAAGTGGTCACATTTCTGCTTTACTTGAAATGATAAACAAAAAAAAATGATTTATTGAACACAGGGATCAAATAATTAAATAATTTCTTGTTAATCCTAAAACAAGTATTGGCTGTTTCTGTGGGAGAAACTATCTGTTCTTTCAGTCTCGATATATAGAAAAACGTATGTGTTGAGGGGCTTTTTAGCCTTAAATCAACTTAAATAAATTGCAAAAAATCTGTTTCTGTGGTCGTTCGTCTCTTCTGGGATATCTTGCAGCTGATATTGTTGCTGATTTGGTGATATGATCAAGGTTGATGACCCTTCTGTTCTCAAGCTTTAACTTTCTGGGGTAGATTCTTACAGATCACGCTAAAACACATCTTGGGGAAATGGAACCAAATCTTAGACTTCTTTCTAAAAAATATGATGACTGGACATTCCCAGAGTGTTTATATTTGCCTGAAAATAAATGTGTCAACTTCAGGCATCTGCAAACTATATTCAAGGATGAATTTGCTTTTGACACATCCACATGTTCATTGATGTAGATAGATGTAGATGGTTTAAGCAAAATAAAAAATCCTGAAGCTGCATAATGTGGTTAGTTGCAATGAACATGTTGTCTTCTGTCTTCCACAGGCTGCAGAGCCATGATCTGAATTGCTACAATCAGTCTTTTCCTCATGAAAGCAAACCCACATGGCATGTTGACCCTCACACATGCTGCAAACACATACTAACAAGCCATGTCTCTGACCGAATCCAGTGCTAACGTGAGTGACTGGCTAAGGACGCTTCGTTTGGAGCAATATGGTGAGGCATTCCAGGAGGCCGGGCTGACAACTTTACAAGACTGCCAGAACCTCACGCCAGATCAACTGGACCGGATGGGCATTCACCTGCCAGGCCATCAGAAACGAATCCTGGCAAACCTTAACAATGTTTCAAAGCCAGAGAGGTCTGAGCAGACTGGTCATCCTGAAGTTAAAAGGAAAGAGAAGCCTGTTCCCTTGCAAAGAAAAGTAGATGAAGGGAAAATTGACGGCAAGATAATAAGACCTGCACCCACGGAGAGAGACAAACCAGTCCCCAAGGAGAGAAATTTGTCCAATATACAAGACAACAGTAATAGAGTACGAGAAACGAAATCAGCTCCTCTGCAAAGACACTCTGCTCCTGTAGGAGGGAAGGAGGAAGAGAGGAATGGAGCACCGGATGAAAAAAAGGCTAAGCCTGTACCAAAGGAGAGGACTAAGTTTCGTTCTAATTCTTCAGTGAACAGTCACCCTACACCCATTGTGTCTGCACTGCCTGATACACCTTTACCACCTGTTCCCCCACGCAGCACACCTAACTGCCCCCCACAGCCCTTCATCTCATCGCTGAGTTCCTCATCTCCTGCTCAAAACTCTAGCTCATTGAGTTTGGACAGGATCGCTGTGGGACCTCCAGAAGTAAAGTGCAACTCTTCATCCCAGAAATCTACCCCCACCAGCACCCTTATTTCCACAGAAGCAGCCATCCAAACTGCCAGCAGCCAGTCGACCACACCTAGGCCTAATACATTACCCATACATCCGTCTACCCCATCTATCAGTGGGGAGGAACCCAGGAAAGCTTCCTCAGCCTCCTCTCCTGGTGAGAACAAAAATGTTCCACCTCTTCCTCCAAAAGCAGGATCTAAAGGCCCACCACCAATCCCACAGCGGGTTCCTCTACATCCTCCCAAAACTCACAGGTGAGGTTTTTATAACGGCATTAACTTCAGTCTGAAGCGCAGCATTACCAACATAATACCATTTTTATGTTGGTATTAAGCAAATGTTTCTAGGTGCAACAAGTAAGGGACATTGGGGTTTGAAAGTAGTAAGAAACCATAATTGTTATCCCTAGATGATATCTTAAAAGATATAGAGGTATAGAAGAAATGTAAAATCACTTGTTTTTAGGTAGTCAACTAGTTGTTTTGATTAATCAAGAAGAATTTGTGGGTGGAATAATTGGAAATAAAATAGTTGGCTGCCTCCATGTGTTAAATACACATTTCTGCATCGGAGTTAAAGTAAAAGCAGTTTAAAGTATTTGGCACATTCCTTTGTCCTGTTTTGAAAGCCCTGCACCACCTTCCTTTTCCCCCATCACTTCCTGCATCTGCCTTTCAGAGTGTAGTGTAAAAGAGAAAATATTTTTTAAAAAAAGCAAACAAAAAACCCTACAATTTATTCCTAATATAATAATTTCTTTCGCTCTACCTTATTCATTTTTAAGTAATTTATTATCTAATTTTAGATAATGTTGTTTCCAGTATTTCCAGGATGTATCTTGGAGTCAGACCGGTCCCTCGCTAAAATGTTACAGCTAGCAATATAAAAATAAATAACAAACCAAAAAACGAATAGTAATCAGTTGGAGTTGTTGTTAGACTGTGATTAAAAGTTGGCATTTAACGTTGTTTGAGCTGTGCTGCCACCTACTGGCATAATGGAGACAGTGCACCCTTGGTCAGCTTTAGTCAGTACAGAATATTTGAAAATCTTATACTGTAGTTTATAATACTTCCTGAAAGTAAAATTAGGCACTTCCTATTACCGATTGACTGTAGTATGCTAACTTGGTGAGTTAGCTGAAAGTACACCCAGTGTAAGCAGTTCATTCTCTGATTTAATGTTTCTCCTCTTTTTCCAAAGAGCTGTGCGTGTCTGTTAGGGGGAATAAACATAGAAAGTTTACAAAGAAAATTCTCATGTTTTTAGACGTTTATGTATTTAGTGTACCCTGAGTGGTGTTTACAAATCCATTTTTCACTCTTAAAGCAAAAGAGCAGTTTTTTTTTCTCTCAAGTCAGTTTTATAGTATTTTGTTTGCATGTTTTGTGGCGACGGCGCATCAGATAAGAGAATCTTTCTCATTTTTTCTGTCACCTCATTTGTCAGGGAAATGTGAAACTTAAAATTGTTTGTGTGCTTGCGGGCCGCTTCAATTGTGACTGACACACATCTGTGTTTTGAAGGGAAACTCGCTTCAGAAAGCGTGAGGAAGTCACAATGCAGAACAACCAGCAGCAGTTTTTAAACTCTTCTCCACCCCATCACTCTCTCACAGCAACGCTGGGTGAAAGAGAGAGTGAGAAATATAGATTGAGAAGTCTAAAGTGTTTCTTTTTTTTTTCTACTGAGGAGTATCTCTGGGCTTATTGAAGCCCTTGTCGGAAAACATTCACACGTTTTCTTGACGGTAATTTCTTTCTTCCTTGTCAGTGTGGCTTTTTGCCCCCTCCCATTTTCTGGTCACCAAGTCATTTCCTCCTGCTTTTTTGATGTGTCTGTGTTTAAGATGGTATCATCATGGAAGAGGACTCCTCTCAAGCATGTTGTGGAAGGTAATGTTTATATAAAACATGTTTCTGCATGGGGTCTATGGTGCGTTCAGGTTGGGGCTACTCTTTTGTTTTTGTTTTGTTTTTGTTTTTTGGTCAACAAAAACGGGTTCAGAGTTAAGAGTTGCGTCAGTCTATAAGTTAGTTTTATCTTGAAAAGAGTGTGAAGGTTTTTATGGTTTTTGGGGGGCAAAAACCATGAAACCATGATTCCTTGTTTGGTTCTGTGTGGCAGTGGGAAATGTATTCTGAAGTAGCAGCATTATTGGTGTTTTACCTGCAAAGAACAGAAAAACAAACATGGAATTTGAAACCGGGATTTTTGGTTTTCTTCTGTCAAGCTGCTATAAGTATTCTGTAACTTATGTATTCTTTGAAGGTTTTATCACATACATCGTTTTCTAGAGAAGTATTATGAATGTTATTTATAAATACGCCCATTGCTGAGCCGCTGTGCTACATTTAGCTTGCTTTTAACATCGAAGGTTGCAGCAAGTGCACTTGCTAATTTAAAAAGCGCCCCTTGTTTGCCAAAACCATTGTCAGAGTTTTTCAGCTGTTGCTTCCGCACAACTGCCTAAAAAACTCTAAAACTTAAGCGTGGGAGAAGAAAAGAAACGGTCATTGTTTCTACAGTCATCGTTGTTCAGAACAGTTCGAGTTAAATATAGAGCAATGCTTGCAAACCCCACTCAGCATTCTTCCTCTGAGAAAAAGAGGGAACTGGGGGCTGTTTCCCGTCATTGTCCGTTTTTTTTTTCTTTTTTTTTTTTTCTGGTGTTCTGTGGTTTAATTTAAGAAAGAAAAGCTAAGGAGTAATTGCTGAGTACGATGAGTAATTTAGAAAGGCAGGGTTGTGTTTTTGAGGTTCTACTGAAGTAGATGTGCTCTCCACTTTGTTTTGCACTTGGAGTGGTATAGTCAGGGTGTTAGTTTTCCCATCACTCACAGAGCTTTGCATATAGGCCATAAAGTTACAATTTAATCTCTTGTAAACTGAGTGCTACTTTTCCATCGGACCAGATATGTAAAGTGCACAAGCAATAGTTGTCCTGTCAAAAGATTCTCCCTTCTGGGGATCTTTGTGGGTCCTCCACATTTACCATGGACACCTCAGCTTCTACTCAGACTAATAAGTTCCTTTCCTGTCTGTCTGTTGAAGTTGATCGTAATTTTATGGCAGGTTAGCGGTTGTCCAAAACTCTCTTCATGTAGAATAACAGACAATGTGAACATGGTCAAAGGGTATTAATACGCTTGCATGGCACTGTAAAAATTGAATACCACATAAACATGTTTTTCTTTTACATTGACCTTTAAACAGTTCATATACACATCATAATATGAACCAGGTTTACTGTCCTAGAGCTGATTCCTAGTGGTGATTAAATAGGCTTTGTGTTTAGGTGAATTTTAATTCTACATTCTATTCTGCGGCATGTATGGCCTAAAGGGAAGCACCAATTGTTTTTTATTAGCAGACTGACAGTACAGAACTGCAGTTTTGATGACTTGGGAACAGTGAAGAGTTGACAGTTATTATAAGCTGGATTTTAACATACTGCAAGAGAAGGGGCAAAAGAGGAACTTTCACAACAGTGGACTGACAAACATTTGACTGAGTGCAATTCTTATTATAACTTTGGAACTTATGCAGTGGGGAAATAAGTTTTTGATCCCCTTTTGATTTTCCAAATTTGCTCACTTAAAAAAAAACTGTCATTTTTTTGGTTGTTTAATTTTTGTACAGAGATACATAAAAAAAGTGATGAAGTTTACACAAAGTTATTTGACTGTGTAACTCAGAACTTGGTAGAGAGACCTTTTTGGTAGGACAATCATGAAGACATATTCTGCAACTTATTACCAGGTTTTGATGCATCACAGAGGAGATTGTGAGCCACTCTTACAATCCATCCACTTCTATAGGATTAAAATTTGGAAACTGACTTTGAAAAAGGCCAATTATGTAAAAATTACTTTTTTGAGCTTTACAGCATGTTAATGTATGTCAAAAACATACCTGAAGTGTTGCTTTGATTCTTTAATGCATGTTAGAAGAATTCTTGAATTTCCTCTGGCAGCCATACGAGGGTGTCTAAAGACTTGTTCCAACAAGGATCTGTTTACCCCAGACGCCTCCTCATTTTTATAACAAATGAAAGTAGCATAGTTACTTGATTGTGCTATAAAATTATACTATGTGCCTGGAAAATGCATACATTTTGAGTTATTATCAAACTGAAAGACTCATCCTGGATATATTGTTCCTCATCCTAGATTTTACAGATTTTAGTCCATTACACTGTCATTGGTCACCAGTGATGGTCTTGGTAAATATAGTCACGTTGCCGCCATATTATAAATAACCCCCCTCCATAACTGTGAGCTGATTTCACAACATTTTCACGCTCACCATCGATGATCTTGCATGAAGTTCCAGATTGGGATTGACTGATGGCCAGTTTATATTTCTTCTGTTCCCTGTTGTATAGAGCATTCAGCTTTGTTTTGTAGGGTCAGACATTCATTAAGTTTGCGGAAAAAGTAATGAGACAGTGATGTCATGGGAAAAGTAACTTTCCCATGACTTTTCTGACAAATATTGCATTTTTTAAACCCTTTCTTTTAAACGTATCTTACATTTATCCTAAACTCATTCGTCATGGATGTCATGGAACCTGAAGCTTCCCAACACAGGCTTCATTTTCTTTATAGACCCACACAAAATAATGCTGTCAAACACACATACACACATGGCTACATACAAACCTGTGTGGAATCAGATGAACAATCTGAATATTCATAATTATAGCCTTTTTATCAAGTAAAATAACATTTGTTTTGTTCCTTTTGGATTGCTAGGATATCGTGACAGTGAGGTTTTCTGCTGGACTCCTAAAAAACAACTTGTTAATGTTAGGTGATTTCTTATCACCTTTCAACATTAATATGTGTCTGTTTATGGCAGTGGTTCCCAAAGGTTTTCTGGGTCCCCCTGTGGATTACAACAAAATTAAACAGATTTTTTTTTTATTTAAAAGGTACATGCGTCATTGAGTTATGTATTAGGTACACTGTTTAAATGTCAAAGAAAGATTTATGTTTTGTTTGAAAACAAATAGTATTTATTTTCAGAAAATATTCTATTTTTTAATGGAACAAATGTTCGGCAGTTTCTGCACATATTTTCTTTTAGGAAGGGAGTAAGTGATAAGAAAGCAGTGATTTGACATTAAGTAACTGTCTTCACAGAGGTAAAAAATAAATGTACAAGGCCCCTGTTAAAACTTAAAAAATAATAATAAAGTAAGTTGATTTTCTTTGTGAAACAAAATTGCAGTGGTCATTGTTGTAAATTAAACTGGAAGTTTCATATAAATTATGTCAAGACTAAATATCTAAATCTGTAGCAATGCCACAAAAAGTATTAGATTATTTCACACAAGGGAACAACGTTTTGGAGAGTCAACCCACTGTTTATTGATTTCAATTAAAAGCATAAAAATGTAAGAATTTGTTGTTGTTTTCTTCTTTTATCATAATCTGCCTGTAACTATCCAGAAAGTTGTGGATTTGACTCTCGATTACTGCGGCCACATTGCAGTGTGCCCCATGATCGAGCCACATAACCCCAAGTTGCCTTCCAAGCTACATATTGATGAATTTGCGCATGATTGTGAGTGTGAATGGATGAATGTGGCTCTAGTGTATAGAATTTTGAGTGGCCAGTATGCCTGGAACTACACTTTTTACATTTTAGTTCAAGAATTTTTACATTTTCACCTACTATTTTATACCCTCCTTAAAGGCCAGGTCATTATCCAAATGATCTAATTCTATCTGTTGTCTGATCTCGGACCTTAAGACTAAGATGACACATTTCATGTTCTGACGAAATAGTCCTAACGTCCTGTTTCATGACTATTTGAAGTTTTGTTAATGTTCTGTGGATGTTTCAAAGTAATTTTAGATATGTCCTGTCTGATTTCATTAGCAGGGGGAAGTGGGATGAGGAGTAAATAAAAATTTTCACGTGGGTCTGATTAATCAACCACTAGAGTCAGATTTTAACAAGGCAGCTTTCTTCTGAGGCCTTAAGGAAAGAAAGGAAGGAAGAAAAGATGACTGCTGTATATTGCAGTTCTGAAATTGTCTTTCAGTGATATTATATCTAAATTGATTTTGTTTAAATCTGGTCCTGAGAGATTATCCAAATTTGTTCTGGTCCCAGGGGAGAGAAGAAACGAGTGGAGTAAAAATCTGCTTAATGCAGGTCAGGATTTTAGATTTTGTCACATTTTGAACTCTGTAGGGTTTTTTTTTTTCTTTTTTGCAGATCAACCTTAAAAAAATAGTTTTGGTATTTAGACTGCTTTGCGTATTCTGTGGGCTTCAATGCAAAAACAACCTGCTTTTATCCCCTAAACTAGTTCGCCAAAGTGAAAGAAGCAAACTGTCCCTTGGTGTGATTGACACTTCAGTTAGTCACCTTGTAATCATGGTGATGACGTTGCATCATGTTGTGAATACGAGACTTTTTTCTGAGCATCAGCTCAATCTAGTCGATGATTTCTCTGTTTATAAGACAGAAACAGAGGCTCCAGTTTCTTCATCTCTGGATCTCTATCAGGAGGATTTAAAAAAATGAAACCAACATTAATAGAAAGAAGACATACAAATTTGGAAATAAGATCTTCAGCTAACCACATGTATCTGAAGCATGGAAAAAACACATTCAGAGGTGAGGTTGACTCTTTTGCTGTCTTTGATGACTTTGCTCTTTAGGAATTTGTCTTTTCAGGTGCTCTTAAACTAATCTCTATTTGAAAGGATTTGCAACGTGGTGATGGAAGATATTTAGAACATATATGAAAAACTCAGGTTGTTATTGTTTGTGTTTCAAGGTTTGTGTTTTAAAAGTTTTTTTTTAATGGAGATGTATTATGATAATTTAACTTTTTTGAGCTTTACATCATGTTATAATGTTATTTTACCAGTGCCACCCTGGTAAGAATGTTGTTAAGGGGTTAATAGAGAATTTATGTTGTGTTGACTTCCTGAAGGTGGAGTTTAGGAAGTCAAATTTCTTTTAAGTCATACTTGACATAGCAATTTCTAGCAGCTGAAGGTAGCTTTGTTACTTGATTGTGCCATTTTATAACTCATTGCACCTGGAAAATGCATAATTGTGTCTTTTCAAGAAGTTATTAAATATCACCCGTTAAATAATCCAGATTTTACATTTATATTTTCAGTGGTTGATGTTAATTTCGATTTAATTTAATCTTAAAGTTAAGTCCAGGATTATTCAGATCTCTGACAGATGTAGGTTTAATGTAATTTTTTGGTCCCTTCTAATTGGATATTCTGCAATATTAATGTTTTGCAGTAGTCTATTTGGAGGATCTTGGGACATGAACGACCTGTTAAAGGTCATGGCAGTTCCAAAAATACACATCTAACTAATATTCCAGTTTTTATCTTATCTTTCCACAGAATATTTTGCAAAAAGTCCTACTGAATCACAAACATTGCCCTCAGTTGAGATAAGTGAGATATATTATCTCCTGGAACCCAGATATGGTTGCTCTTGGTAGGTTGGAGGTTCCTGGGAAAGATCACCTTTGTTCCATGTTTTCTCCATTTATAGAGAATTGTTTTCTCTGGAGTTCATTGGAGTCCTAAAGCCTTAGAAATGTATTTTTAACCCTTTTCAGACTGATTGATAGACTGATTTGCTCTTCGTCTGTTGTTGAATTCCTTAATATTGAGGAATGACATGTTTCTGCTGGAGTTCTTTCATCCTTCTTCATGTTGTTAGATCTGTAATATTTAGGAGATTTTCTGATACTGCAGGTCTTTGAATACACTGAAGACTATGGAAACCATGCCTTTTGTTTGGATAATCTAAGGACTGTTTAATATTAAATTACTGCTAAACTTGTTCACCTCATCCTCTACAAAACTGTAAAGTTTAATAGCTTTGGAAACATAAGTTTTTTCTCATCTGGCACCATCAAACATTCCCAGGACCTATTCCCTGTGTGTTTGTGTCACTAGTGGTGCGGCAGATATGATTTATTCATGTCCCACAGCTTGAGCAGGTTGGGACCTGCATGTTAACCAGGAAGCAAAGAAGGAAAGCCAGAGAGACAGGGGAGCAAAGGAACCTCCGATTTCCTCTTGGATCATTGTGTGTGCTGCTGAAGAAAAAAGAAACTTTTTTTTTAATTTAATTTTTTGATTGAGTTCTGGTCATACATGTGTATGGATATGTAGCAATTAGTCCAAGTATAAAGTTTCACATGCAGTGGTTTCTGCAGTTTTAACAGAGGGAGGAGGAAGGTGACAAAAGGAGAACTGCTCAACAGAGGATGTTTAAACTCGCTGTTCTACGTGGATTTTTTACCCGAACTGACACCCCAATGGGGTCAGAGGACTCCTCCTCTTCCCCCCATTGCTCTGCTGACCTGTCGCATTCGTCTTTACCCCCCAGCCCGACTCTGACCACGAAAGGAACTGAGGAGCTGATTCAGACCGACCCCACTCCACAGGTTCCGCTACGCAACAGGACACCACAAGCACAGGAAATCAGCAAACCGTCCGACCAGACTGAACTACAGCCCGCTCTGCCTGAAAGGAAGATCTCCAAACCTTCTCGTGAGTTTAGTAACATTTATAATCAGCAACAATCGGTTAAAATATTTTTGATTCTGCCTCAAAATGAAAGTCTCATTTCCTTTATCATTCTGACAGTCATCAGTTAAATTAATGAAATGAAACCAATTAAAATTATTGTCAGAGAAATGCACAAACAGAAAAGTTGTTTAGAATATTTTAAAAATAGTAGGTACACAATAACTCAGTTTAGCTAATTAAACCTCAAGTAAGCTTTTTGATGACCCACATCTGTATGGTTTAACTGATGATGTAATTCTATAGCAATGTAGTCTGGTTAATATCTGGGTTTGCACTGCAGAGCAGACTTTTTGGGTTAAGTGTGTGCTACTTTACTGTAGCAGCTTGTATCTATGGCATGTAGAGTACTTACTATTTTTCCTCTTGTCTTTTACTCAACATTAAAGTTCCTGCTGTGTTTACAGCATTACCAGCTTTTAAATAAACAGCAGAAAAAAAATCCTTCTGGCAGATGAGAGCTGTCATGCTCTTAGTGATAGGTTACAGTTATCCCAGGATTGGCATCAAGATTACTTAAGTGAAAGAAAAAAAAAACAGCTCCCCTTTAGATATGGTTCTTCAGTTCCAAGCAATGTTTCAGCAGGAGCCAACATCCTTGTGGGTTATTTCCTGTATGTCCTGTGAGTTCAAAGTTTTTCCAATCATCACTGTACTTTTTTACCCTTTGCACAACTACAGGATGTGCTTCACTACATCCTGCAAAGTTCAAAATGAAAACAATCTAATAACATTTCTGTCACAAGTATTGTTCTATTTCGTACACTATGAAGACCTGCATACATGCTTAAGCTTTTAAATAGAATATTCTTTTTAATCACTGTAGAAATCTGCAATCTTATCTACATGGAGCAATAAAACTATGTCTAAACAGGAAGCATGCATCCTATGATATACAAGTGGTTATCCATACACTGTACCTGTTGATATTGTTCTGTTTTTTTGTAGGAAAATTTGTGCAAAAAAAAACAATTGCAGATTTCTAAAACAGCTCTCTCATTTAATAAATTGAGAGAAGTATTAGTTGTATGGTCTGCCAGCTGTAAATAAAAGACAACATCTGATCTATTGTTCTGGCTGCAGTAACCTGAATGGTGAGGAGAGCAAAGGTAGAAGTAACAGAATGCATTAAGGTTCATTATTCTGGTTGTTTCTGTTTAACCTGCAAAGCCACAACTTGTTTTGCTACCTACCTGCAGCAATTTATTGAGCTTGAATCTTTGAGGGAACATGTGACAACTCTTTTCTTTCAAAATAACAAGTTGGGGAAGAATTTGAGCTGTCACTCCAGGCTATGCTACTTCTTTTGTGTTGTTAGTCAGCTGTTTGTGTTGCAGTTTTTAAATAGGTGGGACTCACGTAGCTCCTTGAAAGGAACACACACATTGCCTCACAGTTAGTGTTAGCCAGCCTTAGCAAAGACGCAAGAGTTGAAGTACGGAGACATTTTTGGTTTAAGTTAAAGACAGAAGAGAGAGAAGTGGGACTTTTCCTGTGTGTGAGCTGGTAGGCCAACGTATCTACTGTAATTGTGATTCTATATCTAATTTAAACTACTTACTGGTGTGTTGATGGCTGCAGCCTGCAGTTAGTGAATCAGTTGCATTTCTATTGGTCAATCATTGTTCATTTTTAACATTTATTTTGTACTATGTATACAATACGATACGATACATAGTACATATATACTATGTATATGCATTATGTACACTGTGTGTTTGAGATATAAATAAAAAACAAAATATTTTTTTTCAGTTAAAATGTAAGGCATTTTTGCAAATAATCTTCGGCTTTCAGCATTTTTCACAGTTTCAAACAATTGATTTGACTAGAAGTTTGTATTCTTCATGTCATATGGCATGCCATCGCACTTAACATTTGACACTTAGTTCAAATCCCAAATCTGAAAAACAATTGTTGGTGAAGAAAGAAACTTGTCACACACATACAAATACTTTCAGATTATTTTTGCACTCGAAACAAAATAAACATAAATGTTAAATGGATTTAAGAGCAGAGTAAATGCAGGTAACTCGAGGTTATGAGCTGTGTTGGTGTCAAGATCAGCAGGTATTTCTGCATTTCCCAGAATGGTATTTACTGTAACACCAAAGAGATTTGAAAGTATGTATGTAATGTGCCTGCTTGTAATGGATGTTGCTGTCCAGAGTGGCTTTGATAGAAATATTCTCTGACTTGAGAGCCAATATGGTGACTGGTTATTAAATGAAAAAAATAATGATTATTTAATGAAACCTGAAACCTAATTATTTGCATCTGTAAACTTCTTGAATTGACTGACATTGATTAATACTAATCAATTTATTTTCTAGCATAAACTTTTTTTGCAACTCCATTTCTTTTTATATCTTTGTCTTTTTCTAGTCCTGATTCCAGTCGACGATAGTTCTAATGACTACGTGGATGCAGAGCTGCTTAACTCCAGTGTTCAGCAAAGGAAGGTGGCAGACAGGGTAAGGGGATGTATTACATGTTATAACTTTTTCTCCTTTTGATTTCTGCTGTGCATGGTGACCATAGACCATTTCCTCCAACAGGACATGTCCCTGCAAGTACCCATTCGCCAACAGAAGCGGGTCTGTTCTTTGTATAGTGACGACGAGCTATTAGATGAAGATGAGTGAGTAATAATGTTTAAGTATTGTGTTCATTTCAATCCTCATTGCTTAATTTTATACACATCATTCACAGCAGGTCTTGGATGTGCATAAATAAATCTGGAAGCACTTTATTTGACAGGGTGTACATAAGACTGACGTGACACTGTCATAATCATGACATAACATCTGTCATGAACATGAAGGAGTCTTTACAAATGTCTGACTGTTGTCATGAAGTGTCATTTGGTAAATAATGACACTTTTAATGCAAAGTTGCTTTTAAAGTTGCATTGAAAGTCCAAAAAAAGTGCCAACTTTGCATTTAATTGTCATTATTTACAAAATCATGCAAAGTTGGCACTTTTAATGCAACTTTAAAAGCAACTTTGCTTTAAAAGTGTCATTATTTACCTAATGACACTTCATGACAACAGTCGTAGACATTCACAAAGACTCCTTCATGTTCATGACAGATGTTATGTCATGTTTATGACAGTGTCATGTCAGTCTTATGCACATCAAATAAAGTCTTCCATAAATCCTCACCTGACATATTTATAGTATGTCATTTATAGTATTTAATTAATCAGTTGGGGCTCATTAAGCAACAAATTGGTCTATTCTGATCATAGGCAAATTCCCCCCTGCATCACCAGTTGGTTCTTATAGCATTTTTGTTATCAGTTTTCTGTTTTCTCTATGTAATTTTCTATATCAGGTTAATAATCCAAGTTGAGCTATACTTTAACTGAGATTGCTCTAGACTTCTTTGCTATACATGCACTTGAGAATGGATTTAATTAGCATTAGCGTTACATAAACAACCAAGCTAGTCAGAGGGTTTAAAATTCATTCTCTACTGACTCGACTCTGAGACAGGAACTGTGTTGGTGTCAACCCTGAACTGGCACATGTAAGTGTGAAATAGTGGTCTGATCAACAGTACTGTTGTTACTCATCTCATTCTGCAGTGTAATCTTAGCTGAATGACTTTAGTTTGCTGTGTGTTGACTGTAAATATTTTAATGTTGAAAAAATTCAAGAATGTTTGGAAATTACTGTAATGCATGCAGATCCATTGGCTGTAAAAGAAACTCTTACTAACTCTTCACCACCATGCTTGATGAGAGAATATGAGGTGTCAATGTCATAGTGTTATGCTTAGCTTTTGTCTGATATGCATTTGTGAGCTTGTAATAACTGACAATGAATCTTTTGCATCAATATGGAGGATATTTCAATATGGAGGTTTATGTTTCTTGCGCTCAAGGCCACAAACCAAGGGCCAGATATTTTCTAATTGAGAGCAGAATTCATGCTTTCCTCAGTTCCTGAATCAACAAAGCAGGCTAAAGCAGTCATTATATCACTTTATGTTTAGTTGTTAGAATGGATGTTTTCTTTTTGTGGTGCTAATTGTTAGATATGTTGGGGCACAAAACCTTCCAGAGTTCTACTTATGTTTTGTCAGTCCACAAAATGTTTTTCCAAAAGTCTTAGAGATCATCACAGTACTTTTTGGCAAATATTGGACTGGATATTGTGTGTTTTTGTCTTTCTTGGTCAGCAGTGGTTCTTGTTTTTTTAACTCTGCAATGGATGCCACTTTTGCCCAGCCTCTTGCTATTCTTGCTGAATCTTGACCACTGACCTTAACTGAGGCATTTGAGGACTGGCGAGCTTTACATGTTCTTTTGAATCTTCCGGGTTGAGTCGTCAAACTGTTCTGCGAGTTGTTGTGGTCAGCCAGCCACAGCTGGAAAGGTTCACTGTTGTTCCATCTAAGAGCTTTAACTGTGGTTCACTGGAGCCCCAAGGCCTCAGAAATGACTTTGTGACCCTTTTTAGACTTATAGATGTCAATGACGTTGTTTCTAAACTGAGATGATGTGTTGCCTTTTAAACTTTTTTTGCCTTCTACTTGTTACCAGCATATTGCAGTTAACTTATGATTTCATAAACTGCTTTTTATTTTCACTTGCCTTGGTCCCTGATGACTTGCCCAGTTATCAAAGTCTAAGTCCCTGCAACTTCTAGATGTGTTCTTGATCCACCACAGTTGAATTAAATGACGAGGTCATTAGCAGGACTCGGTAGGACTTCACTACAGACTGGGGTGGTTTTTAAGCCTTGGGATTCTGGGATGTCAGACTAGGGACTTTTCCAAATGTTTCAAGACAGTGGCTCTGAAGGACATTCTTGACTTTGGTTGCTAATTTCTTTCAATGGTCTGAAGAATTAGTGTGGAAAAAAAAGCAATAACAGAATAAATCTGTAAATTTACTTTTCACAATTTTGTATTCAAACTACAGATTCTAATTGTAACTATTTCTGACCTTTTACATTAACATTTGATCAATGTATGGATTCTAAATAAATACAGATGTTTCTGTGTAGCCAATTTTTTTTAGTCATCAAACTAATTTTATCTATGAACACGTGCATGAGTTTGTTTGGACATTTCTGTGCAGCCCAGATTCTCCTCCTTGGCAGACTGAACGCATCGCCAACCTGCCTGGCAGCTTTTGCCTGCCTGACTCCGGCAGACTCTTCACACCTAGTAAGGAAGACAGTTCCCAACTTTCTTCTGTCATCAAGATGGGCTGGCTGGACAAGAATCCACCACAGGGGTAAAACTCAAGCTGCGTATTCAACTTTAAGAATTACTGCTTAAAAACATGGAGTTTGAAACTCTTTATTTATTATGACAATGAATTAGTAAAGAAAAAATATCTACCCACAGCAGAGTTTCTTCAGCTTCACTTGGTTTATGTTATAAGAGATTAATATCTTGTTAATCTTTATGCTTCCTCACATACAGGGGTCTTTATTACCAGAAACGATGGGTGAAGCTAGAAATTGACTACCTAAGATACTTTGACAATGAAAAGGTAACAAAAGACACCAAGTTTTGAGTGTTTCAGAGCAGCGTGTGCACAGAGTGAGTGTCGTGCATCTGTGTAACAGGTCTGTTGTGTTGTGTTTTGTTGTAGGAGGTGTATTCCAAGGGCTTTATCTCAACAGCCTTTATCACTAATGTGTCTAGCGTGGGGGAGTTGAAGTTTGAAGTTGCCACAAACAATCGGACATTCATCTTCAGAGCTGAAAATGAAGGTCTGTTTCATTTCATTTCTTTGTCATATATGTGATCACATTTACATATCCATTTAGTTTGTTCAGACCATGATTTACTAAAAGCATGTGTTTGCTTGCCTGCAGATGAAAGGAATGAATGGGTGACTGAACTGAAGAACTGCTCCGGGGGTCCTAAGCGCCCCATAACCTTGATTGCAGGCTCACCTTTGACCCCAGATTATTATGGCTATTTGGAGCTCAAAGGGCTGCGATCCAAACTTTATACTGTTGTTGCATCAGATAAAGTCCTTCTCTATAAGAACGCAGACGTAAGAGACTTCTATGGTCAAATAAATATGGATTTTGGCATTTTTGTTATTCAAAAAATTGTTCCAGAAGTCAATGAGCTATCCTTTCATCCTTTTTCTGGACTCAAGTTATTATTATTTTCTTTGGTGGTGAAAGAAATAACTTTATTTTCCTTCTAGGATTATCGCATCGGAGTGGGAATCACATTTATTGACATGAGCGTTGGAAATGTGAAAGACTCAGATCGCCGTAGCTTTGATCTCACCACACCTTACCGCATATTCAGGTAATTTGATTAGATTTATATAATAATAAATTTAGATTTTTCTTTTAATTAAGTTCATTTTAATGTTTATAGCAGAAGGCTAATGGAAGCCCAAAATTCTGTTTCTCAGAAAAAGAAAATGTAAAAGCCCTGGTACAGTACATTTTAGTACATGGTCTTAAAACTTGGTTTGTACAAATTACTGCTTCAGAGTTAGATAACATGGTGGCTGCTGTTGCTCTGCTGGTGTGTTCAGGAAGCCTCAGTCAGTGGTCTGTAGCTCTGTATTGTTGTCTCTGTTGTCTCATCCTCTACAGATTCTCTGTAGGGTTTTGGTAGTTGCTGCTATTCCAATATGTTGAAATGCACCTGTATATGCAAAATGTTTTTTTAAGCCTGCTGTGCAACTGTCTCATACTGGTAATGGTTGTTCTTTTTTATTATAAAATATATATGATAAAGTTATGATTTTTGTTGCTTTTGTATGAATTTTATATTGAAATATTACTTTTGAGCAAGCAAAATATATCCAAATGGTTCCCCAGGTAGCAACTTTTTTCCCCCCTGAAATACAAACCATTTTTATTGAGATTTTCCACTTTGAAAATAAAAACATCCATCATTCTGAACAAGCTTCTTTTATAATTACTACGTGACAATAACGTGCAGTAATTACATGTTACTACATGTTGCCAAGTTGTACTTGAGCCTACAACTAATCCAATTCGTAGAAATAAAAAACAAGTTGAATAAATCAAAATAACAATAAATAACAGACCTTTTCAAAACAGTATTGGTAATCATGCATTATCAAACAGATTGGAGACAGTTATACACGTCTATTTAGCACTGCAGGTTCCAGCAACTCAAGAGTCCAACAAGCTCTTTGACAAGCCTAAGTTCTCTAATAAAGCTGATGAAAAGACCAGAAATCTTCTCAAAAAGATATTGTTTGTATTTCCTAATATATACTATTCTTTTCAACGGCAATTAGACGACATAGGGTTTAACCACTGGGTGGTGCTAGGTTTATTGACATTCTTTCAAGCCAATGCGGTACACTTTTTTTGAGATAAAAGTGCATTCTGTTTTACTAAAATTGTGCTTCCCTGGGTACAATCTGGCACACTTATACACATTTTAAAGCTAGGAAACAATAAACTTTTTTTGATTGTTTTCTAGCTTTTACATAAGCAAAGAATGGCTTTAGTTTAGTTAGGCATTTCCACATCGTAAACCAGTGGCTGAATATCTGAGTGATATTGCTAAAGCGTTCATAGAAATGAGATTTTGATATCTTGCTGTCAAATTGCCTTGATCTGTCCTTTAAGTGTTTGGCTGGGTTTCAGTCAAGAATAAAAAAACAAAAAAGCTCTTTAAATGTGGGAGGATAACGCTTGTGCAGAAGCATGCATGTTTGTTGCATGCTTCTTTTGTCTGACAGTGCAGCCTGACCGGATGGGGATCTATGAAAAGTCCTGCATTTATTTATAGATTATTTGCTGTGAGTGTGTTGTGACTGAATCACTGTGCCATTTTCTGTTGGGCAGAGTCAGATCACAGAAGAAACTTATGTCCTGTTCTCCATTTTCTGCCACGTCTTTCTGGTTTTGGTTCCATTTCAAAGCATTTAAGATAATTTTAGTTGAACATCCAATCATTTTTGGCACTTCTTCATTTGTTTTCTCTTTTCTATTAAAAGGTTATTAAAATTCTGCAGTTTTTCAGAAGAATTTGTAAAATAGTTTGTTTATACTCTGGTCAATGCTGCATCTTTTCTCCTAAAATAAGTACCACATTTTGACACCAGTTTTTAAAAATATTGGTTTGAACACTGTGCTTTCAATTAATTAATGATAATTAAATGTCTTTGTTGCTGCTACACTTACCAGTAAATTATTTTCCACGTGGACCTGATAAAATCTATTTATTTATCTGTTAATCAAAATAGATTTTCTGTTTTTCATTTTACCATGACTGTAGCTGAAAGAAATGCTGGAGATGTTGAAAACAAAAAATTATTATAATTCGGATTTGGATGAATTGTCAATTAAGCATCATTCCATGTTCTTGGCTTGCCTGTTTTCACAGTTTTATAGCCGAGTCAGAGCAGTCCAGGGAGCAGTGGGTGCAGGCCATGAGGGATGCCATAGGAGAAGCGCTGTCCAACAGTGAGGTGGTAGAGCAGATCTGGAGGGAGCCTAGCAACAGCTTCTGTGCCGACTGCGGCGCTCCAAAGCCAGACTGGGCGGCCATCAACCTTTGTGTGGTGATCTGCAAACAATGTGCAGGTTGGTTTGGATCTGCTTCAAGTTTTGTTTTGTTTTCTATTCATATATTCATGTCCTCAATTGAACCATTAATGTGTTTTCTGTTGTTGTCGGTGAGCAGAAACGTAAACTAAATACTTACTGTGGAAAAAGAATATGCGCCTTCTTTCAATTAGCGGGTTTTGCACCTCAGAACATAGAATGTTTTTGGTCTTTTCCAGTTTCCAAGATTATTTTTTAATTTACATTGTTCAGATTTGCAGAGGTGTCTGGGAGAAACGGTTTTTGTGGCACAGGAAATGTATTTAAAATAAGTGATCAAGATTTTCCTTGTATTTGGATGCTGTAGGAGAACACAGAGGACTCGGTCCGAGTATCTCCAAAGTACGAAGTCTGAAGATGGATAAGAAAATCTGGACAGAGGAGCTTATCCAGGTAAACAAGCTGAAAATAATCACATCATTAGTTGAGACGTCATTGTGCTGCAAGTTTGTGAGTTTGTCAAAAACGTATTCATTCATTGAGGATGATCCGAATTATTTACATTGCAGATAGTCTGACAAATGTTAAATACCTACTTTCTTTGTAAGAGCCCTATATCTCTTGATAGAGCCTTGGAATTTTGAACAGAACATTTTCAAATGAAGTAAGAAAATGAACCAGATGAAAATATTTTGGAACTTCAGTCCTTTAGAGCCACTTTCCAGCAATTGGATGTGTGTTGGAGAAGCGATGCATCCTAAATTTACAGGATCGTAGAGCTGAAGAACTGGACTTGGGATATTTTAAAGAGACCATAGAAGTACCAAATTTTATAGAGCAGTAACTGTTTAGTTCCCATTGGTATCAGAAACACATATACATGGAAATTGTTAACTTATTCCCTCATGTTGCACAATTTACATGCATTACTAATTAATTTTAATATCGCTGGATTGGAAACATTGAGTAGAGAGCAGGTTTACATGACATAAAGAGCTCGTTGCAAGATGAAGCTCACAATTCTAAAACTATTAAACTTATGGTTATCTTAATTGTTTTTTTTTTTTTAATAAAGTTTCAGATTTAAGTGGCTCTATTCATTTATAACGCAGGTTTTTCTAAAACTCGGGAACAAACGGGTGAACAGTTTCTGGGCCGCTAACGTCCCGCCAAGCGAAGCCCTATCGCCCTCTAGCTGCAGTGAAGACAGACGGCGCTTCATCTCTAACAAATATCGCCAGGGCAAATACAGAAAGTACCATGCGCTGTATGGGAACCAGAAAGAGCTCAATAATGTAAGTTGAAATTACTATGTAAAGTCTTTGGTTTGTGTACTTCAATAGGAAGGCTGGTCAGAGTAATCCAGCATTGCTGTTTCAGTGATTTACGCTTTTCTTTGCCTGTCATGGAAAATGCAGATTTGGAAATGTTGTTAATCTTTTGAAAATCTCAGCGTTGGGGATGCACATTTTAAAAAAAATATACACATAGACAATCGCCATGTTTGTGAAGCTTTATCTGGATAACTGTGTTGATTCATCTCATGAAATGTGTTTGGTTTGCACAAATTAGACACAGGCTTGTTCTAACCAAATACTTCTTGAACATAATTGTTGAGATATGCAAGGAATGACATAGACACATCCAAAGCAGTATTGGGTTTGGTTCTTTAACAGCAACCACAAAAGGACTCCAACCCTTGTCAATAATGATTTGGGTCAACTCTATTTTGCCCTTAGGTGCAAGTGTGTGTATGTGCAGTCGGTTGTTTGTCTTGTGTGTATGCATTTCCCTGTGACGGACTGTCCAGTGTATCTTACTTCTTGACCATTGACCACTTGAGACGGACTCTGGCACCCCACCACATGACCCTCCAAAGACAAGCAGGTGTAGTGGATGGATGAATGAAAAGAGCAGGAGCTTCTGGCCAGTATCAAGTTTAAAAATGACTTACTTAAGGTAACATAGTTATTTCATTGTGCAATAAAATGGCACTGAGAAATACATGACATCGCTTTTGTGGTTGATATATCTGTTGTTTCCAGCTGGTGTTTTTTTTCCCATTAAAATACAGGAACATGTATTCATCCTCTTTTTCCTAAAGATTGATGCTCTTCTTTGTTTTAGAACCTCAAATAAGATTTAAATGGTTCCTGAAATTACAACACATTTCCTTTTTTCCACTTTTAGTTAACTATCTAGTAAAGTTAACTGTTTTCTAAATGTCATGTTACAATTGCATCTTTAAATTAGTTTCATTTTGCTGGACACACTGCAAAAGCGGTTTCTTGTAAAGGTTCCTGCCCATACTTAATATTAATGTATTTTTGTGAAATTTAGTGTCAGAATAAATTAAACAAAAAGGATTTCATACTGGTAAATGTTGTGTTCTTGCTCCTTTTACCTAGGAGAAAATGTTGCAAATCAGCTTGGATATAGAACGACAGCAATCCTCTCCAGTCACTGAGTTTCTGTCTTTGTGTCAGAAAGACCTCTGAACCTACAGGGTGCTGTAGGACATTGTGGAATTATGAAGGGTTTTTGTGGTTTATGCTGAGATTCATGATGTGTGGTCAAAAGTCTTAGCGTTTCAGTTTAAGTTGGGTCTCTTAATCGCGACTTAACCCACATGCAGCAACAAGGTCACACACAGAATGTTGTTGACTCATATTTAACACCTGACTATGAATTATTGTTTCCCCTCCCTAAAGCGTGTTTTGGTGCATGTGTTTGTGTACGGGTGAGTGAGTCAGGTGTTTGCAATTTGCAGAGGGAGATAAAGGAAGTAAATTTTTTTAAACTTCTCCTTCTGCTCTTTTTTTCTGTTGCGAATTTATACTCTTATACATTTTCAAATGTATTGGTTTTTGATAGATAGTTGACAGCTACTCTACCTGTTTTATTGCTGTCAAGGCTAAAATACTTGAAATTCTGTAGTCCATGTTCTTTTAACATTGGGTGTGTCTTAAAAAATATTTGTTTTTGGCAATTTTGTAGTAATGCTGGAAAAGATTAGGAATAACAGTAAGTTCAGCATTAAGGGTGTTTCATGTAACTATAAATTTTACTAAATACAGGTATATTGGATGAGTCCTGCCTTATTTTACTGTTTCTGTGTTTTTCTTTTTTTTTTTTCCTGAATATGACATCACTACTCACTGATTTAACTGGAATGTGCTCTAACTCCGCCTCTCCCTCCCTCCACTGCTTTTTGTCCTTCTCCTGTCCTCATTGTTTGGCTGGAACTGCTCAAGAAAGTTGATCTGCTCCCTATTGGCTTTTTGTCTCATCTGTAAGTTGCTTGTGAAATGCGTCTGATTTAAAGTTTTTGTAAAAGTGTATTGACAGGAGTTTATTATAAACTTGTTGTTAACTTCTGTGAGTTGACAGTTAAATTGAGCTGTGTCTCAAAGGAACTGAAAACTTGAAGCTAAAATCTGTGTTTGCAGGAGAGGGTAGTGAAAATGTTTAGTGTGCCTGCAGTCTGGTTTCCACATGGTTGCTTTTGTTAACAATGCGAGGACAAATATGTCTTCTTAACAAGGGTTGACAGTGTGTTAGTGGACTTTGAGTCTGAATGCTATCTCTGTGAAACTGTTCCAGTGCATGTGAGACTGTGCCTATGTTGCATAGTTGGGAAGCTGCAAAAAACTGTTATGTTGGTTTGTGCTTGTGAGAGCACAGCACACTGAAGTGATTGTGTGTATTTTCTTCACTAGAGTGGGCTGAGACATATTAACATGCATATTAATGTGCATGTGTGGGCATGCTTGTGTGCCCTTTTTTTTGTTTTTGTATACTCATAAGTTAACACCATTTCACTGCCATTTCCTCTCTCATGACTCTCTTTTTCAGCATGTGGCCAACTATTGATCACCAGTTCAATTAATGTTGCATGCAAGAGCGATTCACTGCTAAACGTCATGTCACTCTGCACTCTTTACACAAAGAAAGCCTGGCTCTATTTTGTTAATGAGGCATCTCCAGCAGAATTGGATTCCTCAACTAGTTGAATGATTGGGATATTCAGGAGGAGAAATGGGCAAAAATGGAAGAAATGGGCAAAAATGGAAGGAAGATGGGTAAACAGGAACAAGCTTTATGCAGGTCGGTCATGCCAGTTGTAGATGCTCATAAAGATAAAACCAGATCTGGGTGAAGAAGGTGGAAAAGAAGTCAAAAAGTCAAAATAAGAGGTTAATTACATACATTTATGGAAAAGGGAGGTCTTCCAGCAGCCTGAGCCTACAGAAGCAGAAACAGTAAGTTTTAGGGTGAGAAAAAAAAAAAAAAAAAAAGGTGCGCAGGAGAATGTGTGGACAATTTGATTCAGATCTCGTCCTTCTGCCACTAGTCACATGCTCCTTCACAGCAAGGGACTTTCCTTTGGAGATGCTCTCACACAGTTGGAAGTCTGATGGTGTTTGGAGTGTCAATCTGTAGCTCCCAGAACAAAATGCAGGAAATTACAGCTGTGTTTTCTTTGCAACCTATTGGGTCGAGCAGATGTTGTGTTGATTGGACAGTGTCCACAAGGCATTCCACGGGAATGCTGTGTCTGCTTGTATTTGCACAGCTCCTTGGAGCACATGTTTAAAACTTGATTTTAAAGGTTTTATTTAATAGCACAGTTTTAGCCAAACCAAAGGTGGATGACTGCTCTATTGTAAATTTTACCAGTGGTTTTCATCAGTGTGTGGGTAGAAGGATTTAATTTTATTCTGGATTGAATTCAGGATTCTGAGTGGAGAGCCAATAGCAAAGTGAAGCTTAAGCAGGCATGGTCTAACTTCAATGGTCTCTGTGTTAGAAAACTATTCTGATAATTAGGACACAGGGTGGGGGAAAGCCCAGTGATTAATTTATTGAACTAAATATAAACGTGAACCACTTCCTCTTTGAAATTGATGATGCCCATGATTGGTAAAATGTGTCTCTCTTCAAAGAGCTGTAAATCCCATCCCTACTCTAAAGTCAGATGTTCTTACTTCCTAGTCAGAAATAATAATGGCCTTAAAGTTGGAATTCAAACTTGGAGCTCAACATGCAGCCCTAATTTGAGTATGGAAAATAACCAACCGTTGCTATTGCCATTAAGTTATTTATGGCTAAATAACTTATGGCTAAATGACACACAAATGCTAGTTTGTGTGTCATTTAGCGCTAAAGAAATTCCCTCATGTGTCTGGCAAACTGTTTTTGGGTTTTGAAGAAAACATGCTGGTTTGGCATCATTGAGCTGAGAATCCATATGACACATAATGAACTATCTGTTTTTCTATCTGTGTTCCTTTTCTGTTTAGACACTTAAAATGGAGAGAAATATAGTAGCTTGTATTGCTAATAGATGTTGGCTGTCCCACATGCAGCCACATCATTCTCTACTGGAGTGAGATGTCAGCTTTCCCTTCCACATGACTCAAATTGACAACATTTGCTGGGGTGTCCAGCTGCTTTTAAAGAAATGTCACTTATTGCTTTTTAACTGTATTCAGAAAATTGGTACTTTTCTAAAAGCTACAGGGGGCGATCTTTTGGCTTAAATGTTTGTTTTTCGCAAGTATAATTATTTGAATGAAGTCAAATTAGTCTTTCTTGTAAGCAAGGGAAAAATGTAGTAGGCTTTTCTCAGTCAGTTCAATGGCAGTGACAGCAGTGTAGGTAGTCTTAATACGCTGTTAAAGTAGGTAATAGTTTGAAACTTTATTACAGAGTCTTCAACCTGAAATATTAAACGTAGGCGATAGATAAAGACGAAACCAGTGGTATACCACTATTATTGGTTACCCAAACAACCCTAACTGTCTTTGAAGCGCTAAAGAAATTCCCTCATGTGTCTGGCAAACTGTTTTTGGGTTTTGAAGAAAACACATGCTGGTTTGGCATCATTGAGCTGAGAATCCAATGACAGCCATTCATTGGTCATCCTCTTTAGTGTGCTGTTACATAAAGCTTGGCATAGACTTCCTGAATGTACAAAGACAGTCTGTCTGTAGATAAACAGAAAGTAAGAAAAAGTTGTCAACAATAAAAATTGTACAATTTGACACTGAGTTTTTGATATCTTGACCAAGTGAGAACATATCTACAGATCTTTTGTTTGGCAGAGCTAAACTTTTTCATGCTCAATCTTGCTGTTTCTTCTAGTGTATATGGGCTTATTTAAACATAAATAGAAGCAAACAAAGTGCAAAAGGGAAAACCTGAAGTCTGTTCACATCTACAAAATTTGTAACATGTTCCATTTTGTTTACTCTGTGTGAATTGTGTAAAAATAATCAATGTTCTACTTATCAAGTAATAAGCTACTTTTTCCTGTGATGTCATGCTCTTATGTTGGATGACGTTTATTTGTCACCTGGGTATCTGGGGATTAATTTTCAATATGCTATTTAGAGAGTATAAGTGCTGCAAAGCTTGTCAGGTGAATCACCTGAATTAATCAGGACATTTGTTACATTTGCTGTATGGGAAATGCAATTTTATTTATATAGTACATTCTTAGTACATTAAATTGTCTTGTTCTTTGACGACAAGACAATTCAAAGTCCTTTACATGATTAAAAGAAAGATAAACTGTATAAAGACTCTGCTGGTTATAATCTGAATGTTTATTGCATTTTTTAAAGCAAACTAATCCCAGAGGTTGTAAAATACAGGTTTTTATTGGCTTGTTTTTTTTGTTTTGCTGGTTGCAAACTTAGGTTCTCAAAATAAAATCTGGCTTGCAGTTGGTTTACTGTTGCTAATTTTATTATATTACCTTTTTGTCTATTTCAGCAAAGTGACTCAATTTCCCATTCACACTGTGGGATTTCAGACAACTCTTTATTTTCCAGCTTTTTACCCTCTTCCTTCTCCTTTTGGTGTTTCTTTTTTCTTCATTCTTTTTTTAATCTGTCTGTATTTTCACTCCTCCCTTTCTCTGTAAATTGTTCCTGGTGACATAATGCTGGAGGAGGCTTGTGTTCTCATCTGGAGTTAATACACAAGCGTAAATACAGTATTTGTGTGGCTGTGTGGGCCGAGTTTCAACATATTGTGCCTTTGAATGTGTTGGTGTCTGTTTCTATATAGTGAGTTTGCAGCCAAGCATAATCATTGTGTGAATAAAAATGGAAACTTAAATCCTTTCATCTTCTTCTGTTTTCCCTCATCTTTTCGTTTTCTTCCAACTCGGTCCAATGGAAAGGGCAGATGGAAATCTGTGATTTTTTTTTTTTTAAGACACACCCAGATAAAAATCTCTCTGGGGAAACTGAGCCAGATTCTTGTATTCCCTTCATCTGTACGTGTGTGTGTGCGTGTGTGTGTGTGCTAAAACTTTCCTCTGTTTCATAGGGAGCAGATGTTGAAGGGTGAGGTCTTAAACACTCAACCCATTTCCTCATTGTATTTTGCTCTAGTTGGTTCATGTCAGTCAGTCAAAGGGAAGTTGATCAACTTTATCTGAGCAGCACACTGACCCACGTACACTGCTCTGACACGTGTGTCCACATGGAACAGCAGACTGGATTTGTTTAGTTTACAAAGCGCTATGCACAGCTAATATAACAATCTCAAAACATGATGCAATTTTCCATATGTCCAATGAGTGAGTGTTATTTTTCCTTTACAATATTCACTGAATGACAGTTTGATCATGTTGATCAATCTGGAAAAGTCAAAGAAGTCCTCAAAATGGGAAATATTTAAACACTTTTCAAAACTTTTATTCCTTTAGAACTCACCCTAAAGGAGTTAGTAATTGACTAAATTATTAGAAGCAATTTAGAAAGATCTAATTAATAAAATGCATGTTTTTAAAACAGTAAAACAATAATTTTCTTATAATTGAAACTTTTTGAGACATTGTCACTCACACTTCAACCTATTTTCTCTGGGATATCTGCAGAACAATGGCCCACTAATGATGTCGTCTCAAACTATACTATGCAGACACTCTTTCTGGACTGATGAAGATTGATTTACCTTGGCAAATCTGGGTTTGTGGTGTGCTCCAATTTGTAGTTTTCTTGGGTTGGACTGTTCTCCATAAATCATAGTTTAAAACTCAGTCGATAGCTAATCACAGCTGTGTTTTCATGATAACCATGACCTTTGGGTTAATTGTAGCAGCTTATTTAACATATAATGGAAAGATTTAGTAAGAGAAGAAGGGAGGGGGAGGAAGGAGCGACACACTCGCTCGACTGACCAGCATTTGCAAATTAATTGCTATTGATCCGAATTGTTCTGAGCATACAGACATGCATGTCTTTGTTTACTGTTCTGATAGCTCATCAGCATTCAGAGCAGGTCTTGTGAAATCCTTTTCTTTTGTCTTAACTTCACCATGGTTCAAGTGACCAATATTATCACTAATTCACTTCGTCTATCTGTTTTGACTTTTATTTTCCCTTATTACTTCTAGAATAACGTTTTCCAGAAAATGTGTCTCCAAACTGTGACTTTGATAGGCTCCATACATAAATGGAACCATTTGTCTATCCATCCAGAGCTGAATGACTGATGTATGTGCTGTAAAATCCAAAAGGAACAGGGAAGAAAGCCTGATTTAAACACACTCTGTTCGGCAGTTTTATTGTTGCAGTAATGTGGTGTGTAGCATCCTGAGGCTCATGAGATTGTGCTCGTCTCCAGATGCCTGACCACAGCTTTTGTTCAGAATTATATTCTTTTTGTGTCTTTTGGGCGTGTGTTTGTTTGTTTTGTGTGTGTGTGTGTTAGGGGTTTTCTTTTGCAATTTTAATCTATGTTAATTGGTTTGTTTGTCTGGATCTGTGTGCGGAGTTTTAATGGCGCTTAAACACAGGAGAGGCACAGTCTGAATGAGTTGGTGTGTGACGGAGACTTGTGGAATTTCTCAGTGTGATCCAAAACAGCTTGTTGGGATTATCCCAAGACAGACGTATGTGCAACTGCATGGATCAGAGATCTTAAAATAAAAAAAATAAAATAAAAATCTTGCTATTAAAATTAATCTGCTTTTATATCTTCAGCATCTTTGTTTTTCTGGTGTTACTCAAATATACAGATGTTATCATAGAGTTTCTAGTGTGCTGTCTGGTTTTGTTTTGCCATAATAACTTCAAACATCCTTATGATAAGCCAAGAAAACAGTTAACATAGTTATTAAAGGTAGAAAAACCCCATCCTGAATCATTTACTTTCTGGTCCCTCCTATGGATTACAACAAAATCCCCCCAACAAAGGAAAAAAATAAATAACTGAGCACACACATCGTTCAACCAGACATAAACCTATGCACATAGCTTGTTTTCAAACTCCACTGAAGTTTATTTCACATTTCAGGTTGCAACAAAACAAACTACAAACCATTTTTACAGTGAAACACTTTTGTGTAACTGTTTTTTTTTTTTCATCATACCGCTTCCTGCTGTAATCCCTGTCCCCCCAGGGAGTGCGCCCCACACTTTGAGAAGCACTGCACTCAACCTTTTGCTCTTGAATAGACATTTGCTTTGTCAACCTTTTAAAAGAACAATTAATCAGAACAATATAATAGCACATTTTGTATCCAGTGAAATAAAAGTGAATTAAATTTTTTGCAAATGATTTTTGAAAAATGTGGTTTACTTGTTCCAGAAGTGCAAGAAGTCCATGGTTCACATAATTTGAAATGCAGACTAGACATTTTTATTACTTGGAGAATGTTAGTATGTTGGAGAATGTTGTTCTTAAATGAGCATTTTCTTTTTTATGCAAGCTTAAAACAACTTTTTTGATCTATGTTCAAGTCACAAGCCAAAGAGATTCAAACTCTTTTAAAGCGAATGGATTTAAATTTCCTAAGTTCTTAAAGCAAACACGAAAAACCGCAAAAATTCCACATAGTGCAATAGTGTTTATGCTCCTTGAACTTTCTCACATTCTGTAACTTTACAATCATAAACTTCTCTTGATTGGGATTTTATGTGAAAGCCAAGGACACAGAAGTGAATAATTATAATGAAAAAGGTAATGATTCATGGCCTGAAATTTGTATTTAGCCCATTTTACTTTAACTTAACTTAAAAGCCTTCAGAAGTCATCCAGTTTGTAATCGGTTTATAATGTCTGACTTGGTGTCAGTCTGGATACATCTGTCTTGTGAAGGTCTCAGACTCAATGGTGGCATTAACTTTACCTGGTACAGCAGTACAGCATTAAATGAACCGAGTGGTTTTAAATTGTGTCCAAAATATAATGCACACATCAATAGAGGGGATTCCTCATGCAGTAGTAATGTTTAATCTGCACTTTACCTTTTTTTCCATAATCCCTTCCTTTTCACATTTGTGCTTTTTTGTAATGTTGATTCAGATTTTTCCTGGAGAAGTGCTTTGCTTGTTTGCACTTGACTTGACATGGAGTGATATAACTGGAGATAATCATGTTATTTGTGCACTTATATGTTATGCATCTATTAACGTTCCGATCAGACTAGATAAGTTATTTTACCTTTTTGTCTTATTTGCAAGAAATAAATGAGAGATTTACATGTTTTCTGTGTTCACCATCAGAAATAGAGGGAATTTTAAAAAAATTTTCACTGCTTATCTGGAGATGTCTTAACCTAACTGCGCTTTTACTGATGTGTCTTGGTGTTTGGCTTTCTCTCTCCAGGCCCTCTGCATAAATGTGCAGTGCAGTGATTTGCTGGAGACGCTGAGCCTGATTTTCTGCGGTGCAGATGTGAATTGTTCAACCGGTATGGCAAATTGTCCGTCCCCTGAGTCCCTAGCCAGTACACATTCCCAACCTCTGCAGGCTGAGTTAATCAAACACAACCTCAACACAGGTACGGCATTTGACCACTTTACGGGCATCAGAAATCTGTCAATTTAAAGTTGTACATAATCATGAAAGTTGAATTAAAAATTAAATTGTCACAGTTGCACTACACAAGGCTGAAATTCTTACTGATCGGATGCATTTTATGGTTCAGTGTGTTAGATAAGAGATGTAGATAAATATGAAGTTGTTTAAGTACCTCATAATCTTCTAATCTTAAACTGCTATGCCATTTGTGTCAACTTCTATAGTTGTGATTTGGACAAAGATAATAATCTGTGATAAGAGGCATACTTCAAATTATCTTCAAAGTTTCATCAGTTTTGCAGATAACTGTTCTTATTCACTTTGTGCCTTTGCATTATTTTGTTTTTATATTGTTTTTAGAGCTGCCCCAGTTACAGGTGGAGGCTGATATGGATCTGAAACATTACCCACCGCCTCCTTGCGTGTCTTATGAGGGCTACTTATTCAAAACTGCATCCATGGGGCGGGCTGTGACGGAGCGCAAAGTGAAAGAGGGTATGTGTAAAAAAAAATCTGTGAACCAAAAAGTTTATTAAGTAAAAAGTTTGATTTTTGTTATGTGAATATATTAAACTGATCTGTAATGATTATTTTATGAACAATCTAATAGGCCAAAAATAAGAAAAGTGCCCTTTATGCTGAAAATTTATTATAATGTTTGGTATTCTGTTTAGAGTTCAGTCGTCGTTGGTGCATGCTAAATGATGGCATCTTCAGCTACTATGAACACGACAAGAGCACCAATCCTAATGGGACACTTAAAGCATCGGAAATTGTTTGCTTGGCTGTCGATGCGCCTGAGAAACACGGGTAACCACAAAGGTTCCTTTCACACGACTCAAAAATTGTTGTAAATACATTTTAAACCAGATTCATTTCAAGTCATAAACACTTTTGATCCCAAAGGGAAATTAAAATGCAGTTTAAAATATTACAGTCCAGAAAAAAGACCTCATTTTATTTTTGTAAATAAAATGGCCCTCTGTTAGGGCCAAAAAGGAGGAAGATGGCAAGACTGAGAACACCATCCTAAATGTGACGTACAGAGGTGGCAGCAGAATCATGTTATGAGGAAGTTCTGAGGAAGGACTGGTGTACTTCATAAAATAGAAGGCACAATGGAGAAAAAACGTTTTTAAGCAACATTTAAAGACATCAACTAGAAAGCTTAGGCAGAACTGGGTCTTCCAAAAGGACATTAACTTTCATCATACCATTAAAGTAGCTACAAAGTAAATTAAGGACAACAAATCCCTTCAGTTTTGAAGTGGACAAAACAGCGCTCTGATTGCAATCGCAGAGAAAATCAGCACAGCTGAAAAAGTGAGCAAGAAAGCTTGCATAACTTGACTCAGTTACGTTTAGTCAGGAGGAACGGGTCAGGATTCCAGCAAGCTATTGTGAGAAGCTTTTGGGTGGATAAACAAATTAATGTGTGACCCAAGTCGTGCAGTTAAGACAATCCTACCAAAGACTAGAGAAAAGTATTCAAAGAAAGTAAAACAAAAGGTCTCATACCAGCATTTCACTATTAGAAATAATTTTATTATTTCTGACTGACCTACATATTTAGTCTGATTTAATTTCAGACAGTGAGGGGAAACAAGGTTGTGTATTTTTTGAAAACTATATGTAAATGTGTGGTTTCAACAAATAATCGTAGCTTAAACCAAACACATTTTTTAGGAATGTTGTAACATTATATTTTAAAAATATATATAATTCTTTGTCAACTTCAGTTAATCAGTTCAGGTTAATCAAGAACAAACCTGGGGTCATCATGGGGTTGATCACGATTTATAGAACTGGAAACATTTCTTTGCAATAAAATCAGAAAATTGAGTCTGGAAAAGTTCTGAATTTTAAAACAAAAAATGTAGTTGAGTATCTTTTCTGACATTTCACTCATGATCTCTTTGTGAATTACAGGTATGACAATACCTTTGAACTCTACTCAGAATCTGAGCGTATTTATCTGTTTGGCACTGATGAACCCGACAGCCACAAGGAGTGGGTCAAGTGTATCGCCAAGGTAACATTTCTGCACTACTATGCATAGCCAGTCCGTCCTTTTTCCATTAATTCACCTGAAACGGCAGAGCTCTGATTGGACAGGAGATACGCAATTCATGCTATAGAGAAAAATAGCATTGTTTAATCATCAAGGTGTGATAAAAGCCCTCCAGAGCTTTTGCTGTTGGTTGCTGAAAGCCAGTAAATGCATCATGCAGAAATCAAGCCACCAAAGTATGTGCTGAACTGGGCTATTACTGGAAAATTGGATGCGTCAGACGAGGACAGGCAGAGAGGAAAAAATGCTGAGGAGCCACATGATTGACTGTTGACATTATAAATGCCCACTGTACTTCTAACAGCAATTCATGTTAAAGTTTTTATCAAATGAGGTATGAGAAAAAGAGGAATTTGTTATTATTTCTTTCTAATTCATTCTCTACTGTCCTCAGACCTTTATCCCAGCCACTGCAGAGCCTTTGCTGAGGCTGAGTTTTGAGCGGATCGGACGGCTGAAGTGTAAAGACGGCTTGAACTTACAGCAGTCCAAGGTGGGCTGGTTCGCTCTGGCTGGCTCTACTCTCCATGTTTACCTGGAGAACAGCAAGGGAGAGGAGATCCACCTGCGTAAACTCAATGAACTTTGTAAGTGAGACATAAAAGGACAAACCCATTAAGACCCTTTTACTCTATAGAATTAATATATTAGGAACAAGGAGGGCAACAGGCATGTGTTAGTCAGATTCAATAGTCATTTCTTTTCCCCTTACAGCAATTCAACAAGACAATGAAGTGTTGGTTCTTGTGGAGAAAGGCAGGTGAGGTGTAAATTCCTATTTCTAATTTTCTAATTTCACATACCTTTCTAAATAGAGAATTGTAAAAAACAAGAAATAAAAATTTTGTTCATATAAGCTGTTTATTTTCTTCTTTTGGTTGTGTCTCTGTTTTTATTAAGGACTCTGTACATCGAGGGAGAAAGGAAGTTGGACTTTGCCGGCTGGTGTGTGGCTATCCAGGCAGCGGCAGGGAGCGGAGGAGACACACTGAGTCAGCAGCAGCTCACAGACACAGATATACCTGTCATTGTACTCAGCTGCATTGACTACATCACGCAGTACGGTGAGAGACATCTTTTGGAATTTGTTCAAGTCAAAAGGGATGAAAAATATAGTTTTGTTGCATCATTATTCACCATGAAATTAGATTTCTGACAATAAAAAGCTCCAGAAATATTACTTTCTTGACACTTTGGGCATCTCTATTTTGGACTTTAACATAACAATGACAACAAGAAGGGAAATGCTTAAGGCTATTAAAGTTTGAAAAGTTTCTGTTCAAATTAAAAGCCACAAAAATTTTCTCTCAAGACATTTTGATTCTTAAAGCCCTTTTAGAGAAAAATATGATTTTTCCAGCTGCATGAAGCATAGAGAAAACTCTTGCACATTTTTGTGAATACCATAATACAGTGAAAGCATTGTATTTTTTACAGTGAGAATCTATAAAACTATGATTGCATGTACTTATGAATCTCTAGAAATAGATTCAGCTAGATGTTGCTCAGGTTAAAACCGACATCATAAACTTGTTTGAAGGAAGCATTTTCCTTATGTCAATACATGTGATTTGTTTTCTTATTTTGTATGATCAATTCCCACAATCAGTAACCCTGCTGTAATGTTTTTGTATTCATGCCGTAAAAAATAGCTAAAAATTGCCTGAAAAATCTGAATCTAAATGTTTAAATTTGGAAAACATCATATTTAATTCTAAAATGTGACATTTGGACACAAACTATAATTCTCAAAAAAAAAAAAAAAAAAACAATCCTCATGCATGTAAATCTTTGCTAAAGTATTTGTACCACTTGATTCTTTTTACATTTCGTCTCATGACAGCCATGTGTTTTTATGTATTTTTTTTTATTTATAGATCACAAAGTAGTGTATAATTGTGAAGTGGAACAAAAAGCATACGCTGTTTTCAAAATCCTTTATGAATGCAAGTCCTTGAAGTCTACAGTGGACATCAGTGTTCAGGCCTTGCCACAGATTCTCGATTGGATTTAGATAGGAATGTTGAGTTATAAATATGCTTTGAACTAAATTATTCCTTTTTTACTGTGGTTGTATATTTAGACTTTAACCTGACGCAAGCTTTTCTTCTGGAATTACGCATTGAATTAGCGTAACTAGCTCCATTCACCTTCACATCAACTTTGACCAGCTTCCCTGATCCTTCTGGGAAAAAAAGGAACCCCACAGCCTGATGCTGCCCTCACCATGTTTCACTATGGAGATGATGTGTCCATGGTGATATACTGACCTGCGCACCTTTATATACATATTTGCTTCATCTCCTGCATGTCTGGGAGCAAACTTTAACTAGGACTTCTTATTTACAACAATGGCTTTCTTCTCGGTACTCACATTCTTGCACCTGAGCTTTAGATGGCTGCAGCTCCTCCAGATTCACTATTGTTTTCTTGATTGCCACTAATAATTTCCAAGTGACTTCTGAAGGAAAGTCAGTATCTCCCTCGCTATTCATTGCAAGGGAGATGAATAGAAATGCAGGGCATGTTTTTTTTTTTAAGCTTTACTTTAATAAAAAAAATATTGAAAAACATGAATGATTTTCCTTCCACTTCAGTTATGTGCTACTTTGTGTTGGGCTGTCACACAAAATTCCAGTGCAAAGCATTATTCTCTTGGTAGTTATAATCTGCAGTGCTAAGAGAGCCCCACCTGTGTCTGTGAACTCATGTGACTGTAACAAAGGTTCAGTCTGTGGGAGAATCAACGGACCACACGACAACAAAAGAAACTCTGTTCCACCTCCATTTTTCTCCGTTCCCCATCCACATTTTTCTTTGCTTGTGTTTTGTGTTCTCCATTTTATCTCTCATCTGTAAGGCTTCCTCCCTCCCGACCCCCCAACAGATCCCGTTTCCTTGTTCATCTACTGTTCCAGCTAATGCAATCATCCATTACAACGTGATAGAGTGCTGCATGTTTATTCATGCTTTCCCACACATGCTCTGTCTCTACTTATATGAAAGGAGGAAACATTCATGTCATACAGGAATGTGTTTTTCACCCAGTTAAACACAGATTTAGTGGAAACTAATGTTGGCTGCTTTTACTAAGCAAACCTCAAAGCAGAAGAACTGGAATATACTTTTTTGATTTACTGAAGGCTTTGTTGTGGAAGTGGTAGTTGCACATGTTTTAAATACTCATGTTTTCAGTGAATTCTTTTAGTTTGGAAAAGAACAACAACCAGCTGACTGAGAATAAATTGTTCCTCACACTGGAAACAAACGTTTGGCGAGTAGTTAAATCTTCAATTGAGCTTCAGTAGCTTCAGCTTATGGTCGGATGTCACAGTTTTGCACAGTTCTTTCAGCTCAGTTAATTTGTCTTAGCCTGTGCTAAGCCATTTAACTTGTTTCTTGTCTCTTAAGGTTTGGGAAAGTATAACACTTGACTTCAATATGATCTGGATGAGAATGGAGGATGAGCAAAAGAATATGAAAGGAATAGAGATCCAGACTTGGAAATTAAATAATAAATTTTCTAGAATGAGTTTGTCTATCAAGGTCTTTTTAGATGGACTGCCACAGAACTTCCACCTCCGACATGATTACCATCATGTCAGCTGTCACGTATTTAACATTTTAGGAACAGCGATCTTGGATGGACATTCAGTTAAATGCTTTGTGATTCAGAAGACTGTAAATTTTATTCAGGTTAGTCTATTGTATGTTGGCAACTCATTAATGCCCTCTCAGGGACTTTAGGAGGCAAATGTATTCTTTTTGTTCCCATCTTTAATTTGTTACATGCTTGCAGTTTTGGTCATTAATAATATTTGCAGTCTATCTATATTTGATGTAAAATTAATGAGGCAGTGTTTGATCTTGTTTGACATGAAAGATGAGTAGGAATCATGCAACTTCAATATAAGAAATGCTGTCAGAGGAACAACAGTGTTCTTATGTGTGTGTGTGTGTTTCCATATGAGTGTTAAATTCTGTTTTATTTCTTCCAGGTTTGACATCGGAGGGAATTTATCGGAAAAGTGGCGTGAACTCCCGCGTGGCGGCCTTGTGCAACAGATTCCGCCGAGACGCTCGTAGCCTTCGATTGAAGGAGGGAGAGCATCAAGTGGATGACGTCTCCAACACTCTCAAGCGCTTCTTCAGGGACTTAGAGGAGGGGCTGTTTACATCAGAGTATGCCTACAGCTGGCTCAGCATTACTGGTAATTTGGACACGACGGCACACATACAACTAGGCTGTGTGTCTATTCCCAATAGATGTAGGCCCTGTGTTTAATCCCTGCTAAGATCCTTCTTTGTACATGTTCTCCTTGTGCATGTGTCTGTTGTCTCTGGGTTCCACCAAAAGGTCAAAAAACATCCATGTTTGGTTAACTATTGACTTGACTATTGTAGGTGTGAGTCATGCAGACATGAATGGTCGTCTGTCTTCTGTGTCTCTACTGGTGCTGTGATGGACTGGTGACGCGTCCAGAGTTTACTGCTGGTGATATGTCACCTTATATAAGTGTTCAGAATCCTTAAAGCTTTTCTATCATTGACAATCATAAAGTTGAATGTATTTAAGTTAAACTTCTTCTGACAAAGCAGAACAAAGTAATACATTATTGTGAAAAAGACGAAAACTCCAAATGTTTTGAAATAAAATCTGAAAAGAGTAGCAGGCACTTGTATTCCATTCCCTGTGAGTTAATCCTTTGTAGAAGACCCTATTGCTACAAAGACAGCTGAGATGGGATAATCCGTCAACAGGACAGCAATTAGACATGCAGTCCACTCATCTATCCTTTGTGGAAGAGAGCCAAGAAGAGAGCATTTGTAGAAAGAAAAGCATAGGACATCACGGTGGGACTTTGATGCACACTTAAAGGAGTGGTTTCCAAAGTTCTTAGCTTCTGATCCACAAAGTAACATTGAAAGGCTTCTCACCATTGCTGTTGGTTAGTTATGAAAATATTTTTACTGAGACAATTAGTTGGTGCTATGATGAGAGCAAAAACTACTTTTATTGCTGTTTTTTGTTTTCATTTTTGAATAGGATCTCAAGACCCCACATTTGTTGGTTTGTGACCCCAACAAGCCACAACAAATACGTGAAAGAATGTTTTTAGCCTTCGTGCAAAGCTGTGGCAGTAAACTAATGTGGCACATTAACTTCCTCATATTGTACCATCCCTTCTGTAAAACACTGTGGTGACAACAGGATGCGGTGGGAATACTTTTATTCATCTGGGGAACGCATATTATTCTGAATCAATGGGAAGATGGATGGCTAAATATAGGGGACTGCTTGAGAAAATTGTGTGAAGAGGCTCCAAACCTCATGAGACTTTGGGAAGGTTAACCTTCCAGCTGGACAAAATCCTTGAACATACAGCCAGAGACACATAGGAGTGGTTACAATCAAAGCATACTCATGCTTGTTTCTTGTCTATTAATAATAGTCCAGTCAAAGTCCAAACCTAAATACACTTGAGAATTCCTGCTAAAACTTGAAAAAAAATATATATATATCATTCTCCAAATGTCCCAAACTGGTAGAGATTTGAAAATATTTAAACTCCATCATTTTGAGTCAAATCATTTTATCTGTACTTTTCTTTCCTTTCTCTCCATAACTTCGCTCCTTGTGACGTCTCTGCTTTCTCTCTCATGTTTTCCAGCCTTACAGGATGAAAATCAGAAAATCTCAGAATACAAGGCCCTATTGGACAGACTACCTCCTGTCAACAAGGCTACACTACAAGCCCTCATCAACCACCTCTACTGGTGAGAGATCAATAGACACCAACTATGACCTTCGCTGACTTTGTGTGTGCGGCACCAGATGGCTTATTTTCACTGTTTGTACTTCAGCGTGCAGCGTTTCTCTGAGCTAAATCAGATGAACCTCCACAACCTGGCCATAGTGTTCGGTCCCACTCTGTTCCAAACGGATGGGAAGGACTACACCGCCGGCCGAGCCGTAGAGGACCTCATAGAGCACTACACACTCATATTTGAGGCGAGTCTGCCACAAAAGGAATGACGTGGTTTTCTTACATTGTTTCACTCAAATCCTAAAGATCTTGGCTTTTTAAATTGACTGTAAGATCTAGCTCAGATGTAAGACCTGCTGCTGCAATTAGTTTTTTGGGGTGGATCTCCAACATTTCTACACATTTAAACACAGCTTTTTTCCATTCTTTCCAGTATCAGTTATGTATCCCACTTTTCAGATCCTGGGACAGATTCTTGGTTGTATTTAGGTCTGGATTTCAGGAAAAGATGTTGGACTTTACGCATACTTTTATTGCAATGTTTTTGAAGTTGCTCATAGATAATCTTGTGTTCGTGTGTGATTTGGTAGGTGGATGAGCAGCAGCTGAACAGGCAGCTGGAGGAGATCAATGCCATCATCAAAATGAGAAAAAAATTCGACACCAAGTTTCCTGTGAGTACCGCTCATTTTTATTCTGATCTCAGCTGCTTTGCTAGGGACTTTCTGCCTCACAGGAAGGTTGTTGTCAAATCTCACCTGACTTGTTTTGTCTTTATCACCTTCACGCTGTTCGCTCGCCCATTTTCACAAGCGCAGACTTGATGTTATCTGACCAATGTGGAGTTCAAAGTTTAATTGTGACTTGCTTCCTTGTCGGTTTACATTCTTGAAGCACTACTGGTTACTAATAGAAGTATTGCATTTTTATAATTTTTTATTGTAAGCTATGTTTCATGTGCCTCAGTAGCTTTATAAATAACAACTATTTTGCTAAGCAGTTAATGCAGTGCGTTAATATGACTTATTAAACTGAAGCTAAATTCATTTTAATCACATCTTGATTGATTCATTTGCTTTACTTGTTCTCATCATTAATTCATTTGCTACACATGCTTATGTTGATGCATTCTGTTGCACTTTGACATTTTCTGCATGTTTCTGTTTTAGTCACGTCCGAGATTTGAAGGTGACGGCCACTTCATCTGTACTGTATATTTGGAAGAGCTGAAGGACACAGCAGAGCAGCATGTCAAGGTAAAATGGGCTTTAACAACAGCATCTTGTTTTATGGTTTATTGCCCACTTATCTCTCTTCACTGCAATAGTAAATGTTCATAATAATGAACATTTCCGTCTTTGTCACCTGATTGATTTTAACTCTGCTTTGCTCTTCTCTCAGATTCCAGGTTCAATGACTGCAGCAGAGCTGGTGTACGAGGTTTTGGACAGGCGCAACATTCCAGTCAAAGATAAGGATTACTGGAGCTGTTGGGAGGTCTGCGAGGAAATCGGTGAGATAACTGGAAAAGTGACGAGGAAGGGGAGAAAGTGGAACAAATGATGACTTTATTTAATTTCTGCGTGGGTGTGCGGGTGTGTGTGTACATCAGTGGGAAAAGAAATGCAGGGGAAAGTTCATAGAAGAATTTTAGTGAACCTATTTTAAAACCAAATTAATTCTGAAGGTTGTAATTAAAGGGGGCAAACGAGGTAAAGGAATATTATATATTTTGCAGGCACACAGTGCAATTTTATAGAACAATAAAGTAACCATGTTGCCTTCATTTTTGAAGTGCTGCATATATCAAAAACAACTTTAAAGAAATTTCATTTTACATCATAAGAACATCCTACCTTCATATTATGATTCAACATCACAGTTCTACACAGTTTTGTGAAATCAATTTTTCTCTTTTCTTACCGTTTAAAGTTTGGGAAAGTACAAAGCTTCATTCTAATATGGTTTTAATCTTGATAAGTATGAAGATAGCATAATACTACGATAAAAATATTTACACTTCCAGTACTAATTAAGAATTTCACAGAATGATTTTCTCTAAATAGCCTCTTATGGTGCTGACACAAAGTGTGTGCTGCTTATTTTTTTATTCAGGCTTTAGGAGATAAGTATCTGACTTATGCAAGCTAGAATATAATAACACAAGACATTTTACAAGTGCCTACACCCATAATCAAAACACCATCAACTGCCTATTAAAAGCCCTGCTGCTTCCTAAGCCTATGTGAAGACAGCTCTCTATACTGTGACATAAAGCTTGCAATAATTCAGGTTTAATAATATTGTTGGTTTTATGAACCAACAACCACTTCTGGCCAAATAAATATACTTTTTTTAGTTTAAAAATAGATTTATCATGATATAAGCTGTGTTGAATTATTAGTGACGGATGAAAAGAGCCACAGTAAAACAAGAATAGTGACAAAAAGTCTTTCAGATTGAAAAACAAACCCTTCAGGAAGAAAGACACTTCTCAGTTTGCTGGGCGATCTTTTGTTTGGCTTGGTATGTAGGACTGCCTGGGCCTCTGCCAGGAAGCTTGTTGATGGCTTATCAAATGCCAGTAAAACCCAGCTGATTTCCCTCTACGGGTTAGAAATCCAGTTTCCAACTTCCTGTTTCTCTTGTCATTGTGTTCTCATTGAAATAATTCCTTTCATCGTTTTCTGGAATAATTTTGGCTTTAACTCTTTTGTTTTTACAGAACGTCCACTGCATTATCAGGAGCGAGTCTTGCCCATTCTTCACTCTGCTGGCAATGAGTCGCATCTTCTCATCAAGAAGCAGCCTGCTATGGACGCCATGATCACCTACCTTGGTAAAGACATAAAAAAAAAGCCTTTGTGTAAATCTCCCAATGTCATTTATGCATATTGAAAGCCTTGATTCTTCCTCTTAGCTACTAAAGTCGACGTATCCAAGCACGGGATGATGAAATTCAGAGAAGAGCGAAGCATCCTGGGTTTGGGGCTACCCTCTGGAAATTTCCACGATCGATTTTTCATTCTCAATGTCACCTCTCTCAGAATGTACAAGGATGTTAGAGTAAGACAGTAGTATATTAGACAAAAATTATTCAAATTGATAGATATTCCTTCACAGACTCATGACCTGTTTTGTTCTTCCTGACAGAGTAACCGTGTAGAACGGGATTGGGTCGTGAAAAACCTGAAGATTTACTTGGGAATCAAGAAGAAGCTCCGTCCTCCTACATGGTGAGCAAATGCATGATCACCAAAAAAAAATTAAGTAAGGGGAAAAAAAGAGGAATCTCAAATTATTCATCAATGAGCACAAATATATCCTGCTGCAAGTTTATCCCTGCTATGCAGTAAAATAGTGTAAGACAGGATCTGATCTAGAGAAGTCCAACTCCAGTTCTCAGTGGGCCAGTCTCTTCCATGTTGTAAATTTTTTCCAACACAGTACATTTAGGCGTATTAAACTAGGGAAACATCAAACATTTGCAGTTTATCTGAACTTGAGGACTGATTTTGGAGGCTCTAGATTGTCAAGAATTGTGATTCTGTTGGTTTCACAATAAATATTTTTGTACACACTAAACTAATAAGGTTACAGAGGGTTTTTTGTTTTGTTTTGTTTTGTTCTGTCTTCTAATAATAACAATCATACCTGTTTATTAGTTAAATTGTATTGTTTTCTTTCAATTTATTCATCTTGTGCTCGTCCAATAAAACTTGTAAACATTTTGTGCCACCACTAGAGGACAGACTAAGTCCAGGAATAAACCTAAACATGATTTTATGTCTCTCTCTGTTTCTAGTTGGGGTTTGACTGTTGTTTATGAGAGCAAGAAACAAGAGAAGCCAGAGAGACAACAGTGGTGAGTTACTTTCAATATATTTTCAAAGTTTTGCCATATCTGATATCCCAGGATTCCTGATACCTGAGTTTGTCACTTGGATTTGTTAGTTTATGCATAAACTATAACTGATCAGATAACATCACAAAACAACACATCATATTCTCACATTAAACCCAGTACAGAAATTAATTATTTGATTTAAAAATCACCTTCTTGAACACCCCTGTTGTTTATACTTTGCCTTCAAGCTTCAGACATTCTTGTAAACTTGTTTTTGCAGAAAAACATTTTCTCCAGCATACAAACAGAATGCTCATAATAGTTATGCTGTCCATATTGTGTGGGAAATACTTTCTGTACTGATTTCTGTACCTTGACTAACAACAATAAAAAGACATTCTTATTAAAATAGTAAAATACTCAAATGATGATAATGCACAAAAAAGTGTCCAGAAATACTTTAGAGTGCCTTCAAGCAGGCTGGAAAATACTGATGAAATCGATTCGTTATCATTTCAGTTAATATTAACTGAAATTCTGGCTCCATAAAGCAAAATGTTAAAAAAATTAAGGTTGATTACACAATATATTATAACTAAATTATGAGAAAATATTTTACTTCCTGCATTTCTATCTTATTGTGAAAATGAAGATTTAGGAAATGACTTAGTGAATCTTCATAATAGTTTTGATGAACTTTTACTCTCAAGTCTCCCAAAATAATAGTTACTTCAGAAACTTATATCAGTGCTACACAATCCTCCTTTGTTGTTCAAAGAGTGAAGGTACCAGAAAGTATTGCAACACCAGTAAGATTTTGGGTTTGCAGAAGAACATTCCTGTTTTTGTGCTGATGTATTTGCTTTTCTTTATGTTTAGAAAGCTGTGGTTTTTTCTCTGTTTGTGGAAGTTTGATCATATTCATGATAAAGTATGCATGTAGATATGACAAACATCAGGAGCTGGAGGCTTTTCTTCTCTCAGAGAAAACAGGTCAGATCCCTGCATGAGAGTTTGGTGAGTGAGGCATATGAAAGGTCGTCTTCACCTGGAGGGTAAACACACCAGAATACTCAACAACCATGGCTGTGTTCAGCTCCAGGTCTCTTCACATCCCTGTTCCTCTCTATGCGTTTGTGCATCAGCATAATGTGTGTGTTTGCCCCTGTTTAAAGTAGACTAAGACTGTGCAGTGACATTAAGGGTCTTGGACAAGGTTTTTGGATGCATCGAAAAGGCATGCACGCTCCCTTACTTGTCTTTTTTGGGCTTTTTCTTTATTTGGAAGTTTCATTTTGATTGTGATGATAGATTAACTTGGTTGCAGCTTATCAGGGTCCCAGATGTTGCATGAAGGAGCCCTGTAGCAGCGATAAAATCCCATCCATCATTTTTTACTCTTCGTATTGCAGATGGTTCAAAAATGCTGGTGTAAGACTTGACCAAGTTTTCAAAATAAACTTGTGTTACCCCTTGCTTTAAGATTAAGATTTAAGATTCTGGTTTAAAGGGCTTTTTATGGACAAATGTCGGCATATCTTTATACCCCCAGTAAGTCTGTAAGGTTCAGTGGGCCGAACCTACTGGTTATGAACCTGCTTCATAACCAGTAGGTTAGGCCCAGACAAAAGATGACAGAGCATTTTCTGCTCCAGGCTCTAGAACTCGTTCTCTTGAGAACTGTTATCTCTTTTAAAAAGCAGCTGAAAGCTTTGTAAACCATCCTTTATGTAAGATCCTGTGCATTAATTTTTTCCTCTGGAGTTTCTGTTTTGTTCCTTCATCATATTTGTTTTCAACCGTGGAACAGTACACTAATATCACTTTCTTTTTTTAATGATAGTTTTACTTTGTTTTTTCCATTTTATGCATCCCTTTGTATTGTTATTCTGTCTTGTGTAGTATTTTGTAATATTTGTATGTGTGAAAAGGAATATATAAACATAAAAATGTTTTTATTTATGTGATTACTTCCCTTAAGCCAAGGTTGCAACCTCATAGCACTCAAAAAAGCCTGAGAGTTCTCTGAGTGATTTTGGATTTTTTTGTACCATGGCTGTCATGTGCGTCATGTTCTGGCACTGCTCTAGCTGCAACAAAAGCTATGTAACCAAGCAGCTAAAATCAACAAGCTCAGGCCTCCTGCGTATAGAGATCAGTGTGTAATTTGCTCCATGTGGACTGGGATTGGAGAGAAGCGCACACACCTCCAAATTATGCAAATAAACAAGATGCTGAGAGACTGAGGGAGTTGCTTTTTTTTCCTAAGCTGTAAAGCGCTAATGCAAATTGTGTTCAAGGAAAGCCCTGGCTTTCTATTTTTCTCATGTGGTTTACAATGCCGATTTATGAACCTCATAGTGTCACTCACATAAAACCTCAGCTTATTGCACACAGATTTCCTGCTTTCCAGGTTGCTGCACGCAACACTAAAAACCCTAGAATTTATTAATTCGTTCATTTACAATTTAAAATGAACGTGTCACATGTGGATTTAAAGAAAAGCTTTGAATGAAAATGAGTAGTTGGAAGAAAAAAATCCTATAGTTTACCCCTTCTCTCAAAAGTCAATTCAGTACACCATATATATATATAAATATATACATATATATAGAAACTGTAAAGGGTGTGCATGTTTCAGACACTGAAAGCTTTTCCTATTGGTTCTCCAGAGTTGATGCCTGATGTGTATGCCTCTGCACGGACTCCCTAGTTCTGCACGTTATAATGTTTGTGCGCACGTCACACTGAGGCTGGCATTGTCAACAGCAGTAAACATCTTCACAGAAGTAATGGGAGCCCTGTCCCCGTCACGCTGTGGGCCATATTATCGTTTTGTTACGCTCCATTGTCACGTCTCTTCCATCTAGAAGCACACCTGAGAGGAAAACACACAGATGGAAAGGGAAAGTGTAAGGACGACGGGGAATGGAGAAGACGAATACAGCAAATACATAAAGATGCTGCATTTTGTCTTTATTTTCTTGTAGCCACTACAATATTTCAGAATCAGAATGTCTATTGTTATTGAGAGCTCATCGTTTAATTGCTCTTCTTTTTGCTAAATCTGTGTTGAATCGGCAATAAGCCCCATTTATCTCTCAGTTGTTTACAGCTGACGGTGTGGAGCAGTTGGCAGTAAATTGTAAGCAACAATCAAGTGAAAACCGTTTTAGCAGATATAAACTGTAGGAATGCTTGCTCCTCTTTTGATTCGCAGTAACAACCATTAATGAGCTCTATTAGGCATAATGATGCCAACAAGGCTCAATCTGCATGTGAGGGGCTGTTCAGTACGTGTGTCGTTTTAATGTGTGCGGTATACCTCAAACACAGCCTGCTGTTTAGTTTTGTCTGTTCGTATCGTTCTTGTACCTCGGTGGAGAGCTCTGGAATAATTATTTTAGTTCAGATCAGTGCCGGTAACAGTAGTGTCTGTGTAAATAAAGCTTCTTGTTTATTCGTTATCACAGCGTGATCGATGACTTCGAGGGATGTTGGACTCCAGCCGAAGTGGCTTCAATGATGCACATGCACACACCATGATTTCCACAACCAACACTTAAACTCGAGTGCAAACAGGCATAGATAAATAATTGTAATCAAAGTTTTCCTGGCTTTCTTTTGCAAACTAGCCTGCGCTCTCTCTGCATTTACTCCATTGATGTCACTGCCAGGTGCTATACGGGAAGGCATGACAAAATCAGTTAATGTCTTTGACTAAGTCTTTGTTTTCTTATTTTGTTTTTCTAAATTTTCCTCGGTCTCCCAGGGCTTATCTGCCAAGCACAATCTGTGCCTCCCAAGTTTGTTCCACTGTCTGGCTCACCTTATCGCTATCCATTTATTTACAGGTATCTCTGCTGTGAAACCCAGTCAGAGATGAGGGAGTGGTACGCTACATTTCTTAGTATTCAGGTGGGTCCTCTCTCATATGCAAATGTATATATATACATCGCTCCTGCTGCCTGTGTAAAATTTACTGGAACCCTGGTAAAGGCGTGTAAGAACCTAAGATAATAAATACATTTTTGGTAGAGAAGCTTAATCTCATACTGGCAATTTTAGAAAACTCAAGGCTTCAATTTGTGTATATTTATTCAGTTGGTTAAAAATTATGTGTTGAGGGGGATTCATTTTAATGTCACTGAAGTTTTACTTTTTTGACACCTCTAATTATTCTCAACTAATGTAAGTGAAGCATTATTTCAGTTGATACTTTTTAAAATTAATCATAATCTACACATACTGAGTTGTCAAAGGTTCCTCTCTCTTTAACATCCATGATTGGGTCGTTTATGCATCCCTATGACTAAATGTGCTGAGTAAATGTGCAGTTTTTATGTATTGTATGTTTTACACATTTTTACAATGGAAGCTAGTACATGTGTTGGAGATCTGCTGTAATAATTTGAAATTCATGAAGCTCTATTTTTTGCAGATAGTTGCATGGCCTCAGCGGGACATTTTAAATGATAAGAATCCTGATTGTGTTGAATCGCTGTGGCACAAACCCCCCCCCAGTAAAAGTCATTGCTGATTGTCTCAGTCTGTTCTGACTTCTAGAACGATGGCAACCTCTGGCCCCAGGATGGAGTCCAGAAGAACCGGGTGAGCCGTGTGCTGCCGGACACTCGTCACGGTAACGTGTCACTGATCCCGTTGCGTGGCAGTGAGAATGAGATGCGGAGCAGCGTAGCAGCTTTCAGCCAAGACGCGCTTGCTGTGAGTCAATCTGCCAATCACTGGGTCTAATCTTGGACAAACAAGATGGCTCGATCTGGAGCTGTCGACTAATCAGAGATATTCATGCTGAACAGGTGGCCGTGAACCTCAATCCTGATGTAGCACAACTTTAACGTCACAGGGAGGACTGATTTTAGTCCTTAAAATGGAGCTTGAATGCATTTTATTTCTTTTTTCCTCTGCAATCCTTTTTCTCAGAGGGAGAAATAGAGCTATGGGTCATACTTGCACAGCATGAATATGAACTGATTTTGTGATTTCACCATGATCTAAATATAGTTATAACAGGATCTGGGTTCTTTAAATGTGATAATTTAAACAAAAATCCTTTTTACTACTTGGGGTTGTTTTACAAGACCAATTTTGTGTCTGGGCCTGAAAACGTTGAAGAACTCAGACAACAGGAGGACACAACAGCATCATCACATTGCAGGCACGTTTCACTGAGAGTTGAGAAAACAGACCTGGAGAAAGAATAGCTCTGGTAAATATCTGCCAAAGCCCAGAAAAACAAAACAATTGCACATGTTTAGTAAATTCACATCTTGGACAGATTGCGGTTTACACCGTTTCAGCTCGCTGACTGGCGTCCCTGCGCACTTGAATCAACAAACTTTGACAGAGGGTTTGTTTGGCTCGGTTTCAAGCACACCGACATTAAACCAGACCTGTTCCAGCAGCATCCACATCAGCCTCTCCATCTGTCCTCTCAATTCGTCACGAAACCTTGCAGTGCAGCACCAAACCGTCCCGCTCTGCTGTGACAAACAAATGTCCACAATCTGAAGTTGCTGTCGTCGCCTCCTGCTGTTTCAGCTGCCACACTCTGCTCATTAGTTGGCTGCACACCGTCGTGTCACACAAGGATTCAAGTTACTTCTGCTGGAACTTCCACTAACAGAAAATGTCCTGGGTGGCGGTGCTGTTCTCTGTTACCTCCTATTGACGTTTTCTTCTGATTCTCTCCTGTCCGATGTTTGGACAATATTTCTGATAGGGATGTCACAGGTGGAGTGACGTAGACATGGGAGTAGGACAAAGATTCTCTGAGAAAATCACACTTTCTCCAACTGGGCCAGTTTTTAATTGTTTCATTTGCTTCTTTGTCAACATTTTCTATTTATGTTTCAGCTCCTTAGAGATGTGCGATAACTCTCACAGCAGTGGCAGCAGCAAGGTAACTTTCGATCTTACAGTAAAAAAATGAAAATTATGTTTTAGATTCACATTCTACATAATGTACTTCATAAAATACATGAGCTTTATCAACTTCACTGGTCTTCAAAACATCACTACAACTGTTAGTTCAACCATTAAAGGCTATATATGGTGAGGGGAACATCTTGATTTTGAGTTGTCTTCTCTTCAAAGTTAACAGAAACTAATAAATGAGAAACTTCATGAATGTTTTATAGCAAAGTTGTTCTGCTGGATCATTTTTGTTGGCCTGCATAGTAGGGCGGCTGAGTATAGATGTCACATAAAGCTGGAGAGCTAACGGAGCACAGCGTGCCTTTCAGGAAATAGTCTTACCACTGAGCTTTTAAAATGTTACAGCCCCAAACCTCAGTGTATTTATGTGTGATTTTACATAGTAGACCTAAAAATATGCACAAATTTGAAGTGGAAGGAACATTGTGTTAGCTTTTTATTTATTTTTTTCTAAATACAAAAAAGATTGTGGCCAACATGAACTTTGACCTGCTATGTTTTCGTCTTTAACTTGCCTGGATGTCCAGTAAATAGTACACATTTTAAAGTTTTTTTGTTCACCCGGAGATGATCACAATAAACACTAAGTCATAACAGAGCCCCTTTACAGGTTTTTCTGCATACTTGTTAAAGTTTTAGACATTGAACAGATCTGAGATGCTCAAACTTGGGACATTATTTTTAACCCAACTCTGCTACTTCCTGTCATGAGGATAAAGATGTCCTCCTGGAACCAAAGAACCGTTCTTGGTGTTCATGACACTTTTTGTGCGTTAATGTCCTCTGAGGCCTTCACAAAATAACTGGATTTGTACTGAACTGTCAGAAAATCCCAATAAAACAAACCGAAATTTGTGGTTGCAGCATAACAACAGATGTTTTAGTGGAATGAAAACTTTTGCAAGCCATTGGAGGTTCATGAAGCTCACCTGTCATCTACTAACGAGCTAATTTAAATGATAACTAAAATATTGAAAGTTCTTATTTTTTGAAAATGGGCAATGAATCATAAAACTTTTTAATTGACTAAATGGAGTAATTTCACCTCAGAACCAAAACCATTTTTAGATATCTTTTGGTTCTGTAATATCAATGAGTAAAATGTTTTTTTTTGTGTTGGTGAAAACTGCAGGAGGGCTTTTCAAAATGTGTAAATTCAGTTCAGAGAGAAAAAAAAAACATAAAACAAAATATATTGAGAATATATTGAGATTCAAGCTTTCAGGAGCTTGAAGGGAGAAATACATGTTTTTTACTTGAACATGCTTATGACAAAGGAATAGTTTTGAATTCCAACTATGGCAAACTGAAAATGGTTAGTAAGTAAATCATGGTTTTAAAAAAAATTGTGTGCTCAATGCAGGTATTCAGTCTTATCCCATTAATCTGAAAATATGTAGACTATATGTTGTTCTTTAGGATGAAGGCTGAACGGGAATCCCATCCTTCAGTTTAAAATGGTTGACTGGTGGAGCTGCCTTGCTGCGTCTGTGTTTATCTGTCCTCTTGACCACAGCTTATTGAGTCCACATCTCATGAGCAGCCTCATATCTGGTTGCCATGGCTGCGAGACGTCAGTGGTCTGGATGGAGAATTTTAAGCTTGACCTCCCAAGAGACTTTATTAAATACGGTGAAACTGATTTAGCTTCAGGGACATGGGCTGCATACATACGCTAACCTTTACCGATGTTTGTGACAGGATGAGTTTTGAGATGAGATGCGATGTTCAGTTTCTGACATGACGGATGTTTGTTGTTCAAAGGTAGGAAGGAGAAGCTCATCGGCTGATTCTGAAAAGATCCGGGAACTTCACGTTCAGTGATTGTACGGAGCAGAGCGATGGACACTCTGAGAGCACGGACTCGTTGTTATAAATGTGAACTTGCAGCTCCACCCAACAAGAACAGAAAAAAACAAAACAAAAACAGCTGATCAACAGCAGGACCCTGTGAGAAACCCATCCTGCACCCCTCTCTGTTCACGCCTGGATGAATGGAGTGTCAGCATTAAAAGAAAAAAGAATAAACCACAAAGACGTCTCCAGCTGTTTCCAGCTTGTCATGCACCAGGTTCCACTATTCTCATTGTTTACTGGAGTCAAAAAAAAGACACACTTTATTCCCCTAGTGTATTTGTTGTATAGAGTTAATTACTTTTGGCACAAAAACTGAGTGCTTGTAAGTTGTTTTTTGTTTGTCTCTTTGTTTTTTTTATATACAAATGGAAATGAGTTATTTAATTATGCAGCAGAGAGCAGAGTGGTTGTTGTAAAGGAAATCTGAGATCAGAGGAGGTTGTGATCTAATTTCTTCTGGACTGGGAGTCAAACAAGTCCGCTGATCGACCAACATCTGCTTCTCTGCTGGAAATCTGTGCAGCAGCTTTGGCAAAGTTGTCACTTCTTCTCAAGAGGGCAGTCTGATCTTATGGAAACCAGCAGCTTCACGGCTGCAAAGGTAAGTCAATCCTTAACCAGCAGGTTTCCATCATAGTAAAGTTTTTAGCTTCAAATCCGGTGATCCATGAGAAAAACAGAAGTACTGAATTTGTTGTAAGATAACTTTAGAGCACCTTAAAAAGGTTATTTTTCTTCTAAGCATCTGTACTTATTTAAACATGAAGTTGTTTTAATTTCTCAGCTGTCTTGTTTCTCCCTGTTGGTTCTTCGTTTTGCTTGAGTTGCATTGATGAGGCCTTTGTCATTAACCAGCAGTATTTCTGAAGGTGTAGATCACAAATTTATTACACTTAATTTAACAAAATGTCTCTTTGTTTATCTGCGATGTGGGATGTTGTCAGTAAAGTGTTTTAATTGTTCAAAGCAAACATTTAAACTTTGTAAATGAAAAACTAATTAAAATGCACTGCAGTGTCTTATTTAATACTCCAGGTTTTGGGTTGTTCTGTTGAAAAAAAAAATGTTGCGTGTCTTCATCTTGCGTTGTGTTTGTTGTCTGGGTCCCTCCAGTAGGTTTTCCTTCTGTCAAAGTTTCATTCATTTTGACAGCAGACGCCACACCGCCAGTCAGATTTGTTCAACTTCATGATTTTGACTTCTGGCTAAGATGTTTTAGTTAAAACACTCCTTAAATTTGTTCAATAATTAGATAATTGTTGTCATAATTCTATAAAATATTTATTGCATATAAATGCAAGCATTGAATAAGCTCCCTTGTTGCGGAATACTATTTAATGAACTCAAATTGGCATTTGTTTTTCATTTATTAAAAGAGAATTTAAAATAAAGTGTTTTTTGGAAAAAATTAAATCTACAGTATGTAACTTTTATATAAAAAAAACTCTTCCATATATATTAAAACTATCATGTCATGACACCCAGATCCTAAACTAAGAGAATGAACCAAAGGATTGTCTGCAATTTTAGCATTTTGATTAATATTTGCACATTTTATAACCAGCAGTTAGCTATCATCTTCCATTTTATAAATGTATTTTTTCCGCCGTCAAGTTTTTCAAAGAGGTTTCAGCTGAAAACCTCTTTGAAAAACTATAATTTGCGTCTGTGAAACTAATAAACGCATTAATCTAGTTGTACATGCACTGCACTGTTTGAACATGCATAGTCATGACCCTCCTGTTATTCATTAGCTGCACCGAAAAAGTTGGTGCCTTCCAGCTGTGGTGTGGCTGCATGGTAATTCTGTTTTCCCTCCATCCTTTTGTGAGACTAATACACAGGCACACACACAAGCTGTGAAAAGACGAGCTGGACCTCAACTCATGCCACAACATTTTGCATCTGTACAATGCAAACGCATAGAGACAGAAACTTCTGCAAAGCCTGCAGGTTTCATGACAATGTCACGCAAAAGCCCTAAAATAGAAGCCTATAGATGCGCTGTGAGGAAGAACGTCAGCTCTGTCACTGTGTGGTGGGTTACAGTGATCAGCTAGGGGCCCTTAGGATGGCTCCTACATGTGTCTGAGTGTGTGCGCGTCACGGTGGTCCACCAGCTCTTGTTTCATTCTTTTAAGCAGAACTGACACATCAGGGTCACTTTTTACCTCCAGACACCCACCGGAGAGCGCTGCAAGGGACTTGCCCACATGAGATCTTCACTAAACTGTTCACGGCCCGCACAGGAAACCCATTGGGGGGGTGGAGGTAAAAACACAAGCACGTGCACACTGTGGAGTGGCCTTTACTGTATAGGTCATGGCAGCGGTTGCATAATGCACACAGGGAATGGAAACGGGCAGAGAGAGTGGGGGGGAGTTAAGCATGCAAGGGGGAGATAAAGTGAAAAGTTAGAAAACGGCTCCAGGCGCAGACCTGAGAGGTGTTGAGGTGCGTCAGCTCACCCACCAGCCTCCTCTAGCCCACCTGACCTGTCCCCCGAAAACAAAAATGGAAATCACCACCGAGCCCAGAGTGCTGCAATCTCTGAAACTACACAAACAGCTAGAAGGAGAACAGCAGCAGCCACCTGCCTCCTGCAGACACCTGGACACCTTATGTGTGTGAGGCAGACAGTAGCAAGGACAGGACCAGAGTGAGACGGCATCGTCTGGTTTCCTCCTCATGCAGTGCCGCTTTCGCACACAAAGAATCCACAATTAGAAAGTTCAGGGTTTAATCAATGCCTGTTTTTTTAAATCTAAATTCTGACCTTTGAAGTATCAAAGGTCAGAACCAGTCAAAGAAACGTTGCCTTTTAGGTTTTTAATTTTAAGATTCTTCTCTTGTAAATGACAAGACAATGACCTTAAGGAATATGGAGTATTGCTAAAGATGCACTCAAAATTTTACTCATTCATTAATTTGCGAAATCTTTACTGACACAAAGAACACATTTTTTAAAACCAAGTATTTTTTAAATAGTTTTTTTCATTTCAACAACAAAAAAAAGCTGCTATTAGTTGCTCAGTAAGCCAGAAAAGGTGTCAAGCAGTGAATGTGAATAAGGAATCCCATAAGGGATTCCTTATTCACCAAATTCACCAATTAATTCCTGAATGTCTTATTGGAAAGCCATAAAAAAAATGTTAACGCTGCAGTCAATATTGTCTTCTCTCCTTCTTTTTAGCGGTTTTCGCCGTTATTACATTCTAATTCAGAGTCAGGGTTCACTTACTGCAGCTTTTAGTAAGTCAGTGGGCTGATTTACAGACTGTCAGATATACTGACCTGTCTGAAATGCATGGAGTCCAGCTGACCTGGTCTTTGTTTTGACATCTAGATTTAAACAGACAAAATATGTCACTTGCACCCATATTGTAGTTCAAGTTCAGAGTTCCTGCAATATGTTGTTTCTCAAACACTTTTGTTAAAATGACAGCCTAAAGTCCAATGTTCAAGCAACTAAAAAGAACAAACAAAACTGGAGAAAGAATAGATATAAACAATAACAAAAAAATCTTTAGAATTGCAATTTTAGGCTGCATTGGTGTACACACCATACCACAGATGCTTTATTGAAATTCTTTAGATTCAGTTTTCAGTCTTCATGAATTCACCATTGTCATACGTCACTGAATCTAAAACTCTCATCTGCTTCTGGTCATCTACTAGTCAAGACAGTGTTGGCTCGAGCACATTTACATTTTTTTTTCTTTTCAGTGCATCCTGCCAGCATCAATAATAATGCTAGACACATAATCCACCTGTTCTGGTTCTGTAGAAGATAATTATGGTTTACATAAATTTGATATTTGTATGCTAGAATATATAACCATTAAAATAAATTAGGTACTTTAGTTTTCTTTCAAGGAACTAAAGAGTCAGATACGTGACTTATGAATACATTTAGCATATGAATAAAAAACTGATGTTGCCACATAAAAAAAAACTAAATCTGCAGAAAAGCAGAGGCGCTGTTTGATTGTCAGATGAGTCCAGCACATGATTCCCAAATGTTTTGAAAAGATAGAATGTACTGAATGTGATCTGAAACTAAAGTTTGATGACAGAGACCTTGAGACATTTCATCTCCTTTTGAAAGTGTCAGCAGTGTGAGAGGCAGCCTGAGGCTGATTGGGCTGTTGTAGCTGCAATTGATTTTGACAGGAAAGACCCAAGAATCTCACTCAGCGTCTGATGCTGTTGGCAGCCAGAATCATCGTGCTGTTAGAGCTGCAGTTGTCACAGATCATGGACTGGTACCAGCGGCCTGTTGGCAGCCTTTCAGTTCTTGGAGGAAGTCAAGCAGTCACACGTTTGGAGACTGAGGCCCAACACAAAGTTAGGCGAAGTGCATCTGAGGTTAAATGTCTGTGTTGCTGTCTGCAGTTTGAAAAGGTTTAAGGGATGTATTTCACCACAATGAATACATGCCAGCACATAAAATAACACTTTCTGATAGAAAACAAACCATGTTCCAGTTAGTGATAGATGGTTTCTGCTTGGTATGGGAGTAGAAAAATGAATCCTGGTGTAATCTGAATTTCATGACTTCTTAGCACTTTAAATCACCTGCTCTTTCTCTTTTCCAGTGTCTGTATACCACAATGCTGGGATGTTCATGTTTTTTTGGGTTTCCTCTTTGTTTTTATGTTGCCCTGTGCAGGGCTTGAGAAATGAGAAACACTGCTCTTAAGAAAAGATTTACATTTTCTTTTAAGTCCTATTTACACCGAGCCATTTTTGTGTTTGAAGAAAGTCTGTTCAAATCTCTAAGTCCTTGATCGCATGGTTCTTAGACCTCAGATGAAGTTTCTCTGAACCTGATCATCTTAACTGCTTTTCACCACAACTGATCCAAAATCTCTCAACCAAATGTCATATTTGTGTTGCGAGTGCTATGAGACAAACTTATCAACTCGAAAGAAAATAAACTCTGCAACTTCCTGAAGCCACATTACATTTATCAAGCTTACACCTCCTCCTGAAGACGGTTTCTAGTTTTATTACCTGTAAATTGCATATAGCAGTTGTTTTGTAGGATGATATAACGGAGCGCTCGGTTGTCTGAATGATTAGCCGTTTCGTCAGCTTGGTGATGGGCTCAGCGAGTTGAATGATTTAAATGAGTCGATTTAAGTCACATCCCCTTTTTTTGACAGATGGCTGTAAGCATTTGATTGAACGTGACGTTGGCGTCTGGAATGGGAAAGCAATTCATCAGAGGGTTTTATTGAGTTCTTGCTGGAAATGGAAAATAATCAATCATGTCTGCTTATCACAATTCTGTTTGCTGCTTGAAAAATCGGCTCAGTCACTGTGGTTTTGTGAAGATTTTGACGAGGCTTAAGCACTGTCCTCTACCTCATGCAGGGCTGTATTGGTTCAAATGCTACAGTTATTATTCAACCTTTTTAAGGGACACTGCGTTACCTTGGACAACTTAAGTAGCATTTCTTTCTTGACAATTTTAGGTTTTACTCCATTTGATGCTGGTTGTTTCTTAAAAAAATAAACAGCTTATTGGATTTTCTGATTTGACTTGATAGTCTTTGGTAACCTTTCATTTATTATGATAACTTTATTATGTCTGGATGAACTAATTCAACGAAATATTAGCCACTCTTTCTTTGTTCCAGCACTTTGTGATTCAGCTTGGGTTTCTTAGAAAGGAAATGAATTGGGTGATCAAAACCTTGTTTGTCAGCTTCAGGGAGTGTGATGCTTGCTCCAGAATGATGCCCCTCTGCCCTTAAAAGTTACACCAAAGGGAAATTACATTTTAATGTTATCAGAAACTTGCTGTAAAAGGGAAAAAAATGTCAGATTACCTCCACTGATCTTATCTGATCATCAGCTCAGATCAGCTGAATCCTCAGAGGGAGAACAAAGGAAGCACTGGCATTACTATTGGCTTTGCAGGAATTTCTTTTCCACTCTGCTTCATATTCTGGCTTTACTAAAACCTCAGCATGAGCTGCGATCGTACCGCTTCTCCAGCCCTGCATCTTTAGCAGCTGGAAGGTAGAGGTGATCTTAAGACACCAGTCCACCAGTCTTAAGTCTCTGCACATTAACTGATAACATACCTTGTGACCCTACTGTGACCTGTGGGTTCAGTTTTCCTTCCTACTGAATCATTCCTTTGCACCAAAGCTGCAGAGGTTGCACATGCAGACGTGTTTGTAATTTAAACTGGGTGAAAAGTAGAAAAGGTGTCTCGTCCTCTAACATCTCACACAGAAAACAGTTCAGCGTGAAAAGTAGAGCTTTTTAATGTTTAATGTTTACATTCTGAGTTTTAGTGGTTGGTAGAAACCAGGAAAAGAAAGTTAAAAAGAAAATGCTTTGGGAACATATCATGATGAGTGAAATATAATCTTTCTGGATCAATATTAATGTCTACCTGCTGGAAACATCTGTTCAATCAGTGGGAAGCGTTTTACACCTTGACATATCATCACTATTTTAACTACCTGCCACTTTATTTCCAGGACATTCCAAAAGCATCATGAGGTTCACTTAGAAATCTCTTCAGGAGAGGTGCATGAGGTGTTATATTTATAAGGAATTGGAGAACATGCTTTCTTGAAAATGATCTTGGTAGGTATGTAACTAGTCTGATTTACCTCAGATGTTTTTTGCTTGGATTGATGGATAGATCTTCATAGCTATGGTTCTTGGGTTTATTGTGAGAGTCTGACGTAGCAGAAAAGCTCGACAGGTTGCAATGCATTATGGAGAATTATTTAAATTGTAGTTTTCCTGTAAATGTAATTCACGACTATTTATATTTATGGCTATTTCTGGCTGCCAAGGACTTTTAGTTACTATTTGTGTCATTGGAAAATAATATTCTGAATCAGTTCTGATCTTATTTTACCAATTAACTAACAACACTTTACTTCCCAGTTTCACAGGGGGTTGATACATAATAGATATTTTATAATGCTTTGATGCAGGGTTTACTGTTTGTGAAAGAAAATTAGCAAATGGTTGAAAAATCAAATGCAGCTGTGATCTGAAAGTTCCCACAGTTTTGCTGGTCATTGGTGCAGTTGTTAGGTCTTCTTTGACGTAGGAAGGTCAAAAGGGATTCAAAAGCTGGACAGGCCCTTTCTGCATAAAACGTTCATGTTGTTCTAATGCAAGCGTGGGTTCATCCCAAGTATCCTGACTTTCTCTTACAGTTCGAAAATAGGCATGTTAGGTTAAATGGCATCTTTAAAATTTCCTTAGATGTGATTGTTGTTTGTCCTCCGTGTTTCTGCATCGACCTGTGATGGATTAGTGACCTTTCCAAGGTTGCCAGTTGCAAGATCACTTGAGACGAATGCCAGAGAAAAAACAATCTCAGTTGCTGGAGAGTTTTTCAGTGCAGAGACAGTAGTGACAGCAAAACTGTGAGAACTTTAAGATTACGACTGTATGTGCAGTATAGATTTTTTTATCGATACATTTTCTTTTGTTTTTACTTTCATAACTGTCTGAAACTTGCATATTACCTTGCAGAATTCACAGATCAATGATGTATGATTTCCTCACCTGTAATCCTGAGCAAATCAATTTCTCCTTTAAACTGTTCTAAAAATGTGTTGCTTTATTGGTAATATAAACATTTTTGTTATCAAAATCACTGAATTTGCACATTTCCTGTGTAAATACATGGAAGAAGTCCAGTGTGAGGCAGTGTTAGGCAACATCTGAAAGTAAAAGTAGCTCAATGTGCAAATGGCGGAGAAACAGAAAAACGGTTTATGTGCTGTAATAGGCGGCCAATGTAACTAGCTAGAGCATTCACAACAGAGTCGGAAGACTCTGTTGCTGTAGTCTATTAGGAGCGAGGGGAGGTGTGAGCACTGCGTGCATAAGCATGATTGACAACACCGAGGCCTTCATCTTGTTTGGTTGTTTCTGACCAGGCGATTTCTGTCGGTGGCAGTAAGGCTGCAGGTCAAAAGGGATTCAAAAGCTGGACAGGCCCAAAAAGCTGGACTATGTTGTGACTGTTAAAACTGTCACAACATAGTGACATTTTTAACAGTCACTATGCAACAACACTTCAGCTTTAATAGAAAAGGAGTAAGAACTCAGACAGAGACTCCACTCAATATTTTATTCCTACATCATACTTTTAATCTTCTGAAATCCAGCAGTGTAATCTGTTTTTCTTTGAGCTGCTTTGTGAGAAGAGTTTTAATCAGGAAGCAAAGACGGGCTGCTGTGCACACGGAGTTAACTTCAGCTGTTAACTTCTGTCAAAGCAAGATTTTTTACTTTTTTCAAGTCCTGCCAGTCTTGTTTTGAAATTCAAATGATTTCACGCATTTCAATTTTAAGGCGACATGAAGCTTTGAGTGTGTTTGTTTTTTGTAAACAACACACTAATGTATGTGCCCTGAGGAATATAATTTTTGCCCAAATATTTATGCACTCCACACAACATTTGAAAGCACTTTGGTAATTTATCTAGATTCTCTTGGGATTGTTTATTTCTGCCCTCTCACTGATATTGTGAAACACAACAGAGAAAATATCACAGCCATAAAATTGAATTTAATTTCTATTTTTTTGCAGTCGGGGATCTTCGAGAGTAAACAAAACAGCAAATGGATCCAGACATGTTTTGTTTTGCATTTGTCTACTATGACCCTTTCTCATTATGCACACAGACTCTCCTCTAGTTATCTTTTTTCTATCTTGACTCATTTATTCTCATCATTCTTCGTGACCTTGTCTGCATTCATCCCGTATGTTTTAGAGCTCTCTCTCTCATCCTGTCAGGAATAACTTCAGTCCCTAACTAAGCTCTAAATCAAGACGAAAAAGCTTCAGACAAGTTTTGTGGATGAAATCGGTGAAATCTCTTTGTTCGGGTAAGACTCTTAATACATGTCGCTCTTTCTGCTTCCAGCCAACATCATTTTCACTCCAGAATATTTGATATGTGGCTTCACTTCCAAGGAAACCAACCTAGCATGAGCTGATCATCATAAAGGTGTTGATTCCTGCAGCACTAAAAATAACTTTACTGTCAGGGGTCACACTGCGGCTGTGCTCAGTGTCTGGCTGAATTAAGAAGCTGTTTGCAAAGCAACATGAGTCTTTTATTGCCTGAAATAAGTTGAACGTGATGATCAAAAACAGCAGGGATAGCAGGAAGGACATGAAAAGAGAATTTTACATAAGAAGGGAAATAGTGTCTTTTTTTTTCCTCTGTCATGCAAAGCTTTTTCGGAATCGTACTGTTTACAACAGTCAGCTTTCACAGATGTGAATAAAACTGCAGGGAATTCAGTTTTATTGTTGTTGGTGTGTTTTATTTGTGTTTTACGTTGTCTAAAGTCAGAAGTGCTCTAACATCTATAACGGGGAAGTTCCTTGTGCTGTCGAGCTTTATGGGATGCTGATGTCATTTTCCACCCACTCTGTCAAAAGTACTAATACCTTCTTTAATAACCATGATTATTTTTGTAAATAGTATGTTTGTCTGTGGGTTGGTGGTTTGACCGAAGCTTCAAATCTCTGTCCCTCAGTGTTTCAGCAGTGCAGTTATCCTCAGGCCAAGGCTAGATTATTCTCCAATGAATGCACCCTAAGACCTAAAAACCCCGGGGCTTCTTAAAAGCAGGACCATTATTTTCTTTTGGATTCCCACTGTGGTCTGAGCTACATGGGGATGTGGACAATTTGAGTTTAAAGGAGATGCCAAATTTGAATCTCAGGCATTGAGATGAAGAGGTTCAGTTATATCTTTATTTCACCACAGACTAATTGTTGCCTGCACATTTAAACAATTTGAGTCCTGTTGACAAACTACCTTGTACTGAAATGTGCTACATAAATAAACCTGATTGATTGACCTCAGTAGTTTTTTTTCTTTTTTAATGAAACCTTTGATACAGTCTACATATGAAATATAATTTTGCATTTTACTGTTCTGTACAAGTGACTTCCTCAGGTCCTTCCTGTGTTTTTCCTCCTTTGCTTCCTTCCTTTGTTTCTTGTGTCGAATCTCATTTTGTCCCTTGGTAAAACTCAAGGAAGGAGAATGGCTCCTTCCTTGAGTTTTATCTTCCTTCCCTATGTATTTCCTTGCCTTTCTTACATCATTTACTTACCACTTCTTATGACCAGATGAAGTCTGTGCACTGATAGGGGTGGCAATAAGAGGATTAAAGATTTTTCTCTGCAAAATATCCACCATAACTTCATAGGGAACTTTGGTGCTATTTATTTAAAAAGATGGTCTAAAAGCTGACAACGCTGGAAAGTGGAGTCTGATGTTTTTAGATGAGAAACAGAAACTCTGAGCTATCTTTCAGAGATCTTGGTTAAGTGAACTATAATCCTTTTCCATAATCTATTACAAAAGGTGTCAAACTCCAGTCCTGCGGAGCAAGTGTCTCTGCTTCACTACATCTAAATCAAATGATACGGATATTATCATTTGAGTCAGTCATTTAATTCAAGTGTGTTGGACACCGGCCTTTCAAGAATGTTACTGAAATGTTCACATACTTTAGTAATTAAATTCAGAAACGTATTATATGTAATAATTAGTCACAGAGAGATATTTTGGAGATTATAATTAACTTCCACTTCCTGGAGATGAACTTGCTCCATTATTGGCTGCTCATGACAGGACAGACAACATTTAAGATTAGAATATTACATCAGACCAATAAAAAACACATTTTTAATACAGAGATGTAAATGAAAAGTTTTTTCAATACTTACATATAAAGTACTTGCTTATTATACTTTATTGAATGTGAATTATTTTCCTCTTGGAGTAAAGTACCATCAGAAATCCATACTGGCTTTTGAACTCATCTAAATATGTAGTGTGACTTGCCACAATATGTCTGAATATATGCTCCCTTGGCAGTGCCTGCAGTAATTTTAGATGAACCGTAACAACATTGAAAATGTTCCCAACACTATCATAGAGATCTGCATGAAAACTCTTTTGATAATCTTTACTTCAGTGCTCAGATAAACAGGCTATCTATGCAGATCACAAATTATTGATCTGCACAATAATACATTTCTGTGAAATAACCCAGTTGAGAAATAGTTAATGACAGTATCTGAGACAGAGTGAGTGCATACAGCACAGCTATCATCCCATTTAACAGTCAATCACTGCATGGGCCACCGAGACGAGAGAAAATCCTGCTGAGCATTTAAAACGCTAAATGTGTCGGTGCATGCTGAACTCTTTTTAGTGAAAAATGAACTTGCTCCATCATTGGCTGCTGTTGATTAGCAATGTTTTTAGTAACTGCTGTGTAGATTGCTGTTAGTTCTTCTCTGTTTTGTGTGCATATGGTGCAGATGCAGATGTGCTAGCAGCTGAAACAATTTCTCTATGTTTGACTCCAAAGTAAAGTTAAATGGACATGAAATAAAAACTGTCTTTTAAAAAATCACTAAGACAGATTTATTACTGAAAGTATAAAATCTTAAAGGGATTATATTGCTGCCCTGCATCAGACTGGCAACCTGTCCAGGGTGAACCCCGCCTCTCGCCCGGAGCATCAGCTGAAGATAGGCACCAGCACCTCCTGACCCCACTTAGTCAGCACAACAGTGTTAAAAAAACGGATGGATGGATAGATGGATCGTATTGCTAGTTTATATTGAATAGATTTTGCATTAAAACTCAAAACTCTATAGTGAATGATGATCTTCAAATGTTTCAGCATCGTGTTTTTTCTCTGAAATTTTAGTCCAGAGATAAAACATGAGAATCTATTCACTGCCAGAAAACTAAAATAAATAACGTGATTCATGAAAAACCAGAAGTGGTGGATTAACATGGAAGAGCTCAAACTGGATGAGGCAAAATCCTGGACCAAAGAAGAGCAGCAGAGCTATTCTGGTCCTGTATCAGAACTAAATACCACAAAACAAAAGTTGCTACAGGCTGTGTGGTGCCCAACAACTGCACAGCTAAATGACTGAAGGATTTATTTTGATGAGAACGTTACAAAGTTTGTGTGTAGGAACAACGCAAAATAGAAGGATGTGCACAAGGTATATCCTGCAAGATTGAAAGTTTATTGTGAGGATTGGAAGGTAGAGGTGCAGAATGACCCCCAAGCCACTGCAAGCGGATTATGCTCTGAGTTAAAATGGACATCCTGGAGGAGGAGATCAGCCGGGAGTCAATCCCATCCTGCTGAGTGCAGGATGGGATTCAACCCACACCTGAAGAAGGAGAGCCTCAGGCTGTGAAATGGATGGAGTTGAGGCCCTTCTTGAAAGACAACATAATGAGTTTCCTATGAAAGAAAGAAAAGGAGACAGAAATGGAGGAAATTGAACATGTTGTTTTTAGATGTTTTTCTTTCCTTTCATTTTCTGCATTTCTTACCACTTACTCTGCCTTAATACATACTTTGACAAATAGCTTATGCTTTCTTGAAGAGATAGGAATAATCAGGAACGGTGCAATAACTTATTTCAGTACATGTGAAGATTTGTTTGTTAGTTCTTAGTGAATTTATGTCTTCCCATTTCTACACATCTGGCCCTTAAATGCTCACTTGCAGTCACTGTTTGCTGCAGAGCAGCGAGTCTAATTTTGTTCACCTGAAGACTTGTTCCAGCCTCTGAGTCAACAGAAGCAGTTTATTCTGTAAACTCTAACAGAGATGGACCAGTTAGTTCCAGAGGTTCCACTGATTTTGTTCACAAAATCATTTGTTACTTCTTTTAATAATAAATTGTTCCAGAGCTTAAACCACAATGCGGCACATGTTAATGCAATAATCTGTCCTGAAATAAAAAATTCATCCACCTTGCCTCACCGTTTACCTTTTTTTGATCTCAGGTTTTGTGCTGTTGGATCCTTCACGCCTGTCCTGCAGGATGAAAACGAAAAGAGTCGTGTGGGTTTGATGGTCCACAGTGTCACATGCATCGCTCTCAGCTGGATACAGTTCATCCTAACTGTTTCCTTTTATACATTTCATTAACACCTTGTCTCCAGTCACCTCCAGCTGACTGGAGGACACACAAACTCCTAGTCACACAATACTTCCACACGAACCCACACGACCTCAGTGCTGCAAAAGCTGTCTCGTTCTTGTGCGTGTGCTCACACCGCCATCCAGTGCGTCTCCTCTGGTTTATCACCAATTACTGGTCCTTGAATAAAAAAAGACAGAGGGAGAGCGCACCTTCTTTTTGTCCCCATGGCAACCAGTCTCCCAATCTCTCTTTCTGTGCAATCAATCAGTCGACTGTCTGGCTGTCCTGCCCCATCCTGGCTAAAGGGGAGAAGTTCAGACACCAAATATCACATTCAGAGGTTTGGGTTATGGGTTATTCTTGGTTATTTTCACCCACTAGGGCTGTGCCATTCATCTTCTCCTTGACAAGACTGTCACCATTTGTCCTAGAAAACATATTCAGAGGCGTCAAAAGGTCCACATCATCTAATTGTGTATTTTGATGCATTTTGTAGGGGCATGAGTTGAAAAAGGTTAGGCATTTTGATTCCACTAAAACCAAAGCAGGCATCATGATATCAGGTTGGACTTCTATTTACTGGCTGATACCGTTGTGATGTTCATGCTTAGGATCCCACAATGTTGTGGAGGTGACTGTGTCTGTTAGGGGATCTTATCGTCTTTGTATGCTGCAGATGATCTATTTCTGATGGCGTCTGCAAGGCGTTTTCTTCTACGTGCCGAGAAGCTTTTCCCAGCCAAGTGTAAACTGGCTGAGATTTGACAGCTCCTCTACGTCTGAGGGAATGATGGGTTTTTGAGGCTGAGTTACTGGAGGAGTTTAAGTGTCTTGATAACTATCAGGGAAAGAGTTTGATGATCTGCTGATTTCATCTGGAGTTTGGGAGATGCTGTTGAAAAACCAGAAGGACTTGATGGTCCAACAGTAAAATCCCAGTTTCTATTGACTGATACAAAGACAGCCGTTTGAGCCCGGGAGAAAGTGTAAAAATATTCCTTTGGACAGGGACTATCTTCAAGATTATACTCACAAATTTCTTATTATGACTATGTTTAAAAAGTTTTTTGACTATTTCCAAATTCATCATTAACAGAAAACAAAGAAATAAAATGTATTTAAGTATTTATGACCTTTGTTGATCCACCTTTGGCAGTGATTGAACTTCAAGTCTTTTTGAATATGATGCAACAAACTGAGCTCATCTGTTATTAGGACGTTTGTCCCATTCTTCTGTGCATTTTCTCTCTGAGGTTGGATAGGAGATGTTTTTGCAGCCGTTTTCAGATCTCAAGCTTGGATGTTCACAGAGCGGTTCTGAAGCCACTCTTTTGAGTTCTTGGCCATGTCTTTTGGGTCATTGTCTTGCTGATAAATTAACTGTTTCATCAGTCTGAGGTTAAAATATCGATGGAGCAGGTTTTTATTCATCCTTTAAAACCTTAACACTTTAACTAAATCCTTCAGTCTATCACCAGCACAAGACTCTGAGGTACTGGGATACAATTTGTTTCTGACACATGGGTAATCTCTGACAGAAATAATTATGGATGGATTGGATTAATCATTTTGCCAAAGGAACGAAGAGGTAATGTTACACAAAAACAGGAGAAAAAAGTGGAAATATAGCACAGAATGATAACACCAGAAAACAGGATAGAGAATGGGAAAGATAGATGGCAAATATATTACTTAAAAGAACAACCTGGGTAGGAGAACTGGATGTAATGTTAAAATGGAGGCGCAGAGGCAAAGGTGGAATACAGTTTAGGGAGGAAAGAAGACAAAATTAGGTGTGAAGAGATCATGAAGGCGGAAATTGTGACGATGAAGAGATTAAAAGAGAGGGAGAGAGGAGAAAGGAGGCGAGATGGGAAGCAATTTACCCCTCGTGTCAGGGTTCTGTCAATCTTATTTCTCAAAAGATGCTGAACACCCGTACTGCTGAAGGAGCCCTCGAACTGAAATGGATAACGGAGGAGAAGAGGATGCGGAGCAAAGGAGTGCTGGTAAGGATGCCGGGATGGCTGGAGGAAAAAGACGAAGAAGGGAGGGATTGGAAGAGAAGTGCTAATAGTGGATTAGTCACTCTAAACATGCTCTGGGCCAGTGCCGGACTAATCACAGTGTGCCTGTGTGCATGTGTTTGAATTTATGACTGAGGGCGGGACAGGAAGAGCCCAGACTGACGTACTAGGGAATGTGCCCCTTAATCATTTTACAGTTTAATTAAACCTGACTGAGCTGATGAAGCGCCACACACAAACACAAGTTGTTGCAGGGCAAATGATGTGAAAGCAGCTGCAGCTGTTACATCATTCTAGTGCCAGCAAATTTCTCTGTGACAAATCGTATCTCTGTAAGCATTCTGGCAGGAAGTCTAGCTTTTATTCTGATCTTTCTTTGTTTTTGTTTACTTCTCTAGTTTCCTTGTTTCTGCTCTTGAGGGACACATATGACACACTACAGCATCGTATTTGCCTATCACCTTAAATGCCCTAATTGGCCTTAGTGAGCATGGCGATGCAACTGTCAGCATGAATGCATGCTGTCTGTGCCATCAACCTTCAAAATGTTTGAAATTGTGTTTTAAAACCCAATTAAAGGGTCAATGTGTCGTATTGAATCACACCCTTTATAGAATAAACAACCATGTCACTAATGTAAAAGTACAATTTAACAAAAAAAAATTTCCCAAAATTGTTTTAAAAGTTTGATATTATCTTTGAGGTTTTTAGAATATTTTGCCATTTTATAGCACAATCAAGTCACTATGTTACCTTTATTTGCTATAAAAATGTACATATTCAAGATAACTTAAAAGAAATTTAACTTCACAATTTTCCTGAAAATTGGGCCTGTCTCTTTAAGAACCTTCACAGTTTCCAGCACGTCATCATAACAGAGCTCCTCATTATCCCATTTACAATCGATCTTGGACTAAAAAATATTTCTGATAATGAAATATTTTTTAGTCCAAAAAACAGATGTGGTTTTTTGCGAATTGCCATTGAAAACTAGTCTGGTGGAGCTGAATGGTGAACAATGGTGGGTGAGATTCAACTTAAAGAAACGATTTACAGTAGCTGAAAATAAGCAACAAACACGCACATGCATGCGTGAAAGCTCAGTCCAATAAGATTCTCCAAACTTCCCAAACACTTTTTCGAACATGCACGGAACTTCTGATTCAAAAACGTAATCCACTTCTCTTCCCCTCCTTCCCTCTCATCCGGCTATACAATGCTCATCTCGCTCTGTTCCAACTTCACTTCTTGCTTCAGTGTGCCAGTGTTGGCGGTGCGCACGAACGCGTTGCACAGTGCTGGATGCCGCTGCGTGACGCAGGCGAGTCACGCTAAGCTGCAGAGAGAAAAAAAAAGATATCAGCGTTTTCCAGTGAACGTCACCATCTGTGCGCGTTTGATGCCTTTGCGACTGTGCATGTCGCTTTGCTCTTAAGGGATGATCCCTGCATTCCTTTGATATGGAGGAAACATGGGATTAGGAAAAGGTTAAAATACTGACGGGCTAAACAAATTAATGCAGTGGCTGGACATTCTCCTCTATGAAAAAAAAAATAGCAGCTGCTAATGGCAAAATGAAGTCTTGCCAGCAGAAACTAGTTTTCAAAGAGATAATCTCTTTGTTACATAAGAATGGGAACTTCTCACTTTTCTGTTGAGAGCAAGCAGGCGCCTGCAATTTTTATAATAGAAATGGATCAAATGCTCCAAGCAGTGAACTCAGCTTGGATTAGCTTTGACTGAAACATCAAAAATCACATTTTATTACATTACTATTTTGTTTTACTTTAAAAAGTACAGCTTAAATATGTAACTTGTGATCAGATTGTACTCAACAGGTCTCACGATTTTTGATGTTTAGGAAAAAAAAAAGAATGGCAAGAGCACAAGTAAATATTAAGTAAATATTAACTCAATTGGTAATTGATGTCTCTAATTAACAATGAAAGGTACTGATCAATATTGGTGTACTTTTAATAACTGCTCAAAATGTTGAACTATAACCGTGAAACATGCCGTTTTTAACTTAATATCTAGTTTTAAATGCTGTTATTAGCTTCTGGTGCAGTTTGGATAAGGAGGAGGACTTATTTTCAAATTTTTAGGTTTTCTTAATTTGTCTGCAGACATGCACAGCAGTATCAAAGCAGAACAAAATATTACAGGGCTGTGAATGCTGCTGACTGAGCTGCTGCCGCTTTTAGCTCTACGACTCTTGAGACTTAGATCTCAAGAGTCCCTTTACCCCAGTTACATGGAGGCAAATTTAAAACATTGGGATAAACACAGCTATTTTTAACAGTTTCATGTCATACTCAAGGAGTGCCAGACACAATAAAATGTTGCTCTAATCAAAATAATAAGATGCAAAGAAGGGATGCAATAAAGGAAAGAGCTTCAAGTCATCATTTGTCAGCATCAAGATGCTGTGTTGTTTGACAGAGAGATACATTATGCTGTCTCACTCCTTCAGCTGCAGGTGTTCAGTGTAAAGTGCTAATTTGCACAAACATAATTTTTGCGTGCAGTCAAATGAGCATAATAGAAATAGGAAATGGCAAAAAAAAAAAACTCTTCTCGAGTAGATTTTTGGGTCTCAGCTCAATTTATTATATTTGTAACGCACAGAAGTTTGTAGAGCCTTTTCTAGATAATCACATCTTTACACCCCATTTTAAAAATGTTTCTCTTTTCACCTTTTCTACACTTTCAGAGACGAGGAATGTCCAGGCAGACCTTGAAATGAGTCCAGCTCTAAACTGTGCTCCTAAAGTTCACTCTGTTCCGAATTGAACGCTTTGTAAACTGGGAGGCTTTCACGACAAATGTCAGCCGTTTTGAGCAGGAAAGGCTTGCAACACTTTCCATCTATGGTGAGAACCTGATGACTGCCACAGTATTTATGCACAGCTGAAACAAGAAGTTAACACCAAATAAAGACATGTCCTCATACAAGTTAAATCAGACCAAACTTGTGTTGTTTGTTTCCCTCTGGGGTAGTATCAGCAACTCCTACTGTGCTGCAGTGAAGGGTGAGTGTGCATCTGTTTTTAATGGAGACCCTTTTATTAACAAGCTCCTCTTGCATTCAACATCATTGTAGCAATAGAAACTAAATGTTCATGTCCCTAACACCAAGACTTCCAGATTGTACATAATTGTTTTGACCCTCCGTTTCTTTTGTTAGTTTGCTGTGGGAGCCTGCTGCAGCTTCGTTAAATTTAAATCAAAGAGGAACCCTGACCTCAGTGCTTAAAAAGTGTTTGCAGTCGATGACAAAGTATAAATGGACATTGTTTAGACATAATCATGTGAAAATAATTGATATACTAATGGGGGCATGACGTCATCATCTACACATATTTATAAGATTAATAAAGAAATAAGCAAACTAGATAATGTGTGAACAAGCCTGAGTCAATTCAGTTACATTATAACCTGTGTGAACCGAAGGTTACATACTTCTATTACCCTAGGTTTCTTCTGTCACTTTCTGTTCAGAGTCTTAATGTGATAAATAACAAAAGAAGAGTCAAAACGCAGAAAAAAAACAAGATTTAACCACTGAAAAAAGGACAGTAAGAGGATATTGGCGCATCCAATGCACTGATACTGTACATATGCAACATGTTCTTCAAAACATGCACTCGACGAACATGTGTTAACCAACAGGAGATATTTTCTGTATTTAAGTCCTGTTTTAGTAAAGTATAATAATGGGAGGATAAGCAGAACTGTCTCATGTGATTTGCTTTAATTCTCGTTGCTGTGTCAGCCTACAGCCATCTGGCTCCCGCCGAAACCAACACACTGTGACTTTACACAGGAACCTCGGTGGGAGTGAGAGCCTGAGGGCGGTCAAAGACAGAAAGATTTAGGCCATAATGACCCTAACTCCTAGCTGATGAACTAGTCAGGCCATTTACAGACAACTATACCAACACACAACTCACAAAGCGATGTATGTGTTGACAGCTGTTTATTTTAACCATAAAGAGACATTCTTTAATAAAGCCCAATTTTCTTGCCTGTCATTCAGAATATTGTCAAGCTCAGGTGGCCCCACTAAAATTGGCCAAGTCAGTCCATTTTGGCCACCGTAATTAAATCAGCTCTTGTTGTTCCTGCTGGTAGCTCTGAGGTCATCCCTCCACCCACACCCCACCTCCTCCCGCTCTCCTTCTGAAAGCGTTGTTCAAAAGATTGTGCTGATACCATTAAAAGCCCCGCATGGCATCTGTGGTGCTGTGCCTCTGGCCGGCGCCAAAAAGGATGCTGATGCTGTTCATGTGACAAGGGAATAAATCGGGTTGAACCCGTGTGCTGTGAAAAATTAGCGCCCATGAAGAAGGACTGTTGAAGAGAGAGGGAGAGAAAAAAAGCACAGTTCAGCGTGGGACTGATTATGGTCAGCTGGCTCTGCGTGTGTGCTGACAAAAAGCTTAAACACTATTGGTGTTGTTGAATTTTAGAGCACCTCCCTTGAAGTAGCTAAGTTTCCATTTCAAATAGAGGCCTGAAAGACGCTTCACAGATCCCCGTCTCCAACACAAACCAGCCCGACTACAGTTTACATTTCTCGGGACTCTTTAATCCTGAGTGACTAATGGGAGAGAACATCACAGTCTCATGACTAAGTCACAGTAATCTCAGTGGACTGCATGATCTTAATCCCCTCATCCAATGACATTACATGGCAACAACTTAAACTGATACGTTATTTCTTTAAAATGTGGGTTTTGAATTTGTCACAATGACAGTTCATAATGCATTTTCATAACACTGGAAGTGTGAAGAAAAAGAAGCAGCTTAATTTATCTCTATGAAGTCACAGAAGCCATTTCCAGTCTTCTTTCCGTGTTCTAATAAGTTCTGCTTCTCTGTTTTGAATTGCAAACAAGGTGCACACAGAAATCACTTCATTGAGAGCAGTTGTGCAGTAAAACGATGGGTATGGCTTTTCCTGGAGTAACTTTACTCTCTCTCTCTCTCGCTCTCTCTGTCTCCCTCTCTGTCTCCCTCTTTCATTGACTTTATTAACATGAATTTCTGCAGTGAGTGAAGAACAATGTCAGAGCAGCTGAATATCAGGGTGCAAATTTGGCAAGCACATATGCTACATACAGTAGACATGCAGCATCATTATATGACAGCCTTCAAATAATAATATTGTTAATAATGTCAAATTTGGGTATTTTGCACAGTTTATCAAGGAGTAAATGTACTTGATGCCCTGAGCAAAATGGATGAAGGTCCCCAGAAATCAGACAATGACACATTGAGCAAAGGTCTAATTGGTGTTTAGACTTCATTGGCCCTCGGCAGAGGATAACACTGGGCCATAACTTGTCGCAATAAAACCACATAAGATCAAGTGGGGAAGACAGCAGCCACCTGGAGTCAAGTTAATTCAGAGTCTGCATTGCAATAAGATGTTTATATGTGACAGAAAAGATGGCAGAGTTAAAAGGAGGTGAGGATAACTGAGAGGAAGGACGCTAAGAAGCAATAAGAGGGACATATGGGTTGGTGAAGGGATGGCGGAGGGATTTTGGGATGTGGGGAGGTAGTAAATCAAGTACAGCTGCTGCTGAGAGGAAGGGCGGATGTGGGGGGGGGAAAGAGTTGAGGGGAGTTCAGACTGAGAGAAGAGAATTAAGATAAGCAGGGATATATAGGAGGTGTGGGAAATGTCGAGAAAGCTTATTTTATTTTCCAGCTGTGGATTAATTTCCTCTCAAGTCATGTCTGGTCAGACTGGAGCCTGCACTGGGTATTTGACAAACAGGCTGAGGTTAGTGCCACTGAGGAGTTGGGCCCCAGGCATGAGAGGTGAAGGAGCGCTGGGGTAAAAGGAGTTGTCTCTGCTGTTGTCTCCTGCTGTACTGGGCATGCTCAAAAAACTAGTGAAATTAGTGAGGTGAAGAATCAACCTCATACACTTATTTAAAGAAAACGCGTGGATTAACAATCAGGTTTCAAAGAATGAACGGTCTTCACAGAACTGGAGAGAACTTGCTTAAATCAATTGAGCCTGCTTTGAATTTTAGGAAAACTAGGAAGAAGCAACCAATTTCTATCTTGGAAGAAGAAGAAGAGGAAGAGGAGAACTCATGAACAACAGATTGCTAATTGCAAACAACGTCCATTTAGAAGAAGCAACAGGGAGTCTGAGGCATCAGTGTTTGGAAAAAGATCTTGTAAGTCTGGGGTGGAGGGTGAAGTTTGTTTACAGATTTCTGCTGAGACTGAAGCAGCAAAGAATGAAAACGAAAACAAAAAACAAAACAAACAGCCTGAACAAATTGATAGAAAATACTTGTTCTGTGCTGGGACCCAGTGTCCAATCACAAGAACTGATGGGGGAAAAAATGTTGTTTGTAATTTTCAGCATATAGCCAAACATTGAATTCTCTTTAATTATTTCTACGTTATTGAGATAAATAATCCAAGAAATGCTACTAAATTTGATTAAATTTCAAAATGTTTGCCCTGCTTTAATCTGATTGGGACTCTGACCCCTGAACACCTCAGTGGCCAATAATTCCTCTTGACCGTAAAACACAGTGGTGGCTGCATTATGCTGTGGGGGTGCAGGAATATTACTCTGGCAAATATAAACCTTTTCATGGGTCATCAGTTAAAATTAAACCAGCTGCAATGCTTTCTGAATCCTGTCAGATTTCAATCCAGTTTCTTGGGTTTCTGGATTTCTCAACATGTTAAAAACTCTTTCACTGTGTCCTTCACATCCCCTTCAATTTCATCTGTGGACCAATCTGTTTCAATAGCTTTGTGTGTGTAAATGGGTGTGAATACTTTGGAACTGCACTGTATTCTCCATGTCAGATCTTTTCATTCTAAACTCTTAAACTGATTTTCTGTTATAGTAAATATGTCATTGCATGTCTTTATTCGTCCACAGATTTTGTTGGTCTTTAAGGTGTTTCAAACGATTAAACAGGCTCACAAAGTACAACGTGGTTTGCCAAATGGAAAACACTGAAGTCTCAAAAGCTCCTGTTCACGACAAGAGAAAGAACAAAGTAATCCTATTTTGTTTAGTGGTGATTTGTAAAAGGAAAAGAATTAAAGTTAGTTTGTTCTCTGTAACACGCAACAGGAACAGAGTGAAGAGTGATAGATATGAGTTACATAAACATTCAGTTCTGCTGAGTTGACGGTTATAAATATGCTTTTTAGTCAAAATACAAACTGAATGCTTTAACTTGGAGGAAATGATACTCAATGTTGTATTTTTTAAGAGGTCTGATGAGGTGAGACGTGGTGCTTTATAAATTTTGTATTAGAGCTCATAATCTAATCCAGGGATCCCCAAATCCAGTTTTTGAATGCTGCTACCCTGCATAATTTAGATGTATCCTTTCTTCAAATCACTTGGATCAAATAAATGGTCATTAGCAGGCCTCTGCAGGGCAGAAGGCATGCTGATGAGGGAATTCAATCATTTGATTCAAGTGTTTTGTTTTGGAGCAGGAATGCATCCTAACGCAGCAGGATGGCAGCTCTTAAGGACTGGCACAGGTGAGCTTATCTCTTACAGATCTGGTCAGATTAGCAACCATTCAGACAGCTAATGTAATACCTGCTGCTGCTTTGAACACTGAAAATAAATCTGGCCCAGATGATTTCCTAGATGAGGGCTTAATTCTCCTTTGAGAGGACAAAGCAGAATGTCCTGTCCACTGTGACAAAAATCATAGTGGACAGTCGTAGAGGTAAAACCAAACTTTCTTTCATCCAAGTGGACGGTCACAAACATTTATTCCAGTTGACAAAAATCACCACCTAAGACATTAGTTTGATCCTTTATGCATTTGATTGTTTTATTGCTTGAAGATAAGGTTAATCTTATAATTCAAGTTCTCCTAGAATATACAAGCATGTTGAGTCATCTTATCACTTGTTTCTAAAGTTCAGCCATGGTATTTTTCCTTAACCAAAAGCCAAAATGTAATATCAAACTCTGTATGGAAAATTGTTTTGTGTATCTTCACCATCTATGTTTACATTATTGGAGTTTAATTTATTTGGGTTTCCAGTTATAGTGCTGTGTAGATTAGTTACAGTTGTTGGTTGTTAGCTCTCCAGATCAAGTATCCTTCGCAAATTTCTCTAAAACACAACTTAGCATAAAATTAACATGACATTCTTAATTGTTGGCACATATAAATTTCCATCTGTACAATAAATAAATCTCTTTGCTTTCACGTCAGAGTTGGAGAGCATTGAGTTTTGCTATTCCCCTTGGCATTGCAGTGTTTAAGCAACCTTCACAATTTTCTGCACCAAAACCTCTGATAGAGCCATTATGCCAAGCATTAATAGGTGTGGAGAAAAGTGAGTATTGAATGGGGGTGAACGTTTAACTGCAGCAGAGTCACATATTTCCCCCAGGAGTCGGTATAGACCAGAAACAGAACTGCAAATAGAGCTGCTCACTTTGTCTGAACAACCAATATCACACCTTTGCACTGCCGATGGATTTCTAATAGACCATTTTCTGTTTAGACTCGGACTTTTTTGTATAGTGATGTGAAAAAAGAAGGGCAATTTAGCAAATAAGAATGTTATAATAAAAACCTCACATACAAAAACGGCAGCTACAATTTAGCTGGCAATATAATGCCAGCCATATATTGCCAGCAATATAAAGGAATAGATTGCTGGAAACATGTTATTATATTGCTGTATAGGAATAGTCAAAATATAGACATCTTGTATTGCCTTTACAATACTTCCACAGGTATCCCTACGTTTAACACAGATGTTATATATCAGCCTACCAAAACATTAAAAACACTGTGATCCTCGTCTGGTCATTTCCAAACTGTTTAAAGGTATAATTAATCTGAGTTAGATCCGATTAGAAAGCAAAATCTTCTGTTTTCTTATCCTGGTAAGTGACCTAAAAGAGGAAAACTTCAGTCTTATGTAATGTCAGACAGAAAGAAAATAAAGGTTAGGTTACACAGTGTATAACATCTCGTCATAAGAATAAACGCTGAAAATTACTGACCATAATGGTCAAAAGCCCTCTTTTAAATCTTATGAGTTCACATTCTTTAATATATTCCCAGAATATAAAAAAATAAAATAAAATAAAATAATTATTTTTAAAACATGCATTTAGGACTTGTTGCTTGCAAATTTAAACCAATCAATTTTTTATCGTTTAAAGCTTTTTATAATGTGCGTTGGGACCTATTTTGTTGAATGGCCCAATTTGGAAGATGATTGCCTATACATCTAAAATTAACAGTTTTAATTCCTTCACTGACTACTTATCTGCTGCTTTGAAAACAACTGACAAATGTTCTATTTTGCATAGTCTTGAAGGATTCCTGTGAGGACAGAACTAAATGTTGCTGTCAGCTTGAGGTTGTGCTCCTTTTTCCGAAATGTCTGAGCAGAAAGCCAGAGCAGCTGAAACAAAGCAGGGGACAGACGAAGGTGGCTAAAATAAAACATGAACCAAAGCCACAAACAACGGCATGAGGACCATGACAGAACCCTCCCTTCAACTCCAGACATCTTTGACAAAAGAAAAAGAAAAACAGTCAGAAGGGAGGGAGAAGGTTAAAGGAGTATTGGTATTTAGCAACAGATGAACAGAGGAAGGAGGATTAATTCAGGAGGGTGGTTGGGGATTTGGCATTTTACAGAAATCTGCTACTGGTACTATAATTTGATGAATTATTTGATAAATGTAATCTTTCAGGACCAGAAGCTGCAAAGATGTTTGACAGCATCGCTCTTCTTCTCTAAGTAATACTAAGTTTAGAGTTCAGATGAAAAAAAACAAGAAACATTTTCAACATTTTTTTTGCATTGAATTTCTTTTTACTAAACAATCCTAAAATTTTTAATTATAGGGTATCATATACAAACTTTTTTATGATCCTCTTTAGCTAAATACGAAGCAGGTTTCTTGAAATGCTTTAGAATACACTGGGGTTTCTGTCCCTTATTTAAAAATATGCCTCACATTCTGCCACTGCTTGCTATTCCTTATTTGTTGACGTGAGGGAAGATGTGAAAAGGAAAAAATAAGTGTGTGCTGTTGGGACAAGATGCTACAATCTGCTACGAGGAGGTTGTTTTTGTGCCAAAATTGAGTATCGGCCCTGTCAATGAGGAGACGAGGGAAAAGTCTCTATATTTGCTGAAGGAATTAAGTAGACAGAGTCCAGCATGACACCAAGAACAAATAACAACCTGCACTTCATTCGTCCTGCTTGGGAACATATGTGAAAACATTTAATCCGGAGGTTTAAAGCCCTTTATTCCTCCCCATTCAATAATTTTACAGCCAACCAATTGGTTAGCTATAGGCATTTCAGCCATGTCCCAGCGTTCTGCATGCGGTAAGATAGCATTATCACTGATATTACGGCACAACAAAGCAGTGTTTACCAATCAGGCCATGTGCAGAGAAAGGATCATAAATAATTCAGTGTGGTCGGCACTTTCAAATTCTGGGAAATATCAAAGACTGGTGGATTAGGCCAGCTATAAATGTCAGTAAACACTCCAAGATGAGGACAGTCAGTCTAATCAGGTTGTGATGTAATCAACATGAGGACTTGATATGGGCGCAACACTCCAGGGAACTCAATCAACCAAAGCATAATGTGCTGACTTTTCTGCATGGCTTTGTTAAATCGCAACAAGACGATTTTACTTTTGTGATCCCTACATTTTAAATTGATGTTGAGGGAATCTTCTTGTGTGGCTATTTTCTTAACCTTATCTGATTCAAAGGCCTTGATTGGACCTTACTGTGAGACACTCAATATAAGCAATAAGACCAGGAGCGATATTGATCCCACAGAGCTGTAAAGTTAAAACAGCTCTCCCTCTGCTTGGCCTTTTGTTGCCTCACTCAAACAGGACATATTACATAGCTTTGCTCTTTTAAAATGCTCTGACTGGAATTTAGATTTTTGAATTTAATGAGGAGTTATGTTTGCGGCTACATTAATGTGTTGCATCAGGCCTGGTCACATACGAGAGGATGTGAAAACTGAGCCGGGATGGTTGGCTTTTTTGCATTTCATTCTGACCTTATTTCCAGAGGCAGATCTGCTCTGTATTTGAGCACAAACTGAAGCAACAAGAATGTCCTCATAAAAATAGGCTCCACTGCACTTTATTGCAGAGCACCGGTCAACCAAACACTGCTGTCACATTACAGCCGCAGCTCCTTATTGTCCTTGTGATGGAAAGTCCGTAATTGTTGTTATGGAAATGCAAAGGTAAAATTTTACCTTGGATGTATTTAAGCCCACACTAAAATCCCTATAGCAAGTTTGTATCAAAGATATATGTAAAAAAATTAATATGTAAACAAACTAATATGGACACACAAACAACAGTAAAATAACTTGAGCGCAAGTAAAAAAAACAGCAACACAAACAGCTGTGAATCATGACGTCGTCTGTGTATTTAGTATGTTTTCAGTGGAGTTCAGTCAGCTAAAAAAAATCTCAAAAAGCAGCATAAATATTTTTTCCAGCTGGTGATGAGAGTCCTCTGAAGATGTTTCTTTGACCCAACTCCCAGAATACAGTTTGAATTTAGACACAGTTGGCACAAGCAAACACACACATACGCACACAAATACAAACAAACACACACGCACGCATACAAATACAAGCTTAGGCGCAGCTGAGGAGCATAGACATTAATGCCAACAAACCAGATGTGACCAAATATGCTCTCTGTAAACACACATGTAAAGCAAAAAGTGATAACAGTGAGACTCATAGTATCCCTTAGAGATTTCTGGTTCCTCATTTTCATCAGTATTTCTTATCTCCCAGCTTTCTAATATACAATATCTTTGGTTGTCGTGTTTCCGTCTGTCTGTATTCCAAGAACATTCCTCTGGTTCAATTTCAAAATGTCTTTTCAATTAACTTGACACAACATTTGAAGGAAATATAGAAAAATCCTGGTATAGTTTGAACAAGGTTTCTATGGTTTCTATGAACGGCTCCGGAAGATTGCAAAGACAAAGATAGAAGGTTGCATTTAGACAAGCTGAACAAACAGCTCTGATTTTGGGACCTCCTCTAGTCTTTTTCTATTTCAGCAAGACAGTCTGGCTTGAATCAAATTTTATCTGTTAGGACAGTGATATGGAGAAAATCCATGTGCAAAGAATAAGAAATAAACACACTATCTGTTGAGGTCTGAAACAGCCCAAAATACGTTCTGTGACTTGCATAAAACACAGGAACCACAATTACAAGATGGTTAAACAAAACCAGCATCTTTATATTAGACTTCATTTTGAGGCTTTTTGTAGTTCTAGGGAACTTTGCGTTAATGTCAGGACTCTATATATGCATAAGAACTTTAAGCTTAAGATGAAAACATCCAGACATCGCTCAACATTAGCTGTATTTTCTAGAACTTAAGCTTGTGTGACCTTTGTGCTTTCTGTAATAGCATGCCACTAATATGTAATCTGAACATGGCAAGCTGCTGTGCTGCAACGCTTATGCTACATTTACTCTCAAGTAGTAAGACAGATGGCATGACATGTCCCAACAGATAAAGCACAGATCTATTAGATATAAAAATCCAGATTTTATCTCAGATCAGAAGTCCATAGAAGCCAACTAATATAAGCATTTTGAAAAAAAAAAAACTAAAAAACACCAGTATATTTTTTTAGCTTTGTGCAATTCACGAGCCTCTTTCTGTACAACAAATGTTTTCCTTCAGTCTGCTGGAACATGTCATCTGGTCTTAACGTTGATCCTTCTGATCACCAGCAGTGCCAACATCATGTACAGTCCTCTCAACATGTACTTTTTCTCCTCATTCTGTCTCAATCTTCTTCATTTTGGAGTCGCTGCGTCTCTCACTGCCTTCTCGTCTGCTTGGTCAGTCGCTAAACTTCAGTTGTTTGGCCCATTTGTCTGTTTCAATCTGGATATTCTGCAGGACCTTACCAGTCATTTTCTATCCCATAGCTGTCAATAAATGACTCAGATGCTCCAAATCTTTCTGACAGTACTCTTTTACTGCAACGTTTGTGTTTTTTTCTGTTTTTGCTGTGTAGTGTAAAAGAGCATTTCTGTAGTTTTCTTCTAAGGAAGATGTGCCAAACTCCAGCTTCTTTCCTGCAGCTTCTGTCCCAGACACCTGAATCTAATGAATTGTACGTTATCAGACCCTGCAGAGCTCTGGTGCTATGAATGTGCAACTTGTACAATTATCTTTATCTTTCCTCTTTTGGGTTTTCTCTGGACATTTTGGCGAACTTGTGTTACGTCTCACTAGTTTTTTTTTTTTTAACTTCAGTTATATGTTTTCCAGCTTTGGTTGTAGAGATAGTAGAATCACCCTTCTATAAGCTACACCTGATGGGCCTTAAGGAAACTTTTGTTATTGTCTTTAAATAGTCCTCCAGAGTTGTCTTTCACACAACCTCTGTGTTCTTTGGATTTTCAAGTATAGGAAGTATTTATTTGTTCACAACAATGTAGTTTACAATGATTTCCATCACTGCTTGGTTGGGAGGAAGAAAGATCTTTTTCATAACTACTAAAATCTGACAGTGATGCATAAATACACAAACGTTGCTTAATAATAAAAAATCAGATACAAGATGGAAAGTCAGACATTTCCATGTCTGAGAAAATAGATTTTCAAGTTTCTTAATACTGAAACATAACATAATGAAAAACTACAGATGTCTCAACCTAATTCCAAGTATCAACTCGGGATCTTGATATACAGTATAGTCGACATCACTGTACATTTTGGGATTTTTGTGGAACATATTCCAGACTGAAAATTAGACCAGCTTATCTTCTTGGGTTGGGGGTAAAAGACCTGTCTTTATCCCTCAATTCACCTTCTTCCACTTATCAGAGGGTGTGAGCGCAAAAAAGGAAAAGAAAACCCAGATTCCCCTCTACCTTGCTCATTTTGAGGGATCAGAAGATGTCCCCAGGCCAGAGGGGACACATAAACCCTCCAGCATAATCTCCGTATGCCCTGCAGCCTCTTCCCAGTGAGCTACATTCGATTTCCACCAACTTAATTGGCCATTTACAATTTGCACACTCAGAAAAATGCAATGAGATCAGCTAGCTAAACCTGAACTCACTGTGATGAAGCAACACAGGTTAGACGAACCTCTCAAGAGGAGAGTGAAGCTCCCAAACACCAATGAGGCAAAACCAATTAAAGAACAGATGGATGTATTGCTCTTAATGACCAGCTGTGGTAAAGATTGTGGGATTTTATTCTGCTTCCAGGGCAATGGTGCATTTTAGCCTCTACACAGCTTTGAGAAAACAAAAGTTGATATCGCTTCATGTTAACTGATGTGACTGGATTTGGCTTTAGTGGAGACATGCAGAGTTCAATAGATTGCCAGATGTCACCGCTAAGTAGATTCATGACAATGTGGGAGGATTCTTCATTGATCAAATACTTGCTGTGCTGCAAGCCCAGGTATTTTATAGGGTGTTAAACACAAGTAAAAATAACAAAGAACATGCCATTTGACATGAGGATGCTAGAAATATGCTGAAAGACATGGAGTATGGGATATAAGCAGAGGTTCACAATACAACCTCTTACAAAAAGGTATGAATTATTTACATTGCTGTACTTATGATGTGTGAAAGTCTGATGTAAAAATGCAGGTTTGCCATTAAGACTCAGTAATGGCAAATGACTTAAACACGTTTGATTGCTTTAGGGCAAAGGTTCCTACATTTTTTGCAAATTCCAACTATAAAAAAATGAGGAAGAGACTTGTGGCCATGATTGCTGACAGCTTTGGCTAAGTTATACTAAACAGTGACAAGAAAACGGCATCAAAATATTAATATAACATTGCGTTTATTCATTTAAAAAAACAATTTTACCTCCTCAAAAACATTTTAACATAAATAAAATTTGTGACGCATCAGTGCAAAACCAGGATCAATTGGCCAGGACAGAAATAGAAAGGAAGATAAATTTATGAAAAAAAATGTGTTTAGAAATTTGTTTTTAGAATATCAGAAGAAGTCATAAGGAAATCACTCTTGATTTGAGCATTTAAAATGGTAAACTTTGTGTTTTTTTTTAAATCAACTTGCTTCATTTGAGCCATTTCGAAGGGTTGGGGAACGTCACAGCTGATCAACACACCAGATGGCAAAAAGAAAAAAAAAGAAAAGTAAAAAAAGACTCTGACTCAGGTCTGTTTATGGGTCTGTGAAAATGCTCACCTAAATCTGGCCCAGATAACTTACTGACAAGGTAAATACTATGACAGAAGAAAAGAAAATCTTCCACACCTTAATGCAACCACAAACTTTCTCCAGGACACAAAGCTAGATACTTTACAAGCCAAAAAAGAGTGGCAGGACATGAGAGATGTCATGTTTGTCATGACAAATCCTCACAAGGCAGAATCTTATAGAAAACATAGAACAAAAGAATAAATAAATAAAACTAAAAAAAACTATAAATATAACTAAATAAGACAGACAATAGTCAAGCTTTGCCACTCATACTTTGACTGTTGTTGACAGTCGGTGCTAGGGGTCCGGGTTGTTGCACAGTAATGTACCGTAAATGAACAGTGTTTGCTAACGCTGAAGAGAATCACACAAATCCAGACTTGTTATTCTGCCTCTCCATGTGTCGGTCCGGCTTTGTCAATCACTGACTCCAGATGAGGACATATACAAAAAAAAAAACAGAATGATGTTACTGCTGCAGCAAATTTTAATCTCTGAAATGGAAAATTCACACGTATGTTTGGCTTTATGGCAAATTTGTCTTCTACTCAGTCTGATATTGTGAAATTTAGAGGTTTAGAGGTTATTCAGTTCAAGAAGGAATAAAAGTGCTACAAATTCTGATGATTAGCATGATGATTAGCATGTGCAACCAATTAAACAGAAATGACTGAGTTGTCAATCAGTCACAGCCTGTATGTGTACTTGAGCTCTAGGTGGAGGATTAATTAGGCTAAATAATTGTCAACACCTGTGGTGTTCATGACTGAAGGCTACAGGGTAATAATAGTTGCACTCTGTTTTCTTTTTCAGTCGTCAGCAAAAATGTAAAACAGCTCCCAGGCATCTTTGAATGTGACTCCAGTAGCACACCAGTCATTGCAACGGCAATGAGTCCCATTTGGTTTTTACTGCAACATGAGCCAGAATTTTGGAGCTTAATGAATAATGTCCATAAAAATAATCAAATATTAATCAAACATGTGAGTTTTCCAATGTGGTCTTCAGCATAAAGAAAATCAACTTACTGTAAATGTTTTATCTGGTAATATCCTTCCTGACTGTCATTGAAATCCAGCTGAAGATGTTAGTGAGTTTATGTGGACTGTGTGTTTTGATTGAGTACCTCAACCTAGTAAATCTTAGAAACCTGTTGACTGCACTTGTTTTGTACCTCCATGTGATTAATACAACATAATCTGAGAAATGTTGCCTATTGTGTCTCTATTTAAAGTCAATATAAAATAGGGTAGTTGGTCTTATTTTGCTTTTTCTACCCAGAAAGAGTACTTGAATTAATAAGCCAGAATTTGTCATTTCAGAAATGCCAAGTATTTGTTTCTTGTTTTCCCTGGGTATAGCACATTTAAGCTGTCAAAGGTTAGTCAGATTTATGAAAGTAACTTTGGTGTGACCCAACCTGGTAGATTTGTCAGGATGCCTTGCTTTGCTGCAATAAAAAAGTCAGAGTGCAGAGGACATTTTGTGATAAAGGTACAGAACGATGTAGTCAAGAGAAACACATGGTGCTCAGTGTTTGAGAAAAAACAAACAAGGATAATGTGAGTTTCAAACTCAGAAAGTTTAGCTTAATAGCTAGTTGTGAGGCAGTGCTCTGAGTTTTAATCAACCTACAATACTTTTGTTTTTACTTCATTGTTGTCTTGAGATTTATTTCATTTTGTTTATTTTTTGTCAGGACATTATTAAACATCTGCACCAGACAGCAGAAGGATTATGTACATGCTTACAACAAATCTCACACTTTTTGCAGCCTGTGGTTCCACAGGATCTTTTTTCCCCACTTCAGCACATCCTCTCCAAAATGTCAGTACGTGCCACTGATTGGTACCAGTGTGAAGGTACTGCACCTACCTAAGTGGTAAAAGATTTTATGAGTTTATTGAAATAAAAACTAAGTTTTAAATAAAATCAACCAGGTTAAATTCTTACAGCAGTTTTATTAGTTACATTTTATTGTTTTATCAGCCTGGAAGCACCTTATTTGGTAAGGCACATGAGACGGACCTTTGAGACCTGCAGCGTCCCATGACGGCCACGCTGGAGAGGAGCAGCGTGTGGTTCCTTCTGAAACCTGCCTGATCCATCCAGTGAGATCTTTTGTCAGAGGGGAGAGGAATCAATTCCAGATCTCGTCTTGCCGCGGATCTTAACGCACGGCGTCTGTGTGCGACGCCGAGTGCAAATGCGCCAAAGTGCAAAGGTGCGAGGTCAAAGTTTGATTTTAATGTCCACGGTAATGGAAATTCTGAAATGGCACGAGAGGGGAGCAAAGAGTGATCGTGCACGATCCCTCAGTTTTGGCTCCTGATGCATGTGTAGCGCTGCTCGGCCGGGCTCTCTCTGCCGCTGCTCGCTATCTCTTTGCTCAGCTGTTATATGCTCGCTCACCGCGGCTCGAATATCACTTACCGGGTCCCGACCAATCCCTGCGCGCTATCAGAGCTGGAGAGGAGAGCAAGCTGGCAGGCAGACCGGGAGAGAGAAAGCGAGGAAGCACACACCCAGTCATCATCTAACCATCCAAACGCACATCCTCTTTCGACAGACACACCGACACACAGGCAGCTCCCCCCACTCCACCCGCTCCCCCTGACTGCAGCCGGGTTAGAGAAGGAGGCGCCGGGCAGGATGCGCGATGGGACAGGCGTGCGGACACGCGCTCCTCTGCCGTAGCCAACCTCCGTCCTCTGAAATGTAAGTAAGACCTTCTTGTAACTCCGCTTACCTGCTCAGGTATTTTACATTCAGAAGGAGCGCTCTGCTGACAGTCACGCGGCGTGCAGCCACCAGCCGAACGCAGAGTTGCGTGTAGCGGCGCGAGTGAGTGCGACCTGCTGGGTGTCATCGTGTCCACTGACAGCGAGATTGACGACCCCGCGTGTTGCGAGCTGGTATGGAGGCTCTGCCAGTGTGCTCCGGTATAATGTGCTCCACAGATAATTCGGTGACCTTATCGCGCCTCTCAGTCTTCCCGGGAATCGTCACAGAGCCTGATGTTCCTGCAGGAGCGCGTCCATTTGTAACGATAAATCACTCTTAATTGAATTCTGCTTGTTTTAAAAACTTGCTTTCAAGGGCTGACTTTGAGCAAATGACGTTTGTGCCTCTAATTCAGCACTCTTCATAACTAATAGCAATGTACTTGTTTTAGGGTTCGAGGCTGTCATGTTGTTTTGGGTAAAGTTGGGAAAAACTGACTAGTTTGCTGTGTTAGACCAGACTGGGCTGCAAATGCTAAAATGCACAAACTTGTTATAGTCTTGAATCACCGCCTGACACATTTACAACAGACAATTGTTTCCCCTTTGAGCTGCACATATTTCTCTGTCATTTCAGTAAATGAAGTCATTGGTATTATGGAATTTTTTGTTTTAAAACTTTGAAACACTGACATTTGCCTCATTCACTCCTGTTCTTACCTCAGCCAGCTTTTAACTACGTTTCCTATCAGTTCAATGGAATTTTGTGTCTTTTTACTAAATTTATCCATCCATTTTCTAACACCCTTGTCTCTTGTGGGGTCGGAGTTGCTGGTGCTTCTCTCCAGCTAATATTCCGGGAGAGGCGGGATACACCCTGAACAGGTTGCCACTCTGTCACATTTACTTCATTTAATTCCTACAAATATATATTTTTAAATACCTGCAGTTAACTATTGCCCATAACTTTATTTTTCTCTGGGTTCACTTTTTCCATGAACTATTTTCATGTTCTTAAGTAGGATTTAAGAGTATACTATTTTGTAAAAATGCAATTGTTTACATTTATGGTGTGATTCACAATAAGGCCAGGCGAATCTTTTGAAATATGTAACATTATGAGCTAATATAATCTCTGACATAACCTAATTACCTCTGAGGGATCTGATATATTATTTATTCCAGTCATAAAGCCACATTTCTAGGCTGTGAGCGGACACTCTAAATCGCCTTTGCTTCAAGTGTAGAGGGCTCAAGAGCCTTGTTCTTGTTCACGAGTGATGGAAGGATGAAGAGGCTGGGAGATTGACAGATGGATTCTGGTGTGATCTGTAGGAATACAAGTGTTAATCCGGTCTGTCGTTTGAGGAAAGAGATAAAGAGAAGCTCTCGCTTTGCTGATTTGTCTTTTTTCTGTTTCTCACCTATAGCCATATGGACTGTGACCTAAAGAACAAGATACAGGACACAAACAGCTAAAATAAGACTCTTTCATAGGGTGGCTAGCTGCAGGCTCAGAGATAAATCACTGCCATCGGGGCGAGTCGGATTTTGATAATCATGGCTTACAGAAAATGGAAACCCAAGAATTCATTGTGTCAGAAAATTTAAATATCATCTCAGATCAATTTTGAAAAAATAAGTTTTAATGTATAATATGTGAGGGGGAAGAGTACTGATAGAAAGATGAGGGTGCCGCGGTCCTGAAGACAGACCTCGACTCTCTCCACCTGGAGGGAAAGCCACAAAAGGTCATTGTTGGTTGTTCACACAGTACTGTATCCAAGTATTTTCAGAAAAGGTTGAGTAGAATGAAAAAGAGTCTCCAGCAACATGGACAATAGCAGTCTTGAAAAGATTGTCAAATTAAATCAGTTAATGAAATTGGGGAAGCTTCATTAAGGAGTGGACTGAGGCCGGATTTAACTGATCAAGACGAAAACGCAAACAAATCCGCCCTCCTTATGTCTCTCCACTGCTAAACCAGAGACTGGACTGTTGCTCTGTGCTTCCAAAGTCATCTTCCCAGATGAGAGTGAAGTTTTTAGTTCATTTCATAGTCTTATAGTGCGTCTTTCACTGTGCGTTGATTTTAGTTCAAATCACGTTCCCAAATTCTGGAGACAGAGTGGAGAGACAAAGGGTCCATGCTGCTTGAAGTCCAGCGTAAAGTTTCTGCAGTTTGATGATTTGTGCGGTTTTCTCCCTCTCTCCTTCTGCGGCACTGAATCACTAAAGCGGGTTCAGCGCCACAGAATGAAGGACAATTAGCAATTCAGTTGATTCGGAGGAGGATAATGAGAGAGACGTGACCAAGGACAGATTGAGGAACAGGTCAGATTTTATAGTCTGTCCGGTAAAAAGGAATCAAAATGTTCGTGAAGGGGGAGCGTTTCATGCTGGGAGGAGGGCAGGTGTGCGTGACTGAGTTAGTGAATCCCGGTGGGGGTAACCAACACGTAAGCTGGCACGCAGAGAGAAAAACACAGACTGCATGCCAGAAAGATGATGGACTATCATGTGAATGAAGATGGCCTAAGGAGTTAACAATGAACACACTTTGGGATGTGTGTCAATTATACTAGTAATTGCAGAAGATAGTAAATTAAAACAGAAAATCTGTAAAAGTAAGGAACAAATAGAACAGCTAAAATAGTTATCATTAATACAATTAAAAATATTTCAAGAAAGGATTAGAGACACATCTTCACTAAACTCTTAACTGGGGAGGTTTTTATCAAAATGTGGAAAAGCTCAACATAGGGAATGATTACAAGGCTTATTTTAGTCAGTCAAACTTAAAACAAGCTTAATAATATGAGGTTGTAGTTAAAAATCATGCTATGCTAATTAAATATGCCGCTTCATATCCAACTTAATGTTATTTTATCTTGCAGCAGGGCTTAAAGTTATTATCACATAGTGTTAGTGAAGCATTGTTTTGCTGAAATAGATGATTTTTTCATTTTGTAGAGATGAGGAGCTCTTTATTTTACCTGGATATATGGTCCTGCTGTAATTGTGCATCGTTCAAACAAAATATTTCATGAAGCACTGATAAGCTATCTCTTTAACACGCACTTTCATTTCAAAATGTGAATTGTTACTCTGTGGCCATCTTTTTCCAGATAAAAATATCTGAGTAGTGAAAGAGCCCATCAATTTTTTAACATGGTCACTCTCATCCTTGTAGGCTGCTGTGTTTTATTTTAATTTTTGAAACAACACAACCTGCACATTCACCCTCCCAGTCTATTCTGTTGGTGTTTGTTTTCTTGAGTCCACAGTCAATCCAGCCATTTACCAGGAAATCATCATGCATCCTTATGCTGCTTCATTTTCCATCAGGACTTGGCACCTGCCCCACTGCCAAAGGTGCCAATACCTGGTTCAATGACCATGGTGTTCCTGTGCTTCATTGGCTAGCAGACTGACCTGACATGAACCCATAACGAGTCTATGGAGTATTGTGAAGACCAAGACGAGAAACACCAGACTCAAAAATGCAGATTACCTGATAGCTACTATCCATGGAATCTATAAGCTTCTATTACCCCTCCAAACCCCAGGCTTATTGCCTCCATGCAATAAAGCTCGTAGAAATTAACACACTTTTAAGAAGCCTGATATTTCTGTTTAAAACATCCTTTTTGTATTTATCTTACGTAATATTCCAATTTTTTAATACACAGAACTTTGGGTTTTCATTATCTGACATCATTCCAAGGCTGATTGAGCACATCTTAGTAATGTAATGCACCAGGAGAGCAGGCTGATGCTGTATCCTGACTCAGTCTACTCAATTTGTGCTGAGAACATATTAAAGTACCATCCTATAGTCTCTGTGGTAATCATTAACTGTTGTTTCCAAATTTCCCAGCATTGATTTGATGTTGTAAGGTAATGTTTGTCAGGAGGCCCCTTAGGGATCCTGTCTGTGGAAAAAAAAAAAAAAAAGAGTTGTTAAATGTCAGGTTCTTTTCTTCATTTTCATTTTAATGCTAGTAAATAAAGTAGACTACACTGCTTAGATTGATTGATAATTAAATGGATTTTCTGCTCTTGATTAAGCTGAGTGGTTATGAGATCAAACTTAAGGTCGGTCAAATAGTATGTGCATATTTTATATATGAGCTTTCCCTCAGGAACTATGAAACTTATTCCCTTTGTGTTTTTCCATTTTGGGCTGTTGCCATTTAAAAGCAACATGTTGAAATTTGTCTGTAGAAGTTGGGAAATCAATATATATGTGACTTTATTTCATTTTTCGTTAATGGGTTTTAAATTAAATCAAGAAAATCCCTGAGGAATAATGGCTTTTATTCACCAGTCCACACAGAAGACTAAGCTTCTTATGCTGAGCATTCATTGGCTTGTCCAGCTGAAAAATAACCAGAAACCAAAGAGAGTAATAAATCTGCCACATGGATGTCAGCGATCTCTGAAATACAATTCGATTCAGTAGCTGGTCTCACCTGCTTCCCTTATGCTAGAGCCGTTTTGATATAGCGGTGGTGATCAGTGAAGGCCATGAAATGAAGCGTGATTCCTGCACAAAATACAAACTAGCAGAAGCAATGCATGCAAACCCGTTCAATATGTACCTGATATGATTGAGCAATGAGAGCAGCCATGCAATTTTAACCTACAAAACTAAAAGCTTTTTTAAGCATTCTGGTGGTTTTAGTGTTTCAATTGACGCTTAAGATGCCATTCCCTCATTATTACAAATAGCCACAAAGCTCTACAATATCAGATATAGATATATGCAGGTTACCTTTTGTTTGCACAAACTTTTCAAACTTCCAACTGCGTGCAGACACAGCATCTGCCGTTTTATTTATAATCTTTGCCTAAACAAATCCTGTCTAAGGCTCTGTAGTTGGGTCATGGTGTTAGAAAAAAAAGAAAATTTGCAACTTCTGATTGATGCAAAGCAATCTGGGTACAGTTACCAACAACAACCAAATTCAAAATACTCTCTCCAATTGCAGTACTTAATATAATCACAGAAGTGAGAATGTCAAAAGAAAACTCATAAGCTTGTTGTGACTTAATCCTTTTTTCCAGGATCTAATTTTTTTGGTCTCATTTTGTATCCAAGCTTACAGTAACCCTATAGTTAACATGGCACATACAGCTAAAATGTTTTGCTCCTTTTGGTAATAATTTCTTATGACACCATCTTATTGTGTTTTTGAATGTTCCAGTTAATTGTGTGTAAACAAAACTTGGACAGTCACCTGATTTATGTGGTGTTTTGAATGTCATTAGACTTAGATACATTTTGGTTGTACTCTGCATAATGTTGTATGGTGGCTGTCTGTCTGCTCTAGTGGCCATACCTAGTGCACAGGTAACTGCAGCAGCCAAAACAGTATCTCTTACAATATGGACATTATTGTAAAGATGACAATGCAATGTGGTGTCTGACTGTACTGTACCAAAACTGAAGGCATTTGCAATTATTTGCTCATGATAACTTCCACCACTGATATTAATAATTCTGCTATATTCTTACACCTCGACTGGACTGCAATAAAATTTGAAATGATTCTGGCCATTCGAAAGAAACTGTCAGGTCAGCACAAAAAAAAAGCAAGTATTGCTCATGATTATAGAAAAGCTCTCTGAATTAGGTGTGTTTGGGTCTTAGGGTTTCCCTTGAGCTACAAAGGGTCACAAGCTGTGCTGTCCTGCTCCTTCTCATGCGTCCCAATAGCTTTTTCAGAAAACATCATATTGTGCTCATCCGCTGTGTGATTATTGAGCATAATTTTTTACATCGAACACACATCACACTCCTAATCTGTACTTCTGTGCCAGTGGGGAATGTACGTGAGTGGTTTTCAGCTTTGAAAATATTGCAATTTATTGGACTGATGCCAGGAAGTTAGATTCCCCAACCCCCTGCTGAGCAAACACGCTCACACAGAAATGCACACAATTGCTCAGCAGCAGCAGAAAGAGCAGAGTTGTAATCTGACCTCTGATTAGTGTGCGAGAGAGAGACCAGAGCTAGAGAGACAGAGGGAGAAAAAAAGAGAGAAAGATGCTGATGTTGCACTGTGTTATCATCAGTAATGGGCTCATCAATACTAAAATATTCAGAGAGAGAAAGATTTAGAGAGAGAGAGATGAGGGACAGAGTGAAGAGGAAGATTATAGAAAATAGGAGGAAAACCCTTTGTGTTCTCTTTTTATGCTCCAAAGCCTTTTTTGTATTGACAAAAAGGCATAAAAGCTTTCTGTTCACAGCTTTGAGTATTTTGACACTGTTGAATACAAGTTCAGAAATATGCTGTTCACTAAAATATGCATATAAACTCCAGTCATCTGCTGCTTTAATTTAGGTATTAATTAATTAGAGGAATAAATAAGTTCCTTACCAACTTTCTACTTCAGACAGATGAAAATTTAAACGGAGCCACAAATAATATGCCAACTTCTCATACAAAATCTAGATTTGCGAAGCATGTTGAATGCCTGTGAAATGTTCAGAACCATGATTCACTTGTTGTAATTTTATCAGTAAATATAATGAGCTAAGTAGTAAAGCATGACGCTTCCCACTGAATCATCGGTACAAATAAAAAAAAGTGTCTATACAATAAAAAATTAGAGGTCAATGACCGTGTGCCAGAAAACTGAAGTCAACAATGACTCACAGCCAGATTACAGGCAGAAAATCTGACTGCATCACTACCAGTTTGTCTGTCACAGTCATGCCATTTTAGATCAGGATTCATTTTCAGGCCAACATTCAGTATTTAATACTTTTTTTGTTCTTGTGCATAAAGTCCTTTTCCATAAATTAATCTTGCGCCATCAGATCCACTTGTTGTGTTTATTAAAAAGCTCCTTCTGAGTTCAAACTAAAGAATAATGTCCCAGTTAAAGTCCCAGCAGAGGCCAACAAACCCATGTTTACTTTCAGAGCCACTTGCAAACTTTGGTATCTAAGCTTGGAGACTTGGTGACCCCATCATGCAACTCTTTCCAATAGGTTCTCAGAGAAGCTTTGGAGATTTTTAATATTCCTCATCCTCCCTTTCTTTTTTTTAACTTTCCCCTCTTATACAGATTTTTAGCTGACTCTGATTCCAATATAGGACAAAATAGAAACGGTAATCAATATTTTTTTTCAACCCTTCTTTCATGAGTGGTCATTAAATATTTAGAAGCAAAAGTGATATCACCAGTGTGTGACAGCATAGTAGCTAAAAGACAAGCCTTGATTATTAGTTTAAGGTTAAGGCAAAATTATAATTTAAGACTTATTAACATTAAATAAAATTTAGTAGCACTGACATTCTTAATAAACAAATTTTAAAATGCTACATCTGTTTGTGTTTAAATGCTAACATTTGAACACATTATTTTAATAAGTGTATCTTTTTGGTTATTGTTTTTAAGACAGTTGTGTGTTTAAGCATTGTCGACGTCTTCCAGTAACATAATTACCCAGTAATATTTTTTAATACAAAAATCCCAGTGGGCCACTGGTGGACCGACTTGGAGCCCCAACTGCCAGACTTGGCAAATTTTCTGGTGAAAACTCTGGTGTCAGTCTGGGCGAGGTCCAGCCTGTAGCATCTCTTTTTGTTTTCATTATTTTCCCCAGGTGAAGCTCAAGACACAAGTCTTTCTTGAAGTGGAGTGGGAAATTAAAATATCCATCTGTTTAATGACCTATTTAAAACCCAAGAAAACATAGAATTATGGATTACTCATCAAGGCCATAAACACTCTAATTAACTTAAATATGCAAAATATTAATTAAGAATGCCTGATTGTATTTACTCAGTACAAGTTGTTGCATGTAAATTGACAATTTCTCCTTGTTTAAACCAATTACTTCTTAATTGTTTGGACTTGATCTAATTTTATTAATTAGATTTTTCTCCCTTACTGAAGAAATTGCGTTGCTGCAATAAAATATAAATTTATTTCAAGGATGTTTACACTGCTCCACCAGGGTTAAACTGTTTTTGTTTAACCCTAATTAAGTTAATCTTTCTTTTCCCACATTCTACAGGGTTTCAACTAATTAAAATGCAAAACATTATATGAAATTCTGGGACGAGGATTTCTGCAGGTCTGAGTCCTGCAGAAATGACCTGTATTCTCCCCATTCTCAGCAGCTGGCATGGGAATCCAGAAAAGCAGAAAAGCTTTGAAAAGTTATTCAATTATATTTGGTATCTTATGTTGCCTTTGCATTAGAGAGAATGTCGTTGCCCTCATAATGAGTTACTACATGGTCTTCAAAAATAAACTACAAATTACAGTTATGCATATCAGTCAAGAAAAGGTTGCTGCAGGCATAGCTTCGTAATACGCAAACAAAAGAAAAATAAAACTACCTTGTATTTAGGTTGAATTAAGGCTGATAATGAAATGTTTTGTCCTAGTAACATTATAGCTATGCTGTTCTAACATTCTACCTGATTTATGTCAGTGTCTATAATAATCGTCTGATTTATTTGTCATATCGAGTAAAAGGAAAGCTGTTAAAAGGAACAGGAGTATAATTTTGATCCTGACACTCATCCATACAGTTTTCTATGTTTTTTATGTCTGCTGGTCCTGTTCATGTGACTAAACTTATCATAAAAACATACTAGATATGACGTGGAGGAACCCTGGAGAGGAGTGACACATTTTCAGCCGAGCTACTCTCTCACAATTTTAGACTCTGCCTATGTCTTCTAACTGATTACAGCTAATATTCAGACCGTTACAGAGCAAACACGTATATCTGACGTTTATCTTATTTGTCTGAGAAATCAAAAGGATCACATTGATTTGTAAAGAGAAAACATCAAACATCCTACATGTCAGATTGAGCAGGGACCTTCCTAATTCAGTCATGGATTTAGTTACTTTTCCCTCCGCATGGGATTGATTCTTTGATTGTGAACTAAGTGGATTCATCACACTGCACTCAATAAATTCCACACATTTCATCCTGTGTGTGTGTGCGTGTGTGTGTCTATAACCTCAAAAACAGGAAATGGATGTGTCAATTTAGTTACATGCCGTTTAACATTGATGTTAAGCAGTAAAATCTGTGTAATTAGATTTAATACAGCTGTCTCAAATGGCGTGAGAGCCATTTCATAAAGTCTCGGCTGATGTATGTCATAGTCGTCTTTCAGGGCTTTCACCAAGTTTTATAGAAAGTGACAGTGCTCATAAATGATAAAACAATAAGTGAGTAGTCCTCTAAGAAGATGGCAGCATACTTTTTGTATCATCAGATCTGACAAGGCCAATTTTTATTGGTTTAATTGAACCAATGTATTAAAATTTCTTTGAACATAAAGTATATTGCACAGCAGTGATGTCAAATTCATTCTCATTTCAGACCACATCAAGATCATAAATGGCCTCAAAGGACAGATTGTGGCAGAATGTGTAGATAAAATTGCTTATTAAACTTTTAGGTAGTACAACTTTTTCTGCATTTGGTTTGTATTTCTCACGATTAAATAATTTTTAACATATTTTCAAAATGGTGTAATTTAGTCCCTGAATCTCTTGGTATTATAATTGATAACTTTGATTAAAGTGCATACATAAATAAATGTCAACTGTGAATTCTTTACTTCTCCAATGAGTTAAAGGGGCAATATCATGTAATTTATTGAAACATAGTGCAATTTTTTAGCACAATCAAGTAGCTATGTTACCTTATGTTAACACAAAGAAAGATGACCGTGCAATTTGACACCATGAAATTGGGCCTCTGTCTCCTGCTCTTTCCGACAGTCTGCCTTCAACACATCATCTCAATTATTCTTTTCCATTATTCTGCTTGCAATTGTTGTTCAGAGGTTTAGATTGAGAAGTAGTTTTGTAAGATAAAGTGGAGCTTTATGGAAATAGGTGGCGTTTGTGAGAGGAAGGGCTTGGTTAGCCCTGAAAAGCAACATTAGGAGAGTCAGGGATTCTTCCAACATGCATGAAAGAATGAAAGCAACATTTGGCAAGTTTTTGATAAACAAAATCATAACATGGCATAAAGTTTAAAGTCAGTTTTACATAAAAACATCTCCCTTTAATAATTTATGAGGAGAGATTTCTGTATTTTCACTGGTGTAATATTGAAAATATTAATGCTAAACGTTAGCAACTAAACGCTAGTCAAAACAAATTTGACAAAATACAGCAAAGTAAGCTTAATCTTGAGACTTAATACAAGTTTAAATCTATTAAAACAGCATTTCGGCGAAGAAAATCAAAGTTGATTCAGAACAGTCTTTTTGTAACATAAAAGTTACTAAAAGACTACTGAGCTTCCAGAAGCCAAAAACAGTTATTTAATAACATTAAATAACTTTTTGGTTAATCTATGAGATAACACCAAAAACAGCAGAAGAAAAAAATCAAAGAAAGCTGATGTGGGGAAGAAACTGAAGTATTTCTAATTGAATGATCCAAAGTTAGAATGTATCTTTAAAATATCTTTTGCTTGTGTGAACTTCAAGAAATTTGCTTTAATTGGCCAAAACTGAGTCTTAATAGAAGGTATTTTCTATTTCAATAGAAATAGGATTCATTTTTGCTTCAAGAAATCCCAGATTCTCTCCTTTTACTACAATTTCCAGACAGGTTTAGAAACCAAGCATGCTGGGTTTTTTCCATTCACAAAATTCAACATTTAATCAGAAAGTTATTTTACAGAAAGAACCTTAAAGCACTTTGGAACTAAGCTTAAAACTAGGAACTCTTTTGTTTTGGTTTGGATTTTTTCCAATATTTAAATATTCCATGCTAAAGTCATGATCCCATAAATTGTCAGCAGGGAAATAAATTGATGTCACCAGTCATCGAAGGTGTGTTTGTGTGGGATCCTGGAGGTGTCACTGGGAAATGAGTCTGACGGCTCCCAGCTTTGGCTCCTGCAGCTCTTGTCAGCCTTCTTATCTCTGTGGACTGTTGCTGCAGACAGGTGTTTTTGTGCATGTGTGTGAGTGTGTGTGAGTGTGTGTGTGTGTGTTTGCGTGTTCTTTTGAGGATACACATTAGGGATAGATGTGTATGAGTGCAGCTGTCTCCTAGTCAGCAATCGATCAGACAGCCACATCGAGATGTGAGTGCTTATCCATGGCTGCACACATGCACACCCTCGTGAAGTTAAACAGGAGGGTTAGGCAGTCATTTTAGGTCATGAAGTTTTGGTTTAATTCGAAAGCAGTACAATATCTCATTCATGTGTGTGTTACTGAGGTTGTAGTTGTAATCAGTGTTGTGTTGTGACAATAGGATGCTTTTGCACAGTAACACAAGTTGCTAACTTGCAGCCTATGCAGTGAGAAAATGCAGAGATTCTGAAGCAGAATAAAAAGTACTTTCACATGTTCAACTTATTTATTATTAATGATTTAAAGCATAAATATCCGACTTCTGGACCGTTATACATTTTTTAAACATATAAGCATGGCTGTTAGTGTCGCTAATCCTCTTGTGACAAGTGAGATGAAAGTGTCAACATTTTAACATTTAAAGGCACAAAAATTAAGCACACAATGCCAATGATGTCAACTTTTGTAGTGGAAACAGCAGTCATGTTGTATTTTCTTTGCAAGATATTTTGCATTTTGCAAGATATTTTGCATGAAAATATCTTTTATTAATGAGTTTATGATGCTTGCATTGAAAATGCTTAAAATTTAACTGTGGTTAATCTTTTCATTGTGCAGAGTTAATTCAGCTTAGTTTTAATTTACAGTATGTTTCCATACTTTGGTGCTTTGGTAGTTGTTTCAGTCATTTTTGCTATTTTTTTTAATTATTTGCTCTTAGTACAAATAGTTATTATTGCCTAGTTTTGTTAAACAACACGTTGGCCAGTTTTATTGGTGCTTTGGCTGATCTTTATGTATGTATTTTTCTTTTTCTCCTACCTTTTAACTTGCCGTTTACTATAAATGTCATCACACTGTTGTCTATGTGCCTGGGGTTTCAGTGTCGTATGAATATGAGCTGCCTTAAGTAAATTTAAAGGCACAAAAATTAAGCACACAATGCTAATGATATTAACTGTTATTGATAATGCAAATATCTTATGTCTTATGTGGTTTAGAAGTGCAAAACACACAAACATAGCATGTAGGAGTCCTGTTGTTCAGGATTCTTTCCCACAATCGGCTCTGCACATATTTATCTGTTTGTGTTTACAGAAATGCCAAACAAAAAGCGTTACTTAATTTCCTGCTAAACAGATGCTCTGGTTAAATTGGAAGATTCATTCAGCTTGGCATATCGACTGATGAAAGAGACTCAAAACAATTGCTCTGGTTGTATATTCTCATTATTAATACAGCTTATAATTATTTGACCATTTTGGGGTGTTGACTGAACATTTTGGTTAATCAAAATTACTAGAAAAATTTGCATTTTCTATGAAAATACAGCACATATAACTGCAACCTGAACTGCAATGCTCTTTCCAACCGTCCTTACAATTCCACTTCCAATCCAAATTCCCTACTTCCACCTCTTATTCCAACCTTGTTTTGTAAGATGCAAACAAGTTTAAATGAACAGAAGCAGTTGAATGATATGATTATATTTTAAAGTTTGAAGCTGTTTCTATGTGAAAGTAGCTAGGTGTGAAAGAGCGTAAAGATTTTTGCAGATTTTTTTCAGAAATGCTGGAATTTTTTATTCATTTCAGTGGGGCCCAAGAGGATCACAAAAAGCTGAATATTTTATAAACCATAGAATATATGAACACCAAAAGATTTTCTGAATGAGCAGAATATAGTAAAAGTTGAATGGTTGAAATAGCACAAAGTATTCAGAAGTAAAGATACAGAAAGTGGATGGAAACAAAGTGGAGGAACGCAAGAGTGTGAATGCCTACAACAGTCACAATTAAAGGCTTAAAATATTTTACTTCAGGTGCAAATGGAAATGATCTATAAAATCTATGAGTTTCACTCAAAATGCTTCCTAGTTTTTGGAACAGTATTCCATATCAGAGGACCCTAATCCTCACTGTCCACTGTCTGTCAAGTTTAGGTGCTTCCCTGCTGCTGCACACCTGGCTTAAATAAATAGGTGATTAACAAGCTTCTGCAGGATTTGAAAGCTCTCTAAGGAAGTGACTCAATCATTTGAAGCAGGTGTGCAGCAGTGATGATGCATCTGAAACATGCAGGAGAGTGAGCCTTGAGGACCAGCGTCTGAGACCACTGCTTTACACCACGGCAGAACTTGCTTTGTCAGAGACTGTGCTCTATTTATCAACGTTAAAAACCACCTAGAAATTCAGAGGTTTTGTTCCCTCTATTTCAGTAGATATGTTAATAAATGTGAAAAACTTTGGTAGTTTTGGGAAATGTGCTTTGTTACTCAGTCTTTATGTCTATCATCATTTGATTTACACCAGTGAATTATGTATCTCTGGCTGCATGCTCGCATTGCTGTGGTTGTTTTGCTCATTCTCTCCTGCAGAGATGAAGATTACGGCCCTGTGCTCTGTTGACTCGTGCCCTAACAGCAGGAGTCCTTTTTTTGTAATTGATTGGTTGTATTGATCAGCGCACTGCACAGCTGTTTGAACAAGTTCTGTGATGCTTTCAGTTTTAAATAGTATTGTATATTAACATTACGCACACACAAGGCATCCATCTTCGGACATGCTGACATAGGCTCCTCATGCATAATCACAAACACCTTTTTACTGCACAGGTCTGATTGTAAATGTCATTGCCTGTCTGCTGCTCATTCAGCATTATGACATAAATCCCCAAATCTCTCAGCAGCTGATTTAGGCCTATTTTTAAAACATGCTCATTTCTCACAATCAGGTTGTGCATAAATTGTCTGTTTTTCCTCTGAATGTACTGTGACTCCTTTATTGAGCTGCACTGGTTTACTTTTTTATAGTTGTCCCTCATTGATTTTTCTCTCTCTTAATGAGATTGTTTGGATTATTGACTCCATCTGCTTGTTTGCTGTTCTTTATTTCCCCACTCTCTGCCCTCTCCACATATCAAGCTCTGAAACACCACCTGCCATGCAGACAAATAAGCGAGACAGGTGGGTCAAAGAGAGAAGAAGGCTGCTCAGATGGTGAGATAGAAGAAAGTCAGGTGCTCCTTCTAAAGATCAGTCCAAATTGCTTACTGGTTATACTTCATCTGGGGCATTGAGCCAAAGTCTCCAGGTTAAAACTGATAGTGGGCTAAGAAAATTTGAACTTTTATCTATCTATATATATAAGTAAACATTTCATTTTTACTTGCTCAAGAATCAGCAAAACAATTTATTTTAAAGGAACAATAAATTGTTCTGCAGCTGAGTCTCACAGTTGATTTCTGTTTGGTTTTCTGGTCTAGAAATGTGTGTGTGATATATACAACTATATGTTGTTTTTTTTTTTTTTTATATGAAGCTTAAAAGCACCTTGAATTCAACTGCAGGGCTGTCAAGTCAAGTCCTCCGTAGCTACCATCCTGCAACTTTTAGACCAGAGGTGCCCAAAGTCATCCTGCAGTAGAGTCGGCATCCTGTGTGTTTTCGTTCTCTCCATGGTGGTAGTAAGAACCTTTTCAGCAGGTCAGTGTTCCTCTGGATCCAGGTGTGTTAAACCAGGGAGAGAACTAAAACATGCAGGATGCTGGCCTTCGAGGACCGACTTTGGGCACCCCTGTTTTGGATGCTTCTCTTCTCCAACACACCTGAATCAAATAAATTGCTCGTTGCCAGGCCTCTCCAGAGCTGAATGAACGCTGACAAGGGAGTTCAGGCTTTTGATTCAGGTGAGTTCGAGCAGGGATGCATCTGAAAGAGGTAAAGCAATTGAGGACTAGAGGTGGTCCTCCAACTGAAGGTACACAATATTTTTGTAATATGATATATTGTGAAGTGCACCATTTATACATGTATTTAGCTGACATTACTTGTAAGAGACTTTCATAAATAATTTTTTTTCTTTTTTTTTTACACTGAGATTTTTGTTAAAGCTATAATACATTGTGAATTGTGTGTTTGGCCAAATTAAACTAACTGGAATTTAAAAAGTATTATCTTGACATAGTTTCTCCAGTAGTTACAATACTATAACTACTAGCTATACTAGTTATAGTACTACTATAAATACCATCCATACTATAACTGCTAGTTATTGTATGGATAACTAATTATTTTAGTATAAACCTGCTCTAGTTATGTATATTTATAAACTTCTATTTTTATCTATTCTCATTGTAAGATTTCAGAGTCACCGTACCCTGCTGGTATTAATTTACACCATTTAATAGAAACTAAATCCACCTGGAGAACAAATAATTACAGACCAGCAATGTTCAGTAACAATGAAAACTGTTTCCCAAAGCTGGTTTCTAAATAGCTGACATCTTATAAGGTTAAATATTGTACATATGGTTGAACATAAAACATCTTTATTCGTCTCTGTTTTTCATTAAAACAAAAAAGGTAAATAAGCTTTGAGAAGGAATTAAAAGAGGCTACAGATTATTAAACTGAGGGACACAACCAGTCAAGCTGTGTAATGTGTTACCAGCTGTGTTTTAATCAAGCTGGACATCCAGGGATTTAAAAAGGTAATATCAGGACTAACATGTTTTAAATTAGTCTGAAAAAAAGCCTGTCTATATTTAAAACAAGTATGTTTTCTGCCCAGCAAAAAATCTATTAAATTTTTACCTGGATTTTGAAGCGTGTGAAGATTTAAAGATGCAATTAGTTCTACAATGTAGTAAAAATAGAGTAACTCTTCTGAATAATGTTAACCATCCATCAATCCATCTCACTACTGTTGTCCAAGACCACTTGTGGCTGCTCTATATGAAGAGGAAGCCTATATGATCCATTTTAAATTGAATCTACTACAACTTCAGTCAGAGTTATGAGCTGCAGAGAGAGCCCAAGGGCTAAAGCGAATGAATGTCTAGAATCTCAGTGCTTACAGGCTAAAGGAAACAAATATCCACTTGGAACTTCAGAGTGATTGTTTAAAGGGAACTGTTGGTTTTAGAAAAGTAAAAGGAACATGTGGATATTATGTGAATACTTATGTACTTGAGAAACAAAACATAAAACAATCAGTGAACCTCTAGTTCTCTGAATCAAGCAGATGATGTACACTCTGATGAGTACTGTCCATTTCCTGCCAGTATTTGTGGAAGCTTGCAGGTGAAGTTCTTTGAGCTCAACATGTGTGGAGAGTTAACTTGTAGATTTGGCTGCTGAAATTGCATAAACAATTTGCTGATTTAACTTCACACAGCTATCATATAATAATTTGGTGGTTGCTATTCTTGTCCCTTAGGAAGCTTAAGGGTAACCTCATGCTTTTTGAAGCCATCGCAAAGTTTCTGCTGTGGTTCTAAATGGATATCTGAACTCAAGAGTTTACTTAAATTCTTAGTTTATTTATTATGATTTGAATTTAAAGCATAAGCTGATACATTTTTAGTTGGGCTGAAAATTAGCCTTCTGTTTGTGCCCAAGGTTTCAACCTTCTCTCCAATTATTTCAATTGAAGTTGAGGAATTTGGATGTGGTCATTTCCTCTGGGTTTGTTTCAAATATTTTTGGATGGAACATTAACTAGGAATTCATAAAGTGACTTTAATTGAACAAGAGAAGAAGCTGCCCATTTTAACACAATATTTTCTGTCACATGACTTTGCATGGATTTTATGTAGTTTTTTTTTCCATGTCATAAATATAAACGACAAATCAGTTTACCTCAGTTTAAAGAGAATCTGTGCCATGCTGTTCATGAGCCATGACATTCTCTAAAGCGGATGTCTAGCTAGAGATTCGCAAAAAAAAACTGTAGGAACTTGAGAATTTGTCATCCTCTTTTGGAGAGAGATACTTTTCTCTGACCTTTGTGTCATAACTTTGACCCCAGTATGCACAACGATTGCAAAGAGACTTTAACTTGCCCTGAGACAAACATAGAAAAGTTGTACATGACCGCTACTTGTTCCCAGGAACACACACTGCCTCAGGCAATGCCATATGAAAGAGAACTTGCACACACACACACGCACACACACACACACACACACACACACTCACAACTGCCTCACACAGACGCACACATACACATTTCACTTTTTGTAAGCCTTGTTGAAGTGCTGTCAAGAAGCTTGATAGGAGGAGGTGAAGTTCATCTGCATTCTGACAGCGCTTTCAGAAGCTGATTGGCTGTTAAAGCTGCAGCATTACCACATGCAAATTATATCCTATAGAGTCACCCCACCAGCAATTATCTCATCTGAATCCTACAACCTCTAAATGATTACATACTGAGACAGACACCAGTAAACAGACACCGATGCAAACCCTGCTTCGTGTGAAATGTTTAGTCGCTAATTAGAATCGGAGCTCACTCAGTGGCTTTGGTGTCTAGAGGTGGGCCGAGTGTCTTGGTTTGTCTCTTGTCAGTATGAGTAAACGTCTGCTTGGGTTTCTGGGTGTGCGGCTTCTGTGATTCTTTGTAATTGTGCTCACATCTGTCAGTATGTCTTCCCTCATTTTCCTCTCCATCATCAGTGACCCCAACCGGTCCCACTTTTACACTTTCACGCTTTTGGTCTAGACGCGCACAGAAACATGTGTGCACACACAAACATGTGGGAGAGGCATACAGTAGAGGGTTGTATTTGCCAAGAGGGACTTCTTTCTGTCTCTGTAGCTCTGTGTCTTGTTCTGCCCTGTATCTATTTTTTTTTCGTCTTTGCTTTTCAAAAAATTCCCTCTCAGCTTATGCAGAAATTAGCATTTTTCACTGCCAACAGGCTGTCTGAAAGGGTTTCGTAGTCCCTTATGCATGTGTGCACAAATGTTCTGCACATGTAGAGTGATGCAGTTGCACATGACTGCTGTTTCAGAGAAATGATGCATATCTCCAGGTGTTTATCTATCATAAAATAACATCTGTGCATCACCATATTGGCGATGCATTCAGGTGCAGCCTTCAGCTTGGCTTCGGACATTTTATTAAAAAAATATTTCTTTGAAAAATCTGACCTTTCTACACTCTGTCTGGTAGTAAGAACTAAAGTCTTTGATGGGTCCATTGAGCCTTTTAGTTTTTTTTTTTTTTAAGTCTTTGAGAAGTTTCGTGTACAATGAGCGGATTGACGTCATAAAGGACAGCCTTGCTTTCATCTTTTCTTTGTCTGTGTCTGTAACAGACTTTGCTGTCATATGAGTCTGCTTGTTTATTTTGCTTTGGTTTGATTACTTTGGCAGCTTGCTCTGCTCTTAACTTGGAGGTTTAGGAAGCTACTTTGATGTCGCTGACAATTTGAAGTCAGTAATGAGGAGGTGGATGTAGTTCCGATTAGTCGGCCTTCTTTGAATCATAGACTCGCCTCGTGTTTGTGGATGGTGTGCATGCTGTGTTGACTTCCGGTTATCTGCCTTAAAGGCAGTGCGAATCAATTCAGGCCGGAATGTTTTAGGTGTTTCCCTTTTACTATACACCTGGATTGAATCTGTGGGTGATTAAAAGTCATCTGCAGTACTTGATGGGTGCAGAAGAGAACACGCAATCATTTGAATCAGCTGTTCTGGAATAGATGCACATCTAAAACATGCAGAGCAGGGGGACCTGAGGACTGGAAATGAGAAACACTGCTTTAATGTAATCAAAGTACTGACATTCAGGCTGGCTGTGGTTGTTTGTTTTTTAGGTTTATAATAGACAATAATCTTTGTATTATAAAAATGAAGCCTGATAAATTCACAACTTTTACATTTATTGTATTAATGTTTTGTTTCCTGCAATCCATCTCACCAATGCCATGCCATAAAACCATATTGCGTTTATTTTATTTTCATTTCCCCTCCTAAAAATGTAAGTTTGTTTTAAAGAGTTGGACTGCTTATTGATCACAGTAAAGGTGGAAATGGTGCTGAAATGACTGACCAAAACCTCGGACTGTAATATGAATGTGTAGATTTTATACATTTTGTTGGACAATATTAGAAGCTGCAGTTTGTCAAAGAACAAAGTCTCCTCACATTAACCAGGCTGTATATTTTGTATCATGCAGAAACTTTTTGTGTCACACTAGACAGTTCTATCAGTTGAAATGAGTCTCGCGCTATAACCCAGACAATGTAATTTGTCTACTTCTGTGCCAAACACACAATCTGATTGTAGAAAAAAATGGGATGACACATCTATCAAATAATGTTTCCATCAAGACCTGAAGCACTCGGGACTAAATTAAACAACCAATCACTGTAATCACCTTCTCTTTCAACACAGTTAAAACTGGGCATTCAGAAAAAAGTTGTGGGTGTCCACAGCAACACTAATTGTGCTACAGTGTGACAGATATTGAAGAGATTTTGTTTTACTCCCAGATTTGTTTAATTTCTCATTGCTGCTGTAGATGGTGCATTTCTACAAAAGACTGTCGGCAAATGTTCAGACAGCAACAAATCAGAAAGACATTCTCATGTTTGCTCTCCCTTTTTGTCTTTGTCCTCGCAGTGCACATTATTCGTCCTTTTTCATTACCTTCTGAAGTAAAAAAGAGAGGAAAAAAGCAGCTACTGCAGCTGTGGTACAAAGGATACGAGTGGTGAAAGCGGCTAATATTCAAAGGTTTCTTTTATGTTTTTTTTGTTGTTTTTAATGTTGGATACAACATAAAAACACATCAAAACGTCTCTCCACCTGTTTTTCCTCCGTGTCCTTTTTCATCCCATGTGCCTTTGGTCTCAGTTAATGTTAATAGCATGTAATAAAGAATTAATATTAGACTTTTTGAGCAGTGATCGGATTCTCGACCTGTTGTAAATAAAAGATAAAATATTTCACGCTAGTTTCGTTTTTAATGTTTTAAACATAACTTTTATGTAAACTACTTTTGTTTCTATAACTAGTCCAATATGACCTTTGTCTATATTTTTTTGTCAAATATTTTTAGCTTATTTTGACTCTCATGTCTTGTTGCCATTGTCTTCTGATTCATGTGATGGTTACCAGTTACATCAGTGGCAAACATTTCCAGCAAGATGTTGAATTAAAAAAACAAACTTTTTAAATGTTCTTTCAAAAGTCTTCTGAATTTAATCAGGGTAATCTAGATTATGTGGTAAGACTGATTTTAATGAATTGTTCTTATTGTTGTATTGCAGACTGCCCCTGGACAAAATTCTCCTATGGGAGACTAATAATTTATGTCATGTCTTATCTCTTATTCTGACTTTGAGAAAGTGCAAAATATGATGATAATTTGCATTTAAAACATTTATCATCAATACTTGTTTTTGTCCACCGGTTAATCTCTCTGTCAGGAATCATACCATCAAGCATAAATGATGTTTAGCTTTTCCTTCTGCAGATGCAAAGACAGATATAAAATATCTGAATTGGCTTTTCTTTTTTTATGTAGTGATGGCTTGAGTCTTTGTTTTGTTAAGTTTATTTAACTATGTCTTAGTTGCTGCTGGTCACAATCATTCCCTCATAAAGAATGAGGTTCTTTATGAACTCATTCACATTTTATCATCCGTATCCCACTCCTGAAGGTTCTCACTAGAAATATTTTTTTACACTGTGAAACTCTGCTGCTGCTTCTGCCAACATCAAAGGAGTCATTGATTTAGATGAATATGTTATGTATTAACAGAGATATGCTGTTGAGAATAGTAGCACAAAGATAACTCTGTTGTCTTACCGTAATGGGGAAAGGAATGAACCCAGAGTCATAAAAACTTTGAACAATTGATTTATAGCCAGCTTATGACACCTGAGGCCAGATACTTGCATACGCCATAACACCTTTTGCTATTTTCTTTTTCCATTCGGACATTAAATCAGGTTAAATATTTCCTGTTTAAGGTCAGTTACAATCACCAAAGTTATTTCTGTTTGCTAAACAGCAAAAATAATCAGAGCAAATGTTTCTGTTGATCTATTTTTTATTATTACTGATTTCTTCAAAAGAACATGTAAGCCAAGTTAAACAAGTTGAGAAACGGATCATCATGATCAACAGAAAAAATATACAATTTCAAATTAACTAAAATTTCAGATTTTCTATCATCACATAGTGATTCTACCTCTTACCCATTTGCCACAATGACATGCACCCTAAAAATCAATGTCACTTCTTGCAGAATCCTTCCAAAGCCTTTGAATGAGGAATGTGGACATGTTAAAAATGCAATGCTTACATTTGGTCTTCACAAGCAGAACTAGAACTCACAGATGTGTGCACACTAACACATGTATGAATACACAACCACGGCGGCTTTTTCTCCCTTGTCCCCCTGTTCTGATGCATAATGCATTAATCTGAGACCAAATACACCCCTTGTCTGGTTTCTCTTTCCTGCCGCCTCACTCCTTCCTATCCCATACTTTCACCTCCTGTTTTCATCTCCATGCATTGACGTTGTTTCAGACTCTAGCTTTTTTTTTTTCTTCTCTCAGATACCACTTTTCTCTCTCCATCTTATGTGTTTGTGTTGGAAGGTCTCCACTGTGATTCACTCAGAGATGTACACAGGCTGGCCTTTCCCAAAATACAGGGACAGATGGTTTACAAAAGGAAGGTGACAAGAGTGTTGGGAAAAGATGGGGTAAATATTTTAGGTTTTATCTTCTAGGCTTCGGTTAAAAATTAAATCACACTTACTAAGTGTTGCTTGCCCAGTAGCCAAAGCTGAGCTGAACATACAAATTAAAAGGTGAATGCTTAAATAAAACATTAATAATGTGAAACCTGGACAGGAAAATGTACTTAAGAAGATCTTGCTTTTCATCATGATGCACAACTTTTTGCACAATGTCAAATCTGAGTTTGCAGATATTTTTTTTTCCCAGTTATATTTGACCATTTCTCAAAGGTTTTTATTTAGATTAAGAATTGCTTCTGTCCTTGTTTTAGTCTGTTTTCTACCCTCCAATCCCCTTTTGCAGCCCCTTGTCCATGACTTGGGGTGTGCTTCAAGGCATTGTGCAGTTGAAACATCCAACACACTATGAAGCCAGTTTGGCTCAAAAATGGTTCAAAAATCTCCTGATTTCATCCCTGAATGTTTCCAGCAGTGGAGCAGTCCCAAAGCAAACTTTACTGCCTATCAAATGTTATTTTTTTCTTTCCCTCACCTAGTGCCAAATGTTTGCACTAAAATTGTATAATATCTGCTTAAACTTCTGTGTCTGTTTTTGTAAATATTTTATTGCTTTTGTTTACTGGAGCACTTTTTAATGGATTACTAATTTTTCTTATTAGCTCCAGAAATGTGCATAATATCTGCTGGTCAGAGATAAAAAATACATTGTTAATCTCGAGTTGTCTTTTTTTTTCTTCTTTCTGCAAAGTACAATTTACAATATTTGAAGCTTTTCATTGCATTTTTTACTTCCAGTGAAATAATGAGTACATGTCATCAACAAAAAGCTGGTTTAATATTAATCTGTTGAAGAGGTTGTAAAATTTAGGCACAAACTCTGATTCCTTTTTTTTTTTTTTTGTTAATCCATGCCTGATTAGATCTTGTTGTTCCTGGAGAATCAAAGAAAGGTCACTGTGGTGGTGTTTCCTGTCTGAGTTGTCTCTTGTCACTTTCTTCTGCTCTTGTATAATCACAGACAGCTCTAGCTCTTACATTATACCAAGTACACTCTGTTCACTTAATTTTTCAGGTCTTAAGCTGAGCTCTTAGCTTTTTCTTATTCTGCACATAGTTAATCTAAAACAGTATTTACCCAGAAACAATGATCCTGTCTAGAGTGTAAACACTCTAGACAGGATCAGTGTGGCTACAAGTTTAGTTCAAAGCTGCATTTCTTTCTCTTTTAGAAGGTGCTAAAGGTTTTAAAAATAGATGCTCCAGAGGCTGCTAATGAGGCATTAGTTTTTCCTTTGAGTTTTCAGCTTTAGATCTCTCAACATTCTTGACAAATGTTGAAGGGAACTCATAACATAGGCTCTGCTATTGCAACTGTTCTTGGGTGACGTAATTAATTTTACAGCCAATTCTTCTAATTTTGGAACAAAGATCTCAAGAACACACACGCACTACAGAAAAACAAACTTTTTAACATTCCCTGTCTCACCATCTGTGTCTAACAACAAATTGAGGCTGTGGCTGATTTTTCTGCCTACTCTTTCTACTCTTTTTGCACTGCATTTGTTTGTAAGCATAGGTACATTTTACGACAAATGATAAATGTAATTGAATTTTCTTCCACTTTTCAGTACCAGGTTGTATGTTGAGCTTCTAAATGCAAAAACAAGAAGCAGAAAGGAAATGACAAAAATTAAAACCACATTGCTATAGCACAGTTTGTGATCCCATAAAAAGTTTAATGCCACCAGTCCGTAATGGTCTTAAGTTTTGTTTACTTTTTCACAATTTAGCGTCTTACTTGCTGCTGAATAGCCTGTTTAAGTTCTTCTGGCTCTGCTCTGCATCCCCAGAACCAAACATGGGGTATTAACATTCAGCCTCTATGCACCACAATATTTTGGTACAAACTTCCAGACACTATAAAACAGAGTTCATTTTAAATCTAGACTAAAAACCAACCTCTTTTGAGTTGCTTTGGTACCATAATAAATGAAACTCTAAACAGTGTTTCATTTATTTCCAAGTAGAAAATATACAATTTTACCACTTTGAAAAATTTTATGTTTCAGCTGTTTTGTGTGTGAAATGTGCTATACAAATAAGCCGTATTGAGTTTAAATGTTCTTGATAATTTAGCTTCTTTTATTTTTGCCTCTTGCGCCTGTGTGCTTTTTTTAAAGGAACTACAGCTGTGCCGTAGTAAAAAGCGGCAATCTGACACCAGCCACCTATAACCTGTTACATTTTATGCTTCAATGACATTTACACACTTTCCTTGAAATCTGTTTGAAAACAGATTTCTAATGAAGGGCTTTACAACCAAAAGGAAGCGATGGGTTTGTTGGTGCTGTTTGTACAGTGGCAGATGATGGTGATGCTAAATGGTCATTACAAATAGACTGCATTGCTAAAAAGCCACCAGATTGCTAAGTGAGCTGCCAAATCCTTTCCTGTCAGTGTGTATTGCCGCCTGTCCATTTAGGTGTCTTTGTGTGAACGACATTCATGTTGACCTTGTGAAACCAGCTGCTAGGTGTGTCTCCCATCAGCTTTCCAGCAGGAAGGATACACAGACCCATTATACAAGAGAGGAGAGACCTAATTGACCGATAACAGGACATCAGAGTTGACACATGTCGCCTCCATCCTGAACTAGTCTGTTTTCCTCCCATCTGCACTTTTGTTCCATAATACTGCAAACAGAAATATCTTCAAGCACTAGTTCAGTTCCAGGAGGCACAAAGATTAAACTGCTTCTTTTACCATCAAGTCATAAACTGTATGTTTAACAGTGTCACGCCAAACTCACTCATTGATGAAGGGGCACACCAAGAATTGTCCACAGCATGACTGGTTTCATGACAGCTCATCTTTCACTGTGAAATCTAAGCATTTTCTAAAAGGTGTTTGGTAGATATTATTGGACAAGGCTGTTGGATCAGAAACTGAAGTCTGCTTTGGCTCAGATATCGGGTCGAGGCCACCAAAGTCCAGGGTCATATGAAAAATATATTTTTCATGATAAAATTGTTTATTAAGCTTTATATCATATGACGTTATTTTCTTGTCAAAAACATACCTGTAGTGTTGCTTTGATTGTTTCATACATGTTTGAGAAATTGATGAATCTTGCGTGGCAGCCATTCAGAGGGGCCCAAACCAGTGGTTCTCAAGTGTAGCTCTCATGCCCTGTAGGTTTTAGGTGTCTCCTTGCTTCCACACACCTGCCTTGAACCAAATGGGGATTAACAGGCTTCTGCCGCACTTATTGGCTGTCGAGAAGGTGATGCAATCATTTGATATAGGTGGGCTGAAACAGAGACACATCTAGAACACATAAGGCGGTGGTTCTTGAAGACCAGGATTGGGAATTATGTTCCATAATTCCATAATTGATTTAAAATGGCACTATGTGCCTAAAAAATACATAATACCTCCTTCTGGCCCCCAATTCTACAACTGGTGGTCCTTAAGCTACTACTTGCACTCCTCTTGGATTACCTGTTGCTTTGGGTGAAGAAGATGCTAATATTGCTTTGAAGTTATTTGTAATTTTAATTGGATTATCAGAGTTTGACGAGTGTGCAGTTCTTGATGTCATGGCTGATTTATGACACCCCCTGCTTTCTTGGTCTGCCTCCTAATTTCCTCCCCACGTCCGCTGTTCTGTGACAGCTATTAATAATAGATGGCACCGACTGTGTAAAATGCCACTCGCTTGCATATCAGTGAATTGTCCTTTTCAGAAAGCTAATGTTGACAAATGACTTCAGAGCACAAGGCATTTGAGCACCCTATTAACCTTTGAAATGTTTCTCTCTGTGTGTTTTGGAGAATTTTGCTGCTTGTGTGTGAGACTCTGCCTATAAACCTTTATTGGGCTGCAATTAACCTTCATTGGCCTTCTCTCAGTCTTTATTTTTCCATCAAATGCTGTCAAACGTTAGTTTGTTGCAAACTGTAGTCAAGGAGCCTGCACTGAGGCAAAAATCCCATCCACAGACTCAAACACGCATCTATGCTCCTTTCCGCATTGCTCCTGCACAGTAAGTGGATTTGGAAGACAAAAGGACTTTGCAGAAAGTCTGAGGATGGGAGGATACAATTGAGTGCTTGATTACAGATTTTTATGGCACATACACAAACCATGGCCTAGGGCAGGTTTTGAGTTTTGCCGCTACTAATGAATAGAACAGTGTCAAAGAGATGACGCTCAACTGGACTCCATAAACTGAATCTTTGTGATCATAATGTGAATGAATCTGAAAAAGACAGAAGTGTGTGATTGGGTGAGGGAGGAAATAGGAGCCAACAGGTTGCTGAGCTACTTAATTACCTTGTCATGGAAAATCATGTTAGCACTGTAAAAGGTACAGGATTAAATGTCAGCATATCCCCATGTATAATCAGGACGAGCACAGAGATAGGTGTGTGCAGGCTTGTTTGTGTGACTGTCTGTGGATGCACTCTGTCAACGCTGTGAGCTCTCATCTCACGCTCTGTGTCCTGCAGTCTCTCTGGGAGTCCTCCTCACTGCACTGTTAGTTATGCTGTGCTGCTTGGGTGAGCATGCGTGTGTGTGTGTGCGTATTTTGAAACATTGTGTGGGTGTGTTAGCTGCTGCTTTTTATTGTTCAGCAATTGCTTATTACCAAAATTGTGACCTTCTCCAATGATCACTCCTTGTCTTTTGTTTTCTCCTCTGATTACTTCTCACTCTTGTTTCTGCAATATGTATGTATATATATGTTTTTCCATTTCAAATTTAATGTGCAACATTCACCAAGATGTGGTCAATTCTACAGATTACATTGAATCTTAGCTTTAAAAAACAACATATGGATTCGCTGAACGCTATAATGCATTGCTTCTTTGTGCTAAGGGGAATCAGTTAAATTTATCCAGTGCTAAATTGGATTAATGAACGTTTATTTGTTCTGATCGTCAATATGGCATTCATAAAATAGATAAAAGTAGATAATTATGCTAAAATGTTAGCATTTATGCTGCATTTACTTAAGTGAATGAGCTGCTAATCAGATCGTTGAACAATTTTTAATTTCAGATGGAGAACCTTAGTAAATGTAGTTTTCAAATAATGTTTGCAATGATTAGGGGACGTAGTTGAGTTAGTGATTATTTAACATCATGCCACAACATGTCAGTTGTTGGATTTCAGATCAGATTTTCACTCGGACAGATCAACTTCTTGCTGTGCTTCATGTCCTGCTGGTTAATTCCAGCGCCCTTGAGCTTAAGGGGATAGTTGGACATTTTTTTCTGAAACACTGTTTATTTTACACCATGTTTCTCTTCTTCTTTCTCCTCTTCTCTGTCTTTGACCGTCAGTGGTTTTTGATTTGGAGCTCTCTCATTGAGGCAGGTACTTTTTTTTATTTTTTATGGTTAAATAATAAAGATTGAACATATCTAAAGCAAGTGAAGCCTGCAGTGCTTTAGTTGTTCTTAGTTCTTTTGGGATCTTCTCAGTAGTTTTTGAAATCAGTTTTGATAGGTTGGCCTTTGTTCCATGTCCTTTCCATTTGTGGATAATGGTTTTCACTGTGGTTCAGTGGAGTATCAAATCCTTACAAATAGCTTTGAATCCCTTTTCTAAACTAATAGATTTTTCTCATTTGTTCTTGAATTTCTTCAGATTTTAGCACAATATCTTTCTAATTGACATTCTTTACACACAAGCAACCGTCCATGCACACGCTTATTATACCTGTGCACAGTTTTGGAGAGATCGAATTAACTCTCCAAATGCATGCATGATCTGCGAATATGAAGGGAAGATACAAAGACTAAGTGTTGATAGAAACCCAGATCCTTCTTGCTTTAAATCGCTAGTTTTAGCAATTGTAGCACTGTGCAGCCGTTATCTTTGTCTGGTACGTAAATTTGTTTAAGTTTGTGCAACATTTTATGTGAACTCTGTTTGAGATAATTATCTTTATGTAATACAGAAAAAAAAAAAAAAAACTATTCCTACTTCTATCTGAGTAACTCAAGATTCCTGTCATTAATTACTTTTCAGCTAAAGAAGTATTACTTTAAGAAAGGTAATGGGTGACACTTTAAGTTTCCACACAATGACTGTGTGGTTGTCTGACTGCAAGGATGTACCTTTGGACTTCTTTTGAGAAAGTCAAGAGAATGTCTTTTAGTCAGCTAACAAGCAGTGTGAAACATTGATGTCAGGACATCAATGTTTTTCTGTTACTTTCCTTTCCTTTGGTGTTTTCTGATTTAAAGCATCACCTCTTTATCCTCTGCCCTCACACAACTAACATCATATCCTCTTTCACTACATCCATCAATTTTAATTTTGGTCTTCTCGGTTTTTAGTCCAGCGGCTCCAACCAGTGGCTCCAGCAGCTCCAAGCATGCATCTACTGATATAATCATTGTCTCTCCTTTGAACACGAAAGAAATAACTAAGTGGAAGGAAAATCTAAGATTTTTATCTGAATATGGAGCAGTGTCCAATTCGGGTCCTCAAAAGTAAGTGTCCCTTCATGTTTTAGATGTGTCCCTGCTACAACTCAGATGAATAAAATACCTAAATTACCTCCTCAGCATGTCATCAAGTTCTGCAGGGGATTGCTAATGAGCCTTTCATTTCCTTCAGGTACGCTGAACCAACATCTAAAGTGTGCAGGACACTTTAGCATATTACCCTTTAGGAATAATATGACATACGACTGCACAAGATGGTTCAAGATGGCTTGATTTTTATATAATAAAAATAATATCTGAGCTCTTTTGTATTCAATAGTCTGGCTGCAGCTAACTGATGTTTATTTTATTGGTACGTATTCTGCGGTAGTGGTATTTTTGGACTAATCATGAGTCTAATAAACATTTTGTTAAAGGTATATTTGGTCATCTTAATTTTGACTTGTCTTTTTTTTTATTAATCTTTTTATTGAATAAATTTGTATTGATACTTTTTATAATTATTATTATTGGAGCTTTATAACAAAGTTTGGCTCAAAATGTACATTTTAGAATACATTTTTTAAAATTCTTTTTCAGAAACAAGCAGTCCTGGAAATATGGTTGTTGCTCAGCTTAGAAAATGGCATAATTTTTACCGATTTCTTATGAAAGTGCTATATCTTGTAGGTATAAACATTTCAGTTTGAGTTGTCAGTCTGATCTGCCTTACTTGTTGTTGGCTTTCCAAACGTTTTAGGAAGTTTCTGCAAATTCTCTACAGTTTGACATATTTCTGTCAAAGGTAAGAGAACTGTTATCGATAATAACTTCACAGAACCTCACTTCTAAAAAAAAAACCCAAATGTGTTGAACTGTCTCTTCAAATATAAATTTTGACGTGGAAGAAAAATTCCTACCATATATGACTCCTGCTTATCGACGCTGCCATGGCTGACGAGTTTGAGCGGCTTTATGTTGTTTTCCCACAAGCTCAATCAATATTTCCTGACACCTTTATTTCAGTTTTTTTTTTTTTAAACTCCAATTTTTACGTCAAATAACCTAAAACGAAATGCTTCTCTGACAGGTGAAAAGTGCCTCTGAGCCCAGAATTGAGGCCTCAAAGATTTCTCGCACAGCACAGGGTTTCCTATTGCATTACTGAGCAATAGAAAGTGTCCAGTCATAAATATGTTTCAAGTCAAAGAGAAACTATCTGAACAGAGTGCATGAACACTTCAAAAGATTCAATGCTCAACTTTTGATACTTTAGATATTGAATTTTTGATCAGTTTTAAAGCACCACTCGGCTTTGATGTGCATGTTTACTAAAGGTAAAGACCCTCATCCCTTAGAGGGTGTAGAAGCTTCGGAGATTTTGAACCATAAAGCTTTAGATACTTTTTTTTGGTGAGGGTCACTTTGAGGTTGAGCTGCACATTAGTGTGAATGGTCACGGGTTTTTTCTGCACTCAACACAAACTACAGAATATATGGTTTTGATCTCGAATTCATGTACTAAATATTACATTTACTGTGGCAATCATTTTCCATGTGTTGCAGAGATGTGCCCTGGGATTTTACTAGTATAAAACCTAAACAACGTGTTGATGATGAGGAAACAAAGACACAAAACAATCCAGGATCATGTTTGGTTAAAACATATTTATGACATCATCACACATCGCGCTGTACGTGTGCAAATTTACCAATGTTTTTATGCTCACACTTATCGCCAGCATCACATGCAGAGCAAACCAACACGGTACCGGAAGCCTTATCACCATGAATGCCACCATGCTGTTTACATTGACAAGCAGACGATCACGCAAACCTTTGCTTTCCTTTGTGGTGTGTCCTTCCAGCATAATGAGAGGAAGCTCTGTGTTTACAGTAGCCAGACTTTGTGTTTTTAAGCAGGAGTGGGTGTGTGGCAGCGTCCCTGTACAGCCACCAAGGTGACATCAAGTTGAGTAATGATGGCTCAATAAACACAGATGCGTAATTGCTTTAAAGCCAGACTGAACGTGCAGACATAATTGCATCTTGAGCTTTAATGTCTAAGCGGTTTATCCTTTAGTAAGATATGAATAATTTAATAAACTAGCATAAATGTGATGCAATAGCTAAGAAATCAAGATAACCTCTACATTATTGATAAGATAAAGGTTCAGATATGCAGTCTTGGGAATTTAATTTAAAAGTCAATTGATGGAAATAGCAAAATATGTTGCCATATCCAACATATTACTTTATTTTTAATATCCCAACATTTAACTCAGAACTTGAAAAGATCCAACATTTGGATGAAGGCAAAGATACATTTTTGAACCCAAGAAAACTTAAGATTTGAAAACATCCGGTTCATTTATGTGGCATTGTCCACTGTCTCTTACGGTGGGTGGATGTGGACACAGATTTATGTAACGTATTGGTTACAGTCTCATATTGACCTGTGAGTGTAGCCTAAAGGCAGGACATACTGTGCAGCCTCTGTTTTCATTATGTTCTCTTGGCAGTTCTACAAAACTCATTGGATCTGTGACTAAACCATGGATTTCTCTCCAAAGGCCCAGAATAAGAAATGTTAGATATGTATCCTGTGATTGTCATGTTTCTTCTGACCTCTCATTTATAGATTCAGACTATCCTATTCAGCTGGAACAGATGGTTTGTCTGAGTCATATGTTTTTGTAATTAGGCTTTCTAAACTAATAGTGCTCTGGTGATTGCTTTGTTATTCACTGGGTAGATTGCTCAGGCATGAAGAGTTATTCTGTATAATTATGGGTTTTTTACTGGATGAGCTGCAAAACAAGATAGACAGGGGAACAATAGGTTTACACAGTGGAGGCATAAAAATTTATATAAATATGTTTACAGGCAGCCTGTACTATGAAGAAGTTCAGACTGATGAGTGGGGGAGAAGCCTGAAGCGTGTGTGTGTGTGTGTGGGGGGGGGGGGGGGGGGGGGGGGGGCTGTAACGGGGTGTAAGGACAGAGAGAGAGACACATTTTTATGGCCTTATGAACGTGAACAAAGCTACTATAATTAAAAGGGTTCATGTTATTTACCAAACATGTTTGACAATCAAATTTCCTTTTATTCAAAGGATTTTTTTTTGTTCTTCTAGATTACAGACTAAATTTCATATATTTCAAATGTAAGATGCAATCTTATATTTCACAAGATTGTTTTGAACTTGTGAAATATAAGTGTTTTAGATAGAATTATGACTAATGTCTCTGTGTTAAGAATGTGACAGCCTTTCAACCAGCTGAACAGGAATGTATACCAACACATAGGGAGGAGCAATGCTGTGTAACTCTGTACTCCATCTTCTAAACGAAAAAAAAAAAACATCATTTTTCTTGGGATCCCAGAGACAGAAGTTTCCTCTGGGTTCTCAAGAAACTTTGGTTTCTGGGATCCTAAACAGATATTCTAGGTAGATATCTGAAAAGATGCTTGGTTCAGGTCAGATGGATTGATGAAGCAGGTAGTGTTGCTGTTTCTGTCAATAGTGAAAAGACAAGGACATTAATTGTAGGAACAGCGTCTCCACTTCAGAAGGTGTTTTCAGGGCATGACTATTGCAGTGTTTAGTCTCAGTAAGTTACTGTGTAACATACAAAGGTGGCTTTGTGTGTGACTTGAGGCAGATGCAATATATCTAAAGAAACACATGGATTTAACAACAGGTGAGATTAGGAGAAAATAGTTTAGCAGTTTCAAAAGTTTCTTCTTTTGTTAATAAATTGTCTAGATGGTGTGGTTGATTGCTGAAGACTGAAGTCAGAAGTGTGTCATCAGGCATTTGCAGAACTCAAACTTTTTTCCCACTACTTCCAATAATGTAAACCTCCCTGGATAGAAATGTCAGCTCGGCAATTAAACAGTAACTTTTCATTTGGGAAGGAAATGGGAGAAGGGATTAGGGGAGGAAAGTGATTGAAATGGAGAAGAGAGAGAATGCGACCTCAGGAAAGACGGGGGTGACAGAAAATTGAGCCTTCTAAGTCTGCTGAAACAATTTCACTCACATGTGTGGCAATTTACATTCATATGTATACACAAATCTTCTGTAAAGGTACTCGTTTAAAAACTAATTTAAACTTCTTTTGCTTTAGTGTGAAAGTTGAATTATAGCTGCCTGTCATTTCGTTCTCTGCTTCTGTGTGTCTCCCCCTCTGAGCACAGTAATTGAAAACACCTCGTGTGGAAAGAAGTGTCAGAGTGACAGTATAAAGTTAAACCCACCACCTCTGTGAGCTCTGTACTTCATTTCCTCCCTTCATGATGTGGAGGTATATCAATTACTACACATAGGAAACTGTTTTTCTCCTTATTGCAATCATAAATGTGTGAAGCTGTAAATTCTTGGATTTTGTTTTGTATTTGTTGATATTTGCATGGCTTTCAATGCAATGCTGCATTTTTAATTTCTGGCTGAAGCCACAAAACTTTACACTAGAAATAGTGATAAATTCTGAGGCTTAGAAGCTGCAAAAAAATCAAGTTTAATATGCAATGTATAATTAGAAGCAATACAATAATGCATGTATTGCATGCAAGGCTGGTTGTTTAACAACACAGGCTGAGTTTGTTTTTTGAGGTTGAGAAGCTTTTTTTTGTTAAAGCAAAAATAACCATGTCAGAATGTCAGAGTGGAAGACGAGCCCTGAAAGCATCGAGACACATGAAAAAAACACGCCTTGTGAGCCGAGTAAGTCCATGAAGCTGTGATTGTTTTGAACTTGTGAAATATAAGAGAGCAGCAGGGCTTCCCTGCCTTGTTATCTGCACGACTGCACAATCTCAAATTTGGCAGCTGAGGTGGTTTTGAGCTAAACCTCACACACCCGCATAAAATCGTTTGTATTTAGCATGCCATGAAGTGTCTGTCTGTCAGTTTCTGTTGACTTTGCCCTTTGTGAGGCTGTTTCCCATTTTCATTGGGCATTGTTCTGCTGTTGCACACTTCGAGCCCCTTGTAATTTTGCTGTGTAAGTGGCAGTGTAAGCTCCTACAGTGGCTTGTTCCCTGTTCTTAAAGCACAATGCTTCCAGAACCATTTTTATACCATGAGATGGGTATCTGCAGTGTAATGTCTAGTGATGTTATTCCACCACAAATAAGGTTTTGCATATGAGTGGAAAAGTTCATGTTAAGATGACACGTGGAAAATGCAAGTACAACCTGTTTGTCTATAGCGACTCTGCATTAGCCAGTTTTGCTTAACGGCAGAGTTGGGAGCACAGAACTCCACTACTTCATTAGTTGATTTCATAAAAAAAGTATTTCTATTTAGAATAAAGCAGCTATTTCCTTTCCCAATAATGCGCTGTTATTGTTTAATAATACATTGAATACACTGACATTAAACTTTCACAAGACTTCGTTGGTGGAGAAAATGCAACAGAAGAAAACTAGTGAGATCTAGTTTCACATTGTATGTTTGTTTGTTTTAAACTGTAAGAGTTTTTATTTGGTTTTATCTATTTCATGTACAGCACTTTGTATCAGCTGTGGTTGTTTTAAAGTGCTTTAAATAAAGTTGGTATGGTAAGGTAGTTGTGTTAAAAAGAAGATAAAAAAGAACTGACTTGTAAATAAGGGAAAGGTGCAGAAAAGATGGATGACAGCTGAAGGAAAGTAGAGAAAACAGGATGCTCTTGTCCCATGGTGGGAAGATTGTACAGACATTTCTGGAGCATATACGGATCTCGACATTATAGAGTCTGTGGTCACTAGCACACATAAGTGCTGCAGTGCTGAGACCTTGGCCAACGCGACAGTAATCCTTAGATGAGTGTTTTAACTGTGCAGCAGAATTGCTTCTCTCAACCCTTTAATCTGTGATTTTCAAGACTGGAAAGATTTAATCTGTAACCAACTATGAGCAGCACTGAAGCAAAGGCTTCACTATTTCTTTGGTTTTCTAGCAACAACCTGCTGAATGATTTTCACATTAGAAATTTCAGATTTCACAACTGTGTTTCATTGCTACTTAAAACTAAAAAGAACATCTTGAAGTGGTGGGAGAAAATGAATAAAACAGCTTGAGGGGAAATTTTAGAGAAAACGGAAAAGGTCATGTCACCAGTTTGGCAGTATTTCAGATACTTTGAAACAAAAAACGAATCAAATATTGTGGATTAATGATTGGTATGAAACTTTTACATCGTGATACAGCCCTCGTTACAACCATGAAAGATTAGACTGGACTTTATTTTATGGAATCAGAGGAAAAATGGTTGATTTCAAATGCATACCACCTTTTGTAATAAAACACTATATCTTTTCTTTCAACTTTGCACTTACTACTTTGTGTTGATCACTCACAAAACCATTAATTGTTGCAGTTTGTGACAAAAAGAGTTCAAGGAGTACGAATACTTTCGTGAGGAACTGAATCCTTGATTTTTATATGCAAGTTTTTGACTGGTTTGTGACTCTTTTGAAAGTCCTGATCCACAGATGGACCTGAGTCATTAAATTTCAAGTCGGAAAAAGATAGTTTAGGGTATTTTTTCTACATGTAAACGTGGTCGCTTTTGACCTACAAGACAACGCAAGGGTTAAAATTGTAAAATTACTCATGCAGACATGAGATGATGTTATTGGTGAACAGCTGCACTCATATATTTTGTTATGGACACACATTGCCATAATCTGCATATGCAATCACCTACAGAATTATAGGACTAAATATGTACTGGACGTTCAGAGCATGAGATAATGGGGTGATTGAAGGAAGGGAGGCCTACTTGGCACTGAAACCTCCCAGTGGATTAGGTGTCCCTTTTCCTTGTCTTCCTTTTTTAATCTTATTTATCCTGTTTTGGGGAGGCGTTTAATTCTCACCCTTTGCAGGCCCGATGCTTCCCTTTGAAATGGAAACAATGAACTCATTGGTATTCCTTATAGACATGTGTGAGTGAGAGTGTGCATGCATGTTGGAGGAAGAAGGAGAACACTTGTAAGACTTTGAAGTTGGTGTTTGGGAGGCGGAGTGATGCCGTAATTGATGCGGGGCATTCAAATGAAGTCAAGGCAGAAGTTGCTCCTCGTTTCCACTCTGCAGCTGCTGCTATGTGATTACAGTATCTCTCTTGGAGAAAGTGTCAGAAATCGGCTCCCTTTTAGTTCAAAGTCTTGGCTTGACATAATGTGACATTGACATGAAAGCGAACGAGAGCTCTCATGTATTTATGTTAACAGCAGAATTGCAGAAATATTCTGACTCTTAGTCATATTTTGTGGGATTTTATGTGAGACCAACACTCTTTTGCATTTATGTTGAGTGGAAGGAAAATTATGCATTATTTTCTAACTTTTTCAATAAGAACAATTTGGAAAGTGAGCATTTATGTTTAACCTTCCTGAGCCAATACTTGGAGGAACAATTTTTAACACTATTACAGCTGCCAGTCTTGTGGATATGTCTCTACCAGTCTTGTGGATATGTCTCTACCAGCTTTGTCCATCTCTAGACAGACATTTTTGCTCCATATTCTTTGCAAACTAGCAATAGTTCAACAGATCAGTCAGACTGGATGGAGGTGAAAGTCTGAACAGTTTTCAAGACTTGTCATAAATTTCCAATTGGGTTTAAGGATGAACTTTGACCAAGACCATTCTGTTGCAGCTTGTTATCATGCTGGAAGGTTAACCGCCATCCCAGTTTATCTTCATCCATCTTCCCTGATCCTAATGATCATCCTCTCAAGAATCCCCACAGCATGATGCTGCCACCACTATGGGATGATAGGAGCATGTGATGGTCTGTTCAGATTGGTGTATGAAGTTAAGTTCAACTCCATGCAGTATTTTGCTCGTAGGTCAAAAGCTTCAGTTTCTACTCTGAGAGGTATTGGAGATATTGTTTTATAACTTAACTCTGCTTTAAACTCCTCCTCATCTTCCTCTTTGACCCATTTGCTGTGTTCCTTAGTGAACAAGCGGGATCACAAAGAATAACAAACCTCTGAGGCCTTGGCAGGACAGCTGAAATTATACAGAAACTACAGTGCAGCCAGTAAATTACTCTTAAATAACTTCTAATGGCGACTAGTGAATTGAAAATTATTTAGAGGCACAAAGAGGCAGAGTAAAATTCACAACACAATTTTCTGTAAAAGAACAAATAAAAACCTTTGCCATTTCTTGTGTTCAGTCTCGTTCTGCTTGAAAGAAAAGTCACTACTATACCTCATCAATAAAACTAGGTCCATATGGGATATGGCCATTATCCCATACATTTAATAGCTGCCCTCACAAAGTAAAGAGAATTTTGTATTTTTAAGATGAACGTTTACTGGAAGAATTCCATTGGAGTATAAAACTTTTTACTAAAGGCTTTCTCGTAAGCACAAAGTATGAAAACTTTTTTGCAATTTATAATCCTTTGTGATTGTCACATAAAATCCCAACAAAACAAACTGAAGTTTGTGACTGTGACTTGACAAAATGTAAGGCTCTGTATGTCTACAGTGTCTTTTTACAGAAAGTGGAATCTCAAAGTGAACAATTATGAAAATAAATGTAACTTATTTAGCAAAAGAAAATGCATCCAAAGTCATTTCTGAGTTACATATGAGAGTTGCAGCCACGCTCTTCTGGAGATACACTGAGTGTTGTTAGAGGATTTGAACACATGGGGGCACTCTGACAGCAGCACTTATTTGTTTGGCCTTGTAAACCTGCAGCTGCGTCAGGCTGCATTGAATTCGATTTTAAAATAATGGAGCAAAAAGAACTGAGGAAACATTTTGTGGAGAAGGAAGGAAGGAAGGGGGACAGTGACGGAGTATGAGGTGGAAAAGTTTATGGATGAGAGGTCAAACTTGTGTGATTAGGGTCTGTTTATATAGGTGGTGATGTGGATGTGTGTTGACATGCATCTCGAGTACAATGACATGAGTCAATGCAGTGCTATTGGTGTGGCTGTAATCTCCACTGCGTCTTTCTGCTGTCTTTGTTATTGCACCTCTCAGCACCTGGACCATGTATCTCTGCTTGTGCCAAGATTAATTCATTCTTGTTGTCACAATTAAATTTTAATTTAGCTAAATGTTATCTACAATCTTATCGAGTCATTAGCAGATGGTTTACATGATTTAACATCTGCAACTCTGTCGTAGCTGCAAATGAAATTACATCTTTCTGGGGAGACTGAACCAGATGACATTTGTGTTGCAAAAATATGACTCTTTCAAAGGACTTCATATGCCTGTAAAACTAATAAAGCTTGTTGGTGCTTTAGACATTTTACTGCTGTAATTTATCAGAAGCATTAAGTCAATCTGAGGCTTGAAATCTAGCTTTCCACAGATACAACAACTGCACTTACATGGGGAAAGAGGAAAATTCTTGCATTATTAGAACTGATATTTACTGAAAGAATCCATTTGGGGGAGAAAACAATTTAGAGAAGATTGTTGAGGAAAATCATACCTGATGCTAATCATTTAATGCCAACCCGCTTCAGAAATGAAAAGAGAAGAAAATTAGGTTCTACACTATTTACTGAGGGAGAGTTTATTTAAAAGACAAATACATTTTTTAAAAAGAAGGCAAATGTTTTTATTCTCTAACTTGATTTAGTCTAAGTTATTAATATTTAACCTGGATTAAATCAGGTAAAAACCTGTAAAGATCAAGATCTCTTTCAGAAGGATGACCTGGGCAAAGGCAGCATTACATGTCATAATAGACAAGTAAACAGAAATAACAAAATTAGACATTAGAAATGTTTGAAATGTGACATATGAAAAGGGAATCCTACAATTTTGGAGCCACCAGGATAATCTGTCAATTTTCTGTATCAGCTTGCCAATATTAGGATAGTGAATCAGTTTGTGTTTCTGCTTGGAGATTCAACCACCTGTGTCTCTTTCTGTTTCGGGTTTATGCTCCAGCGGCGGTTCTGCCTGCCACCAGCATAGCTCACTGAAACAGAAAGCTATTCTGGTTCATTCAGGCACTCTGTTCTATTTGTACTATAGATTTTTCTCACCTTAGGTCACATTGGAACCGGGCCTTAGTTTCAAAAGAGTTACAAACTTAAAAACACTTCACGACACATGAAAATTGAAGCTGCCATTTCGCAGAGTTTCACACAGAAATAAAGAACTTCTTATTTTGGTAGTTTGCAAAACTTTACAAAAAATATCTTTTGGAAGCTGGGAACCTTTAGGTCTGGTCTAAAACTAACATAGTTTCTGAAAAACAAATTACACTGAATATTAACATTACTCATAGAAAGAAGTGGTTAAAACATGTTTTGAAAATAAAATGATTTAAATTTCATTGAGATCCCTCAGCAGCCTTTTCAGGCATTAAAATCGTCCTCTGTGGCAGAATTGTAACAGTTCTGTGTTGAGGATGTGCCAGAAATCGCTGCAAAACAATGTAAACGTTTCATTGCTTGTTGCTTCCCAACCAATCAAAGGAAAGCAATTACAATTTCACATAGGGCAAGATTTGAATAGCTTAATTTCATAATATATTAAATAATTTAAAAACTGCAATGTCTATTTTTCTCGGGTAGATTAATATTAAATCACAAGTTAAGGCATCTAAATATGAGAAAAATCAGAATAAGCTTTAAAAGAAAAACGGCAATAGTTTGGAAGGTTAGAAAAAATTTATTATTTTGAGAAATCAGCCTTATTGGCAAAACTAAGAATTAATTTAGTCTAAAATATAAAATCTTGCAGCTCAGCTGAAGTTGGTGGGAGAGTAAAGAGTTAAAAGTGAAGAGCCAAATGTTTGTTCACTACATTTGCTTTGGTTTAAAACATCTTTTCATTTATGTGATAAATTAATTCTTTGTTCATCCAGTTTAAGTTGAATCCAAATAAATTATTAAGACTCTAACAATTTGGTTTTAATACCATACATAAGGAGCCTTTTACAATGTAATTGTGACAATTGAGTAATTTGTGTGAATTTAAATATTCTTCCTCTACCACTTAAGTCTACTTTTTATGAATGATCTGCAAATGTCATGGTGTCAACATACCATAAACCTTTATACCTACAGATAAAAAGCTATAATAGCATCCTGGTTTTTTCTCCTTCTCTTCATCCATATGGGCTAAAAGTCATCTATGGACAGAAGCACGACTGATATTTCTGCTCTTGTGCACATTACTCATTTATCTGAATATAAATGATTCTGTCCTTAAGGTATAAAGCTCATCTGATCCTCTGTTTGGTAACACAAGCATTAGTTGCTATATCTGTGACTTCTATGTTTTATTGGGCCTGATGAACTCCTGTTTGCTGGTTATAGTATAAATGTGGCAACTGTCCTCGATCTTCTCCTGAGTTTACTTGCAATCCGCTGTCCAAGGTGTGAGATTGCATTCACTCCAGGGTTAGTGCATCCACTGCTTCATTATTGAGAGGAAATTGTTTGTATAAATTGTACTTTGCACCTCAGGAAGACAGGGTGCCATAGCAACAAATCGGAGCCTGTGTGGCTATTTTACACACAAACATGAGCACACACACACGCACACACACACACACACACACACACACACTGAGGGTTGTCGTCATTCCCACTTGTGGCGACTGTTCAGCAGCAGATATTCTCAGTGTGGCTTTCTGATTTGTTGAGCTGAGGAACCAATTAGATTCAAGAAATAAAGAGACAAAGAAGGCATTATTCTTGACATTTGAAATATTTTCCCTTATATACAGAAATAAAACAGCAAGCTTAAGGTTGCTTTCAAAAAAAAGAAAACAGTTTCCAGACACACCAAGTGCACGGCGCTGTACGGTACTGCTGGACTCCGTCACCCACGCCTCATTAGTTGTTGGGTGATTTTGTGCAAAGGAAGTGAAAAGGGGAAAAAAGTAAAGGGAACAGGAGAAGGATGTGTAAAAGGGTGGAGAATGAAGTTTGGTCTGCTGCAGTGTTCCTCCGAGCTCTTTTTAACCTCGTTGCCCCTGCATGACGCCTTCCATCTATTATTTTTTTAGTCGCTTTTCTGCTGCAGTGCTTCCCTTCACTTCGTTGCCCTTTTTTCTTTTCTGGCCGTCTTGGTCCCCTGGCTCCTCTGTCTTTGTTTTCAGCCTCTTTGTCTTCACAACCTCTCGCTAACCTCTCCTACCTTGCTCACTGCAGCACTCACTCACTTTACACTTTCTCTGTCAGCATGGACGTGCATGTGTTCTTTTAAAGTTTGGTAGAGTGCGTTTAGATTCCTGCGTTCATGTAGCAACTACTAACTGTCGACTGTGACACCCTTCAGCTCTTTCAGCTGATCCTGACTTACTGACACCAGAGTTGTCGCTGATAAGTTCCCATTGGGAAGCAGGTTTATCACTTCCTTCCATCTCTTCTCTCCTCATCCTCGCCTGTCTCACTAACTTCCTTATCTCCACTTTTCCTTTGCATTGCTTACAGTTTCACCTCTGACATGATCTGCTGGTTCTCCAGTTCTCTGGCGACTGAAGGAAGGAAATGGGTGTGTGAGTTTGTGTGTGTACCTAAGGAATGGTGAGCAGTCTATCAGAAAGGAAGCATCAACGACCAGAGAAGCATGCACAAACATTCAATTTAAAGAATTCTGTTGAAGCTGTTATTACATTAATTTTTTGCATTAAAAAATGTCCTTAACGTATTGTGCCTTCAAACCTGTTTTGCTAATTGTAAGTGGTTAATCTTAATGGTTCATAGTTGACATAGTTTGGCTGACAAGCACAGCATGCAAGCTAATCATAAAGCAATTTAAAATGCCTGATAAGAAAGTTGACTCCATAAAACTCCAGTGTTTGTTTTAGGAAAATAAAGTTAACTCCTGTGATCGTAATAGAAATAATTAATAGCCGACTATAGAAAGGCTTCTCAAGGTCCTTTACAGTGACAAAAAAATGAATGAAAATCTAACTCATAACATTAAATTTTAAATACCCTTTTTAACAGTGAACTCAAAAGCTTGTGAGCTGTACTCTGTTCTGTAAAGGAGAAATGCTGAAATTATTTCTAGTTAAGTTTTAATACTTTCATTTGACCAGAAATTGGCCACAAAATTTCTGATTGTTCCGTCTCTATATTGGCATGCATTCTCATTTTTATTACAGACAAAATATTATATAATAATTTCAAAACCAGCCATTCTATTAATCTGATTTTACTCCTCTAATTAGTTCAGAAAAAAATCAACCTCTGTCTGTTTCCCTGTCTTGCTAAGATGGAAAAAGAACATAGACATTTATTCTTGACTAAAAGCCTTGGGAGAAAAGCTTGTAAACAGTTTTTCTCTACACTTGCATTTGGATTACATTGTTCCAGGCACAAGTTACAGAGCCATGTCAAAATTTAAGGCAGAACATAGAATTTTCCTCTGCAGTGAAGCCGCTCAGGGCCAAGATGGCGCTTCATTAGACCCTAACCCATCATTAAAGGAAGTGCTCCCATGCATGTGTGTAACCTGAGGTTGCAGCTGAGAATATGCTCCCAACCAAACAGTGATAAAAGCATAATTCTTCTCATTAATTTCTGTAGCAAGGCGGCTGTTTAATAGACTCCTAAACTACTGATTTTTTTTCCCTTTCCTTTATTTAACCAGGTAAAACCCCATTGACATGCAGCTCTCATTTGGAAGAGGGATAGGACAGAAATCTGCAACACATAATGACCTGGTTACGGAAAAGTAAAACAAATGTGATAATTTGCCTGTCATATCTTGTTATTTTGGTATGAGTTGACCTAATTCACACAGAAGTGCTTTTCTTCCTCTTTCTTTGTTGCCAAGTTATGATGGTGATTGGTGAGAACAAGTAGATTAAATGAAAGGTGTGATTTTTATTTTTTGACAACCTGAGGCCTTTAAGTATCCATCTCCAGGCACACCAGGAGAGCACTGCATGTGAAGCTAATTAAGAGTTTGACATTGGTGTAAGATTGTGGTTAGGGCTGCAAAATATATCAAAAATATATCATCATGACTATATCAGTGTTCATATCATGAAGGACTGTTTAGAGTGAAATAATTATCTAATGTATTCCTAGTCTTGTGGAGTTGAATTTTCCACGATGATGCCACTTGGAGAGTATCTCATGCCAAATACTAACGGCATCAACCAAAAAGAGTGGCGGAAGCAGAAAAAATAGAAAAGAATACATTTGGCATATATGGCAACTCATATTGCTATTGTAATATTTTCTACTCCCATGAAATCCTGCAATAAGAATAACTCTAAATATGGACAAAAACCATATTTTTATTTGGTTTTTGTTTCTGTTTTATTTCTGAAAAATGTCTATCTTCAGACATTTTTTAAGATTCACAAAAAGAGGTAGGAGCAATTCTGATTAATTGTCAAAGTTGGCAGGCGGGCAGCATAACTTGGGGTGCTTTTCAAAAAATGGATATTGCAAGGTTAAAAATTAATTTGTTTTTCCCAATATTGTGCAGCCCTAATTGTAATCAGTTGAACGGCTTATAACCTGGATTAAGTATCTCTTCTTAGATTACTGTTCTGTAAAATACTGATTAAATTAACCAGCAGAAAAAAGATTAAACACTCCAAGTATCTGGGCTCTTATTACAACAACCAGTGGGACCAAAGATTCATCAAAAAGGTGTTCAGAGAAAACTGCACAGGACATCTACGACCCTTTAATGATACCCAGTGTGGACTACCATTAAAGCCTGAAGAGTGCTTAGAATGGTGACCGCGGTCATTTTGTTTGCTGCACCTTTATTTATTTATTTATTTGCAAGTGTGCCTTCCACACAGCAGACACAAATGGAAAAGGAATTAGGAGCTGGAGACTCAGGAGTGGGTGTAAGTATCTTCAGACATTTTTCAAAATGTCTGAAGATACTTACACTTTGCCTGATACTTTGCCTGCCAACAAATGTAGATGTAGCAGCTGTCTACAAAACTGATTGTCACAATAAATTAAGTTTGGTTTCTGAAACCTTATTTTATGTTACATTTGAAAATATCCAAACTTAAGACAAGAACTGTTTTTTTTTCTCTCTATCTTCAGACTACTTTTGTCCGTTAAATAAAAACTAAAAAGTGACTTTGGGGAATTTGCGACAGGTTGAAGTGACATTGATTCAGGTTTAATCTGGATTGTTGGACAAATGTTGGGTAAACAGTTGAACCTCAAGCATTTATAAAATGTTTTTTATTATTATTTTAATTCTTTTCAATTCATTAATGACAGAACTCTTTGCATTTAAACAAGAGCCTCTGTTCCTTAAACTACCAGTCCTAAATTGTTCCGTTTTACAAAAAAAAAACCTTTCTATTTCTGGATTAAATTAGTTGGTGTTTGTGTTTTGACTGTCTGAACGAAGTGTCAGGAGATACACTTTAACAGTAGTCTTAGCATCTATTTCTAGATTAGCAAATTATTCCAAATAATTGGATCTAAAAAGTGTATAACAAGGCTAAGCTAAATGTTGTGACTCCCATATCTAAATAAATAAATAAACAGTTCACTCTAATCTGCTTACTTTGAGGGTGAACCAATCTTGTGAAGCCGAGAGTGCAGTGTAAGCCCATTAGTCATCTTATTTTTCCTGCCATTTCACATTTTAATAGCGTTACTCAGCTTATGTGATCATTCTTCTGCATGGCCGTGGATGAAGGTAAAGAGTGAAAACAAATTTCAGTCAAGACCTGGAGCCAGATAAATCTTCAAGCATTCCTCTTGGTACTAATCTAAATGGCATAGATTGAAAGTACCCACTCTGAGCTTATGTGAAGATATTATTAGTTCTGTTGGAAAGGCTTAAAATTTGATCTCTTTAATTAAAAAAAAAAGGCTTTTTTTTCAGATGTAATATAACAAATATTTTCCATTTGTAAAGTCCTCCAGCTAATTCGACTTCCTTCTGCTGAGAAAAACTTGCTGCTGCTGCTGCTGTCATTTTTGTTGCTGAAAATCCACCTGAAGCCTCTGTCCATTATGAACCAGTGACAGTGACCCTCGCAAGGATCAAAAGATCAGTCTGGGAAACTATTACAATGGAAAAAGCCAGGCTTCAACTGGAGGTCAGCAAATTTGTGATATAAAGGTCAGTGAACTGATGACAAAGAACAAAGAGAAAAGAATAAAGCAGATCATGTGTCCACTCTTCTTTGCCGGAGGCCTGGAAAAGCTGTCCGGTCCACTTCTGGCTGGCGTCCATGTGGCTCTCTGACAAGTTTAGCATTAATACACTCGCTTTGCACACTGACAGCCTTGCAGAGTCGCTAAAGAACCAAAATCTTTCAATCCAGGATGTTAGTTACTCACCTAGTTTCAGTTTGTGAAATGCCTATTCATGTTTTGACCCATTTTACAACCATAAACTCCAAAGTATTTCATTGAGATTTTATGGAGCAATTTAAAACAAAGTATATTCATGTGTATGGCCCAGGAAAAGCTTAGATTTAAATACAATTAAATATATGCTATCAAACTTAAAAATGTTTGTTCACAATTATTGACGTTCATCATCTCATCTGAATGACTGAGCTATTTTGCAAGCAAGAATGGAGCAGTGAGCAAATAGAATATTCCCAAAAGGTTCCACAATGTTTTCATGCTTTGAGAATAAATGCAAATGCATGACACTCTTTTTAGAATTTTGTGAAATATTAAAACGATGTACATTTCCATCCTATTTCTTAATGACTTGGTGTTGGTGGATGACATAAAAAGGAGCTTGTGCTTTTAATGTGAAAAGAAGGTGGAACGTTTAGGGAACAGGGGACTATTCCATAATCCATAATCCTTATTATGATAAGGATTATATATTCTTCTCAGGATGTATTATTCTGATAAGATCAGTTTGTACACAAATTAAGATATTTCAATATAGCTACTGTATATTCAGACATAAATATAGAAAGTTAGTATAATTTCTGAGATTTCTACTGAGCGATAACTTCTCTTTTATTCTCCCATCTCTTCATTTTTTTTCTCTCTTCTTGGTGAGGAGACGGCGCATGTTGGTATGGAAACTGGCTTATAAACCTTTTCAGGTTGCCAATGTACTAACTCGCATAGCAACCACCAAGCATGCTCTCAAACTGTTGCTCTGTGATTTCTGATGAATAGAAGTCTAAAAGCTTCATTATTTTTGGTGCTTGTGTGGCTATTCCGCAGGTCATCACACAGCGTGTCACTGCTGCAGCAGCACAAACCAGCCAGTTTGAAGTGAGGGAGCAGGATCACCAAGGTCCCATTTCTACCGAATCAAAAGGAATTACTCCCACGCATGTACCTTGACGTCCCACTCAGAGGTGCTTGACTGTATGAGTCATGTTAATATGTTTGCCTACCAAATCCTTGAATTTGATGATAATTTGATCTACTGACACCCAAGAAATGCCATCACAGTCTTTATTTACAAGTTACATTTTGATGTTTGTCAGGTTGTGAATCATGTGTGGAATATGAGGTGAGTTATTTAACTTGCCTGTGTGTGTGTGTGTGTGTGTATGTGTGTGCGTGGGTGTGTGTGTGTGTGTGCGTGTGCATTTTTAAAGAGCTCTACCTGCGTCCTGTTCGAAGTGTTATTGATATAAGTTCAGTTCATTGTTTCCAAATGCTGCAGAGTCCGGTTAACAAACGCACTGCTCTGTTGAAACAGGTTATCAATACAAACAGTGGCACTCACTGTTTGTACCGTCGCACTACGTGTGAGATTGCGCACTCCTTCGTGACTTTCTAAAGTAGGGTGTGTTTGTATCGCTTTCCTGCTGTTGTTTTACTGCTTGTGTTGTTTAAGAAACTTAGTTGTAACAATAAGGAAAAGTAATTTTTCACACACACACACGCACACACTTCTGCCAAAGCATACAGCCTATTCAAACCTCTTTTCTCATTTAGTCATTACTAAAAAGCTGCTCAATGAAGTTTTTTATGTGATTGATAGGTGAAAGGGAAATTCCATGTTTGCTTTTACAAATTGAAATCTAACATGTGTGGGATGCATTTTTCATTGAGCCCCCTTTACTCTAATACTCCTAAACAAATCTAGTGCAAAATGCCTTCAGAAGACATTTCATAAGTACAAAGTTCTACTGCTTGTAATTTAAGTCTCAGTATAAATCCAGCTTTTCTGTGAAGGCCTTAGAGATTTTGAGAAAATATTAGTAAAGTATAACCGTCATGACGACTACAGAAATTGTCAGACAGGTCAGGGATAAAGTTGTGGAGAAGTTTAAAGCAAGTTTCGGTTTAAAAACGATAAAGATTTGAACGTCTCAAAGAGCACGGTTTGATCGGTCATCAAAAAATAGAGAGAGTACCTGCAATCCTCCCACAATTTGAACTGATAGGCAAGATGAACACAGTGTTTATCTGGAAAGCCGCAGAAGGCCCTAATCCTGAAGGAGCTGCTCAACTACTCAGGTGGTAAGACCTAACGACACAACAACTATTAGTGTAGCACTCTGCAAAGCTGGTCTTATTTGAAAAGTGGCAAATGGAAAGCTGGATTTGAAAGCCACATAAAGCCTTGTTTGCAGTTTGCCTCAAGATATGTGAGTAACTCAGAAGATACTGGGAAGAGAATGTTGGAAAGAAAATATCAGGAACGCCAGAAGTTTTCAGGGTGAAGGAAAAAACGCAAGAATCCTGCAGTCACTTTGTGTTTTTTTTTTCAAGTCCACGGCCTTCTACAGACACTAATTTATTATGCAACATTTCTTAGATGGTATGTAAATTAACTGAGTTAAACTTATTCTGCTTTGTAATGAATTTTGTCTTGAATTGTATTCATAAAAGGTTTGCATCTCTCATTGCAAAACCTTTCAATGAGAGATGCATTGAAAGGTTTTGCAACCTTTCAATGATTATTCATTTGACTTTTTTTTTGCTAAAATTCTACATGACAATGTATCTTTGCATTCGTTTTCTGTGTCTGACTGATCCAGTCCTCTAAGTTGATTAATTAGGAAATATTGTAGGTCACTTTTTACCTACTGACTTCAAACTCCTTACTACTACTTTAAAACCTTTTTTCTATTCATGCAAACAGCATGAATAGAAAAAAACCCCACTGAGAGCTCCTTTTTATCTAGTGCAGTTCTTAAATCAATTTTCTAAATGCACATCACTCATTGGGCTCATCTGCTTCCTTAAGTGGACATGCTATGTAGATGTCAATTGATTTGCAGAAACCATTCAAGGCAAAATGGAGTTGGTGCAAGAGATTAGAATTTTGACCAAGTCCAGAGATTTCGGTTTGAGAGATGAACATTGCTGGAGCTCTGGTCCAATCAGAAAAGCTGAAAAATGGCAGCAGAGGCAGTAGAGTGAGAAGGAAGTACCAAAAACTTGAATTTACACACACATTTGAAGAGTAAAACATAGAAAAAGACAAAGTATGAGAAACATGTGAAACAGACACAAGACCTTGTAACAACATGCTATCCTGAAGAGGAGACGGCAATTATCAGAAGAATAAATCAAGGGGAGATGAGTCTGGATGTCAGGCTGGGCAGTTTAGATTAACAAGCAGGGCTGGTGAACTAAAATGAAAACATGTCTTAAATTGTTTTTAGATCCAATGTGATATTAACGTTTTTATATAAAATTGTTTCATTTATTCAGCGTTTTCCTCATGGGTTTGTCAACAAACATCTTGCTAAAATCAGGGTGCACACAATAGAAAACATAGAAATGCAACATACTCAGCGATTTTTCTCATGCAAGCAATTCTTATTTGATTTGATATTCTGTGTATAGCGTATGAACTGCCACTATCTTATCCCTTGGAAGTAACTTTTGACAACGTCACGTTAAAGGAACAGACACAAGTTTTCCAGCTAGCAGCTTCCTGGTGTTAAGCCAAATCAGTCCGATATCATCATCAATGATGTCTCATCAAGATTAAAAATATAGTCTTCAATAGATTCTTAATCGATAGCAGTGTAGAGCTCGTTGCCAAGTGCTAAATGTACTGTATTCTTGCAACAGATCATCTTTTTAATGTTACACTCACCGGAATCAACTGGATTCAATAGAATAAAAGGGTTCTGATACAGAGCTGGCTATCCCTGTAAACCAAAAACAGTAGACGAGTGTTTACACATACAGCTCAAGATGTTTTGAATGTGTCCGATGAATATGAATGATCAAGTGTAGCCGTCATCATCAGTCTATAGTCTTTGTGTGCAATAAAACCAGAAATGCCAGCCCAAAAAATGTTAAATACAGTCAGAGTAGAAGAATGTTATTTCATATTTGCATTAACTCAGCTTGGCTCAGTCTGATACAGCAATCTGAAGAAGCTCTGCTTGTGTGGGTAATAGGAGAGGTTCTCAATCAGTGCACATGTTTTCGAGCAGGTGTGTGTGTAAGTGTGTGTAGGATATTGTTAATACAGTTCCACCATTATGTAGATTAGCCCTATTCCCCTGAGAGCACCTTTACCGTTTAGAGCTTTCAATCACTTGCCAGTTTATGGGACTTGGGTCAGACACACACATTTATCATCATTCACAAACACACAGCCTGCATACACACATCAGGTCCTGTGCATAATTGTTCCTGTTATGTATATACACACCGAAGATCTCGTCTCATGCGTTTCAGGCCAAGGACACTGACTGGATCCTGGTCCATTTCCAGCTCCCTGGTTTGCTAAATGTCTCTGCATGGTATTTGTTTACGCTGCCAGCCTTCCACAGTTTTTGCATGTGCTTTATACACGTGTGTAGCAGGGTAATTGAGTGACTAGTTTCAGATCTGTGTGCTGATTGCATTTGAGCGGTAACAACAGGCCTGGTTTTAATCACAAACTTTTGATCGATTCTCTTTCGAGCTACAAAGAAAACAAAAGAAAAACAAAGACACACACACACACACGGCTAAATTCATCCACCTCCATTCGTGCTCCTTATCCTTCAATCTGGTGATGCATTGCTTTGATTCCGTTTGCAATTCACCAGCATTTTTACATGTAAATAAGCACTCTCTTGTAGAGCCAACACAGGCAATAAACATGGGGGAACATCAGCTTTTACATCTGAAGCAGGATAACATTTCCATACTGGTTCCTTTATCTTTCAGAGATTGGGAGCGCGACCTGAAGAAATGGGCTCTGATGACACACAGAAGCGATTGTTTCTGACAGGATGAGTGTACTCAGTTCTGAAAAGACCAGGATGTCATGCAGTAATGAATTATTGCTGATCGTCAGTCATACAGCACTTGAGCATGTCATGTGAGCTTGATATAATAAAGCCTTGATCGTAATACTTGTCTCACTATATCGTGGAAGAAGCAAGATTTGTTACTACATGAGAAGTGCGTCAGAAAAATCCAATACAAATATCAGTCCATCAGTGAAGGCAATTAGATACAAGCTATAAAATAATGACGAGGACAAATATGTGCTTTTTCTGTCATGGCAGCTCTGTCTCTGCCTAATAAATTACAGCATTTGTATCATGAACTGTGCACAGTTGTGATCGTTTCTCAGCCAGCTCTGGTCAAGAGGTTGTGATGTGCTGAAATAGCCATTTTATCATGTCCACAAAACCCCACAGCCTTAGGGTTTACTGAGACATGGCGTCGTTTTATAGCAAAGGGCTGCAAATGAACAAGAATCAACCTCTGAGTGGTTGCTCCAGTGAACTCCCTGTTTCCCTTCGGCTATGAAATAATGCACAGGATCTCTTGCAGCTTGAAAAATGCATTAAAGCAAGAGTATTCAACATATGACATTGTGATGCCATCTGTGATTATATAGCACAGAGTCCTAATTAACTTGGTAATGGTGCTTAAAAAATGTCACACATTCCAAGATCTCTCATTTGCTTAAAGTAATTTCATGCTCTGAAGAACTTATTGCTTACAGAACAGTGGTTTTAAGTAATTTTGAACAGTTTTCAATGTAATTCAATTAAAGCAGGACAGCTTACTGGATCTGAGTTATTTACTGTAGTTTAATATCTTACCTCTTTGAGTTATAGTGAGAAATGTGTGTATAGTCAGAATAATCTTAAACTTTTCCTCTACGCCAAACTGATTTTTTTTGTATGCGACTCAAACACTGTACATTTACATGTGAACTGATCCTGTAATGTCAGTAAGACTTCCTGTAGCTGCTGGCCTTGTGGTTTGTCGTGAGATTGATGGACTATCATTATTCAGTTCTGCTCCACCTGCAGCGCAGCATCATGTTAATTGTCCTGTCTCCTTTAATGTCACCTCAGAGAGTCAGCTGCCAGTGTCACTTTGGATTTCCTTTCTTCGACTGTGTGGGCTTCTGTGCTCAATACTGTCACTGAATTATATGTCAAAACCTCCAGTTTCTTTCCAAATAGTTTTATAAAATATTTGAAATATGTCATTATTTTAATGACATATTTTTTTCAATGACAGTTTTTCAATGACATATTTTTTGTCTGTTTTGTTTATGTGAACAATATCTCCAGCTGAGATATTTCAGCCCAATATACAGCCCTTGCGGGGGGAAAAAATGAAGAGTCCACTGCACTGAACCCATTGAAACCTCCTGGTTATTCCACCAAATATTGATTTTTGAACTCTTCCTGAGTTAAAACATTAGTATTACTGTTTCTAAATGAATATGAACTTGTTTTCTTTGATTCATTTGAGGAAGGAAAGCAGTGCAGCGATTTCATTATTTTGACCAGTTCTCATTTTCCGCAAAAAAAAAACAAAATTTTTGCTTGGAATTTCAGAGACATGTTGTCAACAGTTCATAGAATAAAAGAACAATGTTCATTTTGCTTAAATGTATACCTACAAAAGGTAAAATCTGGGAAACCGATCATTTTAAGTGGTCTCCTACTGTTTTTCCAGAGCTGTATAGGACAAGACATTTTGGCATATGGTGTAGCGCCATTGCTCCTCCACATTAAGAGGAGTCAGCTGAGGTGCTTAAGATGTTTAATCAGGACGCCTCCTGGATATGGCTGCTGTTAGCCTGATGACCTGATCTTGGATAAGCACAAAAAGATGGATGGTTTTGAAACATTGGAACTTCTTGCATCATTCCAGGATTGAAAGTTTGGCATAGTAACAGATCTGATGGGGATGATTAAAAAGCTTTATTTTGTGGTTACTAAAATCTTGAAGGTGTATGGCTGGTCTTTATCAACTGATGAAGCAGTCAGGCTGGGACAGGTTGGTACGATGATCCTTTTGGGTTAAAATCACGGTCTGTGACCTCTGGCTCAAAGCTCTTCATATTTTCACCTGCAGTCCTCTCTCTGCATAAATAGCTCTGCATATATTGGCCTTCTCCTCAGCTCCTACAGAAAGCACATTGTCTCATAATTATGTTCTATTCCTAGGAGACACTGAACGTTACACGGTTATGGTAATTTCGGAAATTAAAACACCCAGAAAGGGAAAGTGAGACCTGCCTACTAATAAGTTGGAACATTTATGGATAAACATATTAACTCTAACAACATCCTGCCAGACATTAGTAAATTGCTAGTTTCTAACGTGCAGCCCCAATTAACCTCACATATGGCAACAGTGCGAGCAAAGATAAGAGTCTAAAATGCCCAATTTAGAAATTGCATTAGTTTAGATATGTCTCAGAAAGAAATCAACTCTGATAGGCCAATAAAACAACTAACTACTGCTGAAAGATTTGCTTCGTGTTGCTTAAACACTTATTACATAAAATTGAATTGTTTCTCCGGAAAGTAAACCCTTTGGGTCTGTGCCCTAAATTCTTGCTCTATGCTCTTTTTTTTTTTTCCTGGGGAAAAAAAAGTTTAAATCAGGCCATCCAGAAATGTTACTATTAATAATTAAATTATAACTTGAAACTAGTTTTAAACACATTAACCTCATTAATATTAATGTAAACCTCAATACCAAAATATGTTTCATTTGGTGGCTTTAGGTGCTCCTTGAACCTTTAGTTCAGGCAGCACAAACTGGGAAGCCAAATGCAAAAGGCTCCACGGCTCTCATAGAATAGAAACCCCATTTACCTTTCCTGTTTCTTACACATCAACATCTGGGGCAAAATGCTCTCTTGCTGACTAATGCCTCTTGCCCATTGCCAGGTGCCATTGTAATGAGATAATCAATATTTTTTCCTTAACCCATCACTGGTCTAAATGTGGAGACTGATTGTTGCAAAGCTGCACACAAGTCTCCATTACTCTTATGTCAGGAATCAAAATGAACACGTTGCCATTAATATTTGTTTGGCTGTGTTTTTTGTCTTGCATTAACATTTAAAGAGTGTTACAAAATAAAACATCATAGGAATCAAAATCTTTAAAAATATTAGTACCATTGGGACTGGTTATGTGATTCAATCATATTTCTGAAATAAAAATCAATAGGCAATAATACAATAAGATTTGTATGATTATCCTAATTAGTGTTACAGAAGTTAACACGCAGGTATGTTGTTCCACATTGTTTTAACATGCATATTTTAATGTATAGGGAGCTCAGACTGCCACAGATTTTTAAAAATTTGTTACATGAACTCGACAATGTGCATAATTTATACACATAGAAACGAAGAATTATTCAAACGTTGCAGCAGGAGCCAAATGATACTACTAAATGTCACAGCACACTATGTACATGCTCTGTCTGCACCAACGAAGATTTAATTAGCTAAGTAAGATTGCTCTATATAGCAACTTTTTCTGCTTTTGTAACTTTGCCACAACAGTGTTCAGAAAGCGCAAAGTGCAAGACTGGAGTATGAGACATGTTAGAGGTAAATAAAAACTCAAAAACAGCTATATAAGATCTGAAATACTCAAAATACTGCAAAAATTGTAATTGTAAAAGTGTAATTCAGCTCATAGTTATTTGACCACTTGGGGGAAGTCCTACACAGTGCAAATGGCATAAAATTTCATCACAAGCTGGCCAGATAAACATTAAGCATGTAAAATGTGAGGAAATAAAAGATGGTGACACCAGAATTAACTCACTCAATTTTTACAAAACCCCCTCCCCCATCATTTTGTATCCATATTTCACAGCCAAACGTTGTGGTTTCCCTAATGTGGATGATATCAAATCTTCACCCGTCATAGCGTGTACCTGCTCTTGACTTACATTTTCTCAGGTCTTTGATGCCACATTTAGAATAAGAGCCATCAGGAATGCATCAGTCGTGTGCAATGACTGTGATCCGTTTATCATCAAAAGGTGTCGACAAGACAACTTCATTCTCTGATTCAAATTACAAACTAGATTGAAGACATCTTGGAAATAACCTGATGTGGATGTGAGTAAGAACTACTGTGGCAAAAGTAAAGCTTCTACTTACTTTCCATGGAGCGAGATCATTTGCTCATTCTAATATTGTGATTTTTATTAGGGTTCACTGAGACTCTCTGTTTTTCTGTAACCTCATTGATCCACAACTGCCAGATATGAGGCAGAAATTCAGGACTATTAGAATGGAAAACTCATTTATCCCTCCTGTGTTCAGCGTTGTGATTTTTATAGCTATGGTGATGCAGGTTATTATGTTTTTATTTATGACTATATTAAACGTATCGCTTTCTTGGGAAAACTAAATAATCTTGCAAGAATAGAAATACTTCTTATTTCACAACATCAAACTTCAATATTTTTGTGTTTTCTGCAAAAGACCAACACGCAGTGAGGTAAGGCTACAGCTACTGCATATGCGACAGTTTTCGTTTTGGAGCTGAAAATGTACCAGAGCACATGACTGATAACAAATCTAAATGCATGCCACACTATTCAGATAATTATTTAAAAAAGTTAAACTAAATATAATTTTCCTTATCATTCCGATTATATTCTACTTTGTGTTGGTCTATCACTTAGAATCTTATTTAAATTTTCAGAAGTTTCTGATTTCAACCTGACAAAATGTGATTTTCTTTTCTTTTTTTTTTGTATTTTGTTTTTTTTTACAAAGCAGTGTGTGTCTCCACAGTGAGGAGGTGAAGCATAGGTAGGGCTGAGGGAGGCGGTAAGACCCAGAGGAGGAGTAGTGAGAGAGACAGACAGAGAGAGAGAGGTGGGAGGAGAGACGAGGAGGAGCGACTGCCTTCACTATCGGCTCTATGTGTTGCCGCTCATGGTGTTAGCACACCAGTGTGTGTCTCAGCCTGCCGGCGCGAGTGAGTGCATTGCTGTGCAGCTGTGTGTGTGGATGCGTGTGTGACTCCGGCGCTCTCTCTGCGTTGCGACAGGTGGAGATGACATGACTGCGCTCGAGAGGAAGAAAGCAAAGGACCTGTAAGGGCTTCACACACATTTCACACAGATTCCTTCACACCTTTACATTCTTCCCTCCACTTCTCGGACAAGATAAGTTGCCGACAATCTGGCTTATCAACAAGACATCCTCCAGCTGACTTTCAACTTGTTTAGAAAGAGAACCCACACAAAAAAATTAGGCACAAAGTGGTCCTGACTATCGTTCTTTATTTCTGCAGACGTGGTCAGCAAGTGTTTCTGCGTCCTGAGGAAAGTTCAGTCCCGGCTCTGGGCACCAGGCAGTCCACCACGTTGTCCGAACAGCTCCAGGTAGGGTCTCCTTGCCTCTTCTCTTCAGCATCCTTTTTCTTGCCTAAATGTTGTTGTAACAACTAGAACAAATGTAAAAAGAAACCGAATTAAAAACCCTTCACACTTTCCTCCTCTCCTTTCCCCCACTCATTTTCCAAAAATGAAAACTTTTATTCTTTTAGCTACCTTTTATCCCTTCCTCTGTCCTTCATTCAGACACTTTTCTTTCCTCTTCACCTCTTCTGCCTTCTCCATCTTCTTTTGTATTTGCAAGTGTTAAACTTCTGTCTGGAGGAGGTAAGTTTAAACTTCTGTTTCTGCAGCTTTCCTTCAGGATCCGAACAGTGAGAGACGTTCCTTTCTCTCTCTCTCTCTCTGAGTGGGCGTGGGTTTGTGTGTATGAGAGACAAAAAGCTCCCACAACAGCGGAACAGATAAAACATAAAGCATCCACGAACATAAAAGACAGGAAGTTAGACAGTTACCTCTCTGAATCTCTGATGAGCAGCTCAGCATCATGATTTGTGTCTCTTTAGGGAATTGTGTGTTGTCCATTTAAAGTCATGCATTCTTGCTGATCACTAAAATGGAATTTCATTTTGATGTCTTGTGTTTTTTTGACTAGCACACCAATACTTGAAACTTGGAATTGCTGCTTTCTTGTTTCCTCACTTATACAACGTGTCTTTTGTGCACGCACGCAAAAGGAGCTTCTGATTTATTTTGCTGCAGGATATAATTCTGGCAGTGACATTGAAAAAAAAACTATTGTTTGATTGGCTACCAGTGTCGGCATGTTGTGCTTAGATCCAATTACCTAGACCCAATACCATGCATGCTTACTGAGATGCAGGTACATGTTTGTATATTGGGGCAAAGATGTATCCATGCAGTCTATTGCGCTTTACACAGTAAGATGTCGAATGTGTGTGTTACTGTCTCTTTCTGCAGCTGTGTACCTGTTCTGTTTGTGCAAATACTTTAATAAATCTGTCAACATGTGCTTGCCAGTCAAGATTTACGCTCTTTTCTAAAATGGCATTTTATTCACATGCATCTGCGTGTTTTTAGTTTCGTTACAGTCCGAACGCACCTCCGCGTCAGGGCCTCTTAGACGTAATCCTGCAGCCAGCTTGCTTTGTTGAAAGTCCAGTTGGGCTGCATTCCTTTCTCTTGTGCCGTCTTGTTTTTATGGTTGCTCCACTGCTGCTTGTTCAGAATCGGAGCCCGTCCGAACTGTAACACCTCTTATTTGGCTGCAGGTAAGCACCGTCACTAGTGGAAACAGCCTAAAATGATGTGATGCTGGCTTCTTCTGCATCAAGAACTGTGGAAAAAGAGATTAGTTCCTACTTGTTATCGGCAGGAAAATACTAAAATAAAGTATTTTGTTTTGGACACTTTTCTGCAAAATTTAAGAAAAATCCTGAAATATTTAACTGATGTAATTTGGATCCTTGTCTTAGACCTTTCAGTCATTTTGGGAGTTTAAGGGATTTATTTTTTGAACAACACCAGAATAAAACTTCAGAGCATATTTGTTTTGCCTCTACCAGCTGTTATGCAGTGACAGGTGAGGTGCAACCTGGACAACCCTTCACAGAAACACAAAGATTCATGCTTACACACTCGTTCCTGGGATTAATTTCAAATTAACAGTTAGTTTAACAAGAATAAGTTAATCAAAGACTCTGAAGATCATCAATGCAAGTATGAGGAGAAACATTAAAAAAGGAATTAGGATGCCCTGCACAATTCAGAGACAACAGTGCTAACCACCTCGCCGCTGTGGTGCGTAATCTCTGTGCAGCAGCTTTTTCAGAGTCACAGGGGGACAGCCCCATCTTTCAGGTTTACGCTCTGGACAGGCCATTAGTCCATCAGAGACACACAGCCCAGGATGCTCACACTTCCTCCTAAGATCCATTTATAATCACCAGATAACCAAACATGTGGGAAGCCTTCGCAGAGAATATCCACACATCCACGGAGAGAACAGGCAAACTGCACACAAACTGCGCTGGAACAGTGTGAATTTAGACCAGCAAAGTTAAGCTCATGTCAAATAAATCCCACTATGTTCATTTATTGCTGAATTTCTTCAAAAAGCAGATATGATTCAAAAACTGTGCTGAGATATCAGTCTTTGTTGTGTAGCTGTTGAGAAAAGCCAGTGACTGTCTTTGTTGGCAGGTTTTCTGTTGTCATGAATACTTCATGTGTTTGAGTGCATCCACACTATGAGAGAATAAAATAACTGTAGTGGTCAGCAAATAGAGCATTCAGCTTGAACCCAGCAGTTAATCTGCTGGAGGTTTATGCAAGTATTCGATCCCCGTTATGATTAAATACATTTCTATCAATTAGTATGACTGTGGCTGGAGTTCTTGATGCCTGTCTCCAATTAAGTTAGAAAGCAAATTTTTGTTCTGTGGTTGAAAGTTAGGAGTACCTGTAAAAACTCAGGGAGTACATGCAAACTCTGCACGGAAAAGAACTGACTAGGATTCAAACCAACAACTTTCTGACTATAAGGCAACAGTGGCAAAATTCTGCCTCTGACCAATATTAAGATAATATAATTTTGCATTAAAAACTTGCAATCATTTACATTTTGTGTTATATGAGAAAATACTCTCTCAAAAATGATGACAATTATTCCAGAGACCCTCTTTATGATTTTATCTTTTATTTTAAGAGCAATAAATGCAAGATGTTTCAAAACTCGACTCTAGCTTTTTACTTAAAAGCTTTCTAACTTAATTATTAAATATAATAATAAATGGTCTGACTACCTGCCAGTTTTTTTTGTTGTTTTTTTTTTTTTTTTTACTACTTCATAAACTGGTTAGAGTTTTTCTTGGAATATAGTTTATAGCCTGAAAAAAACTATATTACATATGTTTTGATGTTTGTAAAATAATCCACAATGTGAAAGAATATTTAGTCCACTGTTAAAGGAGGAGAGTTTATGTCAATGATTGAGCAAAGGTTTCTGTTCAAAGCAGAAAAAAGATGTGATAAAGTAAGGCTGAACTTGGTTAACCAAAGTGAAGATAAAGCCAGTCTAAAGTTATAAATGCTAAACAACTCGGTCAAGTGGGTTTGTTTGTGTTCAGAGTCTTTGAGGCAATAAAAGCAGTGGAGAAATCTCTGCTCAGACCTCAACAGGACAGATGTGAGGATTCTGTCAGAGAATCACTGTGGCTCCTATTAGCATTTATTTCAGACAGAGGAAACTTATAGTTTCAATCTTGCAACAATTAACCATTTGATTTCAGAGTGGTGATATACTTTCCATCATCCCTGTGGGCCAGTGAATATATCCGTTGAGCTCCTATTACACTTCATCGTGTCAATTTCATTTTGACCAGGTTTCCTTATTTTACCAATTTTCCTTTGATGGAAAAAAACATTATCCGTGAGCTGAATATTTTAGATGGAAAAACTCAGAGTGAACAAATACGAACATGAGCCTCTTAATTATTGTTGTGTATGTGTGTGTTCAACAACTGCGCGGTCATGCCCCAGATAGTGCAAGCCTAATAAAAAAGGGTTGCGGTTGCATAGACCAGGTTTAGCTTGCTGAAGTTTGCCTTCTGCCGTGTTATCGTTTACAGTCTGCAGGCATAAAATGTTCTCTGTGCTCTGACTTCATAGCTGAGGTTCATCAAAAAGGTAGATTTTTCTTATGGGAATAAAGACATAAGTGTTGCATTAGCGGCGTCAAGCGTGTCCTTGCCTGTCCGCATCAACACGCCCGTCTCCGTTAGAATTATTAAAGAAATGTGACCACAAAAATGTTGCATATATAATTACCAATGAGCATGAGAAAAAGAAAATTACTCTCAAATACACTGAGTTCTTATTTACAGTGCATCCAAAAAGTGTACACACCCCCTTATGGCTAAAAATGAGTTAAAAAATAAAATAAATAAATCCTCTTAACTTATTTAAAATCCTATTTTCACCTGTAACATCAAAAACATGAAAACTAATTAAGATGTTTTTATGCAAAGAAATGAAGACCACAGAGAAACTATGAAACGTAACATTTCTACAAAACTGTCAGAAGAGCACAAAGAAGCCAACACAAAAGATCAAGCAAGTGCAGGTTGTTTTACATTTGACAGCAACCTTCTGAGGTTTCCAATAAATTAATAAAACATCAATCAATCAAATTTATTTGTAAAGCACAATTCAGCAGCAAGGGTGTTCAAAGTGCTTTTACATCATAAAAACACAAAAATGAGAAGTCATAAGACACCGCAGAGTCAACAATCGAGAAACCCAGTAAATATTTTACATTTTGTAAAAGTAAATGTGTGCAAAAACAGGTCTGGTTAAAATCTCAAGCAGTCTTGAAAACGTGGTATGAGCTGATAAAAACATTTTTTTAGCCACTATTCTAAAAGATGCACTTGAAAAAGCACTAAACACCACATTGGTGGTGGCAGCATTATGCTACTGTGAAACAAATGGATTTTATTTTCTGCGTCATTGCAAGTACAGAAACACACAAAAAAATTTAAAAAAAAAATAAAAAATTGTAGAAGAAACCTAATGTTGTAGAAAGGGCTTGCCAGAGTCCTGACAGAAACTGAACATCTTCTGTCCACAGTTGGTCACAATCTGATTTGGAAACTTTTGATTAGACAGTTTGATGAAATTGAATTATTTAGTGGTTCCATAAAGTATTTTAAGTTTCTGTGCACTCATGTGGGTTAGTTATTCTTTACTCAAATTGCAAGATTTGTTATTCCATGACATTGTTCAGATTATTTGTGACATTGAAAGTGGAAAAGGTTTTCAAATAGTGGATCCCTACTTTCTAACACAGATGTGCAGACTTTTCATACACGTCGTGAGTGTTTTCCGTCTGTTCATTGGATACGGGAAGTAAAAGACAGAAGCTGAGCTGAGTGATTGGTAAAGCTATTGCTCCATCAATGTCACTTTATTTTAAGCTCAGTCTACACACAGTCGAGCTTGCTTCAGTGCCTGAATAACATAAATAGACGCTTTCACTAAAGCAGCAGGTGACCAGAAACAATCGATTTGTCAAAATATGACTTCAATAAACCAGTGAAGCTCCCACTAATGCCCCGCATTTTCAGCTGGAAGGGAGACATGAGAAAGCAACAACTTTGCCCTTCAAATCTGATGTGGCCTTTTCAGTCTTGCATAAAACTTACCTATTTTTTTCCCCCTACTGTTCCTATGGTTAATGTGAGAGTAGCAGCAGTGTGGCTGCAGCGGTGAGCAGTACACACAACCCAGCGCAATAACACACCGTTATGGTTTGTTGTTTAAGTGAGCAAAGTCTAAGTTCAAAACAAATTATCTCTATTCTTTGTAGAGGATACTGTGGTGTGATGCAGTATGTGAGCGGGTGCAGGTGCTAGTGTAAGTTAATGGATTGTGACTCACTGTGCACCATCAAATAGCTACTGTGTCATTCAGCCCTTAAAGCCTGCTATAGCTGCATTCTCTAGTTTGATTTAATGCGATTTATTTCAGTGAAAATTTCTTGAGCTTGGCTTTTTATATAGATGACGTCAATGAACAGCATGTCATTTCCTTTGTATGCAAAAAATTACACCTCAGTCAGACTTGAAAGTGGAAATGTAATGGTGTTAATGCAAAGAGTTTGAGTTGCAGAGAAGCGTTATAACTTTTTTATAACTGCAGCTTCCTTTACATGCAACTTTAAATAGATCCTATCTCCTTAATGGGACTAGAAGCTCTGATTTCCTTACTTTATCTTTTTAATACATAACAATTTAGCCCAGTGAAACTCCAAATCTTGAGAGTCTGACAGATAATATCCACCAAGTATGCGTTCCCACAATTGGGTTTTATTGCATTGATCTCTGGTGTGCTGAATGAAACTACTGGGTGCGGAATCCATAATGTTCCTCAATTTTTGGAGTCATTCTTCGATTTCAATCCCTCGAGGAGTCCAATGATTACCAGTGAGATGTGACATGCATGAGCCGAGGCTGCAACTGGAGCAAAACGGGGAAATGTGCAGCGAGATGACAGCTTGAATCGATCGTCCGCTTGGTGATGGCAAAAGGCAAACTGGGATGCACTTCAGTTGATCTGGAGCCCATTGCTGGTTGACCTAGTTGAGTGAATGTCTCTGTGGAGTTTTATGTCGAGGAGAATAATTATTTATTTGAGGTATTCATTTACCAAATGTCATCGTTTCAGTTAAGATCAATTCTCTTTTCAATGCAAGCATCTATTCAGATTTATTCATGTGTTTAGATTCTCTTTTTATGATCTGCAAACCTGCTTCAGGTTGAAGAATCAATGCATCTTGTCATAGAGTGGGTTTTTTGCAACTAAAGTGGCAGCGATGCTGGTCAATTCTTTGATAGTAAGCAACATTTTAGAAAATTTTTGAAAATTTTACATACAGCAATTTACGCACCATCTCCTGGAACACCACTGGGCAAAGTTACTACATCCACAATTGTGCACAGGCTTGTAGTAGCTATATTGCTTTTTCACGTCATCTATGGGGAAGAAATAAACCAACTGCAAGGCAGCTGAAAGGGTGTAATGGCTAAAAAAAAACGTACTGATAACAAAGTCTCCATCTCAAATTTAAGTTGATAATATGAAGGTTTACATCGAGATTTATCAAATGAGGCAATCAGGAGGAAACACAAAGCAGAAAAAGAAATCAAGTAATAAAAAGTTGTGCAATCAGTTGCTTGGAGATCAGGGATTTAAGAGTTTGAGCTCAGTTGCCACAACGCAGACAGTTTCTGACAAAAATGTGACACTGTAATTCACTCCGATCAGCATTGTTCTGACAAACATTAGCATGCATCAGAAACCTGAACTCCCATCTCCCCCTACAGCTGGCAGAGGCAGTAGAAATCTTTCCTTTACATGATCACTGTTTTTTACTGCACTTCAGTAGTAAGATTGTCAAAAAGTTATTTTGAACCTATTGATACTAATAAATATTAACAGGTTGCAGGTTTAACATGGCAGTCATCCTCATGTACTGATATTTTTTCTTTTACATTGTAGAAAGGCCTGTTTGTCATGGCTTAAAAGTACAAAATAGCATCTTTTGACTTTACAGTCAGTCCCAAGAATGTATGACCTATGATATCGGATCATTTTATGTCAATGAAAAAAAAAAAAGAATTTGAATAACTTCTTTAAAATAAAGTTCAAATTCCAACTATTATTACTGTGAAATATAATTTGGTTTTTGTGTTCCATATTATTTTTGTTTTTGTAAAATATTGTTTTTAACAATATATTTATATTTTAAGTATGAAACAAAAGGTGTAGACTTGTAATAATTGAAATATTGTTTAAAGCATATTGCAATAATTGTAAAAAGTATATATTATATATTTATAGCATACAGAGCTCTACATTTCAACATCTAGTCTTACCTGTGTTACCTGTGTTTTATCTATATTTCAGGAGTTCATTGCAGCTCTATTATGTTTATAAGTGATAAATACTTCCTAACTTTTTGATGATGGTAAAAGTAAAGTAAAAAGGTCTTAATTTATTTTCTGTAAGTTCCAAATTTAGCATTCATTTATTGGGTCCATCAAGTCCTATTGTTTGATCCCATTGGCATCCTTACTGTTGAAGGGCTCACTGTGGCTGAGTGATGTGAATCCAAGCACAGCAGGGTGGATGTTTTACATTACGAGAGCGCAACGTTGCATTATGCACTGAGAGGTTCAAGCCCAAAGAGGAACTTAGCGCAGCACAGTCCGCCGTGCTTTGCCTGCCATGGCGCTTTGGATCACATACTGTGATGAATGACCACAGACACAAGGGCACCTTCACTTCACAAAAATCCTCTGAGAGTGCTGTATACCTGTGTGTGTATGTGTCAGGGTTAGCATTTTTTCCCTTTGATAAATGGACTGCATTATTTAGTGCTGCTGAATTTTATCTCAAGTGTATCCCTGCAGGATATTGAACAAGTGCTTCTCCTCGCGTTCCTTGCTTGCTTGTGAGTGTGACGTTTGCTTACATGCACAAACACACGCCATTGTTGGCATTGTTGGATAGTTGCTGTCAAAGCCCTCTGGTGACTTGCTTAACTCTCAAGAATCAAAATAGGCATTTGAGGATTCATCAATTACTCGGATAGCTTAACTTGATGGATTCCTTATCAGATCGATGAGTCAGTGGTCAAAATAAGCAATTCAAGGAGACAAGAAATTCCAGTTGTTGCAGAAAAAAGCTAAGAACCTAGAAATCCTCCTTTGTAGTCAGGCAATTACCTTTTTTCTTATCAAAATCTGATAAAATTGTAGTTGAGGAGAGGAAAATTCTGGACAAAGTGATTTTTGCTTTTTTTTCTCTCTTGATGGGACATTTCAAGTTTCAGAGGAGACCTTGTTACTTTTAAATTGTATCTCTCTGGCTGCTGGAAATGTCTTGCAGCATTTTTTTAGGGGTTTGGGGGATCACAGTCATTACAGAACAGAGGTTGTTGGCTCAAAATGCATTGTTCTGGTCCTTCCCTTCAATTTGACCACTGGCTCTGTGTTTCCTTCTGGTAAACAAACTTTTTCTATGTTCATGAAACAAATATTCTAAGATTCATTTATGGATTTTAAACTACAATCTAAATATATACTGGATACCTGTTTTATGGATTCTTTTTGAAGGTTTACACAACCCTGCTGCTCAAAAGCATTTTGTTTTTTGAAAGTCGTCCCTTTTAAAGGGACATAAGCAAGCATTCAGTTGGCAAGACGCATTATTTCACAGATTTCCTTACTGTCATGCTAATGTATGAATAAAATATTTGTTAAAGTCTCTGGCTTTATAACAATACAATGTAACAATTGTATAGCCCATATAGCCCATTATTTTGTTGATAAAAATATTTTAACTTGACACATCTAAATTTGTCTACATTGGTTTTTAGAAGGCATAGCGGAGGAGCATTTACCTTCTATTTTGCAACATTACTTGTAATATTACCTGCAGGCCTGATTCTGGCTTTAAGATGGGTTGTTGTTAGACATGACTAAAGTAGAAAGTAAACAGGATTAATTCGGAGGGGGAAAAATTGCACAAAGATTTTAAGAAGCATAATGTCCAGCCAAATTGCAGCCGTGCTGACTGAAACATTCGGCAAACAGTGGATGACGACCTTAAATATAGCAAGGGGTGATGAGTCCATGAGGAGACTATTGTCTCATCACAATAAAATGTTTAAGAATGTTTCATCGTAAACATATAAGATGAAACATTCTAGGTTTATAAATTTTGAAGTATTTATCAACTTGGAAAAGTGGTTCATTACAGCTGCAGTGAAACGTGTCTGACTAATCTTTGGTTTCTTCTTTCTTTTCTTCTCTTTACTTTTAAACTGTGAGGAGACAGAAAAGGAGACCGATAAAGCCATGACAACCAGAACTTTTGCTAAAGTATCTGCAGTTTTAATTAACTTCAAAAATGTTCCAAACACACTTTAGCATTGTTAGGTGTTCATTCAGAAAAAATGTTAGTTTCATTTGGTATGCTAGTGAAGGACAAGTCGATTCTTCTTCTGTGCTGCCTGCATTCCTTTAACTGTACAATTAACTTTAACAAGTGAGTTCCTCAGCTCTGGGGCAACAATGAAAACGTGACCTTGGGAGATGGCTTTTATCGGGCCAAAGGCACATCATTATTTTCAAGCTACATACAAAAAAACAAACATTGTCACATTTTAAGATTAAAATGCTGGTGTCCATTGAAAATGTTTAATCACATGAATCCACTCGTGCTTTTGTGGGTTAAAATGAACTGGGCTTCATTAATACATGGTTTATGTACATTTCAGTGAAAAGTTCTACTAATCTGCATCTTTATGGAGGCATAGCTTTGAGGATAAAGATTTGGTTGGTTTTGTTTTCTAATAACCTGCTGTCTTTGTAATTGAAATCAAATACTTTTATTGCTTGTTTTCAAAGAAGCAACAAAAGTTCAAAGTTCTCTTTAAAATCATTAAACGCTTTTTAGCATTTCGTGTTATTTTTTTGATTTTCAGGCGTCTAACACAGTTTGGAAGATCAGTGTTACTAAATGTAAGCATCAGTCATAGCATGCATTACGTATAGAGTGTCGACACACCAATGTAAGATTTGCAAAACACTCAATATTTTCAAATCCAACATGTTCCAAGAAACGCAGACTTGCTCACAAGAATGAAACAGAAAACATAATTTAGGAATATTCCAAGGTTTACATTAAACTGTCGAATTACTGTAACTGAGATAAATGCATTATATATTTTTTTATACAGTTTAAGCCATCCTAATGACAGTGTATACAGTATATTTAGTAAGATTTCTGGAAGTGCTCATTAGCTTCTAAATAGGTAGCAATTATAGAAACACTGCAAAAGCATCACAGTACATATATAGAATCTTATGTGCTTCATCTTCTCTTTTATTCACCTCTAAAAAAAACTTGGCTGCTCCAAGTTGTTTTTCAAACAAAAAACAACTTGGAGCATCTCTTTGCTGTTTTATATGCCAGTGAAAAAAAAAAAAAAAAAATCATCCAAAACTTAAGGTGGGTGGCCTGCCTATGCTCTTCTTTTTTTTTTTTTTAAAGCAAGAAGAATAGTTGGTTCTCTCTTCATCTGGCAACACTGCAGGAGCTCGACGTCATCAAGGCCAAGTTAGATAAAAATGTGAGTGCAGAGGCAGGAGAGAAGCAGCATGACTAATAGACAGATACTGAAGCACAAGAACAGCAACATGTGGGGGAAAAGCAGAACATGGATAGGAGGCTGGGTAGTTAGACTGATGGATAGATGTAGCCTCCATTTACTTCCAGGTTTGATGCCTCCCTTACTCTTTTCTTAAGTTGCAGCCCTTCTGTTGAAGTAATTGAACATTACTGAATGAACACTTGAATTGAAAAGAGAACAAAAGGCTAGCGGCAAAGAAAAGAACTGAGGAAGTGTGTGAAAGAACAGCCAGGGAGGAGGTGTCAGTGTGTGATTTCCCAGAGGAAGAGAACCGAAAGAGGGGGGCGTGTCTCTTTGACTCTCACTTTGCTGCTGTCCATTTATGTGCTGCTTTGGGTGGAGATGTTGCTCTGTTGTGCCCAGGAGTATTTGACCTTCATGTATCCCTGTCATACCTTTGTATTCTTTCAGATAAGAGTTAATATACCCAACGCAAGTTTCTGTGTGTCTTTGTGTGGGCATGTCTCATAATGAACCTTTGTGCGCGGTTGGCAGATTTGCATGTTCCCAGGATGCGTTTGCATCTACAGGTAGGCGTGTTCACATGTAGGCATGTTTTTATTCCTTTTTAGATCCTGGATGTCTGGCTTACTAATATTGATCCAATTCTGCTATTAATGGAAATTGATCTTCCACTTTCCACACATACAGCACCCCCCCATACACACACACGCACACACCCCTACACACAACTTACACTTGAAATTTCCCATACAGGCCCAGAGGTCAGACTCCATCAGGCTTGTGCACTTTTTACTCTAAAAGCTCTGCTGTATCAAGAGGGATACACTGAGATGCGCAAGTGGCTTTTAGATATCCCTGTGGAGAGACTGACAGTCAACTGAAAAGGAAATATGAGCTTTTACATCTCTGCAGACACTCAATGTAAAAATGAACAGTGTTCTGGATGCAAAAGTGTCCAAACACCAATGTCCATGCGTCAACTATAAAAGTGTGTACATACTTCAACAATGGTGTTTACTCTTATGAAGTGTTGCCTTGCAACACTTCAGTGTGGGACTCAGACAGCTGCTAACATATTCATATAATAAATATTCTGAGAACCAGGTGACTTTCTTAAAAAAATAAGATTGTGTTGTTTGGAGCATATCGCAAAACCACCGTCCATTGTTTTATCAATATGTTACTCTTTAAACATTCTTGAATTAAATCTGAACAGATTTTCTTTAACATGTAAACATACCATGTTTATATTTGTGGTTGTGAAATATTAAAATCTTATAAAAAGCAAAGAAATACCTACATTAGGGAGAATTTGATTACCACATTAACAGTCAGATACTACCTCTGACTAATGTTGGGCCCTCAGATCACTGTTGTTATTTACTATAATTATCACATGTTATGATTTTAATGAAATATGCCTATAATTATCGCCTGCTTGAGCTCCTCAACATTTGATGGCAGCTGTAATCCTGGCATGAATGATTTGGTCACATTTTGCAGTTAGGTGCTTTCATACCGTTACCTCTCAATGTGAACTGAGAAAACATTTCAAAGGTGACTAATTTTAACAGAAACATCATAAATGAAAGACGTAAACCTTAATTGTCTCATACCATAAAGGCAATAGTACAAAAGGAGAAAATACTTGAACCTTCAACAAACAATGTCTAACACCAAGTAGAAGTTCCAAATTACCCATCCTCATCATTTTCCGTCTCTCTAGGTTAGTTTGATGGGTTTAGGACCCGAAGGATAATTTGCTGAAAAAGTGGCGTCTCATCATCGGGCCAAATGTCTTGGAGAAAGATCGTCCACGGTGTCACGGCTCAGCACACACACTGGCAGCTCATCGGAGAGGGAAGCAGAGCGACGTGCCACAAAGTGCACTGAGGCATTGCCTTTGGCATTTGAGTTGCTTGAAGGTGTCTCTGAAGATGAGCACCTGCAACGCAGCACCCTTTAGCATTTTAATAAGCAATTGGTTTCTGGGGGTGCAGCTACTGTTTTGATTTGGAGGATTCCCTCCACACAGCCCAGGGTGGAGGTCGGCTCTCCTTTGCACCTCTGACTCTGAATCAGTGAACCAGTTTTGCCTTCAGGCAAACCTATACACATCATATGGACACTGACGAAGCTGAAAATGTTTGACAATTAATCTCTGTGGGAAACAAATCACCTGTTCAAGTGTAACTTGGTGTGTAGTTTCAATCAAATCAGCTATTACAGACATCCCTGGTTTGAAAGTATTTAAGTTCTTAAATAGAGATATAATGAATTTTCCAGGCAACTGGTACCATTCTATAGCACAATCAAAAAATTCAAAAAGAATTTAAAGCAAATATGACTTAGCATTATAGCCGTATCTGAAGCCTCTGTCTCTAAAAGCTCGTACATGTTCTGACACTCCCCCTTCAGCACATCATCAATGCCTTTTTCTGCTGCTTTTTACATTTGTTCTTGGGAGGGTTGTAGTTTCTATGAGAAGCTCAGCAGAATTGAAGTTGAACCAGGTGTTTGTCAATTGCTGCTGCTTGTGACGAGGAGGTTTGTAGGGGACTGGTTTACAAAGGAGTCGCTGATGAGAAGAGACAAAAATCTTCCACAGCATTATTTATAGAAAAAGTCATCAACAAGTGAAGAAGATAAAGCGCTACAGTAACTACAAGAGGCTGTCAGCGACTCGTAAATGAGTTGCAGGGAGTTCTAGCAAGAACTGGTTCTACACATTTGACAGTGATCTGCTGCTTTCTTCATATGTCTTCTTGTCTGATTTAACTAGACTTTTTTGAAGGAGAAGAAGAAGAAGGAGAAGAAGAAATGGGAAGTTATGAACTGTTCCAAATATCAGTCAATTTGGTCTCGAATCCTCCAGGTGTGTTTTAGACAAATCTGAGGATGAAGATGGATTCATCCATCACAGAAAGCTCAAGTCACATCACAATCAACAAAAATAATAATTAATGAGAGAAAATTTAAATCTCCCAGCAGTTTGTGCTTCACAAAAGATCTTTGTATCTTTTCAAACAGCCTGATGGCTCTTTGGTGTTGAGCTAACAACAAAATTTTATGAGATTTTATTAGGATGTAAACTTCGATCTTTAAAATACTGGAAGCTGTTTGATTAATATTAATACAATCTGTTGTGGGTGAAACCCTATTAATAATATCTTAAATAATACATGTGAAGAAATATTTATTGCTTGACAAGAGCAAGCAGCTGGATATTCTTCTGCTATTCTTTTATTTCTTTGTTTTAATAACACTTTTTTGTAATAGCCTCCAAGTCAAATTGCAAACCCGTTTCTACAGTCAGAGCTGTGAGTCATATAATGAACTGCATCTGATGTGGTTTGGTATATGAGCAATGTATTTATTTTGTTTAAACCCTTTTAAATAAAATTGAAGCTGTGATTGTGCTATCGCAAGGTTAGCTTTAAAGAAAATTAAAAGAAAACTTCAGAAAATCAATGTAAAACTGCATGATTTTTGTTATTTTGAAGGATGTAGTAGTGAGTCTCTAAGGCATTCAGAAATGAAAAATTTGTCTAAAGAGAAGAAAACATTTTTCTGAAGGTTTTTTTACTTGATAAATACCCTGAGGAATATGTGACGTACTTTTGAATCCAACAAATATGGTAATTTATGAATGGTCAAAGTCAAAATCAAAAAAGAAATAAATAGTCCATCAAATCACATCTATTTGATAGTTGTAGTCAATATCAAATAAAATGTGTATTGTGGTCAACTCTTTGGTATGAGCCTTGCAAATAAAAAGTAAAGCTTTTGTTACTGCTGAATTAAACAACATGAAGATCCTGTTTCTGAGTTTATATATTCTACTTAAGCAATGCTTATGATTCCAGCCTTCAGCTGCTTGTCGACTTGTCTAATGTCATCTGCATCATGAATACTCTGCTGATTTCCTCCATCACAGTTTTCCTGTTGTCCACCATATTCAATCTGACATGTTGGTTTTGTATAGACAGAGAAAAAAAAAAACACACCTCTTTGAAATCTGCATATCGTTGAACTTGTTATAATTGTCTGTCCTTTCCTCTAAAGAGTTTTTCCATGTCATGTATCAGAGATGGGCTGCTATCCATTTGGAAGTGTGTAACTGCTGAGCCATTCGACAGGCGTGCAGCTCGGTGTGTGTGGTGTGTCATTCAGCGGTGCTTCAACTCAGTTAAAATGTCATGTTGATGCCCTGTTCGTCCTCCACTTTGAATCGCTTCACTTCAGAATACATTTGGACTTTTTCTTTTAGCAGACTTTGACCCTTGGGTTGATATTTACAGGCTTGAAATTTGTTTTGTCAGCTTGCATTTCAGTTAAACCACTAAAAAAAAATCCACATGAAAAGCATGTTGAACTAAATTGTTTATTGGATTGTAAATTGACAGCAGATCGCTGAAAACAGAGGAAATTGTTTGGTTGTTTTAGAAGAAACTGAATAACATATTCATACTCAAGTGTGGAAGCTTGTCTCATGTTTAACCCTGTGGAGGGAAACAGGGGAAAATGTTTTATTATGCAGTTTTATATAAACTCTTTAATTCAAATAAATATTTTATCAGGGCTGCAGTTTAAACTAAAAATGAAGTTTGAGCAACAAACAACAAAATGGCCGTCATTTTAATTTTTGTAGGGTAAATGTGCAGTTCCGTCCAAAGTATTTGGTTTTGGATGGAAGAACCTCCTAAATAAGTAGAACAACCATATATAATGTCAAGATTCTTTATAACAATATTGTTATCAAGATATTTGATGTCTGCAATATATATTCAATGTTTATGGGATGGCATTGAGAACAGAGAATATTATTAACTCTTCTACTACTACTTTTCATGGGAAACTTCAGAAAAAGATCTGGTATACAAACTGGAGATGGACCTCCATTCATGCTCTGACCTATAAATTGGCTCCAAACATGCAGCTTGCTTCTGTTAGGTCATTTTTATAATAATAATAAAATAATAATAATAATAATAATAATAATAATAGAGAGGCTGTTACTGCAGGACAATGCCTGGAGCCTGTTTGTCAAGTTTGTCTTGCAGTTTATATTTAATAAATTACTTAAAATTCTTTCTATTATGTAGCTGTGGGGAATGTGCACACAAAGATTTTTTTTTCCAGAATATTCTTCAAAATCAAAACGTTGATAACTTGGGTGAATAAGTTCCTCTATGAATTTGCCTATGCCTGGGTCAGTTTGCCTCACAACCCAGTTGCAGCACAGTGATAGAAGTAAAGAGCCCTTCATGAACATTTTTGTTGTGAAAATAAATCAAACACAGCTGCCGCACAGTTCTCCGACAGTAAAACTACATATGATAGTGTGTTTTTCTGTTTCACTCGTGAATTATGATCCACATCAAATCTTTAGTGAGTAAAACTGCAGCAAACCTGCTGAGCTGTATGCAAGAAGAAAAATCAGAGACTTCCAGGCAATTTGCCTACAAAATTGCAGGGTCTGGGTTGGGAAGACTGAAATGGCCAGATTCTGTTTACTAGAGTACAAACTTTACCACCCTGCAAAACAACCACATCGTCTGTCACAACTACCAAGAATGATTACCAAGCAGACTTAGTGTTGATTGGTCTGGTCAAATCGATTAGCCCTACAATGGCTGCACATGGATCATGATCCAATGCATGTTATTAATTACATCATGAGGTGTTAAGTGCACTGCAGCAAGTCAATGAGTTCACAAGAAAATGCAGCACTCGATTCAATCATGCACCCAAAATCAAGATTTAACTTCTGCATGTGAATTTTGTAAATTCCTGATATACATTGGCTTAATATGTGACCTATTGTAATATTTTACTGGTGTTTTGGGTTAACAATTAAAGTGATATCAACAAACTATGGCATATATGAGTAGCAAGCAATATTTAAAGGATTTAAACAGATTTGTAGCAGTTTCCACACTGGTGCAAATCATACTTGGCACCATTTGTTTCAGCTTCATCTCTGTTAGCAGTCATATTCTGACTCAAAAATAAAAAAAACTGAACCGCTTACCACTGCAAAGTTGCTCTTGAATTACATTCTTCAAGAAATTAAAAACTGCATGAAATCCTTTAGAATCACAAGAATCTGAAAAAAGCTGCTTGCTTCTGTTTGTCAAACCCAGTTTTTTCTTATCCTCGCCATCGTCGTCATGAAAATAACCTGGCTGCTCGCTACAGAGGAAAAAGTTGTTTGCTTCTTAAAAGCTTTGCATTCATCTATTTTTATTCTTCTTTTTTATTATTGTAATTCTCCAGCTGCTGAAAAGGAAAAGCACCTCTGGCCACTCTATTGAAGAGAAGAGGAAGATCTATTTAACAAAACTGAATTTCAGGAAATGCAAAAAAAAGTCCCATGATGAGGCTAAATTGAGCACAATGAGAAACGCGCTGGACGAAGAAACTGGTAAATCGAGCCCTGGATACAGTTTTCAAAGTTCAAAATGACATTTGGTTGAGAAATAAATTAGAGCTGAAGGCTTAAAATAATGTTTTATTCTAGGCGGTACATGCCTTCTTATCTTCATTATTATTATCAACCCCTTCAGTGGAGCTTTATTACATCAATTAAAAAAAAATCATGAAAGGTGCAATACATAATGTGAAATATGCATCCAAGTCTATCAAAATGTAGCGGACCATCCAAAGCTGCACACACAGGATTCAGTTGATGATTTTGAAAAATGCTTAACCATAATGTTCTCAATAAAACTACACAGAAAACTAAATGTACATGTTTTCAAGTTTAAAAGGGCTATCATGCATCATGATAAATATTACTGTGTTGCCTGGCCTTTACAGACTAACTTTTACTTCTGGGTTCAAAGACCAGATGGGGGAGAGAATGAACCTCTATTCAGAGTGTGTCAGTGGGTAAAATTAGAGCAAACAGCACCCTAACAGGCAGAACAATGGAGCCATTGAAAACGAACAATGTCGCGCTATCCTGCTCTTTGTGATGCAGAACACTTGACCCTTTTCCGACGCCCTTGTTAAGCTGTATGTGTCGTAATTGTCAATGGTCTGTCTACTCCTGTTTAGTCATCAGCTAGCCTTCATTCAGAACGATTGCACTGCATCATAATTTATATTCAGAAGTTCAAAAGTGCTACACAATTCTCTCAAATACAAACATTTTTGCATGAATTATTAAGTAGCAATAGTGCTGAAATCTTTATTATAATTGGACTGTTTTAATCGCTGCTTGTTAATCGCTGCTTGTTAATGGCTGCTGTATTTATTGAATTTAAATTTTACTTAGCAGTAGATAATAATTTTATTGCTATTGTGTTGAAATGACGTATTAAAGTAATTCAAGCTGAGGTGGTTAATGAAAACGGCGTTTCACAGTACTTATGCTACACCCGCCATGGGATTAATCTTTCCTTGTGTTGTTCAGTGTCTTTCCTCGGTCGCTGCTGCTGCTGGGTCTTTTCTTTGATCGTACACCCAGAAATAACAACTTAATTTGTGAATAATATTTGTTGGTACCACTCGTCTTGCAGTCAAAAAGTGATTAATTGAAATCCTTTTCAAAAGGCTTGATAAAGAAGAGAACAGATCACACAGGAGTTCCCGGTAATTTAAAATGAGTGTGCTTTGCGTTTGTTGATGCATAAGAAAAAAAACTCTGCTTAAGATATTTGAACAGACGAAATATGCGATAAATTTAGAGAATTAGTTTAATGTACTGCAATAAAAAAAAATTCCAAGTAAAACTACTTTATCTTAGAACTTGTCATTCTGGTGCTTTTAATAATTTAGCGAAATGCCTTTCACAGAGTTGTTTTTCATATCATTCTCATTTTTATTTTCTTTCTACAAATCAAAGAGGCACAGAGTCTAAAAGTAATAAATTGTGATAATAATAATTCAGGTTTATATCTAGTGAGGACAAGCCTCCTGCTCTGCAATAGGAGATTTATTCCTAATCTGTATTGGACTGGTGGGGAAATTACTGCCTTTCTCACCATGATTGTTTTAACTTCACAATGTCCTTTATCCACAATAAGGGCCCTTAAGAATTCAAGTTGATCACTTGCCAGCACTTAGATTTACACACTACTGCTATATTGTGTCGCATCATCTCTGTTATTCCCAGATTGGCAAGCCTAACATTTGTGTGGTTATGGAGTCAGTAAATGTTTGAAAGCTTTGGCAGCTCTGAACTACTTAGCATATTTTCTAAGATCAGACATTTTTCATCAGTTTAAAATGCATTAAAATGAATTCCGACTTACCCATTCCATTAGTATTCCTTGTGCTTGCGCATTATTTGATGAAATTTAACTCATTTGCAGCTGGTTAAATATGCAGAAGCCCGTCTTGCTGCAAAGACAAAGTGCTAGGAAAGCATTATTAGCACAACGAGGCTAAATTTTACTTTGCTTCAAATGCAGTTTTCAACTGAACATGACATGTTGCTTAGAGATCAAATAGTTTTATCCACCTTGCTTCAAATGCCTTCCTTTGGTTTTACTTGAGGCCATTGATGCAGACTTCACACTGTTTAATGCAGTAGGTCATATATTAGCTGATTTTATCCTGGAAATTTAAGGTGAAAACAAGAAACGAATCCCATTTATCACATAAAATAATTCATCCATCCCTCCAGTGAGCACAGTTGTTCTCACTAGACCACCTGTTTTAGAAGTAGCAATCTGCTTTTCTTCTTCACTTTTTTCTAAAGAAAAAAGAGGAGAAAGAAGCTAACTGGAAAGGCATACCTGATGACAAATAAAAGTATTAAAAATGTCATAATATTGTCAAACCAGTTTCTCTGAAACACTAAATTTCTTTCTACTGGGCTTTTTGAAATACTTTGACTTAATGTGGAATATTTAGACAATATGAAGTTCATAAATAAATTGCTTTTACATTTAGTGAACTCTAAAATACTCTTCTGCTATTGGTATCGGTACTGCAGGTGTTTGGATATATTCCCAATATTGATTAAAAAAATAAGTCTGCAGGAGAGCAGAAATTAATACAAGGCAGGGAACTTAATTAATATGTACATTTGCTCACTCAGAAATAAACTGCGATATTTGCACATAATCTCAGCCACACATCTTCGTGGATGTCTGGCTATGCTATAAAATGGGGATCAATTCAGTAAAAGCTGTAGCTTGTTTCATTTACTGAGTGAGAGAAATGTAACCTTTCATCACTTGAAAAAGCTGATTGAGATTCCTTGACTTTACCTGTCCTTCTACTCAACAATCTGAAGAGAGACGAACTTAAATGTTTAATATTTCTAAAAAAAATACTAAATAAATGAAAGACAAAAAATAGGTTTGCTCCCTTCCTGCTTCATTCTTTTGGTGTTTTTGAAAAAATCTTTGGATATTCTGAATTTTTGGTACTTACTGCACATGTAAGGAGATCTTTAGATATTAAAGAGGGAAGAGCAGGGCTTTAGTTTGAGAAGATCCTTTGATCTTGGATCTGTTTGGTTTATAATCTGACAGTCCTTCCAGTCCCCTGGGTACCTCTTCATGTTATCCACGTCAGCTGCTCTGCCTCTTCCTCCTTATGTCCGTCCACGTCTTCCAGACTGCATTTGCTCACAAAATACAGCACTTATCCATCAAGCCTTTACAGTGACTTATCTGGCTTTTCCAAAGAGCTAATCTTAATGTTTACCCAAACATTGATCAGCCAATAGCAGACTGGTGGCCATTGATTAAACCATCAACTGTACAGCCCTCTGGGGAAATGGCCTGTAGCACAGTTACAATGAGTCACGTAAAAAAGCACGTATTTACAGGAACATCCACGGACTGGCAGCAGCTGTGTACATAGATCATTATAAAGAAGGGAGGTACAGACAAAGCAAACAGAAATTCCCTGTAATATAATAATCATGATCACATTATTCCGTTCTCTAACAATTCCTTATTACTATGCTGACAAAATCACATTTCTGCCCGGGATCAAATTCATTTAAACTCTCCGCCACCTGAGACGGGCGTGCTGAGCCTACACCCCCAAAAACAAACACTTGTTAGAAAACTGAAAGCAAAATGCTAACTAGCAGATCTGCTGTGTTAAATCACATCGGACTCGGATGACATGTTATCTATTCTGACCTTACTCTGTAACTCAAACCTAAAAGTTTACAGCTGATGTCCTCTATGCTTCCAGACAGGTTGCTTGTGTGTAAAATAGGTTTTGTCTTCTTTTGCTCTCAAGAAATAAACCGGACGCCAGCCATCTCTCAGAAACACTATTCCTCTTTTCAATTTCTCCACTTTGGCCGCTCTGTCTATCCATTTTTTTCACCCTCTTGTTTCTGTTTCTTTGCCTTTGACGCCCAATTCTTCCTCCCTTTGTCTCCATGTACATCCTGACTATCTCAGCAGACATTTGGCCCATATTTTCTTATACTCTAACTGTTTTACGCCTCCTCCTACTCATTAATTTTCAAAATTACAAAACATTCTTCTCAGTGTTTCTGCCTCTCTACTTCCCATATGTTTTCCATCCAATTCTCTCACAGCATCTATCTCCTTCCTCAGCTATAAATCTCCAGATCTGCTTCTCTCCATCATCCTCTGTGTTGTCCCATTCTTCTTCTTTACTTATCTTTGAAACAACCCTTTCCCCAAGAAAGCTATTCATCGTGGGAGCATTCTAGTGCATTGAACCCTTGATAAAGCAAAGGCTCTGCAAGTTTTTAATCCCTGTTTTTGTCACTGCATCGTCTCCACATAAAGACTTCTCCTTTATGTGATTCATTTTGTTCCACACAATCACCTGAGCCGAACAACCGAATAGTGACCATTTCAGCTTGAGATTTGCACAAATTAGCACCTTTGGTGTTGTTCTGCTTTCCTCTGAAAGGTTATCATTTCGGATTTCAGAGACAATGCCGAGCATCTAATGAGACAAGTGCTAAATGGCGATGGTGAAACACTATTTTCGCCTCTGAGTGTCAGTTCAGAACTTACTTAAATCCACTGTTATTTACACAGTACATAGATGTTAATTATAACAGCACAGCAACTGTTTTGACATCTGTTGTCAGAGGTGTGAATGGTCTGAAATATACTATATGTCTACAGGGTAAAAGTTAAGAGCTCAGTGATTCACCCAATACAGAGGCTTGCCTTGTTTCAGTTTTCAGTGGATATAAGTGATGTATTGTTTATTATGAAAGAAAGCTTGATTCTGATGATGCAGTAAATATTTGGAACAATTTTTTTTAGCACATGAAACATAATATTTTATAAAAATGTAAAGCTGGAACACAAGAATGTTATCTACTTTCATCAGGATGATAATAATATGTTATTATTAAGAAATAACATTATACACCTAAAGCAAAGGATTTTTGACAGGTTGTGAGGCATGGTCTGTATTAGCTACACCCATAATAATGATCGATCTTCTTCCAACTTCATCATCCAGCAGTGGATGGATCCGTTTTGGAGCCCTGTCTTCCAGCATGTTATTCTAATTATTCATTTTCAGCCTCAATTCAGGCTGGATATATATCACTTTCCTTCCTTGTAATTGCAAAACTGTTTCTGGCCTGGCAAACTGGAAAATTGGGTATTTTAGAAATCTTCATGTAATCCTGGAGAGTTCTAAAACCAAAGTATAAAGTTACTGATACATGAGTTCTCCAGGTGTGCTGTTGCACGTTTATCTTTTCTACCAGATCTGAACAACATTGCTTGAATCTGCAAATACTCCCTTTTGAGATTTATTCTTATAGTGGAGGGAGATTTCAATCCCTTTTCTTCCTGCTGTATTAATGAAAGAAATTTTCTGCAGCTTGGTTTTTGTGTTGAACATCTTGCATTACAAGCTGGAATCTGCCAGCACAAGCTATTCACCTCCACTATATGCTAATCCTAAATGTGCTTAATTTGTCTCCATTATCTATTTGGGTTTGCCTAATAAAAACCTTTGAACAGAATGTGTTGAAGTCACAGCTGGTGTCACATCTAATGACTCAGAAAAATAGATTGGTAATGACGAGGAAAAGCAGGAGGTTGAGGATATGTCTGAATGAGAAAACACAATGCGATCTCATCCTGGGAGTCTCATAAAAATCAAGAAAAAAGACATCTTGTCTTGGTAGATTTGACGTGAAAATGATAAAAAGAAAAATTATACACAACTCGGATGTATTTTTTTTTGTTTCTATTAGCATGACGCTTGTTTATTATAAATTTTTATAGGTGATAACTGGTATTATACACCACTAATAATTGATAACCTGAAGTGTTCATGGATGCTGTGCCACACTTAGGCAGCAATTATAATTTCTAAGCTAAGACTCCATCTACTCTCTCCAATGTTAAACATTTCCCCCAGTTCATTGCTATGCGTTACTCATAGCAGCACAGTTTGAGAACAACTTACAGTCCAATTATGACAACATGGGGCCAACGCTCCCCAAGGCTAAGTGCAATAGTATGAAAGTGTTAACATGCAGAGAATCACAGACTGCACATTGATACTTTCGCTCTCTAGTTCTGCTCTCTAATTTCAGTGATTAAAGTCTCCAGCCAACCCTGTGGATATGTCTGAGATCGTCTTTGCCCCGTTTACATCAGCACTGAGAATGCAAAATTCACTAACGCAATATTATGCCTCGCTGGCCTATGTGTATTTTTATTTTATTACATAGACAAAACATGTTAGGTTCACCTTCTAAAGCAAGACTGAGGAAATGTTAGGTTTTTTTTATATCTCTAAATATTTAAGTAATCAATCTTAATTCCTGCTGCACTACCAAGGGTTTGTATTACTTGTATTACTTTGCAGATGTAAACAAAAGCAAATTTCATTCTTAGTACATCTTATAAGGATATACCAGCTGAATGTGTTTATGCATAAATACCTTCTTAAGTCTCTTAAACCTAAAACAAACACTCTAAAATATTTGACCATTTTCCAGGAACACATTGAGGTCAGACAGGTTGTAATTAAATGATTATTTATTGTTCACTGAAGTTGGATGAGCAGGCCTAGGCTTGCAGTCAGAGCTCTTCTTCATCCTGAAGAAGATTTAGGATGAAGTACTAGTAGTACTAATTTTTGGATTCAGTATTACCATGTTAAAATGTTCCCTTTATTGTAGAATATATTGTTTTTTGTTCTGTTTTTGTATAATAGATGTTTCTATCTTTGTGTGGATCCACTTGCTTTCATTGCCTGTGGCATCAAGAGTTTTTTTCACTGGGTTTAAGGGACACAGTTAAATTTCACTACTTACACCTGATTTCTACCAGATGTGAACAATAAATAATCACTTAATTACAACCTGTCTGGCATGAAGAGCTCTGAAATACTTTCATGCACCAACCAGAAGAAATTCATAATAGATTAAACTGATCTATTGTTGAATGCAGTGGTGTGGTGGACCACTTTGGTACCAGAAAAATCTGAAGGACAATGTTTATCCATCAGTTTGCAAACTTAATTTCAGGCAAACTTTAGTAATGCACCAGGACCCAAAAGCACATCTGAAAGGCCAAACCGAATGGCTTAAAAAGCTAACGCCAAGATTTTAAGTGGCCTAGTCAAAGTCTAGACTTGCATCTGACTGAGGTTCTGCCGTATGAAAACCCTTTCATGCTCAAAATCCCTCAAATGTGACTACATTAAAACAGTTATTCAACGAAGAATGGCCCAAACTTACTCCAAAGGGAAATAAAATGCTCATTGCCAGTTATCACAAAAGCTTGATGGCAGCTGTCGCTGCCAAGGGAAGCAGAAACTGTAACTGAAACAACCTGTTACAGTTCTAGGCAGAAATTATTTTATTACACAAGAGGCCAGTTTGGATAGCTTTCATCCATTAAAAATGTATCAAACGTCTTTTTATATTTAATTAGGTTCTACTTGTTTTATATTAAAATTAGCGTCATGATCTCGATTATTTTAGTATGGCAAAAATTAAAAAGCAGAAGAAATCTGTAAGGTGGCAAATACCTTCTTGCCACAGCAAGTGATAAGATGTGAAAAATAATAAAATTCTGGTTGTTGCTGTTTTTTTGAAACATCAATGTTGTGTTTACAATTTTTAAAATGAGACGAGTTTAAACACAGTGCGTCCTCACCTTCTGCCACATTAGTTGGAAAAGTTCACTGATCATGTCAGATCTGTTTTTAGAAACCCAGATTGAAGCCGCCGATTGAGTGACTCACTGTTTATTAGATGTTTTACATTTTAGTTAGCATCATCGTTAGTCCCTGCTGAAACGATATCAATCCATTGCACACACAGTCAGGCAGACAGGCGCAGTGGTTGTCCCCCGCTAACAACTGGGACCACCATGCAGAGGCTTCATTAGCTTTTACACCCTCCAGTCATATCGGCGAAATCATAAAAATAGCTCTGCCATTTAACAGACACGCAGAGAGATTCGCATGGACAATAAGTCACCATTCATATAGGATGTCATTACCGCTGACATCAGGGGCACTGGTGCCTCGGCAAGACTGGAGAGAGAGCGAGAGAGAGAGAGACGCACACAGAGGGAGACGAATGACGGTGAGAGACAGAAAAGTGTGTGTTTCTGAAACACTGAAAGCACAGACATATGCAGAAAATAAGAATGATGAACAAGGCGAAAAACATACAGAGGGAGCATTGTCCTGCTGCTATCCCTTTTTATTAAGTCACATTTTGGAGCTTCCTCGCTGCTGTTCATTGCCTGGTAACTGTCACTTAGACGTGTCAATGAGGGGGCGTTTGGAGTGAAGATGTTATTCAAGAGAGGAAGAAGAAATAGGGGAGTGACTGAATCCAGACCAGAATAATGGACGTCAGCATTTAATATTCAAACAGACAGAATATTTTCTCCTCTGCTGCCTTCTCTTCAGATTATTAGGGAATTTAAAGCAGAGAAAGTGCAGAAAGTAATAAAAAAAAAAACTAAATTAAACAGAAATTGTTGAGCTGAGAGTGAATTGTTTTTGTTCTAATAGAGTACATTGTTTAGACAGAAATGTTGCTGTAATTCAGCTGCAGTAAAAAGTTTAGGAATTGTGGGAAGTCTAACCCTGTAAATTGTTGTTGTGCAAAACCCATCGCCATCCAAAGCAGATAACTGGTTTTCTTGATCCTCAGCCTGAGGGCCACGATTTTTCCGTTTGTTTCTCTCAATCCTCTCGTAGCTATAGCTATAGGTGATGTTGCTGCTACTTTTATGTGTGTGTGTTTTGTATGTTTGTTGAGTGTCTGCTCCATGTGTGGGTGAGCATGTGGAGGATTCTGCCACTGGCCTTTTTTTTTTTTTTTTGCTCTTTATGAGTTAGCAATCACTTTTTCAGGATGAGGATCTGTACAGTGCCTAATGTCAAAGACCATACCCACCAAAGACCATACCCACGCCTACATTCCTGTACACACACATACATGCAAAAGACACTGCTCAAGTGGAGAAAGAGGACGGTTGTAAGGGGAAATGAAATTATTACATGGAGGCGTGTTGATCTTTTTCCTTTTATACATTTTTTTAAAAAAAGTTTTACAATTTCTATGAGTGGATCATCATTCTTCTGTGTGTGTTTGAGGAGAAAAGAGATGGCAGTCAGACAGATTTGTTTTCCTGACCTTGATATGCACTTTGACTTTGTACTTTTCCCAGCTCATGTTGTACTGGGGTGACAATTAGAGAAATACAACTTACTGTATATACACACAATAGATTTGTGGTCTTTTCCAAGCAAAACATCCACTGCACAGACTTGCTCCTGCATACAACATTGCTCTGTTTTAGTTTGGAGTCCAGCTTTTTCTTTTGCTGAACAATTTTGATGTGAAGCTTGTCTGTATAATGCCTGCCTACAGGGGCCAGATTGGCACACCTTAAATTGAGAATGAACAGCTGCACAAAACATTTTCTGAAATTCGCCTTTCCAAGAAAAACAGATTGAGCCTCAGAGGGAGCATTTCATCTAAAATGCATGGCAGCAATGCACCTTATGAAGCGAAAAGGTGTATTGAAATTTTAAGCATTATATGCTCTATTTGTACATCCCCTTCAGACATTTTACCAATATTTTCAGGAGAATTACAAATGCTGGGAAGTCTTCAAGGATGTCTTTAAAGGATTCATAATCAATATAGAACACTTTTCACCAGGTCTGATCTAATGAAAATGCACTGAAAATGCTTTTTTGTTGTTGTTTTCACTAACAGTACCAAGGTTTCATAAACTTTTAAATATGTAAAAAACCAAATCTTCTAAATGTGCCTGGGCGGCTTCGTTGGTAGAGTGCACGCCATAGTCCTGGATTTGATTCCCAGTCTCGGACCATTTGCTACACGTCTTCTGTGTCTTTCTTTTCCCTATTTTTTGTCTGTTTACAGTTCAGTTTAGTTTTGAAACTTGTAGCAGAACTGCACCACGATTTCAAACACGGGAGAGTATATTTGGTTATATGTAATTACTGCCATATGAGATAAGGTGGAAGAGCTAAAGCTACATTCGGTGTCAATGTTTATAATTTTACTGAACAAATTCACCTCAGCTGAGGTTTCTGGTCTGTGGAAGAAAAGAAGCCCAGCCATGTTAGCATCCTCAAAAATATATGTTGTTTGTGTGACTATAATAAGATGAAAGATTTATAGAGCACCTGGTTGATTGGATCATTCTGGATGACCACTGCAATGACTGATTGTGTTTTGAAATTGTTGCAACCAAAGTAAACCCTCACTGCTCTCACTGCTACCTGCTGCGCAAATAAATTTTTTAGGAGGAGGTTGAGATCTACTGGCTCTGCTGCAGAGAGGAAGTGATGAAAAATTCCCTGAAATATATGATCTATATTTATGAATTGATGATTTGATCCAGTGAAAGCTCCTCTATAGACAACTGGATCTATGAAGTTTGCTCGATATCGGGGCTCGATGCCTCTGAACAAACTGTTTATTTTAAAAAATGCATGTCCATCGTCTCTCTGGAGGTGGACATGGAGACATATATTTGCACGTATTTGCTTAATGGATGGGGATTAAATTGTTTTCATAAATATTACTGCACAAACAAGGGAAGCAATAGATGGTTTCAGGTTTCAAACAGAAACTTCAGCTGGTTTCACTTTAGCGCCTCATTTTTCTGTGAAGCATCAGACATGTTGCTACTTCTGAATACACTCGTACTGATTTCCCTTAAGTCTTGAAGTTTTTGTTAACTAAAGTACGTCTGAATTTAAAAATACACCTCTTAGCTTCCAGAAAACTTTATCCTGAGACATATTGTACTGCTGTGTTTCTATTGTATGGTTTTGAAGCATTCAAATTATGCCAATTGAATTTTTTTTATTTATTTATTTTATTTTTTCACAAGATATGAGCAACCTTTTCATTTGTTCAGATTGTGCTGTCATCCTTTTAGAAACGAGCTCATTACTGCTGTCGTGTTTTGAAGGTGTTTGTGTTTGTATGAAGAAGAAAAACTACTGCAGGAATTATAAATCACCAGTTCTTTATAGTTTGGTTTTGCTGCTGAGTTTTTTCATTGGGTGTGATTTTATCTGTTTTTTTTATAATGGTATTTTTTCTATGATTATTTCTTTATTTATTTTTTACTAATTCCCATTAAATATTTATATTTTGCTAATTTGCATCAGCTCTATGTATGAATGCTTATGTGTGTGTATAGCACATAGCTCTCGAACTCAAATAGATCTAACTCCTTCCTTATGCTGTCACCTACAGCATGCATGAGATTAAATAAATGAGACTCAATGTGAAGTGGAAAGGGATTGCGCTTCAGAGAAAATGGACAAAAAAGAAAATGGCAGGGTTTTTTGGGGGGGGGTTGTACAGCCATAATAATGTGTTCATTCTTGTTTCAGTGTGTGGGTCGTATCTTTTTCATGCTGTTGGTGACATGACCATTAGTACGATTAGTGATAGAAATCTTTTTCTTCACAGATTTAAAAAATAGATTGGACTTTGAACGAGCCTAAAAATCTCATTTTCACTACTTTTTGGTGGCATTTAGACAAATATAAATAATGTATACATCAAATATTTTAGTAAATGTATGTAAAATTTGGATTGGTTTATCCTGTCCAGATTATTGACTTTTTGTACCTTTATTTTCTATGTGACAATTCCAGAAAATAGCAGCATTGATACTTCTTTTGTCATCTAAATTGAACCAAGTTTAAGAACTACAGGTTCTAAAAGGGTCTACATTACAAAAATACAGTGAAATTGTATGAATTTCATAGCGTTGATACTGATTAATATTTTTGCTTTAAATATCCAAAACACTGTCAAACTGGTGATATGATCTTTCCTCTTTTATCCACAGTTCACTCATTAGTTGTTGTAATCATTTTCTCCTTTCATTCCACCTTATTGTTTCTTTTTAGCAGTTATCAGGCATGAGATATGTCAAAAGGCAGTTGTAAAAACTGACCTTTGACCTCCCAGGAGTGAAGTCTGAGTGTGTTTATGATCAACCTGAAACTGCTGCTCATCACGTTGTTTTGCTAGGTGACCAAAGAGTGAATGAGTTAGTTGATGCCACCTAGCTTGCCTAGCTAGCCATGAGAGGTTTGCAGTTACATCCCCCACAATGCCTTGCAGCTCTGAATCAGAGTTCAGTAAAGTAAAAATCATTCTATCTGCCATATTTTTATTGATATTGCCATGCGTCTATTGAGACAGATATTATTGTAAGTAGAATGATTTTTAAATGAGTGCACGTTTATTGCTGGTTTATGACTTGGATAAAAAGTTACATAATCTAAATAAATCAGTGTAAAATGTTCTTTATTTTTCATTGTGTGATATTTAATTTATATTTCTGTGTTTTTTAGATAATTAAATTAGGAATATTTGAAAAATCTAACTTTTTATTATGCTTAATTTTCCATTTTACTTTGACCTATGCACACTTAGAAAATGCTGAAATGAATCCCAAACTTTTCCAGACTTTATCTGTGAACCATTAAGACAGGTAAAGTAATAGTGAAGATTGGTTTTATGCATCATCTGAAAACGCAGAGAAAGTGTATTTTGCATTTTTATTATCCATACATAATCATCAAAATGAACAGAAACAAACTCTTGCAATCCATCTCTGTGTGTGATGAATGGATGAATAAGACATGAGTTTCACTTTCAGAACTGAATTACTGAAATAAACTCTTCAGTGGTTTTCTAAGTCATTGACTTTCATCTTCAACACTCAATCTTTTTATTTCATATTTTTGATGTTTATTCACTTTATCTTATTTGCTTTTTCACTTCATATACAAAAACAACTGCTTCCGAGCAGAACTGCTTGTTGTTTTGCGCTGCTTTTAGACGCTCGCTGATGCCTGTAACGTAATGAAGGAAATGAGAGGTAAGCAAAAGGGTTGCGGTTTGGTGTTGAACATATTAATTAACTGGCTACTATGCTGCTCCCCACTTGACTGTATATTCATGTGCACAGAGCACTTACAGAAACAGTTAGCCATTCACAGCTGTACCTCATATGACTAATTCAATCAGCCAGGGGGTTTTTAATTTTAATATTTCTTCTAGATTAAAACCAAAGTTAAGCCGTTCCATGTATGTGCTCTCTGCTCCAATGTAATAATAAATCGGACCGACTTTGTGAACAATCACACAAGGTGCTTACCTTGAAGTAATAACTATAAAATGGCTAACTTTGTGTCTCATCAAGATTATTTTTTTGTTATTTAAATAAAAAATGATGTACCATAAATAGTAGCTTTGTATGATAACTTGCAGAAAATGTTTTCTTAAAGAATCACAGTTATTAGCAATGCAGTTTGAGAAAAATTAAACAATTAATAACAACACTTGCATACAAGAAAATAGCATTATATATTTTACATTAATGTCTCAAGTGATTTCTAATTAAAACTTGTCTGAAGCAGTGTGTTTTTAGAAGTTCACATAATTAACTCAACACACTTCTGCGGTCAGTTTGTTTGCGCTCATCATAGACATGAATGCTAATTAATTTTGTGCTGCTAAGGATATTTTGAGCTGTTACTGTTACAAGGTCCAATGATTATATTATACAACATCCAATTACAATGATTTGGAAAATAAAAGACCGACTTAAAATTGTCCACACAGTCGCGGTAAAAATTTGTTGCAGCTCAACCCAATCTTTAGAATTAAGTTGTCTGAGTATTTGATCATCAAATGGCAGAATTTGCAGATTTTATGTTAGCTTGTTGGTTTCCTTCCACAAATCCAACCTTAACCGTCTCTTTTTATCCTTTGCAGACAGAATTTGTTGTGTGTTTTGTGATTATGGTCTCAAGATGTCTAAAGCTTGGTAAACACACATTTTTAATGGGTTACGTTTTCAGCTTTTCAAATGTAAAATGTTTATTTTGATGTCCATCTGCTGTTCATCTATATTTGTAAGAGACATGTTTTGACCAGTCAAGATCAGACTTTTAAACCCAACATCACTACACCAAACGTCAAGCATGAGGATGGCAGACTGTTGCTTTGCATAAAGTGGACTGAGTGTTTATGAAAGAGCAATCTCTCCACATTTTTCACTTTCTGAACTTCAAAATGAGTTAAAAAGAAACTATAAAGAATAAGACATGAGCTATTCAGGAAAAGATTTTACAATTTTCCCACCAAATCACAAACTCTACATTTTACAGCCCTGGTATTTACAGCAGCGAACGCCAAAGTAAAACTCTCGATTTAAAAGTTGCTTCTGTCAGCACTGAAAACCATTTCTCACAGTAAGGTACACTGAGTTTGTTTGTTGTAGTAAATCAGTTTCTATTCTGTGCCAAAGCTCCAATTTCTACAAGGATGTCCAGGGACTGTTCCTGAAAATGGGATTCAAACAATTTTCTTCATCTGTCTCCCCATCACCGCCACCATTATGCTGCTGAAGGGAAGAATCTGCGAGGGCTTAGGGCAAACTTTGTACTCTCCTTTATGAAACACTGACCCCATGAGAAATTGTTTCATTATATTTTATCTTTAGAGACTCATGTGTTTGATTCTCAAGTTGTTTTACACCCACTTGTGCATGAGGGCAGTAAATAGCTAGATTCTCTATAGAAAAAAAGACAAATAAGATAAGATAAAAGGTTGAAACCAATATGGACAAAGTTGATTAATATGTTCTCTTAGAAGTTTTATCTTAAATAAATACATTTCAGTAAATTAGAATATCCATCCTGTTGAGGCAAACATAGCATCAAACCAAAGAAAAATACTTTATTGGTCTGCTGCTATGTTCACATCTTAAATATAGTCTTTCCACTAACCTTAAGTGGAAAATTATAAGTAAAAACATCTAAGTCTGTGTAATCAGTCTATATAATGTGTTCAACTTAATGAATTGAGTCAATGAAATAAGTTAGCAAGGTTGTCATACATTGATTGTTTATAATTTGACTCTTTCTAACACATAACTGACAAAAAATATAATTACTTTAAATTATTTAGCCTTGATTATTTTTATTTCATTAATGATATTAAAAGTCGTAGTAAATTTTAAATTTTCCATAACTTTTTTACAGTTAGTTTTAATAAAAATTAATCAATTTTTATGTATTTCAAATGTGTTTTAGGGTGATAATTACTCTGGATGATTTTCTCTTAGTCAGACACTAAGTCATTTTCAATTTAGGTCAGTGGAATGACCTCAATCACTTGATGTCATTTCTACTTGTAAAGTGCTAAAATATGAAAAGTGATTTGTATGAGATTTTTTTTTTTATTTTGTTTAAATTTCTATAAATTTTCTTGCCGTTTGATGCGATTGCAGTTTAAACTTAATTATTTTTCATGTACTTCCCTAATTAAATTAACTTTCAGCAAATAGAAATGGCTTTGTTAATCCTTAATTAGCTTAATACAATTTAAAAACTGACTGATTGTAACAGAAGGTTGTGTGACTTTAGAAAGTGTTTGCAAGTATTTGGTTTCCTACATTTCAAGATCTTTCTAATTGATCTGATTAGTACTTCTAGGATTAGGCATTTTAACTCACGCAGATAAGGAAACTGGATACAAACGCCTTACATATCTTTTAAGTGCAAGAAGTAATTTGGTGGGTATGACGCATTCCAAATAAAGGTTTATTTGCTGGTTATCAGCAGGCAGACACAAAGAATGCACTGTGGTTAATAAAGAAAATGTCAGAGGGAGGGTGTTAACAGAGAGACAGACAAGAGAGGGGAGAAAAAAATGGAGGTTAGATGGAAAGACAGACCTGATAAAGGCAGAGGAAGATATCTCAGCGAGGCGCCTGGAGTGTTTGATTGTGCTGTGATGTTGTAGATAAGTGCTATAATCAACAAACAGAGTGCCTTTAAATTGATTTGGTCTAAAGGTGTATAGCGAGAGAGCAAGACACAAAAGAGAAGTACAGACGTGGTCTCCTGAGGAGTGAGTGACGCACATACCATAGTGGCAGGAACAGGGCAGAAAACTGACGTCTCCATTACCTGCCTGCAGCTTGACTCATTCCATCAGTCTGCAGGGTGCAAAGGAAAATATATACTTCAACCGCGTTAATGTCATTTATGACAAAGGAAGTTCACTGCCTGTTTCATATGCACATATAATGGATTTTATTAGTTATTTATTTGCTTCCATTTATTTGAAATAGCCAATCTAAATTAAATCTCTAAACAGAGAGAGGTGGAATGTTGCCAGTCGAGCTCGAATAAAAAGCTACCATGTCAGAAAAAAAACTTCAAAGTAGCTGTTAACAGATCTCATTGTTTTTGTCCTATTATTGTCTGTATTTTATGGTCTGTCTGGAGTCTCTGGTTGGTTATTGGTTCAGATATGTTGTTCTATACAACATAACTGTATAGAGCAACAGCTATGTTCTATACTCTGTGTTACACCATCAACTAATTCATTTTATTATGTTCTTTAATCCAGCTTTTGCCTCCAAGTCATTTTGTGTTCATTTGTCCACTGATATAGCTGTCAGTGGTTAAGAGTATTATTTATTTTCATTGATTTGGATCTCTAACCTCCCCACAGAGAAAAGATCAAGATAACAATACTGCAGCACAATGTTTGTAAGTGCAGCAAGGCAGAGGAGAACTCAGGTAATACACCATGAAATTACAGAGTTTTTCCTACCATTTAGAAGTGACATAGTTTATACCTCTTGGGAAGCTTCTCACCCTGGCCACTGCCACTTTCAACAAAGTTTAAGATTAAAACTTATGCAACAGCACAAAAGTTGGAAAGTAACAGTTCATAAGGACAGCATTATTCTCTGTGGAGTCGTTACAAAAGCAAGGCAGCTGATGGAAAAAGAAGACGGTAAAGTGCTGAGTCAGTATTCACTCTGAACCCACTCTGACACCCAGAGTCACTCACTGATGTTTGTTGCTGGGTTTTCTTTGATTTTTATTCCTCTTGGCAGGCCTATATCGAACCTCGATCATGTTCATCACAGTCATACCCTGCATGTTGTCGTTTTATGTAAACTGGTTTTGACAATTGAGCAATTGTGCGAGATTTTTCTCTATAATAATGTTAGAAAATAAAAAAGGTCACAGCTAGTCCTTTTTTCCTCAGCTGTATAACTCTCATACAATAAATCCAAGAACTCAAACACTGCTTAAATCTAGCAGCACCATCATTTAGTTGATTGTAGTCGATTAATTAATTAATTGACTACAGTAGCATAACTTCATTGTAACACTTTTACCAAATATCAGACATTTAAACCTATATTGGATTTATTCAACAAAATCTATGAATTTGGAGATGTTTTAAAATGTATGTAATTTTCAGGCACATAGTGACGTTTTAAAGTGTAGGGCAACACTGGATATGTTTTTGATTAGAGACCAACATTATAACATGTTATAAAGCTCAATATCAATTTTGCATTTTCACATATATATATATATATATATATATATATATATTTTTTTTTTTTTTTTTTTTTTTTTTTTTTTTTACAAGATCTGTCTTAAGATAAAAAAAGCACTGGTGTTGCACTATTGCACCCAAAGATAACTGTTCATTTCACTTTTTCAAACTGATCAGTGGTGAAAGAATACTCGATTAGAAATGTATGACTACTTCTTTCTAGAATAATGAATGAATGTGAAAATCAAGTGAGACAGACAGATGTGCGTAGATCAGCTGCACGAATATGGATATTTACGTATCGAAATAAATCTAAAACAAAGCCAACTGGAGCTTTGACAAACAAGTCTTGACAAGGACAACGTTTATCTTGACACGGTGTACAGAAAGCAGGGAAGTGGAAAATATCTGCAAAGCTTGCTACTACAGAGCTGCATAACATTTTTCTGAGTGAGATTATTCTTCTGCACAAAACAGAAAGTGCAGTAAGTCATTGTTTATGCTTACCAAGGTATTTCAAAAGTTGTGGAAGATTTACACATGTAAATGGCTACAGTGGAGTGGAAACTTTATCAATCATCACAACTTTTAATGATCAATTTCAATCTTTCTCTGGCTAATAATTCTTCAACTCAATTCCCACAACAGTATTTTTTTTAAAAATCATAAGAACATAATTTTCCATTCCTAATTACTGTAATAAGCCAACAAAACAAACTGAGGCATGTAAGTTTCTTTTTATTATGATTTAATAATGAATGCAATGCATCAAAACAATGACACTAGTTGATATTGAAACCTTGAAAGAAACGGCTAGCTGAAGTGCTAATTGGAACTGCAACTATAGAAAAGAGACTGAGAAGTGATTTAAAAAAAATTAAATGAAAATATGACAATCTTGTTTATACGAGAGCAAACAAGGCTATCCACAAACCTGCTTTCGCTTGATCGTGTATTCAGTCACACAAGTAATAGACCATTTAATCAGAACAGCAATTGAACAGGTGCCTGGCTTCAGCCAATTATTTCATGCTGTTGACTGGTGATTATTTGAGAAGCCTATTATATGAAAAAGAAATGCAGATACTTGCACAGAGCAGGGAGCCACTTCTGTGAGGCTGTTGTTGAACAATGTTTTTGATTACCTGTGGGCGCTAATTTAGAAAGTATGTTTTATTTTTCTATATGAAACAAGTGCACTGCACACAGAATGAGAAGTAGAAGACCTTCAGCTAACACAATAGTGTTAATTAAATGTTTATTTCAAATGGTACTGTCTCATATTTTGGAAATATACAATAGTTTATGCTTGTATGATTCAAAAATAATCAGATCTAAGGGCATTTGGCACTGCTGCACTGATTTTTTTTTAACTTGTACTGGGATCGTGTGCAACAGACCAACACAATGTGGTACGTAATTCTGAGATACAAGGGAAATGCATTTTTAAATAATAATTTAAAAAAAAAATAAAAAGTGGTAAGCAGTGTTGGTCTTACGTTTATACCACTAAATGAAATAAAGTGCAACCAGATACCTGGAAAAGTCACAGAATTAGTAATAAGTGTGTAATTTAATCTCAGTATAATTAAAGTAATTTCCTGTGTAGGTTTCTTTGAAAACATTAGAGGGCAAACAGCATCGTGAACACCAAGGAACACACTAGGGGGGATGTTGAAAGCTGGGTTAGGTTTAAGGCTTGCATAGAAGTGAGTTCTCTGCCAGACTGTCATGAAGCCAAACTGCAACTAGAAGATACAGTTAAAAATAGGAAGTGTGGAAATCATCATTTACATTGAATGAGGTTTTTGTTCTTTAATAGAAAGAGAAGTGGTTAAGTATGCAGCTTCTCTATGTGAAGATGACAAATTGGTCTGAAAACTTTGCTTTAAAATATTTGCACTTCACTTAGCAATAAGTGGCTAGTGTCTTTAAAAGATTGGCTCTTCAAGCTGTCAGGCCTCAGTAACTCGAGCAGATCGATATCTTTTAAAGTCCTACATCGCTCCTCACTGACAATAGTGTCTGGTGGAAAAAGACTTTCTACTGAGCAGCTGCTGAGGAGTGCTATCAAAGACACAGTCAGTCTGTCCTAATGAAACAGACAAAGTTCATATTAAATTCTCATTAATTCCCAGTCGCGTTTTGCTTTTAACATCAGTCAAAGCAGAGAGACAGTTAAGACACCTTTTCTGCTTTTCCCACAACTACAGAAAAAATGAACGCAAAGAAATGTTGTTTTCATTGTTTTGCTCATACATAAACAAACAATAAAATCTAAAAGATTATATTTTTCTCATCTGGCTCATAAATTTAAGGGGCATTTTTTTCTCAGTAGTACCCTAAAAGGGTACTGTTGAGACAATATCTAGCATAGATCGTATATAATCACTAAGATCAATATCTAAAATATTTCTATGATGATCCTAATGGCAAATAAATCTAAAGATATGAATCACATTTGTGATGTCACCAATAGAATAAATCATCAATTTCAAATGTTGTTCCATTTTTGACTTTGAACTAGAGATGCTCTTGTCAAGAACCATTAAAAAAATGAACTGCACTTCAGCTTGGGGCACATAAACAAAACTCCTAATTAGAAGCCAATTTAATATCATTGGCTTGTTAGCCAGTCATCCATGTCAGTTCAGATGTCAAATAGCTATTTCTAGGAACAGATCTTGAACTTTAACATTTGTCGTTAGCTGCAGATGTCAAATTTAGCAACTTTAGCAGCTAAGGATCAGTTGCAGATACTAACTTTCAGCATCCTAAGTGATAGATTATTTTTCACTCACCGGTGTAATGTTAACATAGTTAGAATTGGTTTTCTCACAGTCATGAAACTATACATCGAATCTGATCTGTCGCTGTCAGAATTCTGTTTTTTGCACAAAATATTTACAACTATCATGATAAGCCACTTACTATGTTTCTTTATTCTTAATTTCTTGTTTTACTCAATAAACTGACTGGAGTTAACGTTACCACACAAAGCGCACTCTGTGAAACCATAATGAGATTTATATCAGCATGAAAATAATGGCTAGTTTTGCTTTGTAAATTCATGCATGATAATATGCGGCGTACAGATTTAGACTGTTCACCAGCTGAGCACATCTCAGGCTCTGCATATAACGTTGACGGCCTGCAGCCAGCCTTTCTCCGAAGCTTTTTCTGTCTGAGGAACCGAGGGGCTAATATATCCGGAAAATTTTATTTGTCATCAGGCGCAGAGAGCATATCAGCCTATCAAATCATCATAAATCTCCCCCTTACATCTCCCTGCATCTGATGAAAACGTGTAACAATTGTCTTCGCAGGATTGAAGATGCACATCAGATACATTAAATCAGTGAAATGGCTTGTCTTTGCAGGTTCTCTGTTTTACCTCGTGCATTTGTGCACTTCAGTGTGTGTGTGCGTGTTCATGCATGTGTGGGCGCTGTGTGTTCTTCACCAGCCCTTGCTGTGGGGGTGTCTGTTATTATTAGCACCTCCGTCACCATGGAAACTATTTCAGTTATACTAATTGGCTTCATAACAAGACGAGTGAGAACGTGCTGCACCAACAGAGAGGGACGCTGAAAACCGAGGGACACTCAGGAGGAAGAATGAGACGGATGGAGAAAAGTTAGAGGGCAGGGGAAGAGTCTTCCTGGGTGAGATGGCAAAACGCAACACGTTTGTAAAGGAGGGAAAAGTAATTCGGAAAACAAGAATAAAGGCAAAAAAAAAAATAGAATCTCACCATTCCACTTCCATTTTTATTATTTTTTAACAGCACACGTAATCCCCAGGAGATCCAGCTCCCGAGCATCTGTGGTGCTTCAGGTTTGCAGAATGTTTGTGTGTGCATCTGTTTTTATTGCATGATGCATCAGAACAGAGGGAGGCTATTGTATCGGTTCATGATTTAACGGCAGCTGTTACACTCGCTAGGTCACTCATTAAATGCGCAGAGTCGCTGGGGACATCAGGGCTCGCTCTCCTTCACTCACAAACACCCTGCTGGCCTCACCTATTTGTTAGAGAATTTTAGAAACGGTGTTTAACTAAGCTTGTTTGAAAAAGCTCTGACAGATGCAGAAAAGCTTAATTTTCTCTGTCTTGATCAAAGGTGTAGCTGGGTGAAGACATCGGTTTAAAGGGAGTGTCAGGCGTTTGTGAGCAAACACCTGACTGAGTTTCCCAGCAGAAATCCCACACCACTTGTGGTGCAGTTTGTCAAATCTTGTTTCATGGCATTGTATACACACGGGCTGGACCACCGCAGCATTGCAAAGGTGATGTGAAGCGACACAGGTAGTAAAATGTATGGACAGAACTAAACAAGGTGTACTTTAACTTGAAATGACTGGAGCATTTTTTGTTCAAACTGTCTGGCTGTGCGCTTGGCAGTGAGTCTCTGGCAGGCTGGTCCATGCATATTGGAGTCACACAGATGGCCTGAGCGCTGAATATGGATGAGCGATCTGACACCAGAACTCTGACAGACTTGATGAGGGGAAAAAAGAAAAAGAGGGATCCGGAAAATGAAAGATAAAGAGAATTAAAGTGTAACCTCGGGAGGTTATTATGGGTGATTTAATACGTCTGCTGTTTATATCTCTGTGTTTTCTTGTTCTCCCTATCGGTTTTGTCGTTTTGACTTCTGTGCGCCTCATCTGTCTCTCTGACTAAGGCTGCATAAATTGTGAGGCACAAATGAGGGGCATGCGATTGTGCGTAGCATTGTGGCAGTGCAGCATATCGAGTTTGTCTCTGAGTGGGTTGGAGGCCAAAAGTGACATCACGAGAAGAACTGCTGCAATAGTCACTGCAGCATCTGTCGGGTAGAAAAGTGTGAAGTTATACAGGTTAATGAAAGACCTTTTGAGAGGTTTAACTCAAGAAATGTTTGGGACCCATTTCCTTGAAGCTCTGACTTTAGCCACAAGCCACACTTTGTAAACTGAAAATGTTTACAACTTTCTCCCCTTTGTTTCCATGCAATTTTTCCTTCTACTCAATTTTTCATTAATATAATTGGATGCAGCCAGTTTTGTAAGCAATTAACTTTTGATGGATCCCTTCATTGTCTAAGAACATAAATGTGTAGATCATAGCACGGCCTATTACTTTATTAAAACATCGTCTTTTAATTTTAAATTTTTTTTTTTGGGTAAATCTACTTTTCTGGAAAAAAATCATCTTGATATCATTATCATAAAAATTTTATACAAATAAATTCTTATAATATATTGCACCATATGTTAATATATGTAAGAATCTTACATTTCAAATTAAATTTCAAAATTTAATTCAAGTTTTTGATAAAATTCTAGATTGTTGAGATGTCATCATCTCAATAATAATTAAATGATCAAACTCAGTTTAATCACCACATCATTTCCTGCTGTTTGCAAGTGCAGCATGCTGGCACCTTGTGTCCACTTGTGCACATTTCTGTTTCCAGGACTAATGAGGTTTTTAGTCGAGGTGGTCAATTCGGTCTGCAGAGGGGTGGGTCAGCGATCCTGCTGCGTTTCCACATTCTGTCAGCTCCCACCGCTCAGTGGGAGTGGGAGTCAGAGGGAATCAACGGGAGGGGAACTACAGACAGATGGCAGATGTGAGAGAAAAAAACCATGAGACGAGAGTAAAGACGATGAGGATAAGATAACATGAAGATAAGTAGAAAGAGAAAGAAATGCTGCAGGGGGTGTTTTCATATGAGAAGAGACAAAAACCAAAGTACTGCAAGGTTGCAGGACATGACTGCTTCAGTTTATTGAACCCGAAGAAAGAATAGGCAACAAGCTTTCATATTATGTAAATCTATTATGTGTTCGTTCACTTCATAAAGAGCCCATTTAACATCTATTCATAGTTCATAATTTTTCATTACCTCAGATAGTCTCAATATCTGTCATCAACTAATGAAACACTTGGGTTTGATTTTCTCATCAAGAAACTGTTCCAAAAGACCCACTCTGACTGATTAAATGATTGCCAAAAGAAGTAAAAAAAAAAAAGGTAATAACAACACTAGAGATTGTTTGATAGTGGAAGAAAAATCTTGGACCACACAACACATTTCAGACTGTTTGAGAACAGAGTCTCTTAGAAATAAAACTCCCTTAGACTAGAAAATGTAGATTACTGGTCTTGTTCTTCTACACACACAAAAAATTATTTTCTAGAAGAAATTAGACACAAAACACAAACCTTGTAATTTCATAAGGCAGCCGATTGGATTTTATTCAGGTTTTACTTCATACCAGAGCAAAAGGGGCTGAAATGAAAGGAACATCTTTCTTCAGTGTTTCACTAACAAAAAATAAATTTCCTCACACTTTACAGTGACAACAGAACTTCTCTGTTGTTCTGTTCTTTGAATCCCAAAAACTGAAGCATGTTTATTTCTTGCTTTTCATTTGACCAATTTGGCAGTTTAAGTTTATTAAACTTAAATATAACATATATCTGATGCTGTTTGCTATTTCTATTCAAGTGATTTTATTATTTTATTGTTGTATATTTTAACTGATTTTGTTGATATTGTAAGTTGTCCTATAAAATGTATTAGTATTATTATTATTATTATTAGAAAGAGATATTGAAGTAGATAAAAACCTGCTGAATTTTCTAAGCAAATTAATCTGCTTCTTAGGTTGACTTTGTCTGATTTCTGTGATGATCGGAAACAAGTCTGATGAAAAAAATATATATTTTGTACATATCCTATATTTCTAAACATTAAGGTTGGAAGTGTTTAAAATATCATTTTGTCTCAATAAGTGCAGCGTAGATCAGATATAATTTATGTTCTCTGGGCTTAAAAGATTGATTTTATGCTCTCAAGCATCGAGTACTCAGGAGATTCATTGTAAGAGTCACTCTGGATTTTATTTATGCTCAACATGTTGCTCTCTAAGTAGATTTGCTGTGAATTACAGGAAATCTTCAACAGCTGATGAAATAAAATTAGATGTAGTGCAGCTCAGAAGGAGGATAGTCCATCTAAAACCCTATTGCATTGTTGGTAGTAATGCAAAGTGCTGGTGACATATATTTGGTGCAGAAATCGAGGGAATGCTTTGAACCTTTCGCTTCCTTCAGCGCTTGAATCCATCCTTTCTTCTTCCTTTCATTTTTTCCTGTTTCTGTGTCTTACAAGCTGAAGGAATCATAGGATGTTTCTCCTCAGGGAGCGGCTTGCAACGTCTGTCTGAAAGATTGAAACAGACAAAGTTTCACCTCCGGCTCGACTCCCCAGCGACTGTTCATATCTGAGCGACTGGGCCTCGATTACTTTTTCCGCTATCTTTTGTCCCCATCATCAGCAGGGAGCAGAAGCGCCTTTATCTGACTCCGTCCAGGAATAACTCAAATCTCTTTTGGCTCCTCAGCCTCTCAGCCCGACACATGCAACATGTCGCTTGTGTGTTCGCAGCGGCGCAAAGTCGGGATTTCCCTGCGAACAGACATGACTTCAGTAAGCTCATTTGATGATCTAAGTATCACCGTCTGTCTGTTTGGATTTCTTTAGTCTTCCTGCAACACTTTCAAAGACAAAGACAGAGATTCAAAAATCTTTTCTTTCCTTCCAGCTTTCACTGTGACAGTTTGTTTTGTTTGCTGCCTTTTTGATGTCTGTTGCAGCTTCATCTTCCTTTTGTTTGGAATCACATGTGATTCATTAGATTTTTTTCCAAATAAGTCATTTATGAAAACGAACTTCTCCAAGCCGACACATTGTCTGTCTTGGTGTGTGAGGGAAAGGTCTAGTATCTTCCTTTCATCCATCTGATTTTTCATCAGCATGTATAGAGGGGCTGCAGAAAGGAGATTTCTTCTGTGGTGCTAAACTGTAAAAACGGTGTGATGGAAAATTTGTGAAGCCCTTATTTTTTAAACCCATGATGCCAATAACGTGGCTTTCTGCTGCATAAGACATACATTTTGCAAACATTAAATAAAGTTTTAAGCAGCCCCAGCTAAATGTTTCTAGAGTCCAAAAGCACCTTATCAGACTACACAGGAATAATTTCACACTGGGTTTAAACAGCTGTGAGTCAAAGCTCAGTCAAACATGGCTCCATTCAGTCAGGAGTGAAGCTCAGCAGCTAAATCCACCCTCCCTGCTACATTATGCAGGCGCTGCTGCTGGTTCAGAAAGCAAATACTTACGGCTCTGTGTCACATACATCATGACTGATGTGTTGTAGCCGCTGCTAAAGAGGACACCTTGTGTGTGTCTCTGGGTTGTTGCCAGCTTTGACATCACCGCAGTGTTTGATGCACATGTTTTTGTTTTTGTTTTTTTGTTTTTTTTTTTAAATACGCTGAATGGTAAATGAGGCAATGGAGATTATTCAAAAACACAAACTGACTCTTGATGCTTGTATGCTGCATAAACTTCAAAAATGTCAAATGTAAGTTTCTAAGAAGAAAAGGTGACATAGGACGTGACGGGATTCAAATATTTTTAAGCGGTTTTTGCTTTCTCACCTAGGCGAGCATAAAAAGAGGAAAAAGGGAGCAAAACTCTGAAAAGGGGGCGTGAAACAAATTGGACGACACGAGATGCACCTTTGCTGGACAAAGCGTCCAAATGCATTAGCTGTGGGCTTTTTGTAACAATCAGCTGAACATCCTCGGAGAACATGATTACATTTAGCCTTCGCACTTTCCATTTCTCCACCTCAGCTTGGCTCTGTGTCTCTTTTTAATGTTTTAATTATTTATGATTTAATCACAGGGAGCACTAGCAGACAGCACAGCTGCCGCCTGTCACACACATGCACACACCAAGAGAGAAAATAAATGACTCTATGTCATTGTCCCTGTTTTTCACTGGGAATGGATTCATAGGACCAACTCAGGAAATATTAATTATGAGGCTGAAAAGAAGCTTCTCATCAGCTTGTCACCAGGATGTTTTTTAGGCCACATGACCTTATTTTGTTTTAATTCATCAGATACATTTTCAATTATGTCTAAATGCTTTCAAACTCTAGTCAGACAAAAATAATAACAGTCTTCACCCACAATATTCAAACTTATTCTTTCAGGAACAAAATTCCCCTGCTCACTTGTTTTATGTTCCTAATTATCTGTCCCAATATAAGTAACCAAATCAAAGCTCTCTTGTCTCCTTCTTGCTGGAGGCAAAGCAGGAGTGTGGTGATTTCTAAATCATTTAATGCACATTTTATGCACCAGAGTCTTAGGAGAAAGTAGAAAGTAAAAAATGCCTTTCAGGCAGTCATTATTCTGGGATGTAGAGTGCATAAGTTCAATTTTAACTTCTCACTCATAAGTTTAAATAGCACACAACACACACATGGGTGGTGCACAACCGATGCTCATTTTCACAACGTTTTATTCACAGCATGTTACTAAATTAGGTTCTTCCATATTTATTTTAAAAAGCTGTTAAACTGCAGCACAGCTGAAATGTTAAGGAATCTATTTGTCACCCTTAGTTGGTATTCTGTACCAGTAGGAGGAACAGAGGAGGTTGGGAATGAAATGTGAAAAGAGGTTACGTTGTTCCCCCGAGGGATGGATTGACTGTTTAATTCAAGTAATCAAAATGAAAGTCAAAGACAGATAGAAGGATGAAGGTCAGGGTTATGCACAGCGAGCCAAAGAAAAGAAAAACATGGAAGGACAAATGATGAGGTCACAGCATGTTGGTACTGTCGGCTGCCTAATTGCCCCAAGTCTGCTCTTCATTGTTTTCCACGACATAGGAACAAATTTAAATTTTGCTGTCCCGTTCCAGAGGAGGCAAAAAAACCAAAATCTTACAAATGTGTGTTATTTTAGAAATCATGGTGCACATCTTTACTCCTAATACAAAACGTTTCTGCTATAATACGTGTAATGGTTCATTATGAAAAACATTTTCTTTGCAAGATTGGTTTGTATTTGAAGGATTTTAAGAGGAACTTGAGTTACATATAAAACTGAACCTGAGTTTACTTTTATATGTAACTAGACTGGGTAATCAAAATCAATTGACGTATTATAAGTGAATGTACAAACTACCATGAATAAGGAAATGACTTTTTCCAATAAAACATGAAGACAGCTTCACACAAAATGGGCTGAAAATGTCTTCAGTTCTTTTTGACTTTTTCTAAGCATCGTTGTTTCTGTGACCCTAAATCTGGTTATGCGGTCACATTGTGAGTACGTTTTTGTCCTACTGTGAGACGAATACAAGTCACCCTTAAGTGAATCTTTACTTTGCATATTATAGACTCAGGTTAAATCAAGATGAAGGTTGGATTAAAGCTTGAAGTTAGTAAAGTCAATGTTACGGCTGTGGTTTGTCTCCAAGACACGAAAGCAAGTCAGTAGAATGTCCTCTGAAGAGAAGGAAACTCGACTGCATATCTGCGTGTGTGTGTGTGTGTGTGTGTGTGTGTGTGTGTGTGTGTGTGTGTGTGTGTGTGTGTGTGTGTGTGTGTGTGTGTGTGTGTGTGTGTGTGTGTGTGTGTGTGTGTGTGCATGAGTGTGTGTATATTTAGACTTGTCGACATGCCTCCACAGGCAATCTTGTTCTGTGTTTCCATGGAAATGACAGAGCAAAATTGTCAGTTTGCTCTTGAATAAAAGGGGTAAGCGATGCAGAGCCTTGATGTCCTTGTGTGTGTTTGTGTGTCGGAGATGCGGTTTATATTAAACTGAGTTTGTGTGCTAAGCTTTGTGTAGATGAGTGCCTCAGAGTGGGTCCGGGGAGATGATGTGTATTTGTTTTGGTTTATCGAGGCTGAAATAACAATATTGGAGGCAGTGTGCCCTCTGCCACTAAATGTCTCTGCGTGCTTGACCAGGAAATTAAATCTCTCATGCTTTTCAGACAACGCTGAGCCGTTTAATCCTCCCTACTGTCTTTAGGTTATTGACCCTTTTTTTTTTTACACCTGTCAATCTCCTCATTCACTCCAACTTTCTATACATGTCCACTTTTCCTCTTTCTCTCCACTGTCTCTCCCAATCTCAGTCGATGTCTCTCCAGGATAATTCCTTGCTGTGCAATCATGTTGAGATGCTGCTGTTTGGGAAAGGGGAAAGAAAGACAGATTAAGAGGTTTTGCAGAGGTTCATTTAACTCCTTTTGGGGGGGCTGCACTATTCAGAGGACATCAAATGAGGCTCGGCTAAATGAAGATTTAAGAACTTTGCAAAACACCTGTGCTGCTGTTAAATTGATTTCTTCGAGTTGATTGTAAAGCATTAAAAGTGTTTCTTTTTCTGTTACTTATCTGAGTTGATGTATGATTTCGGGATTTAAAAAAAAAACATTTAAGCTACACATTGCAAGCAAGAAAGCAATACTGTTTCAGGATGTGATCTGTTTTCATAGAAATTTAAAGATTGTATTGAATAAGTGATTTATTTCATTTGACAAATATTTATGTACTTTTCATAGCAACAAAAATGACAGTACAAAGGTATCCCCAGCAATAGTAATCATGAAAGAGACAGTTAAGCACAGAGTGTCTTATTATGGTATTGTTACATTGAAAAAGTAACTTTATTTCTGATTATCACTTGAAAAGGTATTATAGTTACTTTACAGATGTACCATTGATGTCCTTAATGTATTGTGAACATCATTGGCAAGAAGTACATTCAATAAGAATCGAGAACAAATCGAGAACACAAAATAAAAGGCAGGACTCTGTCAGTTGCTCCATCAGGAAAAAAAAGACGCTGAGTTTAGCAGAACGGTTGAGCTAAAAGTGGGAAGAAAATACAAATAATGCATGTTGTTAATGACAGCAAAAACTTGGCTCAGAGAAGAGCACACAAAATGATCGAGTAAGTTGTACTTTGTGAGGAAAATGAAAAAAAAAAAAAGAACAGGTTCACATCTTAAAAGCAGCACTGGCCCAGGAGTTCTTGGGCCAGTGCTGCCAAAAAGCTTCATCAGTGTTTTATTCCAGGGAAGAGAGATGGGTAAATCAAAAGTACTTTGTCTGTGGAAGAACATCAGAATCTGCATCTGTTTAATCCAGAAAAGAGAAAGGCCAAGAGGAAAAAAGTTTGCATAAAGAATAATCCATCTGAATCCAGAGCAGCAGAAAAGCATAATGAACATTACTAAAAATAAGAATGGAAATGGAAATCCATTTAATACTTGCTACCATCCATATTGTAAACCATCTCTTCTTTAAAAGTATTTTGTAACATTAATTTTCTGTAGATTACATACCTGCATTGTTCAGTAAAGAATTCTTATACACTTATGCACAAAGACCAAAAAACATTTGTATTAGATGTTAAGATGTTGGCAGCAGCTGCATTGATCTATGATGTGGATGGATGCATGAAGCTTGGCGTTTAAATAGACCCTCCAAATTAGCAAGGTATCTTTGACATGTTCTGTGGGGTTTGTGGAAGATCATGTATGAAGCAGCAACTCTGGTGGAGTTGACTGTCTGAAGCAGCTCACAGGTGTCATGTCACATCATTTGTACATCCAGCAGGTCTGGCTTCTGTGAAGGCAAGTTATTGGAAAAAATTATAAGGAGTTCCTTCTCCAGTTTGCTACACATACTGTAGAGGACACTGCAAGCATGTGCAAGGAAAACAAAGTATGTTTCTAAGATATATCACTCAGAAGAATATGCAAAAATGTTCTTATCTGGACTAGACTATTTTATGATGTGTTTGACCTGAACTGGATTTTATTATAATACATTTAAATGTTGGAATAACTAGTACTCTTAAATGAGGACAGTGATTCATGTGCAGATAAATTACTCCAAACTGGAAGATTTGAGGATGAAATGTTATTTGTTGGTTCATTTCTGGAATTGTCTGACTTCTCCAAAACAGATCATTTCACATTGTCAGACAACATGCTTTGTGGATAAGCTCAAAAAAGCTTATCAAACAACAACACATGAGCTTTTTAGGGAATTAGAACGTAATTATTTTTGTCAGATTGTTAATAGTCCTCTAACCTCAGAGTACATTATTCTTTTTTTTTTAGCACAGATACATGCTGACACTGATCAAAGAGAAACTGCTGCTCGCTGTAAATTGTGGGGACAAGATCAGCACATCCTCTTTAAACAAAAGGGTACGTAGGCGTGAAAATGCAGCAGCGGCTGACACAAACTCCACCCCACACCAACAAGAAAACCGGTGCTTAAAGCAAATCTGACGGATCACACAACTTTGGGTTCCATTGCGTGTTTTAATACTGCTAATTTTTATTTTGCTCTGCAGATCAAATTGTTGTAAAACTTGCTTTCAATCCAAAACGTTGACTAAAGGAATAGAAGAAACGTCGTTCAAGCAAAGGAAAAACCCCTTTAGAAGCTGAGACTCATCAATAAACGATGTCTTTTTAAAATGTGAGGCCTCAAGAATGTATTAGTCTGCGTGCATGAGCTTAAAGCGTGCATCGGAGAGTTTTCCAGCAAAGACAAATATGCGTCATTGTCACGAGAAAGATGGGAAGTGAAGAGGAAACACTTTTCAGTGCAAAATGATTTGAATTAGTAGCTCAAGCTGACACATTGATTACAGGAACTATGTGTGAGACTGTGTGCAAACTGAGATGAGAGCTATTATTCTCCTCCATCTCATCCTCTCAGCTTTCCTTTTATTTTCTTTGTCCGTATGCTTTTTTCTTTTTTTCTTCGGTGTGCAACAGTGAGTGGGTGCATGAGTTTGAGAGCAGGACAAAGGAGGCGAAGAGCATGGAAAAAAAAGCAACAGAAAGCGCAGTACTGGGGCTGTTTACGGTATGTGAAAGATGTTCATGGACATTACACCAGATCCTGAAAAGTTCAGCCGGAGTGTCTTCACACACACACGCACGCACACAAGCGAGACCCAGACACAGATTAGATTTCTTTGATTATCCGACAGAGAAATGAAGGAGGAATGTGACGTATCCAGAAATGTATTCCCGTTACAGCTGGCATGGAAGATGCTCTGCTTAATCCAATGAAAACAAATTCTCACATTTGATCGAATTTCTAATGCAGAATCCAGAGGAAACCTGTGGAATGCCTGTGTGCTTCTGCTTTCACAACAGTCTTGTGTGTCGCATGTAAAAATTCACCTGAGGTCAAAGCTCTTTTCTCGTTCTCTCCGTTTTCCGTTGGAACATGAACAAGATTTAAATTAGAGTCAATGCAAAAGAAAAGGGGAAGTTGCACAAGTTGAAAACAAACTAAGCAGGTTGGTGCCAAGAATGGCGGCGGGTTTGGCGGGTTTTGCATCTGTTCACCAGTGGTACAGGGTGTAAGTCACAGTTAAAACACAAGAAAAAGAGCAGTAATTGTGCACATAAATGTACCACAGTCCACCTTTATGCTGACACATTATGATATAGTTATTTCTGCACAACGAGTCTTTATGTTTTGCGCCAGCCTGACTGCCAACATAACCTTTAGGAGAAACAGGCAATATTTTAGATAACATATGTTGTCTCTACATCTCTAATCTACCATTTTATTGTGGAGCATGTATTTCAGATTTTTTTTTTCCTCTACTGCTGTTTACACACTACAGTTCATCCACATGCTACTAAAGGCTGCTTAATGCAACCGACCAATAATCAGGCAAATCCGAATGGAAACCAAAAAGCTTTTGGTAACAGTTGTTGGTGTTTATTTTATATGCTCAACTATTAGTGATGGAAAAGCAAAAATTGTGAAAAACAACTAGTGGCATTCATTCTCCATGAGAAATATTGAGAGAAGCAGATTGATATCATTTAACAATTTCTCTTAACTTTCTTGGCTCTGCTTCCCTGAAGACGTTTTTAATTTTCTTTGATAAACGTTGGCAGGAAACAAGTAAATTGATATCCTGGGTAAAGAATGACTTTCTATAACAGAATGCATTTTTGAAAAGTAATCACTTGACTCGGATTTTTTATTCTCATTTGATCTCATTCTTTTTTAACAAATTGTTGTGAGCTTCTGGAAAGTCTTGATTCTTCACTGACTCCCGTCTGATAGCACACACTGCAAGAATATTATCTAAATGGAAGGCCGGCATCAAGCTAAAAAAAGACACATTTTGTTCCCTCAGTAAGTGATAATGCTAGTATAAAGTGAGGAGCAGGAGGAACTGGGAGGCACATGTGATGGAAAGACACCTGTTACAGCTAGCCACCTCTCAGTACCATTAAAAACAGCCAGGGGAAGTAAAATCGCCGTCACCTTGGGAACAGCACAGAGCGGAGAGAAATAGGAGAAATATATGAAATGGATAGAGGAATGATGGATGTCATTATGACATTTCTTTTTGCATAATAGGCTATAAGGACTGTGCGTCTGTATGTGTGCCTGCATGTGCGAGTCAGTCAAACTAAAAGAAATGGAGGCCTTAAGGGAGGAATTAATCAGCACAGTTTTCCTTTTAGCCCAGTGTTCAGATGGATTCAGCTATTATGTAGCTGGATCCTACATAATAGCTGCATTAGGTTGACTTTGTGCATTTTTTAAATCTCCAGGGTTGGGATTTAAAACAATCCTGCATTTGTGCGGCAGATCCTAATTTTGGTTTCTGTGTCGCTGCCTCCTTTACATGAAGATCTAAAACGCAGAGGTTGGCGTGACGTAGGTGTTGCAGATTATATGACTGTAAGTGGAGTGAACTACACTGATCTATGAGTCACAGCAGCCCTGAGATCAGGGGAAGGAGTCCTGTTTTACACGCAGAAATTGTTTCTTACTAGATTTCCACTCCTTAGAATCAGCTCATTTTTTTGTTTTTGCTAATTCCTTTAGAGGCAGAAATTTTATAAATGTCCTTTGGACTTTGGGGGAATGATTCCAAGCAGCCTGGAGGAACAGATTTCGGAAGACCCCCTACTGTTACGGAACAAAAGATAGCTTCATATTTCTGGAGTTTGGTGCCACAAACAAAACTGTGACTCATCTATCTCATAGTTCTTCTAAAGTAGCAGCAAAAGTGTAGCATAACTTTTCTCTTCCTTAACTAATGCTGAGCAGAAGAGCCACAACAAAACATGCAATTAGCTATGAAATATCTTGTTTTTAATTATCTTGAGGGAAACTTTGACAGATTGTGCATATTTTTTCTCACAGAGGTGTCCCATATGCAGAGAAGAAAATCTTAGCAATTTACCATATTAACATTTTCACATTGTGTCACATTAGAACCGTAACCCAACATTTTATTGGATTTTTTATTTAATAGGCCACCACAAAGTAGTGCATTACTGTGAAGCAAAACTTGTGAGTTTAGTTTCTGACACATGTCAGATCAGCCATTCTTTGTCAACATATCTGTGATTTTGCTTGCACATTTTGAGGGTCTTTATGCTTTGCATATCTACAGATTAAAATTCTGCTGGTTCTTTTTTACAGCATGGTTCAAGATCAGATTTGATGGAGAACATCTGTGACCATTAGTTTCCAAGTCTTACAACAGATTCTTGGTTGAATTTGTCTTTATTTGATTTGAATTTATCAAGCGGTTAATTGATTAGGTGCTTATTGCACAGTTTGATCTAATCTGTCCAGAGCACCTTATTTTACATTGTTGCTGTGTCCTCTACATGTATTGTGGCAAAATAATAAAATAATATTGGATACCACTTTTTATTAAACTTTTTATAGTGGTCTACACAAAAGATTAATATATAAAATCAATGAATTTTATGTGGTAGCGTCACAAAATCCAACTGAAACTTATTTTTGTAAGGTACTTTGTGCACCTCAATCTACAAAGCAAATAAAATATCTGTTTGAATGTGTGCATGTTTTCTTCTCTCTTCCCCCGGTGAATGTTCTTATGTCGTTTTCACAGATGAGAAGATCCAAAATCATCTCTCGTTTTCCATCATAGCTCTCAGGTTAGGTCAGCTCCTTCCAATAAAGCTCCAAGATAATCATCATAATTTATACTGGGGAGCTCAGAGATGAAGCATGAAAGAAATTTTATCTGAAAGGTCTCTGAAATATTGTGTCTGCTAAAGATGGGGTTGTTTTGTTTGTTTTTTTTCATCACTTTGACGAGGCTCAAAACTCTGCACACATCTCCTGCAACAAGGAGAAAAACCTCCCTGGTTTTTCCATTCATTCATTAAATTTCAAAGGATACCAGTGTGCGCCTCTGACAAAAATGCCAGACAAAATAATGGAGACATTCCACTTTAGAGAAAAGTTGTATTTAATCACATTTTGGTTTTAGTTTTGCAGGTTTCCATTTGAGGGCTCTGAAAAGGTATAAAACAAAAACTAGTTGTTGACTTGTGCAGCAAATGTCAACATAATTACGTTGCGTAATACCAGAGAGCATGGTTTAAATGCTAATTAATGTGTTTGGCATTTTACTAATGCGAAGGAGAGGGCGGCGCAAGCTTGCATGTTTCTAAACACTCATTAAGACTTAAACAGTGCTGCCAATAACACACTGGATGAAAGTTGTAACATGTGAGGCCACTGAGTGACCGACTAGTGACAGCTTGATCAGATGGTTTTACTTCTCTTCCTCTGACTGATCTGACAGGAAACAGACGCACAGCCTCTGTATCCTGGCAACAGCCCTCATTCTGTGGCACCCAGAGATGGACAGGATGTGAGGCTTTCAGTGTGCGTGTGCGCGTTTGAATAATGGATGGCGAACATACCCGTGTCCCAAATTCTGTCACAAACAGCAGTTGGTCCATCTTGACACACTCATGCTGTGAAGTCAAACACAAAACAGCGTCAGTTTAAACTTTCACCATGTTTCTCATCTTTGAGTCTGTAAGAAATGAAAAGTCAACCGAGATGTATATTTTCAATGTGGAGTGCTTCACTTTTTACTTTTTGGCATCAATCAGCAGTTATGTGATTGATCCGATGACCAAAATCCATGCGGCTGTTGCTGCATTGCGCTTCTGTTTGCTCACAATTATCCAAGCTCACTCAACTACGTGTCTAAACACATGAAGCTTGTATTTCTGTCCACAAAGTAGAGGAGGGGGAAGCAAATCACTGAGCTACTCTGATGTTTAGCTCATGTGCATAAAATAAGATTTGGACTTCCATTGTTTTTATCAAGCTTATTGAATAATTTCAATATTTTATGTACGATTAATGATTATTGTTTTAAAGTCCTTGATTTAGTCACAAAGACTGTATGTTACTGCTACAGCCAAAACAAAAAGCAATGTGTACTTTAAGAAGAGCCATAATCTTTTTTTTTCCTTAGTGTTTGGAGTTCAGTCAAGCTAACCTTTTCTTGGATGAATTGCTAACGCATCTTTTTAGTTCTGCTCACAATTTTTTCACGGGTCTCCAAAACCTTGACATTGTTCTCTATATCCCTGATGTATTTAGTGAACAGTGCTGATTTATGCTGCAATGTTTTTGTTTGAGAAATAGGGGCTCAGATCTGGGCATCACATCGCAAATGAGTAGAGATTTTAGTTGAATGTAAGAAAACCAGAACTATTTTCAATTTGCAATTAGCAATGCAAACCAATAGCAACCTTTTCCTTTAAATTTTATGATTTTTTAAAACAGTAAAGTAGCATATTCTCTCCATTATACAGTTCAGTTTTCTGAGAGTGAAATATTTGATATGTCTGTAAGAAAAATTGGATTTCTGAGCCTTCAGAGCACTTCGCATATTTCATTCTTTATCTAAGATCAATCATAACCCCTTTTTGTTTCACATATTTCACTGTACTATTTTATCCTTTGTCAGAAATACTTAATTTTCAAGGTGCAATAGGTTATCACACTATAACTTTACTGAACTCAAACTCATTTAAAGAGAAGCTGCTGTCGCCGCAAAAAGCATCCAGTGTGTAGTTTTACTCTGTGTAGTTTCATTCCTTGATCCCTTTAACTGGTCCAGCATGAGCATTTAGACTAACACACATCTATGCACAAAGTATTATTCTGGTCCCCGCCACAGGGAATGATGAAAACATAAAAACTGAATGAAGTTGACTTTTAAGGATTTCCTACTCAGAAGTAAAAGTGAGGAACCGCTTGATAAGGAAAAAAAAACTGAAAAGTTTCCAGGGGAAATGTAAATATAATCCTGCTGCATCAGGAGGAGACACATGTGAGCAGATGCACATGGTACTGCCAGTTGTGAGAGCATGCTTTGTGTGAATTTATGAAGAAATTTGGGAGAAAGTCAGACTGTGGGTGTGTTGGGCTTGGCTTGCTCTATGGAAGCACATACTATAGCCGAGAATGTACTTGTACATCACATAATGGTCCGTTTGCAAGCATTAGTGCATGTATCAGAGTGAAAGAGACGTTGGCCGTATGGAGCGCACCTTTGTGTGTTACTGTGTCTGTGTTCACGTGCGTGAGAAAATTAATCCTCCCCGTCAAAATGATTTTCCAGCTCTCGCTCATCTCCTTCGTCTTTCCAAACAGAGGAAGAGGAGATTAGTCACACCTCCTCCTCACTTGCTTGGTCTATTCCTTTATCTTCTGTTCCACAAGTGTGTATCAGTGCAAGAGAGTGTATATGCATGCGCGCGCACGGATGTGTGAGGTTTGTGAGATGTGTTTGTGTGTGGGCTCAGCGGTTTTACGTAAAGCTCTAAAGAAAAAGCAAGAGTCAAGCAGAGAGTCCTTGGCAGCAGAATGCAATTGCCGCTCAATGGAGCATTTTCTGCAGAGCTGACCCTGCCATATTGAGTTTTCTGTAGAGAACTGCACACACACACACAGACGCACATTACAAGCTTCAGATGATGAATCTGCAGTACAACATTCAAAACCTTTAAGACAGAAACATGTAGACAAACACGCACGTTACACACAGTTACAGAAAAGTACTGCATGAATATGAGAGTTTAGTCCTTTAAAAGACAGGCATATGCAGCAGATCTCCTTAAAATACGCACACATCCACACAAGGCTGTGGTTATAGAGCATCGCATGCCCACGTTTGGCTTGATAATGATAATTACCACCTAATCACATACTCATGCAGAGCGCAATTATCATACAGCTGTTTACACACACTGTTTATGTGCCTCACTGTGTTTATAAGGAGCGTGCACATGTGCATTGAGGTCAAAGGGAAATGGGTGTTCTCTCCAAGGGGGAAGTGTGTGTGATGGCATCATGACCTGCTCATCAGCTGCTCTTTTAACCCTTTGACCTTCAGTCTACACAAGGATGATTTGTGTGCTTATGTAATCTCTTTCTCTTTTTTTTGGTGTGTGAAGATAGTGAAGCAAATAGAGATACTAACATAATATTATGTTGCAATTCTTTATAAACTTGCTCCTAATTCATTCTTTATTCTCTCTCTCTGTCTCCCTTTTATGTTGTCCTCCATTTTCCCCGGTGGTTTGACGTTTCCCTCTTTAAGGTAAGAATCAAGTGCACCCACTGTATCCAGTGTATGTATATAAATAGATGCAGACATTGACAGAGTGATGCAGTGTTATGAAGCGGTGAAAGATCGCCAATAGAAAGAGCAAAGGTGGGGGTTGGATCGATTTTCAGGCTGGTGAACAGCGCTGATTGAAAGACAACAGAAGGGAAAACAGATCAACAGATGGGCAGATCACTAGATCTCGGATTAATAGATTTCTCAGACCGAGATGTGCAAATGAACAGGGAGATAGATGGAACAATTACGAGAGTTTAGGCAGATAAACAATCATATCTGCAAATCTTTTAGCAGCTTCTTCTGTTCCCATGGCAGCACTAACACGCACCGGCTGCTTTGCAGAAGAGTTGCTTTAGCACAAACATGTTCTTTTTTTAACTTCTCGTCTGCAGTCTCCATCCAGAGCACTTATTTTATCTAATATAAATCAGAACCACCTCCAGGTAGAATCCTATTGGGGAAAATTGTGTAAAATTAAGTCATTATAGTCTGTGTTGGATTTTTACACCTGGCTGTGAGAGTGATTATGTACTTTCCTGTAGCATCCATTTCTGCAACACAGCATGACTTTATAGTGCTGTGGGCGTTAAATGTGTTCAGAGGGAGCAGTGTAAAAACAAGAGTATTTTCAATTTTGATTACTTATAGATTTTAGCTGCTCATTTGATACGCGAGTGACATTGACCACTTTGGCCAAACTACCATAAAAGTTCTTTCTTGACTTTTCTTTTCTTTAGCTGTTTAAACGTGATGAAGAATGTGACACTGTCTTGAGCCCCTCATGACAACTGGTTTCATAAAAGAAAAAATGGCACATCAAATGCTCTGCTTCCAGTTTTTCTTTTAGGAATCTTTAAGAATCTCAAATAAACCAAGCAGACTAATGCCCCATTTACACTCAACCAGTTTTCAGTGAAGCCGTAATATTTTGTAGCGATCCAGATGCTCGTTTAGAAGTCACCGCTGATTGTAGTCTGATAGTGAAGAACATACAAAAATCATAGCACCTTATAGTGTCTTGATCTGGCAACTGGAGCAGATTCTAGGTCTCAGTTCAGTTCAGCTCAGTTCAGTTCTGTACTTCTGTCTAAAGGAGGAAAGTTTCCTTTATCAACATCTGAAAATACATTGGTTTTGAGTCACCAGTCTGAGGTAAACAAAGAACAATCTGAACAATATGCTAAAGGGAACCAAGGTACTAAGTGCTCCTTCTGTAAAGAGTCAGTCTTTCATTTAATATTTAACTTTATAAATATTAAATCAAATATTTATCCATTTATGATATTGTCTGTCTTCTTCTGGAGAAATTAAATCCTCCTTAACTTGCCTTATTTTTCAATGCAGATTTTTCTGTCAGTTCCTTCCTCTTCCTCATCTGTCTTTTCGCTTCCTTGACACATTTTATTTCCCGTCTTAGATCGTTCTAATTTTGTCTCTTCTATCACTTCTGTCTTGTAGTTTTGTTGTCCGTCAATCATTTCATCTTCACCGGTTTTCACCTTCTCTGTAGTTTCATGTCGCCTAATTTCACCTGCTCCTTCTCCAACCTCCCACCATCTTGTGCTCAATTATCCTCCCAGCCCTCGCTGCCTTTCGATCATTCGTTTGCTTCTTTCTGCTCTCGTTGCCGTTTCTTCAGTATTGAGTTCCATCATTCTTATTGTTTAATTGATTACAGCCGAGATAAAGAGCAACTCCAGTGTCACACCGTCATATTCTGCCCTACAAGACCAACGTTTATCTTTACTTTCTTTTCCTTTTGCTAAATTCTGAAGAAAAGTTGCTTTACTTTATATCTGTCTTCAAGAAAATATATACGGACATCTTTGTGTATGTAAGAATATTGGCCAGCACTTATCCTCATGTGGACCTGTACAGAGACACATATATAATCCACATCTTTGACCCTTCTTCTTTATAGTTGCACTTCAAACACATTGTCTTTAGGCAGTAGATTATATATATATATATACGCTGTTCAAACACTGAGGATAACACACGCAGAGATACACAAACACATGGCTGATGGTGAGTTACACAACGATGATAGCAGGGTTAAAAATGGTTGACCTTCTGTGTGCATGAGTGTGTTTGTAAAAGAGAACTAATGGCCTGAAGAGACTTTCTCTACACGCAAGAACTCACAACCACCGACATGCAGGCGTGCACTGGGAGCTAGAGAGAAAAAAAGACATTAACCGTTTTTGAAATGTTCGCTTTTTACTCAGTTTCACACAATAACATTCTCACTAAAACACGGAGCATTAGACGGTAGTGACAGATTGATTTTGCATTTCAAACAGTGTTTGCAGTTAAGTTTTGAGTAAATGAAAGTCATCTCTACGGCCTTGAACAAACTTGAACAGCAAACATGCCAGGAAGGAGTTCATTAATCAGAAAAGCAACCAAGACACACATAATATTGCTGTGCAAGTTCCAGAGATCCACAATGCAGGTGGAAGAATCTGCTGAAAGGATAACTACTTTTCTGCATGTTTTACATTTGGGTTTTATGAGTGGCAAGAGCAAAGCTATAATAAGTCTAGTTTGTGAGTAGATAGGGTCTGAAAAATGATTGCACTTCATAATAGATTAAAAACTATTAACAAAATTTTACTTTTTCAATTAAATAGGTGTCCTGCTGTTGAGTTTTAAAGTGAAAAAATAAATCAAACTGAGAATCTAATAGCACTAGGAACATGTTCTCTTTCAAAGACAAAAAAAAAAAAACACTTTTAGACAAAAAGTGTTTCGCTGCAATGTTTTCAGAGCCAGGTACTGTAAGCTGGGTCTGCTCCTATGATACTTGTAGGCATTAGTAGTGAGCAAAACTTTCACAGAATGGTCTTGCAACTAATACATACACAAACATGTACACCGATAGATCTGTGCAGAGGAGAGATGTAGCTATTTTGAAATTCAATGCGCACTCCTGCTAGTGCCCGATAAGGCAGCCCTGGGCAAGATTCAAACTAAATAAATAACAGTTTTTACTATATCACTGGCTTTGCATATGGACAGTGTTGTGTGTGTTTGCGTATCTGTTGCTGTGTGTGGATGAGAGCTAGCTGCCATCCATCAGTAAGCCTCCTATCAATCACTTCCACCACAATCAGCTGAGTGGGCCTTACACTGCTGTGTGAACTTATGCATTTAATTCATTTTCATTTCATAAATTACACTTTTTGTGTTCAGTCAGCAGAGCAAACTTAGCCAAGCATCTCTCACTTTCTGTACAAATTAAAGTAAATGTGTGACAGACTCAGCTTTTTCACCCAATCGAGCGGAAATTTGCAATCTATTTATGAGATTTGAATGCAGATGGCCTTGCTGAATTCCCGTTGAACCATATCTAATTTGATTTAGAGTGTAATAGAAATTGATTGTCGAAAGGTTATAAATAATTAAATGAAATGTAATATATGATAGCTTCTGTTTAAACAAAAAACTATTTTTTCATTTCTAATTTTATTAGGTGAAGAAGTCTAAAAAAAAAAAAACTAAAAAAAAAAACCTGGCCCTAAATTAATTGTCCTTCCACTTGGTGTTTCCTCACTATAAATATCAACATTTTCGGGTTCAGTTTTAACCCTGATGTTGGGTCATCAGAGCATGACTTTAGGCTGACATGCCCTTGTGTTACATATTAACACAATGATCCAAAGCATAGAAGCAAGTGCCATTTCACTGACTAGCTGAAAAAAAAATATTATAAGGGTTTGGCATAGTCAAAGTCTCGACCTGTATCTCACTCAGAAGCTTTGGTGTGACCTTACTTCAGCTGCTCACCCTGGAAAACCCATCCTAGAAAGAACAGTGGGACAAAATCCATTTGAAGAGATTGAAAAGAGTAATTGCCACAAGGTTGCCTTGGATTGTTTTTTTTTTTTTCAGTGAATAAATGAAATCATTTAAAATTACTTTTTGTATTTTATCAGTCTATTTTTGTCTGGAGTTCAAAAAATGGTGACAACAAAATAAAATGTGTTAAGTCAGTGTTTCACTCTGATGCCTCTGGACATGGGAGCTGAAATCGTTTATGTCCAGGCTTCCTGTTGGGTCTGCTCAATTTGTGTGGCTCTAGCTCGAGTCCTTAAGACAGACTTATGGCCCGGAGCAGCAGCTGCACACTTACAGACCGGGCTGATTCTGTGTGTTGTGTCTGCGTGTGTTTTTGCGCGGGTCTGGTTGTGTGTTTGTGCTTTGGAAATCTCCAGGGTTGGGATTGATTGAGTGTCTGGTGCCCCACTGTCAGCACACAGTTAGCCTCATTAGTAAAAGGTCTTTCTTTCCTCTCCTCTTCGTCTTCACATGTCTTCATTGCGTCTTCTCTCTCTACAACTTCGCATGACCCTATTTTCCTCTCCACTTGTCTCCATCCTCCATTGCTGTCCATTTTATTTCCTCTCTTGCCTTCATCCTCATCATCATTTCCATCACTTCCTAAACAACTGAAAGAGATGGGCTGCATTAGCTGTTTAATATAGACTACTGGTGATAAATGCAGTAATTGCCCAGACAGAATAGAGACTGTTCACTCTGAACTTGCTTCCTTTGATATGGATCAGAGTTTAAACTGAATATATAGAGAGAAATTTCTTTAATTCAATCCTTGATTCATAAGTTTATTCATTCAAGTGTGCTGGTCTTAAGATATGAATCCCTTGAATTGCTCATATTCTTCAGTGTGCACTCAGGTTCCTTAATTGGAGAGAACAGCGGTAGCACAAATGATTACCCTGAAGCTCTGATTTAATTACATCTAATTTTCCAATGTAACAAATGCTTCTTGGTTTTCTTTGTACTGCATGTCCAGCAGAGAAGTGGCATCACATAAATTAAGTTCAACTGCGATTAAAATGATTTGTACATACAAACATTTAATCAGTCTGATGTACTGATGTTCAGTGTCTTTGTAAGCAGTAAAGTTATACTCCCAAGTTCACAAAAACCAGGGATGCACTATATGAGAAAACATTACAGTGCCATGCAAAAGTATTAATATCTCCCTAACTTCTACTTACATTTACTTTTGTTACACTATGTTCAAAAACCTCAGTGCATTTTAATGGGATTAAAGGAAGATTTAAAAAAATGTTTGAATAAAAATACGAACAATTGTAAGGGGCCTTGCATTTATATTCAACCTATGAATACTTTTGCCATTTGCTGGATGTATTTTTTAATATTCTGAGGATGCCACTGTTGTAATTAACGTATAAACAGTGAAAGTCCATCAACTGGCCAGGTATATTAGTGGCACACAGAGCGTGAATTCATGGCACAAGAAAGCAAACCCAATGTTGCATCCAATCAGTCCTTTGCCATTTACATATTGCACACGCAGCTATTGCTACTCTGATTGTGATTCAATATTTTGTGCAGGTTTATTTCAGACTGAAAGAGTCCACCTTATTATGACACCCTTTGTTAGAGATATTATGAAGTGTGAAAGACAAAAATGCTATTTTGTGCAATTATCTTATGTAGCTCGTCTTTTTGCTTCAGGACGTTTTACAACCCTGACTCACTGGTTAATGGGAAATTTTCTAAGGATATCTAAAAATGAATAATGAACACACTGTTTTTTTTTTGTTTTGTTTTTTTCCGTGGGCAACTCGTCTTCCATATGAGTGCTTCATGAAAATGGAAACCCAGCTATAACAGTCCTCCATGTCATAAAAGACACACACATGCACACAGTCGTGTTTTTGGATCTTGTGGGGACTTTACATTGACTTCTTTTCATTCATCTACAGCCTAAGCCTTACCCCACTCCTAATCCTAACCTACCCCACTCACATGTCTAGCCCCTAACCCGACAACAGCATTTCCCCTCATGGGTACCAGGATTTGTATATTTGAATATGTGATGTTTTAGAGAGAAAAATAAAAGGAAGAAGTGTGTTCATAGAATTTTAATACAACCAAGAGATCAACAAGAACAAAGTTCACTAATTTTCCCGCTAAATTTTGGTTTTGACAGATTTAAGGCCAACATGTATAAAGCTATAATTGTCTGGCAGCTGCAATACTTGACTCTTATGCACCTCACTCTATTATGGTTGAAATTTTATCAGTCTCACTGGGAGCCAATTTAAAGCAGACAATCACAGAACCATGAAGGACCTGTGTCAGTGTTTGTGAGCAGGCCAGGCAGCAGCATCCTGTTACAGCTGACTGACTGCTGCAGGAGAACAAGACAATGGTACTGACCTGACATGATTAGATAAATGCATGAACGGAATAAAGAAACAGCCTAGACAAGTTGCCCCTCCACCTCTGCGTGAAAACACAAACAAATTCTTACCCGCAGTCAAGCTGAAGCTTGTTTTTGTCTGTAACTGTGGCAGAAAATCAAAAGATACACCGAAAATTTAGAAGGAAAGTGCTGATCCACTCGGTAATTGATTGCCTAAATTAAAAGTAAAAGCCACAGAGATGAGTCTGAGCTGTGAACACGGGAAACATTGTTGGGAAAACATGATGCTGTCAGGGGAAGAAAACATAACCTCTCAAGAGTTCAGTAAGTCGATTTATTTCCTTCAAATATTTCATCTTCTCATATGTCACCGGCATTGTTCAAGTAACCAAAGAGCATGGAGGTAACAAATTACTCTACTTCAATTAGTATACCCATCTCCGCCAGCTTGTAATTGCTGTTTCTGGGCTTGTTCCATATTATGCTCATGCTATCGGGGTTATAATTATTTTCCATAACATACTCTTTGCCAACGGAAGCAGCCTTTGGTGAATTTCATCCAAGACTAAGTTTCATACATTTCTCCCGGTGCCATAAGTGCTGCTTAATTAGCAGAGAGCGTTTGTTTATGCAGCACTGTGTAAAAGTCTTAAGTCATCCCTCGTTGTTTTTTTCTGTGTGCAATGAGACAGGCTTTTTTGGCTTTCGAAGTTTTCTTGATTAATTGTTCTTCAGGCTTTCTGAAGTTTTTTTACATTTCTTTCCACTCATTTTCAAAGAAATGTCTTGGGTTACTTCTTCTCAGATCATGTAAGTCTAACCTGATAAACTGATGAACTCAACAAATTGAGTTAATCAGGTGTTTCCCGATGATTTGTTAGCTGACAACTTCACCTACAGCAGTTGATTGATTTGAGGATGATAATGCAAATCTCAACACCCATTTCAGGTCTATTGTTGTTATTTTTCTGTTATTTCTGAACCGTTGAAGCACCTTTAAAATCTAGTTACTCTTTTTAATCTGACAGGGTCTCTTTCAATGAGAATGAAATAAAAAGGATGTAATCTGAGGTGCATCCATGTGAGAAGACGATTCTTAAAGAACCTCACTTTGATTTTACATTCAAATTCTGTCATTGTTGAACTATTCGATCGTTTACAACCCTTCTGAAACGTCTCCTCCCCATCCTCATGTATGATTATTACTTTAATTTCGAACTCCCATCTCACCTTTATGTCTTCTGTATCTGCTGAGGCCTTCTCTTGTAATATTTTGTAAAAATGGGATTTGCATCCAGCAGTTATATTTCATTTTATTACAGAGAAAAGATTCTCCACATTAGAAGGTTGTGCTTGTGAAATGTTCTTTCCTTATGTACTAATTGTTGATTTTGGTTAACAAAAGGAATAATATTGAGGAATATCTTTATGTCGTCATAGCCATGTGACAATTTACCTAATTTAGGGATCACAGTTGTACTTTTTTAAAGATTCTGTATGTTTAATCACTCAAGCTTTTTCACATTAAACTTTAGGACACTTCAAACTAATTGCTGGGTGTTTGTTTTTCCAAGTAAATTCTGAACATCATTTGCTTAGAATGTTAAATATAGACATTGACATTTCATAGATAAGGTTTGAAAAAGAAAGAGCCATCTGAGAAGGATGTTGAGTCTAATGGTTTCAATCCTTTCTAAAAATGAGAAAGGCAGAATAGTTTTTTTATTGGTTCATATTTGTTGTGTTTTATGTGCTTTATGCCTCTTTAAGAGCCTCTGATATTGTTTATTAAAAAACAGCATTGTCTGAAAATAAGATGTAAAGTGGAACATTTGCACATTTCAAGATATGTTTTTGAGTCACATATAAAAAGGATAGTTGCATTATTTTAATGTTAGAACATAGAAAATTAATTTTAAAAAAAATAGTTATTTTTCTACCTCACAATGAAGGATTTGCTTCAGTTCTGTAACAGTGAGAACTTCACTACATTTTTACCAGTGGTTTTCGATATGGGCAGTTGTTCAGGATGGCATTAGAAATGGGGAAGCAAGAGCATTAAATGAAATATAGAATAGATTTATCCATCAGATGCCAGTTGAACAAGTTTTCTGTTGCTTTATGTACGTGCTGTTAATGCAGTCTTGGCTCCCTGTGGCCTCATGCTTGCTGTGTGCTCAGTGTGTTATTGCTGTCAATCACACAGTGCCCCTGTGGGGCGTGGGGTAAGTTACTCTTCTATTCCTTTAGATAGGAAAGCTTGGCACTCTCTTTAGCTTTGCTCAACAGGGGAAGAAGTAAGTAAGAAAGTTTAATCTTTGCAAATTGTGACGTTCTGTTATGGTAGAACAGTTTTGAAGGATGGAAGAAGATTGAGGAGATCGCCCTGGGCACAGACCATCCAAAAACTAATATTTTTGTTGATGTTGATGTAAAGTAAATAGCTAAAATAATTTTTAAAAATCATACAATGTCTTCAAAACTGTTCATCTTCGAAGAATAAATCTTCAGTCACATTAATTTCATAACAGCTATTGGGTGATACACAATGTGATTTCACAAAGGACATTATTTCCTGACATATTTTTTGTGTAAGACGGTGCTTCTGTTTTAAATGATGTATTTGGGCTTGAGGCTTTTTAAACATGTTATACAGCAATGCCATTAAATGGGGAGGGGCTCTTATATCAAATCTTGACAGTGAGTAATTCTTTTTTAAACAAAACTTGGGGCCATTTTCTGACAGAGGACTTAACGTAGCTAATTTCTTATAGGCTCTGTCAGTGTGTGTCCCCAGGAATCCTTCCTGTCTTTGATGTCATTTTGGCAAAAGATATTTTACACAAAGAATATTGCAGAAATGAGATGATCAACGAGGATAGATTCAGTATCACATTAATAAGTCACTGTGCTTGGAGCTGAATAGATAGATGTACATTGTCTAAATTAAATTGCTGTTCAAAGGTTTAAAGCATAAATCCAACTTTGGGAAGATACACCTCTGCAGATATTGTAAAAAAAAATAGTACATAAAGTTTACAAGCTGAATATAATAGCAAAGATGTGTGACTTCACATTCATATCAACCAATTTTGAATATTTCTTTTAACTTTTCTTGGTCTGCTTTCAAGGCAAACTTGCTTGCCAGACCAAGACATGCTGACAGTTTGTTAGAATGTCCTCCTTCAAAATGGTTGATTTTAAAATCATATTTAAACTGCTAGTGAAAAAAGGCCACAAGTTCAAAATGAACAGTATCTCTTCAGAAGAGGCCAAACAAAAGTAATGACTCGACTTCACAAAACCCAACAGAGTTTCAAACTCATAAGTTACAGTTTTCTTCTTACTACTTGCAAATTGATTTTATTTGTTTTTATTCGAGGAACAAGTTATTAAGGCGTTCCTTACAGCGATATCAGCAGAGAGCCTTGCGCAGAAGTTTAAAGGTGGGCCTTTTTTTTTCCAAGGGAAAGAGCCTCATGAGAGGAAAGGAGGTCATGGGAACACAGAGAAGTGTGTGAAAGGACATCCAGTGACCCAGGAGTAGAAAAGATGGAGAGGGAGGGAGGAAAAAGGGTAGGTGAGAAATGTCAAGGAGACTTCGAGGTAGCTCAGAGAGACAGAGGTATTGTGCTGTTCTGTGAAACCGTGTGTGTGTGCATGCTTTTAGACACACGCATGCACACACACGCATGCAGATAAATAGGGAAGCTCCCAGAGAGGAGCCCATCCTGGAATTTCAAACAGGAAATTTATTCTACTGCTAAACAATGGTGCAACACACACACACCCAGTGACATATGTACAGTACACTCACATGCTCACAAACTACTGGAGTTCAAAATAGCACAACATGCTGAAAGTTTAAGTTAAATTGCAGTGTGTGTGTTTGTGTGTGTTTTGAACAGTAAGTGCGCGTTGTGTTCCTGTGTTTGGTTTTCACTAATTAAAGCTGGATTTGTGAGCCTGCACCTGCGCCTGTATAAATTGGGCCAACTAATCACACCTTGTTTATAATTCAGTTTAATACATTTTCATTTTTAATTTGCTGCATTCATGCCCCAGGTGTACACTTTGAAGTTCACGTAGCTCATGCAGCTCCTCACTCGCCAATGTGCTGAACAGACGGAGGGAGTCGAGAGAAAGGCTCCATATTTAAAAGCAGTGTTTGGACATGTGAACACAGACAGATTTCTGTTGTCTCAGAGCGTGTGTGTGTGTGTGTGTGCGTGTGTGTGTGTGTGTGTGTGTGTGCGTGTGTGTGCGTGTGTGTGGGAGAGCTTGTTCCTGACTTTATGTTTCTTGCCTAAAGAGGAAGTATTCAGTTCAGTTCATAGTTTTGTCAGCTCACCTTGAAAGTTGATCTGGAGAGAGAGTATGTTTGCGTCACTGATCTCTTGGCAACCTCTGCAAGGAGATATGCAGTTGAGCTTTTTGGCTTGAAATTATAGGTCTGCTCATGGAAAGAGGACAATAATTGGTAGAGAGTTAAATTCAGTGGAAGTGTAATAATGTTGATCTGTCTCCAGATTTCTCTATGGTACAAAAGAACAGTAATTATGCAGCTGGCAGGTCAGTGTTAACATGCTAATGTGCTATTAGGGCCAGTAGCAGCTTCTTGGTTGTATTAAGTAGCCCTCAGAGTCTGTGTTACATAAAAAAGACAACAATATAATATGTTAATAATATGTACCTCTAGTACTGTGTTGTCACATTTAAGCTTATCACATTTATTCTGCCTCAATCAAGAATCATTTTCTTGTTGCCCACCAACTCCCTTTTGTGGTTCCTAGATGTTTTGAAGTCCTCCGTGCTACAAAGTAAGGTGACATAAAACAGATTTAGTCTGTCTCTCAAATGCTCACAGTTTTTGGAGTTTTGCAAATAGAGCAGATTCCTGTTTGCAAAACAGCAACCTGTTGCTTGCTAATGCAGAACAACATAAGATCCAAATTCAGCTTAGAGCTTTTTAAATGAACATTTCTTTACAGTTTCTACCTAGCTGATAAGAGCATCAGAGTTTGGAAAGAAAATTATAATAATTAGAAACAATGATTTTAATAGAATTGATGGTCACTGTTTTTCTTCCCAAATAAACTGCACAGACAATAGTGCAAATTTACTTGCATAAAGTTACATTTCACAGCCATTCTTTGGAGTATTTTATGTGATGAGCTCAGCAGACGTCCGGTTGCACCAGGTGTTTGCTAATTGCTGCTGCCACTAGTCTGCTGGAGCTGAGTGGGGAAAGTGCAGGAGAGGGATGCTCTGGAGAGAGCAGATCCTTGGAGGAGCTTCATGGAAATAGGCAGCACATGGCTGCAATGGGAGATTCAAGGATTCCTCAAAAATGGAGGAAAGAATAAAAGCAACGCATCAAGTATCTTTTTAATCAGGGAAAAACAATACTACACATTATAGAGCTAAAGAAAAAAGTCAATTTTACATAATGCCGCCTTTTAATGTAATAATGTTGTAATTTGAGACAGGTGCCTGAACATAGTTGCGACAGAAAACTCAAATAATCAAACCTTTTGGTCTGTAACTCAATTGTCCATCACACAGTCAGTCATCACAAACACCTGGCCTTTGTTTCATCCATTGAATCGTTAAAAACATCAAATGCCTTGGTTAAAATCACAGTTCAATGTCAACATTAAGATGTACATCACTGTGTTAAACAATTTCAACAAAGTTTGTTTTAATGCGAATGCCAACAGTAATTTATTGCAATTTCTGTTGCTGCATTTTGAGCAACGGTTCAACAGTTTTCTATGCTACTGTTGTACTCCTGAATTACTAGAAAAAGTTTTATTGCCCTGTTCTGATAGACATGTCTCAAAGACAAGAACCAGGAAGAGGAAAAAAGTATGAGCAGGAGTCCAGAGAATGGTAGAAGCATGTGGGTGTCTGTTCCCAAACAGAGGAGTCAGATTAAAATAGAACAAGACCCGTATGACGACAGCGTGACTGTCAAACACCTGCAGCGGAGAGACGGGGAGGAACTGAGACAGAGGGGGACTCATAATGGGATGTAAGAGATAAATGGAGGAGCAGGCAGGTGACAAAGACAGCGGACACATAGGTGGAGGTGGAAATTGTGAATAGTCAGAATATGCATACAATTACAGGCTGCGGAGTGACAGAGTATCTGAAACAGATGTAGATGAGAGAGAAGGAAAAAATGAAAAAGAAGGTGAAGATAAAAAGATGGCGATCATTAATGCGGGTTTCCTGTCAGACTTTGTGTGAGTGGCAAAAGAACTAATGGTTTTTGCTCATCCTCTCCCATCATCGGCCCCTTTTTTCTCTTCACTGTTGCTGCATAGAGAGAAAGTAGATGAGCTGAGGTGTCATTATCTCCAACAAAAGGTGCCAATGTATCCCACACAGCACACGTGCTGCATGTGCATTTTTTTTTCTTTTTAGTCGACCATGATATTTAAATGTCCCTGATTGGCAGTTGTTGACATTTGGGAAGAGCCCATCCCTCAATTAGAGCTGATGACAATCAGAGCCCTTCAACTTATTCAAGGTTGTTTGCATTTCAGCTGCATGGTCACTGCATCAGTACACAAAGCCAAGGCTGAGATATCTTTTCAGGCTTTTCTTTATGAAAATACAGGAGGCTAAAGAAGCTCACTAATACGTTTTGGAGTGACATTAAAGTGTTAAAAAACCTCAAAAAATGAATTTCATAAGGGGATATTGTCACCAGCTTGGCCAAAGCTGTCACCGTGATCATCAGTGTAACTGTGGGAATGACACCCGATGTGGAACATTAGCAGTGCTTCAGTAACCACAGACAACTAAACCTCAAGGGGCGATGACAGAGAGAGCCTCACGCGGCAAGAAAAGGATGCTGATGCTGCTCAGTCGCCCGAAACAAAAGGAGACATGAGACACAGAGCAGAGGGAACTCATTCATTTTCTCATGCAGAAACAGCTGCACATCCAACAGGCTGACAGCGCTCCTATTAATTTCACTTCGAGCAAAGCGATTAGCATTTTAAATTGGCCTAAATCTGAGAAGTTGAAACAGCAATTCAGCAATGCATATCTTTTTGGGTTCTTTTAAAGATTAATTTGGCACTAGTGGCCCTTATTGAGAGTTAGCAGATGGGGAGAGGGCAGAGAGAAGACAAGCAGCAAAATGTTCAAGTTTGCAAATCAAAGGCAGGACAACTGTGTCCAGGACTACAGGCTCTTTATATGGGATGCCCGTTTTACCACTTGTATGTCTTTACCATAATTTTAAAGCAAGAGATAATACAATAACTTCATAAGTAGATGCCAGTATTTGTCTAATAATCAGGATTTTTTTTAAAAAAGGCTATTATTTATGGTAAAATACCAACAGCTTTGGTTGCCAGAATTTTACCATATAAAGATGAATATTACCGATGACATGATGCTGCCATCTCCAAAAATTACACCCGGGATGATGTTTCCAACCTTGCAAGTGTTTTCCCTTTTTTCCTCCAGTGTAACGATGGTCATTATGGCCAAACAGCTTAATCAGACCGCAGAACATGTGGAAGGAAGGAAGTTTTTTGTCCCTGTCTGCAGTTGCATCCTGGCTTTTATGTGTTTCTTTTAAGGTGAATGCTGGTGTCTCTATGAAGCTCGAATGTGTTGGTTAACCTATCAGAAGTTTCCAATCATCATCATCTGGGCTTTCCTTCTTTGTTTAAAGAGACAGTTACCATTCTTACTTTAAACTTCTGATTTTTGATAATTAAATTAAAAGAAGTGATGTATGATCTGACTGGACTTCAGACAGTGAGAAAAAAACCTGATGTTAGTTTAGTAATTAGTAATTTTATCTGTAGTGTGGTTATGCCACCGACAGATAGTGTAACTTGTTTTCTTGATTTTGAAAAACTTCAATGGGAAAATTGCTTTTCTAACATACAGTTGACTGACAGCTCACAGCAACAAGTGGTAGAAGGGGAGTGATAATCTTTACTCTGGAAGAAGAAAAATTAAAAAAACGAACTTAAACACTTTCTCTAACATTTTAGTAAAAAGAATTGGAAATATAAGAATGGTGCTACATAAATAACCATGGCATATAGTAAAGCTGGAAAAAAAAACAAAGCATGTTCAAAATTTTCAAGGTTGGGCAGGAAAGTGAGAAAACTGCATTCCCAGTGAATTAGAAGCAGATAACTAAATCATGATAAGCATGAAAACTAACACAAATGAAGCATAGTTGACACGTTTCCTCAGCTATGAAAAAAAGCTTTGAATCTTTCCTTTTTTCCAGATGATTTGATTTATACTACTTTACTACAGCATGAATACATAATCCTGTCCAGAACGTCTTTATTGTTGGCATCACAAAGCTAAGAATTATATTTTTTTCTCTAATGACACACAGTCAGTGCTGATGTGTCAACTTACAAACCCGCAGAGTGTTTTTGTTGTTGTTGTTGTTTTTTTTACTTTTCTTCTTCATTTCTCATTCTTCTTTAATTAAAATGAAATACTGATGAGATGTGATGAGAACAGCTGTCTGATGTCGTCTCGGGAGAAGCTAAAGCTGCCTCAAACTGACTGAGGGGAGAATTGGCAGACATTTACAACGGGCAGAATATCACTGTCGAGTTTTAAAGCATCTGGGTGTGCTCCCTGTAAGTCATGTTGGACACTTTTCTTAGATGAGCTCATAGAAAATTTTGCCACGGGGTTTAATTATGACTTGACATCCTCCCAGAGCGGGATAAGAATGTGCTTCACTGTAAATCTGTGTTATATCGCAGCACACAGGGAACAGATCGGGCTCCCCAGCCCTCACTGTAATACCGCTGCTCAAGTCTCCTCTGAGCAGAGTGTGAATTTCATCAGTGAGCAGTTTTCCGTCTTCATGGAATTGACTTACCTTGTTTCGTCTGTCGGGTGCTTGCCTGTCTTCTTGTTCTTTCAGGTCTGAACTCCTGTTCCTTACTCTTTCTGCCAATCATTCGCTTTCCATTAGTCGTTCATAGGAAATATTTATAGATTATGGTCTGCTGGTTTGTCTCAGTTTAATAAATTCAGGCAATGTTTAATAAACACTTGTCATCAGCATGCCAGTCGTCTTTATAAGAATGGGTGAGCAATTTCATTGTTATCTTGACACCGTTGCTCTTTGCTTCTTTCTCTGCTTGTATTGGCATTTAAAAGAAAAAGAAATCAAACACATCTTTATAGAGTTCAATCTCAGGTTGCTTTACTTTGCTCTTTATTAGCAATTTTTGCCCATAAGAAGAAATCTTTTTTATAATTGTTTGAAAATGTCACACAGCTGTACAAGTTTTACACTTTTTATCATCTGTATACATCACTAACAAAAGCAAAGAACAATTGAGGCCTCAACAAGTCTCCTATATTCACTATTTTACATTACCTCTTTACACCTGGCCTAGGTAACACCTTAACATTAAAAATCGGGGGTGAATCAAAAATATGTTGTGCTCTCATCATAGCAGAAACTTCCGTGGTGATATTTTGGTGCCTGTGCTTTTTGTGCACAGAGTGAAGGAAGTCACCATGTCTAAGGAACCTGCCACAGACATTTGAACCATGCCCTTAAGGTCAGTGAGTATGAGGCCCCTGTTGGACGGATTTCCCAGCAGGGAATTAAGTATTTTGACTCTTATTCAAATGTAAAATGTGTTTGTCAACATGTCAAAGAGAAGCTTGAACATTGGATTTAGTGATGTTAAGAAAATGGCGTTGAGGAGCAGAAAAATGTTCCCAAACTGATTCAAGCATTTATTGTTATTTTAAATTGCAACAGTGTGACTTTAAAAAACCACTTCGGGTTTCAGAACCTCAATATAAACTACTTCAAGTGAACTGTGAAACATAAACTCTATATTTTGTCTGCAAGATTCATTCTAACTGACATGGAGACATGCAGAAAGAACCCATTGCTCTAGGCTGAATGATTATGCAGAATGCCCTGTATCTTTACAGGAAGACTGAAAAACTTGCTTGCTGCTTGCCTCTTTCTGGGAGAGGTAAGCAGTTCTTGTTCCTCAACAGAAATGGTGCAACTGATGACGCAGGTGCAGAAACCTTCCCTATTTTAAAGAAAATCCCGCAAGTAGTTTGACTTTAGTTTAAATGTCAAACTAATATAAAACAGCCAAGATGTGGCAGGATGTCTGACAAATCAGCAAGAGAAAACCAGTGCCATTCATGGTGTTCATTCAGTGGAAATCCTATGTACATCTAAGCCAGCTTGTACTTAGTTTTCTCACACTGTGTTCCTTTAAATCGAGGATTAAAACCAACCTATTTTAGAGATGCCTTTGATCCATAGTTAATGAAACATTGATCTGCATATTTGATGTGTCTTTGTAAATATTATCAGAGCATTTTTACACATCTGAATATTGTGCTGCATCTTTCTATTGTGTCAGAACTTGTTTTTGGCTTCAGAATTTTTTTGTCCATGTTCCCAGACCTGACCATGAAGACGTTATATAAGACTTTAAAAGTAGAAACTCAAAACCATCTGAGGCAGATGATTTTTAGAGACATTTAGTCTCTAAATGTTTGTAGGAGACATTTTTAGCTTTAGTGACTCGTGGTTTAGTGACTCGTACATGCGTGCTTATCAGAAGCTCTTCTTCATGGCCTGGCTGTATTCTACAGTGCATGTGTCTCCAGTATGTTAGTGATGCTACTGGAGACCCAGCTCTGTTGGAATAACAACCAGGACCCAAAGCAACAACACAACCCTTCCTCCAGCCAGTCTGTGCAGGTAAGTGAATGTTTGAGTTTGTCTATTTTATGAATAGACAAACTCATTTGGTCTCTACAGTTCGACTGACAACCGAGGGAAAATCATTCTGCATCAATAATTTACGAGATGTAAAGAGTTCAATAGTTTGCCTCCTATCGAATTAAACATCAGCTGATAAACATCATCTGCAAGTGGAATGCCATTACTTGATGCTTCATCAAGGTCGAGCCTATTGAAATGCAGATTGGTTTGCAGTGTTGGATGGCTCTGTGAACAATGCAGCAGAAAAGAAATATGGGAGTCACCCTAACGGCTCCAATTAACTCCTTAAGCTAATCCTCTCTGACAGCTCGTTACCTCCAACAGGTTAATATCTAATGTGACCAATTTGGAATATTAGTGTTTAGTTAACTATCTGATCTAATCTGACTCTCAAAGGCGCTTTATACCTCTAGTACATCCATGACTGTAATCCAGCTCTTAATAACCTCCATATGGTGTCAGTGTCATTGAAATCCTTGATCCAGAATGATTTTGGATTTATTCTGTCATAAGTAAATGAATTATAATTATCAGTTTGACTTTGACTCAGTCATTCTAGGGCTTATCAGTCATCCTAACTGACTGCATTCGAGGGGGAAAAATCAGTCTCTCTCCAGCATATAATACTGTAAGTTTGGGGATGCATTTGCTGGCATAATTTATGTTCAGTTAGATAAGATGTGGTTCAGTGTGAAATTAACATCAAAGGTGTTGGACGTCCATTAAAAAGCAATTACTTTTCTTGTAGCTCTTGGTTGGTTTAATAGCTGAACTGGGAGAAGGGTCAGTGGTTAGAAGATAATTATGAAATCTAATACACTGAATATACAAAGGTGACAAAGTAGAGACATGATGAATGCTGCAGGTTGAATAGAGCATCTTTAATGGAGGGATCTACAAAAATTATTTGCATAATAATTTTAGTTGTGAAGTGTTTCCTGTAAGGAAGATTAGGAACATGAGTCACAGAAGGGCACTTTGTACCAGACCCATCCACAGAAATATTTTCTGACGTTCTAAAACACATTCGTAGCATTCAGCTCGTCAAGGCATGGAGTATTGAGTTGTGACAGTATGAGTCAGGCAGGTAATAAGTGAAAAGATTGACGTTCCTCACCTCTCCTGACCAAAAACAACCAGTCAGAGCCGAGAGGAGATCTCAGCGCTGTGACTCAGACTCATTTACTTTATGAAATGTGCTAATGTTGGTGAAACAACTTACCATTACAGGAAACCCATTTATCTGTCTTTATGCTAACTTGGACTGGGTATTCCCAATAGGCTGGGCTCACTGTGGCGTAGCAAAGAGCAAAAGGGGCGGAGTGAGGGAGGGTTGTGATTGACTGGGTTAAGTCCCGCCTCCTGCCTCTGATTGGCTGTTTCTAGTTAGTTATCTGTCTCACACCATACCGTCATAACGGAGTGCAGTTTCAACAAATATTTACTTTTTTTTTTAATAAATATTGCATACTGCAGGTTTAATCATCGGGCTTTAGTAATTGCCAAATCACCAAAAACCCGCACAGTCAATGTTTGACAGTCGTTATTCTGTTTCAACTGGTTTCACATGCGACCCATTTGCTTGAAATGCATGACAGTCCCAGTTCACTTTATTGTGTTTCCTTGGTTGTTTGAGAGTTCTCTGGGTGCCTGTGTGCAAAGTCTTTAAATCCTCCGCAGTTCCCTTTTTATAATAGGGAAGCTGATATAAATATAATTATATTGTACAATCTAGAAATGAGATACAGCTGGAAGCTTGGGAGTTTTTCCAAGTGCAGGTAAAATAACTCAATTTACTCATATTTGAAGTATATTGTACATCTAATACAAGGAAAATTAGATTTTCTCTGATACCCTGTCTGCAAAATTAGTTTTATTTTATTTTCATCTGAAAAAAATATAGGAAAAGCAGTTGGGAATCAGCCATTTACTATTACCTGCTAATTAAAAAAAAGGTTGCATTTGTCTCACTACAGCAGTCTACTCTATTTTCTTTGTTTATTAAATATATTTCTGTGAGTATTTTCTTGCATTTCAAATTATACATATGCAATAATGCACTGGCTGGTCCCTTGGGGCTTAATCCCTTGAACACTTTTGCTGTTTCTGTATTTGTTTACTGAGTCCCTCAGGGAACAGATACAGACACCAAGAACTGTGCACTGTTTGTGCAATGACAGCTACAGATTGTTGAAATAAATTTTATCAGCTGAAAAAAAACCACAGCATATAAAATGAGTGCAATCTTGGATCTATCCTATAGAATTCGCACACAAAAAAGCATCAGCTTTAAATCCAGGACAGTAAACTGGAATAAACTCAGAAAGAATGTGCAAAAATTATCTGGCCTAGTTCTGCGCAGTAAGAAATTATCTTGCCATTACACAGAGCTGATTTGGCTTTATCCTGCTGGCTACGGCGCTGCCCGCGTAGACTTAATTAAACTTTTCCGTGAGAAGTCCTCCCGGAGTTTTTGCTGCAAACGTCTGGCTGCCTCTCCATTAACTCAGATTTATGGCTGCTGTAGTTCAGGGAAGCGATGGAGTGAAGAGGGGAGAATATTTTTGCCCATTGTTTTCCTTCCTTATTCACATTTATTAGCAGGTTGGCCCAGTGCACCAGCCGAGGCCTCTGTAATCTAATTTCTATACAAGTTTAGCTGTAGGTTCTAAGCTCTACTTTCTCAGCTTTTTGGACCAGCTGTCCTACAGCTTGAGTGAGATGCTTGAAGCTAACGTGGATCCCTGAAGAGTAAAGACTGTGCAACTGTTGCAGAGGAAGCATGACGGTATTAGACATTGCATATCTATTTTGAGAAAACTTGTGTTTCGAGAAAACTCGCAAGACAGAAGGGATGTAGAATAGAAAAATGTGTTTCCCTCGGTTTAGTGATTTTTAACTGGAATGTTTTTCTTTTTCGTTCAAAGCTTCTTTGGGTCAGAGTGATGTTTAAAATGTTGGATTTTAGTATTTAATGTGAGGTCAGACAGCTAAGGCTTCAGTATTTGAAACAGGGAAATGTGTCATGCAGAATGAAAGCGACAAGGCTGAGAACAATCTGTGTTTGGCCATGTCGATTACAGGTACCCTACAAAATGTCAGAGAGCTGCAAGTGATTCGGCAAGCTGCCGATAAAGACGGCCTCAAAGGTTCACACTGATGAAAGCAGAGGGGAACCTGCAGATCAACGCAGCAATGAAGAGTTCAGGATTTAATTTTTACATTTGGAAAATTAGAGAGATGTGAAGGGAAGACAAGAAGACGTGTGAAAGAAAAGGACAAGTCACAGTGTGACTCAGCGTGGCATTTGATGCAATCTAACATTCAGATTGTTTTATAAGTAGAGGCTGGAGGACAGTACAAGCTGCCAAAGCAGTGCAATAAATTAGTGGTGATGCGAAATGTATCTGTGGTGTCAACATTGTCATGTTTTTGTAAAAAGCAAAGCAAAACTTGTGTTTTGATATTTGGAATGTCTATCATTGATAGCTGTCTCCATTAATAGTGGCAGAAAAGTGTTGCTTATAGCTAAACCTAAACCTTGTTCGTACTCACTCCTTTGTCTGACAGTCCTAAATAAAACCCAGGGTAGCCAGTTGACTTCAGTTACATAATCAGTTAATAGAGTCCATACACATTTAAGTTAAACTCACTGTAAATACAACTATTCTGTGAAAGCCTCAGAGGTTTGTTGGAGGAAATCGGTGAACAAACAGCATCACGAGGAGCCAGGAGCACAGCAGACAGACAAGGAGCAAAGTTGGGGAAACGATTAAAGGTTGAGTTATGAAACAATTTTTCAAGTTTTGAACATGCAATTTATGTATTTATTTTAAACAGACAAAAGGAAAAACAGGAAAAAATAAACAAATTATTATACCTGTAAAATTTTAGATTATTCATTCGAAAAGGAACAGATAGAAGATGCAAGATCTTATGATTTCCTCATACCCTACAAACTTTTAAATCTCCCCACACCAGATGAACTCTCAAATGAAAGTGAAAGTGAAAATATTGAGAGTACGGCAAACATGCTACCAAAACGTCGACTTTTACCAGAACTGGCAGGAGAAGAACATAAATCAGAGAAACATGCAGTAGGTCCATGGTAACTCAGTCACAGAAATGTTTGTTTACAGTGTATACATAGTATTTCGATTTATTATTTAACAATTATTTAATTTGCCTATGGGATTAATAAAGTATTTTTGAAATTAACTGAATTATTTTCCGAATCCACAAATCAAGATTTTACAAGAAAGAAAGAGACACATCTCATTTGGAGTTTGACCTAAACTATGTTGGGGGCTGTGCAAACAAGTGGAAGAAGATCCTTTGGTTAGATGACACTTTTTAGCCTACATAAAATCTATTGTATACTATAAAAAACCCACGCAGTACATTACCCTGAAGCGCACCCTCTCCACAGCAGTGGCAGTATCACGCTTCTCAAAACTGAGCTAAATACAGTGCAAGTCTGGAAGAAAACCTTAAACCTGATTCAGGTCACAGCATGACATTGTGTTTTAAGAAAATTTATGATCGCTTGTACTCTCCATCCAAGAGCCTTTCTGTTTTTGGACATAGTATTAACTCAGTCTGTCTGAATACAAATTCACACAACTCTTTACAGGTTTTACTAAAAAATACAAACATTTAAAAACACAATCATCATTTTCTTTCATTTAACAACTGTACACTGCTTTGTGTTTATCCTTCACATAAAATAAATCGATATTTAAAAAGACACTAAATTCCATGATTTTAGTGTCATCTATTTTACCTTAAGATTTTCTTTTTAATTTAAGCAAAAGGTTAAGTGTTTAGACATTAGGGAATAGAAACAAAGTAATAAACAGTCATGTTTGGTGCTTGATTCTCACATGCGTGTGTGTGTGTGTGTAGGAGAGAGGATGTGCAGTGAGGGATGGAGAGGCAGGTAAATTAATGTAACAGATGGTTTGAGCTACATGGTAAGAAATTATTGGGAAAGGTCATAGGACAGCGTTTGACATTTACAGAGGCACACATCTTATTGCGAGCAACATACATCCACAAACAGTGACGCACTAAGGTTGGCAAGAAAAATGAAGACTTAACATCCTGCAGCACTGAAAACTGCTGCAGTTTTCAGTGCTGTTTTTAGTGAATAAGGAAAAAAAGTTGAGATTTTTTGTTCTTATTCTGTACAATGTTTACAGTGCTTTGTTTATCCAAAAGGACAAATGTAAAGACACAAGAGTTATACTTTGAGTTAGTCACGTCGTTGTTCACAACTTCATGAGATTAAAAAAAACATTGTTGTTTTTTTTTTTGTCCCTTTTTAGTGCTTTGTTTAGTTGCTTAATTTGTTGTTTAATTTGTCAAGATGCTTTGACAAATTTCATACAGGAATTTGTCTAAGCATCTTCAGATCCATAACTTAAAATGAAACACACATACCTTGACGTCCTCCCACACATACTGATGCTCACACATGGGCTGGCGTAGCTCCAACTTCATTACAACGTGCTGATTGAGTGATCAAAGCTAATCGCATTTAATCAAATCTAATCATATGTAATGACCAGCATCGAGTGCGCAGCCATGACAACACTCTCCAGTTTTCTCCTTTTTTTTCTTCCTTCTTCACATTTGGCATTTTCAAAACCATCTCTGCAGTCTGAGAAGCCCCATCATTTCCCCCTTCATCATCCCCCAATCTCTTCTCTTTCACATTTTACCCTCAGTCCAAAGCAAAATAAGACTGAACACAGATGGAGGAGAAACAGCAGAGACACACAAAAAAAGGTAGGAAAATTATGAAAAACAGAGGTGACAGATGGACACCCTCATTAAAAGCATTAAATCTGGAAGCAGGCACACAAACACTTTGAGGTATTCACAGTCAAGGCAGCCGAATAGCTTTTTCTTTTCAATTTAGATTCAGAATACAGTTTTCGGTGCTGCAGGATGTTAAGTCTTCATTTTTCTTTTTTTTTTCTTTTTCCTGTGCTTTGATCAGATGTTGAGGTCCCACTGAGATGTTTCTTCAGACATTGGTAACAAGAAATCATGATGCTTTATGATAACACTAACAGGTTGGGATTTAAGTAGACCACACAGGGCATAAAAAGTGTATGCTGTGAAATGTCATGAGGGAAGCACATTTGCAAGGCTCATGTCTTTCCTATTTCATAGAGTGGAGATGTTTACGTGGTTCTGCATGTAGCAGATTTTTTTTTTCTGTCAGGCCTCCACGTTTGATAATGAGATTTTTTTTTAATCCTTGGAATAGTCTAAACTTTTTAGCAGTAGTATTTCATACTGAAAATGTGAAACATCTAAGACATTCAAGTGCTTTTGTTCATTGGATTTAAAGTTCACCATTATTTCATTTTTTACGAATTTTACTGCTGCCACAATTGTGTAATTTTATATGGCTCAAAACTTGGATACATCATTTTTTGATTTCCTGGAAGATCAGTCACTATTCAAATAAGACACAAGATCTTCATTTGCGTAGTAACTATTACAATTAAAAAGCTATTCATTATAAATTTGCTCATAGCTTCCATCAGAATAGTGCATAAAAAGCTTTCAAATAATTTGAACTCTGTCAAACAATGCTAAATTTATCTTTTTATCATGCTCTGAGTTTTTTCAAATTTCTATTAGGAGTGTCAATAAATGTAGACGGGGCTGTATAATATAGGATTTTTTTTCCACAGTGACAAGAACAGAGTTTTAGGGAAAAGCAAACTACTCTATGGTTAAACAACTACTAAGCCAACAGTATCGCTAAACTGACATATTCATAAGATAGTTAAAAAGCCGTTGGATCCCCCATCCTTTAAATATTTTTGACATTGAAATTGACTCTGGAAGTCTTTCCCTCTGGCCAACAGATTAGTGTGCACAGTCAAGAAAGTGGCCAAGGCTTGAGCTACTCTTTTATGCTCTCATTTCTTTATTCTTCATACATTTCTCTCAAGTCTGCTCAGTCAGTGTAGGTATAAACAGTCTGGCTTTTGTGCACAGAGCTGGCAAGCAAAGACCGCAAATTAGCATAGCAGCAGTTCCAGGGGTTCCTGTTTGTGTCAGAAACTATAAAGAGCTGTAAGTCACAGGCTTCAGATGTCAATGGGCAATGATTTTTATTGCAAATCTAAACTGCGGGTAAAGAATAAACAGGGGGGAAAGATGCGAAAATGTTTTTGCATATGCTGACAAGATGAAATTTCACACAGAGCATCGGCAGCTGTTCTTGAATCAGTGGCGTCCTGGAAATGTACCTCAATTTATATGCGTCTATGTATTCAGTGGTGCATTCGTCCATAATGGATAGACAGATAAGAATGAGGTCAGTTGACACTGAAATATCCCTTTAATTTAGCATTGAATCAAAAGTTGCATTAAAATCATTACCCATAAATGTTGCACAATATTTCTGTGGTTACATTACACAGACAAATAAGCCATAGAAAACTTTTTACGAACCTAACTTAAGAGATACGTTTTTATTTGCTTCTCGCGATGCATCGCCCTGAGCAGCAAGCTGTATCACCCAAATCAAAATCCAGAACCACATGGCAAATCTGTTGGTGGATGAGAATTTAAAGGATGCTGTTTGTGCAAATAGAGGTTGAACATCACCAAACCAAGCACACCCATAAGGTCCCCTTCTGGAGTAATTTTGTTAGCTGGATATAATATAGAGCAAGTCTCAGGTAATGCAGTGTAAGAGATTAGAAGGTGGCTGTGTGTTTTCATTCTTGTAACTAATGTTACAAGAATTAGTGATCGGCATTTGTAAAACTGCATGCAGTTAGGGGGAAACATTATATTGGCTTGGAACAAACAGAGAACAATTACATGTTTGCTGAAAAGTTTTTTCATTTTGTCCATAAAGAGTTCTGCTTACTGAAGGAAAGGGGCAGAAGGTTAAAAGTATTCAAAAGTTCCGTAACCCTCAAGCCATCACATTATTATTCTCTACATAAATGGGGACGAGTATAGGCATATAGACTCCATAAGAGCTGTGATTTTAGAGATTTTATTGAGCTATTATCCTGCAAAGTTTTTCTGCTTCCTGTCTCCAGTGTAAATGAGTGAAATGACAAAAGGCCTTTGCAGAGCTGAATGACTGATGTGAGACTTCAGCCATTTGACTCTGATGTGTTGAAGCAGGGATGCATCTACAAGTTGCAGGTTACAAAATACCCGTGTGTGATTTGGTTAACCTGTCGATCCTCCTAAAGGTTTGCCTGATTAATGTATATCTCCAAAGTGTTCAGTTCAGTGAAATTAAGTTCCCTTAGTTTCTTCTAGCTCCAATTGTCAGCTTTTTTGTTTTGACACGTTGACCTTAGGATTTGTGAAGATATTAGTTTTTGGTGTGGAAATTAGCTGAATCATTCAAATCCTAAGCACAGCCATTCTAATTAGGATCAACACATTTTCATACACTCAGGTGCAAGTTAAGTGCTTCTGTGAGAGCTGCCCATTACTTCCCATGCACTTTAACTCCGTGAGTCAGCTACCTACCAAACTCTGCAAATGAATTTTCAAGTGCTTTGTTTTCACAGATCCAAATCGAAACAAAGCGCCGAGTGCGGTGAAGAGCAAAACTAATTCTGCTGTCTGAGTTCACTTTATGTTCCAAGAGTGACACTTGTGTTGCCAACTACAGAGCAGGATGCATTTAGAAAAATTACTTAGAAGGTCTTTGAAACCTTGCAAAGTCATTACGAATAAATAGTTCTGACTGTGTAAACCTTGTTCCTACGAAGAAAACACAAAATGGCAGCCAAGGTCCCTGCTTCTTCTTCTTTTTTTTTCTTTTTTTTGTCATAAACAAACAGCCAACTACATGTGAGGGAATTTGTTTGTCTTCCTCTCCAGGATGCCTTGCTGCGGCTGGCAGCAGTTGTTGATGTACGCTCGCTCCGAGTGGCCCTGCGAGACAGCATTCAGGAGCTGCTCCCCAGCACGGTATTTGCTCTCTCTTCCTCTCGCACATCTGCACGTATATAATTCACATTTGCAAATGAACACAATTGAAATTTTCTCCATTTATTACCTGGGGAAAATAAAGCCTCGTGTTAATATGCAGAATGATGGAGACTGTTGTGTCAGTCTCGACATCACCGCGGGGAGCATATAGGCCAAAACCCTTCTGCAAATGCATGAGGCTCGTTGCTCATTATATCAATTACAATCTGATTAATGTTTCAAACGAGGGTGCGCATATGTGTCTGTTTGATTTTGTATGCCAGGAGTGTGTGTGCATCTTCGTGCTGGAGGGAGACTCGAGGCTGCTGTGTGACGACCCGCCGTATGAAGTGCCACAGGAGGGGAAGATCAGGTGTGTACCGTTTGTGTCTGCATACACTGAGCTGCAGATGTTTTTCAGTGATGGGGGTTGATTTGCTGCCGCACCACCGTCCAGGGCAGTGATGCCGAGAGAGGCAACAAAACACAGGGAGGAGGGCGGAAGCGACGACGCTGTTTTGTCTACCTGAAAAGCAGGTACCACTTGAAAGAAATCAGCATTCATCAGCACAAAGATGGAGAAGTCACCAAGAAAGATCCCATCATCCAGAAGCACAAGAATATTCTCTTCCTCTGGTGTCTTGTTGTTACCATCTCTTGCTGTTTCTCTTTTTTCATCTCTTTTTTTTTTCACCTTGTTGAACATCTTTGGCTCTCTGACACCCCAATCCTCTTTTGTGATCTACTGGCCCATTCCAGCTTTCTACCTCACTGCCCGACTCACACAGCTTGCCATGCTTTTCTCTTTCAAAGCGCTGAACTGCATGTGGTTTGGTCTCTCTGCCACCTCTCTTTCACCTTCAGTCCCTCTCCCCGTGGAAGCGTTGCAGACCTAATCGCCCAGATAGCTGTACGCCTCTGTCCCTTAGCGAGACATGGCGATCCTCTCCTCTCCTAAGTGCTCTCTCTGAAACTTTGCACATATGCTGCTGTGACTGCTGCCCAGGGGCTGGCAAAAACTGGCCCTACATTATTGATGAATCTGTCTGTTTGTCAAAATAAGAGGCCAGCTTCTAACACCTTACTGGCACATTGACATGGGATCCCATGCAAACATGCAAAGACAGAAGTTCAGGCTTCAACATTACAGTTTCACACATGCACATCCTCACCAACACTCATGGATTGATGGATTGCAGATATTTGAAGGGTTACTGGACCCTTTTAACTTTTCTCTTTTTAAATTCACTTGCTTACGTAAGCCTGTGATCAAGACCTTGGTATATACGCCCCCATCTACCTACACTGCGAGAACCCATCTGATAGGTGGAAGGCCATCTGGTGTGAGCCTGATTCGAAACCACTTTCTGATAAACCAGACCTTGACACATACACAGGCACACGCACTTAATGCACAAACATTTTCAGCTGAAAGAACTCCAGAGATTCTTTTTCTTTGAAACTTTTTTGTCATGTGCAAGTAAACCAAAGTTCCTCAGTCAAAGAAAGCACTTCTTAAACTGCAGCGGATGGAAAAAGTCTACAGACCCTGGTCAAATGAGACTTTTTCTGCATTTAATGCATTTAACTTTGACGTAGAGTTGAAAGAAAGCAGATCTCCTCCAGCTCAGCACATCACCAAAAAGAAAACCTTATACACAGTGAATGGTGGTAATGGCAGCATTATGCTGTGGGATTACTTTTCTTCAGAAATGAGATTTTTGTCAGGATTCCTCTGAGTATTAGCTGGCCTGCTAAACTGAGCAGAGGGGAAGAGTGTTATTCTGTAGACAGAGGAGAACCTTTGAGAACAACAACCATCAGTGCAGCAATCTACATATTGGGCACCACTCATGTATTCAATAGTATTCAGGCTATTGAAAAATAATAGTGGCAGTATTGTGCTGTGGGAATGTTTTTCAGCTGCAGGAACTAGAAAACTAGTCAGGATAGATGGAAAAGATGAATGATGTTTTAATTCATAACCAACGCCTTTGTTCCTCTTCAATACATGTTCTTCATAAGTCACATGCCATTATTGTATTGTCTCTGCTGTCATTTACACTTAAATATGCCCCAGGTTTAAAGCCCCAAACTCAGAAACTACCCAACTTTTATGTAAAAGCATTACTATACTTAGCATCTGTATTCTTCTCAGAGCTGCTGGTTGTTTTTGTACTTTTCTGGGCTGGTTTGCATCGGCTCCAGGGCAGTGCTGCAGAGCTGCTTTGAACAAATACATTACACAAAGGTCAAATGTATTTGCCACAATAGAATATTTTCTGATTGGAGTGCACTGTTCCTCAGTGAGCTGAAATAAATGGACACTTTGAAATCAATGCACCATGCTGAGATTTCCTGCAGTGGTTGCGGGTGTGATGGTTCAGACTCTATGGGCATGTAATGGAGTGACTGCTGCCTCTTATGTGTGTGTGTGTGTGTGTGTGTGTGTGTGTGTGTGTGTGTGTGTGTGTGTGTGTGTGTGTGTGTGTGTGTGTGTGTGCGCGTGCAGGCATGGGTGTGTATGTGTGATTCTGTCAGAGGGCTGATTATTATATGCTATACATAAATGTTGGCTTTACCTGTGTGTGCTTCAGTGATGCTGATTAGATTTCTTATGCTTTTTCTTCCCATAATTATCCAATTCTGAATGAGCTTGTTTAGTGCATCTGAGAAATTTAAAATGCTCATGTCATGTTCTGAATATATTGCACCTGGTTTCCCATCATCCCTGCTGTCCCCATGAAAACCTACAATATCCTCTCACAATGGATAATAGCTCTATTCACCACTGTTTTGACGAGTGTGAATTAACAAAACACATCTGCTTTATTAACGCTGGTGATTGTTTTTCCATCTGCAATGAATTTCTTCCAGAGAGACCTCGTCTTGAGGTTTTGTTTCCGCTGTGTCTGACAAAACGAAATTAATTTAGACCAATTTCATGCGTGTTATTGCATTGCTGGAACCTGACTCAGACCCTTTCTGTGTCTGTTGTAGGAGTGCTGTGGAGCAGCAGATGCGGTGCGAGTGTGCCGGTCTCCCTCCATCTGAACTGCCAGAGAAATACAGGCTCTTCCTCGCTGCACCGTTACCGGCACACAGGAGAGGTTCGGCTGAGTGTTTTATGTAGGGTCCAGACAGGGAAGCAAATGTGTAATTATGGGTCCTTCTCTGCGAGCCGAGAGCATGGAAATATAAAAACAACTAAAGGGAGGAGATGGAGAGAGAAGTAGTTAACAAGAGAAGATAATTACACTGAGAGAGGTATGCAGCTGGGTGAGCAACAAAATTATACAAAGGACCCTAACAGAAGCAATGAAAGGTTGTGATGAGGGAGAAAAAAAAGTGAGATGAGTGTGAACAGACTCCTTTCTGCTCGCCAAATGAAAGAATTCGGAGAACAACCTGAGGAATGTGTGGACGAAAAAAAAAATACATATGCAAAGTCGCTTTGTGTTGTGGGAATAAATGCATACCAATGAACGTGTAATAATTATGCAGGAAAGAGAGTTTGTGTGCTTGCTTGTTTTATTGTCTGGCGCAACAAGCAGCATCTCTTTGTCGCTGCTCAAATGAAAGGAATAAGCAGTCTCACTCAAGGACATCAGCTGTGTACTTTATATGTTTTTTTCTATCTCGTTCTTTTTTTGTTCGTCTTTACCATGAAACACAGAAAAAGAACAAACATGATTAACACCTGCAGTCATGAAAATTTATTTTATCCAGTTATTTTAAGCTTTATTTTATTTTTACTTCATTGTCTTTCAGCTCTTGTAATTCCCATCTCGGATCAGGATCACACCAAGGTCCTAGCCGTCTTACTGGTGAGGGAAAAAAAAAAAAAGAATCAAATGCTGCAGATTCAGCCTCTTCTTTGTGGAAAAGCAGATTGTTGGGAGCTCATTGAAGTTAACAGCTAAAATGAATTCTGAGACATCACAGCCCACACCATGACTTTGTGCTGCTCAGATCTCACTGGTTGTATGTATGTCTCTGTGTGCTGCAGGTGGGATGTGGCCCGCTATCAGATCAAGACGAGCTGCATCTGAATGTGCTGGGAAAACACGTAAGATCCCCTTTTCTCTCTGTTTCATGATCAAACATGAAATGAAAGAAAAAAACTTGGCAACATGAGCTGCAGTATGTTGCTGGAGGTGTTTTACTCAATAAGGTTTGACAAAAGTAGGTTCTGCAGAACAGTGCAACACAAGAAAATAATATAGCCTGCCAGCTCTCAAAGTGTTATATTTTTACCTGTGTTCATAAAAAAAAAACGTATTTCCTTCAGGTGGAGCCAGTCTGTTGTTAAATTATTTGTAAGCTTAGACTCACAGTGATACTGATAAACATAATTCCTTTTCTTTTTCATCTTTCAGCTAAAACCCTTCATGTTTGAGGTAGAAATTCCAAGTTATTTAGAGCTGCTCACATTTCATCCACATTGACAAATGAGCTTAAATCAGTCTGAAATTGTAACCCCAGCTTCCCTTCTCTTTCTGGAAGAGTGGCCCACAAGTTTTATTTCATCACAGATTAACACTTTGTTCCTCCTAGAAAAAGGTTTCTGTCTTTCAGCATTAGTCTTCAGTCCAGAAAACTGGATAATATTGTCACTTGAAGAACACAAGCAGAATTCACCTGAATTTACTGCAGCGCCTCCATTGTTATTTTATGCATTATGCATTCTTTAGAAGATTGCTAATTTAACATAGTATTACTTTAGAGGGATACACACCTGTACCACCAGGTTATTCCATTTTTTACATTTTGATTCTGAATTATTTCTATCCTGCAGGTAAAAATGCAGGATAGATGTTAGATTAAATGTAGCAAAAAATAATTAATTCCTAAGTTGGTATAATTTGAACTTAGAAGAAGTGATTGATTTTGCAGCTATGCCTCATCTTATTCAATCATGTGGCAACAGTAAATAAGAACCATGAATAAACTTTAACATGAATAAATGTCCTGCAGAATCAGACTTGGCCATCTGCTGCAGCCGACTTGAACTTGAAATGGCAGAAAGCAGACACAACAAAAGAAAAATAACATTTCTGATCCTTGACTATTTTTTATAGGCAAAGACAAACAACAAACCCCGTGGAGTCAGTGGCAGCAGTAGCGCAGTGACTGTCTTTATCTGGGAAAGAAGCATAATTAAACAGAAGCGCAGAGAGCTCAAAGTTAAATATCTATTTCAGCTGACTTTGCTGCTTGTCTTTGTTTGTGTTTGCTGCTTTATGGCCCTGCAGGCCTCGGTGGCATGTGTTCGCATCCAGGCTGTGCAGGCATCCTATCAGAGGCCCCCTCTGAGCCCGTCTCCACTGCAGTCCCACAATGCTCTGCTGCACCTCAATGTCTCAGAGCAGGACTACTGCGAGCTTGATCGCAACATTCTGCAGCTCTGTGGTACGCTCGCAGCACTCACACACATACACACTCATCAAACCACAAAAACTTACTGTTCCTGCTTTACTATACATCTATATACATACACAGCAGTCATGCAGTCACAGACTGAGTGCATTATTAGAGTTGGACCCAGTGGCATGGAGGCTCTGTCTTATTTAGATTCATATTCTGAAAGCAGAATGCTTTACCAAAACGTTGTTTAAATTCTGATGCATAATGGAGGTGGACTACCTCCTGTTGTTCCTGCACACATACATAAACATTGTTTACTCTCCAGTAATTGTCAATAAATATGAGTTGCCTTTTTTCTCCCCAGTTTCCCCTGCCTTTGCTTCACTTTTCCGGCTCTCTCTTCTACAGTCCAGGCAGCTCTCCATCTCTTGTCTTGTCTTTGTTATTAGTCTCCCTGTTAACCGGCTCCTTTCACCCTTCCTTGACCTCGCTGTCTGAGTGCACCTCTCTCTGGATTTCTCTCTGTCCCTTTGCATACATGATCTGAATTCCCTCTCTTTCCTGATGTCACTTTGCCCCTGCTCCTCCATAGGTTTTTTTTTCACTCTTGTCACTTTCTTTCTCTCTCTCTCTTTTTGTTCCCTTGTCCTCTTTTAGGTGAGCTCTATGACCTTGATGCCGCTTCTCTTCAGCTCAAAGTCATCAATTATGTAAGTAGCTGAGATCATTCCCCCCTCCCGCCGTCACAGACAAATGCACAGTAGATGCAAAAACATCTCCACTGCTGACTTCTTCCTCCCTTTCTGTTGCAAAATCTTTGTCACACCATTACTTCATCAATCTCCCCACAGAGCAGCCCCTCCACCCTTTTCACATATTTATATATACAGTCAGATAGACTCTGTAAAAAGAGAGGCAAGAAACAAATTGTAGATCAAATGCAGTGGAGAAGAAGTTGTGCTGTAGCGGCGAGGGAGGAACAGCATCACCAGAAATACAATTCAAATGTATGGAATTATTCACAGATGGGGAAACAGAAATAAAACCAGAGACAGGATGGCTATTTGAAGCTTATCCTGCACAAATCCTTAGTACATTACAGCACAAGATAGCCTCACTACTATATAGAGAGTAGGTTGTTCTTTATGTCTGTGTATTGTCCTACGGATGTACAGACAGCTGCTTTGTTGGGAAAACTTATTTTATACAATTTATAGCTTTTAAAACAAGGAAGCTTACTTACCAAAAGTGTTTAACAGCTTCCTGCACATTTATTGATGCCCCCAGTACAATTTTCTTTTTAAATTATCAGTTAATCTTTTATTGCAGCTGAATAAACAATTGAAAAAGATAAGTAATAACACTTATCTTCCTTATTTGTGTTTCTACTAATGATGTTTATAAAAAATTAATGTATTTGTAACTGCATTTTTGGTGTTGCAAAAGATTTGGTGTGCAAAAAAATACTTTGGATGATTTAACTATGAAGATATGCTGAGGCCTGTCCCTCTGATGTCCTCTTCCTACTAGGTAAAGAAAGTATGCAGTTTGAGTGAGGCAGCGCTGTATCGATCCGGTGATGAGTCACAAAATGGTGGCGAGGAAAAAGGCTGTTTGCCTAAATGTGCCCACATCTACATTCAGAGCAGTTATTGAAATTCTTAATAACGCCTGAGACAGAAAAGGGTCAGTGAGGATCCAGGTTTATTTTGTCACCACAAAAAATTAGGAGGGAAATAAGGAAGGAAGAAAAATCTTCAAAGAACACTGCAAGAGAACTGCACCATATTTTTCAGTTTGATATTATGCTGCTATTTCACTTGAACATAATTTTTATATTACGCTTTAGAGTTCTTCATAGGTTGTATGAATATTTTCTGTTCGGTTGGATGAACTTTATTTGTAAATCAAAGAGTAAAAAGGTCCTGTTCGTCCCTGGATTAGAAAGCAGCCAGTGAGAATCAATGAGAAAAATGGGATTAGATTTGTTTCTGTCAGACCTGCTGCTGCGTTTTTGGATCAGGTGGATCACTGATATTTTTGCATCCTAATAAATATGAATTACAGCAGGTTAGCCTTTAAAGTAGCAAAAACAAAATCCTTCTGCCTCTTCCCAAAACAGCAGGACTGTAATATGATAATGTGCTGTTGAACACAGGTAAGACCAGGTATTGTTTTGCACATGTATTAAATAGGAAATATCAAAATAAAAAATCATGGCTGTGTTATTGATGGCAAAAGCGAAACCATTACAAGTGTTTCTAAATGACTATACAACTTGTTTCTACTGCTATAGTTTTGTTGCCTTACTGGTTTATTTGGGCTGCAATGATAATTGTTTCCATACTATAGTCATTGTGGCTCCTTCTTGCACTCATACAGACTGAACTGAAGTTTGCTGCTTAACACAAACTGTCAGTTGAGAAAATTAATATGCATTGTGTTTTAAGCAATTTAAGTAACATAAGAGGTGATTTATCCACTTAACTGCTGAAGTCAAACACACCGTCCTGCACCTGTGCTTCTTTGAGACCAGCTGAGTGGTATTGAACTACTGGGCAGCGTCAGATCAGCCTGCATGCACTACATCTCCCCCCAACACCTCTAAACTCGTAATTCAGCTTTTTCCTTTGTATAAAGCAATAGACTGCGCATTTTAACAGAATGTGCGCTGCTGTTAAAATGTATTTCATTAAAGTAGTGATTCACTTGGCCTGTTTACTGCTGTAGAAATGAGGAAGGAGAAAAGGGAAGCAGGAGATTGTTGTTCCTGAAGAATCATCAGTTTTGTGCTGAAAGCTCCGAGTAGTTCTTATGGGATTAACAGCGTTTGTGAAAAATAAATAAATAAAGTTGAGGTGGAGGGGTTTATTACTGTGTGTGGGCGCAGCAACATGTTGTCTATTGATGTGCATGTTCCTGCTGAATGTGCACATGCATGTGTTCTTCCCATAGGGTGATGTGTGTGACTTGGGGGTGAGCTTGTTGGCAGTAGAGACTGCTTATTCCTGCCTTGTTCTCCATCCAGATATGTGGATTACAGGGAAGAATGGTGGGTGTGTGTGCGTAGGTACATGCGTGCGTGTGTGTGACAGTGTATTTCAGTCTATGAATGCGAATAGAGCATTTCTCTTCCCACGTAGCAGGAGGAAATTGGTTGAATTTCGGCAGGTAGAATAAAAGCCTCAGAAAGACTGGAGGCATGCATACCATATCATTTCCATGAGGGATTCATATGCCCTTTCTTTTATTTTTATCTGAGTTTTGTGTCCTAAAATAAAAGTATTTATTTAGCGGAAATTATATCATATTTTCTTATTTCTATTATTTTATGTTTAGATTAGATAATCCCTTCTACTCTAGTCTAGTCCTAGTCAAAGACCATGAGTTAAGGCAAGACTTTGCATACAGTAAATGAATGTTTTGTCCCAAATCTGACCAAAATAAAAATAAAAAAATCCTGTAAATATGGTCTGATACTGGACCGACAGTAAGTAAAAAAAAAAAAAAAAACAGCATAGTTTTGAGAGACCTTCAAAATGATTGAAAAAATATTGATCAAAATGTATTTAAAAGATTTGGAGAAAGCCTGACTGCTTGGAAGCAAAATGAACATAAGTAAAGGAGAAAAACATTTGCATAGGGAATAGGGATTTATTACATTTTCTTATCTGAAAAACATCAAATTACTTCATTGGTGCAGCAAAGCATTAAAGATCACATTAAAATATTGCCAAAGTGGAGCTCCAGGTAATATTGCTCTATGAATTCTAACCAAGACAGCTGGACTCGTCTGGCCTAATCTGGTTTTGTTGTTGTTTGTGATTGTGTACGCCCTTTGGGCTGATATTGTGTTTCTTTTCCTGTGCAGCTGCAGCAGCAGACCAAGTCTCAGTGTTGCTGTTTGTTGCTGGTGTCTGAGGACAACCACCAGCTATTCTGCCAGGTGACCACACTTGAACTATTGAAGCCAAATCTTTATTTACACAGAATGAAAGACACACAACCAATTTTTTTTATTCTAAATGGCTGACTTTAAGTCACACAAAGCTTTCCCTATATTAGGTCATTTTATTATTATCAATCTATTATCACATTTTTAACACTCCTTAAATGCAGAGGTTTGAAAAATTTCTATGTTCTTTGGTAAAGTTTTTATTTTAACTTTATGACTTCAATCAAATGTTTCCGGTGTTGTTTCACAAGGTCATAATCACTTACACCTTTTTAGCTTTTCCTATAAATTTTCTATGGGACTTTGATCAGGACTTTGTGATGGACACTTCAAAACATCAACTTTGTAATTTTGTGACTAATTTGGCAACATGATTAGGCCATTCGCTCTCAATCACACTGGTTTTCATTATATGTTTTTAAAATGCCTCATGGAAACAACATTCAAATGTTCAATCTTTTTTCTTCACACACTGAGACATACATAGATTATAGCCATCTACAATTTCTGCTGTGATTTGGAACTAAATTTAATCCTAACATTTAAATTGTTTGTAACTTTTGACCTTTGTTACATTTAGGTGGTTGGAGACAAAGTTCTGGAGGAGGAGATCAGCTTCCCGGTGAGACAATTATTTTCTTGTATTTGTAGATCCTTAATGTTCCCTCTGATACCATTTGCTTATTAATTAGTTGCCTATTTGTTTGATCATCCATATTTCAAATATTTCCCAATCAATCATCCCCTTCTTTTATTTGTTGGATCCTGTCATCTCCTGCTTTACTGAGCTGAGGTTTTCAGGGATGTTTGTTGCTAATAATAATAATAAGCTTAGAATACAAGTGCTGTAATCCTGCGTGTGTTTTTGACAGACACAAAAGAATAAAGCTTCCGCATGCAAAGGCTCCTAATCCTCTGTAGAGGTTTGTAATTAAGAAATTTGCGCAGGAGAAGTAATCGCTTCCTTCGAGTCGCTCCAGGTCTCCTGTCCATGCTTACACTGCAGCTGTAGCATTACTAACAGGCTCTTCATTACATGGTGAATACATGGTGTCCCCCAGGCCAAACGAAGTGTGAAACCTTGATGATAGCCGGGGTAAAAAGCTATGAGGAAAAAAAAGTCTTACTTATTTTTCTCTTACAATAAAATGTATTATTTATTATTTGTTTTTCATTTATTATTTGTTTTTCCCCAAAAAGAACCTCTGGGGACATTTTTTTCTAATATTTTTTGTCATGGTTTTGGTGTTTTTTCCCGCTCCCTTTTCCTTTGGTCGCTTTACCCCTGTCTTTCTCTCTCAACTGTCCAGCTGATGTTTGGACGCTTTGGTCAAGTCGTGGAGAAAAAAAAGTCTATTTCCCTCCAGGACATCAGTGCTGTAAGATTCAACCCGTCTTATCTATTGATCCATCAAACTAGCCTCCTTTCTGCCTGTCTGATGTTGTCTGTGTGCTTCTCATCCTCTCAGGAAGAACGCAGGCAGCTGTCCAGCATGCTGGGCTGTGAGATCTCCTCCATGCTTTGTGTCCCTGTTGTCAGCAGGGCCACCGGTCATGTGGTGGCGCTAGCCTGCGCTTTTAACAAGCAGGGTGGACAGAGGTGAGAGACTTCTCATTTTTCATGTTAGCCGTGTGTCCTTTTAAAGCTCAATAATTGGAGAATATTGTATCCCAACCTTGCATGACTTTATGCCAAAGTGCTTTAAGACTGCTGGTTCACAGTCTGCTATTTGTGACTGCTGACTCTTAGGAGAAGCAACAGTTTATGCAACAGTAATTTTGAAATGAGGTCTGATTAGATTACGTAGCTAATTTGCCTAGATTTGTTGAGTTTGCAGAGGATTCGACATCTTACTGGCAGCAGGATAGTCACAATTAAATGAAGTGGAGGAGCTATGGGAGAGGAAGAACGCATTGAGAAGGAAAACAAAATACCAGAGCAGGGCTCATCACCCAGGATGGCATAAAATTAGGACCAACACAAATTTCTTTTTTAAGCTATCTGTCAGTAGCACCAAAGCTAAGTTTCTTATTGCTTTTTTTGTTGCTCAGTCATTGCTATGTGAATGTTGTTTGCAGCTCCCTGGAATCTAAATGTACGAAGGATGAAGAAAGACCAATAATTAATTCAAATTAATGACTTTAATAATTCACTATATGCAAAAAATAATTAGTCCTTTGTAAGAATGTCAACATTAGTGAATAATATGTATTTGATGTCTGAAATGCTCAAGGGGAGGCCCAGAGCCATGTTGTTGCTATTTTCCACTGGAAGTTTAGGAAATGACAGCTCTAAAAACAGATATAACCTTTCATGCCTCCTATTAGATTAACACAGCATTCCTTTTAAAGCTACAAATTACACTAATTGGCAAGTTTTAGACTGCAGCAAAGATAAAGATGTGTGCACTGAAGCACCAGCTTTCTTCACAAGCTCAAAATATACAGAAATATCTCAATTTAATGATCTCCTGACTGCTTATATTATATGGAAATTATGGAAATGTTTATTTAGTTAATTGGAGTAGAACGTGTTTATTATGTCTTCATGAGTATTGCATCACAATGCAATTCGCTGAAATAGACAGTTCATGATTTGATTCGTTACACTATATCAGACATGAGATGTTTTCAACTTGCTGTGAGTCTGATGCTTGTCGAATGCAGATTTCCAATTATTCAGTAATAGTTTACTAATGAGCTTCTTTTGTTAAAAGATGTATTCATTTGTATTTGTCACTCACCAGCTCCCAGGTGCTTTAAATCTCCCTTCTATTTACCGTTCACATTTTGTCAAATTAAAATCACAACATTCCATTACATTTTATTAGCATTTTAATGTGATAAACCAACTCAAAGCAGTTTACCACTGTAAAGCAAGAGGAAATCTTGCATAAAAATGAAATATAAAATGTAATTTTTCCCCTTTCTTCTTCACAAAATTGCTCAATTTCAGTCAGAATGGACAGCACCTTTATATCTGTTTTTAATACTCTATTTCTTTTTTAAGCTATCTGTCAGTAGCACCAAAGCTAAGTTTCTTATTGCTTTTTTTACCTTCTCATTTGGATTTAGGTTGGGACTTTGACTAAGCCAATATAACACTTCCATATGCATTCAGCTGCAGCTCTGCTTACGGTTGTCCTGACAGAAGACAAACCCTTTACTCAGTTTTAACTGTTTGGTTGTCTTTGATTAGATTTCCTCCCATCTACTTGGTTCCCAATCAAGAAAAGCAATACCACATCATAATATAACTATATTCATGCGTTATCATTTGGATTGGGTGTTCAAGCTGATGTATTAATACACATAAAACTTTTTGTCATCACCACTCAGAGAAACGTACAGTTATAATCTTCACCACACAATATTTGGCATTTGGGTCAACATTTTGCTGTTTCCCTTTTCCAACATTCCTGAATCAAATGACAGTTGTGTTCGATGCAGTTATGTTCTACAGAGTCCTGTTAAAGACTTAATCAATTGATTTGGGTGTTTAGAACCAGGAACACGTCTAAATGTAACAGAACTCCAGCCCAAGATGGCTGGACTCCCACGCTTTCATAAAGGCCAGATTTGTGGAGTGCACAGCCGATAAATTTCATGAGAAATAGTTCTTCTTCTTGAGCCATGAAGGCTCTGAATTAAGGGCCACTTTCTGAAGACCTTGGCTGGTATTGTGTCTTTGTACCAGATTTTCAGAAAGTCACTCTCTAAAACTCTAAAACTAGATAGCCCTCAAAAACTGCTGAGAGAAACTATACTTTCATTCAAATCACAGAATAAAACCTCAGAAGGCTGCTGATTGAGTTCCATCAATATAGCTATTTTATATATATATATATATATATATATATATATATATATATATATATATATATATATATTTTTTTTTTTTTTTTTTTTTTTTTGCACGCTTCCCAAACTAAGCAGAGCTGTGCCTCATATTTTATTTAAAAGAAATCGGTGACAAGTGTTTAGACTGTTGGTTCGGTCCATCTTTGAAGGCTGTGAAGTTTTTCTCTGACTGTCAGGCCTCTGACACAACGTCCAGACTTAAAGTGCACCCTCGACTGCATACCGCTGCACTTTAAAACTCATGTCCACTCATCCTCCCTTTGTGTGTGTGAGCAGATGGGTGTGATGATGATGAGGATGATGGTGGTGTGATGATCTGGAGTCAGGTCATGAGTCTAACAGCAGCGGGTGGTTTGGCTGCCTGATTTGGCAGCAGCAGGTTTTGGCGTGTATCTTCTGTGTGTGTTTGTCTCTGTGCACTGCCAGGAGCAATGCCGTTATCTCCTGAATACAGAAGTCAGAAAAAAAGCTCTCTGGGTTTTTTTTTTTTATCACCATGGTTGTGTTTGTTAAAGTATGCAGAGGAGTTTATTGATATATTGTTTTTATTTTTTCACATACGCATGCACTCTCATGAGATGGATGAGAAGGGATCATGTCTGATCATTTCACTCAGTAGTGGCTGGCATCTCATTATCATGGTGAGAGCTGCAGGATCAGGGTTTCCACAGAGCAAATAATACAGTCAGTCTGGTCTTTGCTCCCAACGCAGTGAAACAGATGAACTTTGCCATCATTTTAAAGATTACATATGCAGAGTTTGTTTGTGTGCAAAGTAAAATATGGCTTCATATGTCCCCAGCAGCACAGCATGGCAGCAGTAATAGGTTCATGACTCATGTTTTACAACCAGAAAACTCCACAAACAGAGGAAACAGAAAAATGGCCTTGCTCAAAATACCAAAAATGATTTTGTTAGATCAACCTTAATGCAAGGAAGAGGGCCAACGCAGAGAACCTTTTGTTTTTCATATATTAGATGATATTTGTGTTTGGGATCCCAAAGCTGCTGCTTGTTAGGCTTGTTTCCAAGATATGGAAGAATTTCAAAATATATTTCTCTCCAACACAGCAGCCAGGTCTACTGCAGAGTTACAAAGCACTATTTCATAACCAAAATCTTCTATTTATTGTGTATTGTGTGCTTCTTCTGCAGTATACACGTATTTTACGGCTTTTAGAAACAGACTCCCACTGGCTACTTTTGAACCTGTGGGGATGGCGTCCAGATGATGTCATGACTGCAAATAACTAGCTGTTACCACAGAAAATGATCCTTCAGTCTCTTCGTAGCTCTGTATAACTCCTGGGTGTCAGTCGCAGAGATTTCCCAGATGCAGGCTCCTGTCTCCATTGACAGGATCTTTGTGTTTCTGATCTAGGACCAGGAAAGACCCTCGAGCCCATAACAACGTGCCACTGCTCTCTATAGGAAGTGACAGATAACTGCAGCCAATTATACAAACCATTAAGGTCATTGTTTTGGTGTTTAGAAAGATTCCCAACCTGCAGGAAAACTGGTTTCATTGTTTTTTTTTTCACACTTAAAACATTCTGTTATGACTTCGTTCTTTTATGTTGTCCATTTCTGCATCACTGTCTTAATTAGTTTCTGACTGATTGGAACAAAATGTCACCAAGCAGAAGCAGAAAATCATTTTTAGAGTTGTTCAGCAAAATTATCCAGGAGGGGAACATTTTTATCAGCTGTAAGTACTATATGTGCAATTTGGGCCTTTTTATTTCACAACAAATCTTGATTTGTCACCTAGGATATTTTGTTTCTTCTATGAGATGTTAATAAAACACAGAAGAGGTTCAGAAGCAATTTGCATTTCTCCGAAATGAGGTGCCGCGACCCGAAACACGACGAAGCAGAGACAAAGCAAGAATTAGTGCAGTGGATTAGAATTTATTGATTAGAACAAATTATTATCGCTCCCTGTGGGTAAATATAACATTTAGCATTTAAAACTATAGTAAAAATTATGTTTCTTTGAAATGTTCTAGAGCTAGAGAAAACACACTTGGAGACTTTTTACTGCAATATGAATAATACATAAAGGGGAGATTAAGTGTCGTATAAATCTCACTGTTTGACTTTGTTTGTGTTCTGCAGACATGCAGAGGCAGACGAACACGTCATCCAGCACTGTTTCTGCTACACCTCAACGGTCCTCACTTCCACTCTGGCCTTTCAGAAAGAACAGAAACTAAAAGTGGAATGCCAGGTATCGCACATTTCCCCTCTCACTCTACACACACTCAAACACACATATGCAGTTCACAAGTTTATTTGCCCTTATTGTTAATATGAAAGTCATAATAATTTGGTCTTTTAATGATTGATTTGAACTACCCGGTCTTTAAAGCGTGTGTTATTATACAACAAGTACATATAATGATTTTCACAAAGAAGATATGTGTGTTCAAACGTACTGTTGGTTTTCTCCAAACCAACCTAAATATGTTTATATATCCATTTGCCCCCACTAATAATAATTCTTAATGGATATTTGAACACTCATCGTATTAGAAATAATGAAGTTAATTTTAGAAGCTTAGTTTTACTCTGGCTTTTCGATTCCAAAGCCGGATTTGGTGTTTGGTGTTTGACATCATCGTCCTGCTAGAACACACACCTGCACCCCAGCTGCTACTTCCATCTGTTTGATTTGTGCTAAAAGGGGGAAAATTCAAAGTAGTCCTTCTTCACTATCCCTATTACTTTGCTCTGTGCACCAGTACCACTGGTAATAAAGCAAACCCCCAAAGCCTCCATGTTTGCCAGTTGATTTGGTTTGAAAGCTTCATCTTGACCAAACATTCGTCTTTCGGTGTGGCCAAATGTTTCGACCTTTGACTTGTCTCAAACTTGTGCACCCAATTCTCATTTTTAAAATCATTCAGATTGCATTTTCTATTATTGGTCAAGTTGTTCATAATTAGTATTGCATTCATATAATGATGAAAGAATGTGCTTTTCACTCCGAAGCTGTTTTTTGATGAGCTTGTCATTGTCCAACGTTTCCCTTTTTAGGCACTTCTGCAAGTAGCCAAGAATCTCTTCACACACTTGGGTATGTCTCTTTCCCCGTCTCTGTCTGATTGTCCAGTGAACAGACACTGTTGGAAGATCTGCTTTACTGGCAGATATTTAAATGCTCACCTTTTAAACCAAATGGTGCAGATAATTGAATGAGATATTACTGACCGTAAAGGTGATAATGTCCAGAATCATAATAATAAACTTAAAAGGGCATTAAAAATGATGGCTCTGCCATCCTCACACTCCCATTCTTATGAAACAGCCAGCAGCAACAGCAGAACATGTCATTGTTGATTTATCATGATTGCGAGAACAAAAATTGATCCAGTGTTAGAGCAAATTGCCACTCACTGGACTGAACCCATGATTACAAAAGCTCTTATCAGCTTGTGCTGTTGATCCTCAGGTACTCATGTTGTAATCTCTGTTTCTGTCTGCCTGGGCTCTATTGTACTGCTATAATTTTCTCTGTTTTCTGTTGGATTCCTCCCTTTCTCTCTCTCTTCCTCTTACCCTGATTCCTTCAGATGATGTGTCAGTGCTGCTGCAGGAAATAATTGTGGAGGCCAGGAACCTGAGCGATGCAGAGATGTAAGCCCTCTGATTTATCCTAACAAGGACGTTTTAATGTATGTTGGAAAGAGAGAGCATGCCTTTGTAGATTGAAAATCTCTTTATCTCAATTTGCAAAAGGCTATTTCTGCTATTTGTTCTCAACCAACTTGCCTGATTGGATTAAAGTTGCAAATTGACTTGAAGTAGAATGAGAAAAACCTCTGTAAAGTTTTCAGCTTTGCTCTGTTTTATGTCTCCTTTCTAATTTTGCCTCTCTCCACTTTCCTAGCTGTTCAGTGTTCCTGCTGGATCGAGTTAGCCATGAGCTCGTGGCGAAGGTGTTTGATGGAGGTGTTGTTAGTGAAGAAGAGGTAAAGCGCTCAAGAATAATATGTTCAGTGTAAAAACTAGGTATACATATTAAACTGCAAAATGATCTATCTTCAGATCAAATAAATATAACCTCAGAAGAGCAGAAATTATCCACTGTCACTACTATGTATAAAAAGAAGTTCATTAATGGCAATCAAATGCTCTGTTAATCATGCAGGATAAACACCTCTAAAAAGAAGAATGTTTTGACGCTTTAGAGGTGTGCGATACAAAACATCGACTCTTCAGGTCTCAGAGAACCAATTCTTCAGACTCAGAAATATTAGAGGGCAAAGTCCAAATATCTGGCCTTGACCATTCTGCAGCAACAAAGACTGCAGACTAGTGGAAAAGACAGTAACCAATCTTTGTAGGATCATCAAGTTTACCCAGAGGTCAGACAGTACAATGCTCAGAGAAATTTCAAAAGCAAAGGACTACCCCACAGTCCTTTGCTCTTATATTAGAGATCAAAGTTCATGACAGTTCAGTTAGAAAAAGGCTGAACCAGGAAGACTTGCTTAGTTGCAGACAGAAAGCCTCTTCTGTGTAGATAAAAAATTGTTCCAGGCCTTATGCTAAAGTCTCAAAAAGGTTCATTTGAAGGCATAAGAGCAAAGTGGACATATTTATCTACAATGCAAGTTGTCTAATGGGAACCAAATACGACATGTGTTCAATTAAGTTTTCTTTGGAGCTAACAGACCTGTGGAACTAGCAGCTACAGTCAACTCTGGCCTCAGCCTACACAAGTCTATTGGAGCTAAAAGTAGGAGCAATTGTTACAACTTCTGAGTTTGGCTGAAGTCTTGCTTTGCAACAGGCAATCGTGCCTAAGAGATGATCTGAAAAAGAAAGACTGAAAAAATTGTTGCAGAGCTCCAGTTCAGTCATAGAAGTCGAGTTAAATAAAGTACTGCTAAGTTACCCAAAAGCCTTCTTCTCACTCAATTGGAAATGGCCTACTGTTCTCCTCGACCTCCAAGACTTTTCAGCCAAATGTTGAAAACCTTTTTTCCAGCACAAAGCCATGGAGCTATTGAACTCTTAGTATTTAACAGTAAGATGTTTTGTTCTGCTTTCCAAACCAAATACTACCAGCCCAGGTATCCCATCTGTACTCGGATCTTTCCTTACAATAAATAGATTTTCCTAATAAATTATAGGAGGTTTCTGCACCTCCACCATCAGTTTCAGCCCTTCTGATGAGAAGAATTTTGTTAAGTACAGAATGCAGTGCACTGCGGAACAAATATTTTAGCATCTGTGCACCTATGTTTGTCTGCAGCATCGTGCACACAAAATCTAAGCTCATTTTTTGAATGAAGCTCTATCCAATCTTTATGTGCAACTTGCACAGGTGTGCACTTCTTTCCAGCTGGGACTCCTACTCTGTAGAAAGGGCAGCACCTATGAATCTTGATGTGCAAGGGGCCGAAGTTTGTGCAAGTGTGCAGATTATTATTTCTGCACCCAGTGTCACCTGCATCGCAGCTAACCAAAAGTGTTGGAATAAATTAGGCTACATTGGGCACTAACAGTCATATGTTGGTGTTATTTGGCTCACCGGTGGAGTACTTTGGAGTTAGGTCTGCGCACCCACTCTTTGTTCAAATAATCAAATGGCCAGTCTGACTAGGTACACACAGACCACATGTCATGGATGTGGTAAACACATCTGCTGCTTTCAGGCTTCCAAAAATACAACCCAGAAAAAAAAAAGTTTGACTGCCATCATGATAACAAAGTACCACAAATCTTTGGTGCAAGCTCAAAACAGTTCTCCTACATGCTATGAAACTGGTAAGTTGGGGTGATTTTCCTGCTAGAGCCTAACTCTACAACCTGCGAAACATTAAGGTATTCTACTCAGCAATATGTCATATTAGGTGCAATATGTCATTTAATACATCACATTAAATTAATACAAACTTTATACAGTAGTAAAGCATTTCCAGGAGTGACAGGATGATGCATGCAGCTACAGACCATGAGAGGTCACTGAATAGTTTAATGGGTATAAAATTAATGTGAATAATATATTACACCATGTTTTAACCCAGTTTAACATTAAATTAGGCAGTCGCTTTGGGAAGAATGATGATCTTACCCTCCAGTAAGGCTCCAGGGACTGTTATAGTGAATGCTAATGTGCAGTGAAGTTGTTGTGTGGGCACATGGTTGCCCAGCACCTTACAACATCCCTTTGATATCGAATGTACCTATAATTTGTCTCTTGTCTCATTGTGTGTACTCAACTTTTTTAAATGTGTTTTTTTTCCCCTTTTGTGACTTATCTAGCATCTTCCTTTTGGCCTCGTTGTCTCACAAGAATTCAGCAGTGTTTGTAGCATCAACTAAAAAGAAAGGGAGAAACTGGGGCATTTTTTGCATTTTTTAGAAAGTTGGCATGTGACAAACTTAGCCCACTAGTTGGGAGACTGAACTGCTTGTCAACTGCCTGCTAGCTGTCACAGATTGGATCTGCTATTTATATTAGGTAAATTTCTTTTGTAAGGAAAACAACTCTGTTTGTATCTGAATGCAGAATGAGTTTCGTATCCCAGCCGATCAAGGCATCGCAGGCCATGTTGCAACCACCGGTCAGATTTTAAACATTAAGGATGCCTACTCCCATCCTCTCTTCTACCGCGGCGTGGACGATAGCACCGGCTTCAGGACTCGCAACATTCTCTGCTTCCCCATCAAAGACGAAAACAACGGTAAGAGTGAAATAACACATTTCCATACATTACTGAAGGTAAAAAGGACATTATTCAGTAACACTGCAGCAGTAATATATTAATAGTGCTGGAAAAGAAGTGAAGCTGCCTTAAAATAAAGGAATTATTAAAAGAAAATAAAAATACTGGAACTAATAACTTAATAGGTATTTTAGCTACAAAGAAAGTCATGCATTTTGTTTGCAGAAAAATGATAAATAAGGGGAGGAAATGTGTGCAATATTGTTTTAGGTGGCTTTTTATGCACTGTAATTAGAAGAGGCCTTAATGGAGACATTTATGTGTTAATTTATATGTATATTACACATTTAGGCACTCCGGAGAGATAAGAACAAAACTCATTCTTCTTATTCAGTACTTTGTAGAGAAGCAGAGCCATATTTACTACTTTATGATGTCTTTTTAGCATTCAATCGTTTAAAGGTATTGATTAGTATTCCAAAAAGCAAATTTTGTGTTTTTCCTGCACTGTTAACTACCCTCTATTCCTCTTTTGTCTGAAAAAGTGAAACTACATTTTCACCCAGGTGATTGTTCAGAACAGCACAAAGAGCAGTTACATCACATCCTTGTGCCTAAATGTTAGAGTGCTTAAAGTGCACTTCAAACCCTCTTCACTGAGTTATTTCAGAAATCTTCGCTTCATGTTGATGGTGCTGCCTAAACTGTTTCTGGGCAGAGCAACTTTGCATTCAGTGCCGCTTGTCTCTATATGGAAAAGTGTCTTGAGCTCAGCTGGATGGTTTAAATTTGGATCTTTTTCTTTGCAATTAGGATCAACCACAGTGTGAAATTAATCTGAGTTAGCAGAGCTGCTCAACTCCACTTTTGTTCTGCTCTTCTAACTGTTGCTTTCTTTGCTCCATTATTTTTATTCATTCTTGTCTTCATATCTTCCCATTTTTGTTCATCATCTACGTTCTTTCTTACCTAATCTTTTCCTCCCACCTTCTCTCCTTTTTCTTTCCTCCTCTTTCTGAAATTCTCCGTCTCTCAGAGGTGATTGGTGTAGCGGAGTTGGTGAATAAAATGAACGGGCCATGGTTCAACCGCTTTGATGAAGATCTGGCCACAGCTTTCTCCATCTACTGTGGAATCAGCATTGCCCACGTAAGACTTTTCTCCCACTCACAGTCACCTTGAAATCTTTTTTTAGTCTTGCGAATGTCTTTGCGGTGGATAGACTAAAATGAATCTCTTCGAGAATTTTTTTTTAATATACAAAGTAAATCAATTCTTTCAGAAAGAAGTGGTAACATAGCAAAAATGTATTCAGCAGGACGAACAATGAGCAACAGCCCCATGACTAATTCATTCTGAGAAATGAAATATGTTGTTTTTCTGAACTTACAGTAGGTTAAGAAGTAGAAATGTACTGGTTATCCATTATTAGGAGTCGCGCTCCGCTTGCACTGGAGCTGTTGCTAATGTGGTCTGAAAGACTGAGCTTGCCTGTGAAAATGAGATCAGTTCAGCAGAAGCAAAGCGTTCATTCAGAGCGGAGGGAAGGAACGTCTTGCAGAAAATTCAAGGAGATCCTGTCTAGTGGTACTGACAGAGCTCTGCTGCACACTTAAAAACTGTTTGTACGACAGCTTCAAAGCTATCAACAAACACTCTGCTGGAGAGAAGGTTGAGCCTCCCAACAATGATGTTTATATCATTAATGATGTGTTGTGTGGCTCCACTAATACCCAAAACACTTTTATGTTAACATGGGATAAATCGTGTTTGGAGACTCTAATTTATAATCAGGAGAAAGATGCATTTTACTTTCCCTTTAAATATAAAAGAATGATGGACAGAAAGAAGAAATTAAAGATAGAAAGGAAAGATAGCAAGAGAAAAAAGGAAAGAAAGAAGGGTAGAACTAAAAAGACATAAGGAAGCGATTTACCTTTTGACTCAATTAGAAATCAGCAACCCTTTTAAAGAATTGTTGCTTAATTAGTTTTACCAACAACTTGCAGGGTGTTGTCAACTAGCACATGTTAGCTTGAAGATGGGCAGATTTAGCTCTGGTCAGCATTGCATCAGTACTGTTTGGCTGGCAGATGGCCAGACTCGGTGAAGCTGCGTCTCATGGACTCGCATCCAGCTTCGGCTATCAGCAATAATATTGAAGAACCTGTAATTACACATTTTCTTCTGCAGAATTCTGAATAAAACTAGAATCAAAATGTATTCATACAGTTGGGCAAATACAGTCACCTATATATTTTTGAATCTAGTATAAAAACAAGCTTTCTCTCTGCCAACGTGAGAAGCTGTGCACTTGTTTCTCCTTTAAGAAACAAATGTGCCACATGTTTCTCAAGTGGTTGAGCTTCCTCCATCTGCTCAGTTTTGTGACCAGATATTAGATTTTCACATGGTAAAACTCCTCTTCCTGTTGAAACCGAAAGTATGTTAATTCACTGCATTGTGGAATAAACAGTCCCTACACCAGTCTCCTGTAGTCAGTTCTTTATGTTAGGATGCCCAACATTAACAAAAGCAAAGGAAAATAAAGTGAATTTAAAAAATGATAATAAAAATAAAGGGAAACAGGAAGGAAGGAAGAAAGAAAGAAAGAAAGAAAGAAAGAAAGAAAGAAAGAAAGAAAGAAAGAAAGAAAGAAAGAAAGAAAGAAAGAAAGAAAATACTGGATCAAACACAAAGAACAAAACAGAAAGGAGAGAAAGAAATGTATCATTAGGATAAAAATAAGAGAAGACTACTACAGAAAAAAAAAAAGAAATGAGAAAGCAGAGTGGAGCTAGAAGGAAGAGAAAAAAATAGATCCTTACTACAATCAAATTACATCTCAGAAATATTTTATTCAACATTTCCGATTCACTGTTATTAATCAGCACTTGTAGAAAGTGACCTTTCAGTAACTGTAGAGAAACTATAAAAACAAGCAATTGGAAAACAACGGCTTTCAAAGACACTTATTAATCATTTCAAGATTCCCAAATACAATATTAGCCATTGCCTATACTTTACCAGGCTATCCCGTACTGCAGGGGTGGGCACTCCTGGTCCTCGAGGGCCGGTGTCCTGCAACTCTTGGTTGTCTCCCTGATCCAACACATCTGAATCCAATAGCTGAATCACCTCTTAAATACAATCAAGTTCTCCAGAGACCTGCTAATGACCTCATTATTTGACTCAGGTGTGCTGAAGTAGAGATACATCTAAAAGTTGCAGGAGACCGGCCCTCAAGGACCTGGAGTGCCCACCCCTGCAGTACTGATATGTGAGCTTTAATCAGTTATGTTCAGTTGTATCTTAATCTTAGGAAAGTAAAAATTAATCAAAGTAACACCATAATGAGGATTATTTGTTTACAAAGATGGTTTATCTCTGTAATATTTTTGTTTGTGATTCATATGTTCTTCAGTCTCTGCTCTACAAGAAAGTCCATGAAGCTCAGTTCAGGAACACGCTTGCCAATGAAATGATGATGTACCACATGAAGGTAACCTCACATTTACCTATGACACTGGGCATGTTGTTCCTCAAATAATGTTCCCCATTTTGTAAAATTCTTCTTGCACCCGCTGCAGGTGTCAGAGGAGGAGGTGACTAAGCTCCTTGTGACTGGAATCGAACCCGTGAAGGAGATTCATCCGTGTTTTGCAGAGTTCACCTACACTCCCCGTTCCCTTCCTGACGACACGACGCCTCATGTGAGAAAAAGAGGAAGAGGGTGTGGGGTGGAAGAAAAAAATGACAATCAGAAGAATGAGTAATATAATCTGCTCTGTGTGTGTGTGTGTGTGTGTGTGTGTGTGTGTGTGTGTGTGTGTGTGTGTGTGTGTGTGTGTGTGTGTGTGTGTGTGTGTGTGTGTGTGTGTGTGTGTGTGTGTGTGTGTCTACAGGGTGTCCTCAGCATGTTTGAAGATATGGGTTTCATCAACACGTACAAGATTGACCTGCACACTCTCGCCAGGTTAGACACTTACATCATTCAAAGTTCTGCATATGAGAGTGTGGCTTTTTTCTTCAATAACAAGCCTTCTTTGATTTCTCTCCACATTCTTCAGAAATTACGTACAATAAGCTAAAAATACAAATGAACAGCAACTGGTTTCAAATACAAAGCATCAGTTTATAATTACAGCCCACACCTGACACTACAATTAATGTGCATTTAGATTCCTTATATTTCTACTGAAAGTAGCTGCCATATTTATTTATTATAATTACACAAAGGATAAAATTAAGCATATTCTTTCAGTGTATCAGTAAAGGTAAAAAGTTAATAGTATTTCATGTCAACAGGTGAGATAGATGTTACATTTAGTGAAACATGGCTTGAACAATTTAGCCTTTTTTTTTTTTTTTTTTTTTTGTAGCCTGTTATTCTATGCAGTCAATGCCCACAAGTTATGTTTAAAGATCAGACTGAAAACTAAAAATTATGGGAACAATATTTTTATTCCTTGAGAGTAAAGTCACTGAGATTTATATCAAACTTCAGTTTTCACATAAGCTGCGATGTAGAGCCTCTGGTGCGACGAAATCAGCACTGCAGCTGAGCTGTAATATAGCCACATTTTTATTAATTCCCCTTCTGCTCTTTCAGCTCAAGGAAAGAGGTGCACTTATCAAACCAGGTCATGATGTTCAAAACCAAATTACATGCTGCAAATAAAAAAATAAGTGGGGAAATGATGTGGCCCTTTTTAGAGCACATGTCCCAGTGTCACATGATGTGATGGCAAGTATAATTAAACCGCTGCCTTGGCGACAGGTTCTGTCTGATGGTGAAGAAAGGCTACAGGGATCCTCCATACCACAACTGGATGCATGCCTTCTCTGTCTCACACTTCTGCTACCTGCTCTACAAAAACCTAGGGTTGTCCAACTACCTCGAGTGAGCACCCATCTCCTAAATACTTAATAGTTAAATGTCTGCTGTGTTGAAATGAAAATGATACTACTTTTCCTGTTTTCATGCAGGGATATAGAGATTTTAGCTCTCTTTGTTTCCTGTATGTGCCATGATCTGGACCATCGCGGCACTAACAATTCTTTCCAAGTGGCCTCGGTGAGAATATCCACTAAAATCTCTATTTATTTTTTTATACGGAAGTGATATTGAATATGTACAATAATACAAAATAATCAGCCAGAGTGTGGTTTTTATCCTCTCATCTGTGAAGGGATTAAAAACACCCGGTGTGTTGCTAAGATGTCTCTGCGATGAGCTGCCTTTTGCTCTGGTTCACTTTAATCATACGTAGCCCTGCAGCGCTAAATGACTCAAACACACAGACAGAAACATGTTGCAACAAAGGGCATACTTTAAATCAACAATCTATCAGCATCCCTGTGTGCTTTTTAGTTTCCAAGCACAGCCATTTCAAAGAAAACACTGCTGCAGTTAGCCTGAGGATATAGTTTTCACTGTTAGCAGATGCTGCTGAAGGGACTCTGTCTCATTTTTGTCTCTGTTTGACTTTCAGCAATCAGTCCTGGCTGCTCTCTACAGCTCTGAGGGATCTGTGATGGAGGTGACTCAAGCTTGGAAATTTCTTTTCTAAATCCTCACTTTCTTTATATCACAATCTGAAATGCAAATCTTTTTTTTTTTTTTTTTTTTTTTTTTTTTTTTTTGTCGGTGTTTGTTTTTTATTTTGAATAACTTGCCTTCGACCTTCTAATATCGTGTGCCACTGCGACATCTAGTGGCCAGAACAAAACAAGACATTGTTTGAAGGAAGAAAATAAGATCCATCAAAATTTGTTTTGTCTTTTGCCTGCAAAACATGACTCAGCAATATTACAACTGCTTTCTTCATACTCTGTTTGCTGTGACAGAGACACCACTTCGCCCAGGCAATTGCTATTCTCAATACACAAGGCTGCAACATCTTTGAGAAATTCTCCAGGAAGGTGAAATACAACATTTGCATCAATTTCAGTGGCTCTCTAAACTTTTTTGATTTTTTTCTGTAAACTTATGGTGTCATTTCTATATTTCTAGGATTACCAGAGGATGCTGGATCTAATGAGAGACATAATTCTGGCTACAGACCTCGCTCATCACCTTCGAATTTTTAAGGACTTGCAAAGAATGGCTGATGGTATGTGTCAGTAGTTAAGCATACACTGCTGGGATCCAAGACAGCTTTGATCAGAGCATTCTAAAAATAGCAATATTGGACACTTATTGGACAGTAGCTATGCAACAATTTAAAGGGTACATTTTGCTGTCATATCAAAAATAAGAAGAAAAAACTTTATTTTATCAGAATATTATTTTATAATCCAACATATAGTAGTGCAAAAATGTGAAGTGGGAAAAAAGAAATTATAAAAAATCTATATTCAGCTCCTTTTACTCCTAATACCCCTAAATAAAATCCAGTGCAGCCAAATGATTTCAAAAGTCACCTAATTAGGAAAAAGACAGTAAATAGTCAGTCTGTGTGTAATTTAATCTCAGTATAAAGGCAGAACATTAGTGAACATCTTTATGAAGACCAAGGAGCACAGCAATGAAATATGAGGTGGAAAAGTTCAAGCTTTAGATACTTTTGCTAGATACTGCAGTGTTGGATAAAAAATAAGGTTCTGCTTGAGGTTTTATAATCACTAACTAATATTCTAAAGATTTATGGTGAAGCTTGCAGCATTCAGCCTCGGCATTCTTAATAATCGTCCACAATTGCTTACACTCTCGTGTGACTTAATTGGGTTTAACGTCTGGGCCAGAGGTTAGTTACGCCTGAATGCAACCAATTATGAGTTATCCTGAGTGGATGCCTCTGCAGTGAATTCAGCTTAAGCTGCTAAATTATTCAAGTATACACAAAACCTCTCAATCCACAAGGCTGTATTGAACCTGCAATTTCTGCAGTGAGAAATTCCTCTGCACTGCAGAGTTTGTAAATTTTAGACAGAAACAAATGAAGTCTGATTCTCAAACTCATGGATTCTCATCAGCGTGAGAATCAGAGATTAAAATGTGTATTTTTTGTTATTAAATAATGAACTTGTAAGTTGCCAAAATATCGATGGTTTTATGGATCCAACACCAAACTCCACCAATAGTGCAGAACACAAACACAAAAAGTAACTAAAGAAGCTCAAATGTGAGTTTATAATGTGAAGATTTATGTGGAGAATTGTCAACAGATGGGGAGGAGATCAGGGGGAATATTGTCTTACTTCAATAACTTGAATATCTAACAAACCAGCACTCCAACCAAGGGTGGAAAAGTCCTCTGTGATATTTTTGTAATCACAGAGCAGTGGTAAATGACCATTTGTGACAAAATTATATATTAAAAAAAAGCAATTTTTGAAGGATTCAGGTAGATACAGTGACTTCTGTCCTGGTTCTCACACTAATATGTGTGCCACCAGAATATATCAGAAAATCATGACGTGGTTCTGTCAAACAAAATACCAGTAAACAGAAGGAGCTGAGAGTCTACACGTCTGTGTTTTACTCCTGAGGGATTAACTACTCTGCACTAATAAAGCCAATAGAAAATTTGTTCCAAGGCAACATTGTTTCAAATAACAAATCATCATTCATAAATCATAGTACCTTTCTGCTTTTAGGCCACTGAATCAGAAAAGTGAATTTCTAAAGTGAATTATCTCCCATGTAAAACAATTGAGGGGATGATGCTTAGAGCTTCAAAGTTTTTTGGCTCTAAAATATGGTGTTTAGGATGTCAAACTGAATTAATGTGATATCATTGAATTGTGTCTGTTTCTCTTTTAGATGGATACAATACAAAGAGTCGCACCCATCACTCCTTGCTGCTGTGCCTGCTGATGACTTCCTGTGATCTGTCAGACCAAACCAAGGATTGGAAAACAACACGCAAGATTGCAGTCAGTTCATAGCCTGCTCTAGGACTATACATCCCACTACACAGAACTTCTGTAGACATTTTATTGTTTCTTATTAGTACAATTATAAGGTTTTTCACAAACCAAATACTGTGTATGTCTCCAAATATTTGGAGACATACACAAATGTAAATAACCTTTAAACTCCACGACACACTTCTGTGTAATCACACTCCATTTTTTGGATTAGGTTTTTAATCTTGACCTGCCCCCTTTTACAAATACCAAAACCCCTGTAAACATTGCCCTAAATCCTAACCTCAATCTCCAAACACTTAACGTCTAAATCAGATGCAGCGTAATCCTTGATCCCAAAACAAAAAAGAACGTGCACCTCTTTTCGTTAGCAGAGATTACAGTACAATATCTGGCTTGTTTCAGTCACAGTGTGTACAGTCATCACTTGTAATGAAGGGGAACAGCAGGTGTTTGTATTAGCAAAATGAGAGAAAAAAAATCAAGCTTGTGGGACAGCAGCCTGGTGTGAAAAGATATCATCAAGAATGTATTCAACATGCATTTTACCACTTTTAAGCTATAATACAAATACATGTTTTCTATTTTTGTATTTTTAAGCCCTTGACACAAATCCAGTTTGAATTGTATCACTGTCACCATTCTGGAAACATGAAACCCTGTGTGCAGTGATATTTGTAAACCTCTGTCTGTCCACAGGAGCTGATTTACAAAGAGTTCTTCTCTCAAGGAGATCTGGTATGTCTCTGCAGCTTAATGCTTTCTGCTGCAGCATGTGGCTGAACTTTGCATCCTTATCCAGATTATTGAGCTCATTACTCATATCCATGTACTGCGTGCTCATTGCGTCTGTGCAGGAGAAAGCCATGGGGAACAGACCAAGTGAGATGATGGACAGAGAGAAAGCGTATATCCCAGAACTACAGATCAGCTTCATGGAGCATATCGCCATGCCCATCTACAAGTGTGTACAAAACTGACTCCCTCACGACACTTTGCTCTACTTTACATCATCTCATGGCCAATTTCAGGAAAAAGTTTAGCTTTAGATTTTGCTGACAGTGTTTAAAAATATCTAAAGTTACTTGCTGAGTTTCAGATTTTTTTTATTAATTTGTTTTTATTTACTTATAATCCACATTTCCTTTCCAAAAGCTGTTTTCAGTGCTCTTCACATTTTTTTGACTGGCTTGTGAAAAATACAGAAGCTTTTAGCAGCTAAGTCATATATTTCACACAGGAGACCAGAGGAAGGAAAACAGATCAAATTAGGGGTAAAAATGTTAATGTTAATTTAAGTGCTCTTATGCACAGATCACAGAAAATTACCTCAAAACTGACAACATTTCTAAAGGAGCTAATTTTCCTCCTCCCGCTCTCCTTGCAGACTACTATCCGAACTGTTCCCCGGGGCCACTGAGCTGTACGAGCGGGTGGCAGCGAATCGCGAGCAGTGGACCAAAGTCTCCCATAAGTTCACCATCCGTGGGTTGCCCAGCAACAACAGCCTGGACTTCCTGGACCAGGAGTACGAGCTGCTTCAGTCGCAGGGTGCCTTTGGGAGCGACGACCACTGCCTAAACGGCTGTCTCGATGACACAGAGGGAGGTCAGGGCCAGTGACAGACAGCGGGGCCTCCGACAGTGTGTTAATCCTGAAATTTTCTTGTGGTTCAATAAGAGGCGAAGAAGACCTTTCTAGAGGCCAAGGACAGGCTGGTCCCTCTGATGTCAACCATGATGGTGTGCGTTAGTGGGCCTTGCAGGATGGAAACTGAATCAGACGGATGTTCTGAACCGATTCGTCTGAGTCACTGATTCGATGCTTGATGTCGCTTGTGTCAACTAGTCGAGGAGCGTAAAAGATGACGAGTACCTTTCTACATGTCACACGTTCATTCGTACAGTACTGATCCTTCTAAAGATTGTAAAAATAAAACAAATCGACACATTCGCACAGACAAGGTGGAAGCATTCGTAGTTGTGGCAAAGACTCCAACGTGTAACAATGAGATGAAGTGCTCTACTTTCTGTTACAGCGTGTGTTCATTTCTGTTGCCACAGATCCTACCTGCTGCTTATGAATGCATGATGGATGGACACCTTACCAGTTACAAGCCAATCTGTGACCATTTCCCCCATTCATAGGAAATTAAAGCATTCTATTTTTACATAATCATAGCAGATTTTTGTATCCACCTCGTCAGAGTATGTTTAGGAGAATCATGACCTCTTTTTGTTCTTGTTCATTCATTTCAACATATAAACTCTCCTCTGTTTTAGTGGTGTTTAGTCTGAAGTATTAAATTATTATTTATCTTCTTTATATCAATAATTCAATCCAAATTAACTTTGACCCATGTAAAAAAAAAAGTACTTGATGGCACTGCTTGTCATTGCAGTGCCATCAGTTGCAACGACAAGCAACAAGTTTTTTACAATGTTGTGGAGAAATTTTGTCACACTATTATTTTTTTAATTGTTTTAATTTAGCCATATTGAAGAGTTTTGTGCGATGATTTACCTGATTAAGAACGTTGAGTGCAGGACAACAGGCAACAAACCTTGCCTTTGTTTCTTTTTTGAGTCAGTGAAAGGTGAACTTGCTGGTGTCAAGTGAGCTAAAGATAAAGATCAGAAATTGATGACTGCAGCCTTATTTTATGTTACGGAGTTGAATTCAATGACAGAAACTTGTTGAGGTCCTCAGGCTCAAATACAAGATGCCATTTTTGTCCATTGTGTTTCTTATATTTCAGTCATGAGCACTGATTTTAACTGAGGCAGGTGTACTGCTTTAAATGTTGTTCCGGGTTCCTTTTTTAACGTCTTGGATGAGCCATCGACATGCTTCTGCATTAATTATGATAAACCAGTCTCTTCCAGAAAGGTTTAATCACTGCTCTGTTGTTTTTGTTTGTTTGTTTTTCTCCATTTAGGGATAGCAGCTATTATTGCTGCCTTCAGGAGTCCCATACCCTCAAATATATATATGGAACCTTTGCTAGATTGATGCCTTTTAATTATATTTTTCCATCTGTTCTTGAAATTCTTTTGGTTGGAGTATAATATGTTGTTTTTTAAGCCTTCTTCATGTTACATTAGGTTTTCACGCACCACCAGTAGTTCGGATAGATTTTTCCCTAGTAAGTGAAATTAAAATTTTAAGACTGCTTTTTGTATTTACTCTGACTGTCTTTGTCTGATATTGAAGGTTGTTTGATCCTCTGAAACATTTAATTTCAAAAAGAAAATGCAAAAACGGAAAGAGATGTGGGACAAATATTTTCTACATCACTGTTTTTCTTCATAATCCAAATTATTGAATTGCCTTTTTTGAATTTTTGTATTTTTTTTCCTTTACTCATTTGAAGACAAAAAAAGAGAAGCCCTTTAAACAATCCACCTCATTTGTTGGTGTAACTGTGCAGTAGAGTGTGTTAAGTAGAGAGTGTCACTGAGTATGTCCTATGGATCTGCCTTATTGCGTATCTTTGCTGCCTTTATTAGAGCTTTTAATATATAAAAGTGGAATAAAAAGTCTGTTTAGTATGTTTGTTGAATATTCCTATGGACACTGTGTTGACTGAGAACATGTATATTTTGTAAAACACTTGTTTAAAGACCTCAAACGTTGCATCTTTTCACTTCTTTTCTATTCCTGGCAGTCTGTGCACCGTACATGAAAGCATTGTTACATAAGAAACAACGTAAGAAAAAAAAAAGAATCAACAAGAGATGTAGCCATGGTAGAAAACATCAAATAGGGTGTGTTTTTCGCATTTGTGCATCAATAAAAAAAAAAAAAAAAAACGTAAAACTTCAGAGAAATAAGGCTTAGTGTCACAACATGCCATACTTACTTTCCCATTAACTACAATGACAATATGCTTCAGAGTTAGGATAGGACAGCTTGTAAAGTGCAGGGTCATGTGTTTGTGTGCTATGTATGAACTCTTGAATGAGTGGATGGACAGATAGATGACAAGACCTTGAAAAAGTATTCACATACTGTCATGTTACAACCACATATGACAACGTATTTTAATGGATTTTATGCGATAGACCAACACAAAGTCTTTTTATGTGTCCACTTCCTCCACAAACATGAGAACTAATATTCTCTGAAAAATAGCTTAGATTCAGTCAGATTGAAAAGCAATTTTTAAGTTTGGTCACAGACTTTTTCTGCTGTAATGATGCTGCTTATTAATTAACATTCCCTTAAAAACCTCTCGAGCCTTTACAGAACATCTGGATTTATGTTGAATTTAAATTGGACACAACTCAATTTACTAAATAGATGAATTCTGGGGGTTGTCATTTGTGCAGGGATTTATTTAGGAATATCAGGGCTAAACACAAATGGGTTTTACTTTTTTTTAGATTAATTGTGGGGAAAAAAATATCATTTCATTTCCACTTCAAAGTTTTGGACATCTTTGTGTTGCTATATCACACAAAATCCCATTAAAATCCAATTTGATCCGTATTTGTTACATGATTGAATGTGAATAGGTTCAACAGGTATGGATGCTTTTTGTAAGGGATTCTAGTTACTGGGGGGTTTTCTTATTTTGCAGAAGAGTGAAAGTGTAGTAACTGTCACCAAAATTATCAGATTGAAAAATTTGATTTTTCTTTCTATATGAAGAATCCCACAAAGGGCATTTGTAGGAAACATTGTGGTTTCCTTGGTTATACCTGAATAGTGCTGGATGAAGGGGTTAAATCTGCTTTCTTCTGCTTTGTAAACAAGGTGTTAAAAAGTCGCTTCTTGGTCTTTCATTTTTCTCATTTGTCCTATCATTTGCTTCATATGTCCTTGTTTTTTATGTGCAATATGAAGCCTCTGTTTCTGTGACAATGCATAGATACTTGCGTATGTAAATAGAATTTGCTAAATACCTATGTTTTTGCTTTAGGTCTGAGTTGCCAAAGGCTTTTTAAATGTTAAATGACATTGTTTCCATGAAAAAAGTCAATGAAATGGGACTTTTTTTTCCCACTACAAATGCTTTTCAGAGTTCAGACGTTTGACAGTTTTCTATGAGTATGTGTTTGTCAATTAATGTTCGTCCTAGAGAGTCAGGGCTAAATGTGCCAAGCAAACACTTTCCACTTCCTGGCCCAGCTTCAAGATGAAAGCCAGATGTGGCTTTAGGAACAGCTTGATGTCAGAAGGCTGTTGGTGACCACGCTTCATCTTGTCAGCTTGTCCAGGAAGCATAAAGCCAATCTACTGTATTTCCTCTCATCACAGCAGGAACAGCGGGACTTAAACCTGTGATGCGATAACATTGTAATGATCACCTGTGACGTATTTGCTAAAAGTGGCAAGAATACATATATATACATATAAATATATATACATATAAATATATATATATATATATATATATATATATATATATATATATATATATATATATATATTTGCTGTAAATAACAAAGTTTAAAAACACAAATGTTTTGATTGTCATCATTACAATGGAAAGTACTGTATTTTAATTCTGTAATGTATTTATAGTGTTTGCTACCTGATTTTTTGTTTTGTTTGTTTGTTTGTCGAAGCCTTTTTTGAGCAACCCTAACCCCCAAAATCTAAGCTGAAGTTTAGAGAAAGATATATGTGTACTTAGGATATAAAAAAATATTTTACCACGAATAAAAATTCACACTACTTGTATAAATAGTGCTTAAGCTGAGAGGTGAATTTGGTCATCTTTAAAGGTTTGTTTGGTGGGCTCTGAATACTGTTGATCTGGTTCTTTTCAAGAAGAAAGAAAACGTATAACATTTTGGTTTGTTTTATTTTTTTCTTGTCTTTCTTTCTTGAAATAAATCCAGTGAAAGGTGCTTTGGTGGTTGATGTGTGTTTGTACAGCAATACTTCACAACATAACTCTACCATAAAGGTCTGCTTGGGTGCCTGAAGTTGCATGATGATGATACTAGTCATTGCAAAGGCATCTTTGTGGATCATGTTGCACTATTGCATTAATGTCCATGTGAGAATAGAAAACATTTCCACACCTCTGTTAAAATTCCATGGTTTATTTCTATAAAAGTAAAACCAAGATAAATAATTTTAGACCTATTTCTACCTTTAACTTAATTTATATTTTGTACAACACACACAGGATAGAAAAAGTAATTGAACTCTCCCATTTTTTCTGCTGGAGGGTGATAAAACACAACATTCTAAAAATTATAAAAGAATTGGGCACATTTACTTAAGATGTCAGACAGTCAAATGAGTCTCATTGATCAAATGTATCAGTCAGGAGAAGGCTGATATATACAATGTAACATATAACTCAGAAGGCAGTCACTATCCAGGGGAGAAAATATAGGAGCCGTGTTTTATGGCTGGTATTGCTAGGTACTTGAAGCACTAAACTTGAAAAAAATGTTAATTTGTTGCTTAGTCTGTTTGTGTCAAGTATTTTTACTCTCATTGGGGGTTTTCAAAACCTTTTTAAATTGTATTTTTATCTGCTTTGTACCCATGTTATGACTTGTTGAGTCATTGTGAGTAGTGATTATCCATTGTATTTCATATAGCAGAAAAACGTAAACACTGAAGTTTAATTGAAGTGGTAGATGTGAAAACAATCTCTTGTAATCTCCAAAAAGTAGGTTTAGGCCTACTTCCAAGGACACACATATTGTCTTTGCTCTTTGAATTGAAAGAGCATCACAGGTAAGTGAGCTAATTATGGTAAAATTGTGCACAAAAAAAAATGTTTATTGACTCAAAAACTTTACAGAGAGAGGTTCAGTTACTCTGAGAAAAATTATTTACATTCCATAATAAACACAATTTAGGAATTAGTGTGCCACCACCAGAGTAGAACTAGTTTAGGAATGGCGGCAGGCAGGCTTGAGTGTTTCTGCTAGCACAGTAAGCTGGAGATGCTGCTGCTGCTGATGTTAAGAAGGGTTAGCAAATGAGCCACTTCTCTCCAAGAAAAACATCAAGTACAGAGCAACATTCTGCAGTAAGTAGCATGATTAGACCAAAATAGTTATTTTCTTGGATTAAAGCCCCTTCAAACGGTTTCTGAAATGTGAAATCAAGGAGAAGACAGTGGAGAAACTTGTCTCCTGCTAAGAAAGTGGATTCACAGTTTTGCATAAAATCAGTCCCATGAATAAAACATCTTCCAAGAGCAGCTTTACCCAAAGACTCAGGACTGACAGTAATGAACAGTATTCTTCCAGCATGATGAAGCACAAGGTAAACATGATAAAAAAATGCATAACAAAGAAATCTCCCAGATCCAAACCTTATTGAGAAACTGTTGAGAAGTAGCATACACTTTTTTGCACCAGAAAAGCTTAATTAGTACTGATTTTCTCTTCATCATTATACTTGTTGATGGGTTTGATACATTGGACAGAAGATGAAAGGCGTTTTTTTTTTTAAAGCCTTTTACGCTTTCTAAATGTGTATTAATAAATATCAATATTCCATAGAAAATTTTCACAGAAAGGTATAAAATTACTGCAGCAGTAAAGTTGACATAAAGTAGATGGAAAAACACATTTTCTGTGAGTAAAACCAAAATGCAGCCATGAACTTGGATTGATCGTGGTGAAGGATTTAATGATGACACAGAAAGCAGAGGACAGAGTAACAGGAAGAATAAGCAAAGAACAATGAAAGCCAGTGAGTTTACATGGAGACGAAAGAAAGGAGAAGGTGAATAATTAACACAAAGGAAGCAGAACTAGACAAAAAGTAACTTCAATCCAAGGGGTGGGAGACCTGACAACATCCTGATAGAAATAAATGCACAAAAAAAACAGAACACAACAATAAACTGACAAACGAAACAAAGGACACTTCAGTATGACTTTTGTAAAAAATAGATAGATAGATAGATAGATAGATAGATAGATAGATAGATAGATAGATAGATAGATAGATAGATAGATAGATAGATAGATAGATAGATAGATAGATAGATAGATAGATAGATAGATAGATAGATAGATAGATAGATAGATAGATAGATAGATAGATAGATAGATAGATCGATCTATATATAAACTAACGCGAAGTTCCAAAGCAGTGGTGCCCAAACTCGGTCCTCGAGGGTCAGCATCCTGTGTGTTTTCGTTCTCTCCCTGGTGGTTGTCGCAACCTTTTCAGCAGGTCAGTGTTCTTCTTAGGCCTTCTAACTAGCCATCATTTGATGCAGGTGCGTTAAACCAGGGAGAGAACTAAAACATGCAGGATTGCGGCCCAGGTGGACCGGCTTTGGACAAGGCAACTGCTTGGTTTGTGTGCTTTGGTTCTGTTCTTATAATTGGTGGAAAAATAATCAATTTTTCATTTTAAAAAAACAATATAGATTGCTAGACTGAATTAAAACTGAAAAAAAGTCGTCACTGTTTTAAATTTAGGTTCACATAGGTCTGAAGTTTGTTTGTCAAGATATGTAATGTAGTCGTCTCTTGTCTCTTTTTTTAGCGGTTCTACGAATATGTGGTCCAAACAGATAAATAAATTATTCTTCGATAAAGTAACCTGGTGACAAGACATTAAAAAAATGCAAGAAAAGCTAAAATATTTAAACTCTTATCTGAAGTTCTCGCGTTAGCTGGGGAGCGTGATCTGTGCGCAGAGGGAACTGCAGGTATTTCGCCATTGCTGTATGAAGAGTTATCTGGCCTGGCATTCAGCTGTCAACAAAAAACTTGCGGTGCGGGACGCGGAGCTGCGGGGTCGAGGAAAAGCTTGTCAGCTGCTCCTTGAACCAGTATCCACCCCTGTCCCTCCCCGGAGATCACTTTCATGTGAATACAGAGTCGACAGACGAGGCAATTATGTCCAATCTCAGCAAAGGCGGCACCAAGAAGGACACCAAAATGAGGATACGGGCCTTTCCTGTAAGTGCACACCGCAGCAGGTGCTCCTGCTGTCCGCCGGGCGCTCACTCGATCCCCGCAGTCTCAACTGCTGGCTAAGCGACAGTAGGCCTAACAGCTGAGTGGCATATTCGAGTTGGCTATCCGTAAACAAAGTGCAGTCACCATATATACAGTCGCTTGTGGTTGTTGTCGCGTAGTTTGGTGTCCAGTTTAGTGTAACACCACCACATTTTCAGCGGTTAAGCGTCCGTTTTATTTTTCTAAACGAATAAATAAATGCAACTCCCCCCGACGGAAGCTAGCTAATACTCTCTGTCCACGTAGCCCTGGCTAACATTTCCCCCGCTCTTCTTGACACTTGTTTTTAAAGCTTGTTGTTTGCAAAGATACAACATTCATGCATTTAGGTTAAGCATGCCATAATATTACCATCTAAATGTTTAAAGGAATGATGTGTCGGTCACATGTAAGAACGATTAGCTGCGTTTCTACAGCTACCAATGGATGCTAATGACAACCAGGTCCGCTAACCTAAATGCAGTTTCTTTGGCATTTCATGTCTTTCTGTTATTTCATACCTGAAATTGTAATTCAGGGATTCTGTCCTCTTCCTCCTAACGTTGCCTTTTTCTGTAAATCACCTTAATATCTAATTTTCAAGCTGATCCCATTTTGCTTTAGCATCTCGACAGGCTTTGGTAGTATTTAGCTTCTGCGTCCATATTGCTGCTGAACTGGTTGTTTATGACTTGAGTTTATTATTTAGTTAAGGTGTTGTGATTGTGACATTGCTTTCATTCATTGCTTGTGTCATTACAACCAACTACACACTCCTGAGTGGTGCCCTGTCTAGACAGGATCTCACAAGCTTCATGACATGCATGTATTTGAGCCTGTTAAGTCAGAAGCACACATTGATTTTGCTCTTGCATTATTGTTTATTTATTATTAGTTATTTATTTAGGCACTGAGTGAGTGGGGGGGAAGTATGCTCTAATCAGTCACTATATTGAAGTTCACCCACAAAATACCTGCAGGATGAACTTTTGGTTGGTAATCCATGTTACCAACCAGAATTTGATTTGAATTAAACCCACTCACTGTCACTTTGCCTTAACCTTCTTCGATTTTGAACCTGCAAACAAACCGTTTTTACACATAAACATACTGTAGCCATGGTGTAAATGGTTAGTTTTCTTGGAAAACTGCTTTTGGTGCAACATCTGACCACAATTGAGTGTGACTTATTGCTATTTTATAATCACCAAGGGTGAATGGATTTACGCGCTACCTTTTTTACTTATAAAAGAACACAATAAAAATGCAGTATATTATATCAATACTTATACATTACAAAAAGAGAAAGAGAGTAGCCCAAGTTTGATCAGGTTTTCACTTTCAGCCATAACAGTATCTGCTGGTAGCAAAGAAGACTGCTGTTTCTTGGTCTTCACTGCAGATACTTTACATTGACAGACTGGAGGAGAAATGTCAGAAGTGTCCTTTCAATCAGATTAAATACAGCTTTTTAATTCCTAAAACAAGATACTAAAATCAGTTGTTTTCCTTAAAATGTCTTTCCAGTAATAGATATTTTTTTGCAAAATTGTATTAAAGGACAGCATTGTCATGAAGAACAATCAAATAGTTGTAAGTGTCCACGAGTTAAAGCAGCACTGTTAAGTATTGTCAATGCAGAATGAGGGAAATGGTTCATAAAGTTAGTTAGCATGTGTTTAGCGTCCAGGGTGTTGGAAAAATGATTCATCACAACAGGTTATAAACTCAGCAGGTCCATTGTGATTCCTTTTCCCATTACGAAGGCTTAAAATGATTCTGTGGTCTGCAATTTAATCAAGTGTTTGCCAGCTCACTATTAAAGGCAGAAGTGTATAGAAAATAAAGTAGTGAGGAGAAAAAGGAGCTCTGTGGTGATCCAATAGAAGGCAGCAATTGATTGATGAAAAACAGCTCTTGATTCACACACTGGTATCTGTACATTAAAAAGGGAAAGGAAGACCAACAACCATCTCTTATCTATTGTAACAGCATGCCAAACATATCTTAGCATATCTTACAAAACTTTGTGGCCTGACTTGACTCAATGCATGTTCAAAATAGAAAAAAACCTATAGGGCTCAGCTTGTAGTTTAGCTAAATTGTTACTATACTGTTTCATTGCAATACAAATGTGCAGATTTGGCATAACTTATCATTTAAGTTGCGCTCGGGTCCTTTACCAATCAATATTACCCAAACTTCCTTGTTCTATAAAATGTTTAAGTACTCTGTCAAAGCAATAATGCAATCCAGTGCTACTTGTGGTTCCTGTTCAGTCATTTCATACCATAGAATTATCAAATACAAATTAGGGCCTTATCTACAAGCAGTAACTGAACAATAACTGAAAACCTCTTCCTGCCATATAATCCATTTTATTTAATACAGAGATGTGTAAATAAGTAATCAGAACTGATACAGCAGTAAAAGAAGGTAATTTTTAACTTCTTTGTTTTTTTGTTGGTTTGTTTTATTCTTACAGATGACGATGGATGAGAAGTATGTCAACAATATCTGGGACCTACTAAAAAATGCCATCCAGGAAATACAGAGGAAGAACAACAGCGGCCTGAGCTTTGAGGAACTTTACAGGAATGCCTACACAATGGTGCTCCACAAACATGGAGAGAAACTGTACACAGGCCTGCGGGAAGTTGTCACTGAACATCTCATCAACAAAGTAAGAGCACAGATCACTGAACAAACAGGCCAACACAACTTCAGAAGGAGTCTAAAGGTCAAGTGATGGCAGATTGAATGAAACATTTCTAAGTGCATCTAGCTGTGTTTTGAAAATGGGTATCATTTTTGGGAACGTTTACAGTTGTTTTTTGCTCTACACCCTCAGTAATGACTTCTGTTTACAGATTTAACCTGTAAAGCAGCCGTGGTATTGCTTGGTTGACCCAAACTTTCTTGATGGAGCTTTCAACACTATTTCCTTCTGATTGGTCAAGTGTTTTTCTGTGTCTTTATTGCTGTATGTCTCAAGACCAGTCAACATTTATTTTATGTAAATTTGCTAAATTACATATTGCCTTATCAGTATTTGATGGAAATTTCTGTTGGCTTGAGAATGGGTTGACAGAGGCTAGAGACCAATTATTACTTAACGGTAATATAGCAATATCAGCCTCTGAATAGGTTTTTGTACATGTGGCACAAAAATGCAAACACTTCTACTTTACATTTGTCTTCTGCACCTTTTAACTGACAGTTTGGACGTTTATTTTGAGGTCTGTGTGATGTTAATTTTGTGACCTTAATCTGTCTTCGGGGTTCTTGGAGCCCTAGAGCTTTGTCACTGCATCTTTTAGCTTCTGTTTCGTCATACTCTTTAAAACTCAGCAGCACATCACATTTGGATTTTATAACCTGGTTTTTACGTCAGACATGCAGCATCATCTTAAGGACTAAATTTGCTTCTGTAGGTGTATGTTATTCTCACAGAACAAAGATGGCGGCAGTTCTCAGTAGCATCTTTTAAACATTTCAAAAGTAAATTTTTCAGTTTGTTACACAAATCTTGTTAAAATGCGGGACCTGCACAGCAGTTTTCTCTTTCCTATGGCTGATTAGACAGTTTACAGGTTTACGAGGGGGTGGGGTGATGCAGAGAAGCCGTCAAGTGGTGTTTTAAGCCATGTAATCTGTAGAATATTTAGAGGCCTAATTATAATTTTGTTAACGGTACATTTTACAGATTTGAGTTAGGGATCTTAAAGAATCAACAAGATTCTTTAAGCTGCAGAGCAGCTTTCAGGTACGATGTCTTAAGTTTAGAAAACAAACTCCATGCATTTACTAGAAAACAGCCTTTCATTTCAGCAAGACTACTTGAGCTACATTAATGTGATTGTGCCCCATTTACTCAGTCATGAATGATCTATGACTCTGCAGCCCCCCTGACCAGCGTTAGGACAGCTTTAATATGTTGCTCCGACTTGTGGTCAATTGGTACAAGAAAACTACTATGATGTTCTGACAGTAAGTCTCCTTAAACAAATGGCTGTATCTATTCTTTGAAAGATACATGCTTCAGTAAATTTGCATCTTGCTCATGATAATTTTATAATCCTTTCCTAAAATGTTTTTTTGCTTATAATTGGACATTCCATTTTCATATGACCCCTTGATAATTTGACCTGAACATGTATTTGTGTTGTTATCGTGAGGACAAAAGTAACAGAAAAGTTATTTTCCTCCTTTACAAACTTAGCACTTTACTTTGAAACTATATGACTGGCACCTTTACTGTGACTTCAACACTGACAGCTGGGTGTGAACACAGGGAAGGTGATTTCACAGCAATCAGTACAGTCTCTTTCACAGTTACTGCCATAGTAAATGATAAAAAAACAATAAATAAAATAATGTGGAGAGCCTCTTTTCCAATTTTAAATTTAAAAAAAATTGGCCTTGCAAAATGTGCCTGCATGGCTCGCTTGAAGTGCATCTGACATAAAGTTACAGACAGTATCTGTATCAAGCATGTACAGGAGTTGAGTTCATTTCAGGAACTCTTAAAACTAAGAATTTTGAAAATTCCTGCAATTGGGATATTGCTAGCTGGAGTATAATTAAGGCTCTTGTTAAATAGCAATGCAAGTTCAACTTTTTCAGCTCGAGAGTTATTTGATCAGACTAGATTATGGAATCAACTGAAGATTTTTAAATGAAGTTTCAAATCTGGAAAATGTAAAACTTTTTTTTTTTTGTCCAATAATATCTAGGAATTGTAAGTGACGACTTGGGAGATACTGCGAACAGCGACATATGTGATGTTGTTTTGCCACTCCACTAGTACTGCTCAGCACATCATTACTCCAATAGCAACATGTGCAATGTCAATATTTCATGAGGCTGTTTAGAAGACTGTGGCTGTCTACTACTATATTTAAAGCTTTGCATGGTTGTTAAAACATAATTTCTTTCCATCGTAGTGTATTGATCAGATTCAGGAATACCTATTTGCCTGTTGGAAACAATCTTACTGCAGGGGATGCCCAGATCTTACATTATGATGCTAAACTAACTTAAAGTTGGTCTGTTGTAAGCATCATAATGATAAAAAATAGACACGGCTGTGGAAGATCTGGATTTATTATTGCTGATGTTGCAATATTTTGCAATAGTACAAGCTTCTGACAATTCTCCAATATTTTGACACCTTGCATTCAACATAATCTATATTTTTCTTTAAAGCATATTTTCTACTGATATTTTACTCTTTGAAAGTTATGTGACCTCAGGGACTGAAAAACAAATTTACTGCTCATTAATATCTGCACAGACACCAGTAGAGTCAATTGCTTATTAATCACTGATGGAGATGCATTGCATCCTTGTAGTTATTCGTTTTTAATAAATTAGTTTAATTAAACCTTGGACAAATTATAACTTGTAAGACAAACTCGATGGCTTCGGCCTTTTTAACCTGCAAAATGACAAATTTCTCTGTCTCCCTCTAAGATCTGATTAGAATCCATACAAAGAAAAAGTTGTATCATTTATGTAGTGAAATTGATGTGACATTGTAGCAGAGGTGATAATTCATCATCTCTGGCCTAAGTGGGAGAAAAAGGGAAGGTCAGTGTGCTCTTCTGAGGCCCTGAGTTTCCAGTGCTGAGTCACGCTGCAGTGTCACCAGTATCAGCATGCCATCTACCTGGCTGCAAAGACAGTAAATGGCCAGAAAAGGGGTCAATGACAGACTGTGCTGCCATCAAATCACAGCTGTCAGACTGTTTCAGGTCTTTTTTTCACTCTTAGATATTACATGTGAAAAGGTTGTTTTTTTTCTTTTGCCACAGAGAACAGAAACGTTCTGTTGTACAAACTATGTGAACATTTGTTTTTTCTTTTTTTTTTTTTTTTTTTTTCTTTCTCTAAGGTACGAGAAGATGTCCTAAACTCTCTAAACAATAACTTCCTCCAGACGTTAAATCAAGCGTGGAACGACCACCAGACTGCAATGGTGATGATCAGAGACATCCTGATGTACATGGTGGGTGGACATGTTGAGTAGTTCCTGTTTTTAATCAACACAACAGTTGAACTGTGTAAAGTGAAGAACATCTTAGGACAGCGGTATCAAAAGTCAGTCCTCGTGGGCCAGGACCCTCTCCCTGTTTCAACACACCTGGATCAGATAATGGTTTGTTGGCAGGAGGAGGTAGCTACTACCACATGACCTAAAATATGTATTTATTAGGTCATATTTCTTTCATAAAATATATTTATGCATATTTTTATTACATTTCATATTTTGTATTTCTCGTTTATCTTGTTTGTTTTATTCTGTCCACTATCTGCCATGACAACTTAAATTTCAGACTTGTGCGACCAATAAATGATAATCGTATCTTCATTTTTTCTTTTAAATATGACCAGCGTTACTTAATTTTCCAGATCCGCTGGCTGTGTTGTAGACAGTCATGGGGGTGTCCTTGATGTCAGATGCATACCCACTAACCTAATGCTGTCCAATGCTTCCTGTCTATGTATAATGATCTAATGATGATGTTGAAATGTCCTTCTGAAATCCTTTCCAGTCTCTTTGGTTCCAGTGAATGTAGCACTTTGGTAAATTAAGACAGCAGTAGCATCATTAAGGTGGACTGATTGCTCAAACTCACTGAAAACACACAAGGTGTTGCGGTACTTAAACTAGAACCACTATATTGCAGAAATGGCAGCAGAATTCTTAATGAAATAATAATTTTAAAAAACTAATGGAACTAGTTCAATAATCAATCAACATCTAATTGGAAGCAGTTCTTATTGACTGCATTCAAAGTAACATTGTTAATTTTGGATACAATGGTATACCTTGTTGCTGGCTCATTGAGACAAACACAAAATGACAATATAATGGACATCAGGTTTAAAACTCTTTAGTAAGATTTAGTTTTGATTTTCTTAATTTGATAATAAATGAGCAACTTCATTAAAGAAAAGTCAGATTTGCATCAAAATAATCACACTTCATCACAACAGTACACAGGGGTCAGTGCTCCATATGGCAACTACTATTAGCAGTTTGTAAATGTTAATTTCAAATCTGTAGATACTAATTGTGACCATTTTAATTTTGCCAAGTTGTATCAATAAATCATGTTTGACACTGAGTGTAATTCCCAGTTGCATATTTGGTAAATGCTGACTAGAAAGAATGAAAGTGTGGCTTAGTATGTAAATAAATTAATCTGGTGACATTAGCAATAAAGAGTGTGTGTGCGTATAGGTTTTTCCCAGAAGTGTAATTCTCTACAGACACTTAAAATGTAACAGAGGAACGGTCAGACATTTATAATAAAGATGTTTTTAAGGGTTTCAGGACCAAGCTGGCTCTTTGATGGAACCTTGGAGGTTCATGTTAATGTCAGGTTGCAGATTTTTCCAGCAGAAAATTATTACATGTCCATCTTCAGTAAACTGCAAAATTTCCACATTGTCCATAACTTTCTGTTTTGTTTTTCTGCCAAAGGATCGAGTTTATGTGCAGCAAAATAATGTAGAAAACGTCTACAACCTGGGGCTCATCATCTTCAGGGATCAGGTGGTTCGATATGGCTGCATTAGAGACCACCTTCGACAAACCCTGCTGGACATGATCGCACGGGAGAGGAAGGGAGAAGTGGTGGACAGGTAGACGAGCAACACACATTAAAGATTGCTACCTAATGAATAATTCAGCTTGTATATAGTGGCTTAAAGGTATGTCTAATTAAGGATGGTATAATTGTGATCAAAGAGGGTTTATGTTCATTTGGAGGAAGAAATAAAGGAACTGTTAAAACATCCATGGCTTTTCTCCCTTTTGGGGTAATCTTTAAAGCTTCTGACATTTTAAAATATTTATCTTCCTGAACCTCCTGCTGTGCAACTACATGGATTTTTCAAAGTAAAGAATGAATTAATATTGAAGAATTGACTGGGGGCTGTTGGTGAAATGCACACTCTCACCCTCTTTAAAATATTTTAGTTTTTTCTTTCATGTTGTGTGGCTTGCTTCTCCTTCAGGGGGGCCATTAGAAATGCCTGCCAAATGTTAATGATCCTCGGCCTTGAAGGAAGATCTGTTTATGAAGAAGACTTTGAAGCACCTTTCTTGGAAATGTCTGCAGAATTTTTCCAGGTTTGGATGAAAATTCACTCTTCATAACTTATTGATTGTTTGAATTTAAATCGGCTTTGACCTTAGCAGCATCTTCTCCTTTGGAGAGCATTACACATATGATAGTATAGCACTTTGTACAGATGATTCTCAGAGCACCTGTGAACCACTGTTGATGTATACTCTATAAATCGCTTGTTTTCTTAGCTGGAGAGCCAAAAGTTCCTTTCAGAAAACAGTGCGAGTGTGTACATAAAGAAGGTAGAGGCCAGAATTAATGAGGAGATTGAGCGGGTAATGCACTGCCTGGACAAGTCGACAGAGGAGCCCATCGTCAAGGTGGTGGAACGGGAGCTCATCTCCAAGCACATGAAGACCATCGTAGAGATGGAGAACTCGGGCCTGGTCCATATGCTGAAGAATGGCAAGACGGACGGTATGGGTTCACACATGTAGTATGATTATTATACTACTTAAGTCCACTTTTAATAAGTGGCCTTAAAATCCACTCAAGTTATGTATTTTTTTTGTTTTGTTTTGTTTTTTTCATAGATCTCATTTCAAATAAATGGGAAACCTTCTTCACTTAGTATTCATCTGAGTAGTTCTAAATTTATTTTATTAAGCCGAAATCCAGTCAAGTGTCCACATTAACTCATGAACATGAATATTATAATATTTGTATTTTTAAAGATGCATGTGAATCATCTTTTTCAATTTGTCTACAAGTTGCTGATGAATATTAAAGGAAAAATTCATAGGTGAATTTATATTTTAGCTCATATTTATTATGTTGAATCGGTGTGGGTTAGAAGAAAAAAAATTGCATTAATTGCTAACTTCCCTCAGTTCTTTTTTTTTTTTTAGTTAGTAAACTTGTGTCTTCTAATCATTATTCAGTCTTGAATGCCAAACTTGATTTTCATGCTAATGAATATTATATGTTAACACCAGACTGACACTGAAACACCTCAGGAAAGATTCAATCTCAGTCAGTAAAAATACTTTGTTCTTGCAATCTGTCCACAGATTTAGCATGTATGTACAAGCTGTTCAGTCGGGTTCCCAATGGGCTGAAGACCATGTGTGAGTGTATGAGCTCATACCTGCGGGAGCAAGGCAAGGCGCTCGTTTCAGAGGAGGGAGAAGGAAAAAATCCAGTAGATTATATTCAGGTATGAATTTAAATTATGCTTTTAGTTAGTTCTAGTTTGCTGAAACAAGAAGCTGTTTAAGATGGCTTTAAGGAAAACGCACTGCATCTAACCACATGAAAACCATAAATTGATTTTAATTTGCTTTCCTGTTGGTCTCATTCTGTAATAACTTTATTAGTCTTCGGCTGCTGTGGACTGCTGGTTTATTACTGCCTTCTCCTTGCAGGGTTTGTTAGACCTGAAGTCGCGTTTTGACCGTTTCCTCCAAGAATCTTTCAATAATGACCGACTCTTCAAACAAACTATTGCTGGTGATTTCGAGTACTTCCTTAACCTCAACTCCCGCTCACCTGAATATCTCTCGCTCTTCATCGATGACAAACTGAAGAAGGGAGTAAAAGGGGTGAGTTTCTTTTGAAAGCGCCACTTTAACTTTTTCAGAATGTCCCTCAAGTGTTACTGCTGGCCTGGTGTGGCAATTTGTCCTTTTTGGTATTGTTCTAAATCAGACTAAATGAAGAATTTCCTAGATTTTGTGTGGGTTTGCTTTGCTTATTTACTTCTTTTTTTTAAAATAAAACCTACATTTGAAGTATTGATATAGGAGATAATTAAATTGTGGTTGTGTTGGGGTGTGCTGACCCTGTCCTGCTTTTATTCAGCTAACAGAGCAGGAGGTGGAGTCCATACTGGACAAGGCCATGGTGTTGTTCCGCTTCATGCAGGAAAAGGACGTGTTTGAACGATATTACAAGCAGCACCTGGCTCGAAGGTTGCTCACCAACAAGAGTGTCTCAGATGATTCAGAAAAGAACATGATCTCCAAGCTAAAGGTGAGCAGGACTTAGATAAAGCCCCTTTAGAGCTCTTGGAAATTGTTTTAAGAGAAAAATGAATGACTACCTAGAAGGATCTTACAAAGAATAATTACTGCTGTGTATAATATATATATTTTCAATATTTGTCTTCAATTAACCAGCTGCTTGAACTAAAAGCATTAAGTGCTTTTTTAAGTGAGTAGGTTCAAATCCAAGGAAACTAACATCGAAGAATAAACATACACAAAATATGCTGTCTGGCTCTTTATATTTCTGTATACATTGACTTGAAATATGCATCTTTATTTTTTACTGTAATGTCTGCTTTGTTCTCTGTCATTCAGACTGAGTGTGGCTGTCAGTTTACCTCTAAACTAGAGGGAATGTTCCGGGACATGAGCATTTCCAACACCACCATGGATGAGTTCAGGCAACATCTCCAGACCACTGGGGTGAGGATGCACCACATGCTGCAGCTCAGCCTGTTGGATTAATTGGATTATTTTCTCTCTGTAGTCAGTAGTTTATGGCTTGCAGCTCTGATGCACTCTTCTGTATTTATCACTGTAACAAACTGATGATTAAAAATCTGAATCTTGCTTGTTTTGCCACAATTTTTATTCCTAGTTTGTGTCTTTCTAGTTTTCTTAAAGGCCTAGTGCAATTTCTGTTTTGTCAAACTTCAGGTTTCTCTTGGAGGGGTTGATCTCACTGTGAGGGTCCTGACTACAGGATACTGGCCTACACAATCAGCAACACCAAAGTGCAATATCCCCCCTTCACCACGTCATGCATTTGAAGTTTTCAGAAGGTTTGTCACTTGTACATTTAACACAATTTAGCTAGACTGTTAAGGTTTTTTTTTTAAGCTATACCTGTTTTATGTGTTGTGCTGGGTTTACCACATGCTACATGGTTTAGCCAAACCTTGTTAATTTCTTTTAACTTTACTAAATAGTTTTGTTTGCCTTTTGTTTAATGTCATCCTCTTAATCAATGTTTGTTTGGTAAACATTTAAGTTTTTGCTGTATTCCATCAAACATCTTTTTTTCTGACTGTGTTGAGAAGTTACTTTCATCAGTTTAATTTGGGAGGAAAAGCTTGATGCTAGTTCTATGCAGTCTAATTCTGATACTGCTAAACTGGCATTTTGTTTACTGCTGTTTACTGCCTTGACACCAGGCCAATGTCAATGAGTTTCCATTTCACTGTGTGCAGCATTCTCACCTGCGTGTCTCCAATACTGTGCTAGCTCTTTGTTGGTGGCAACTTCTTGACTTGATATTGGACGTTACCTAACGCATGATTTCCTCTGGTTGCAGGTTTTATCTCGGCAAGCACAGTGGTAGACAACTCACCTTGCAGCACCATATGGGTTCTGCAGATTTAAATGCCACCTTCTATGGTCCCATCAAAAAGGTATGTGGGTAGAATGTGTCTGACATCAAAGATCTTCAAGCAGGAAATTTTATCAAAGAAACTTAAAGTCGAAACATTCGTGTTAGGTTTTACATGTTTTAATTGTGTTATGTTAAATGTTCTGTTCTGTCATTTTTTTTTTTTAGTTCGAGTGAAAATATTACAATTCCATGTAAAAAAGTGTTTGGCCCGCTCTTGCAGATTTTTTTGCCACAATTAGATGTTTGATATAATCAAATTTTAATATTATAGAAAACATCAAGTAAATGCTAAGATAGTTTTCAAATGATTCTCATTTTTCAAGAAGAAAAAAACTATTCAAACCATTCTTACTTTTTTGTTAATATTTCTGAATGGCTTTTGTATGTAGCAGGTCTTTTTGATAATGAGCCTGTAATGTATCAACAGGAGGACGGGTCAGAAGTTGGAGTGGGCGGGGCCCAGGTGACGGGCTCCAACACCAGAAAGCACATCCTGCAAGTATCCACCTTTCAGATGACTATTCTCATGCTTTTTAACAACAGGGAGAAATCCACTTTTGAGGTACGTCCCACCCTGCTGTCCTCATCACTTCAACACGCACCACACTTACATTTTCATAAAATATGCAGAAATGCAGTTATAAAAGTTTCAGGTTCTTCCCTCTGTCGGAGTAGTTTTGTAATGAAATTGTTTTCATAACAGGAAATCCAGCAGGAGACGGATATCCCTGAGAGGGAGCTGGTGCGAGCGCTGCAGTCTCTGGCCTGTGGGAAGCCCACACAGAGAGTTCTCACCAAAGAGCCCAAATCCAAGGAGATTGAAAATGGCCATGTGTTTACAGTCAATGACCAGTTTACCTCTAAACTGCACCGGGTCAAAATTCAGACAGGTACGCAGAGTATCACCTTGCAAACTGTGCTGTTTGCTGGACTTAAAACTAAAGCTCAGAGCTGATGTGGGGTTTTTTTATATTTATAAAATGTCATATTTGTCCATTTACTCAAAAAGTAATCATAAGATTACACACATTTATGCATCAAAGCATTCACAAAAGTCCACCAAAATGTTGGCAGTACTTATAAGATGGATTGAGTGAGTACAGAAAAATATATTTAACCTGCTGATCACTAATTAGACAAAACGAACCCCTCCAATCGGCAGCTAATCAATTGGTTTACCACAGATTTTTGTTACTGTCTGTTGATGAATGAGCTTAACTTTTTGTCAATGAGTCAATTATATTTTTCCCATCAATTTCACTTAAATTCTTCGTTGGCATTGAGCTGTATCTTATAGTAATAAAGTGAATTGTCACACTGGGGTATCGTCATTTCAGCTTTAGGATTATCAATTCTTTTGTTTTGTTTTATATTGTCTATTTACTTTTAGGACCTAGGAGAAATATTTTTAGCTAGATTCTGTTCTGTAGACACTTTGAGGAAGTGATGAACATAAAACCAGTCATAGGTGGTGCAGAGAAAAATGCATTGAGCATAAATCTTTCCTGTAATGTTCTCCAGTCTTTATGAAACATGTGGACTGGCTGTAAAGCAGCTGTTCTTTTAGTTATTTATTCAATAACTGTTGTGCTTCTTCTTTTAGTGGCTGCTAAACAGGGAGAGTCTGATCCGGAGAGGAAGGAGACGCGGCAGAAAGTTGACGATGACAGAAAGCATGAGATTGAAGCAGCCATTGTTCGCATCATGAAATCTAGAAAGAAGATGCAGCACAATGTCTTAGTAGCAGAGGTAAGTCATTTTCAAGTCTGGATATTTGAAAATTTTATATGGAAAATATGTGTTTCCAAACTTGATCTAATTCTGTTAAAGAACAAATAATGTTTTACAGTGATTTGTGTTTAAGTGATAACCTTTATGTTTGGATTGCCACATTACAAGTTAAGTTTTTATTTTGTTTAAACAATACAAATTATTTAAACAAAATGATAATCATTAGCATCACAGGGATTTAAAATATTAAAACACTTAATATGGATCAGTAAAAACTGTATAAAGATGTTGGATATTGCTTTACACTTTTTAGTAATTATTGCAGCATATATTCAAATACTTCAGCAGATCAGCTACCTGATCAGCTTATAGCATTCACGTGCCTTTTATTGTAACTATAAAAATCTGTTTAAATTTTTATTTTTCACTCCTTCCTCAAAGTTAACCAATTAATATTGCACTTTACAGACTCAGAGTGACGGCAGAATAATACAAAATGTAGCTTTTGGTTCTGATTTCTACTTTCTGCGTCTCCACAGGTCACACAGCAGTTGCGAGCACGATTCCTTCCTAGTCCAGTAGTCATCAAGAAGCGCATTGAAGGACTTATTGAGAGGGAATACTTGGCAAGAACACCAGAGGACCGCAAAGTGTACACTTATGTAGCATAACCAGTAAATCCACTGAAAGCTAGCTTCAAGTTGAAACTGAGGGCCTTGTTTTTGTGGACTGCTAAGTGTTTGAACTTCGGAAGTGCTCTCATCATTCGGGACACACTGGGAAGCTTAACCTTTCTTCCATAAACGTGTTTTTAAAAAAAAAAGAAAAAAAAAAAAAAAGAGAAAAAATCATGCAAAAGTTGGTGAAGTTTTCTAGCAATATTAGATTTCTTCTGCTGAAAGAAATTAAAAGAGGGGAATATAGTTTTGTAACAAACACACAAAAAAATCCTGTTTCTTGTGGCCTTTGGAGAGACCTGTCTGTTTGCCAATTAGCTACACACAGTGAAGAATAGCAAACACGGGGCTACATGGAGACGGAGAAAACATCTGAACTCACTCCCCTGTTTTAAATGTTGATGTCAATGTGTTATGTTTGTGTTTCGTGGCACAATAATGGCTGTACAGGTTGGACAGTCTTGGCCTTTTCCTCACAGAGGAGTTTTAGATATAATAAAAAGATGAACTGTGGTAACTGGTGCAGACCTGCTTTACAACCACGGCAGAACACATACATCTTGAATATTTCAGGAACAGTGATAGTTTTTAATTTATTTTGAAAGTTTGACTGTTTTGGGGTTTATTTTACATCTTCAATAGAGTGCACATCTCTCGCAGCTGACAAATACTCAATGCCATTTTCAGTAACGTGGCCAAGTCTATACCGGTGAGTAGAGCGAACAACAGCTGGTGCTTCAAAGCGTACGTTTATATTGTGGCTCCATCGTTGAAATGAAAGGCCTAAAAATCATGCTTCTCATGGCACTTTTTTTTTTTTACTTTAGGCTAGATCAGCCCAAAATGATCTCGTCGAATAAGAGGCTAGTTGTGTTGCAGGTTTCCAAGATTTTATTTCCAAATACATTTTGAACAGGTGGAACTGGTCACACACCATGCTCTAAATGTGTACAAATTGTAAAATAATAATTGTACTCTGCAAAGGTGGATTGTACAGGGCCTTGTTTTCATCATAATAAATGTAGAGATAAAAAAAAACATTTTTGTTTGGTTTGATTGCATGAGATTTCTAAAAAATAAAAAATGCATTCAATTTCAGGGAGGATTTGAAATACTTCCCTCCTTACTTGTGTAGTTAGTGTAACAAAACACCGATAACTTAAATCCACAAACTAAGAAATTTAATGAGATTTTTGGATTGTTAATTCTACTTTGTGTTCATGTGAGTTTACTATATTGCCACCAGCACAGAACTGATCAACTGGAACTGGTTGATATGAGAGGCAAGTGACTTTCAAAATGATTTAAGGAAGCCATAAAGAGTTGCAATAGTTTTAACTTTGCAGGTTTATAGCAGAGGTCGACGAAAGACCCACAAGCAGTAATGAATACTGCAGTGGATGGAGTGTGAAGAAAAGGTGCATTGGCATTAAAGCTTTCAGTATGTGGTTTACTGGTATGAGAATGGTACCAGTACGCCATAAATCGACATGCAATTTTACGAGATTTGTTCTGATGATTTCAATTTAGAAACACAAACATTTCAGATGAGTATTAGTTTGTTTGGTTTTTTTTTTTATTCCTACAAAAGAACTAAATAACTGGAATATATTCCCACCAATCAGCAAACGGTGCTGATCTTTTTATTACATGAGGTTAATTACAAATTGACCACTCTCCCGATATTGCGGATTTAAAGCGCCTTATCATTTCTGGGTCTAACTCTTCTTTCATAGGTTTTAATGCTCTCAGCAAACAAGGTCTTAAATTTCCAGGGTTAAGAGCCTCCCGTCAACACGTCCCCGACACATTTAAATCTGTCCAGGCCGTCTGCTGTCTCCTTTGTCCTCCCATATTGTGGGACTCTTGCCATCTGCTCTGTTATCATTATTATAGGCGGCTTTGGATTTAAAGTCGCTCCTCTCCTTGTGCTCCCTTTCGCTCAGAATCGACTCCCCGAGCAAACTGTAGGCTGTTTTCTCCAAACCGCTGCAGCGAGGGTTTCTCCTCCTGTTTTTGTACTTTCTGGAGTGAGTACGTTTCTTTTTATTCTGACGATGTGCGGTTGCCTAGTGACGTCAGCGTCCCAGTAAGATCCCGGTCTCCGTTGTTTCCCCCACTTTAGAAGGCTGTGGAAACCAGCCAGGATGTTTTACTCTGCTGGATGGGCTCGCTGGAAACGCTGCTCAAACTTTCAGCTTGGAGCCCAAATGTAAGGAGAGTGGACCTGACGATGTGGCGAAGAGCCGGGGATGAAAACGTGGACTCCGGAGCTGACACAGCCGAGTGAGTATCGGCTTTAGCTTGCGGCTAAACGCGTAGCCGAACAAATTCGCTTTCTAGCACACAATGGACCTTAATTTGCCCGGAAAGCCACATAACTGGCTTAAACTGTAAAAGCCCAAACTATTTAGAGGTTTTTAAGACTTTCTTGGGGCTGTGAGTGCAGTTTTTTTCTGTGTGTGTCGTCTTTTCCTATAATTACACTTTTTTTCAGGTCTTGCAAGCTAACAGATAAAATGTTGTCATGGTGACCGCAGGAGCGGGCTGGGTTCCAAACACACATGACCACAAGATGGCGACAGAGCTTCGTGGTTTGAATGACTTCTACAGAATTACAGATGTTTTGGTGATTCGTGAGACACCATTGGGTCATCGATAGACTTTCTGTTGCACCTTTGTTACTTTATTTGTAATAGTTGTAAAATCTAATTACGCGATTTTATTAAAACTTTTTATTTTAAGCTTCAGTGAGCTACTCAAAATGTAAAAATATTTTTCTTCATTGCAAAGGGAAACTAAATGTTGTGGGGAGTTTTTGTAGATTGTGATGGCTGTGGGAAGGAAAGATCTGTGGTAGCGGTCTGTATCACTGCGCCTTTGTTTCTAATGCTCTCTCATAAAAAGGAAGGACAGGGTTGTCCGTCATCTTTTGGATTTGATGGTAAATCTTTCTTTGTGTCATCATTTCTGGAAATTCCAGAGTTGTCCCCAAAAGAGAACCAGACGTTGAGCCTTTTCAGGTCCCTGGCTCTGATGCTGCAACCCCGACAGATGGTGGCAGCAGCATCTTGCTGCAAACCTTGATGGATCTTAGTTTACTCAAGAAGTACATGCTTTACTTCTTTGCCTATGAAGGATATAAATTATGATCTAACCCGGTGCCTCATAAAATCTATAAGCAAATTTTATTTTGCTCACATTCAAGATGAGAGGATTGTTGCCCACCATGACTCAGAGTGGCCCATCATCTCTCTGTAATCTCTCTGTATTAACCTTATTTAATTTATATCTTAATATTTTTCCCTTCAGGTTTTGCATTTGTTTTTAATCAATAATATGATGATCCATTTTTTCTTTCTTCCACCTAGTGACTTCTCATTATTTCACTTGTTTCAGATCTGACGGCAGCAGAATGTCGTCGTCTGCTAGTAAGTATTCCTTTACTCATGTAGGAATAAAATAATTTCTCAAAGGACCTTTTTACTCTTGTAAAGCTGTAAAACATGTATGTTTGCAGTTTGTTATTGTCTTTATCTTTACATAACTTACATTTATGAATTTTTTTATCAAAGTGACAGGAGATGTGAAAGTATATTTCTTCAGAGCTTATGCTGTTCTCCTAACTCATAGGAAGTTTATTCTTGTCAAAAGCAATACTAAACATATGGTGTTCCGCTGAATTCATGCAAACTTGCAGTATGCTGAGAATGTGCATTTCCATTTTATTTAGTTTTATTTTATTCATGACGACTTTTCATCCTAGGTGAGCTTATGAGCGGCCGGGCCAGGCAGCACCGCCAACAACCACTCTTGCCGATAAACCTGCATTTGCTGGCCAACCCTGGAGATTCTTTGCTTCTGCAGCAGACGCTGGACCGCCTGCTGCGCTGGCTGTGCCCGAGCCTCCGGGTCTTCCATGTATCAGAGAGGGCTTCTGCCTTCAGAGCTCACACTCACCTTCGTCCTGTGGCCGGTGAGGATTTCTGCTATCCCTCATCTTTCATCGCAAAGAATTCAAGTAATCGTTCAATAGCAAGGAGAGATCAAGGAAATTGAGAATTTGATGACTGCAATCAACCGATATTAAAGAAAATGAAGTGGCACGTTTTCTAATCTTCTGTTTATTTAACTGTAATTTAGTTTAATTGGTTCTGCTTTTCTTGTGACTGTATTTGTAAAAATCCAACCGTTGCCTACATTGTTTTTCAGACTACCCTTCTCTGGCCATCACCTTCTTCCTCCATGAAGCCTACGGAGAGGAGCGGATCCTCAAAGTGCTGGACTTCTTCCAGCGCCCGCCCTGGCAGTACCATCACACTGAGAGCTGCGGCAGCCGAACCAGAGGGATCCACATCACTTCCAGCAGTTCCCCCTCCAACGCGTTGCTGCGGCCCTACCTCCTGCCAAGCAGAGACTTTTACAGTCTGGGCCCCGGCATGCCTGTGTGGGGGGTGCGACCCGTGCACTGTGGAGGAGAAATCCTGCGTATAACGCTGTACAGCAGCGATGACAACTATGAGGACGCTGTGAGGTTCTACGAGACGGTTCTGCAACGACAAGCCGAGGAGCAGAAGGCTGGTTTCTGCTGGTTCACCCTCCATGCAGGTTGAATTTAAGTTCTTTTAACCTTCATTTAAGTGAGAAATCCAGCCACGGATTTTAAATGGTGTCCCACAATATATTCCTCTGTTTTGTTTTGCGTCATCACATGTGTGCCTGCTGCTCCCTTTTGTCCTTGCTGCATAGAGCCTGGTCTCTGCCTTCAGCTGGCTTTAAAACAGCTGTCTCCAGGGGTTGGAGTGGAAGCATGCAGCTCTGCTGTGCTGCAGTTCAGTGTGGAAGAAGTGGGACAGCTGGTCCCCCTGCTGCCCAACCCCTGTGCCCCCATCAGTGATACACGCTGGCAGACTGAAGACCTGGATGGTAACAAGGTCCTCTTTCAAGTGAGTTTAAGAAATTATGTGTTTAAAAGTGTGATGTTTTATAAATTATGAGCAGTGGATACTACTACTGGCTCTAATTGATTGTTTGTGACCAAGCTGTGTATTTCTGCAGATAGCAGTAGAGCCACACAGAGAAGGCAGAGGAGCTTAGCATCTGTTTTATATTTTTAAATGTAATAAATATTTAACAACTTTTTTCAGTCCTGTGATTATTCAGCTGGATCTGGTTTAGATGTCTACTATGACACTCCTGTTTTGTTTTTATTTATTCTGATTTTTTGCTTTGAAGTAAAGCTGTGCTAGAGAGATTATATTGAATGAAACTGAATGAATCTCTTTAAAAATGGAAAAGGAAAAAAAAAAAAACTTTTAATTACTATGCTAAAATTTAAAGTTTTGGGGTAAACTACAATCCTTCTCCTCCTGTGCTGCAGGTGAAGGCTCCAGCTCAACCACATCGACCTCTGACCTGTGCGTTCCCTCTCACCTGCCTCAGTTTGCCACCTCAAGGAGTGCAGCTCCGGAGCGGCGGTCACGGAAACGGTTTCCTGCCATGCGGCCTCACTGCTTCCCTGACGATGCAAACTCACAGGCAAGGTAGGTAGTTACAGACTGGACTCATTTTGGTCTGTGGTCTGGGGCCACAGACCAGATGTGGCCCCCGACAGGAGTGCTTTCAGCCCTGATTGTAGAATTGAGGTTGAGCAGGCCATAAAAAATAATTCAGAGGGCTGTAAATGGCCACTAGGCTGCACTGTGGAGGCCCCTGATCTAAGCAGTTCATTGCAACTCTGAACTGATATTTTTCTGTATCCTAACTCTGCTGCAAACTTCACAACTTTCTCCCTGACCTGTCTGCTGCGATTCTGTTTCACTAACAAACAGAATCACAGAGGCCTTAACAGAACAGCTGCTTTTGCATTAAGATTAATTGACTGTATTGGATTTCAAACTATTAATGTAAAAGGAACTGAATACAAATTCCTGTTATTGGCAACATTTTATATGAGCCTGCTGATGTATGTTTGCCAGGAACCGGACTGCGCGGCGAGCCTGTTCTTGACAAGCTGCTTGGAGGATGTGGAGGAGCAGAAAGCCAGGGGTCAGGCAGCTGCTGCAGCACCCCTCCTGGAAGCTCCTGTTACTCATCTCAGCGCAGCAGCCCCGCTCAGCTCTCCACCTCCAACCACCCCGACTCTCCCCTGCGTCCCTCCGTCACCCGCTCTCTCTCCCATCTCCTCCTGGAAGAGGAAGAAGAGGAGACCAACGTCGACACTGGAGACGCCGTCTCTCCCCTCTCAGACACCACCGTCGCAACCATCACTCGCTCCTCCTCTTTTGACCTCTTGAGGACTCGTAACTCTGAGAGGCCTTCAGTGGCTGTGGAGCAGCAGGCCAAGGAATTAACTAAATGTTTGCCACAGACTCATATTAACCATCAGGCGCCCTCTGGTGGCTGCAAAGGTGCAACAGAGAAGATCAGGCCCACTGCAAGGGGACAAAGGCCTTCACAGAAGCTGTTGGCAGAGAACAGCTCATCGACAGAGCTGTTGTCTCCATACATAAACCATGAGGAGCCAGTCGATGAGTTCTTTATCTGATTCCCCGTCGTATAATCTGTCCACAGGTCACAGTGGTGCATCCTGATAAATGAGGGCCTGTTCTGGAGAACGAAACGTAGCAAAGTGAGGCGACCCGCTTCACCCAGAGGTGTCTGAACCCTTTAAGTGGCTATACTGGTATTACTGGTTCATGTTTTACAACAAGGACACTCTCCAGAGACCCAGCAACTTTGAGATTATGTCAGCAGTGCAGACTGTTAAGCTTTTACAAAGTACTTTACAATAATATTCACCTTAAAGTTTTTCTCATTTCCTAATGTTGCTACCATGAACACCAATGCATTTTATTTGGATTTCAAGTGATAGACCAGTATAAAGTAGAGGATAATTTGGAAATTGATGACAAATTATGATTGTTTTACATTTTTCTTTTTGTCATAAAAAAAAAGTATCAGCTCTGATCAGCATCCCTGTTACTGCTGAATGAAAGAAGTCCCACAGCATGATGCTGCCACCACGTTTTCAATATAAGACTGCTGTGGGAGCTTTCCTCCAGTGTTTTGCATGTGATCAGACCTTCTTCTACATGTTTGCTCTGACGTCTTATAACTTTCGTCTTCCCGCTCTTCCTCTATGGGTTTGCAGGTGTGCCATATTCTTTCTATTTTCAGATGATGAAACTCCATGAGATGTTCAAAGCTTGGAATATCACCAAACCCTTCCTGCATCTCATTTATTTTTGGTGATTTTTATTATTTTTTTTATGTTTACCGGCAACTACTGCACTTTTTACCTGATATCTGCATTTCACTTTTCAGATTTGTATTTGCAAAAAAAAAAAAAAAGAGTAACCCATGTAACCTTTTTCTTCCATTTGATGGTTATTTACTTTGTGTTGGTCTCACATACAATCCCAATAAAATAAATGTAAAGTTTGAGTGTAGTTAAAAATGTGACAAAATTCAAGGGGGATTCATATTTTTGCAAAGTATTGCATTTGGATTTTCAAATGATGTATGTGGTTAACAGATTTCTGTCTAAAATCCAAGTCGGGCAGAAGATTTCCTGCTGCATAGGAAAGTTTATACCTGAATAAAAATGATACTAATCTAGAATACAGGAACGGTTGTGCTTAATTTTTACCTCTCTGTTAGGAATTACTGAGACATCATTACTAAAAGGAAGAACGCACATGGACTCAAGCCATATGACAACGATCAGCTATGATTGACAGCTGACCGCCAGTGACTGGAGTCAGTGGACTTTCAGCTCATCTTTTTGTCTGGTCAGTAAATGCACCAACATCTAACCACTACCAAGTTGAGCTAAAAACACTCTTCAGTGTGGTTGTTGTTACAGAAAGAAGACTCAGTAATGAGTAATTTGACAGGAAGTATAAAATGTGTATTAAGCTGTTTAAAAGGAAACCATTTTCTTTGGAAATATGTTTTATATGTTGAATGCTAATTCAAGCACTTTTTTTGTATTGAGCTCAAGTTTTCCGTGTACAAAGAGGAGCCTTCTGCTTTAAGACACAGAGCAGGAGTTGTGAACGACAAGCCACTGGCTACAGGACAAACTTTGATCACTGTCGCCTTTGTATTCCTAATATGAATAAGTAAGGATGCAGGAAATCTAGAAAGAAATATTTGTTTTTAAAGAGAAATCTAAATCAACAGGGGAAAGCTTCCTTGCTTCTTCAGTGTGAAGTACTGGCCACAAAGCCCTGATTAGTGCACCTCTAGTCTTAACTCTGCAAATGCTTCTTTTTTTTTTTGTTGTTTTGTTTGGTTTGTCACAGAAAAAAAGAGCCACAGAAATCCCACAGTTCAAGTGGAATATGAAACATGAGAGGTATCTATATGGATTTCTCAGATGTCTGTTATTTTTACCAACCGTTTTATTTTTTTGCTGAAAAAGCAAGTCGAGACACTCCTTTCAGGAAACGCTGAAAAGTTCTTATTGTAAAGCTACACATTTAACAATAGAACCTTTATTTAAAAAGAAATTATAACTTACATTTACAAATGTTTCAAAGTCTCAAAATGAAGGCTTTTTTTCATGAAGTGAAAAAAAATCTGTGAAGTCTCTAGATATTTCAAAATAATACACATCGTTACAAACGCATCTGGTTTTGTTTTAAGCTCACAGAGTTTTAATAGTTCATCTGGAGAATGTCATCAGGTATATTTCCATATCTGAGCGTTCTTCTGCTGAAAGAGCATGCGTCTTTTAACACAATGTTAGTCCGGTGTTGATGCTCCAGCCTGGTTTATCAAAGCCGTTTATTTGAAAGTGCCAGCTTACTGCCCTGTGATACAGCAGCATGTCAGAGATGATCGGTGGCTTTGTGATCAGGTTGTCAGGTTTGGCTAATTTACCAACTGATTATTTAAAGCAGAATGTCCCAATAAAACAAAACATTTCATCTTTTTAATGTATCTTAACTCATGTTGTTGCATATAATAATAACATGAAGCTTTATGATGTTCATGCCTGCTTATATATATAAAGCATATATATATAAAACCACTTCACTGCGCCCTCTCTTATTGCACACAGGCCTATCACATGGAAAGAATAAAATCCACCAAGTGTCTACTCTTATTTGGCTACTATTTGTTCCCACAATGTTGGAAGCTTTGGGCTTTCTGTTGGGAACATAGAGAACAGTCACAGGTCAAAGTTCACACACATAACCTGCCACAAGTAAAGGTGACTGAACAGGCTATGACTAAAATATATCATTTCTCTTAAAAAATATAAACCAAATAGACTGTTGCACTACCAATTTGAAATTGGCAGGTCAAATCAAATCTGCATTAATTCGACAACAATTACAAAATTTGCAAATACCTCGTATTCAGTAGTATAAATACTGTGTATGCTAATGGAGCGTCGTCACTGTCAGGATCCAGTTGCAATTTAAGAGCTTTTGTTCTAAAAAAGTGCAGGACCTTTCCTCAATGTGAATACATTGCACTTTTAATTTTGCAGCTCCCCCTGGTGGTCAGAGAATACTATTACTCCGAGGTATATTACTGCAGCCAGTCCAGCTTAAATCCTTGGCCCACTGGCCCTCTCTGGTGACCCGCACCTTCACAGGGTCGAACCTCCAGAACCGTTGGTTTTTGAACAGGTAAAGTCGGCCGTCGGGACGGGTCAGCGCCCCGTTGGTGCCCCGCGGCAGGCCGGTCCAGTCTGTCAGCCGGCGGGGATAATAGGGCTCCGGGCGAAGAGTTTTAAGGTTGAGCACGAAGTAGCGGGAGCCCTTGAAGAGCACCATGTGACCCAGAGGGGTGTAGTAAAAAGCGCAGTCCAGGCGGCGAGGCAGACCCAGCGCCTTGTTCTGCATGGGGAAACCCGGGTCCAGCACAGTCCCCGTGTAACGCCACATCCGCTTCCCTGCAGGACAAAAACACACCGAGTTCAAAAGAAAATCTTAAAAGAGTGATGTGCATTTTTTATTAGTCCCATGTTCTCTGGTACACTTCAATAAAATCTGATACAACAACTAACTAAGTCAACTAATTAGCCAGCAGGTCTACTCACTATGCAATGCTCACTGCAGAAAGGTCAGGGAGAAAATGTAAAACCAGGTTAAGATTAGTAAGCAATAGACCAAACTTTGAATGGCTCTATGCAATGTTCAATTTACCATCTGAAAACAGAGCCGTCCACCTAAACGCGACGCGCTGAGAGATTATTAATAAAAGAAGTAGTTGAAATATACTGATACTAAAAGATTCATGGAGTATGAATTCTTTCACAAGGCACTGTGGATGACTCCTCAGAACGGAGGCTGTTTGGTGTACAGTATTAGAAATACAATGTACCACATAAGAGCTTGAATTAGGCTTTGAAAGAGCTTCAGTTGCTAATAGAAAACCTATTTGCACGCAGCAGATGAGAGGACTCCGACGAGACAAGTCTTTGGCTGCGGGACACTTCAAACGATTCATCAGCCTTCAGCGCAGAGGAGACACTAATTCAAACCCACGGCTGAAGCTCCAGAGCAGCAAGCTCTTTAAATAGCGTTTCGCTCCATAAATGACCCCATCGCAATCTATTTTTGGGACCTGCATCACATATGTGTTGGCAGTCGGCAGGTTAGGTGAAGTATGGGGTCCAATGAGCTCAGCGAAGCAGCACCTTTGAAAAAATACCACTTGGAGTCCAGAGGGGAAAAGGCAGCAGCTTCTATCGCCCGAGGGAGGCCAGGCCAGCGCTGGCGGAGGAGGAGCGGGTCGCTCGCTCTGCCTTCGGCCGATACCGTCCAGAACCGGCTGCCCCGGAACACCAGCACTGTCTGCTTCTCATCTACACACACGTCACCGCAAGAAATGAAGCATTTTATATTAAAACAGACAAAAAAATCCAGTCCTTCTGCGCAATATTTCATCTGGACCTCACCCACAGTGATGGCATCAAAGACCCCCTGGCAGTACAGAGGCAGTCCTGGGTTCTGGCTCTGGAGCTCGGTGAACTCCCACTCCTGCAGCGCGGCGTGTAATACCCGTCCGGGCAACCTCACCGGGCGATCAGCCAGCGGTTTCCCTGAAAGCAGAAGCAGAGCCACCCGTCGGTCAAAGTCAAGGCGTCAGACAGGACAGGAGGAATCCGTCTGATGCCACTTTAATGACTGCGCTGAAGATTCTGAGGACTCTTTGGGTTCGTCTCATTTCCCCTCTGCGTTAGACGCAATTAAAAGGGTTTTATAAATCAGATGTTATGGGAGATCAAACAGGCAGTAAATCCTGGGAGAATGCTAACATTTAAATTGTTCCTTACAGGATGTGGTGAAGTCGATGTAAACCGATGGATCACGTCGAGCAGCGCAGGAAATAAACACAAGACTTTAGATAAAACACACAGTGGAATCCTGAACAAACCAGATTCAGTGCAACACTAAAAGGTTTTCCATCCACGGTCTTCAGACTTCATCACTTTATAATAGACGCATGCCTGCAAATTGAGAAGAAAACGAACAGAACAAGGCCACATGTAAACAACGGCTGCTTGAGCTTGATTTTGTTGGCAAAGAGCTGGACAAATGTTTGCGCGAGAGTCGGATAAGATCAGCCTCGCAGTGAACTGGAGGAAGACTGCAGGAGAAATGGATGAATACACAACACAATGGATGGCAGGACAGAGATAAGGTCTGGAAGTCTGACCGCGCTCACACATAAAAACGCTCTCGTAGACTAAATGTTTTCAAAAGCCTTCCTGGCGAAATCATTTTCCAAGCAGTTTGTTCTTGCAAAAAATTACACTTTGTTTTAGATTTTTGGACGTTAAGATGTATATCAAATTGTTGAGGAAGTTTCCCAACTCTTGAAGAACGTTGCGCAACAAGAAGACAACTACAGCTTGTTCTGTTTCTGAGCTCCGAACAGAATGAGACAAGAGTCTGAATAACGTTATCATTAAAGGCAAAAGATGAGTCTTTTGTCAACTATGAACATCAGTTATTTTTAATGAGAAGCCCTGTCAACATTTTTATAGTCCCATTTGAATAAAATATGTTCAAAGCAACAATTTATTCATCGTATTCCAGGTTAAGACCTTATTAATGCTGACTGATTCATTCTGCCATAAACATGCTTCTCCTGGACCTGCAGGACAGCTGCAAGTCAGAGCAGCAGGAAAGCTTCTCTCACAAACACGATTACACCTGGCTGAAGGTTTTTCTGCAGCACCAGCAGTCCTGTCTGCATCTGTGTGAGAAGCTGCTTGACATTTATGTGGGAGCAGCTGCAGAAATTACAGCCGCAGGGTAGAAATTATGCACAGATGAGTTTGCAGGGGGGGGGAAAATCCAGCTGCAGTTTGCTAAGTTACACCTGAGTGGCAAACAAAAAGACAGCAAAATTGTAAAGACTAATCACTGTATTTTACTGTGTTTTTTTTTTTTTTAGTAAGATTGGGTGAGGGATGCTTCTGAATCTAATAGGTGAGAACAAAATATGTCCAGAGGCCAAGCAGATGGGAACTGCTCAGATAAGTAGAAGCTCGCCTGCCTGCGAGCTTCTACTGAGCCCAATCTCAAATTCAGAGCTGCATCATACAAATGATTGCGACTGTCCTGCAGGCACGAAGGCATTCCTGCAGAGTGTAGCTGCTGTGCACCGGAGGCTCAGGGTCAAAGCACAGAAAGATCCCACAGATTCAAGAGCAACGCCTGATCACAGAGGTGACAGAGGAACTGTGTTTGGTGTGAAAAGACACGACGACGTGTTCTTGTTTTTTTTCCCAAATGTTGCAGTGAGTCCATTTTCCAAGAAGGTGGGGAAAAAAAGAAAACCCAACAATGCAGAACGACGCATGTGGAAACCTGCCTTTGCGCATGCCAGGAGTTGCGGCACACTCCCTGGAAACAAAAAACTGTTATACAGACGCACGCGTGGCCATGAGGAGATGCTCCTACTGCAGCTGTCTGTCACAACAGAACTGACTGACAGAAACTCCCAGAGAAACGCTGTGAGGCACAAACAGGCCGCTGGGTGTGTTCAATGAAGCTCGCAGCATTGAATCTGCGTAAGAGAGGTCAGAGAGCGAAGCCCATCCTGCTTCAAAAGATAAACTCAGCACAGAGAGGGGATGTTGTGGTTTGGATTAGAAGCTGTTCCCATGTTTGCCAGGAATTCAGAAAAACTCACAGACTGCAGAAAGTCCTCTGCTCTTCGCATCAGGCCTCTGGGTTGCTACATTAAAGCTGTGAGGTTGATTACACAAAGGCTCTGAATGTGTACAATGAATCACTGTGAGCCAAACAGAAGTCAGCTTTCAGCTATTTCTCATTTCCAACCCGTTTGCAAAAACAAGCTCAAAGTGAAGTGCCGTAAATATGCCGCTTCTGCTCACACCTGAGTGACTCCTCACTGTATCCCATTATGGAGTCACGATACAACAAGAGTGCACAAAGTTTAACTTTTGAGTCTAACTTATGCTCAAGAATATTGCTGTGTGTAAAGTTGGAATCATTGTCACCAGGATAATCGATGATGAAACACCAAGCTGTGTCCAAGTTTCAACCATCCAGCTCAAGTAGAAGTTTTATTGATATAGCACTTTTTCAGCAATAAGGCAGTTTAAAGTGCTTCAAGATTTTACGTTGAGGTGTTAAAGGGGCCCCTTCAAGATCCATGTAAAACTAAACAGCTTTAGAATAAATTCTAGCAATTTTTCCACTGAAAGTGGACTCTTTCAATATCTGTGGATACACAAAGAGCTTGTTTTCTATTGCTAGGAGACATTTGTCATATATTATTTATCTACTTATTTTGGAATATATGTATGTGTGTGTAACTGTAGTGAAAACTCACACTAAAATCTAACTTTTGTACCACTACTGTACAGCAAACAGTCATCGTAAGGATTTATAGAGTACAGTAATTCCCCTCATAACAAAAAAAAAATCCAAAAAGGACATTTATGTCTAGAATAAATGTATGTAAACCTCTGACATCTGTATGCAGCCAGTCGCTGTCTGACCTTTTCTTGCCCGGTCCAATCCTGATTTAATGAGTGGCATTACAAAAGGATTATTCTTCACCTGGGTCTCCTCAAAGACAGTCTGCTTTCATAACCATTATGGGTTCCATCCTTTGTTATGTCCTTGAAGCCAGACAGATTTGTCATTCGGACATTAAATCTGCAGCCACCCCACCCTGGCGTCACAGAGCGAACATGTTCTCACCGTAGAGCTGCTGCACTGCAAGGATGTCGTCCCAGCTCAGGACCAGGCGGCGGCCCAGCTTCCTGTAGTACGGAGACATCAGAGCATGCCGCACAGGGGAGTGCTCCAGGCCCAGAGTGTGTCCGATCTCATGGGCGGTCACCATGAACAAGTTGTGGCCCTTGTGTCCGTTCAGCGTCCATCTCTCCGCCATGTCGAAGTGGGCTTCTCCTCTGCGAGGCAGGAAGGCGTGAGCCAACGTCCCACCTGAATGTCAGACATGAGACGGTTGCATATTTACCGCATTACAGCCGACGACTGCACCTGCACAGGCCGGTTTGTTTCTGACTGCTGCTGCAAACTGTTATTGCTCAATTAGTTTAACATTAAGGGTACAATAGGCTTGAGGTTTTTATTTATTTTTAATTTGTAGCTTCTTATGCGTTTGCTGTTCTAATAAATGTAGCTGTAGCTGTGAGAGAAGCTGCTCAACATCCTGTCTGCCTTCAAAACTAGACTTTCCATTTTTGACAAAGTTTATAATCAGCTTCCTTGGGTTATCCTGGGCATAATGACATAGTGTCCTTACTCTGGCACTTATTCCTACTACTCTCCAGTCATGCATTGTCTGCAGATAGTGCTGCTGACATTAACTGTAATCCTCCCAGCAGCTGTTAGACTCTGTAACCATCGCTGCTCCCACCGAACTCAATAAGTGTTTACATCATGGATATTGTCCACCTTTCATGTAACGTAAACAGTCTGGCTCCTGTAACGCATAAGCACACATGCCGATTCTTTACAGCTTTAAAAAAATGATTCTACTCAGTTGCACAGTCCTTGTGTCAGAGTACACTATTTTTGATAACTGAACGTTTAAGTCATGATCTCCTCTTCAAGGTTTTGCACGTTATTCTTAATCGTGCTTGTTGTCTGGCTTTATATATTTTTAATAGTCTTATCTTTGTGTGAACCCACATGTCACATTGCTGCTGTTTTTATGCAAATTTCCCCAACGTGAGTCAATGAAGCATATTCTATTTTTCTATTTTTTGTTGTTGTGAATCAATAAACTGAATCTAAAACTGATCATAAAGGAAATAGACTGAAGTTGTGCTGTGCATGGAGCTCTTTATGCAGGATTAAAAGAGAAAGAGCGTGCTAAAGGATTGTGCCTGTGCTCGGTATTTGAGGGTCAAGTATCACTGAGCTGGACTAATTAGGTCTATTTTGTTCCCGGCCTGTAGTCACATGTAATAAATAAATCTTTAACAAGAGTTACTTCTGTGTGCCACATTGTAGGAATGAGCTCAAATCACACATTACAATATTATATATACGTATGTAAACAAATGAATTTGGTTCTTTAATGTTATTTTAGAATAAGGTCATTATGTTTACTGAACAAACTGTTCATCATAACAACAATAATAATAATAATCATAATAACTTTGAAATCAAAGTGCCATATTTGTGTTGTCCAGGCTGTGACTCCGACCTGGTCCATCAAAGGCATTGCTGGCCCCGTCGTTGTGGTCCCCCTCATAAAAAGCCAGCCGAATGTCTGCGGGGCCGTGGGGGGCCTCCCGGAACAGCAGGTCAGACACATTACTCCACAGCTGGAAAGCAGTTCGCACTGCCAGCCGGACGGAGCCCAGAGACAGGTGGCGCGGCCAGTTCACAATCTGGTAGGTCAGCTGTCGTTTGTACCACTTCTCAGCTGCAGAACAAACAACAAGCAGATGTCAATGTTAGGCATAATTTGGCAAAATGTTACTGATATGATTATTTCTGAGAATGCATCAACCAGCATGCGTCACCGTGGTCATGGAGATGAATAGTCTGAAAGGAGTTTAAATGCTAAGTGAGACCTGCAGAATCTAAGGCGTAGCGCTTGGACTCTGCAGGTAGCGCTTGGACTCTGCAGGAATGAATTAAACATTCATTCCACCAGCTGCCTTTCCAGTTTACTTTGCCAAAATATTTTCTCTCCTGGGGGGAAATTACTGTAATATCATTGTGACTGGATGATGAGTGGGCTTCAGTAGTTTGGAAATAGGCTTACAACTCTTCCCAGATTTATGTGGAATTGCTTCTCAATCCTGATGCATTTCCCTCTTGACACATGTATGCTTCAGAACAACAGAGAGCCAAAATGTTCACAGACAGTCCGATTTGCTGATGATCATCTAATCAGATGCCTTTATTTAACTGACAGCGCTTGGCTGCTTCTTCTTTTCTTAAATGCAGTTTAGGCATTTAACTTATTTTCCCCCAGGACTGTTTTGACACCAAAGGAAATGTCACTTTCCTCTGGTTTTATGCAGAATTATGGTATATTTAGTCTTTTTTAATGGAAAGGACTGTCTGGAATATATCAAATGGTAAAAAGTAATAAATCTGCATCTAACCACATAGAAGACTAAGTGATCAACTGAGTGAAACAAACATGTTATAATACAGAAAATCACCAGAATCCAAAACAAATATTACATAATCAAATAATCATTGACTTCAACAAATACAGATAATTTCCCAGGGAAAATATTACTACATTTATTTTAGTTTACCTCCTTTTATGCAAACTGATTGAATTCCTTTATTGATTTGGATTTTGTCACACTTTCTACAACACAATGAACAGGATTTGGAAAACGACTCTTTATGCATGTTTTCTTATTCATACAAAGTTATTCACAGGTTTTTACATATTTAAATAATCTTACAAACATATTCAAGGATCATAAAAATGCTTGCCTCAAAGGACCTTCCCCCCCAACCCCCCCAAGTTTCTCTATCATATAACAATCCAGTGTGAATTTCCAGGAAATGTTTCCTGGAGGTTTCCTGGAGGAAGCCGCCTGCTGTTGTTCATGTCTTCAATTAAACATTCATTTGTCAGGCTCCTATTTGAAGAAGATGAACAGGCTGTGTGAAAATCACAGGATGTTACCCATGTCAGCTTCCAGCTGAGTAAACGATCAAAGTCCTGGCTCCACTAAACGTTTGACCTCAGCACGAGTCAGTGGTTTCTGCGCTTGGACTTAATTACACGTGTCGCCGGCTTCTCACATTTGTTCAGTGACTGAAAAATACGGGGTGAAATGAAACCTATCTTTAATTTGCTTGTCGTCAAATCTGTTGTGTCCACACAATTACACAGTACAGCCACGTGGAGTCAAAGCCGACAAAAGAGCAAACACTCATTAGGTCATACGAGTGTTTCAGGAGATCGAGCTGCTGGTTTATTCAGAGGAAAGAGGGAAGCATCTCCACATACGTAACCTGTTAACAGAAATGCTTGTTAACAGAAATGGGAGAACATTTAACACGAGGCAGCAACTCGTTGCTGCGTTGTGGCATCTGGATGTGGAGGCGCCAACTTGCTAAGGTTTGAGCCAAGCATCACAATGAGAAACTAAGAATGAGATCAAGCTACACCCAAAACACGATCAAATCTGTAAACAATGTTTCTGACACTTTATGCCTCCAAGACCTAAGGCTGCTCTGAAGGTCAAAGAAGGCCTGACAGTACGGTGAGTCTATATTGATTTTGCGCTTCCTCTTAACCCTTTAATACTTGCATCATGAATTTTACCCTAAAGTCCCAAGATTATCCTATTGGAGGTTTTGTTGTAACAAAACTTTCAGCGGAAAGTCAGTGAGAGAGACATCACCTGAATGCAATAGCATGTAAACCCTGCAGCAACGTGAACACTTTCTGAAACTGAACAGGTAGTTTCAACTAAATCTGCTGCAAATTTGCTCTTCAGATCGGAACAGGCATCAAGGGTTCACACATACTTTCTGGAGTGGTAGTTTGTCTATTAATTGGCATCCTGAATCATGCATGTTTATACTTGTCAAAATATATTTAAATGCAGGTGGGAAACTATTGCTTATGCAAACAGCCTCCTAAGCCAAAGCAGAAAGCTTTGTTGAGCCACATTTCATTTCCTTTGCACATTTTTTGAAACAATGTACAGCAGAAAGGGGATGTTAGTGACCCGCAAGAGTTAAATGAGTACTGCACTCTGCAAATTACAGAGAGGCCCAAAGAACACCCTGGAGACTGGAAAATATCTGGATATCTGAAGTCATTAAGGCATGGGTTTGGCAGTGACATCAGTTTGTGTTTCCTTATGAGTAAACACACAAACAAAGGCTGTGTCTTAGCAGCAACATGACTGCAATGTGTGTTGGATTGCAGATATTTTGAGTCTTAAAACTATTCAATAGGAGAACTGGAAGTACCCAAGAAGGGTTTGTAAAAGTGATGCTGGACGTTAAAAGAAGGGAATTGTTTCTTTAGAGGTGCTATTGTGGCCCACATGTTCTCCAGTAAAAGAAGATTAAAGAGAAAAACTGCACATTTTCAGTCTCTTTTCTAAGCTCTCAATAGAGCGACTTGCATTCAGCCTGCAGCCAACCAGCATGCGTCGGTCTGCATCCTGAGCTTGGACTCCTCACCATCCCGGACCTCCACTGCCCAACTAGTCCCCTGAGAACTTTGGACGAGCCAGGAAGTCCGACACACAAAACATTCCAAGACTTCCCTTATGGAAGCAATTACCACGGTGCCCCCTATGGCTGAGGTGCAGAATGGAGCGAGATCGTCCGATAGCCGAAGTCATTGTTGTTATTGTGATGGAGCAGAGGGAGTTTGGCTTGCAAGCAGCGTTAAGAAACAAGATTTCTCTGACTCCAAGGTCACATCAGGAGGGTGTGTTGTCTGGGCACCGAGAGTTGATGAAATGCGAGAACTCAAGCAACACTTTAGTTAGAGAATCCAACGCGTATTTAGGCAAAAAAATATTACAAAAGGTTGTTTCTAAAGTGTAGCTGGAGTTTTCATATTACCAGATTTCTGTCCCTTTTTGTGTACATTTGACTGTTGTGCCAAAAACATTTGCTTTCCTTGATATCCTAAGTGTCTTGTCAGTAATAGATTCATCCAGTTAGATGGAGTCCTGCTGCAGGAGGAGCTCACAAGTGCTGGAGGGATCATCTTACTAAACGAGAAAACAGAATTACCACAATATGCATTCATTACCTCTGATATAATCAACGCAAAACACGATACATATTCGATAGTGAAATACAAAGACATAATGGATGACTCAGGACTTTTGCACAGGACGACATATCGTTCAGTCCACATCGTTAAGGACACACCTGTGAATAACATACACACACCTACTGTGTTTTCATCGCTCATGAGCCAGGTGGAATGTGAGTTCTGTAAATATTCAACATTCTTCAGGCTGAGGTTTGCTCTTTAATTTCCTGGAAGCTCGGAGCCAGCAGCAATGTTCCTTCTTGACAAGATCACAACACAGCAGAGGATCCACCTTATCTTAGAGTTAATGCAGCTGTCAGTCCAAATGAGTATTTTAATTCCAACCGATACAATTGTTGCGTTAGCTAAAAGTAACTTTTGGGCCCAAACTACATGTTGCAGACTTATCTGTCGGTCGCAAGATGTGAAAAATGGTATCCTCAAAATAATACTTTTGAAGCTCGAAGGTAAAACTCCAATGTTTGAACACGGACTGATTGCTTGAAAAAAGTGAGACTTTTAGCTGTTTCCATTCACTTTTTTTTTTAACCATCAAATTAAAGTTACTGAGACAAACAGAACTTAAATATACATCAGAGTGAAAATGTCATAACAACCAGAGCAGAAAGTAGTTCTGCTCTGTAAGAAAGTAAGAAAGTAGTTCCTGAAGGCTGTCAGAATTGATTTTTGTAATAATTTAGTCATAAGTGGACATGATGCCACAGACTTCCTTATCCTCACTGGACAAACCAAACGTAGGAATTTTCACCCTGTGCTCTCACATTTGAACTGTAGACTCTGCTATCAGTTCTCTAATGATACATGTTGTATTATGTATTGAATCCCATAATTCAGGCCTGTGATTGTGACCATGTCACTCTGTGGCAACACTGGCCTGGTTTTTTTAAATACACTAAGACATTTCGATTGTGAGCCTGCATGATGATGATCTTGACTTTTAGTGTAAGTCAAGATCAGTTAATAAAAACGTCTCCGAGAGGTGTAACCTGAAGTTATGAAAGAATGTGCTATGCATTGTGTGTCAGGCTAAAATGGAGACACTTCGATGGCATCCAAAGCAGTGAAATTGTGATGCATGAGCCCATTCCACTTGTATGATTTGGGGCCTCTAATGGGGGACCAGTTCAGCAAACAGCACAAACCAATCTCTGAGTTATGGACGTGTTTACCAGAGGGAACACTTCAGGTACGGACATGAAGAAGCAGCAGCAAACATCGGCTGCCACAGCAGCGACTGCATTCCCCAAACATTAACAAACGCTGTCAGAGACGTGGAGGTATGCAGAGGCTTTGCACCTCATCGGGATGGAGGCGTGAGCAGCCAGAGTGGGAGTCTGTTGGCTTCTGGGATGCTGAAAATTTGAATTCACAGACCGACCTTCTCCAGCTATAGATTGAGCAAGATAATGTGGGGAGGGGGAAAAGGGGAGCCTGAGAAGAAAACTGCAACAGTTATTTCTTGAGTTTGTGTTTGGCTATCGCGTTTCCATCAGCTGGAAATAAATTACAGCCTTTACTACCGCATAGAGATTTTTTCTAAATCACCCCAAACTGAGAGAGGGGGCGAGCCAGAGCTCAATTACTAAAAAAAAAAAAGGTTGGCAGAGCTCGGCTACACTCTTTAGACATTGATAAACACAGCAGCAGGAAATTGTGATAATCTGTCATTTGTCACAGCGAGAGAAGGCAGTTAGAGAGCAAAGTTTACAATATCAGTGAGGAGCTGAGCGTGACGTCCACTCGTCATGCTCAGTAATGTACAACTGACCTGGGGCTTTTAAAGAAACAATTGAAATGCTCTTTGCAGTGTGGAACCACTATAAAACAAAAAAACCTTCAGTCATTCCTAAAAAAACAAAATGAAATGTGTGCAGAAGTTTATATTTGTTGTGGATTCTGTGTATTCCAAACAGGGCCTGGATTACTGTATGCAGTTATGTCGCAGGCATTCATATTCACTCCCAGTAATTAGTGGATAAATGCCCTGTTGAAAGGTGCAATTTACCCAAAACACACGATGTGCACAACAACAAGCTTCTGGGATCGTTTAACAAGTCCTCTTGTCATTATTGGTGGAGATTATTTAAATTAGGTGGTTTCTTGACAGCCTTTTAATCGCAGCCCAACATTTGAGCTGAGTTTGGTGCCGACTTGGAAGCAAAATGTTAATCTTTCATTATCCACCTCAAAGCCACCTTAACGTGTGTTTGGAATCGGTTTTCAGTTGCAGTTCACTCAAGGTGAAGTTAAGCTAGTTATAGGTAGTCCTCCATCTTTATTCTGCCATTTGTTCAAGCAATGCAGCACTCCCACTCCTAGCGCTGCGGCATGATACTGCCACTACCATGCAGGTTTTGAAAGGACCTATTTTTTCAGGTCCTTTCTTGTCCTGGATGGAAAATCTCGACTTGACTCATCCAAACACACATTTTTTTGTATTTTAGACAAATAGCTGCATTTTCATCTCGTCTGCCTATAAAATCTTCCTTCAGAAGACATTTTTTCTCATCAGTGTGGACGGCTAAGAACCTCCATGAAAGTGTCAATTTCAGAGGAAGTGAACCTTTATGTACGTGAACCTGACATTGATGATGAAGAAAATGTTGAGAGCGACCCGGTGTTTCGGTTGTTTTCAGTTTATTATAGACCTGAACCATGTTGGTCCCCATTTTGTCTGTTAACATTATCATTCTTTTTTTTTTCATCTGTAGATGCAACAAAATGAACATTATTTAAATGTATAAATCAGACTAACATTAAGCTTTTGGAATAACTTCCCTAAAGTGTCCCCTTTGACCCTCCTTAAAGCAAATAAAATACTGAAAGTCTGGTTTTTTGCCGGAAACCAACCGTCTCAAATTAACTTCCCCATTACTGGTAGGAAAAGTGAGGCCACACCCAAACAGAATTTCACCACTCTGAAGGTAAAAACATGCGAGTTGTCAATGCACAACTTGCTAAGGAAAATTAAGCAAAAATATTACTGGAGGTATTTCTCCCTGGGGCTAAAGATTTACTGCTGCTGTCTGAAAAACCTCACATTTCTCAAAAATCACAGAAACACTGATCAAACAGGGTTAATTGCTCCTTGAGGGAAGCAATCTGTAGACTTTCTCAGGATAGAGAAAATGGCTGAACAACTCTGTTTCCAAAACAAGGTGAGACAGCAGATCAAATGTAAATAAAAGCAGTGTTTCATCATTTTTTTCTATAGAGTTTCATGTTACGGATTTGAAGTTAAGAATAAGTTTCGATGGTTGTGACAGAATCAGAAACTGTTGTCTTAAAACGGTGAAAATGATTCATGTGTAACGACTGATGAAACACTGAAATTCTAGAAAACATTTTGAAGGATTATTAATTTTAAGTTGGTGAACTCGATGCACAATCTTCAATGCGAAACATCATGAGATGTTGCAGCACTTTCAACAGCATGAAACAATTTTTCAGGTCCTTTCTTGTCCTGGTCTTATCTTGTTTTGAGACCTCAATTGAGCATATAGTTTAAAAAAATGTTTGACAGATTAAGATAAGTATTACCACTAAATGAATCCCTGAAAGAAAAAAAAAACAAAGAAAAATGAGGGTATGTTTCCTACAATACAATCTATTACACACAAAAAAAACATCTCCATATAAAATTTTCCAAAATTACAGATTTTTGTCTTCTTCGGAAGCATATTTTGTTGAAAATATTTGACAAAGAACGAATCATCTGAAGTGGCATGATTGCTGCTAAACGGCAGAAGCTTTGCAGTCGGTATCAGACATTCCAGCGGATTCATTTACATCCCTTAGGTCTGTTTAGTGCTTTATGAAGGTGGGACCTCCCAGTTAATTGTTGATCTGTTTAAGACCAAAAAAGGACACACACACACACACACATACACACAACACCTCCAGAGAACAGCTCTTTATCTTTTCAGATATTGTACATAAACACGGCAATAATTCTTCACCAGCATCACATCTTGAAGGTCTGAAGATTTCACCAATTACCTTGGTCTGCAGAGCGCCTCCTGCGGTGCTGCAGTTGTCTTTTTCCAGTAAAGATGACGTTCACCCTCTGGGCCCAGACCTGCTGGCTGCCCTCGTCTGACACCCCACAGCGGGGCTCTGCCATCTGCCTCAGGGTGGCGCTATCAAGTTGCCCTGTGACGGGGAGACGGGAGAGCCACTGGTACTCTCTGCAGAGAGAGGAAACCACGTGTTGGAAATGCAATCATTAGGCCATCAGTGTGCAAATCCCAAAGGAAATCTACCTAAGCTGTCATGGTGAGCAAGGTTTTCTACTCTGCTCTCGGTTAGCAGCACAGAGAGGTTTGTGATATTGGTTCTGAATGGTTCAGAGAAGGTTCGGGACGTGATTCCAGTGCAGATCTGGGGGAGCGTTTTGCGGCGCGGTGGTGTCGTACAGCCCTGAGGCCGGTCCCACTCCAGGCTGACCCTGACACTGACGAGGATCACCGAACACGAGCAGCGGCTCCAAAGCGACAAACTCCCAGGTCTACTCAGTGACTCCTACACTCATTAGAGACCCAACTTTAACATCACTCACCTGACGGCTGATTGCACTTCAACTGCATTGTGAATCTGATGCTCATGATGGAGATACCCAAACTTCTCCAGAAAATCCTGCAACGGCAGAAACAATTATTCTGTTTGCCACTGTAAATACTTATGGTGTTTTTAGTTTTTACTTAAAGTAAAACACCATTTGTCATAATTGCTTAAAAACAACGACATCGAATGAAAACTGGATGAAACAGGGAAGGCCATGACACCAGTTCGGCTGTGTTCCAGATATTTAAAACTAATTCATAATAATTATCGATATCGACTGATATCAAACGTTCATACTGCAATACGTTTTTCAGCTCTAAAAAGCACACACTTTTTTTTTTGATCTACAGAATATTATTTGATATCTTCATAAGAGGGACCACCCGTACACCTAAAAACCCCTGAGGTGTCCCTAAAATCCAGAGGTATTATTTGGAAAGTATTTCCTCCAAACAGGGAACTCAAGAGGAGCTCCAGAGTTTGACACAAAGGAAACATGTTTCAAATGACGCCACGGGGGAACAAGACAACAGATGTTGCATGTCGGTTTATGATTGACCATAATTTGATAACTATGGGTGCATGCAGGAGATTTCATGTTCAGACAACTGCAGCCACAACAGTGATTACAGATGAACAGGAGCTGGAGGAGGAAATGAGAATCAGGGAACATGACACATAACTGTCACGGAAACCAGGAGTGTGAAAGCTTCTTTGTTCCACATGAGACACAAAAATGCCAGCAGGTTTTGCTCAGAGATGAGAGTGAGGGAAGGTCTGCTTGTGTCTATAAGCAGTGAGACAAATTAATCAACCTGCTATCGTGGCTACAGTGACTGCGAAAGTGACTGTAGCTCTCACTTTACTTCTGCTAATATACTTACCATCAGTTCAGAGACAAAAGATTGACTTAGATGAAAAGCTATATCTGAAATTGTGTGCTTCAGTCTAGGTTTTTCTGTTGTAGCTCTGACTGTGTTTTTTGTCCTGATGGAAGGTGAACCTGCATCTCAATCTCGAGTCTTTTGCAGACTTTCACAGGTTTTCTTGCTGAAAAAGGCAGCTGTTGAGCCGGACTTTATTTATGGATTCAAAAGTAGAGAGAGATCAATTAAAAAGCAGTTCAGATTTTTTATTCAGATTTTTTGTTCAGATTTTTTATTTTATTATTTTTTTTCTTGAAAGCCAGGCATCATTTTCTCCCGCTGATAACTGTTTGCGATTTTGTGCTAGTCTATCAAACATTTCAAGAGAACATGTTTGTGATCGCCATGGTTCATAAAATGAAAACGTTCAAGGGGGTGTGACGATTCACCTTTTGCTAATTTGCAAGAAATCTAGTTCACATGAACAAAAGTCGTTGCATGCAACAATGCTCTTTGGTACATTTGTTTCTAAGGGAGTCTGAATTTTAACTTCATGCCACGTCCTGATGTTGCTCTCAACGCTACAGCTGTAGCATTCACAAAACCCTCCGAGTTGATACTTTACCAGACATTTAATGGCTGTAGATATAAAACCTATGTTTTTTTTCTTATTTAAAGCGACAAATAAGTATGTAGGAAAATACATCATGCTCTCAGTTAGGCATAGTGAAGGATCTGTGATGCTGTGGGCCTGTTTGTCTTCCAGAACTTGTAGAAACCTAGATAGAATCAAACAATTTTCAACAATAAAAACAGAAAACAAATCAGATGCATTCTGCCAGTAAGCTAATTATAGATTAGCCGAGTCTTTGCACAGAAAAAAGAATTCAAACCAAATTGTAAAATAAACAGAAAAGGTTCATCACACAAAGTCAACAGTTTTCCACAATTCCCAGACCTAAATCTTAAGGAAAACTGGTTGAGTTGAATGAAATTGTCCTACTGTCTGAAGAGACAAAGGAGAAAGTACCAGGCCATAATTGTGCCACCTGAAATTTTGTTAAAACCATTGAATTTCTTCAACCAGTCACAAAAATGTGTCCAATAAAGGTTAGATTGTTCTGCCATTTTGAGTCTGTGCAACGTTTGAAAGACTTTATTTATTTACTTGGGGTTTTTTTTACATTTTCACATTAAGTGTCAAAATAAATATGGCCAACCTTCTGTTACTCCAGGACGAAAATCACATTAGACTCTATTATTCATAATTCATTGAGATGAATTTTTAGCAGATTTCAAATGTACAAGTTTTCCCCTTAAAGAAGTTAAGAGATTTTTTTTTTCTTGCTTTCAGCATACAAATCGCCACAGTACGCGGGTCATCGGGTGAGTGAGAGTTCAGTTCAGTACCTCTGGATCCAGGAGCGGCGGGGATCCCCGGGCGGTGCTGGCGGCCAGCAGCGCTGTCACAGCCAGGACCCAGACCCTCATGTTCCGCCCGGAGGGCGGCGGCTCATGGCGGGACGAGCGCACCGTCAGCACAGCGCGCATTTCTGCTCGACGCCCGCCGGTCTCCTCATGGTTAAATATGCTGTCAGTCCCAGAGAGCTCACACAGCTGATCTGCATCCCTGACAGCCGCTCTGAGCGCTGTGGGAGGAGGAGGAGGAGGAGGAGGAGGAGGAGGAGGACGAGGAGGAGGAGCACCGCCCCTCTGATCGCTCAGGGCGAAACACCGGCGGGCCAAACAAACACACCGTCCCATTTCCACAATAGAGACCAAGAAATTCACTTTCAAGGACCTCAAAAAGATTACTGATGAAATTTTCAGTTAACGTTCATCAAATATGTCAAGTTTAGAGTGTTTGGATGATACTTATGCAGTATCACATGTTCAGGGTAAATGATCACATGACCAGAGGCTGTATCTTGGTTGCACCTTGGAGAGAGGAAGACTGCCACAAACCTCCCAAAGAAGAGGCTGCTGGCAGTGTATGTTTAAAGAAACACACGACAGAGATTTTTGGTGAACATCTTCTTTAAAGTTTCTGCTTACGGTGTGCAGCTTTGCATTTACAGAAATTGGTTTGGTGTGTGAGCAGGATGTGTAAACATGTTGACGGGACAATACATTTGACCTAGGCACTCTTATTTAAATACATACCTTATTCTTCCAATTCCAAATTTCTTTGTTTTTTGAGATTCATTTTGAGTGTGGTTCTTGGTCTGTTGGACTTAGTGACGGCCAGACAAAGTATACAACAATGATGGAGTCATGAGAAAGATGGAAGCCTTACTGATCTTGGTAGTAGTGGCTTAGACAGGGTCTCAGGGGAAATATTGTCAAATTTGTACTTTACAGAGAAGATATATTCAAATAAAGAAACAATGTTCACCTTTTATAAGCTTTTCTATTTGGAAAAACTAGTTTTAGCTCATCTTTGTAAGAACACTTTATTATCCCACACTTTTTCCATTTATTTTTCCACAATTTTCAAAATGATTTCTCCTTGATTAGCTCAAAGGGCTATCAATGGCATCTGATTTAAATATTTTCATGTCTGGAAAAAAAATTGGGATTAAATGGGAGAGAACATACTGTAAAACTTTCTGGTAGATATCTGCAGACTTGATTTCAAGAGATCCTCACAGACGGTGGAAATCTCAAGCGACATCCTGTGCCTCTCCATTTTCTCCAGACTATCGCCTTGGTTTCAAAATACAAATGGCAAACTTGACATCGATCATGTCATGGACAAAGTGGGGAGTGGTTCTTAAAATTGGTTTCTGCTGCTGGTCCACACCTTAAAAACATTCAAATCTCTTAAAGGGGTTTTGCTTTAAAGCCTTTCAGTTTTCCATGAAAATGCTCTAACAGCTTCTTCCATTCATTTGCTGTAAAACAAACATCAAACTTCTGACCTTCACTGTTTAAATCACTTAACTTTGGTTTCTAGTTCATTTAGATGCACTTGGAAAACAAAGACAGAAAACAAACCAGATTTAATAACATTTTTTTAAAGAAAGTCAAAGAACATAGGTAAAACATTTTATTCCATTCATACAAAAAAAGACAGTCTAGCTCAAACCATCTGCATCTACAGTCAAAGGGAACAAAAATGTACAGAAATAATAAAAAAAAACAAAATGTGACAACATGCCAACAGTGCCAATCAGCCCCCAAACCTCTTTGCATTAGCTCAATGCATCCCTCAATCACAGATGAACAGTAATACTTAGGATGAATAAGCTAAAAAGACTAATGATGATTTATTACCCCTCCCACAAGTGTTCTCTACACTAGAACCCCTCCCCACCCTCCAATGGCAAAGACGAGGGCTGGAATGGTGTCTTTCAACTCCTAGTATGGCCGGTCTCTTCTGTCGTCTCGTCGGTCACCCCTGAGGAAAAAGGACAGAGGATGTGCCATGAGCTGAATTCTGAAAAGGCCATTCACTCATGTCATTGGACAAGCAGCAATTAAATAAAGGGAGACGTGATGTCAAGCATGCATTCTGAATCTCAAGGATGTTGTACGTCCTCCCACAGACGGTTTCACATCACTTTGTTTCTCCTCAACATAAATTAGAGCATCCTTGAACAAGGTCATACAGGGTAAAAAAAAAAAAAGACATTGAAAGTTAATTTTATGAAATCCATTCACAGTATAAAGTTTATACAAAAATACTTCATGAATGCATTTCCTCATTTGATGTATATCAGGTGAAAAAGCAACAGCAACAGCTCCAATCTTCAACCAGGCTATGCCATCTAGTGGCCACACAACAAAGCTACATTCAGAAATAAGGCCACTTTATGATATCTTCAGTTGATCTCAATCTTCAACATACCTTCCTCCCATTTTGTAGCCACCTCCGAAACCTCTATCGCCGCCTCCGAAGCCCCCACGGTCTCCGCCACGGAAACCCCCGCGGCCCCTGAAACCTCCACCTCGGTCACCTCCAAATCCTCCTCTGCCACCACGATCTGCACATGGCAAACACAGGATGCTTTTGAACAAAGTAAAACATTTTGCACTAAATAGTCACATATGTTAAGTAAAACTGTTAAAACGGCCTTATATTTTGAGAAAAAAAACAAAACAAAAAAACAAACAAACCTCCTCCTCCGAATCCAGCATCTTCTGGTTTGGGTGCTCCACACTTGTTACACTCCTGCCGCCTTGCAAAGTTCATGTTTCCACAAGAGCTGTTGGTAGAAAATGTTGCTTAATGTCATAATATTCACCAGTCATACCCGTTATTTCTGTAATAAAAGGACTAACCTGTTAGGACACGGCCAGTCGCCTCCCTTTATGTCAAAGTTGGGTCCTCCTCCACCGCCACGACCTCTGAATCCTGACCAGACAAACTGCTGGTCAACATTAAACCACCACCAGTAATGCTATTGCTACTCAAGCTGAACATCACCCACCTCCTCGTCCACCTCTGAACCCTCCTCTTTGGGTGAACTCGGCTCTGCGAGTGGCAAATGAGACTTTGATGGGTTTGCCATTGAATTCCTTTCCTACAAGACCAAGCACAACATGTAAGAAGAAGCTAAACAAGTCAAGATGCTCAAAGTAATGAGTGGCCTTACCATCGAACCAATCAATAGCAGCTTTAGCTGATGGAGGGTCGTCAAAGGACACAGTAGCTTCTCCCTTGGGTCGGCCAGTGGCCTTGTCAGAGTAGATATTGATCATCGGCTGGCCGGTCTTCTTATTTACCTAAAAGACATAAAAAGCATGGCCATAATTAGTGTTCTGGATCATGTAGTTCCAGTTACTGGCTTCATTAGGAGAATCTTTCAAATAATTTTTATAAATGAGGCAGCTGCACCAACTCTGTACCTTGATGATGCCAATCTGCTTGAAGTAGTCTCCAACTTCTTGAACAGTCGCATCTTCTCCAAGTCCCTGTACGAAAATGGTGTTGTTGTCAGAGTTATCCTGCTCCCCACCTGTGGAGAAAATGAACAGTGTCAGGAATACCCAAACGTCATGTTTGAGAAGCTAGACTGGGCAAATCCTCATTAAATTAATCAAGATTTAAAGGAGAAAAGCCCACCTGAATCATCCCTTGAGCCATAATCTCGAGAGCCTATGCAACAGAGAAGCGGATAAAAGAAGAACACTTTAGGAACATAAGTTCTTCGACCCAACCTGTGGAGTTTCACACAAACATCAGCCCTACCAAAGTTTAGTGATAACTTTAACAAAAATCCATGTTTACAGCTGTACTGATGTGAGTTTTTGTACCGTTGCATCACCAATACCATTACCTTGCAACAAGAACAGATTTGCTCATTTTCTTTGAGCTTATACCAGAAATGAAAACCACCAAAAATGTCTCCCGTTTAGGTTTACTCTTCTTGGTCCTTGGAACACCTTTTCATTTACAATCATCCCCGTCTTCATGCAGTATTACCATTATTTTACAACTCCAAGTTCTTTACCATATCTGTAGTCATTTATGAGAAATAGCATTAGGTGGAGTTCCTTGGGAATCTGGACATGAGAATGGTGGCATTCATTGAGATTTTTTTTTTCCTTAAACCCCCTTTTCTGTTTTTTTTTTTTTTTTCTAACTCAAGTTCTCTCCTCCCCCACCGACACAGTTCTGATGCTCGTCACTTACCACCGAAATTTTTGTAGCCACCACGGTCACCACCTCTGCAGAGGAAAAAATTGAAGATATGATGGCCTTTCCTTTGTTCCAACCGAGAGCTCAAAGCTCCCCTACATCCACACCAGTTTGCACTCCTGCCAGGGTGTGCGACTACAGTGGAAATGTCTCACACGATGAATGAGTTAGTCTTTGGCATTACAGATCAATACACAGATGACCAGGAAGTTCTGACTGAACATCCTGGCAGACGAGTGTAGACAATCACAGGTCAATGGGTCGCCATTTACAAACAATTTCGTCCTTTTGATTGACAATTCCAGATTGGATACCAAAAGCTGGCGAACCAGCTGAATTTGTTTCCAAATGAAAAGTCAGATTGGAGCGAAGGAGTGCAGTAACCAATGAGCAATCTTCAAATTATTTCATTTTTTTTTAAAGATCCTTTAACTGAGGTCCCAGTTTTAGTTCATTCACTCTCAACACCTGTAGTATAAAATGTAGATCCATGTTAACACAGTAAACAGGCTGACCATTGTCAAATACACAAAACTTTAATGAATCTGGCTGAATGTGAAGTAGCTGGTGGTGAGTCTCCAGGTCTATGTAAAGAATACGACTGTTCTACCAAAAGCTTTTACCTGGTCTCCTTAATGCAGCATTACAACAAAGTAATCCTGTAAAATCATCAGGTATTAACATGTTTAGAATATCGAATTCATGTACAAGAAAATATTTGTTTATTGGCTACATCCCTCCTTGAAGTCTACCAAGTAGCTTCATGCTACACTAAAAGAAAATAAATCAATGATCAGTAAATCTGAGCTAACAGATTTCCTAAATCTTGATGTGAAACTGACCTTTCATTAAATGATGGAAAGTGTGAAAGAAGTTCTCAGTATAGAAGCTCAATTCTCCATTGGACTTGTTTTAGTTTTGTCAAAGAAACCGTGTCATTGAGTCTCAGTTGACATTTATTACGCATTTTAAATAAATCTTTCTTCATCGTAGGTCTGCTTAAACAAGAGACTTTTTTGGTCTGAAAGACATTTTCACAAAACCTTGTCAGAAGTCTTACTGCCAGGTTCTGTATGAAGAAAAACTTGCAGCTTGTGGGATAAAAAAAAACCCCATTAGTGTTCCTCTGCATAATGTACTGCTCACCCCTTTTGTCGCCAAATAAAAGTAAAAAGCATGATGGACTGACAGGAAGCATAGTATTAGGATCAAACTGGTAAACGGTGAATGAGGCTACAAAACTGGCTTCTTCAAGCTAGATTTGAATTAGAAACAAGTGGACATGAATAAGACTGATTTGTCTCATTAAGACCCTTAAGATTTTTGTGTTTATGATGTAAAGCACTTTGAAATGCCTTGCTGCTGAAATGGGCTATACAAATAAAATTTGATTTGATTTGAAGATAACACGCAAAATATAAACTTTTGGCACTTACGAAAGAAAGAGGAAAAAAAAAAACAAGAAAACCTTTACAATACTTTATATCAGTATTGTGAACTGGTTAAAACCTCCTGCAACTCAAAATGCAGCATCTTCTTGCTCCTGTCTGGGTTCATATCAGAACCTACTTTTTTATTAAATATGACCTTCACTGATCTGGTTGCCAATATGAACAGGCATCCATCATTTCACCTGAATATATTCAACACAAGCATTTTACTGAATTATCTGAAGCATAAAGCAGATCATTCCAAAATGGGGCATTCAATGGATCATAAATGGACTCATGGAAAATTTAAATAAATATTACCAGAACATGGGGGGTCTTGGAGCACAAGCTGATGTGATAGACCAAATCCATCTACATGGATTGTTTTGTAGTTGAAAGGTAAACAACAACTTGTTACTAATTTACAAATACATAGATACCTGGGGGGTAGTGGCACTGTGCAACTTACCCCATACCAGGAGGTCCACCTCTGCCACCACGGTCGTAACCGCCACGATCATAGCCTCCACGGTCATAGCCACCACTACGGTCGTAACCGCCACGATCAAAGCCACCGCGGCCTCTCCCCCTGAAGCCGCCACCTCCTTCTGAGCGGTCTCCACTATCGCGGCCAAACCTTCCGCCCTGACCACCACTTTCACCTGACAGAACAAAAGTGTGACATAGTGTAACCAAAGGATGTTAATGAAACTAAATTCTGACAACAACTAAACTATGTCCATACCTTCACTCCATCTTCCATAGCCACCGCCTCCGCCTCCACCTCCTTGGCCCTGGCTGCTATCATATCCACCACTGGTCTGTCCACCATAGGTACTCTGCTGGCCATAGCTGGCACCGCCACTAGTAGCTCCTTGCGCCTGTGCTCCGGTGTAACCACTACTCTGTCCACCGTAGGCGCTCTGCTGGCCATAGCCTCCAGCTCCCTGAGTCTGTCCACCATAAGACGCAGCTGCTGGCTGGCCGTAAGAAGCCGACTTGTCGCCATACCTTTGTTTAAAGAAAGGAGGATAGTAAAACAGGCACCCAAGACTTCAATTAATGTTCCATCTGGAGAGTCGGTCCAATCATCTTACCCAGATGAGTCTTGAGCATAGCTACCATAGCTTTGTTGCTGAGGCTGACCATAAGCTTCTGTCAAAACAAATAGGGTGAGTCATATTTCAATTTAATTCTTATGGTATTTAACATGAATTAAGGAATAGAAATGCAAATGGATTCCTATGGGCTCTTTGCACCTGCCGCGCTGACGTCACAACTGCATGCCCAAATGCGGCTCTCTTTTTTCCGCTTTCAGTTACTATAACTGCTATAAAAGTCAAAGTCGCACTTAAGACACAAATAAAACGATACTATGCACTTTGTTTAAGTTTTCATGAATTTCCAAGCAATCCTGAATTAAGACGGCTTGTAAATATTCATCGCTACCAGTTAAAACTACCAGTTAAAGCCAACGCCACACAACAAAGTTTGCAGCCTTCACTTCACTCCGGATAAGCTTCTTCAGCCTAAAGACGAAGGTAAAGGAGCCATCCTGTGTTATTGACATTAAATCGCTTCTGTATTCAGCCTGAAAGAGCGAGTGTTTGGGAACGAGAGAGCAGAGCCGGACAGCCAAGCCACTGATCAGCATAACACCGCTGTAAACACCGTCCTAATGAGTGTGGGCTCGTTGTGCTTCGTCAGGCTGGAAGCAAAAAGCCTGAACTGTAATCTGTCCTCCAGCCCGCGTTTATTGTCGTTAACAATAAAAACATATAATATACTTGAAAATAATGTACAAACATTGTCCGATAGAATGGATGAGAAATGTTTAGATACTTAAATAGCAGATTTTTATAAGAAAAATATCCGAGAATATTGCCTACTAGCATAAGCTAAAGCTAATGTTAGCCACAAAGTTTAAAGAAAGTAAAACTCACCTTCGTATCTGTGAATGTATAACGAGGCGAACATCTTAAAACCGTTCTCCGACTTACTTGTCGGGGCTTCAGATTGATGTACATAATTAATTATTACCTTGGAAAAGCCCTGCAAATACCTGGTGTAAAGTACCGTTTTCAATAGATCGGAAAAATTTGAGCCGTTTTTCCCGAATGCGGAAGCTCAGGTGCAAAGAGCCCATTCTCTCAAGCTTTAACAATGAACTACATTACCTGAACCTTGCGGCGCTCCTTGTTGACCATAGCCTGGATAATTCTGTCCTCCATACGAACCACTGGCCCCACCATTTCCTTGTCCATAACCCTGTAATTAAGAGGCAGAAGTTAAAATAAATATAACCAATAAAGTTGCTATAAAATGGACTTTGGAAAATATTTTACCTGGCCACCCTGCTGACCTCCATATGACCCATAGCTGCCAACAAAGCACATTCAAATTCAGCTCATAAAAATATTAAATTCTCAAATATATTTCAACTAGTGAAAAAGAAACATGCCAACAGACTGAAAAAGATTCTTGCAACAAAAATCCAAAGGAAATATTATGAATATTTATACTGCACAAGATTGAATTGTTTACATTTGGTACATCTCCCTCTGAAACAATGTTTTGAATGAGTGTATAATTACCTCTGAGCGCCACCGTAGCCTGAATCTGAAAGTAGAAAAAAAAACATTGCTACATTTACCCACAGCGTTTATTAAATAGCGCATCTTCACGCATTTAACCAAGAATGAGAGCAGAGTTAAAATGGGTCAATGAAGTAGGCCGGACCCAGGCGAGCACGCAAGAAAATGGCGCCCTAATCAAGCCCCGGCTCAGACTACTTGCTGGAAACAAAATGAATCCTTTTTAAATGTACACAGTTACTGGACTTTGTGAAATAGAATATCCGTACAAGTCCCCCTCTACATTAAGGTAGAGAATCACATAACAATAAAACAGCTTCTTATTTAAATGGAAAAAACAAGTTTCGGTATAAACAATGACGCATTCAAGTTCGCTAGCAACAATCGACTCGTTGCAGGTTAAATACTCGCAATAGAGCTACATAATATTTAAAACTATTTCAATGAATACCAAGACATTAAGACAAATAAATTGTCTTTGGGTAAGCCAAATCTCCAATATATGAAAGACTAAGTTACACAGAGGGTTGAATTTGCTTTTTAAATATCGGTTATTTTTCCATGTAATAGACGGCACCGCTGTACGGCCTAGCGGCTCAAAAAGCCGCATTGCAATTTGACCTACTTTAAAGAGAAAAACAGGCAAACAAGACATCAAAGAAGACATCTGAACTTACCAGTGGCCATTGTGTGCCGATATGTGTGCAGCTAGTTTAAATCGGACAGATCTGTTTGCTGTTTTCAGATCGTTAAAAGCAGGAACTGACAACACAGCTCCACTGAGCCGAACACGCTGCAGAACTTCCCTTTGGCTGCTCTGTCTGCTTCTACGGCTGCGGCCAATCCGCAGACCTCACGTTCAAAGCACGTGGCTCAACATCGCCTCCTGCTGTTTAAAAGCGTTAAAGACAAGCCCAACATCACAAGAAAGAGAAAACAAAGATCCTCTATATTTTCAGTATTGCATAACAAACAGTTCTCATACATCTGATTTTTTTACATGTTGTCCGAGACACCGTGTGGAATACTAATGATATCAGTATTATGAAAATACTATTAAAGAAACACCCAAACAGTTCAAACACCCGGAAGGCAGTAGGTGTCTCTACACTTGCAAGTTTTTTACATTTTGTAATGTTACAACCAAAATTGCGAATTGGGATTTTTATCCAACAGACCAACACCAAGTAGTGCAGAACTGGAGGAAAAAATAATAGTGTTGAAATGTGTACATACAAGTCTAAACTTGTATGCATTCCATTCAGTGAACTCTGTAAAGTGACTTTTTCACTCAAGTGACAACTGCAACTCTTTTGTGTTTACTTGCTTTGCACATCTAAAGACATAATATTTTTGCCTTTTCTTCTTTGCAAATTAGATCAAGCTCAAACAGCAAATTATAGTCTTACTACAGATTTCTCTTTGGGTTAAGGTATAGACTTTGATTAGGTCATTTTAATACATAAATATGTTCTGAACAAACCTATTCAATTGTGAGTGTAAGAGTACTTCTCCTGGCCCCAGTGCCAAGTTTTTCAAGCCCGGAAACTGTTTTGGAATAAAAAGTACTTGTTTTTATAGCATTTTACATCCGGTTTTGTCCCCAAATAGCAAACTGCTTTCAAAGCTGTTGCTCTCTGCATCTCCCCCACTATTATTGCTGCCGAAATTGAAACGAACAATAGTTTCACATCTTGATCCCATTTGCAGATGGACAGCAGAGCTTTTCATGTTCAATATCCAGTTGTCACAGCTGACAGAGTCATTTGCCTCCAAGAAAAACACAATTCCAACAAATTAGTCCAATTTTATTCATTAAAAATGCATGCCTCCATACAAATAATTACATTACAAAGTGTAATGGCAAAAAAAAGTGACAGCGCCAGATAAAGTGTCTCAAAGTTTTTAATGTTCTAAGAAAATGTGAGCATGGATGAAAACAACAATTCTACAACGTCATGGTTTTAATGAAAACGTCTTACAATAAGGCAGAGTTTAAAAAGGCACAGACTGAACTTCAGATGGTTGGCTGACCTCAATCCCCCCTTCATATGATTTCAGAAAAGGAGCACTGACTGACAAACACACAATATAAACTCTTGGTTAATGGCCTACATGGTGGTACATATGCAGTTAGACAAAATCATCACAAAATAGAATTCTTACATGAAAGTTCAATCCATATTCCTCTGCATTATCTGATGTACATAAAGCTGTCATTTCAATGGTCACACTTTGTTTCAAATGTTTCAGACAGATTTGTTTTTCCCGGGCTTAAATCAGGAAACAAATGGACTTTAAATGCACATAATCTCATGTTTTTCCGTAGATGATCATCACTTTTGAAGGTTGTTTCCAAAATAATCTCAAGGTTTCTGCATTCAGTTCAATTGTCAAAGTACAAAGACAAACATACCAATGAAGCAGTTTTACTTTTAGACGTATTTTACATATTTAAAGTACTTAAAAAGCACTACTGGATCAGCTCAGAGAAACTGAAGTCAGAACTGTTTAATGTGAAATTATGTACGCCTCCTTATCTCCAGCTAAAGATGGAAAAATTACAGATTTCTCAAATAGATGATCCGAAGATCCATTTGCATCCCAACACTCTGGGCTGATTCAAGATTGTTTATCAAGACATTTAATTCCAGCAGGTTACTTCTTCAAACTTTTCAAGCTGTAGCCAAACTATTTTGTATTTATATCAGAGACTCTTGACAATCTCTGGAAGCCAAAGAGGTAAATCTCCACGAGGCCTGACAACACGTCAAAATGCAGGAGTTACAGAAGAAACATGTGATGCAGGATGTGAAGGTGAGAAATGCTGATATGAACTCCAGAAGCGGCTGAGGTAGGGTTTGCCTCATCATCCTCTGCTACCTGTAGCCCTCGTGAACCGGGGGAAGAGGGGCATGTGAGCAAGACTTTGTTTTCATATTGGATCCTGAAGAATAAACTGCAAAAACGGGAACTTTAAAACTACCACTTCAGAAGTGAAGAGTAAGGCTTTGCACTGAAGGTTCTTTAGCTCCACACGTCTTGCGAGTAGCGTCCCTTGGTCATCAGTTTCTTGACGTAATCTGTGGCCTGGGTGCGCGTCATACTGCCGTATTCCTCTGCGATCTCGTACAACGCCGTCTGCACGTCTTTTGCCATGTTCCTCGCGTCACTGTAAAATAAAGCAAACCAAGTGTAGATGGATTATTTACAAGAACAGGGGCGCCAAGAACAGAGTCTCAAGTCTTCAGAAAAAAATTAAAAAGCCTCCAACCCCATTCTTTAGGTGCTTTTAGGTTTTAGATTAGAGGACATTACCCGCAAACGTAGATGTGAGCATTATCTGTGTTGATTAGCTTCCAGACATGTTCCTTGTTCTTCTTCAGATGATGTTGCACATAAACCTGGAGTTTAGAAAACATTTTCCAGCTGTGAGTTTATAAACATTTGATATATGAAAACATAAAAAAACAACTTTACTAACACATACACAATAGTGTACTATAAAACTCTGTACAGTACTAGTAAAGTAGTAGCAGCAGCAGTCATGTAGACAGTCTGACCTTATGATCCTGGTCTCTGGAGAAAGCAACATTAAGCTGCGTTAAGATGCTGTTCTTCTCTGCCTCCTCCAGCTCCTCCTGGTAAATATAATCCTCATTTTTGTGTCTGCAGCCGAAATACATCACCGTCTCTCCTACTTCCTTCCCTGTGGAGTAAAAGCATTCGTGTTACATTTAAAGCTAAATCCTTGAAAGGGACAAAGTTGGCAAAGTTGCTATGGAGAGAAGGGACTGGGTTTATCTTTATTTGAAAAAGAGTTTGTTTTTTTTTTATGTTCAATTTAACACTTTTTTTTAATACAAATATTTTTTTAAATGACTGAAGTATCTTGAGTAACTTATCTTAATAAACTCAATTATCTCCAATCTTATTGCAAGTTATTTTGAAATTCAAGACGGTTAAATACCGTATTCACTGCAGTGGACCGGAGTTTAGAGCTGCACATGAATTAGCTTCTATGCCTTCAAATAGCAAGCAGAAAAATTCCTAACAGATAGTTTTGATGGGTTTCAGTCGGCTGCTGAAGTCCCATTTTTCAAACCATAAATTGTTAAACGCAGCTTTTAATGTCGAAGGAACTCTTTGTCAATAACTAACCAACTATTTTTTTAGGATTTGACAAGAAAGCTAACTGACCAGCTTTAAACTTCCTCTCAAACGGTGTTTAAAACCTTGTGTTAATAGCTTTGTAGTTTTTCCAAAGACTAATAATGCCTTTTATTTTCCCTCTTTGGGGGCAGTGCAAGCTTTTAAACAAATCTAAAACCTGACTTGGTTAAAACATTTTTTCTTTAGCATCTGCCGTATTTATTTGTATATTGTCGTATATTTTAATAAGCTTTTATTCCTTTTATATTTTCATTTCAACTTAATTTATTCAATCAAGTTTGTATCTATTTCTTTCACTTGGAGATTGGAAATGCCATTCAGGTTAACCAATCAGATTTTAGGATCTTTTCAATGAAACGGTGACGGTTCGAATTAATTAATTATGGACAATGGCACAGAAAGTTAGTTAATTAACATTTTAATAGATTATTTTCATAGCTAATTTTATATTTAAAATAGTATTTTTTTTTTACATTTAAATAATCTCATGTACAATAATACTGGTTTATTTACATATTGTATAGTTACACTCCTGGCTCTAGACATTTTTGTTGCAATGCTTTTTTTTCACCTTCTCAGTGAACTGGGGAATTTAACCAAGGACTAAAAAAATCCCAGTCCTTCACCTGATGTTATCATGAAATCCCACCAACAGCAACACTTTGAGACAGGAAGATGATTGAGCACCTTGCTGTTTGAGCCAGCCTCTCTCCTGGATGAAGCCCATGAAAGGAGCGATCCCAGTGCCTGGGCCGATCATGATCACTGGGTTGGAGGCCTTGAATGGCAGGCGGAACTGGGACTTGCGAATGTACATGGGCACGGTGGACTTGTGGCCGTTGACGAGTTTGTTTTTCAGCCAGTTTGTTGCGACTCCCTTGTTGATGCGCCCTGTCTTGGTGTTGTACTCCACCACCACGGCACAGATGTGGATGCTGTTGGGGTGAACCTACAGAGCAGACATATTTTATTAGGAATTGTCATCGTCAAAGCGACAACTCATTTTAAGGTCTTATCTGTAAAGGGGTCAGCACCTTGGAAGAAGAGGCAATGGAATAGTAGCGAGCCTGCAGACGCGGCAGTAGCTCACACAGGTGGTCAATAGGAGGCTTTAAAGAAGGCATATCCTCCAAAACGGCAAGGATGTTTCTGCAGGAGTCCAATACCCAGTTCTGGTAGAGAGTCTGCAGACAACGATGTGGGGATTAAAGAAAAACCCTTTACTCACCAGCAAAAGTAACAAGACAAAATCTTGGTGCTTTTGGGTTTAAAAGTTGCTCTGAATCAACTCATCACTGACCTTGCCCTCGGGAGATGAGGAAGCCATCTTTCGCATGTTCTCCTGGTCTTTGGGGTCGGAGGCGTACTGCGCCAGCTCGTACAGGACGTTGGTGCGGGGAGGGTTTGTGATGTCCAGGTAGTGAGTGAGGGCGGTGCGGTAGGTGGTGGGACAGGGGAACGGATGCTTTTTGTTGGACTCCTCTGGAGGCACATCACAAATCTGATTAGTATTTCCATCAACAGTTCACAGTTATGGCCATTACTTTTGCACGGAAACTAATGTGTTTTGTTGGTTTAACATTTTCATTTTTCAGATTTTACTTGTGTCTACGCTACACTGAAGAAGGATTCAAAATATTAAGAAGCTTCAGAGGGAGGCAAATATGTCTAATATATAAAATATATATAAAATCATAACATGAAAGAAGTCAATAAAAAGAAAGCAGATCTAACAGAAATGGCCTTTTGTGAAGCACTGACTGCAACAACGTAGTCAGATCCAGAAGAGGTGGGATTGTGATGTGATGCACTTCACTGACACACTTTGTTTCATAATTATAAAGTCCAGCTATTGTTTATGTCCACTGTTTAACATTTACTGCGTCTGGCTTCTTCTTCTTCTGTCATCTGACTGTTCATTCTACAGATGCTCTGAAAACAACTGGATATGTATCAAATTTAGTAGCACGTTCCTCATCATTGTCTAAAATAAAACAATTTGAGATGTCAGAAAAAAAATACTAACGCCCCAAAGTTTCCACAAATATGTCATCGACCTTTTAAACATTGACTATATATTGAAACAGCATGTAGTTGATTCACATGCATTCAAAAGGATGACGAAGCAGGTCTAGATTATCAGTGAAGGATTTCATAATAGTGTGAAGGGGAGGGGCTTCTGTGGCCAAGGTTCTCTATGGAGGAAATGAAATACCGTCAAGGTTATCGAGAGAGATAACCACATCAAGGTCCACGCCAAGGATCTCTCCCAGCTTGTTCACCAGCTCTGAGTCGTTTGTGGGGAAAACAGCGACATGGTCTCCTGACTCGTATCTGAAACGGCAGAATGGGATGTTAAGACTTTGACCATCAGGCGTAACCTGAAAGTATGAAGCCGAGTTTGTCCAGAGAGACAGTTTCCCAGCAGCCTTGCCTGATCTTGGAGCCTGTGATGTCCAGCTCCAGGTGCATAAGGTGTCTGTCGCCAGCTTTGTTGAGTTTACGGTTGACAGTGACTGGAGCCAGGAAAGGGTTCTTGGAATCAAAGGGTCTGTAAATTAAATTAAGTATTTAAAACAAATAAGCATATCTTTAAAGCAAGACATTTTTTTTTTTTAAGTTTTAGCTATCTTTGTGAGATGTTTTCTGCAACCACAGGGGGACATCAAGTTTAATTTTTATGAAGTGACTTTCAGTGCGTTTTGCAAACAGACGATATATTACTGTAGGTGAAAAGTGATACATGACTGCACTCAGGGGGACCCTGAGGACGCATCTGAACTTACGGCTTTTGGACTTCAAAACTCTTCAGACGACCAATTTCTCCTGTGTAAACTTTGTTCATGTTGACATCAGTGTGCACCTTCAGCTCGTACTGCCGAATGCTGCATGGCAGAAAAACAGGAGTCTAAATATCAGCTCATCATACACACAGAAAGAAACAAACTCACTACCAAGTGTGAGAAAAGTACAACTCAGGAGAAGAGCAATGGAAAAATGAAATGAACATATTATAAAAACAATTTGACCATGAATGCACCTCGACTCATCTCCTGACGCCTCCACACCAAAGTGCTCACAGACTGCCGGCCAGAACTGTTCTCTCCATGAGACAAAATCCTCCTCAAGGCTGAAACCAAGAAACACAACAAGAAGTTTAATCGGAAATGTGCTGACCAGGCTTTTACTGGAAAAAATGTCTCGTTTTCAGCACATTATTCAAGTAATAATTTTCAGCTTTGGATGGATGAACGGTACCCAAAAAGACAGAAAATGTGCAGCAGGTTTCTTGATAGAGATTATAGTTCAGAAAAGAGGCAAATACAAAATCATTCCCAGTTTTTTTTTTTAATATTTCAGCCTCCACAAATTAAAGTTAATTGAAGAATCTCTTTTTCAAGGGAGTCCTCATTTTCCAGAACTTGATCTGCTAATCAGAATAACTTTAAAAATGTTTCAATGCTGTTTTAGTGAGGTCACCCACCAGACAATACTCCCCCAAACTATCTTCGTTTTTGAAGAAGTGAAAATCATATTGTGTCTCTGAAAGTTGAAACATCCTTTAATCAGAATTATTTGTTATGACTTTGTGATAAATGTGTTCCTCACTGTGTGTAACTCACTGCCTGATACTATCTGTTGGGGTAAAAATAAAGAAACCTTTTTCATTTTTATTTTTAAAATGTTGAATTTTAGTTATTTTCATGAACGAGTATAAAAAAAATTATGAAAAATCAAAAGATTTCCCTCAGCCTGAACAATAAATGCTGGTTTCTGATCAGTAATGGCAACTGACATGATTAAAAAGTAATATACTGACTGTACACAAACCACTCTGGGAGATTAACCAGAATACTCACTTGCCATCATCATCACCCAGACCAAGATCAAAGATGCGTTTGGCTCCCAGTTCTTCCAGCCTTTTGTCTACATATTTTCCCATCGCGTTGTAGTGTTCATAGGTCTTATTGCCCAAAGCAAATACCTGCAGACAGACGGTAAGAGATATTGGAGGATCAGCACATAGTTCTGGCATTTAAGAGCAAATAATCACTCTAATTTAGAAATTCATAAGCTGTTTTTTAAGTTGTCAATCAAGTGAAAATGCTCTTGATATCATTAAACAAAAGTGATGCTAAAAAAAAACTCAGTAGGTTATATTTCTAATGAAAAAAATTAAAAAAATTCCCTGAATGTTAACATTTTAATTTACTTTGATCTCAACACTAAAATTTTAATAAAATAATGTTTTAAGCATGATTTAACTACACTTATTATGTGACTTACCATATTTTATCTAGTGTGAATGATGGAAAAAAGATCCATATAAATTGTACCCTTACTGACTCAAAGGACACACAACTCTGGAGCCTTTTCCAACAAATTGGTTTCAGTGTTTATCTGGTGCTTACTAATCACCAGTTCTTTGTGTTTTTAACCAAAAGAAACTCTGTTGCTACCACCAAAAACCAGCACTATCCTCGCATTAACGTTTTACTGGGCCAGAGGGGGACAAAAATACAAAATAACACAAAAAAATTGATTTCATGAGGACTTAAAGGTGATAAAACAATAAAATGTCAGATTAGTTACACAAGCTGATGATTTTCTGCTGATTTCTGACTCACTTCTTCAACACAGCTTGTCTCTTGATATAATCAGCTGATCAGAAATCAGCTGATTGGGACTATGAAGCATACGCAATCAGCACTGCTGGTTCTTTAAAACAGCAGTAATGAATGAAGACAGTGATGTTACAGAATTGGTTTGGAGGGATTCTGGGAAAACTAATATTTATGAGGTAAAATTGCCTCCATACACTACAATTTTTCTGAAAAATTGTAGTGTATGAATAAAACATGGGGAAGATTAAACAATATATGAATAAGACGTTCATAGTGATTTAATAACATGGCTCTAACTTGGCTCTGGTGGTGGAAAAGTAAGCCGGTTCTTTCAGAGAACAAGTTCAGAACTGGTTCTTGCACCACAACCTTTTTGGTAGTTATTCAATTTCCCTCTGGGATCAACAAAATATTTTTGAATTGAATTTGAATTGAATTAGAAAGCCCTCAGTGATTCTGATGGTAATAGATGCAAAATTTGCAAAGGAACTTACAAAACGTTGAACTACCACCATTTGCTACAACTACACCAACATTTCAACCTTAAAGGAAAAATTTTAAAAACCTTAGGTCATTTTTCTTCCACTCGATATCTATGCACTACTTTATGTTGGTCTGTCACATAAAATATATAGAAATTTGTGGCTGTATGGACTAGGGTATAAAGACTTTTTCATACCACTAAACATATCTAAATAATTAGCAAACTATTAAATATTATGTACTTTACTGTACCACAGCTATGACATTAATCACTAATAATCTCCTCTGCAGAACATGGAGATAAATGTTTTTTTGTTTAAATAAAGTAAAACCAAACAGGCTGCATCCTAGCCACAAGTCCTGTTGCAGTTCGTAACGTGAGTGAGACAAAAAAAATACAAGCAGTTGAATAAGATGTAAGCACAGCTTCTTGTCCTCATATGAAAACATCAGGAGCATTTTGTTGTTAAATGCTGGCAACCTCTGACACCCACCGTTCGAAGGAAAAGACGGCACGAAGAAATACGGCAGGAGGTATCACAACAATGGACGTTGGTTGTTTTGTTTGTACATCATAAGGCTCCCCAACCAAAGATTAATAAATTAATACAAATATTAAAAGAGTTCCTGACGAAACATAGAAGGACGAACAAAAAAGTCTGACAGCGTTTGCGCCTTTATCTTGTTCCAATTACAGGCATAGCTTATTTAAAAAAAAAAACAACCACTAATGATAAAGACTCACAGTGAAGTTCAGGCCAGAGAGATCTTCATCATCATTCTCCTGCAGCCAGTCATAAAAGTCCTGGGCGTTATCAGTGGGATCTCCTTCTCCGTATGTCGCCATGCAGAATATAGCAAGAGAGTTCTCAATCTCAGCCAGGCGGGCCAGTTCCCCCTGAAACGATGTGAAGCGCAGACATTAACCTCAGCACATACAAAAAAGACTGATCAATTCTGTTCATCTGGAAAAGAACTGTGAGAAAGTGAGTTTATGAATTTTAATGTCTCATGACTAGCTTTAAAAATTTAGCACGTCATTTTATGTGACTGCAGTGTGAGAGGATTCTCTGATGCAGGTTACCATGCTGTATTCCTCCGGATCGGCAGCCATTCCTTTCATGCCGTAGCGCTGAGCATCTTTGGCGAGCCTGTTGGCAAACTCCTCAGCTGTCCCCGTCTGAGAGCCGTAGAAAACTATGATGTTCTTTCCCTGAGCGCAAATCGACAAAAACATGTTTACATTTTGCACATGGAAGGGCCGAATCTTCACTTCAAATCACTGCATATATCCCGTCTGGTTGCTAGGCAAAAAGGAAATATTTACATGTGCTTTAATGTAGCAATGACAACTAAAGTCTACAACCCTCATGGTATCCAAGCCATTTGTTGCTAAACCACAGGATTCAAAACCAGCCTCATTACTTATAGTTCTGGCTTGGGAACAGAGGACCGCAGGAGTCCCAGCAGGAGTTTTGAAATCTGAAGCTACATGTGTTAGCAAAACAAAAATATGAAGTCACTCACAGTTTTCTTCATTTTCTCGATGAAACTCGTCTCCCGGGTGGTGGGTGTTCTGGAAAAGACAGGAGTTTTGACTTTGACTGCCAGAACATTTAAAAGAGGTGCAGTTAATTGTACATTTTCTTAAACACCTGAGCAGCTACAACTGCTGCGCACAAACATGTAGGAATGACCTTTCAGATTTATTGAATGATCAGTCTAAGTGACAGTAAACCTCATTTCCGTGTTCTGACCTGTGTGTTGATTCTCAGAGATTTGACCTTTTTACAGGCTAAACCCAGTTCTTCTGGGGAACAATTAGGCCTGTGAAGTTCAGTGAAAATCAATGAGAAACATTTACTGTGTGACAGATAAGGATTTATCTAGAAAAAACAGGTGGGAGAGTAATTACTAGTTAGATAGTACAGTGTTACTGTGCTGGTTCAGCTGCTTAGCCATGTTCTAGATAAGCATTCAGTACTGAAGAGGAAGTGATCTAATCTCAATAGGGCATATGTCATGATAATTTAGACATCTACACTTGTCCAAAAATAATCAGTGCATTGATACAGATCAAAACAGCGTGTCCTTACTGGCAGATGGTTGGTAAGGAGGATCTTAGGAAGCTAAACCTATTAAAATCTGGAAGAAAAAAAAGGCAACGCCATGACAATGAGCATCAAAGAGCAGAGCCGACACCTGCGGATCACCTCCATTGATAAAAAATTCCAAAAAAAGTGACTTTCAGGCTCACAAAAAACACACGCATTTTGTGATTTTTACAAAAAAAGTGCAGGACAAGATTGTTGTGCTGTCATTGCACCTTGAAGTACAATAAATTTGAAAATGGAACGTTTTAAAAAGGACAAAAGCTGCATGCAATTCAAACAGGGGTCAGCCACTCCAGTCCTCGAGTGCCAATGTCCCACGACGTTTGAACACATCCCTGCTCCAAACACCAGAATCAAATGAGCAGCTGAAGAACGTGTCTTTGAGAAGTTGCCAACATGCCAAGGAGGTAATTCAGTCTTTTGATTCGGGTGTGTTGGAGCAAGGATACATCCAAACTCGACTGCTGATTAATGTCATTTTAGCAATCGATTATTCTATCAATTATCGATTGTTCAGACAAAACAAATTGTCACATTCTTCACATTTTCCATTTGACCACTTAAGCCTATTATGCACAATATTTAAAATACACAAAGGATGCAAATAAACCATTCAAATTCCTCTTAAGATAAAAAAAAAATAAACATTGTATCGCCTAAAACATAAGAGCATCATTCCCTGAGAGTACATTTGATCATTTTTAGCAGAGGATGATTCTGCAGCTAAATTAAAACACAAACATGTGAAAAGCTCAACTTCTTTTGTTCAACTTGACATCAATACAATTTAAGAATAATCTGTTGATTAATTTCCAATTAATCAATTAATAAAATGTGCCCGATAGGAGGATTTTACAGAATTTGTACTGGGTTAAAACAAAACTGCGGCACCATTGGAGTTCTTGGTAAAAACATATTTGCAAACAAAGAATGTTCTTTGTCATAAATGTAAAATTCATCTTTTTTCCCCAAACAGTTTTGGCTTAATCATTTCTCCAAGGGTGCCGTTTTTTTAGTAAATCACTTTTTCCTTTTTTTGGAATCTCCAGGTAACAATTATTCGATCGCTAAATTAGTTTCTCGATTATTCCATTAACTAATTAATTCAATTAATTGTTTCAGTCCTTCATCAAAAATGCACCCGATTCATCAAAATCATGTTTTTAAAGTTATAAAATAAATTGACTATTTTCACTGTCTTGAAAGTTATGTTTCTCTGCTGTTGCGGTTTATGTCCACCTTAATTACACAGTCTTTAACAAGAAAAAGCAAAAAAACACAAATGCTGAATAAGATTAATTAAATCATTTCCATCATGGTTTACTGTCAAAGTTTCCACCTGACAGGAAGTTGTTTCTGTTAACAGATGGACAGAGAAACAGAGGGATGACATGTAATGACAGCTTTTTTTGTTTCTATATACAGGAATACTGAACTCAAACTCTGTAAGCTCATCAATCCCTCCAAAAAGAAAACAAAGACCATTAATGAATGACTTCTCCTCCTACTGGTTATGTTGGGATTTTCACTTTTGTTGTTTGAACTGCTTTTTAATGTTGGTGCTACGATGTGATTGTGTTTTAAAATATGATTGAACACAAGTATTTCATGCTGTTGAGAAGAAATTGTGCATCCTGTGTAAGCAAAACCCAGAACAGTGGGATTTCTCTCATTTTGGCAGTGAGAAACTTTAAGCTGGAATTGTTTTATGAATAAAATAAAATCATGATGGAAATGTGGAAATAACCAGAGCGGGAAATGATTAAACCTGAGAACACTTAATTATGAGTTGATTCAATTATGTTTGCAGTTGAACAGATTTAATCTCCATCTCTTATGCAACTTCTCTGAAACCCGGTATGCTTTCTAGAACGCAGTCTTATAAAGTTAAACTGCATGCTTAGTGTAGCGTTTCCATTAAATTCAAGTTTACGAGATGGAATTCATCTCGACAGAAGAAATTCAAATCAGCTGAACAATCCCTCAAAGATGGTTTGAGGCGGTAAAATAAAAACTTTACTGACCTCTCAGCAGCATCTCTCCTGTCCTCTGGCAGTGAGAAGACACAGCCCATGACATGCAGACCTGTAGCTACACACTTGAACTAGCAATGCTTTGTAGGCCAAGCCAACAGCCACAATGTTCAAAGTCCCCCCCCCAAAAAAAACACTCCAAAAGCATAAGATGGAAAAGTGAGGCAAGCGGATGGATACAGCGAGGGTCTGAAGCTCAGCCCTCGCTGATTGTCCAGCTCAATCTGAACTCTTCCTCTTCCTGCGCTGCTCTCTGAAACCAGCGAGCACGACCCAGAGAGCACGACCGCCCGCGACCGCCGTCAGCCTCTGCCCACCGCCGGGAAACACAATGGTGGGAAACTGACTTCCCCGTAAAACGCAGCCGAGCTGCAGAGCCACAGTTTCTGACTCACGCGAAACACACACTGAAATGATCAGGAGCTGGAAATGCCTTCCTCCTCATCCCCACCCCTTTCCCTCAGCGCTCTGAAAGGTGTTGGGAAGGAAAACGTCCACAAAATCCATTCTGAAAATTTGACTGGTTATCAGAGAAACTCTGACCAGTGAGGAGGGAAAGAGCCTTGTGTTTCTGTTCTTTTTCCTTTTCTTTTTTCTCTCCCCTGCCCCCACCTCATTGGAGGAGAGAGGGGAATGTCATTGCTATGGCAACCTTGTTTATCATAAAAGGATTGCATTTGTGACATGGTCCAATAGCAGCGCAGCTCCGACCAGACGCAGACAGGAAAGAGGAGGAAAAACGTGGCTCTGGGGAAAGAAGAGTGAAAAATCTAAGGCAAGGAGAAGAAAGGGCCGCTTGTGTTCTGCCTCAACTTTCCACTTTTGGACAAAAGGACATGGCTTGTTCTCCAGAGAACTTCCAAAACGGGTTCAGGGATGAGGAAAAAAAAAACAAAACAAAAAAACCCCCCACAGGAAACAGATGAAAGACTACACCCCCTTTGTAAGAGTTAGATAATCACTGGCCCTTTAAGAGGAGGGCAGTCCAACGCCCTGCTTGTCTTGATATTCGTTCCCTTCCTGCATCCGTTCTCTCCAGGGACTCGTTCAGACAGGTCAAACAACTTAACTCTGGATAGAAAGGTTTCTAAACTCCAAGAAATATCAAGCTTTAAAAAGAATAATTGTGGAAACAAAGGAGTCTCAGCACTTCACACTTGTTTCCTTCACAACGGTCTCTTACAAATTGTTATTTTTCCTTCCAAAACCACAGCAAGGAAAACGTGCATTTAACAGCTTAACATTCTGGTTTTGTAAAACCAAACACTGGAACAACATTTTTACCTGGATTAAGAAGCAAATTTGCTATTTGCTTCTTAACCACCGCTAGCTTTTCTAACAACTATGAACTTTACCAATCACTTTCCAAAATGATAACATGTAAGCCAGATGGAGAGTATTGAGCCTTGTCAACTGTCGCTTTATTCATTTTCCACTCTTAGTTTGAGATTGAGATGCGTACCTTTTCTCGGCAGTCGAGAAGACCTGCCTTCCTTGGTTTGACGGGATTCATGGAATGAGGAAAAATGTCCAAAATGTTATATCTATCCATCTAGATATAGAAGATCTGGTCAGATGTTTGAAATACCTTCATTGACTTGTAGCGATATGGAGGAGCAGCAGCTCCACTCTGAGCTCTAAACTTTAAAGCTGAGTCCAGTGGTCCAGTGAAATAAATCCAGTTCAACCACTGATAACCAGGATTAATTAGATCTTGTCAAATCCTGAGCTTTATTTCTTTCCTCAGCTCTTTGTCTATATTAAGCAGAGAGAAGCAGCTGTCACATAAAAACTCTTCTATCTGCATTTCAGTCTCCTCCTTTCCTTCCATCCCTCATGAATAAATAATATCTACTCAGCTACATGTCTTTCCCTGTAAAAAGTCAAAGTCCTACAAACTGAAATAGTGCGAGAAAAACTAGACTTCAAATAGGTTTCTTCACTACACCAAGTGCTAACAGCACAGCACAAAATAATCATTTAGACAATCATATTTTAAAATTGAACGTGCAATTTTAGGTACCACATGCTAACATTTTCTGAAAACTGAAGCCTAAATAGAGACAAGACACACAACTGTAAACGCAGCAGAATCGTCAGCAGCATGCTTATTTTTTCTACTACAATAAGCATGAAGCAAAGTTTCACAAATTCATTCAGTGAAGTATTGCTGGTGCGATTTATACTGAATGATGGTCGACTTCCCAAACGAACCTCTTGACATTTTCAAATGCAAAGTAAAAATTAGAGGTTTATTGTTTATACTTAGATCGTGCCAAACACCAGAGCTGAGGATTTTTTTATTTTAACCTGCAACCCTTTGCATAGCAATACCAGGAATGCAGCAGCTGCTGGCTTTGTAGAGGGTTTTTTTTCTTTTCAAAGAAACAAACAAAAAAAAAATCATTCAGTGTAAGAGGAGTGTCCAAAAAAAATGTGGCCAGTGCAGCGAGAGTTCAACGTAATAAAGCCAAGCCTCTTTTACTCCTTATTAAGTGATAAAGGAGGGAACAACTGGAGGGAATAGAGGAGGACCCACGGGCTTGGACAAGAGAGAAAACATCAAGCAAATCAGGTGAGTTTGTCTCAAAAAAGCCTGAAAGCAAATGAGGAGGCGGAGAGAAGCAAGGGTCACAGCTGGTGAAACATTTACCTAAAGCGTCAAGCTGTGCACGCTCACACACATGCTTCTATGCTTTACAGTGCCAGCTTGAACAAAACACCCTTTGCACACAGTTTTGTTGGGATTGCCCTTAGAAGTGGGCTGACCTAAAAGATACAGCCACTTGCATCAAATGTGTCAAACAGACCTTGGGTTGTTGCTCACTATTTACAGTCTACTCCACTTCTACAATAGTTGTAATGAAATTTAACTGAAATAAAATTTTTGTAAAGTGCTTCAGGACGACACTTGTTGTGAATTGCAGCAATATAAATAACCTGAATTGAATTTAATGTTTATCAAACCCAGAATGAAGTCTTAATGATCTTTACAATCCAAACACCTTCTGCTTTCCCAGCATTTCTGTTCAATTATAAAAGTTGTTATTAACTGTACTCCAGTTAACGCTGCAGAATGGAACGGTTTTTAAAATCAAATATGGCTTTTACATATTTCTTAAAACTGTCACAATGTTGAGACACTATAATTTCAGACAGATAATCTGTGAAAAAGAAAACAAGCTCATGTGCTTCGTCACCGTCAAACATGTCTTTTTTTATAAGATACCGTCTACAACTTTAACGAAACGCCGTTTTAAAACTTTAAACTTCAGTTCATGAACTATACTTTGAAACTCACGTTTCAATGACATCAAAAAAACCTATAGTTTTAATTTTACATCATAGAAGCTGCATGGTTTCCCCCTAAAAGACAAAACAAAAATACCCCAATGTGGGAATCATGGTTATCACAAGCCTCTTTTCACAGTTTGTTAATAGTGAAGTCAAACTCTCAAAAGTAAGGATGGAAAAGTGTGGCCTTCCACCTATGACCTGGTGGCCTCCCAGGCCATAAATAAAGCCTGGTGGGCCACCAGGCTTTATTTATGGCCCCACCAGGCTACGTATTGCTTATTTAAATTTTTTTTTTTAATGTTTGCATTTTTAAGACTTTATAGTTGGTGTTAAGATATCAATCTTCCAATCTTCGGATAACAAATAAATATCAAGTAATATTTAAAAATTTTCATGTCAACTGTAAACATTCTTTAACTCATAAACATGGCGGGCCGCTGGATGAATGACTGCCCTAACACCCAACCATCAGGCTTAGCAAGTTTTCTGGGGAATCCTTGAGCTGCATATAAAATGTCAATCACGTGATGAAAATTTTTGTCACTACCTTGAATTAAGAAGAACAGAAAAATAAATGCACAAACTCACGGGGTATCAAGCTTCTTAAACTCGGGGATGGGCTCAGGCTGCTTGCGGGACATGAACCAATAAATGACAAGGCCCACAATCAGAGAGAAGAGGAAGAGGTCCAGGTTGCTGAAGAGAGGCTCCTCTTCGCCTGCGGTGCTGGTGGTGGTCTCTGGGTCCATGTCGGCCATGTTGGCGCTCAGCGCTACAATACGAAAGACAGGGACAATATTTTCACTAAATGAAAGAATACTGAATGCATGTAAAACATTTAATTCCTCTGTAATATATTTTTATCTGACTATTGTGCAAGAATACATTTCAAAAGTCTAAAATAATTATTTTAAAAGCTACACATGTCTCGAAATTAAATAATTTGTGAATGAAATCCGTTTGTTCAGCTTCACAGCTCAACATCCTTGGGGATTCAGGAAATTCCTGAAGGGAACATGATTGCCAACATATGTCGTAAAACACAATGAATGCTTTTATGCATGAACTACTGGATAATGTGCCTTACATTTGGCTCTGCACAACCTAACATTGTAGCCCAGTGTCCTGGATGAGCAAAGAATCTCATGTCGTGCACCAACACCTTTCACACTGAACAGGAGAGAACATCGTGTTCTTTCAGTTTGGGACGGGAAAACAATGAGTACAGGTTTTTTTTTTTTTTTCAAACCCCCATATTTGGCTTGATTACGACTCCAAAAAGTGACACAGCAAAAACAAAAAAGAGAAACATGTTAGACAAAGTGCTGACTCTGCACATGAGCAGACTGCTGCTGATTCACTGAAACATTAAGTGAGTCAGTTTATGAGCCGGCTGCTGTTCATTTTAGTAAGAGCAAAAGTCACAGTGAGCTTAGGTTGCGCAATGAGGTCTGGTTTGGACAAAAGACATCTCCTTCCTGCAATTTCTGTGCAGTCATATGAACTGTCCTATGGAGATAGTCGCCTCAGAAAAAATAAAAAATCTGGATAATATTTTAGCTATTATCTTATTAGCAGCTCGAGCAGAACAGCATATTGACTTTCATATTGATATTTAATAAACAGCAACCCTTCTCAGCAATCTTCAGATTTACATGCGATATATTCTGTCTGTTCTGCAGACCTTCAGAGGAAAAATAGGCAAAACTTCACGTTATTAGTCAGACATACACAAGAAAAGACAGAATCTCACCTTTATCGGAACAATCAGTGGACCAATCTACGCTGCGAGCCAATTCATATCAGTCAGGCACTTAAAACCAGGGAAAACAGAAGGTATATAAAAAGGAAATTGTATTTTCCTACAACATGCCAGAACATATCTGTGATTCATTCAGGGTGTGAGAGAGTTGGCAGACTTTTACTCACAAAGTTAAGGTAAGGATATAGATTTTTTAGGATTACACACAGAGTGTTGTTTTAGTAATGCTAGCAATGCCAATAAGTAATACAAGATGTTAAGCTTCATAATTATTGTCCATTTAAAAAAGAAAAAGAAAAACTAAGACTAGTTGTTATACATCAATGACTCTCTCATATAAGTGGTATAACATAAGCACTCATCTAAAGAGAAATAATTAGTGATTAGTCACAATAAACATGGTAGCAAAAAAAAAATTAATACTGTCCTTACAATCCATCTTACAACTTTTTAAAGGGAACTCAGATTGTTTAAAAAATTCAGAAATTGGTTTCCAACTTCTGAATTTATATAGCCAAAAAGTATAGCTCACTGTGAGGACTTTAAACCAAAACGATGTATGAGATAGAATGAACACCATAACTACAAATAACCAGGGGCCTTGTGCATAATGTGTAGATGCGCACAAAAAATGCGCGGCGTCATATTTTACGCACAAGTCGGCATGTATAAAATTTACTTTGCATCAAAGTTTTAGGTAAATATACGCACACTTTTTTGATGGCAAACCTTTTCTGTGGACAATATCAAAGTATAAAGAGTCAGAACTCATCTAAATACACTGAAATTAGACTACATTCAATGTTATTTGGACCACGAAGTTTCAAACCCGACATTTTTTCATAATTTTAATATTTTATTGTTTAAATGTAAATTATGAAACTGAACCACATTTATCCTCAGACAATAGCATAACACACATACAAAATAAAGAAAATAAAAATAGAAGTGCAGTCGTATGTAAATAGTACTTTTCCTCAGATTCTGTCTCAAAGATTGGTCTGTGCACAGAAGGGCATGAAATGCATCTATGGGGTAATTTCATTCTGATTGAAAAAGAAAAAAAACGGGTTGGATCAGCAGATTAACTCCAGACAGGTTTGGTTATTTTTAAGGTGATCAAGGTGTGTATTATTCAGGTATTCAAGTAGCTGCACGAAGGTGAGCCGCATAAATGTGGGACGCTTTGGCTGTGTTGGAGAACATCGCCAATGGAAGGATTCAGAGGGAGCGATTGATCAGAGATCATATTGATCTGCTGGGAAATGTCGATGATGGTTTATGAGTGTTTAGATTGCTCAGCCTGATCATCCTGGAGCTCTGAGCAAAAGAGCCGTGCGGTACCGGCACCGGTCCTGCTGCAGTCATCCTTCAGTCGAGCCACCTGCCGGGTGAATGCACCTTTCTGGTCAGATAGCATCTCTATTTTGTAAATGTACAATTTATGCACATGATTCCACTATTTGGAATAAACACCCGCTATCAGCCTGGCCGAAAGCGCTGCTGTTCACACAGGCATTTACACAATCTCTCTTTCTTTCTTTTATTAATTTATCTTCTTTAAAACGTATTAATTTTATTTCTGTGAGGTGACCTTATGTGTCCTGAAAGCACCTTTTAAATGAAATATATAGTTGCTATTATTATTATAAATACTTATTCTGCTACAAACAAGGACGTTGCCATAGTTATTGCGGTGGCTGACTTCCGGGTATTTAAACTAATCTACATATGTATTTATGGGTGTTGACAGGACTACCTCAAGTTCCGCAAATTGTGACGTACGAAGGAAAGATACGCAACCACGTGCGTACGCGCGGCTTTGTGCGTACAAATTTTTATTGATTGATTGATTGATTGATTGTGCGTCGGGCATTTTTCTAAAACATTTTCCGTACGCCAAGTTTTAGTGTGAAAACTGCGCACTCAGTTCAGTCATCTCCCCCAGCTGGATTAATTACCGCCCCAATAAAGGCGACCTCGGTGCACCACAGCAACAAACTGCACACCATTAGCTCACTGGTTTCCATTCACCGTATCAGACTGAAATTAGTGAGGGAGGTTCAACCAGAATAAGTCAGACCCATTTCTAATACAACTAATTTATGACCTAATCAGACGAGAGAGAGAGGAAATAAAAAAGTAAACAATATCCTCCCTGATCAAGTCACAACTACATGACCTCTCCTCTGCTGTTGGCTGACACGTTCACCAGACCATGAGGTGGAGAGTTCAGTGATTTGTCACTTACCTCAAATTAAAAAGGTTTCCACAACTTCTGTCAAAGCAATAATAAATATTTACTCATTAGCAGGCGGGGGCGGTATGCAGAGCGCCATCCTGCAGCTATGAATATGAGAAGAAGAAGCAACTTTTGATTTGTCGCCAATTGTGTAATAGTCCGGGTTATGACACCGGTTTCCATCGGCTTTTGTGAGGTTCCACGTGTTTAGAGTTTTTTTTATTATTATTGTTATTATTATTATTTTTAATCTACAGTCACTCTTTTTGTCTTCATTACTGGGAATTTTAAAAACAATCCTATTTTAGTTCTGAAACGAACGGACAAGGATCGGGGTCTGACTAAGTCCTGGACGGCGAAGAGCGGCTGTGAAAACCGCACTGAACGTAAACAAACGCATAAACCGAGCTTTATATCCTGACACATGAGCGAACATTACTCTAGCTCCAACCGTGCAGCGAAGCGGAGCCGCCACGAACTAATCCCCGGTTTGCGTAACACTCCGGTCTGGAGCCAAACGCGTCGCCGAAAAGCTCGAGAGTTTCTCCGCGGTGTGAGCCCGCGGCGAGCCTCGTCCCTCCCGGCGGGCCGCCGCAGAGCGAACCTTGTCCGTAACGGGCCGGAAAATGTGAGCAAAGAGCGAAGCTTACCTGCTGCTCTCCTCTTTGTGTCAGGCTCGGACTGCGCTCAACGCGGAAGGAAACTTTACGCCATGAAGGACCGAACCAACTCCGTCCAATCAGAGGGGGGGAGGACTCGTCCAGTCCCAGTCACTCCATCATCCTCACGTCTTCCCTTTCAGGGAAGTTACAAATCTGCTTGTCATGTTTTAGGGTGGGCTTTTATTTGGGTTATCGTGCAAGTTTTTAAATGCACGAATAATATAATATAATATTTTATTATTTGGGAGCGATCAGCGGTGATCTCTAATTGCATGTTATTAAATACTGTCAAGGTGCAGCAGGCAAAAGGTCATGGTTATGCAACTCAACCAGCTGAACTGAGTTGGAAGGCAGATTAATCAAAAGCGTCCTCCTCCCAAGTTAAACAGTGTTTATGTTCACAATGCCAAGGACGTGAGGCTGACACAACCCTGCTGCCTGATGTGAGGCCTTCAGCCTGCAGCCACATTTGCACTTGTTTTACTAAACCAAAAGGTAACATGCACAGCACAGTATGTGACAACCATGAAAGTAAGCGAGCAAATCAAAAACTGATTTATAAGATCCATCACTGACTAGTGAAAAGTGACGCTGTCTGCAGTGAGATTTTTAACTTTCAGGGGTTTTTTATAGGCGAAATGTTTCTTTCACAAATCTGCCTGTCAGTTCATTCCAGGAAGCCTTGTGGAGCTTTCTAAGTTTCCTTTCCTTTGAACCAAAACCTTCGCTTCAACCATTTGTCAAGAAAACATAACCTTGATGTTTTAAATTGAATTCACTTTCTAATGACACATTGAAATCTTATAAAACCTCCATTTATTTTTACTTTTAAGATAGTTTTTTTTTATGTATTTCATACTGTTGTCCTTTTGACTTAAGTTAATTACAGTGCTAAAATTATAGGGTAATAAATTGTAGGGTAATTTAAAAAAATTACTCTATTAAAAAATAATAACAACCTTTTCATCTTTTAATATAACCGGTAAAAACCGGTTAGGAGGTCAGAGAATTGATATAAATGAATATAGCATGTAAAATAAAGTGTTCCTATAACTGTGGTACAAGAAAAAAATCACACCTTTAAAATTTGTTTAAAAAAATAATTAAAATTTTGTAGGGACTTCTAGCATAATTGAGATTTTGAACTTGAGACGAGAAAACACAGTTCAGGTTTCTTACAGAATCCAAAGCAGGTAAATGTACAGTGAGAATCACTTGCCAACTTTAGCTTCATCAGACAACCAGAGGAGCACTGCAAAACTTTTATGCAGTGCCCACGTTGTGCACACCCCTGGATGTTGTGCACATCCATTTCCATTGATTTGGCATGTAAATAAGCAATATGAAAACATGTTCAGAGTGCAACTAAACACTAACTTAGTAGTCATTAATAAAAGGAGTGCTTTGTATTTAGCAGCATCTCAAAGTACATTTTTGTAAGACTGACAATTATATTCCTGTTTAATCCATTCCTTTATGACGGTTTCTCTCTTTTATTTGCATTTATCCCCACATTGCATGGGAATAAATGTGTGGTTGCCCATCTAACAGTCAAATTCAAGCTTAGATCATACATTTTTTATTAGAGCATAAATAGAAACTGTATGATATGATGCAATAACCATCACGCCTCTGACCTTTGTCAAAGTTCCTCAGTACAACTCATTCTGCTCTTTAGATCAATAATTATGTCAACTAATTACATTTTGACATGGAGAACTAAGATGTTTCTTCTTTATAATACACAAGTCTGGGGTTAAAGATGGCGACCAAAACATAAGACTATGTAAAAAAAAAAAAAAAAGCAGTCAGTGACTGGGAAGTGGATCTCTACCCTCTACTTATACTTCTACCACTTGATTTTATTTTCATCCTACCTGACATTGATATTTCATCTCATTACAGGGCAGCACCCCTCTCAGTTTGAAGGGCTGCACCTTCAGGCACCTAATTGTTTGTGTGTTGTTCTTGGGTGAGCTGCACTAAAATGTGAATTTCCCTCTGGGATCAATAAAGTAATTTCTTTTAGTGAAACATGGTGGAGGCGGTGTGATCCTGTGGGGCTGCTTGTTGCTACAGGATCTGATAAACCTGCTTTAATTGACGGAACTGCTTACCCTCTACCGTAAAATCATGAAAAGATAATAGCTTCTCAAAATAATGAAAATCAGATTTTGTATTTAGTCAGTTTGTTGTTGTCTTAAAGTTTACAATTTAACAGAAGAAATCTGACAGCGGGCTTAAAAGACTCACATAAAGATGTTTTGGTAAAAACTAAATTATTTATTGAACAGTCATTTCATTCTTGTATTACCATTTTCACACATACATATTCAAGTACTTCCAAATTTTAATGCGACCATAGACATACTTCCAGCTTTGATTTAATAGCATTAACATTTTCTATAGTAAATATGAAATCATATGGTTTTTTTTTTATTATATTCTTGGATGTGACAGGAAGCGCAGTCAGAATTAGCCTTCTTTTTCGTGAGACAGCATTTCATTCCATGTATATTTTTATCCGTCACATGCTCTTTGGTTTCTGATTCCTGCTTTTCAACTTGTGACGAACAACTGCGAGGGTAGTGAAGAAATTCCCCATGAACAGAATGAGGAAGCAGACACCACACACCCGGACCTGACATGACAAGAATCAATAAAAAAGTAGTGAATATTAATATTATAATATTGCTCTATAATGCAGAAGATGATGGTAGGAAAATGTCATGCAACTCTGAATTTTTATTGACCATTTGTGTTTAGATTTTATTTAAGGGGTAACAGTTTTATACATTCATTATAGTCTGAGGGTGTGAATGATGAGCACATGAAGGATGAATTGGTTGCGAAAGAGTGACACAGCAACATTTAGCAGGACGACAGTGATGCAGCAATATCTGGTGACTGAGTAGACTGACCTGCCATTCCCTGCAGTCTGGGAGCTGAGCCATTCTGAACAAAGACACGCTGTTGAAGAGCTGCCAGAACTGAAGACAAAGCAAAAAGATTAAGCTTTCAAGGGAAACAGGAGAAGCACGCATTTTAGTGGATTTCCAGTGTAAATTTCCGAGTTACCCTTAAGGATTTCTTGTGATCTTACTTTTTTGTTACACTTAAATATTTCAGATCATTATTCAAATGTTAATGTTAGATAATAATAAAACAACTCATCACAATAAAAAATTTAAAATTCAGTTTCCAAATGAAGGTTCAAATTTTTTTTTCAAACACGGTAACAGCAAAAAACAAACAAACAAAAATTAAACAATTGTCCAAGATATATTTGCTCCTGCAATAAATTAAACCTGGTTTAAAAACAGGTTTTTGTATTTTACCGTATTACCACGCTGATATTAAATCTTTGATGATCCGAAATATGAGCTAGGATAAAAACATAAAGATGTAAATAAATAAAAAAACAGAAGCAGTCTATTCAACAGCACTAATTGCTGCATTGTGTCAAGGAAAATTATTATCACCCACATTAAACTCTCGCCCAGATTCTCAAAATCAACTAACTTTTAAGCATTGATTCTATGACACTAGCACTTTTCACAATTCAAACAAGGACATATCACAATTACCATTTGTTGCCAACCTTGCACAAACTGGAAACATTTCGGGTTCACAGATTCTACTCACATGACCAAAAAACAGGAAGGGTAAGAGAAACGTTAGCCCTTTCCACATCCAGGACTGGAATCCCTCTTCGAAGAGAAGAAATGTAAACAATTTAAGATGTTTGTTTTTTGTTCCCATAAGTACACTTTCATTTTATACATTTACAACCATGTGCTGCATTGTGGTTATCTGTGTTAATTTGCATTTTGTGTCCTTGATGTGTTTGCATCTCACCAACAGTCAGATCCATGTTGTGTCTTTCTCCCAGCGTGCGAAGTCTGTACAGACATCCACTCTGATAGTAGTACTGCAGACACTGGACGAAATCTATAGGAGGGTCCATGACAAAAACAAACTGTGAGCATGTGAGAAATCAGAACTATGTGATTCTTCTGTATAAACTTTGAACGTACTTTGATACAAGGAATAGGCAAGAAATTGTCCCCTGAATGTGTGGTAAAGGATCCCGTCTGGCCTGGAGACGTAAAAGTTGAGAAATGTGAGGTTTGATGAGAACAAATTTAGTTTGAGAAATTTTTTTTGAAGGTTTTGTTTTTAAGCTGTACTTACCATGTCAGCATCACACCGGACAAAAAGGCTGAAATGTAGTGATGAAAAACCCACCATCCTTTGATCCTGATTCCAGATACATCTCATTCAGTTTTGAGTTTCAAGTTAAGTCAAAAATGCATGAACACATCTTCACCAGTAGTGCCAATAACTATGGAGAATTGGGACCAACCTGGATCCATTTGTGATGAGGACGCTTTCTCTGATTGTTAATGTGCCGTAAAACCAAACCAGCAGGAAGTTGAAGATTGCGTCCAGAAATCTGAAGCAAAAGATTCAAACAAGATTATGCTTGAACATAAAATATGAATATACTGAAAATGGGTGATTTCACATTTAACACTAATCTGATGATGTTTGCTTCACCTGTAGCTCACGAAGAAAAAACATATGAAAGAGAGCAGCAGTAAGATCACTGTAAGGTACAGCTTGAACTTCTCATATTCATCCTTGTAGGCAAATCTGGGAATGAGGTGTTTACACAACATTATATAACTTTATACGTAGCGCAACAGAATAAATTAAAAACTTTATTATCTGATTAAGAAAAATAAAAAAGAAAAGAATTTTCACAAGAAGAAATCAGAAAAGAAATATGTTGCATCTAACAAAGAAATCTGAACTCCGATGCTTACTTTGACTGCTTGCTCAGAAGAGTCACATTCACATTTCCAAGAACCAGACTCAGGTATAACCTGCGATTTGAAACCAAGCCATAGAGTATTTGTTTAATTTTTGAAACTCATGTTACAGTCAATGTTCACAGTTTTTAGCTGAAAATATATCAAAATTCATGTCATCACCCATTTTTTTGGGGAAGGAAAGCATCCATTTCAGAGAAAGCATGTTCTTGGGTCCTGACTTTCTCTTTTATGTTACCTAAAGTCTTTGCATCTTCTGCTGATGATCCCTTTGTGCACCTGATACATACAGAAGAGTAAATATTATCATTATCAGCTGCGTTTATCCCTCTAAGATATCTTCATGACCCTACCTCTTCTGTCTACCTTCACATGCATGCAAATTTCAGGGTGTGTGGATAGTTACTTATTGACTTGGCTGGACATCTCCTTCAGTCTTTTCCTCTGACGGGCGATAGATGACGAACAGCTGTTCTGGAGTTTGGAGATTTCATCCAGTTTCTGTAAATATTTTTTGTGTGCCTCCTGGGGAAAATGGTAATAGAAAAGGTTTAAACATCTGAATGACTTAACATAAAGAATATGTAAATACGTAAATAAATAAAAAGCGTATGTAATTTGTGGCAAATTAGCTTGGCTGCTAGTTAGTGGATGTTAAAATTCATCCCGAAAAGCTGAATGTTATGGATTTTGCAGAATCGGACAAAATATTTCTTACCTGAAGAGTCTGGAAATCTTGCTCCAGAGATTTCCATTCCTCCTGAATTTCTATCAGTGATCGAGGCATTTTGTTTCCCTAAGATTAAACCAAGACCCAGCTGAAAAATAAGCTGTACCGGCTAATTGTTTATGCACTATGAAATGTCTAAAGTGACTCTGCTATCACCTTGGTGTGAATCACTTCTCCATCAACTCTGTGTTACATAAGCTGGACTTTGACTTGTAACTATCAGTCACTCAATCTGATTGTCATTATTGCAGACTCTTGTATATAATGCGAGGTCAGAAGTATTACCTTTGCTTTGGTTCAACCTTCAAGTTAGACATTGCTCTCATCACATCTACAACCTTAACACAGTTTGTTGGAGACACAACTGCACATTAGCAACATCTGGTGGACTGGGAGAATCTCAATTCTGCAACTGAGGCTAAAGGTTAAAATGTTGACGGCCCAGAGTTCATTTATTATATTAATAGCCATATTAAATTCAGGCTTTTAATTCTTAAGTATTTTTAAGTGTTTAGACTTATTGGAAGTAGTTTTGTATTCAAGAAGGAGAAAATTACTTTTTGTGCTTAAGTACATTTCAAAACTTGTACTTTTTAATTTTTCTTTAGTAAAACAGTTCAACCTCGGGACGCCATATTGGGGGGTGAAAGTTATGACAATTCTAAGGGCCCCTGACGACCAGAGGGCCCTCCACAATTTATTTATTTATTTATTTTTGGCTCATGGAAATAAAAGAAAAATGGCGCCCTGCCTATTACAAAATTAATCATATTGTATTTTTGAAGATTGTTTTCAGCAGTAAAAATTTTATGTTCTCACTCCCAGAACAAAAAACACGTTCATATTTGCCCAGAACCCCCCTGGATCCGCATGAAATGGTTCGTTCCTGTGTGGAGTTTAACCGTGACGGTGTTCAGCAGCAGACAGTAGAAGATACGAACTACTGTGACAGTTACTATGCTGCTAAGAAAAATAATAAAATCAGGTTTTCATAAATAAATAAATTAGTGAGAGGGAGATAGCGAAAAAGGCAAGAGTGTCAGTTTACAACCCAGTTTTTCTCATAGGTGGGTAGACTGAGATTATCAAACCTTTGGCATAGTTAGCTTAGCTACAGACTGCTGTCTGCCTCCAGTTCACTAACAGTTTATGTGTATTTTGCTCGTTGCTTTTGACTGCTGCTCGTGGGGAGAGACGTTTCAGTAAGATAAAGCTAATAGAAAAAAATAAGCAAATTACTGGCACACTGTATGTGTGCTGTTGGATGTTAAATTCATGAGCAGTAAATATTGTGCTAGTATCAGTATTGGACCAAAGAAAGGAAGGCAAGCGTTTAAAATTGCGATGCTTTTGATGGACCCAACATTTGTAAAAGCAGCTGCGTGGAGGGTGGTGGGGCAGTTACATTTTTTGTCAGGGGGCCCCAAGATTCACCTGTACTTTTGTCTTTACTGGAATATTTCTTCACTTCTACTTGAGCAGAGAACTTTTGACTCAAGAGTGGAGAGGATGGAGCAGCAAGGTGGTGCTGCTCTTTATGTTAGAGCAACTAACATAAACACGCAATCACACTGGCTTGTGGTTGAAGAACAGGATGGCATCCCACAGCAGCGTGTGACTAAACTGTGTGGCCAGCATCCAGCAGGGTGAGCTTGCTGTCTCTCCCAGCATGAGAAGGAGGAGTCAGGCTAATTGTTTCTGCACTGTTCTCCCTGTTTAAACTGTCAATATAACTTGTTTGTTTAGACCTCAGTCATCCAATTGTCCTGTTTCTAGAGTGTGGGTGGACATAAGTGTGCTTTGAGTGACCTTTGCTCTGAGTTGCGCGGTTTCACCTGTAGTTGTGCCTGAACAGCCTGTCCTTTTTTTTAGATTTATTGATCTTCTAAGTGATGTGACTTTATTATTATTTTAAAAACCCATTAATATGGATGTTAGTGCATTAGATAACTATGTACATTTTTGTATGGCACTATAATTTACTGTTTGAAATATATTGCCGTTTTTACCTCTTGAAACAATTAAAATCTTTATAAGCAGCGACAGTTTGATAATTGTTTACTACTAAACATGGCTAACTTGTTGGGCTAAAGAAGACATTGTCAATATACACATGCTACATACAACATAAAACAATGGCATAATGTCTCCACTTCACTTTGCCAGCATGAGGGCAGCAGTAATTCAGTTAACAAGCGAATGAAAAAAAGAAGTACTTCAGGTCTTGTCTGCATTTTGAACTGTCCTGCACTCAGGGGCGCTGTACAGAGGGGAAAGTTATGACAAATCTAAAGGCCCATAACCCCTAGAACTGATACTACTTATCAGAATTGGACCAAAGAAAGCAAGGCAGTTACAAGCCTTTAAAATTGTGATGCATTTGATGGGTCAGATAGACCCATCAAATGCAAGTCTGATTGGTTCCAATTAATTAAATTTGTTTTAACATAAGTGTTTTGTATTGCTGTTAAATTTCTATTTTACTTTTATTCTTGATACTTTCACAGATGTCACAAGTAGAATTAGTAGTTGAGTAACATTCAATAAACTTAGCTGTTATCCAGTTTCCAAGCGTGTGATATGAGAGGACTTGCCTCTCACAATATGGCGGAGGCGCAGACGTGTCGTTTGTGCTACCTGTTTATGACGGAGGCCAGAGCGCAAGAACACGTTGACGGAAGCCTTAGTTTTTAATCTAGCTTTACATATTTGAGAATACCTCGAATTATTATTAATGTTATACACGTTTAAACTGTTCAGTGTGAGATAAAACAGCCATGAGCGTATTTTCTTTGATAACATTACTCATGTCACTCAGCTTTTATTTTTGAAATTTCTTAGCGGAAGTGCTCATTTCGTTGTCTGATTCGCAGAAGCGAAAAGCGCATGCGCGTACCGTTGACAGCCGCCGGTTGGTGTTCCAGTTGTGTTGTAGACTCAGGGCATATGTAGACCAGAGGCCAGCACATCAGTTTACCTCCACAGACCGCTGACCTGCACCCAGCTGAGGAGGTCAGAGAAACGAACCGAGAGGAATCACAGTGATTGATGACGAAGGTAAGAACCCGCCGACGGAGTTTGACCCTATCAACGTTACCATTAGCTCAGTAAAGCTAGTTGGACATCGACATGAGTTCTTGATTTGGTCCATAAGGCTGACTTTATTTTAGGCTTTAAAAAAACAACAACATAGAAATATATATGTCTTTAAGAACAATCCGTGCTCAATTATCTTTATTGCATAAGTCCTAATTATGATGTTGTTTGAATGGCATCACTTAACAAGCGAGCATCTAATTATCGCTGACCAAATATTTCCTCAGATAATTTTCAATAATTAACTGTTTATAATTTTATGAGATTGACTCGATCAGCGCTTGAGTGTACTTTACAGAATACGCATACGAGGTCAAATTTATGTTTTTAATCAGGACAAAAATAGTCAACATCTATGAACTGTTTCCCTGTTTTTTAAATGTAATCTTCCTCTGAAGCCTCTACCCCTTCAACATGCTGTAGTAAATCCCCAGAAGTGGTTCGCATCTCCCTGCTCCTCAGATTGTCCTTCAGTGCTTCCATCTAGTGACAATTTGCTCCTGATAAAGACAGACCGAGTCAGGGTCTGTTGAAACCCCTGGCTGGCTGTTGATGCTAACTGGGAACTGTTTGTTTTGCAGTGGACTGATAGGAGATGTGTGCCGCTATCTACATCGTGTCTACAGTGACGGGGTATGTGCTCACCTCCGCCCTGCTGCTCAAATGTCCAACTCTTCTGCACCGGAGGAAGAGGGAGAGGTTCGTCAGCAAGCACATATCCCATCGTGGAGGTGAGTTCACCCTTCGCTGCCCCTTAATGGGGAAATTCAGGTGTATCAGCAACAAATTGACAAGTGAGTAGAAGCAGGCAGATAACCCAATATAGAAATGAAAAGTAAAAAAAAAAACTGAAGTGGGCTCTATAGTAAGATCAAATGAAAAGAAAAAATGTACAGAAATGCACAAACTGAGTGCACAAACTGTGCCTGAAAGGAAAAAAAAAAACCAGACTGTTTATAATATAATAAAGCTGAAAGCTGTTATGGATTACAGTGGTAATGTTCATATTCAATTTCTGATGTCATTTCTACAAATTTAAATTCATTTTATAAGATTAAAAAAAATACTAAATAACATTCAGGCCTTGTAAAATATTTTATGAGTAAATATCTGTAGTTGTTTTTGCTCACCTTTAATCTGATGCACTCATCAAAATCCTTTGTGACCAGAAGACGCATTCAGAAATCAACTCCTGATCGATATTTGTGTGTGATTTAATCTCAGTGTTGGAGAAATTTTAATGTACAAGCAGCATTGGGAAGTTTGAATACATTTGAAAAGCACTGTAAATTACATTTATTCAGTCCCAACATAAATCTGATTGCAGATCTGTGAAAGGACGCCATCATTAGGCCCTATCCTAAATTAAAATGTGCTCGGGGGTATGATTAATTTTGGGCTTAACTGAAAGTGTCAACAATGGTGCATTCATGAACCCCCAGAATTCCTTGTAGATTATTTTAGCTCTGTAAGACAGAAAAAAACATTACAGCCTTCTTGATGTTTCTGTGTATTGTCTTGTAGGCGCTGGAGAAAACCTGGAGAACACCATGGCAGCTTTCAAACAGTGAGTAGAATCCTCTTTTATGTCCATGTTGGACTCGGGATGTGAGCATTTTTATGTTTACCGAACAGGCGCTCCGTCACAGTGAGGAGTCCTAAGTGTCATTGTTAGGACCAGTTTCCCTGATCTGAACACTTCTATGAACGACTTCACCGCAGTGTGCTCTCTGTGTGGGTTCATGCAGTGCTGTGGATCTCGGCACAGACATGCTGGAGCTGGATTGCCACCTGACGAAGGATGAACAGGTTGTGGTCTCACATGATGGTAACTTGAAGAGGGTTTGTGGCATCAATGCTAATATCAGCGACCTGACATATGCTGTGAGTTGTACTTCTCTATAAACATGCAAAATCTGTTTAGTTTCTGTAGATGCTATGTTTCTCCCCTCCCCCCATAGCTCCCTTAATTGAAGAAACATTTGTCAACATTAAAACATTCTAGTTTTGGTCTGATTTTAAGAAGAACTGGATTAAAACAGTATCTTGTGGTTTTTGTGTGCAGTCTTTTAGATGTGGGCTGGATCATGCGCCTAATCAACTGAGGTGCACACAAAGCCACCTGATTGTCACATGCTGGTTAACATCATGACCCGTGGGTTGATGGGAATTAGTTGATTAATTATTTCCTATAGCAGATTTCTGCTTTGTTTACCTTGTTTATGAACTTCTAGATGAAACACAAATTTGTATCATTTGGAGGTTTTGTCAACCCTGGCAAAGGGGTGTTGGAAGCTTAAAATCTTTTTTTTTTTGCTGCAGCAGCATAATTTTAATTAAGAAATGTTAGAAGAACAAAAGCTTTAATTTCAGTACATTTATTTAGTAGGGGAGTCTATTTTCTGTTAAGATATAATAGTATCTGATAAAATAACTTAATATAGATGACCTGTCCAGGCCTTCTGCTTAATGGCTGCTGGATTTAAGCTGCAGATTTTTAAAAATAAATCTTCAAAGCTCACAGCTGGAGAACTCGTCTTCACTGAATAATGCATTAAATTTAAAAGTTGATTTCTTTTTTTTTTTTCCAGTTTATTCAGATTGAGATTTTGCTTCTCCAATAAAATCTGAGTTTATATTAAAGTTGTTGTACATGTCATGTACAAATGTGGAGATTGTTGTGTGTTGATCAGCTCAATCTTGTTTTTAAAGAAAAAAATATATATATATTTTTTATCACATTAGCTTTAGCTTTCTAGACATTTCATACTGTAGCATATGCAGTTTGGTGCCCTTGTAAGTCACGCTATCACAAAGTCTGTGGATATGGGGGCAGGGACATGAAAATGTTTTGCAATTAAAAGTTATCTAACAAATGCTCCATTGCTACTATTTTTTTAAAGTAAGTTCTACTCAAAAATTACAGCAAGGACCTGAAAATAATGTTTTTAATCTCATTGTCTCAACCTGGTATGCTAAGTTCTTGAACAGGAGTGAAGGAACTCTGCTTAAAATGGAGCCATTCAAAAAGATTTTAATTAATTTTGGGAATGAAAAATGTTATGAGTGAAAGCCACTTGAGTAGCAGACTGCAGTTTATGCATTTTTCTTAATCTACATAAAGAATAAACTATACCAGTGCCTTTATAAATTATAGACTCTTCAGAGATATGACAGGCTTGACGTGTCTAAAAAAAGTGTTAATTTGTGTTTGCTCATGTTTAGACCCATGTTGGACACATATTGTCATGAGCGCAGAGAAACACTGTGACTGCAGTTTTAATTTCTGCAAACTTTTCACTGCTGTGTGCTTTTTGCAGGAGCTTCCCCCATATCTCTGCAAGCTAGGTGTAACTTTTCAAAGGGGTAAGTAAGAACTGCAGATCCATCACTAATGTCATAAGTAACGCTCTAAGCTATTCTAATTCTCACATTTAGAATTGTGTCTGACTGCAAACACTCAGGGACTCTACATATATCCAGTTGCTGGCGAACGATGATTCCAGCTAGCATTTTTGAGTTCCCGTTGAATCAGATTGTGTTCTTTGACTTGTCTTTATCTGGCCAGAGTGTTTCTGCGAGGGCGGTGAGGACAAACGCATCCCACTCCTCAGGGATGTCTTTGATGCCTTCCCAAACACTCCCATCAACATCGACATCAAGGTCAACAACGACACACTCATTAAGAAGGTGTGTGCATCTTTCTTTTTTTCCTCAAGTTCTCTCACAGCAAAAAATACTGCAGTGCCATTTTAGTGTAGATTGTCTTTAATTATTGATGTAAAAGTTTGCGTTTGAGGCAAACTGAGGATCTGTGCATTGTTAGAAGAATGATTCATTAAAGGAGTAACTAAGCAAGCTGAGACCGAAATCACATGTTTTTATTCTAAGAAGAAGGAACAAGGAGGACAAAGTTGGATTAAAAACAGTATCTTGTGGTTTCTGTAGTAGAAAAACAAACAAGCATATTTTATGTTTGAAATGTGTTAATTTTTACAGGTTTCTGAGCTGATCATGAAGTACGACAGAGAGGAACTGACTGTGTGGGGCAACTCCAGGAACCATATTGTCAAAAAATGTTACAAGGAGGTACTGCAATGAAACTATATCCTTATTTTAGTCGGTTTACGTTCCCCCAAAATGAATATTTGTTTATTTTTATCACCTTTATTTAGATGTAGTATAAAACTCTGTCCATACTTTCTCAAACCACCATAGTCAAACATGAAAATACTGAAATCATCCCAGCTTCTTTTGAACGTACAAGCTTGTCTTTACTTGCAAATCAGAGTGACTTAAAAGTTTTACGTTAATGGAATCTGACTGAGATTTTTCTTCCATTTTTTTTTCTTTCAGAATCCCCATATTCCAGTTTTGTTCAGTTTTCCCAGGGTGCTGCACCTTCTTGGGCTCTTCTACACAGGCCTCCTGCCCTTTGTGCCCTTGAAGGAGCAGTTTCTGGAGATCCCCATGCCCTCCCTGCTAACTAAGTAAGCAAATGTACGGCATATGAGTTGCAGTGTCTGTAGAGCTTGAGAAAAGAGCTGATTTGAGGAAATGTTTCGATGGGCTGCATGAGGGAAACCGTCTGGAAAACTACACGAAGGGACGGTAAATTCAATTTCCAGAGGGGTGAACAGCCTTTTTAAAGAAGTGAAGATGGCTCGGTCTCATTGTAAAGAGAGAGTCTCTCTTGTGACTCAAATCTCGTTCAAAGTAACGAGTTTAACCAGTTTTAGTGGGTCATGCAGCATTTCCCCCTGAGACAATAAATGAAAAAAATTTTGCTGTTCTGTCCTGTGAGCATAGTGAAGAAATATCCACAACGTGCCAAAGTTTTTCATTTTACAAAATTGCAATAAATCTGATTGATTAGTTTAAAAAAAATAGTTTGTTTCTATTAAAAACATGTTTCATTTGGATTTGCCATAGCTAAACCTGTTAATCTAATCCTAAAAGCTATAACAAGCTTTGCAGTTTTAGAAAAGGTCAATATTTAAAAAATACTTTTTAATCTTTCAGTCACATTATGCGTCTTTATCAGACATATTAGTGTGTTACGTAAGGCCAACGTTTCTGACTGCAGCGGTGAAACTCCATATGTTGTCAAGATCCCGAGAAGTGAGCAGAAGTATTGGAGTGGGGTTGTTAGTTGGACTTCAAGTTGATTCCTCAGATAGTCAAAACATATTGTGTCTTCACTAAACTTTGTTAAGGACCGACTTCTCTTTTGTTCCAAGCTGTGGACTTGATGCTTAATTGATTTTCCAGTGTTTGCTACTCTTTGTCCCTAATTCTCACTTTGGTGTTATCTTGTGGAGTTGCATGCTAACTGTTGCAGACGTCACAAAGACGTTGGGTATCTTAACATCCCACTTTCAAAATCACCATGTCAAATAAGATTATGTGATTTACTTATGTGGTTGTTGCAGAACCGTTATAAGGATGATGATTAGGAAAAACAGATTTTAGAGGCTCAACTCTGTTAATTGAGGACTAAGTAACAAATGAATGAAAGTGCAAGAGATGATACAACTGTAAAAGTTGAGTTGAGAATATCCTGATCTGTGCTTTTCCTTCAGTCACTAGGTGCATTTAGCTGTGCATCTTTCTCCCACATTCATTGTCATCATTAAAAATGAAAGACTGTCAAACTTTTACGCAGTTCAAACATTTAGCAAGTTTTGCTGACACTTAAAATATTTAACTTTTTGTGTTATTTTTCTTCTTTTTTTTTTCAACAGACTAGAAGATCCCAGCAGATTAACGCGGAGTCAGCGGTTGATTGCCTGGCTTGCAGACACGTAAGTCTCTAATTCATCCAAATATGAAATGTTGATAAACCTTTTTCATACTACTCTGAAGGCCTGACGTCGTTGAGGCATTGCAGATGTAGCTCCTATTCTTTTAAAGTGGGATACAAACCTGACTATCACCTGAAATTACATTTAAAGGACAAATCTTGTTTCCAAAGGATGAAGCTCAAAGGAAGAATATAGATAGAGGAAAGCGATGAGGCTCTAGCTTTGAAGATCCTCGTGGCCTGTAGGTCCTTTTTCTATGGCATCACAGAAAAAAAGATGCAAAGATGAGGATATAAAACCAAAGTCTGTCTGCCAGACAAGAGCCACAAAAGTGCCACACAGCTCCCCAGAAGTTAACCGAGTAACTGTTTAAAACAAACCTTTCAGGATTTTTGCTCAATTCAGAGATCTGTGATGGCTTTATGGCAGGTTATAAAAAGCTTCCTCTTACACCCGGTACAGGCCCCTGATGTTAAAATCACTTCCTCATGCTTACTGCACTCTGTTTGCAACTTTATTTTGGAGATTATGACGAGATTGAATGGCATGTACCTTTTTTGATGGCTTGTCACTTTCTTTTAACTGTGTAACCTTTTGTGCTGTTTTTGTTGCCACCTCTTGACTACGAGACCCTTAAAAAAGAGGCTTTTAGTCTGTTTTATCCTGGTAAAATAAAAATAATACAGAAGTAAAAAAGCTGATGACCCAGTACATAGTGAGGCATCTAAATCTCTGCATTTAATCTTCTCATAAAAAGATTTCACAGCTGGATAAAGATTTGGAAACTTTCTCTATCTGAGGAAAAAAAAATCATGTAGGATTTACAATATTTTAAACTTTTTACTCCAACAGCTTTAATCGGCGAAACAAAAGCCTTAACTAGAATGTGTTCTCTGAAATGACCTCAAAGAGTTTTTGAATTATAGACAGACTTCATTTTTCTAATATTTTTGAGCCCTGCTGAAAATTATGGGAAAATAAAGATTAATCAAAAATAACAATTTTCATGTAAGTTCAATTGCTTTTCTACCTGAGTTGTATGAGCTGTAATGATACTTATTTGTGTGTTGCAGTTTGCTGATGAGGAAAGCTCTTTTCCAACATTTAACTGCCAGAGGAATACAGGTACATGAGGCTACACCTGCTTTTCAGTCCTAAAATGCAGTGGATGGTTACCCTACTTTGGGTTAAAAACACAAAACTCAATCAAACGAAACTATTCATTTACTATTTTCTCCTATTTACTTTGACTTCCAAAGTTAATTGATTATGAGGAGTCGGGGAGGTTCATCTTACATGTTTGGAAATTCCTGCTTTGGAAATTTGAATGCAGCTACCAGGAAAACGTCCAAGTGTCCCACATGTTTCAAACATAGCTGGGTGACGTCTCCTTCTGTTGTTCCTGCGTGGATTAACTGTGCGCGTCTGGTTTCAGGTGTACATTTGGGTGCTGAATGATGAGGAAGATTTCCAAAGGGCGTTTGACCTGGGAGCCACAGGCGTGATGACAGATTTTCCCACCAGGCTCAAAGAGTTTATGGAGAGGAATGGCATTTCTAAACCCCAGTGACCTGCCAATTCCTACCTCCTCCTGTCTTCACGGTCATTATCCTTCAAGCTCGCTGACCTGCCAAACAAGCTCCCCACATTCACCCACTTTTACTGCACGCATTCCTGCAGCCCTACTTCCACAGTGTGTTGCACAAGTTTGGGTCTCCATTGACTCCCCTCATATGGGAGATGTATACTTTTATGGTTGTAGTGAAAGGAAAATCCCAAGAAGATTTTATTTGAGGCGATATTAATTATCAGAGTCGTCAGCATATTCATCATGTAGCAACAGCCGTGCTAGAGAATTACAACTAAACCTGGTATTAAGCATGTTAGTAGTTGCAAATAGCTACCTGGAATGGTTGTGAGGTTCCTACATTTAATCCAACAAGTTTCTGATTAATTTGACAAAAGCCTAACTTTTCTTACATGATACCTGGATTTGGATAAAACCCTCACGAAATGTGAACGGTGTTTATGAGCTATCAAAAACAAAAAAAACTAAAGCAGTTAGATCTGTCAGACTGCTATAAAACAAACTTTCATAAACAGATGGTTGACATGCAACCATTTGCTGACACATTTGCACAGTCAACCAATGTTGTAGCACAAACTGCATTAAAAAACCCACAATTGCATTTTTTATTTTAAACATTTAAGTTAATTTATTTCCTTAGGTAAAGTCACTGGGACTCAGAGTGATGAATTAGAAGTGTTCATTTCTGTTCAACCCGATTTTACACATGTGGGTCCTCTAAAAGTTCTGTTCATGTACAGAATAGAACATGGACTCCTTAAACTACTGCATCAACTCTGATGAAGTGTTGAGGAAGATCAATTCTGCTTTAAAAATGACCATCGGGTCACCTGCACGGCGTCCCTTGTCTTCCTGTTTCCAAGAGGCAATAACATTACCATTCTGTTCCCTTTGGCTCAAGCTAGGGAAAATTAATTGTTTCATTGTTGGAACATTTTGGGTTCAATTCCAGCTTCCTCCCCTGACCTATATTGATAAAAACATTTATTCCTCCATCATGACTGACAGCTAAAAAATATATTAAAAGGGGAAATCTTGGTTTATGTGATAATCAAATTCTGAAATGTTTGTATTACACCTGCTGTATTATATCCCTTTTTGAAGTGTTTCGTTTTTTTCCCTAAAATTAGAGGGAAGTTTTGACAGACAAAATGACCACTAAAATATATTCAGCTAGTTTTATCAGATCTGAATTTTGACATTATTATGTGAAAATGTATTTTCTTACAACTTATCGTGTGGTTTTACCGTTCAAATATTGAGCAGTAGGTAAAGCGTTGGTATCTTGAATCAGGCTGTTGTTTGGCCTTTGCAATAAAAAAAGCTGAAAGAGTCAAAAATGTCCTGCTAGTCCTGCAAAAAGCAGAAGTCCTCAGTTTAAAGGTCCCACTGTTTGTAGTAACCGGAAACTTGAAAGAGGCAAACCCATTGTTACTGTTCTCTGTACTGTAATAGCACCAGTTTGCTGATTTTATTGAATTCTTATATGTAGAAATGTCTGTTTAGTTTTCCCTCTTTGCATCAAATGAATATGTTGCTCATTTGTGACTTGAGAGAAGAGTTTTGCACAATTTCTGAATCTTTTATTTTCTCTTGAGTCTTTGAAACAGTGAACATATTGAAATCATGTATCTGATTTTAATCTTTAGATGATGTGCCAGCCCAATAGAGCTCAATTATGTTTTTGATGTTTAACTTCTCTGCTATTTTTGAAGCTGCAATGAATTAAAAACTGCGAGACAATGAAACCCAGGCACCAAATACTCCTGCACTGATGTTGAAAGGAGGGTGTAATAGGGTTACTACACACACACACACACACACATATATATATCTCACCAATGATATTTTCTGATCTAAACATGTTAACACATGTTTGTAATGAATGTAGTTATGATTGAATGTATTATGAGATGTTTGGTATTTTTCTGTGGGAATAGAGTTTCTCTTTTGTTTACCGCTTTCATTGAATTACTTTCACAGTGTTTCTTGAGTTGCACAATTTTTTTTGCTGAACCCAATCCATTGTTAGTGACATTATTGTGCTGTATTTAGTGTCCTTTTATTCATGCTTCAAACAAGCTGCTCTCTTTGAACTGCATCAGTCTGTGGGACGAGGTACCTTGAATTTTTCAAAGCTTATCCCACAGTCTATATTATCTCTAGTTTCATTGATTAGAGATAATAAAATGAATTTTCATCGACATGAATTCTTGTCTGTATTTCTTGGGTGTATTCGTGCTCTTAAATCATTAATTACAATTCGTTTTAATTTTATTTTTGAAAAAAAAGGTCGTTGTGTAAAAGGATGTCATCTGCTAAACCGACAGGAGGGGGCGCTGTTTACACGAGAACTTGAATGAGTTGTAAACGAAGACTCGAAAAAAAATTTGAATGCTGTTTTCTCTCTATTTTTTTTTTTAAATAATTAACTGATACACTTAAAGTCTTTATTAAGAGAACAAATTAAATATGTGAAAATGTATAATTTCACAAACCCACAATCTGCTTTTAAATACTTCTCAGACATTTAACGCCAAGAAGATTATTGGCTGCCCTCCTCTGGTCTCAGCCAATAAGAGCCATGTTGCTATGCCATAACGGTTCACTGATTGGATGCTGCGCTTGTCATTCAATTGTCACAGCAAACAAAACAAAGAGCCTCGACGCAAGATAGTTAACGTCTAAGCTTTTCACACAAACTCAATGGAGCCTAAAATAAAACTTCATAAAATGTTTAATGCAGTGAGCCTTGCTTAATTAATATTGTCTTGTCTGTATTTCTTGTTTGTTTGTTTTATTTAAACAAAAAAGACACAAAAATAGTATTACTGTCAAAAAATTCCGAAGAATGACTGTTTTAATATGTGCAACTTTCGATATTATTTTTAAAAATGTCATGAATAAAATAAAAGAAGGTTAAATAGCGTCTTATTTCATAGCAATAGTTGAAATTACGATATACATATATATGTATTTTATATTTTCTCCTTACTGTTGATACAGTATTTGGGTCAAACCAGGTTCTGGTGTTTGGACGACCTGTAGAAAGAGCTGCTCATACGTTAGAAGGAAATTATGTTTCCCTTTCAGTGACTTTGTCAATACGTTAATAACAGTAGAGCATTAATTTTTACAGTATTCGTCTAAACATGCGGGGTGAAAAGGGCTTTGAAATAAAAGTACGAACGCGGGATTTGTTCGGAGGGAGTCATCTCGCTCCGGCTGTGCGCCTCGACGATCTCTGTCCGTCTCTCAGTAAACTCTGCTGGGCACCGCTGCGCGTCAAAACATTGCGTCTCTGCAGGACTTGCCAGGGCCGGAGAGCGGAGGAAATTTGCCTGGGGAAGGAATGCGAAAGAGCTTTTAGGATTGGCACCGCCACCGCGGGAAAAGAGGAATTGCGACATTTTTTTTTTCTTTCGGCGACGTGGAGAGACGTGTTTTTACTCCTCTCAAAGGTACGTATAGTTTCCCCCCCCGCTGTAGTGGTGGTGCTTTTTTTTTGTTACGCACTGTGTTTGTGTCTCTTTGCTTGAGGCTTGTCCAGGAAGCGGTCCGGTCATTCACAGTTTTCCTCAGTAAGGTGTCTTTCTACTTTAGGCAACGTTTGCGGTTGCGTTTCAAGTCAAGTTTCGCATATTGCATAAGTATGAGCAGCTGATGCAGTTTCCTCATGGAGGGGATGCTGACACATTCTCTGCCTTGGAGCTCCTGTGTTTGTCTGCTTGTTGTTGTTGTTGTTAAATTATAACTCATGCTGACACCCCTGCACGTAGCGCCACCATACTTGCACGTCAGCGGGATCGATGCGGGTGATCATATAATGAGGTCATGTGATTGCTGACGGCAGTCGCCTGTCAAAATTATTGCGGATTGTTTTCAGAGGCAGCAGTGCGTGTGCGGGTGTGTGTGTGCATGTGTGTGTGAGGTGAGGCATCCCCGCCATCTGTGGTGGCTGAAGTTCTGCCCCAGATAAAGTGCGCCACTTCCTGTGACCTGATTCACACCAGTAATTACACATTTATACTGTAAACCAACCAGGGCTGCATGTCTTTAATCCGTGCGTAACTCCGCAAGATGAGATTTCTCCCTGACATTATCTGTCTTCGCCCACATCCAGGAGGACATGCTTCATTTTTAACCCCTGCATGGACTTTGTTTACCCTATAAATCTAATATTTTATTAAATCAGATATGTGCTTTCAGACAAAGGAGCAAAAATATGGATTTAAAGAACCTATTTTATTATTTTTGTATTAGGTTGATTGTGTTATCAACTGACTCTGATAACAAACTTAATCACTGTCCATGGAGTTACCCTTTCTGAATTCTGTGGCTGTAGATTTCAAAGTAGAAGTTTATTATATTATATCATATTAGATTAGATTAGATTAGATTAGATTAGACATGTTGTCTCAATCAAGAGCAGGTACATCACTTTTAGATATATTATTGAATATTGAATGAATCGGCCTCTACTGCCTTAATTTCGGGTCACCAGTGATCGGCCGATATGTCCATGTGAAGCCGATCTCATGTACCTCAGTCTAAAACTCATTAGTCTTCGTCTCCCTTCTGAGAGAAATTTGACTGACAAACCCGCCCACCAGGACATGTCTGCACATTTTCTGTTGACAATAGTCACTCCGCTGTTCCCAACTCAGTGACTTTCTTGTTATCTTTAGTGACATTTCAGATTTAAAAAAAAATAAATAAAAATGTTATCAGCCGAAATCGGAATCAATTGGTTGGGCTTTTTAAAGATCGGTAATCAGCGATTGTTCAGAAATCTGCAATCGGTGCAGCCCTTATAAAAACTACTCACACAGTATACAAAAGGCTCTAAGTGTTATTATAACAACGTTTTAGTATTTAGGAGGCTGAGAATGTATTTAAAGCTAACCTTTTATTTCACAACCCCACAACTCATTTCATACTGTTATTAAAGGCAAAATTAAAGCATAAATGTAAGTCAACCAATAATTATATATTTCTCTGAAGCTTCAAAATCTTGACGCTACAAGTATGGTGTGTGACTCATTTATGCAGTAAATCAGAAGTTCATTTATATATTCGACATCCTGAGGTAGAGCTTCTTTATTTTCTTTTTTGTGACATGATGAGAAGCTGGAAAAGAGCAAAATCCAATTTTAGTGCTGATTTTACTAAGTCATGCATGAAAATTGTCGTGTTCATATCTTATCAGGTTTGAGAACTACTGCTATATGAATGAATAAACAGGGGGAGTCCATGTAGATATGGTGAGATGTTTTTAAGAAGTTAAGTTAAATTGAATAAAGTCCTGAGAAGTGTATTTATTGGGTCAGCAGTGATCTATTTCCATTGCAGCGCATGCAGGCAGATTGCCAGCGACCATGTGAGCCGGCGGTCGATGTTAGAGGATCGAAGATGAGCTGAAGGCCCTGAAAGGCGATCTCTTGCTGACCGGGCTTGTGTGCACAAACTAAAGTTGCACAAGTCTGTGTCTTAACACATCTACCGCTCAGCCACTCCCAAAACGCTTTCAAATTACACGAACACAAGTCATTTCAACAAGTTTTGAGCTGTCTTCTTCTGTCTGTCAGAAAGCATGGAGCCTAAAGCAATCATCACATCACAAGATGATGCATAAGGAGGAGTGGAAACAGCAACGTCCCTTCATCAGTGAGATTTGATACGAGTTGGGAGTGGAGTCAGTGATGTCATGCTGCTGCGTGCTGCCGGTCTGGCTGTAAACATGAACTGAAAACGGGATGAAAAGCACATCATGTGCACAAATTGTGTCAGAGCAGCGTAGGATGTGCTGCTTATGGAGGACTCAGCAGATTTGCCCTCAATCTTTTTCTTCTGTTTTGTGATCACGGTCAAAAGCAGCATCTGCAGCAGCATCGGTGCATTACGTAACCCTCTTTGTTGCCGTTGTGTGTATGCAGGGGGCTCCTTTCTGGTTAGTGGGACTCGTGGCATGTAGCTCTTTCTGTGATGACACCCAGAAATGACCAGAACGGACGGCTCGCTGACCTCAAACAACCTGCCGCAGGACGGATGAATAGACAGAGAGGCAGCAGAGAAAAATAATGAATATGCAAACCGGCTGAGAGGCACAGAGATAGATGAAGTGAAGGCAGAGGCAGGCTGGCTGAAAATGATGCAAAAGGTTACACACACTGAAATTACTTTGGATATCTTGATTTCTCGTCCTCTCTGGATCCCTGCAAGCTGCAGGTCATCTGATCATTTATGCAATTTGTTTTTCAGTCGGAGTTTGTTTCTGTTGTGTTGTGTAGTTCAGAACAGCTCAGGCGGACCGTCTGCGTCAGCATTTTGAAGCGCAACGACATGGCACCAAACAGTGCTGCTTTGCAAAATGTGTTTTAACTCACCTAAAAGGTTGGAGGATTCTCTGGTTTTGGTTTGTTTGATAAGGCTTAAACAACATTTCACTTCAGCTAAAACTGTTTAAGCAATTTTTTTTCTAACAGTGTGTCTACATTGTTTCTTTAACATCTTTTACCTAATATTTAACATGCTTTATTTGTGGAAGTCCTTTTGCATCATAAACCAGTCGTATGAAAACTTGTAGATGAAAAACTGTGATAATCAGAGCCGGCCTAAGGTTGAATCAAACTCTGCAATGGAGTTTATTGTAGATATGACTTTCTTACAAGAGCAACGCTTCTAAGCATCCTAAGAAAAACAACAATTTGATAGCATGCTAACAGAGTTTGCTTTGTACAGAAGATCAGAACCCAGAAGATCAGAACCCTTGGCTACTGAGAAACGATTGTTTATTAGAGGCATGGGTTCTGTAGAAGTCTTAAGCGATTGGATTGGATGTTACCCAATCGCCAACGTTTGACCATGACGTACCTTGCGCCTCAACTCGATGAAGCTTACCAGACATTGATTGTAAACAACTTAGTCAGCTCCGACTCTCATCTCTTCTTAAGTTTCTTAATCACTTGCTATCACTTCATCTGTATGGATTCAGAGGCTATAAGGTTTCCTTCCAACCTGCTGACACACACTAACTCTTGACTATGGCTAACTGGGAGCTATGTTCTTCTAAAACTCCAGCGTATTTCTACATATGCATGAGCCTCCTGAGGATATGTGATATGCAGCTCAGTGATGCGGTAATGGGGGAAGATATTGTCCCTCAAGGGAACATTACACTTTCATGATGCACTGGAGGTCACACATACTAGCTGTAGCATCATTTTGCAGTTGTGATTGATTGCCGCAGCATTTGGAAAAATATTCGTACCCCTTGAATATGTTCAGATTTCACGCTCAAATGCATTTTATTGGGATTTAATGTGTCAAACTGATTCAAACTACTGTGTAGTTGTGAAGTGGAAAGAAAAAAAAGGAAAAAAATATTAGTAACAAAATATGTCAATTATGTCTGAACTTTGATTGGTCCGTTCTCCCACATCCTGGCATTATCTTCTCCACCCCGGTGTCGAGTTTTTTGCATGACCTGGTCAAATCGACTCAGATTAGGTTTGCTGGCCCTGCTGAAGAAAGGAATCTCTGAGTGTGAAATCCGTCAAAGGGTGGGAATACTTTTGAAAAGCGTCATGCATCAAAATATTTCACTCTCAGTGTTAAAAGTGCACCGACTCATCGCAAAGAAAGAAGATTAAATTTAGTTCAGCTGGAATGATTGAAGCCTTAGACTGGTAGATTGAGTTGACTGCTCATCTACTTTGTGCAAATGTTCTTTATTCTTACTTTCATTGAAAGCATCCATCACATCTAGTCAGACTCTCTCGGAGCCTAAAGTCAAATCTATGAATATATCTGCATTGATTTTATGCAGCTTAATACACAAAGGGCACACTGCATATTTTTACATTTATGTAACTTACTGTATGTGACAGCGTGTTGATTCATTTTTATCTGATCTCAGAGGACAAGATGCTTACATTTGTCCTGAAATGACTGAAAAGATAAAGCATGCTCTTGGTTAAACATCAGTTCGTGTGTGTGTGTGTGTGTGTGTGTGTGGGTGTGTGTGTGAGTGTGTGCGCATGCAAAGGGTCAGCTATGACAATTGTAATGTGTCTTTGTGCCCTGATCCTACACTGTTGGCATCGAGTCAGAGGAGAGAAAACAAGGGCATATCTCAGTGCTTTATTTATTTATCTGATGCAGTCCTTCCCATCAGCCTTTATCAGCCTTCATCAGGCTCTAAAAACAATCCCGCTGCAGCGCAGGCCCCCGCTCTTCTTGTTTGTCCTGTGCTCACCGAGGCCTCTGGCTTCCAGTCACTATTTTATGAGCTTTTCCAGATGCTTCTGTAAACGCAGACGGAAGGGAGAGGAGACAGTGGTACATTATTGAAATGATGTGTGTTCTGTCTTTATTTAGACTTTGTGGAAATATATATGGACATTTCTGAAAGCAAACGCAAGGTGGTGGCCGGGGAAATGGATGATATATTTGTGATTCATAGAATCAGAGCCAAAGACACCAAGTTACTGTTGCGCTGCTTGATGTGAAGCTCAGCCCACTACCCAGTTTCTCCAACAGGTCCTCAGATTATAGGCCTGACCCACGGGACGGCTTCCCATGCCGACTTGTTTAATCTTCTAAGTCGCCGGGCCCCAGCAGCAGCAAGTATGTTAAAGGGTCGTTCCCTTTGGATATCATGAAGGGAGCAGAGCACGATCCTTGCAGTTGTGCTGGGATAAGCAGATTATAGCTGCAGCCTTGCAGACTTTAACACAGAGTGTGAAGTAGGAGCGTCGCTTTGCCTCGGTTTGCATCAGGGCTGCATGCTGCAGTTTGCAGTGGCAGCTTTGCACAAAAAGCTGAAATACCTTATGATTTTCTGCCAATAACTACAGGATATGTTGATAAACTTTCAACATACAAAACAGAACCAGCCTGTCAATGTCCAAAATGGCCGAAAGGTGATGCAGTGAAAACATGAAATGATTTCTTGATTGATACCTGCAGAAAGTTCAGGGCTGTTGAGTGAGTAAACTCAGTTTGCCAATAATAACTGCAGAGGGCCTGCAGGGATCCACAGCTCAGGTGGGAGAATCTGTTGACAGGACAGATATGCAGTTCACAGATCTGGAAAGATGCACCATTGGCAATAAACACAGGTTGTCAAAATTCAGTGAGGAGAAACAGCCAGCAGGTAGTCAGATCAGAACAAATTGTACCTTTTGGTTTACTTGTTAAATCAAAAACTAACTCTGGAAACCTCCCTCAACACTCTATCCTCATGCAGGTTGTAGGTTTTAGTTGCAGATGTTCAACTTCAGCTGTGTAAGGCACTGCTTGTGATTGTGTTGTCATCCAGGTGTCGTTCAGCCGCTCTGCTTTCTCCTCCCAGGTGTTTACCTCCCAACCCACCGCCCACCACGGCCCTCACCTGTGTGTTGCGGTGCTTCCCCTGTGAGCCGACCTGGGCCGGCAGTCCGTTTTTGCACCGCCCGCCAACACCGCCCATGGTCAGGATGACGCGCTCCAAGACGTTCCAGGCGTACCTGCCGAGCTGCCACCGGACGTACAGCTGCATTCACTGCCGAGCTCACCTGGCCAACCATGACGAGCTCATCTCCAAGGTAACCAGGGGAAGCTCTCACAGCTCTGCCTCTAAGCCCGAGAATCGTTCAATCATTTTGGTTAAAGAGGACCTATTACTCAAAATTTATCATTTGCATATTTTTATGCTTCCAAAAACAACTCAACCGTTTTTTGGTGTCTGGAAAATGAGCCGTTTCAGAATCCCTCCAATTGTTAAGTTGCATTCAATGGTAACTGCGTCGTTTCTTAGCGACCATAGCTGAGCTCAGCCCATCACCTAGCAACCCAAGAGGAGCTCCAGCACATTTGGTTAGTTGGCCAAAGTTACCACCCAAGAAAGCATTGCTTCATTCTTGTTGGTTGTCCAGGAGGCTCTACTTTTACTTTTCAAAGATGCACAGGTGTGTAATTGTGCATTATACAACTGCGTGGCCAGCAGCAGTTCATTTGGATTTAAAGTGACAAGAGTCAGTGAAGCAGCTCATTCTGAAAGGAGCTCAACATGGGCTGAACTGAACAGGCTCAAATCTCATTATCTAACAATAATTTGTATAAAAAGTGTAATAAACATGTTTTGTGTAGCTCATGGACCTCTCCTAATCTGTTAAAGGAAGCAATTTCTCCCATAGCAGAGAGCTGTCAGAGTACCTTTAGTTTAGATCCCATGGAAATAATTACATTTTGGGGGAAATATCAAGGACTTAAAAAGCACATGAGGAATTACAAATCTAAACAGCAGGTTTATCCACCTGTAGGCTTGTATTATCCACCGCCGCGCCGCTGCACATGGACAGATTATGTTATAAACTGGAGAGTGAACTGGATTATGGCTGCAGTTGCACGTTTTATACGCGATTATGAAGACACATTCACCTGTGTTCAGAGGCTTTTTTTGCCGAGCTGCACTAAATGCAGCAGTTTAATAAGCCTCTTCAACAGCAGCTTTGGTTTTGCAGTAAACATCCGCCTCTGGTGAAAAACCTGCTATCACTTATGATTTACTAAATTTTTTTCTGCAAAACATAAGTCCCTTACACCCTCATTTTAGGAGTTCTTTCAACTTAAGAGCAGCTTTTTTTGCTTCATCTTGTCAACTATTGTCTCTGCAGTCGTTCCAGGGCAGCCAGGGCAGAGCTTACCTGTTCAACTCAGTGTGAGTGCTGATCTAAAATCTCATCTCAGAACATCTGACGGATTCATTGAGAGCTTCTCGTGCTTGCATCGAGCTTTAAAAACGTTTTCCGCTCTGCCTCTGCTCGTGTCTGCCCCTCAGGGTCAACGTTGGGTGTGGCCCTGCAGAGGAGAGAGTTCTGCTGACAGGCCTGCATGCTGTGGCGGATATCTACTGTGAGAACTGCAAGACCACTCTGGGCTGGAAATATGTGAGTGCCCTTGGTTGATTCCAAGTCTAAGTTTAGCGGAGAATAAACGGGGGGGTTGGTGGGGAAAGAGTTGTTCTTGTAGCATAACCTGATTTTATTTGGACCCTTAATATTTTTGGACTGCGCTTCTCAGAGGGTCACTGCAGCAGCTCAGCTCCAAGCTGACAGATGGAGGTCAGATGATTCTTTTAGGTGCCTTCTGGTTATTTTTACATACATTTTCTGGATTAAGGTTGGTTCAGCATGAGGAGAATTTCCACTTCTTGTTTTATTCACTGTTTCAGTTTATTTCCTGGTTGTTTTAAATTGGATTTTTTTTTTCATCAATACTTTGTAGAAACACCTTTCCTCTTTAATCACAACTGTTTCCAGCAGGTTTGCACATCTAGAAACCAAGCTTTGTGTCCAGTATTTTAAATCTACCAGATTAAATGGAGAGTTTCTATGAACCTTTATTTTCAAGCCACAGATTCTGAATGACGGTTTGTTGTCCATCTCCTGTCTCTAGTCTTTTGCAGCTTACCTTTCTCCACTGAAGAAAACCCTCTCCGCAGCATGCTGCTGCCACCACCGTGTTTCACCTTGTAGAAAGTTGATTCAAGTTGATGTGTAGAATAAGTTTTCTACACATAGTGCTTTGCATGTAAACTAGATAGTTTGATTTTTGTTTGGTCTGACCATATTTGTGGCAAACTGAAAATCTGGCTAATTATGGAATTCTTTCAACAACGGTTTCTTCTTGGCTATTTTCCTTAAAGAAAAGATGTTGGGAAGGTTTGAATACTAGTTGCGTTGTCAACAATTTGTCTTAACTGAACTACAGTGAACCGCCACTAAGCATCATGTTGTGGGAGCCTGGAACGAGGACGGTGCAGAAAACTTGCTACATAAAAGCCAAGGTTTGAAGAAAAAGTTCAAAAGATTTATATAAGAAGAATCTGGAAGCTTCGAACAACACGAGGGTTTAGCTTCTTAGTAGCAAAGCATAGCAAAATGAGCGATTGTTTCAAAACTTTTGCTCAAAGAATAAATGCCTGAGTGAAAGCTTGCTTCAGACAGACTTCATCAGTTTATTACAGGACCAGTAAATTTATTTAGTTCTCCTTATTAAGTTATACATGTTAAGAGAAACCACAGCAACTATTAGTTCAGGCAGTTTTGTAACAAATGCAACTACTTCTCTCGTATTGACCAAAATTAATCAACAAAGTCCCGTTTAAATTAAAGCAGGTCGACCTGTTAATATTCAGATGCAGGTAATTCAAGATTTGGTTTTCATGCACCTTCATGAAATTAAAATATAATGCAACACAACAGACTACCTCATTACACCAAATTACTAACTGTATAAGTACTGCAGCAGCCTCTGTTTAAATACTATTTAACCCTGAACATTTCTTCCTGATTACAGAGTGAAGTTTGTGTTAAGCTGCGATGTTAAAACGTGTTTTTACTGAGTGCAGGAGTTATTTCGGTCTTCTGTAAGTGAGCTGAACAGGGTCCTCTAATGTTAGCCTTTTTCATACATCAGCAAAGCTAAATATGTGTAGCTTTCACCAGCAAACCTTTTTAACATGCAAGGGAGAGTTTAGACTATAGTGCATGCGGTTGTTTCCTTAAAGGGTTAAAACACACAGCGTCCTTCTTGTTTGGCTCCTGAGAAGGCCTCATTGATCACACACCACCAGTCTGAACAAGTCTGAACTCAATTCCACTTTCTTTCTTATGGCCTAAAAATAAACATTTTCCTTATGAGCCTGTTAAACACTGGCTGAACCGGCAGTAAAAGTAGCTTCTCTTCTCAGAAGTTTCTATTCCTGTCAGGACCCACTGAGAAGTCCCGCAGTCTAAATGCGGTTCTGCAGAAGTTGAAAGAGACTCTGAGGTTTGACCCATTGCTCTCCTGCAAGCAGAAATCTGAGAATGTGCCTCTGCAGCTCAAAAACCAAACCAGTCAAAGACAGAAACAAATAAATATAAAATAAAGGTGCAAAGGGTCGCTCTACAACATTTGCATCATCCTTCTCCGTTTCACACCTGTAGGAGACTTACAGAGAGCGAATGTGTTCGGAGGCTGTTAATCGACGCAAAGCAGAAACCTGATGGCTTCCAGAATCATCAAGATGAACTTTTTCTTAAAATGATGGCGACTAAATCCTAAAATGTTAAGAGTCTGTTCTGTTGTCATGTATTCACTTTTCATAGTACAAAAAGACAAGCTGTAGAAACCACTTCACAAGTACGAACTCACACTGCCTATCATTTTGTACTCATCTACCTTTTAATATAAAACCCCCAAACATAAGTCAGTGCAACCAACTGCCTTGAGTACAAAGCTATATATTCAATAAGATAGAATGGAAAAAAAACAAACATTTATTCTAGGAACTTTGTGAAGGAAAACTAACACCTCACAATGCACAGAACACATTATCTCCAAAGTGAAACACGGCAGTGGCAGCATTATGTATTGGGGATGCTTTTCTTCAGCAGAGGCAGGTAAACTGATCAGAGTTGACGGGTAGGTGGATGGAGTGGTAAAATCCTAGAAGAAAACCTGCTGGAAGTTGGAAAAGACTCGACACTGAAGCTAGAAATGACACTAAACATCCAGCCAGAGGGACAGCGGGCTGACTTAGATCCAACCAAACTCATGTGTTAGAATGGCCCAGTCAAAGTCCACTCCTAAATTCCACTGGGAATTAGTAGCCATACTTAGAAATGGTCGTTCACTAATCCTCTCCATAAGATCTGTGGGCCCATTTGAAGCTGTGCTTCCAAATGGGCTGCATACAAGTTTTTATTTTATTTTATTTGCATCATATTTCTTCCAGTTTGGAGTTACAATGTTCACCGCTCTATGTTGCTTTTGTCACATAGGAGCACAATAAAATACTTTGACATTTCTGATTGTAATTTGACAAAATATGGGTAAATCCATAAGGTATGAATCTTTCTGCATTTCTAGTAAATGTTTGAGCTGCTGTCCAGGGAGGAATGCATGTTTCAGCCTGCAGAGACACAGCAGCATTCATTGTGATCGTTTTTAAACCTGCAGGCCTTTGGTTTTGGCAGACTATTTGGAGTTAGAAACACCCTGTTGTCCATGTGATGTATGATGGTTCTCTTCAGTCGGAGCGCTCCTGTGTTCAAGTATACGTCGTTTTCATGCAAGCATCTCCCACAGGCAAAAATCTGCTCAAGCTCAGTTAAGGCTTCGTTCACACATCAGGTAAATACGACCCAAGTCTGCCTTTTTTGCCCAAAAGCGATCCATATTCAACTGTTTCACAGCAACTGAATAGTTCATTTCCAAGCTTTTTACCCCAAAACATTTGATCTATGCCACTTCCACATGTTGTACTGATTCGGATTCATATCTGATAGTTTTTGAAGCGTCTGCAGTCTGAGCGGTCATGTCTCATTTCATCCGACCTTTACGTCAGGGACAGGAGTCATGCACCAGAAGATGTAAGCAATGACTGAAAATATAATTTTGAAATTATGAATGAAGTCCATGACAAATCACAATCACACCAAACAACTACACATTAATTATTACCTCCATAAACAATAAACATGCTGCTGTGTGACGTCAACATTCTTCTTCTGCGCATGCTGGTTGTTTTAGGGACGTAAACCATTCACACGCCGTTTGATTGATTTTGCATTTAAATAGTGGTATGAATGACCGTAAAGTATTTCAGCTCAAAATTGGAATTGATCATCAAGACCTGCTGTGTGAACGTAGCCTAAAAGTTTCTCACCGTTTCATTGTGATCCGATGTGATTGTACCTTCTGAATGAGACGCTACGTCTCCTGTCCTCTGCCACTCCCTCCAGGAACATGCTTTCGAGAGCAGTCAGAAGTATAAAGAGGGCAAGTTCATCATCGAGTTGGCCCACATGATCAAGGACAATGGCTGGGACTGAGGGGCGAGCAGCTGAGTGACAACCACGCTGGATGGGAGGGAGGCAGGGGGTCGTGGGGGTGATTGTGTGCGGTGGGTGAGTGTGTGACTTTGGTTTGGCTGATTTACCATTAACCTCTGTAACTTACTGCCCATCCACACACCTCTTGATGTACACACACACGTCACGTGCGGTAACACACACCGAGGTCCCAGACATCCCCTGTTTGATGGGAGGACAGACTAACAGGACTAGGTGACTGGCCAGCAATAGACAAGATGTTACGTTTTGGTTTTAGTTTTATAAAACACAAGCTCTGAAAAGCAGCTCCGCGAAACGTTCCCTCTGCTGTGTTGTACCTTGTCTAAAAATAGCGACTGCAAGGGGTCCAGTGGGATCAGACCGGCAGCTTGCTTTGGTTCTGGTTGAAGAGCTGATCACTGGGTCCGCAACATGAATGAGACCTAAGATGATTATAGGAGACTCAACTGATTGGGGCTGTGCCATCTGGGCCTGATGAGGTCTGACCCCGAATGGGCCTGAACACACGGGCTTTTAAAGGGTTCTGTGTGCAGAGATTACCACCCACTTGGCTGCTCCTTCAAAAAAAAAAAAACGGTGGAAAATCTAGATCTAGATCTGGGTCTTGCTGCTTTCATGGCTTCTGACTGGGATCCCTTCAATGCCTCGCCACTGATGCAGTCCGGGACAAAACAAGAAGGTAAACGAATGCAGATGGACCTGCTATGTGTCCTCGAAGCAGACAAAGCTGCTCCTCTTGGTTTTGTTCTCGCTTTAAAACAAAAAACCCTTTGTGGAGTAAAGAGATCTACTGATCCTTCCACATTTGAGGTCTTGCATCTGCAGATGCAGCAATGCGTCCACTGTTGTCGTTGGGTCAGATAGAGTTACGTACTGGGACAGCAAATCCGTCTGGGAGTCCCAAAGTCTTGTGAACACTGTGAGCATCTCTCTACCATTGTAGGGAAAAGAGCAAAGGTGTTGCAGCTCTGCAGGGTTTGTAGTAATCTGTAATTGACATGCCCCCCTGCTATCATGCAAACGATGAGTAAAGTCACTAGTGCATGACTAATGTAAAATGAAAAGTATTGACTTTCATTGCAATGATACATGACCACAAAGGCATTCAGATCTCTGAGTAGAAACTACCGATGTTAGGTTTTCTTTCTGTCTGGGATCAGTGCCGTGAAACTGCTGTTACTCTGATCTGTTGTCCTTACAAAAACACTGGGCAACATAAATGCGCAATGTACTTGACTCACTCATACAGTGGCCCTCAAACGATCACACACTCCTCCTAAAATGTCAGGTTTTTGTGATGAAAAACAAATTGCAAAAATATCTAGAAATGCTTGCAGCTTCAATCTTAAACACACACAGAACAATTCAACTGGAAAACAAGCAAATGGGTCAGGAAAACACATAACAATGCAAGGTTTTTAAAGTGTGATCTCTTTGAAAACCTGCCTCTTAGCTGTATTTATCTGGTTCTCAGTGGGTTTTGGAGAAATATTCAGTCTTCCGTGCCACGACAAACATATTTAATAGTCTGGATTATTTTGCCCCCTTTTTCTGACCCTTAAGATCCGTTTGATGCTTTCAACATTTCTGCAAACATAACTTCATAAATAGATATCGGGAAAATGCAGCTTTGTTTTTCAGTTGAATTGAAGATGCTGCATGCTAAAATAAATGTGGAGCAAGTTTTATGATCATTTATTTTGAACAGATTTATTTTTTTCAATCCTAAATCCCCAGCAATTTGGTAGGAGTGTGTGCTACTTTCTCACATCCACTGTATTTCTTTCCTGCTATTCACATGTCTATTGATCAACTTTACTGGATTACATTTGAGCTCCCATCTCTGGGTACATAATTTCTAACTATTCTTTGCTGAGGCCAGGATCCTACTGAATCTGCTGCGTACATATTGTTTTCTGACGGGGAAGGAGATTATTCATGACAGCCGGCTCCGTTCGATGCAAATGCAACGTCACCACATGCACGATATAAAACTGACTAGTTTTGTGTCCTCGTCACATTTCTTGTGAAGAGAACATCGTGTGTTGCAGTGAAATCCTGCACTGTGATACAAAATCTGATCAGTTTCATTTCGTCCGTTTGAGCCGTGAAGTCGAGTCGCAGCAGATGAGATCTGATCCTGGTTTGGAAACGTAAAGAGACGAGTCCCTCTGTCTGTCACGAACACGAGAGTCCTGTAGACATCGCTCCAGATGTCGCCCTTTTAAGAGTGAGCGCTCTCTGGCTCCAGCTCAACCCAAACTGTTGACTCTGATCAGTGACTCGCAGCAGCTGGGGGTCAAGCTGGAGACTGCGACTGTAAATCCAGCACAACCAAAGAACCCACCCATCAACAGTAAATTGACCAAACAAAAGATTTAATTTTGCTTGGACAACATGTTGCAAAACAGGAGGGTGTGTACTTAGTGGAAAGCCAAGTTTTGTGGACAGCCTTTCTCTGTTATATATGTACTGCATTTTGATTTTGTAAAAAGATCTTAATATATGCACATATTCTATTTACTGTTCATCATGAAGATTTCTGTTTATGTCCACCTCTGTGTTACGGATTGTAAATAGTGTTAATGTATCGTGTTTTATCTATGATCCATAAGATGATGAATGAATATGATTTAGGTCACGTCATGCTTTCTCTCGACTGGTACCCCACATTGGCTGTATGATACTACTTTTCTACTGAAAACGTTTCGATTTTAATGTCTTTTGTAAAAGGAGGATGCTGATGTTGACTATATCATTGGATCTTCATCTAATAAAAGGCACCTTAATATCTGTATGGGGCATAGTGTTCATTTAGGTGTTTTGCTCCTTCATTTTCAATATTGACGGGAGTTTCTTATCACCATTTCATTATGCTGGAGAGCCAAAGCGCAGACAGGAGGCTGGAAGGCCGTAAAACAAGGAAAGTATTAAAATATAATTCTATGGCTGACAAACTTAAGATGAGTCAAAGGATCGAGGTTGTATCCGAAGAAGAGATCCAGAAAAATTGGACTCTAAACACCAAGACAAGGAGCAGGTGAATGAGGGAAAGGGAAAAAGGTAACTACAAACTAAAACCATCCATCGAAACATCCATCTCACCACGGAGAAGATATGTCTTGTTTTTCCAGGACGATGTCGCCCTGCACAATCCCACTCCCTCCACTAAAAACCGTAGGACTGTTTAGCACTGCACACAACTATTTGATATAAAACAATTTTAGGGGGGGAAATAAACAGGCTTTCCAAAACGCAGCGTTAAATAATCAACTAAACAGTCTTTTTTTTTTTTCTTGACTAATTTTATATTTCTGTTTCCACAACCTGTTACTATATTCGGACTGGAGCGCAGCAGTTTTTATCCTCCATGCTGTTTGTGTCTTTAGCGCCAAAAGCCATCAGGGGAACGAGGCGTGTGACGTAGTGAGAACTCCGGCATACGTGTGTGTGTGTGTGTGTGTGTGTGTGTGTGTGTGTGTGTGTGTGTGTGTGTGTGTGTGTGTGTGTGTGTGCGGAGGAGGCTCCATCGTGTGCGTCAAGACTCACACCTGTTAGTCATGTACTAATCGAGACCCCCGCTGCGCTTACTTCATTCCCTGCCTCCACCTCTCATCCCCCTCCTCTTTCACGCCTTTTCTTCTTCCCGTCTTTCATCATCAGCCGTTTCCCATCCTCTCTTCTCCTTTCTCTCAGTAGGTTTTCAGTGATTTCATTTCCCTGTCCAACCCGTTACAAAATCTCACTGCGGCGGCAGATGGTGGTGCCGTGTTTGGACTGAGCCATGTCTCTTAGCAACACTGTCTCCCTTTATTTCTCGTCCTCCAAACCCAGAGCAGCGGAGGAGCCAGTGTTATGATGCTCTGTCTGGGTCTTTCTCTGTGATTGACCCGACCGCCTCACAGCGCCGATGTCTATTTTAATGTCTTTGATGCCAAAAGTAGGGCAGCGGCTGGCCGCCTGGATTACTGAACATGTGTAATGATTACATCTGATGCAGGGCAGCAGGGAATAGGACCACCTCTGTCCCATGGGCAAAATAATGTCATTTCTAACCTAGATTGAACAGATGTTTACACATGTTCTGATGGCGGTAAAAAGTTAAAAAAAAACAAGCCGAATCCCATTTGGGTCATGGTACGTTAAGCATTTCTTTATCATCCCGTGACCTAATTCTCAGGATTGTTAAAACTAAAACAATTTGAGTTTTTCCACTTTTGAGACAGACGAGTCCTTCAAAAACGCACGGAAATGAGAACAAGGACACGCATCATCTAGTATGTCCTGCTCCCCGCCCCGCTCTGTTTGCTGCAGCGAGGTGTACTTGAAGGCTGGCATGCTAATTAGTTTTAGCATGTTAGCTTTTTTAGCCACAGATCATGGAACCTGACTCCTCTCACAGCTAGATTTTCACCTTTAGCTAAAACCTTTAAATTGTGTCCGTTCACAAAGGGACAGTTTTTAAAGTTGTCGACACTCCGATGTAACTGTTGCGTTGTTGCCATTATTTCATTTACTGCTGTGATGTTTGGTGTCCTTAGATGCAATCGATTGCCAGCAGAACACCACAGAAACCCCAAAAGACTCTTAATAACTTACAGAGTGATCATCCATTATGGAAGCCTAAAACCACAGACTGACACTTCAGGGTGCTGCAGAGGGAAAACACACAGTACAGCAATACCAGCTACTAGCTCTGTTATGATGCTGCTGCCCCTGATTAATTGCTTTCATTAACTTTTCCAGATGCATTGTGCAAACAGCCTAATTATTTTCCGTGGGGTCTGTTTACAGCTCACAAGAACACGAACATCCTCTCAGTCTTTCAGCAGAGGAAAACTTCTATTTAAAGTAACCGAAAAACTACAAACTAGATACATAGGTGGTGGTAAATATTGGAAATCAACAAGGAGTCTTTTTCTTTTGAGCGGGGACACCTGCTGTTTTTGTTTACTTGGGCAGAAGTGCCCACAGGCCTCAGTGGAGAGAGAAGGTTGCTTTCTTTTCCTCCTCATGCTGTGACCTCATATCTGTGTCAGCCATTCAATCCGAGGCCAGAGTACAATGAGCCGGCCGGCACAAAAACGTCGTTCAAAGAGCTGCAGTGAGGCCGGCCTGAGTGATGACACTTGCTGTTCAAAGGGCTGGCTGTCTGGTTAGGATAAATAAAACCCCACCAAACTGCAGGAGCGATCAGACACTTACATCCTGTGTCCATACAGCCAGTTGACAGTCACATCGGAAATATGACACTTCGGCCCTTTGGAGATTTTTTTTTCTCTGCTTTCTTGAGAATCGGATCATGCAGCGAAAGGTTTTCTTCTCTGAGAGACACATCAGGGCTCTGGGTCTCCCGCTTGCGCTCTGCAGTGACAATTTGTTTGTTAGTTCTCATGCAAATCCCTCCTCGACCCTCTTGTGACTCAGCTGTTTTTCTGCTGTTTGAATACCTCACAGCTTATAATCAGCTGCAAGACGCAGAGGTAAAAGTCCTGCGAGTTTCAGCTCAACGGACAGTAAACAGAAGCAAATCTGCATACATTCAAAGCATCCTCTGACTTCTCATCCATAACTCCCACTAAGAAATGTCTTGATTCTCACGGTTGGTTGAAAGAGTCAACATCCGACAGATGACTAAAAAAGATGACTAAATATTATCGAAGAAAATATTAAATCTGATGCAAATCAAATTAAAATTTGCAGTCCATTTGCTTCTGTAGAAGAGATATGTCACATAGCAACATATTCCAATGCGAGTACACACCAGAGTGTCATCTGCATAGCGCTGATGCACATCGTTTCCAAAACATGGTCAAAATGTGCCAAAGTGGAAGCAGATGCAATGGAAAAACTTAAGACACTAAAACAGAACCTTGTAGCACAACGTGCTCAAAACAAGTGGAAGAAACTTCACTTGGGTGGACAAAAAAAAGATATAAAATATCTGAAGCAGAACCCTGTCCATCCACTCACTATTCCATCAAGAGTAACAACAGTGGACCAGAAGAGTCGCTTTCTCGTCAAACGTTTCCTGGATCTCAAAAACAGCTGCAGGAAGAATTTTATGTCAGCTGGAAGGTAAAGCAGCTATTTTTAGAAAGCAGCACTTAAGCCCACCCTGGTGCTGCGGTACGTGACCGTGAGGCGGCTACTCTGTTGTGACAAGCCTCTGGAGGTCACCGGGACGCTTTGGCACAAAGGAAACTGGCAGGTGGGTTTTGTCACAGAAATCTTCTCAATGCACTTTTGCTAATTAGAGGCATAAGATGTTTTGTGGTTTTCTTCTGCTGTACAGACTGCACAGTGAAAAAGGTTCACTGACCTCCTTTGTTTCACAGTAAAAACACAACTATAATCTACAGTGAGGGATAAAAATAGATTTTGTTCGCATTTTCTTCCAAAAGGTCAGATTTACTCATAAGCCTGACTATAGATCGAGTTCGATTTAAAAGATAGCAAATACAAAATAATAATCCTTGTTTGCTTTGGAGCAGAAAATGCATCATTTAGGTCTGGATCAAAACTTAAACCTGGATAACTCAACGCTTTGGCAGTAATGAGTCAGATTATGCTACTGTGTTTGTGTGATAGTCCCCTGACTCAAGTCTTTTGTAAGAGTTTCTCTGTTGCAACAGAAGTAGAGTATTCCAACAGCATGATGCTGCCACCACCACGTTTTAGCCACACGGGATTTTGCATGTAGGCCAAAACGTAACATTTTGGTTCCACTTTATTGCTCAGGTTTGCTGTGTCCCACTCCCTATGGCTCATGGAAAACTGCAAACAGGAACTCTTTTGGCCTATTTTTTAAAATTTTTTTAACCCCCCCAACAATGAATTACTTTTTGCCACCTGCAGCTCCACAAGAGTGACCATGGGACCTGTTGGCTGCTTCACTGATAATTAATCCCGATGTCCGGCCTGTCAGTTTAGATGGATGACCGTGATTTAGCAGCTTTGCAGTTGCATCACACTATTTATAGAACGATGAACTAAACTGTGCTCTTTAAGAGTTTCCATAAACTTCTTCACAACCTCCTCTCCGACCTGTTTCTTGGGCTTTATGGTGCCGTTCGTTACTTTGTGAACCCCTGAAAAAAAGGTGGGTCACACTGCAACATTTATTAATCCGGTGACTTGCGAAGGTAATAACCTGGAGTAGATTAAGGATATACGCAACATTTTTGAAAACTCCGTGCAGGTCTGCCAAACAAAATCTTTGATAAAAATCAAACAAAGTGCACTGAAGAGGTTCAAGGAATCTGAACACTTCTTTTTCAGCATTCTTTGTCGAATCTGCTGCCAGGAGACCTGCTGTAAGGACGGCGAGCTCCGGACTGCAGAGGCTATAAATAGTTGAGGCTCTGCCTTCCTTACAGGCAACACCCAGCACTTTCTGCCTGCGACAGGACAGCAGCACAGCTCCACTCTGCACACACCACCTCCTCTCAGCATAGATAAAAGAAAAATAAAAAATAACACGTTTGAAGAACGGGTCCTTATATTGGAATAATATCGACCAACTGTTAATTGGCGAGAGGATTTTTAAAACTCGCTGGCTCACTCAAAGCTGAACCACATTTTCCAAGTTTCACTCACCAACCTTTAACTACTCCTGCTTCACGCAAGCAGAGTCCTTGTTCTCACTGAATGTTTTGTTCACTAAAGTTATAAGTTAAACAATTGTCTCACTGACTTCATTTCTTGTTTCTTCAGTGAAACATTTGAAAAAAAGGACCAAAACAAAAACACTCGAATTTCCTCTTTTCTTCATGTTCATAGTTCATCTGCAAAGTCCGGCAGTCACAGGGTTTCGTTTTACAGCCTTATCCTAAATTGTATTAAGTTAATCTCTTTCCTCAAAATGCTACAAACAAATACACCATTGTGGTTTTTTCTTTTTCCTTTGGAGATGTATTAAAAATAGAAAGAATTTACGTAAATATTCAAGCTGTTGCCATGAAGCTCCAACTATTTCTGCTGCTCTGAATGTCCAAATGAGTAAAGTCAGCAGTCTTCCTAACGACAGTGTAGGCCAGGCCTGTCAAACTCATTTTGGCAAATGTAAAACACCTGAATGTTCATGAAGGGCTGCTTGTGCCACAATGTTTTGATAAAACCAATTAAATTACAAAAATAAAAATTAATAAATAGCAGTAATTTCACTATTCAATAAGTGTTTCTTAAAATAAAATATTGAACATGTTTCCCACTGATCAGTCCAGCTGGGATTTTGTGATTTTTTAAACATTTTTATTTGGATTTAAAATCACAAATTCTGCGGCACCAATTTAGGAACAATTGTAAGGACTTTCTACCATATTTGTACTGATGTGCGATGATAAGTGTGACTTTTTATTAATCGTATCGGACACAGATAACTAGACATCAGGTAAGGCTGAATGAAGTGCGTGTCACTCAAACACAAAGGAAAAAATGTCAGTAAAATCTGAAAGAATTTGGGAATCTCTTGATTTTGTGGATTTGTGAAAAACTGGAGGGTCTTACTGATGCAATTTGGAGTCTAAAAAGCCGTGTAAAAAGCTACGGCTGGTCAGATTTGGTGACACAGGAGGTGCAGGCAATAAGATCACATTTCTGTCTTAAGAATTTGTTTTTTGCTTTTCTCTTCCGAAAAACAGAATTTCTGAATTTTAATACATTTTCAGTCTGGTGGCAGCTAAAGCCAAGAGGTTTAATGGTCGATGTCAGACAATAAATAAAACACCGGCTCACTTCACCCCTCAAAACAACTGTTTGAGCGGGAGGTAAAAACAGACACTAGATTCAGTCGTCAGTCTGTATTAATGAATCAAAGCATTTATTTCAAAAACTGGAAAAATAAAAACACACCCACCAACATTGGTTTAGTATAATATTATACAAAGACACATTTCAATGTTGCTATGTGAGTATCTGTCTCTGACTACAGTATGAGGCAGTTTGAAAAGGCTGGCTGAGCTGGTGGATCTACAAACACAAACCCCAAAACAATAAAGGGACCAAAGGAAGAAATTATAAAAAAAAAAAGGTTAATTAATAAAAAGTATCTGAGCAAAGAATAAAGAGTGAAAACCAAAACATCTCTCAAGTTGTGTGCACTTTACCTTTCAAGACACTTGAGATACCACTGTGAGGAGACTTCTGTCCATTCTTTCTGGACTATATATTATTCTCCAGGTGAATCAGCTAAAACTGTGATTAAATACAACAACCTGGAAGTAACAGTAAATGATGCTTGCTTTAACCTGGTTGGAGCAGCAGATGGCAATAGAAACGTATCTATTTTTCTTCCGACTACCTCGCTGTTTTGTCTTTACGTGGAAGAAAAATGAGCTAATTCAAACCAAGCAGCGCCTGTTAAAAATAAAATGAAAAAAAAAAAAAAAATCAACAACAGCATCAAGTGAGGCTGAGCGTTAAGACACAGAATCGTCATCGGCGTGAACACACAGGAGGAAGGTGAAAGGTGTTGGCTAGAATCGAGAAAGAGAAACAAAAACAAACAAAAAAAAAGCTCCTGCTCTTCTCGGAGAGTCCAACTTAAAGAGTCGCTTCATTAGACCGAGCAGAGAGACGCATGGGAATAAAAGCCGCGTGGCGTTCAGGTGCACCGGATCGTCATGAGGAAAGAAAGGCAAACAGTTCTTTGCAACAACAAATGGCTTACAGTCTATGCCCACAGCTACTCGGTCTTACGGGATCCGTTAATGCACCAACTTCTTGTACTGTGAAGATGATCAGTGATGAAATGTTTAAAAACAAAAGCTTCTTATGCAGATTCCTCTAAATGATCAGAAAGTTCATTAAGACACGCTTCCTCTCTGCACGTGATTGGATCCCAGATCTGAACCGACGCATTAAATGTCAATGAAATATCAAACTTTGTATCATTCTGATTTATAAATACGTTGCAAAAAAGGAGAAAAAAAAAAAGAATGTCTTGTTAGTGTTTTGTGCGGCAACCTCTACCTCCGAGCTCCGACAACGGACAATCCCCTCCCTCGCAATGCTGACTACTTTTATCTGGTACAGTAAAAAATGGACTTTAAAAATAAAGTGGAGGGACGAGGGTCGTTTAGCTTAACAGTCCCGGTCGTTACAATGGCTAGGACGTGGAAGGCAGAAAGCCCGGAAGCCGTTCGGCCTTTAAAAAAGTCACAGTGAGAACAGAAGAGGAAGAAACTGGAGAGCAACTGCGTGGAGGAAGCTCCTTCAGCTGATTCAGCTCGTGACGTAGCGCGCGTCAGACGGCGGCGGACAGAAGAGCAAGCGCAGCAGCCGAGCTACATGGAGACGCCGTGATCCACCCCCACTCTCTGAGAGTTTGGGCCCCTTGTGCTCGTGTTGCGTCCTGCGCGACTCCTCGACGCTGCGCAGTCATGAAAACGGGGGACTGGAGACAAACGCAGCGGTGTTGCAGCAGAGAAGGGAGGCGACACTCCTCCATCATGACCCCCACCTGCTGCCGCAGCACCTCTGTGAGACAGACGCTAGCTGGCGTGTATGAAGAAGCGAGAGGGATTGGAAAAAAGAAGCACCTTTTCATTTGGCTTGGATATAACCAGCAGATAAATGTGAGGGAAGGCGGAAAATAAAACAGAAGCGTGTCTATAAATAAAAGGAGGTGGAGAGGAGAAGCTCTTCGGGTGGAAGAGGAGGAGGAGGAAGAGGGGCTTTCATCCTGTGCCTGCAGAGGAAGAAGAGGAAGAAATTCCAAACATTTCAGCCACATTACTTTCAGGAATCTTCCCAGGAATGTGGTTCCCCTTGTGTGTTTTTTTAAATCATCACCTTCCTCTTCCTCGCCCCAGCCCTCTGCTACACCGGCCAGCTCGTAATGCTTCTTCCTCAGCTCGCCCAGACGCTCCCGTTCCTTCTGCAGGCGGGTCTCCAGCTCCAGAACCAGAACCTGAAGACAAACAGGATTTCATTAGCAACTCAGTTCTGGGTTTTCAGCAGTTACAACAAACAAACAAAGTGTTAGGACCCTTACAGATGTCTTTCTTATTGCAAGTAGGAACGACAAGAACCTCGAAAGAAAAGCTGCTTTTATTTCAGCCACATTGAAGGATTTTCAAGCATTGAAGTCATGGCGCAAGATCTCAAGTCTAGACTTTGACTAGGCCGCTCTAAAACTTTCATTTTTGTTTTTTGAGCCATTCTAGGGTGAATCTCCTCATCAATTTTTCGCTATTTAATAATTGCTACAGAAGATTTTTGTTCTTGATAAAAGAAATCAGAATTTGAAAACTGTCTCTTGCATTTAGTCAGGTTACTTTTGGATTATATTAACATTTGTTTGATCTAAAACATTTAAATGTGAAAAAAATAAACAGAAACAAAAGAGAAATCTGTTGGGGAGTTAAGAATAATAGTATAATTTTTTTTGTACGATTCTATTGAATTAATGTATTGAATTATTCAGCTCAATAAGCAAGTTTATATAAAATCACCTATACATTCAATATTTTTGCCCAGAACTATATCAACACCAGAAATTCTTACTTTTCTGTGCAATAAAAGCAAACAGATCATATTAAGTATCTGTTTTGATTTTTCAGAGTGTGTCATTTTTATTCAAGGTTACCTGTGCGTCCATCTCTTGTCGCTTGATCTGGGTCAGAGTCATGCTGGAGAAGTCCATTGTTTCTAGACACACATTGAGACAAATCAAACTGAACATTTCCTCCACTTTGCCACGTTTATTTAGATAAATTAAAGAATTAAGTTCATAAAAAGCGAGTCGGTGAGAAACGGCGTCATTAGCCTTTGCCTCTAACCTGTATCTTCAATCTGGGATTTCCCAGACTTGGTGGAGGCCACAACAGCGGCGGTCGCCTGGGTGACGCCGCGGGACGCCTGCTGCAGTCGGTGCAGGTTCGCGCTGTCTTTATCTGCCTTCACCTACAGGAAAGAAGAGGCAATATGGACAACCACCAACAAGAAAAGCAATGTGAAAAGCAAAAAGAAAGTGCAGAAAACAGGAAGAAAAGGAAAATAGAGTTTTGATTGTTTACCTTTGAAGCAGCAACCAGCTGTGCTGTGCTAGCAGCGATTTCATGGGAGCACACCATCAGCTCCTCAAACTTCCCTTTCCCCTGCACCACCATGTCGGCAGCGTCTCTGGGAACCGAACAGCTGAGTTAGCTCCAAATGAACGAGAGGATGCTTTAAGAGCACTCTGGTGACACCAGAAGTAAATAATTAAACATCCTCGTAACATTCAGCGTATACGTTCGTCTCATTATATGCTGAATGAGCTTCTGCATATTTAGGAGTCTCAGAAGGAGGCCGGCGGCCCACGCTGCCGGCTGAGCAGACAGAAGTCTTTTCATACTTACACCATGACCGTGGCGCCCCATCCGACAGCTTTGGAGGCAGAGATCAGGCCCTCCGTCCAGCGGGAGTTCTTCGCATAAAATTCCTTCATGGAGGCTGCCCCCTGGTGGACAGAAAAGCAAAAGCAGCTACACAGTGAGACATTCATCACTTCATTTACTCTCAGGCACAGGAACAGACTGCAATTAAATGTACTTAAATCAACGTTAATATAATTCAGTTCAATCAAATTATATTCAATTAAATTTAAAATAATTAACTTGTATTGCAGCAACTGCATAAAATAAAATTAAGAGTCTATTAAAATTAGTTGCTGCCATCTGGTCTTATTTTAAACACAATTTAACATCCTGATCGTTATTTAAACCAGGGTTCCTTTAAAATTGCAAATTCAGAACTTATAGTTTCCGTTCCGATTCCCACATTTAAAACAGTTCGACATAATTCAGCAAAAAGCATTTCCAAGCTTTGTCAACTTTACACTGCAATCTGTGATCAGCTATATTTAATAATATGAAATTATGTGTGGAAATTTCTCTTAATCGCACAAATACTTGGAAAACACTAAAACTAGACTCCATACAACCAAGCCTTATGTAAAAGGCTAAAACTCACCCTTCCACTCTCCACAATGTCCCTTTGCAGATCTTTCGAAGACAAAATAAGCTCCTTGATCGTCTGCATCAGCTCTGTGCAGGAAGCCAGGATCCTGCAGGGGGCGACAGAGCACAGAATATGAACAGTGACCTGCTGCAGGTGCTGGAGAAACACTCCAGGTTAAAACACCAGAGAGGGACGCAGCAGAAAAACTTGATGTGAAGAAGGAAGAATAAAAAAATATGTCAGTTCGCCCAGTGTTGCTAGACACAACTGATGTATAGCTATAGTTGTATCTCTTATTATCCCTTTAATAGTGACAACACTTTTAGTTCACAAAAAATGCTTTATAGTTTTGAATTGAAACCACTTTAACTCGTTCAAGTGATTCTGCTCTTTGTTCAGCTCAATCAGTCGAGATTGTCTCATAATTTTCATTTGTCTTTTTTTTTAATCTAAGCTAATAATACACAACTGATGAACCGGGTAGTTTTAGCTGTTTTGATACAATGTTACATTCAGAGCGATAATTTGGGTGCAGAAGCCGTTTACTCAGCAGTAAAATGTGATTAAAATGTTTCAGACTAGAGGCTTTAATGACTGACTTTTACTCCCAGCTCATGATGAGCTCTGCATGAATCCAGTTATGTCTCAGGGCTCACAGTTTCATGAAAGAGAAATTAACTCCCAGCAGGCTCCACGTTCTTCCTCTGATCTGAGATTTACCTCTCGTTGACCTCCATCTTGATTCCTGTATCGACTGCTCGGGACTTGTTCAGCATTTCCTGTCGGGACACAGAGGCACAGGGGAGGGAAAAACAAAGACATTTTCCAGTCAGTACCGTTCTGAAGTGAATCGGGGGTGGCTGGAGAGGCGGAGTCATTCACCTCTATCCTGGCGGCTGCGGACTCCACAGCGGCCGAAGTGGCAGCCATTTCCTGCTCCACCAGGTCTCCCAGCTCCCCCTGCTGCAGCTCCAAACCCCGCGGGCGCAGCTTCTGGAATCAGAACGAGACGCGTATAGCAACGCATGCTGATCAGATCAAACGCTCGCGAGTCGGGAGTGACTCGGACCTCTGCTGTGGCCAGGATGGCCTCCAGAGCCGCCCTCAGCTTGCTGCCGTCGGCTGCTGCCAGGCTGTCCTGTTGCTTCAACTGGCCCAGCAGAGACAGAGCTTCTGATCCGCACGTCTTCACGCTCTCCGACAGCGCTGCAGCGAAAAACAGAACACGCAGGACGGACGGGTTAATGTTTCGGACTCAGAGACACGGGAACGAGGACAAGCAGCAGAAATCCTGACGTGATAAATGCAGAGTGGAGGACAGCAGCATGCTGGTTTCATTCAGTTTTTATCCGCTGTTCACTTCATTGTGTCACAGTTAATGATGAGCTGATCAGTCGGCCTCAAACTATTGTCTCGTGGCACTGAGGTCATTTTGAATTTAGTTAGTAATTAGACAAAAGTTGGAGACGTAAGGGAACATCTCAGTAAATTTGAATATCAAACATTTACTTTAGTGGGAGGGTTGTTCAGTTAATTTTGATCATATAATAATAATAATAACAACCATTTCATATTTTTCAAAGGAGAGCAATCAGAATATTACATCATACAGATTTCAGGGAACACACAAACTCACCATTTGTGAAACAAAAGCACTAAAATGATGGAATCGGGTTGAATATAAACCAGCTCTTATGTTTCAAATGTTCGACTAATATTTAGAGGCTGAGGGACAGATACAGTTCAACAGTTTGCACAATATGGAGGAGGGTGTGGGGTAGATTTATGGAACGGGATGAGTAAAGAGTTAACGTGAAGCCTTTTTCATTTGTGGTCAAAATAATAATTAAAAAAAATATCAATCATTAAAGTTAATGAAAACTCCACATTGAGTTTCTCACAAGATTCGGACATCAGTCCGGTTCCAGTTCTGCGTTAGAAGTTGTGAGAACTCATGGCTGCCAGCCACAGATCTGTTATGCTCAGGCATGTTTAGTCTTGCCGTCTGAAGAGAGGGAAAAACAACATTACTCGGCCACAAGGTTAGGAGCTTCTCGCCTGAAACGCGTCCAAAAGCTATTTCTGACTGCAATGTGAGCGTTGTAGAAATGCCTTTGATTAACAGATTAAGAAGCAATAACAAGATGATTATGTCTTGATGCGGCCTGAGGACCTGCGCTGTGGTGCAGCACAGGGGAGACCCGCAAATTTGCTATTTTTGTATTTCTGAGCACTTTTCTATTGAATTCTTTTTATTTAAAAATGTTGCTACTATGATTAAACAATGATTTTTCACAGGCCAGATTTAATGGTGCCCCCCGGGCCACTTGATGCCCTACGTGCGGTGTGTTATGTGTGTGGGCGTCGCGATGGTGCTGCCTATTACATTACATTACATAAACACGACTGCTTTTCAACTCAGCCTTAATGAACCCATGTGAAGAAAGAACCTCAGAGACACATCAGGGCATGTAAACATCTGCCTCACCCACAGATTCACATCAGGAGACGCCATCCATGTCTCACAACTGCAACACACACACACATTCCCACACACCTACCGTCTGCTTGCTCCACAGGAACCATGTGGGAGGTGGCGCTGCCCTGAACGATGGTGTCGCCCACCAGGTGGCCACACTGGGTCACCACTCGCACCAGCTCCAACACGGCTGCACCAAGCATGACGCAGGCAGAGGGACAAAATATGATAATCAATGTTCATTTCCAATTCCATATTTGTGCAGCATTAGGACTGCTAAATGTCAGAAAAGCATGTAATTCTAATACTATTGCTACTATTGCTTAAAATTACAATGAAGTACGACTAACGTACATTTTCGTTCTTGTACTCTTGAACTTTTTGGATGAAATTTGGTGCTTCCAGAAAATTGTTTGTACTTCTACAGTTGTTCTCCGTAGTTTACCGAGTTTGTGGACGTTGCCTGGTTGGCTAGCATGAGCCGACTTTGAGAAATCAAAAAATGTTGTAACTCACGCCCCCTTAAAACCACAGCATGTTACTTCTCTAAGAAGTTTTTTTCCATATTTGTTAAAACTGTCACGATATCCTGACGTCCTAAAATGAGACAATCTGTGTAAAGATTGAGCTCCTCTGCCTTCAGAAACAGACAGAAACACCCAAATCAGTCACACAACCAATCAGAGTCAGGAGGAGGGTCTTAGCGCCATCAATAATTAGCAATTTCAGCTTCTCACCTGTGTTGTCGGCCAAGAAGGCCTCTCTGGCGCTCTGTAGCCGCTCCATGGAGTCTAAAGAGGCTTGGCATCTAGACGCAAGATAGTCTGTAGAAATGGACGGACACAATGAGAGCCTGTCCACGGTGAGTGACTGAGGCGGCTGCTGAGCTCTGTGTGAACCTGACCTGCAGAGCTGGTGCAGCTGATGTGTGCCGGATCGTCTATCTGAGCTAACGAGTCCTGGATGATCCGCTCGGCCTCCTCCACGGCTCCCTGCAGGCTGGACCAGCGAGCCGCCACCAGCTGACTCTCCAGCGCCTGCTCCCTGCTCTCCTGTGGTCAGAGGTAAATATTTGACTGGGCCCGTTAGCGACGTGATGCTTCCTGTTCACCAGAGCAACTCCTGACCTTCTCATTGAGCTGATTCTGCAGGGCCTCGGCCGTCTTCACGCCGCTTTCCCGCTCAGTCGCCAGAGAGCTCTGAACTCGCTGGAGCTCCTCCCCCTGGACCGCGAGCTCCGCCTCCACCTTTGACAAAGTCTGAACCAGCTCTGCTTTCTCGGACTCCAGGGCGACCAGCTGTGTGCCGAGCACTTCGCTCGACTGCGTCCAGGAACACGCCATCATGGAGGGAAAGAAGGCAACAGATTGGTGATTTTTATGCAGGGGGACGGATGATATGTAGCTGACGGAGAACACCAGGATGTGGTCCGACCTCACTTTGAAAACACACTTCATCCAGGGTTTTTGCCGGACTCACAAACTCAAATTTAAGACCTTTTCAGGAGCATTATGGATGGAATTTAAGTCCTATATCTCCATGAAAATATACAAAATTCATCCAGACAGCTGGTGATATGATATGACTAAAAAAAAAAAAAGCTAGCTAGCAAAAATATGTTAGTAGTGAACAGCGAGTCACAGAAATCAATGACGATTTGTCCACACGGCTCAAACTTATGTCTGACTGAAAAGTCCCAGGGGGAAGAAAAAAAAAAAGAGGTTAAACAGATCAGCCACGACAAAATTTAAAGATCTGTGATTAACATGTTTGAGGCCATCTTGCCTCTTTTTGAATGAATTTAAGACATTTTAAAACTTCTTAAGGATGCACTGACAGCCTGTTATCTTTAGCCACTAGTTTGAGTGATGCTTCCTTGATTTGAGGTTGTGGAGAGCCAAGGAAACTCCAAGGAGGTTTGGGTTGAGGTCAAAGACAAAGTGGGAAGCTGAGGTTGTGAAACCAGTGATGACAGCGTAGCTGATCTTTAGACTTTAAAATAAACATCAATAAAACGTAAGGAAAGGAAAAAGAAAAGAACAGAAAACTTACGATCTGAGTTGTCAGTGGGTCCAGAAGACAAAGAGAGGAAGGAACAAGAAACAGCAAAGTTTAGAAGAGCAAGAGAACAAGAGAAACAAGAAAAGGAGCTGGAGATGTCAGCTGTGTTAAAAACAGACCACAGGGATTAGATGGAGACAGGAAGAGTGGCAGTGCTGATAAGACCAGAATACAAAACGAGGACATCACGAATGGAAGGCTGGGGAAAAAAATAATTCAGGTGAATATTTGAGAAACTTGTTGGAAAGAACTGGGAGCAAAAACCAGTGAACTGTTCATTTGATGCATTAATTCATTCAGTCACACACCCACACACATACCCTCCAAATCTTTATATTTAGCTACATGTCAGCTCTGAAAACCAAATGTCTCATTATAGAATATAAGTGGCCAAATATCAGCAACAGTTTCAACATTTTACTGTTTCTTTTTTACTGCCAGGCTGCTACAAACATTCACTTCCTTTAAGAGCAGCAACAAAAACATTCACAAATCTCAAAAATAAAGGTTGATTCTTCAAAAGAGTCACAAAGTTGCTAAGGCTGAATTTAAACCTGTGAAATGATAGAGGCATCGATTCCAGTCAAGGTTAATGATGTCTTTCCTTCAAACAAAACAAGCTAAAAAAAGTCCAGTTCTCCCATTTATAGTCATTGTTATCACCATTAGTCAGGATTTAGTCATCCTGCCTGACCTTATTAGGAATGGACTCGTTACTGGTATCAAGGAATGCCTACGGTTTTAAAAATAGCAGCTTCAATACAAGTTTGTTTTTTTTCCATGAGATCCCAGAGAAAGTGGCAGAACAACTGGAGTTTTCTCCAGACGGATGGTGCAGAATTGAGACCGATCAGCTGGCTGAAAAACAACAACAACAACAAAAAAGGCTACAGCACTTAAACTACCTAAATTCTGTCTGTTTAGAAATATTTCGAGCCACATGGACAGGAATGATGTGGAAGCTAAAAAAGGTCCACCTGTCACTCTTGTTAAGGTAAACGTACAGTCGGTGAAGCGTGAGAGGTGTGAGTCAGCAAAACATCCTGAATAATTAACCAGCTGCTCTGATGCCTCACTGCTTCAACACACCTCATCGCCTGGGCAAATGAAACTGAGTTCTGCATAACCCTGCTAAGGATTTAACTCAGGCTTGTAAAAGCAGATATCAAACCTGTAAGACATCCGGCACAGAGTCCTGGCTGCCAAACATTTCAGCAATTTCAACTTTATTTTAATTTTCAGTATGTTCAATACTTGAAGCACAATGTTCAATGTATCTGAAAATGGGCCGTTTAATTTTTTTTTTTCTTTTTGTTTGGTTTATTCTGATCAGCTCGGTTTCAGAATATTTCATCCTTGAATCAAAATCTTGACTGGATTATTTGAAACTAAATGTATACAGATTATACATTGGATACTTTTATTCTGCTTGTAAAAATAAAAATTCTCTTTTTAACCATTTTTTCCTTTTTTATGTTTTGTTTTTATAGATGTTTAAGCCTCGACTTTCTTTTTCTAGATGTCATCTGGGCCTGAAAATGATCAAAGATTCTTTCTTTAACACAAACTATTACTTGAAAAACATGGGCCAACTATATGTAGGAGCAATTAGACAGCCACATCCAGTTTAACTATAATAATGTGAAATTGTTTTGTTTTTACTTGATGTAATCAAACGTATGCGTCATATATCAGCTCCATACACAAGATAAAAAATGCATAAAATCAGTCTAAAGCAGGACATGATTGTGGAAGAAATGCCAAACTCTGATGGTGAAAATGTTGCCGCAAATTGGATTATCAAAGGTTTAGATTATTTACAGCTCAATCAGGATCATTAGTAAATCATCAAGATGTCCCATCTTTGTTCCTAGCAGCTGCTGAGACTGACCTGCTGGGACGAGGCCATGCTGGTCTTCAGGGAGTCCAGTTCTGTCTGGGTGGAAACCAGCTCTCTCTGCAGCTCCTGAAGTTGCTTCACCTGTTCCCTCTCCTGAACGACAAAAGGCGTTTGTCACTCGGGTCACTTTGTAGCCGGATGACTTTAAAAAAAAAAAAAAGGGTGTGGGGGTACAAAAACATTTTCTGTGGCCCTCACCTGTCTGTCCGCAGCCTCCTGCGCGCTCTTCACCTTCTCCTGCATCTCCCTCCGGACCGCCTCCACCTCATCCTGAGCCGCCCGGGCCACCGTCATCTGCCGGGTGACCTCTGCGTTCTGCACAAAACGGCACGGGATCGGACTCTGAAGAATTGTGAGCTGCAACGAGGACATGGAGGGATCTGGAGACGGCGTCCTCCTCACCTTCCTCAGCAGGTCTGCATGACTCTGAACCAGTTCTGTGTATTTCTCCTTCAGCTTGGTGTAGCGCTGCTCGTTGGCCTGAGCTTTTCCTGGGAGAGACAGAAATGGACACAGAAAGCTTACAAAAACATTAGCAGGCGTAACATTTACTTCCTTACTGTACATAAAGTAATATATCATATCATTGTTTTAGCTCAGTTTATTTATGTTCCTCATATATTAAATTCTGACAAAAGTGACCTAAAGTATTATTACCTCTCTGCAAGACATCATAGCACAGCTAGGCATTTTTGTCTCTTTTACTTTGCAATGTAGTTCAAGATCAGTCAGATTACAAGAAGGTCAGCTGTTAGGTTACATTCACGCCAGCCCTGTTTAGTCCAATTTATTTTTTATTTCGTTTGCATAAAAAGTTCAATTTGTTTGGGGAGATGCAAATGCACAAACAAACTCTGATATGGATCAAAAAAGCAAACTAGTCTGCCTAAAAGCCTTGGTCTCTGCTTGATTAAAGTAATTAGAATATATGCATTCTAGTTCGAATGCATATATTAAGTAGGAAGTGGATTGTAGAGAAGGGAATTCTGGGTAAATTAAAAAAGAAGAAGAAGAAAAAAAACACAAACATGCAAGTCTAGTCCAAGCAGGAGAAATGTTGATCCATTTCTGTTTGCATTTTGCAAAGAAGGAAGTAGCACTTATGTCTTCTTCAGAAGTTTTCATGTAGTTTCTCAAGTGATTCTTGGTGCAGCATCTCCACAGATGAAGATGAGAACGTGATGTTGATCGTGAAAGTGAACCGCACTGGCTGAAAATGTTGTAAATGTTGCAATTTTGGTTCCCGATCAAAGCGAGTCTACCGAACTGTCAGGTATAAAAACAAGGAGAGCGCCTGAGCTGTTATACAGAAATAAAAGCCGCCTCACTCTCGATTTCCGTCAGGCTCCGCTGCTCCTTCTCCGTGTCCTCCCTGGCCCGCCGCAGGTCGTCCAGCTCCGCCTTCAGGAACTCGCTCTCGCCTGCGGCCTGCAGCCTCAGGTGGCTCTGCTCGGCGAGCTCCGCCTCCAGCTCGTTGACGCGGCCCCTCAGAGCCTGACACAGCCGGCCGCTCTGTGTCAGACAGACGGGACAGCGGGCCGGGTCAAAAACAAGATAGAAAACAGAAGCAAGGAGGACGTTCCTCCGATCCTTACCTCCAGTCGGAAAGACTCTAGCTCCTCCTTGAGGGCCTGGATCTCCCTCGTCAGCTGCTCGATCAGACGGTCTCTGAGGAACACAGACAGAGGAACAAACTGGAATCACAATATTCACAGTTGATACAAACAAACAAATTGTTAACTGTCAGAGGAACATTCAATCCAAACCATTCAAACCCAACCACCTAAACCAAAAAGCGAAGCAAGTGAAACAACTACTGCTAAAAAAAAAAAGACCAGAGAAAAGCCACAAGTTGTTCCACTGAAGCCATTTTGGAGACAAAGCGAATATTTTGAAGATGGCTTTTCAGTGAGAACAGGACTCTTAACCCCGTCCTAAAAACAGCATCTCTACAGTGAAACCTGGTGATGGCAGCATGATGCTCTGGGATTGTTCTTTAGGGGAAGCTGGTCAGAGTTGATGGGAAGACAGAAGGAGCTAAATACAGAAATAAAAATAACTGGAAGAGACAGAGTACTTGATTTTGATCATTAAGATCAAGTTCTGTAGTAGAACGGTGCAGTCAAAGCTGAAGAGTTGTATTAAAATGAGAAAATGAAAGGACACTCCATCTGGACTGACTTATCTTAAACTACTACGCATAGAAAGATAAGCAAACATTTCAGATTGTAGCGACTGAAGGAGGATCTGTATCAACTCAAGAGGGACTGAACACAAATGCACAACAATAATCAAATTCTTATTCTTTTCCCAGGATCTGAATAAAAAAATTAAAAAAAACCTAAACCAAAATCCAACTGAACTCGAGACAAACACCGATCAAGACGTCACAATTAGAAAATCCGGTGATGTATTTATGAAACTCACTTGTCATCTTTGCGCATGCCGTTCTGGCTGCTGAAGTTGAACGGATCGATGGCAGCAGAAGTGCCAAACAGGTCATCAAACTTAACCTCAGAGGGAGCCTGTGGAGAGCCAACAAACCTGGTGTTTGTCTTGGAGAAACTTTTACTATTCAGGGAAATAGTAATCATTTCTTCTTGTGTGGAGTAAATGCAACAAGGCTGAGGTTTTGGAAGAGTTTTTGCCCTCACTTTTTCACTTTCAGACAGTTGTAAAATGCATAACCGTGGAAACAAGGTCAACTGGAAGAAACTGAGTATCATTTCAAATGATCAAATGATACCGTTACTATAACTCAAAACCTAATAAGTTATTTTTGAATTTGAACATGAGGGTATGTTCCAGGAGGTTCATTAAAGGCCAGGAACCATGAATCAAATCCAGGACTGCAGAGGATTTTACCGGCAGGGACGGGACGTCCGTGTCCACCAGGTCCTCCGTTTCCACCACGTGTTCTGACTCGGGAGAAGACGACTCGGCGGGGATCACGACCACGGGGCTGATGTGCTCCGACAGCGCGGACGCACGCAGAAAGTTTGGCGGGTTCTGCAAGAATCGCAAACCCGATCAGCGTGTTGCACTAAAAGCTGCTTGCAGAAAAGTTTTCAACATTTAAAGAGAGGAAACTAAACGCATGGCTCAGTTTTGGATGCTCAGCCTGTCGCGACAGGACTGATGACAAACATTTACAAACATGATGTAAACATGTCGCTGTTGCTCAATTGATTAAGCAACACAAAGTGAATCAGCAACCACAGCAGTGGGAGTATTAGGCGGTCAGAGTCATCCAAACCTCAGGCAACTGTGGGATCTGAATGAGCCTCTTGAAATACTGCAAGTTACTGGAGCGATAGAAGAGACTCTTCAGCCTGAAACAAGAGAGGATGCATGAACACAGGGTGATACTTTGAGGAAAGGCTTCTGTGCGGCTCTCAGGGAAAGTCGTACTTCTTAAACTGCTCCTGGAAGCGATCTCTGTGGCCCTGGAGAGTGTCGGCTGGAAGGCCTGCAAACACAAACAGCTCTGCGCTCAGCACAGAAAAATGTACAACTTCCCCATAAAATCGTCTGAACACGTAAAGCGTGTTTGACAGCAGCTGAGAATGACAAAAACACTTTAAAGCTGGAAAGATAAAAGTGCCGGAGTCAGAATAGAAAAGAGTCAGCTTGATACTGAGCTGGATGTTTTGGTGCTTCAGGGTGAATTTGGAGAGATTTCAAAAGCGATGCTTGTCAGAGAAACGTATACGTCTTTCAAGTCTCTCAGAGTTCAAGAATTAGTTTGCAAGTGAAGGTTGCAAACTTCAACCTTCACTTGCAGGTTGTAACAATTTTATATATATATATAATATATATATATTATTTTAAAAAAATAATAATTTGGAATCCACCACAAGTTTAAAGACCACAAAACCTGCCTTGAGGTCTGTTGGCTGACAGTAAAAACAGAGTCACACAATCAGGCAACCAGAAACCATTTTATCTGCAACTCTGTTAAAATAATCAAGTAAAAAAAAAACATACATTCTACTGTCAGATAATTTCTGCTGCAGTAAATAGACATTTTTAATGCAAAGTTGACACATTTAATGGAGCTTTAATGCAACCTTTAGTACAAGTTTGCAGAAAAAATGCCATTATTTACCAAATGACACTTCATGACAACAGTCATAGCCATTCATGAAGACTCCTTCGTGTTCATAACAGGTGTCATGTCATGTTTCTGACAGTGTCATGTCCGTCTTATGCACACCCCTTCAAAGAAAGTGCTACCTTTTCCTTTACTGCCTTGTATTTATGAAGGAACCAAATGACCCAACAAATCTGCTGATCAAAGATTTTTTTTAGATAGAAAATACTTTCCAGACCAAGAAAGGTGAAAGAAAATGGAACCAATATTCAGATGGGTTTTGATGGTGGTGCGGTTTGCCCTGCAGAGGTGTGTGACTCACAGGAGTGCAGCTTGAACAGCAGCTTGACGGTGTAGTCGTACAGATGGCTGCAGTCCAGGATGACCTGGATGAGGGGAGCCAAGCGGCACTGACCGGCCGCCGTCACCGACACAGACCGAGACATGTCCAGAGAGTTGAACACTGCGGAGGAGAGGACAACAATCAACAAGCACACTCCGAAAACAAACGTCATCTCTTCAGCTGGAGTGTCTGAGAACCGCGGTCATGGCTCAGAGTTGCTTCGAACGTGGAAAACAGGAAAGGAGTTTTAAACGGAGCGGCGAGGGAGCGACAACCTGAACAGAGTCAGGATTGTCTGACTCAGTCTCTGCCTCCATCATTACGGAGTCGGGCCACGAGAGCCTCAGAGAGACGCAGGCGTGGTTTCCTGACTGACTGCCGCGCAACACACACACTTTTCACATGACGTTACGCTTTAAAAGAAAAACAAACAGACAACAGCAGAGGAGGAACTAACATGAACCGCACAGCTCTGGTCTGTAATGCATTAACAATGAATGAGTAGAGTTATAGTTGGCACAGCTTTCATGTTCAAACTCTGACTTCCAGGGATCTCAGGCCTTTTTAAAAATGGATTTGTGAGAGATGTGTTTACAGTGCTGCTAGAGGTGGATCTGCAAAATAATGTGTTGAAGCAGAGACGCATCTAAAAGTAGCAGAACATCGGTCCTTGAGGCCTGGATTTGAGGATCCCTGGTATTTGATGTTTAAAGACATGGAACCCCAAAAAAGACAAACCAGTGAAGTGAAATCTCGTTTACTTGGAAAGGTGGAGCCGGGGGCTATGGAGGCGGCTGCATGGCATCATGAGGACAAGTAATAAGCAGTCTGAATATAATTTCCTCCTTATCTTTCATGACTGGAGGCTGAATTTGCACTCCTGGTCACCTCCTTCAGTCTATCTTTAACCGGCTGAACTTCAGGTGACTCAGTCAGGCAACAAAAGGGCCGCAGAACAGATCAGAGGTGATTTCAGCGGTCCCCATCTGTCTGCTCCCATTCATCATTGTGAATGTTACACATATCAGGCAGACTGTACTTCCTGTCTGTTAGAGAGCATCTGTGTGTGTGTGTACTTAACATAAAGGTAGCTGGTCCTATGGAGCAGAAAAACTCACCTCCAAGGAAGAGGTTAAGCTCACACTCCAGGTAGTCGAACATTTCCACTGTGAGCTGGAAGCTGCGGATAAAAAAGTTTATAATTTATCCCTCCTGGAATATAATACACATTATATTCCAGCCTTTTGGTTCCCATCAGAACAACTTCTGTTTATTTATGAACCACTGATCATCGTTATTACCTTTAGCTGATTTCTTATTTACTATCAGGTTTTGAATGAACCTTTGCTTTTCACACTCGTGTGAAAGCACCATTAAAACACAGCCGTCCTGGAGCTCAACTAGTTAAATCCACCAGTAAAGGTGAGGTAACCAGAGCTGCAGCAGCATGCCACACTCACAAGTTGTTGACGTCGTTCTCTCCCGCCTCGTCGAGCTGCCTGTTGGACATCTGAAGGTTCCCGGGGAAACGAGGGTTCTGAAACAGAACGGGGCAAAAAACAAACTTTGAACTGAAACCGCAAAGTTCAGACATCCATTTGGTGCAATTTACTGACAGAATCTGATAACTTTGACCACCAGTAGCTTCATTAAAAGATTAAATGGTGACTTCCTATGTGATAAAGAAATGTACACCTCTGCGCTGCTTTTGCATGATATCTGTTCTCAACTCAGGGAAAAGTCTTGATTAAAAACAGCAACTATAAAGTCCTAAAAAAGGCGCTCATTAAAAAAAAGAAACTTCACAAATCAACAATGCTAAGCCTGGTGGGGGCACAAGTAAAGCATGGCGGCCCGCCAGGTTTACAATACACTAAGGAAAACCCTGTTTATAAACAACAATCTAATTTAAAAAAAAAAAGAAAAAAGAAAATCAACTCCTACCGCAGAAATTAAAATCCACTATAAGTGCACAAAACTCGACTTTGGCGGAAAATTAAAAACATCTTTTTCAAATCTGTGAATTCACATTATTGCTGAGGTTTTTAATAGTGAAAAGAACCACAGAGATGTGAGAAAACATTTAAAATAAAGCTATTTTGTAGGACACGTCAAGACCTTTCTGCAGTTCATTCTGGCTGCAAGAGAGCAAGACTTTCAGCAGCTAATAGGAAGGATGAATGGAAGGCTCAGACCTCACACATATCTGAACTATTTCACATTTCTACGCTTCAGTCTATGAATAAAGTCCACCTTTGCATTATTTCTACCGTTGATGCATAATGACTAATTTATCAGAATGCTTATTGGCTCTTTGTCAATTATTCAGTCACAGCAATAAGTGTGTCAGGTTACGCGTCAGTCCACAAAGATGACACTGGACAATGTGTCCTATCCACAGCAATGCCCACAGATCTACGCCCATGATGGTTTGAAGGTATGAGGCAAAATTTATAACAATCTGCCAACAGAAATGAGAATGAAGGAACTTAGATGTCAGAGTCGCTTTACTGCCTTCAGTCGTGTCTCAGAATCCGGCTTCATGAGAGCAAGCAGCAGCAGTATCTCATGTCACCTCCACGCTTCTGCTCAGCTGTCTCATAAAAGTGCTTCATTACTGATTCTTCAAAGGATGATAATGAGTAAGCTGGAATTTCCCCCCACAGGAGGAGGGTCTGGGGCAAAGCTTACAAGGGAAGAGGAGAGGGGAACGGGGGAGGGGGACGCTGGGTTTTACTGGCCGGTCAACTCACTTTAATGTGAAACTCCATTTTGGTGATGAGCAGTTTGAGGTAGATGCTGCACAGCTTCCCATAGCCTTCACTCAGATGACCCTGAGGAGAAGAGGTGACAGAGAAAAGAATTAGCATTTTTTATTTATACATCAGCTACATAAACAATGTGGACGTAACCCCCGCTGTAACAGGTCTTCCTAAAAGGAAACAGTTCAGCATCCTCAAATATCTGCCTGGGAGTGTGTGAGAGCTAGACAACCGGAAACATGACGCCGCAGCCCTGGTCACAGCAACCCCACTTCCTGTATCCTCCTGCTGCCTGGTGACATCAGCAGGAACTGAGTCAGTACAGAGCGAGAAGGCCTCCGCCCAGCTCGCTGCTTCTCAGGCTTGCACCATAAATGTGGCGAAATAAGATTTCACTACAAACAAGTTTACCCAATAAACTATTTACGCAAGATGTTGTGGTGAACAATTTAAATGGACAATGCAAACACTATTAAAATTAAAGAATGCCATTGACGTGAAGCGCGCTCCTCCACTAATGTTTAATGTGCTCCGAAGGCTCGACTGCTGAAGAAAAGAAGCCCTCCGAGCGTCTGAAAATGTCAGCGGGTTAACCACGACATGAGGGCGCGCCAATGATCATAATCACACGGTTCTTGTCCACAACTGTTTTTCACACTGCTGATGGCTGCAGACAATCATTTAACAGCGATCTGCTCTCATCAACATGCTTCTTGCTTACTGTGGCTTTCAATCAAAAACTTTGCTGGGAATAACAACCATAAAATGGTGCAGAACTGAATGGTTAAACATTAAAGGCAGACTCTAACTGTGTGCCTCCGTGCAATAACAGCTCTAAGTATTTTGGTCTATGTCTGTTTGTAAATCAAGAGACTTCTTGCAGTTTTCTGCCAATTCTGTTTTTGGGGGAAAATGCTCAAGCTCAGTTAGACTGAATAAAGAGTGTTGTCAAGTTCTGCAGCAGATTTTCATTTGAATTCAGGTCTGAACTTCGACTGTCTCAGAAGAAATCCTGATGTAAAAGCTGCTATTCCCCAATGCAGTTTGAATATAAGAAGCAGCACAATTTCAACTTTGATGGGACAAAATGGTTTCTAAATAAAGCGTTCATTAATGCTTTGTTTGCAAATTAATGTAAATCTGCGATTACTGATCTGCTGGCCAGCATACTTTAGCAGCAGGAGAAATCAACGCGTCTTTCAGGCCGTATAAAATCCTGACATTTAGTGTAAACTTCTCTGCTCCAGCTTACCATCAGGCTGGCCTGCAGATGGAAAAACCCAGAGCACACACTCAAATCAAATGTTTTAAACTGCAGGAACAAAAACCTTCTGAAGCAAACTAACATTTTATAAATAGAAATATGTAAATTTGGCGACATTTTTTGAAAACAAGCAAAGTTTCAGTTCCCACGTTGAGCAGCTGGAATCTAAATATATCATTTTAGATGGTGTCTGAAGCATTTTCAGGTAAATTAATTTTTTGCTGTTTTCTTTCTTTACAAATGAAAGATAAAAGATAAAATGAAGTGATAGTCAGCATTTTAGCCGTTCTGCTAAAGAGAACAGAAAAAAAAATATTTCAAAGGATTGCAACCTGTTCGCCAAAATATTACGCAACTAAAACTTTACAAACAAAACTGTGCTGCAGCTTGATGTCTTTGGAAATGGTTGCATATAATTACCACAACATTAATTAATTTCAGTATTACTATCATCTATGCTCCAGGTAACCGTAGATGAAATTCTTTACAGAATGAGGAGTAAAAAGCTGAATTAAAGACCTCATAAAGGGATAGTTCAGCTACTTGAGTAAACGATTAGTCTCTTGTGCTTCATGGATGTAATCACCAGTTTTTTAAAGATCATACAAAAATTCAGCAGAAGATTAAATCCTGACATGACTTACGGCCAAATTCCCCCAACTTGTGACAGCTTGCCATAGGTCTTTGCATGACATAAGAACAATCACTTCAGTGTAGTTGCTTACCCACATCCTGCTCATATCCGCCAGATCTGCCTTGTTCCTCATGGAGTCCTTTATCACCTGCAGGTGGAAACACAAACAGATTTCCAGCACAGGTAGCAGGCAGAAACCACGGACGTTCTCCCCGATGTTTGAGTGTCCTCTGCTCTTACGTTGGGGTGCCCGTCCCGCAGCAGCTTGTGGAAGACGTGGCAGAACTTCCAGCAGAGCACGGCGTTGCTGGAGAGAGGCAGCCGGTTGACGGCCGCCCAGAAAGTGTGGGCGCCCTTCTCATGATGTGTTCCCAAGATGCACGGTGGGAGCAGCAGTCAAGGACCACCAGCTCACTCAGCTTGCTATTATTCTATGGTTTTGTGCTAAAGTTGATGTCAGTCATATTTGACAGTCATATATTACATTTAATTTGGATATTTTCTAACTTCTTTTGCTCTGAAGGGAGTTTAAGATTATAAGAAAAACATAATCGTCAATGAAAGTTAATTATTTTTTGTTTTGTCCACAACAGCGGGACTCTGATTATATAATAAGGTGTGTAAACTTTGTTGACAGGTCAAACATTAAAACGGTTTTGCTATTCTGGGCCAGGTCTACCTTCTTTTCATAGATGGCACACCTAGCAAAGCGATGCTGTGTTGAATTGCTTGAATTCGCAATAATTAACTTTATGTGCTTCTTTGGTTTTCTTTCCAAGATAAAGTCTTGATTTATCTCTTTAGTTTTAAAGAGCTTTTTTCCAAGACAAATCCAATAATCGACTAATAGCCATCGAGAAGATATTCTTAGCTCAGAGCTGCTTTCTTGGACACCGTCAGTGACAGGATCTTTTGCTGCAATTAACTTTGATTGCAGTTGCAGAGTGTGGCAATTATGTTACCCCACTAATTGATTAATCCTCAGAAAAAGTCAATAGAATAATCAATCATTCATTCATTGTGGCCCTAAAAGTAAATGGAATAATTTTTTTTGTGTTTTTGACTATGATCTGATTCTACTGAATAATTGAGACTGATCTGAGCCAAGTTTGAGCCGTTTCTGTATAACTGGGACCAGCTCATCTTAAAAAATGCCTTGAGATGGGAAATGGAGCTGAATAAACTAAATTAAATCACAAAAAAGAATCTAAAAAAAAACATATTCAACTGTTTGCATTAGACTATATTAACATGCTCTAAGAGAGATAGATGTAAAAGTGCAGCACGCTGTTTTTTTTTTATATCAGCTGCACAGCAGAACCACATGAACTAGATGAGGTTACACAGTTTGTTGTTTTGCACTAATGTAACCCTCTGCACACATGTAGAAATAAACACAGCTCTTCTCTTCAAACACACACACACACACACACACACACACTGTGAGGATATTCCTGGCATGCTTCTCTTTGACAGCGACCTCCTGTGTGTTGATAGCCTTGTTGATGCTGACAGCCTGCAAAGGGGGAAGAGAAAGGGAAATCAGCCGACAGATTTTTACTCCAGTAAAAGTTGACATCCTTCCACTACTAAAAGAGTGCTTTCAAAAAAAAAAAAAAAGTCTTCTCTAGTAATGCTTTGGGAATAGGAGGCAGCAGAGATTTTCCAGGAGAGGCTGATTGACCCATTTTCCGCAGAGTTAGTATTCAAGGCAGCAGCTCTGAAGCCTGAGCCTCTCGCTGATTTGGAGTAGCTTCACAGACGATAGAAAACCACGCCGTCATATTTCTCCTAATTTACCTAGCCACGCAGAAACAGTCTCTAGATTAAATAATGGAGACGTGACAGAGTGTCTGCATTAGGTCAGAACACTGAACGTGACTTCTAATCTTTCAGTTTGTGAATTGTATGATTTGACAACAGAAAAACAAACAGATTAGAGTTGTTGGCGGCCACATTTCCTCTGAGCCACTCTTGAGGAAACACATTTCCTCTGAGCCACTCTTGAGGAAACACAGCTGACTTGTGAGCAGACAGATTTAACGGGATGGCACCAACAATGAACCACGTGTGGATGAGCAGGGGAATATCTCAGTGTGTCATCTTTCTCTGTTATGGAATCTACTAGGAAACACTAGCCAGGTCTCAAGCTGAAGCCTCTCCGAATCAAGTTCAAATTAAGACCTTATTCGCCTCATCGGGCAGAGGAAATTTCAGGTTTCTACTTAACTCTGGCAAACAAACATAGTTACGACTGATGCCAATCTGTAGTCTGTGTCAGACATTGAGACAAACAAAAACAGATTCATTAAGAAATTGGCACAGCGATGCAACAATCGATCCGCCGCAGAGTGAAATTGACCAATCATTTCGTTATTGGATCTAATTATCCAAAAGTCAAATACTAAAATTATTCAGGATTTCCCTCCACCCCAATTCATCCAATTGTTCCAAATGTTTTGAACAATTGGATGTTCAAAACATCCAATTGTATCAAGAATTATACAAACAGCATAATTCTTGATACACTTTGTTCCAGTCCTAAAAAATATCAGAAAGAGGCTATGGGCATAAATTAAAAAAAAGGGATAATCTTGTAATTCTCTAGTTTTTTACTTTAATGAAACCTTAATCAAAAAACTTTCAGAATATGTTAAGATTATATTATGTGTTATGCTATAAAACAAGCAAAAGCAGAATCAAACAATCAAAAAAGAAGCATAATGAAATTAACACTTTATGTGCATAAGACTGACCTGACAAACATGACATAACATAAAGGAGTCTTTGTGACTGATGTCATTCAGTAAGTAAAAACACTTTTAATGCAAAGTTGCTCTAAAAGTCGCCTTGAAAGTCCATTAAAAGCGCCAACTTTGCATGAAAGTGTCATTAATTACAAAATAATGCAAAGTTGACACTTTTAATGGACTTTTAGAGCAACTTTGCATTAAAAGTGTCATTACTTACCAAATAACATCATGACAACAGTCATAACATTTGTCATAAACATGAAGGAGTCTTTATGAACGTCTGTCATGTCACTATCATGCCAGTCTGATGCACACCCGTCAAATAAAGAGCTGCATTTAATCTCAAACCAGCTATGATGTTTGACAAGTAATAATGTGCCTGTACTGCATCAGAGTTTGAGCTGTTGCTGAAGGCTTTCAGATAAAAAGTGTATTTCAACAGCATCTGGTTGACATTTTACTTCACAAGTGAGAGAGAAAAAAAACCCAGACCACTCAACCGGTCCTTCAATCCGAGTCGAGTCATATCACCAAACAGAGACTGAAACTCTAGTGTCCGCTGAACAAAGCCAAACATATATCCTGTCACTGTCACCGGAACGGTACTGCGATCAGTTCGGGTCAGCAGAATGTTAGATCCTGTTTCATAACCTCGCTTCCCACAGAGTCCGTTCCTCCTCCTCCAGTATATGAGCTGGAAGTCACTGGAGGGAGAGAAGGGGAGGAATGGGAAAGGCAGAGATGAAGCGAAGAGGGAACACTGTAGAAGCACTGGCTGCTCAGGATCTTAAATCAGTCAAACAAAACCCAGGAACATAGAGGGAAAAAGAAAGTTTTTACCTACATCTCAAACAGCTACAAGATATGTCTTCCACACACTCCATGACAGATTAACACACACGCAGGCAAATCTAATTTAAATGAAATTCAGATTAAGTCGCAGGCATGAGTCATTGGTGAAGATGCAGCATCAGGACCAGAGGAACCAGGCTGCTGCTGTTCACACCGACCCGGCTCTGAACTTCACACCATCTGCACTGATTGGGCTTCAATCCATACATTGATCAGAAGAACTGCTTGGTGCTCAGACTCTATAGAGCGCAGCACTGCTATCACTGCCCTGTTCAGGACGTGCAGAAGAAGTCAGGCTGTTAAGAAACCTCCAGAGTGTTTCCTCTGATCCAAGCCACATAGGTCAGTCAGACTGAGTTAAATTAGGCCATCTGCTTTATGAAAACAAACACTTATTTTTTGGCTGCACAAAATCTTTTAATGAAGCCGTCCCAAAGACAAGCAGCTTGTCTTCAGTACATCTCTGTCTTTACAGTCCATGTTGTCTGTTCTGTGTGTCTCTGTGTTGTCCTGAGACAGGATGGTAATTTTTGGAGATTTTTTTATTTTAAATGAACTACCATCCAGCTATAAGGCTGCACTTCAGTGTGAACAGTGGTTAGCAATGTTGTTTTGCAGCAACCAAGCTTTGCAACTCATTTGTCCAATGAACGCTGGAACCCTGGTTACACGGAGGTGACGGTTCGCTGGCTGCCTACGTTCTTATTGCACAAACACGTGAAGCCAAAAGAAATGAGAGAATGCTGACAATACCGACATGATATTATTATTTAAGATTTCATTTAGAATGTCGCAGATTTAAGGGTATTTTTCCAAATACCCTCAAATACCCTTCCAAATACTGATGCACAATAAGCATCAGTGTTTCACACTGGCCTCAAGATGCGTCATTGAGTCCAAACTGTTTTCACATTTCCTTTGCAGTCTCAACAAGGGAAGTGAGTTTTGTGTAATTTCCCCTTAAAGGGGAACATATTTCATTTACACAATAGCCCCTGTAACATATGGGTACAATAATACTGAGCCTGAATTCTTTGCATTCAAATGGCTCAAATCGAAAATAAATGTCTGCGCTTATATTTTTTTGACGCTGCCTCAAAAGATTTACATTTCCCCCTCCTTTAGCCACACACCAAACAAATCAAAAGATGATTGAGCAAACACTAGTGTGAATCATTCCCACACCAGGATGAGCCAATTAGCCCACAGTGAGACTTTGTGCCTCGCTTGGGTTGAATGGGAGCAGCAGCTGCCCAAGAGTCCTGGCGTTGGCTGAGCCGACCGCCCAGCATCAATGGCCTCTAAGCTACCAGAGGTCCAGCAACTCAGACCAGCCCACTTGGTTCAATGACACAAAATAAAACCTAACGGTTTTATTACCTACTCATATTACCTATGAGTAGGTAATACCTCAATCTACATCATCACATCCACAGGAATGAGGTCTTTGAACTTTATGCCTTCTTATTTATGTCTTCATATGATGGATTCCCAATCAATTCTTCACCAGCCGAGCAAAGAAAGCCTTGTTGCCTCAGTTTCTAGAAACATCTTTTAACACAGCTCTGCTACAAAGTGTTATTGATACAGTGCTGAAAGCATGTTAAGTTTGCCCAAGCCTTCTGTTGGAGAAGAAAAAAAAAGAGCCTGCATTGATATGCTGCTGGCAGCCTGACTGTGTCCAAAGGACCCGCGCTCGGAGAAAAGAGGAAGGGTCCCCTGCCTGCAAAATAAAACAGCCTTCACTTGTTGACTCGCGTCCCCATCTGATGCTTTGCTGTTGGGGATGATGCCTCTCGTGTATTCACAAAAGCATTCCTTTGTGCAACTCTGATTTTCCAAAACAGTCCAACGCACAGTCCAGGGAAAAACAAAAAAACATGTTTCCACAGTTTGAGCTTTCTTAAGTGACTGTTTTTATTAGCAAACAAGGACGGCCCAAGAAAATACGAAATGTAGTTTTGAAACTGCAACATCAGGACCTGAATGACTTGCAGTTTTTGACGGGATGCTTAGGTGCAAAATGAAACAAAATGAAGATAGGAAGCAAAATGGCACAAAAAAAAAACCTAAGTTGGGTTTTAGTCCACTCCAAAACTTTGCTTTTGTTTTGAGTCATTGAGAGGTGCATTTAGTTATGCAACAGGAGAGCGATGCCCCACCAAGTCTTCACAGAACATCTCAAGCAGGCCAGTCATGCTCTAGATGTGTCTAAACTAAAACAATTCAACAAAGTTATGCGGGAAGTTGCAGTCATTTGATGGCAGTTGGTGTCACCAAGGTTATTAGGCTTAAGAGGACAATTATTTTTTGGCTTGGATAGCTTTTCTTCCCTTAACTGAAATCTTCACATGGAAAATGTATACAGGTCTGATATTAACCATAGTTTGATGATTGGAAGTATTACAAAAAAAACAAAACAAAAAAAAACAATAGAGGAAATCTGTAAAGGGAGAAATACTTTTTTCACCGTAAATATACACCATGCTTTGCTCTAGTTCATTTCCGGACACAATCTATTGTGAAAATTAGGGCACCTAATTCTCCCATCATGAAAAAAAACTTTGTAGATAAAATTGAAAAAAGGAAGCACAAAACAGACACATTTTTGCTAAAAGTCTTGAGCAGGTGTGGGAGGCCTCCAGAGAGACCCTGAAATGTACTGTTGAAGGGAAGTGAAATCTTAAATATAAAACTCTGATTAAAGAAGGAGGAGCAAAAAGTTCAATAGTTACATTATTATGAAGGCAATATTTGGTATCCTATTCAATTTCAGAAACAGTTTTAGTAATTATTGCGTCTCTCACAGCAACAAAACAAGTTGTAAACTTTTGCTTCACACATTAGTGAAAATACTTAAAGTGTGTATATACTAAAGGTTATCAGACCAGCAGATGTATAGTTGTGTCACTCTGTAACAGATGCTGCCATACAACACAGGCTCTTGCTTGACAACAGACCCAAACATAACACAAAAGGATGAACTAAATTAGATATTTTCCTGGCTATGAAATTGTGGTTTGAAGGTTTTTGTCTATTGCAGCTCCAACATGCTTCGTCTAATTGAAGTGCTCTTCTGAGAAATCTGGATTTGTAGGGTCAGGTCCTCTGTACTTCCTCTCTCAGAATGAGAACCGAGACTAAACTAATACGTGAAGCATTTTATGGATTTTACCCTCATGTGATCCTTGCATGTACTTCATTCAATATGATCAAGGACAACTGCTTGGACGCAATGTTGACAGGTAGCTATATTTCAAGTGCCATGCAGTATTTTTGACCACATAAAGGGACTTTCTTTGCTCTTGAAACCAAAGCAAGATGTGTTTTTTTAAGTTTTCAGGGATTGGTTCACAGAGGGAAAAAAAAGAGAAACATGAGGGTTAATTAAGATCACCATCAAAATATTCAACAGTAATGCGGAAATCCTACGTTGCCATCTTGCAGCCGTGCTCCATTCTTGCAAAATGACCAAACCTAGCAGGGTGCAGGAATAGGTGGGAGCTTCTGTAAATCCAGTTTCTCCTTCAGGTGCTGCATGGCCAAGGGGAAAGCTCTGTACCAGCTGCTGCACTGTGCAGGGTGACAAGTGACTAGTAAAGGGAGGCTGGGAGGAAGGAAAACAGGAAACATGAGGCGATGTGTGAATGCAGCACCACTGTAATGCTGAGGCACGGTCACTGTGGCGAAATCCCAGAGGGGTGGAGGTGCTGAAGGTGGGGGTGGAAGGAGGGTACAAGCACTCAGTCAGGCTTCCTGTCTTGGCACACCCTGCATTGCCCATTTCCTGCTTGCTGAAAATCGCCCCTGCTCCTTACTGGTCCCCCCCACACCCCCTTTCTCCTGAAGCATTTGCTCAGTCAAGCCTGACTGGCAGCAGCTCAGACCGAACCCTGTCACCTCGTCACATTTCATGTCGATCTCTTTCACTCATAACCTACCAAATGTAGGTTTAAAACGGAGCCAACTTCATAAAAGTGATGGGTTTTAACATCATCACCTTGACCGTCTGTGGTTTTCAAGAGCAATATTTCTAAACAATTTATTTTATTCAAAGAAAGGGAAAAGTACTTGAGTTTCTTACAAATCAGCTGTGTGTAGCAACAGGTTTGGGAGGGGCAATATTGCAATGGTATCTCTGCAGTAGAAGAAAACACTTTCTCTGACATAAAACAGACTTTTACAACTGTAACATTTCAGAAGAAAATATTATGTATTTTCCAGGCACATATTGCCACTTAATAGCACTATTGAGCATATCTGTTACCTTTATAATTAGAAAAAAGGTGTATATATCAATGTACACATTCTTAACGAATGTCTCGTTAAGAAGCACTAGCTCCTAAATATTCCCCCTTTAAAAGCTTTAATCTGGTGTCCAGTCTGTTCCTAGTCAATACAGAGCCTTAACTGTAGTGAAATACTTAACATAAAAAAATATTTATGAACTTCTGACTGTACACCACACTCAGTGCACGTTTTAAAATCCGGGTGGCCGGATCCAGTCTTCAAGGGCCCGAACCCTGCATGTTTTAGGTGTTTACCAGCTGCTCCTCATGGTGTCATCAGGTTCTGCAAAGGCTTCAAAAGGAAACATTCATTTGATCCAGGAGTGTTGAACCAGGGGTACGTCCAACACATGCAAGACACCGGCTCCTGAGATCTGACCTTGGCAGTTCCTGAGCCAAAAATTCCTTCCAGAAACCTGCGATTGATCTGATGCCGTTTCCTGCTGCTGTTTATTTTGTTGCTCTGAGAAAGAGGGCATGCCCTGTTTCAAAAGTCTGAACCACTGGCCTAAAAAGAGATTTCACTGCCCACAAATGCACATTCATTTCAGTAAAAACATACCAGTGATGCCGACACGGTTTATCACACTCGCAGCCGAAAATAATCTCCACAAAGTCAAACCCTGCACACAAACACAAACTTCGTCAAAACAAGATGCAGCACATTGTAGCCGGTCTGCAGTCAGACACGGCAACATAAATGAAAAAAAGCATCTGGAGTCTAAATATACATATAATTTTTAGCCACGATGGAACAGATATCTTGATTATTGAAGACAAAAGGTTCAAGGTATAAGGAACCATGTGATTGTGATCTGATGATATATCAACTGTGATGAACTTTTTGCCTAGTTAACATGGAGAGGTTAGTATGCAGATTTTTGCACCGATTTCCCCCTTCCGACAATCAGGATCGCTCATACAGTCATCTGAAAGAGATATTCCCGCTGTGTGTGTGTGTGGTGTGTTAAGTGACATCTGGTGCGCTCGCCTTAATTTTTCTCTGTCAAATATAAGTTACAAACTATCGCATTTACATCTTCCGAGACGGCCATGTTTGTTTAGCCTGAACTCACATTTGGCCGCAAGAGGTTTTGCGAGATTTTCTATCTGACATCTGAATGTTGGCGAGTGAAATCGGTTTGTATGTGGTGTGTTGGTCCTGCTGTGTGGCTCAACACCACACAAAGTTATAACAATGTACAGCGAGTACAAAGATTTTTTTTTTTTTATTGAGTGTGGTCTCAGGTTTGGAAAATTGGCAGACAATTTTAAAATCTTGCCCTGTGAGCCAATCGATGGCACTCAAAATATTCTTCCTACAATGTCATTTTCCCAACTGGTGGACTCACATGTTCACGCAGACAGAGCAGGTTTGCCGTGATTTCGGAACCATCCAACCATCCAACATTTTAAAGATATTCTGCTGCAAATACTTCAACATGTCAACATGAGCTGCTTGCTTCCCAGTGAATCCATCGCGCATCCTCCGCTCCATTAATGACAGCGTTCTGTGGTCTAGATAAGCCCAGTGGGATGATGACGTCTCCTAAGAGCCTATTAGGAAAAGCTTGAAAGCTCAAGGCTGTTTGGTGCACCGGGCTGCTGTTGCTGGGGGCAGAGGTGGAGGGCCACAGCTGGTCAAAGGCAAACACTCATATGCTAAAGGTCGGGCGCTCATCCCCCGTCCCGTGGCAGTTCACATGCCGTTTCTAACAGGACAGCTTTCTGCAGGACAGTGAGAAGGAGACTGAAGTTGAGTAGCTGCAGAGTTCCACTTCCTGCAGGACCAGGGAGACATGAAGAAATGTCGTAAAGGAGACATCTGTGAAGATCTCCTCAGTAGAGGAGTTCCTGACTGCTAGGAAACCAAATCACAGGGTCTTCTGTGTGTGTTTGAGTCCATGTTTTCCTGCAGAGTCAGATAAAACTTGTGGATTGGGCTCGCAGCTATTAAAGAAAACACTTTCCTGTTATAAGGGCAAATAAATCTGCTTATCCGGCTGCCAGCTCAGATTGTCAGATCTGCTAAAGAAATGTTTGGCTGTGTCTTATTGATGACTTTTCCTGGTACCTGGAAAAAGTCTTTAGCTATGGATCTGATATGGATCCATAGCTAAAACAATTTCTGATTTAAATCAGGAAAAATTTTTATTTTTTGGATTCAGAAAACTATTTTTAACCCCAATAGGTAATATACATAGAAATATGACTGAGATTGCTGCTTTTTCTTTTCAATTCCATTAGTGAACATACATTTGAGAATATGACTGAGTACAGTTACTCTCTGCTGATACGGTAGCATGACAGTACAGTTGCACCATTTCATTTTGCAGACTTCCGCTATATGATCATGATTTATTTTTAGAGCAGTATTGCTGCTTGTGGGGCTCTGACTCTGGTAGGTGTGTCAGCGAGTCGACTGGGGAATATTTCAATTATTTTAAACTTGATGTTTAATCATGAACACAACTCCCAGAGGGCACAATGTAAATTTGGACCGCGAGTCCCACATACAGTCTTCAAAGGACAAATCAGTATTTCCTTTCTTGGGTCAAAGTAAGAGTCTCTAACATAAATACAACAATGTCTTCTCGTTTTAACTATGAAATCTGAAACCTCCACGTCTCATTGACCGAAAATGTTATTTGTCCTAACCATTTCCGGTGTGCGTTTCCACTGCGGGGTTCAAAACAAGGTCATGCATGTAAATCATGTCCACAGGAGCAGGTAACTCCACCCACTGCACCAGGGTTGATACAACGTCTTGTTTGGCAGTTCGGCGTGTGTGAGAGTGGGTTCCCATCGAAACAATAAAATCTCTCAGTTTCAATATTAAAACTATTAGAAATGATTCAGTCAGAGCAGCAACACTTTATAACAAGTATTAAAGAGAAAATATCATGCAAAATTAAATTTTTATACTTCCTATTTGGGCCTCAACTCGTTTTAAAAACGTCCAGACATTTTTGGCAATAGGTTCACATTTTATTGTGTCTGGAAAATGAGCCGTTTCAAAAACCAATTGATCGAAACTGCGCCCTTAGCTAGTAATTTGTCACCTAGCAACCCAAGCTGCAATGTGTACATCAGCACGTTGCATGATGTACAATGGCTACTGGAATGGCAAGACAAATGTTTTGTTGCTGATCTACCATCCATGCAAGTATAAATGTTGAGTTGAGGGATGGGGTGAGTAGCCACTCAGTTGGATTTAAAGTGCAAAGTGGCCCTAAAACAGCTCATTCAGAAAGTGAGCAGACGAAAGTCTCACCAAGAAAGATTTTGTACAAAAAATGTAAGCAACATGTTTTTTTACAGACCACAGACTTATCCTAACTTATCCTGACCTGTTCAAGGAAGCATAACAGGTCACCTTTAAGTCGGTACAAAGTCCTTGGTGACGTATCATTTTAACCATGTTAGAAGGTGATTAGACAATCTACATTCATGTTTTCCACTTTGAAAGCTCTTGGTAAGGATTACAAGTGTTCGACATTTTAAAAACAGAATTTAAACCACCAGGCTGAATGAAAGATCTTCGAAATATCAAGAAAGCCAATGAAACGTCATCTACCTCTGTAAATAAACACCGACGCTCTGCACCTTGCAGGTTCTAATGAAGCTTTCCTGAACATTGACATAACTTGCATCAACCCATCAGTATCCAAAACTTCTTTTCAATGCAGCTCAATGAACATATTGAGCAACCCTTCCTGGATTTTTAACTCTGCACTGATGTAACAACATAAATGAATTAAGGGAATGCAAGTTTTCCAGGAATTTGAAATTTGGCTGAACTTTGCTTTCATACCACTGTGTTTCTCTACATGCCAAAAACAGCCAAACCCAGGGGCAAAACAAACAATGCAGTAAAGCTCACAGGACAGCCTTGGCAGTACTGATGGACTCGCAATGCTGAACTGCTTTTCACTGATAGAGAGAAGTTTATCTGAAGCCAACAGGCTGACTGTATCTGAATGAAGATTGACTAAGCGAGACGCTGCATCTTTACACCTACGTCATGTCTGGGCTACGTGCCCCGGCTGCTTCATGTGGGCAGCTTAGTTTCATCTTGCAGCCAAGAAAAATCATTTTTTCCTCCTCGAGTACAACTTCATTTATGTATGCCGTTTCTTTTAAAACTGTTCTGTGTGACTCCCGGTTAGGGATTACAGAATTACAGGTGGGTGGTTTTGCTCCTCCCCTCCCCTCCTCACATCCCCACAAGGGCTAAAAGTGAACCCATCCATCCATGATGGGCAGTGAAAGGCTAGTCTTGTTGCCTAGGGCTTACATACACCTGCTCCAACTGTGCACTCCGGGAGCTTGGCCAGTCTGTGAGACACTTCAGCACCTGATCGGGTTTTTTGGGGCCTACATGACAGATATTATGTGAAATCAAAGGTTACCGCTACATATGACCGTAAACACACCATCCCTTTAAGAAAGTAAGAGCTGTGGCAGCAATAACCTGTGAGAATGTTTTTCACCAGAGTAAGAGTTGGTCAGAGATGGGACGGTAGATGGAGGTGAAGACAGATAATGTCTTCACCTTTATCTGTGAAGGTGAAGACATTCACCTTCACAGATAAAGGTGATGTGTTTCTACAAGAGAAACACATCAAAAGCTGCTAGTGACCTAAAGCTACTGTCAGAGCATACAAGTTAGTGTGATCTAGTCAAAGTCCAGAACAACAACCCATTAAGAAATTATGGCGAGATTTGAATTTGGGTTATTTTACAAAGAAAAACTGGCATTAAAGCCAGTCTAGATATACAAAGATGGCAATTGCAGCTGCATTGCTGCGAAAGGCAGCTCTACAACCTAGTGACTGAGGGGGAGCTGAATACAAATACATGCCACATTGTACAGATTTTTATTTGTTGAAAACAATGTGAAGACCCAACTTTTGTTTACCTTCTTTTCATCCATTATGTCTTGCTTTGTATGGTTGTATGACAAATCCCGAATAAATAAATAATAAAGGGATGTGAATGCTTTTTTGTGAGCCTTAATCATCCAGAACTCTCAGCTTGCCTAAATATGGAGCCAAAAAAAAAAACTACTTTTGTATAAGCTAAAGTGTTTTTGAGTTACCTTTAAGAATCCAGCAGTTAGCAGTTTGCACCTGAAATAAGCTTCCAGGCATTTTCTCCTTTCAGCAGAAGAGGAATCTTAATTTCTGCTGTGTAAAGCTGCTCATTTAAAGGTCCAGATGTTCAGATTTAAAGCTTCTACACCCAGTAATAAGAAGCTGGACCAGCTCAAGAATTTCTCCTACAAGAACACCCAAAATTCCCACGACCAGCTACAAATCATCAGCAGACAACAAGTCTCTGCTTGCAAAGAGCCGTAACTCTTACATGAAACCAGCCCTGATCCCGCATGTGTGCAGCAGGACTTATTTCTTGGACACCACCCCCTCAACCTCCACTAAAAAAACAAACATTTTCATCACAAGGCTGCTTCTCTTTAAATATAGTCTGTTCATTGAGAACTTACTATTTTGCTCAGATCCATCGTAGTCCTTCAAAGCGGTGAGCCAGGATCCTAGAGCCGCTGGCTTCCCTTTTCCTCTCTTTTTAAAATCCGGAGTAATTAGCGACGGGAAAGCGACTGAGGCAACAAATGCATTTGGGAGGAGAAGAGGGAGGTGGAGCGCCCCGTTAGCTCAACATGTGTCCTGATTTGGTATTTTTTAAAAAATGTCCCTGTATCCTGTGCTCCCTCCCCACCCCTCACTCTTCCGCGTCCCTTCTCCCCTCTCGCTCCCGGCCCAACGCGCTCCCTGATCGGCGAGGACTTCCAGCATCCGACCGCCGCGAAGCAGAGGCTGTGCGCCGGGGAAAGCAGCGGAGGAGCGTCGCTGATGCGAGCCGCTCAGCCTCACAGCAAAACCCGGCAGCGGCTCACCGGGTATCGCCCCTCATCGCGGCCAACACAGAGACAGGAGGCTGCCTTTGTTTTTGCAAATAGCCCGCGACCTGGTAAGACAATAGTAGCATGGAGCCTGCGGAGTGGGATGGCTCAATCCCCGAGGGTTCCCAAGATGGGGCCCGGGGACCACCGAGGGGTTCCGGCGAGGAAAGGGGAGGATGGGGAGGAGTTAAGAGCTTAGGATATGAACCTGGAGTAATCTTACATAATTAAACCTAACTCAGACACAAAAATAGTAGTATTATCTTCCACTTAAAAAAATAAAGCTTTTCCTAAAAAAAACAAAAACAAAAAAAAAACACTCCCCTCCTTAGAAAAACCTTTGATCATCTGTATTCACACACTATGCATCTACTGCAATAGTTTTGATTATCTAGACACAAAATACAAACAATAGCTTATATTCTCAGCTTCTATATAAAAAATACCCCTGATTCAGATTGCATCTGAAGCTTTATCAACACCCATCCAGCTCTCTAGAGGCCCTGGGCCAGACAACAAGACTTCTATATTTAAACGAGCATCAGATTATTATTTTTCAGGCAAAACTGAAGATGCTGCTTTTATTTTGGTAAGGGAGCTTTTATTTTGCAGTGCCGTTTCTGTTTGCTGAGGCTACCTGCACCAATGTCATCTCATGGAGCAATAGGGCTGGGCGATGCAACTTAAAAATAAACTCAGATTTTATGATACCAAATCCAAATCTGACTGAATTTTTCCCCCTCACTTTCTTTTCTTAAAAAAGAAAATCACAAAAGACAGAAAATATTTCCAAAAACTGACTTATTTTAATCATTCCGTCTGCCAATGCATCAATTGCTAATGTTGCTGTTTGCAATACTTCATTGTCACTACAACATCCAGCCAGTTAGATAAAGTTTCACTGCAGCAGATGTTCACATCTGACACAGACTACAGTAACAAAGCTGCTAAAGGTCACAGAGATTACTGAAAGCAGCAATGCTACAGAGTCCAATGTGCTAATATTTTGCAGCCCTATTCTTTACCACTTATTTCCTGAAGTCAAAGGTAAGAGCACTCTGTGTAGACCAGCTCTGTTCTCAGCAATCACAGCTTGCGTCAAACATAGTACAGGCTGAACAGGAAAAACAATAACTTTTTTTTTTTTTTGACAACGTTCTTCTTACAGATAATCATTAAGAGAAAGATAATGTCAGTGTGAGCATTATTTCTGTCATCAGCAGAAAATAGAAATCATACTTGGAGATTTTAAACTATTTCTGGAATAACTACCGTTAGTAAATAATATTCATAGCAACACGTATGACACTTTGATAAAATAATTTTCCCACTCATAGTGATATCTGGTGACAAAAAGTATCTCAAAAAATGAAGAAAGAAAAAAAATAATGAGGCTCATGCTAAATTTACCCTATGGAGGCGATTCTGGGTAAGTGATGCCCCCATCTGGTCAAACTGAGATGGTTTCAATTTTGAGACCATGAATTGCAATACTATTCTGAGTCTGAAGGTTGTGACAGATGTTATCCAACATCTGTCACAACCCCAGAATATCAAAGAGCTTTATATACACAGAGAGAATCACAGCTTATAAAAAAAAGGGAGGGGATGGGGAAGAGGACAAATTCTGCTCCAGAATATTCACTATAACCAGAGTAAAGCTTAACATTCTAAAACAGAAGCGTCATTTATCTTCAAGCTGCATCAGCACCATGCCATCTGATTACTTATTTTTACTTAAATTTTTCAATTTTAGACTCAGACCTATTTATTCTGACTTGGTAAAAACCATCATCACCTAAATTCTGGGTCATTCATCAACTTGCAAGATGTTTTAAAATGCAGTCACTGGGGCACAGTGCTCCAACTCATCAGATTTCTGCAGATCAGTGCATATTGGTAGAAAAAAAAACTACACACTTAAATCTTCGGCAGCAGTATATGCAAAACGACCTTAAGGCTTGGTTTATGAGCGACAAACAAAAAGAGTTGACTTTGTCAATTGCTAGCGTGATCTACAGGGCAACTATATCTGCAACATACTGGAGGATTTGTGGAGAGGAAAACTCTCATCCACCTCTTCAACACAACAATATCAAGGAGTTACATTGTAGAGGCGGACTGAGCCAAACTGTCATTAATGAAAAACAAGATCAGTCTTGTTTTTTGAAGGTGTTGCATGCCAAATGTCTGTCTGCACATTTCTAATTTCATAATTGAGTGGTTGATGCTGTTCCAATCAGGCTATGTGACCTAACCACATCTCCAAAATTTGTGTTTCATGTTTTCTCTTCTGACTTGCATAAGTAAACATGGTGCAACTCTGAATTAAGTTTGCACAGTAAGAACTGAAAATGAATCCGTTTGCTCCAGCTCTATTCTCCATCTTCTATGGTTACAACTCAAGTCTGCTGTGGTTGGTAGCTGTAAAATGGGAACATTATGACCAAAAATATAAAATAACAATCAATAAGCAGGATGGTACAGCTGATCATAAGATAATTTTATTAGTTTATATGTACAGTTCTATTGACTCCATTTAACACATTTCACAACACTACACATTTTTGCACAGCTTAATAAACGTCTTGACTGAGAAACTATCCGATCATTTTTAGCCTTGGCAGTTTGAAAAAAACAAAGCCTGATCTATTTCTGATTAAGGAATTCACTTCAAGCAATATCGGGTTGTGCCGACAGTAAAACTTTTTACTGTCGAAATTTTTTGTTTAGCCGTTTACAGTTTCAGTGACGTTTTTCAAAAATAAACTCAAAAGTAGCACAGAGGTTTAGGACAATATTTAGAACTGTATCTTCCACAACATGCCAAGACATGGCTTTGGTTCAATCAGACTAGAAGACGAAAGTGAAATAGAGCAAGCCCTTTAACATAACAGGAAGGTTGAAGATATTGCAGCCAAATTCCTCCCTTTTATCAGTTTTCCAAAGCATCCTGGACTTCAAACTCTTGGCAACATTTGGACACTTTAGAATCAAGGTAAAGAATTACAACCTTCAATTACAGGAAGACAGCTGCTTAAATAATGCTAGCCAGGCTAGTCATGCAAATGATTAGCATGAAGACAATACTCCAACAGAGTAACCTTTTTTTAACTCTGTCTCTCCTTTTTATGATATATTTTTTTACAGCAACTTATCTTTCATGTACAGAGTTTCTTTGCCTTTGCTTCTATGACAGAAAGGTTTTGAAAAAAGATTTACAGTGCTATTCTTATGTCATTATGTTAAAAAAAGAGAGATCAGGGTATGGATAATTAAAACTACACCAAAGCAAGTTCTAAAATATAAAACAAATAAAATATAACATTTACTATAATTTTGTGGGTTGTTTTCTAAATTTGCATGTTTGCATTTTTATTATGTTCCCTCTGAATATTATTTTAATTCTGCATTTTTACATGCAGAAGCACAGTTTTACAAGAATGGGGTTATGGTTACCATTTACCCCTGTATATAATGAAGATAATAATAAAGAAGAAAAACTTGACAAAAATTTATTACATCCCTTCATCTGCAAACGCTAAAGAAATCCAATGCAAAAGCGATTTGGGACTTTACTATTTTATTGCCTTTTTAAAACCGATGGGGAAAACACAAGAGAACCATTCTGATGTAAGCAGGAACATAACTAAATCTAGCTTAATTACGTCAATCTAAAAAGCATCATGCACATAACTTTGGGTTGGCGTCTGACCTCGCTAGGTCTGGGATAACAGACAAAAGACACTGAGGCAGCTTAAAGCCAAACAACAAGTCACAGCAATCCATTTTTCAAAACCTTGCCAGCCTCTCCTGCACAATCACCAAACAACAGCTGACCAGCTGAGGCCAAGCCAGCCACCATGATCAATATGCTTCTCATTAGGCCGCCGGGACTGCTGCACATTATACTTCGGGCCTCTCAGCAGACCGCCTAAAAACAATGCCAACTATTTTCTGCTGAGTCTCTTCACTTCCTGGTACGGCGTGGGCCCTTCACCAACTGCTGTGCATTTCTCACATGCAGCTGTCCCACTCTGTCTCAGTCTGGCTTCTCTCTCTCAAACACTCAAAGAGTTCACCCACCTGGAGCAAGGTTTACGCCAATCTTTCACAATGTTTAGTTCTCAAACATGTCTTCAATTGTAGACTAATTCAATTGTTTTTTGGAAAAAAAATATTTATTCAGAAAAAAAACCAAAAAACTTAGTTTTAGTGTTTGCATTACTCACATTTCATTGTTCAGTTATGTCATACATATACAAGGTTTATGTAAAACTTGAAGCATTAACATCTGAACACCAACTATAATGTTTCAGAAAAGCTAGCATTTTCAAAAGACTTAAATAAATAATGCTTAGTCTGGTGGGGACACAAAGGGAACTAGGGGGAAACACTGTATATACACTAAAACTGCATAGTATAACCTTAACTATTTACATGTTGGTTGGAACTGTATAGACACCGGATGAAAGAAGAGAAGGATGGCTACATTCTTGGAAGTGATTGTTTGGCTGGATGTGGAATAGGCTGGTTTCTTGGAATTACCCAGATGGTTAGAGGGCTGGTATTGGATAGGTGAGATTCCAGAAAAAACAATCTCCCCAGTTTCCTGTGCCACCTCCCAATGGTCCGTTCTGTGCCTAAATCTCAATTAGCACACACCTGCGTTGTACTTGAAAAGAGCCGGGGCTGAAAAAAGAAAAACGAGGGACAACGGAATGATGTTTATGCTTCCTTCGTGCGTCACTTGCCTCACACTCTCTTTCCTCCCTCAAGTATGGTTTTTACACTTCATGGTCGCACTGCTGCAGCTGCTGCCGTCCTGTTTCAAGAAATATTCACTCTGACCATCAGTGTGACACTTAGTAAATCTAAAAATAATTATTTAATGAAAAAAAGTTATGCAGACTTTGAGGATTTTTGATTTTAATAATCTCCTCCACATTAATCTTCCTCAAAAAAACAATACCTGTCATAATTATGTGGGTCAATTGCCTTTGTAAAATCAAATCTTTTGATTTTTTTTTTAGGGGGTTACATCAAACAAGTACAGCATGTAAAAACAGCCAGTCTTATTTTAAGACAGTGGTCTCAAACTGTGTTCCCCAAGGGCTGCTTTCTTGCAGCTTTTAATTGTCTCTCTGCTTCAGCACACCTGGCTCCAATATTAGCTCATTAGCAGAGCTCTGTAGCGCTCG